>NC_060067.1:38705000-39955000 GCF_922984935.1 Meles meles
ACTCCCCTCACTGAAATGGACAGATCATCCAAGCAAAAGATCAACAAGGAAATAAAGGCCTTAAATGACACACTGGACCAGATGGACATCACAGATCTATTCAGAACATTTCATCCCAAAGCAACAGAATACACATTCTTCTCTAGTGCACATGGAACCTTTTCCAGAATAGATCACATCCTGGGTCACAAATCAGGTCTCAACCGGTATCAAAAGATTAGGATTATTCCCTGCATATTTTCAGACCACAATGCTCTGAAGCTAGAACCCAATCACAAGACGAAAGCTGGAAAGAACCCAAATACATGGAGACTAAACAGCATCCTTCTAAAGAATGAACGGGTTAACCAGGAAATTAAAGAAGAATTGAAAAAATTCATGGAAACAAATGATAATGAAAACACAACAGTTCAAAATCTGTGGGACACAGCAAAGGCAGTCCTGAGAGGAAAATATATAGCGGTACAAGCCTTTCTCAAGAAACAAGAAAGGTCCCAAGTACACAACCTAACCCTACGCGTAAAGGAGCTGGAGAAAGAACAAGAAAGAAACCCTAAACCCAGCAGGAGAAGAGAAATCATAAAGATCAGAGCAGAAATCAATGAAATAGAAACCAAAAAAACAATAGAAAAAATCAATGAAACTAGGAGCTGGTTCTTTGAAAGAATCAATAAGATTGATAAACCCCTGGCCAGACTCATCAAAAAGAAAAGAGAAAGGACCCAAATCAATAAAATCATGAATGAAAGAGGAGAGATCACAACTAACACCAAAGAAATACAGACAATTATAAGAACATACTATGAGCAACTCTACGCCAACAAATTGGACAATCTGGAAGAAATGGATGCATTCCTAGAGACATATAAACTACCACAACTGAACCAGGAAGACATAGAAAACCTGAACAGGCCCATAACCAGTAAGGAGATTGAAACAGTCATCAAAAATCTCCAAACAAACAAAAGCCGAGGGCCAGACGGCTTCCCAGGGGAATTCTACCAAACATTTAAAGAAGAACTCATTCCTATTCTCCTGAAACTGTTCCAAAAAATAGAAATGGAAGGAAAACTTCCAAACTCATTTTATGAGGCCAGCATCACCTTGATCCCAAAACCAGACAAGGATCCCACCAAAAAAGAGAACTACAGACCAATATCCTTGATGAACACAGACGCAAAAATTCTCGCCAAAATACTAGCCAATAGGATTCAACAGTACATTAAAAGGATTATTCACCACGATCAAGTGGGATTTATTCCAGGGCTGCAGGGTTGGTTCAACATCCGCAAATCAATCAATGTGATAGAACACATTAATAAAAGAAAGAACAAGAACCATATGATACTCTGAATAGATGCTGAAAAAGCATTTGACAAAGTACAGCATCCCTTCCTGATCAAAACTCTTCAAAATGTGGGGATAGAGGGCACATACCTCAATATTATCAAAGCCATCTATGAAAAACCCACCGCAAATATCATTCTCAATGGAGAAAAACTGAAAGCTTTTCCGTTAAGGTCAGGAACACGGCAGGGATGTCCATTATCACCACTGCTATTCAACATAGTATTAGAAGTCCTAGCCTCAGCAATCAGACAACAAAAAGAAATTAAAGGCATCCAAATTGGTAAAGAAGAAGTCAAACTATCACTCTTCGCAGATGATATGATACTATATGTGGAAAACCCAAAAGACTCCACTCCAAAACTGCTAGAACTTGTACAGGAATTCAGTAAAGTGTCAGGATATAAAATCAATGCACAGAAATCAGTTGCATTTCTCTACACCAACAACAAGACTGAAGAAAGAGAAATTAAGGAGTCAATCCCATTTACAATTGTACCCAAAACTATAAGATACCTAGGAATAAACCTAACCAAAGAGAAAGACTATTGTATTTCTCACAATCCTACATTTGAGACTGCTCTGACTGTCATTATCAGAAGGAGAGTAAAACTTCTTAATAATGCATTTCTCAATAACATGAATTCAGAATATAACATGATGGGCAATTGACCATTTGGTTAACTATGTTCTTTAAAATTGAAATGACAGAATCTCTTGTTTTATGTGAATAAAATGTTTTTGGATGCCATTTCCAGTGTTAAAGTCATATCTTTAATTACAGCATAATTAACTTGTACATAGGCAATTAAATGAATCATTCTATTTCTTTTAAAATTTAAAATTATGTATAATAAACATGTAACATGAATTGTAAATGAGCAAGAAAATGAAAGATATATAACAGGTCAACCTTACAATCCACAAAATAAATACCTTAGCAAATTTACATTTTTTGCTAGTCATTTGCTATATTTAAAGAAATAATATTTCTTTTTTTTTTTTTAAGATTTATTTATTTATTTATTTGACAGATAGAGATCACAAGTAGGGAGAGAGGCAGGCAGAGAGAGAGAGAGAGAGAGAGGAGGAAGCAGGCTCCCCGCCAAGCAGAGAGCCCGATGCGGGACTCGATCCCAGGACCCTGAGATCATGACCTGAGCTGAAGGCAGTAGCTTAAACCACTGAGCCACCCAGGCGCCCCAAAGAAATAATATTTCTAAAATCGCAAATGATTTTTTTTTTCTTTTTCTCTAATGCCAGCTCCACAACCATCACCTCCTCCTCACCTTCCCCCAGTCACATCAAAGACATTTATTGCTTCAGGAAAATGCTGGCTCCTGCCTAGACCAAGGTCATTATTTGCTTGGTTTGGAATATGAGGCTAACCTCTTTGAGTCTCTAGGGAAACAGTGCTTTTAAAGTCATACCTTATTAAGAAAGAAGTCTTCTAAATTTCAAGTTTCCCTTTACTGTATTGGGTCGAATCTAGTTGCATTGACTCATAGAATCTTAAAATAAATAGAATTATAGACAAGGACAGTCTTAATTTTTGCCTTTTGTTCAGCTGTTCCATCCAATTTCGCACTTCTACTTCTCTCTTCTATTTTTTAAAATGTCCCAGTTTTCAGACTAGTTTATATATTCACCTTAACTGCAAGGATGGATAAGAAGAACAATGTAAAATAAATTCCTATGCAACATGAATGGAAAATTGAAATGTTCTCTACTCTTAAAGGGGAAGAACAATACAGAAGAATAAGAGGTGAGATGTGAATGTCTCTAGTCACTAACTTTCCTGGCAGTAAATTTAATTGGAGAGTATGGCAGATATACCCAAATAGGTTTAGTGGAGGAAACAAATACATGTGTGGGGAATGAGTGCTATTTTGCTTCTTACTCCCTTCTTATATCCTATATCTTTCCTATATTCTATATTTGGAAAGCTTATGTGATCAGCATGATGTCACATTCCACTTAGTGCCCTCAATTAGATTCAGAGTGCCTGAGAGAGTATCCCTATTACTTTTATATGGTATAATGGGGGATTCCAGAATTTTCATAAACCTAGTGATATACTTAGATATACTTAGAGTGATATACTTATACTATTGAACCAGAATAGGTCCAGGGACAAAACAAGGAAGTCTTAGAGTCTAAATGAGGGATGACAAGCTTCAGCAGTTGTGACTAGTCACTAGCTGACAAATGAGACTTAATTAAGATTCTTCCCTGCCATTATGAAAACACATTTTTTTTCCTGGCATCCAACAACAGCTTGAGAAGGACAAAAGAAGAGACTTCTTAAAAGAAGAGGTCCAACACTCATAGGGAGTTTGGTCTTTGATTAGGCAGACATCCTAGGATTTGAGCCAAGCTTTTTCCTGCACTCTGTATCTTTATTCTACATCTCTACATAAGCACATATACACACACACATACAAATACACATCATTCCTAACATAGATGTATTTGGTTTTATTTTATTTTATTTTTTTAAAAGATTTTATTTATTTATTTGACAGAGAGAAATCACAAGAGAGGCAGGCAGAGAGAGAGGAAGGGAAGCAGGCTCTCCGCTGAGCAGAGAGCCCGATGTGGGACTCGATCCCAGGACCCTGAGATCATGACCTAAGCCGAAGGCAGCGGCTTAACCCACTGAGCCACCCAGGCGCCCCTAGATGTATTTGGTTTTAAATATAAACATGAGTTGTTCATGCTGTAAAAGATTTTAGAAAATACCTAGTACAATTTACATTCTTTTCAATGTATGGATGGATCAGTGAAGATGATCTAAAATTAAGTGAATTGCTGAAGGTCATTTGATTGGTAAACATACAGATGAACAAGAAAACTAATACTTTATCCAGGACCATTTAGAAACCAGTGTTTTTTTCCCCACACAAAAGAGTTTATTATACTCTTTTGTTTTTTATCATTGCATATATAAAACTCCTTGCTTCATTATCTTATTAACCTAAAAAATATTTACTTCCACTTGGATAGGAAGGTGAATAAGACATGTTCCTTACAATTGAGTTTATAATTTAATGTGAGAATTAGAAATGTACACGAAAAATATTACACATTATTGTCACAAAAGAAAGGGATAAATGAATGCATAAATTATTAAAAGTACAAAAGTATTTATCAATTTATTACAGATTATAGTATAACTAGGATGTCATAAACTTAACTAATTGTTGATTATAGCACTATGGAGTCTAAATTTCTATTTGGCTAAATATTGCTCTATTTTTGATCAATCCTCCTCCCAAAATTGCCTGAGAATCCTCAGTAATACTATGATAAATAAACAAAATAAAGATCTTGTAATCTTGCCTTGCTGGAGATACTAGATAAAGCCATTTTTTCTTCTTGGAATTACTGGGTCAGAACGGGAGCATTGAGATGTCATGTATAATTAGAGCCATCACTCATTGACTGAAATCCTTTCCTCCAGGACAGGTGCGCCTCTCTACACTCTGTTATATTTTCTGCTTCACTGTACAGTGTCAAAGCACTGCCTAGGCTGCTGCAGTCTCCCTCAAATGTCTGACCTCTACACCATTGTTTCTTGTTGTCTAGTGCTCTGCTACCTCTCCATGAAAGAGGCCTTCCTTTTTTGTGCCTGTTTTTTTTATAAGCTAGGTATTTTATTTATTAGAATTATTATATTAGAATATGATATATCATATTAGAATTTGTGTATTTATTCATTGGTTTAAGTAATACATCCGAGATATTTGCTAGAAACCCTCCATATTAGCAAGAAAGTATAGAACAGGTTCAAGTCACTGGGAGACTAAGAACTGTCTGGCACTTACATGGATACAAGCTACTTTACAGATGCATTTATTCCCAGAATTACTCTTCATGTATAAGGATTTTTCTCAAAGGCCCTGTATTATCCCTATATTCTACAACATAAGGTATAAATTAAGGCACCTAGAAATGGGGCCAGGAAAGTCTTTTTTCTCCAGTCCTTCTATAGTGCTAAGCACAAAGTAGATGTAAAATATCTATCATTTAAAAATTTTTTTATGTTTTATTAATGACCATACAGTACATCATTAGTTTTTGATGTAGTGTTCCAAGACTCATTGTTTGCATGTAATGCCTGGAATAGCTATTGAAAAAGTGATCCATACAGTTGATCAGACATGACTTTACACTGATAATGGGTAAGGTTCAAATTATTTCCAAATAATCTTCTAGGAACCAGAAATATCAGGGAATATTCTTGTAAGTGGAGCATTTCTCTATATCTGAACCCAAATATAAATCCATGCATTATGGTCAATTAATTTATGACAAAGGAGGTAGGAAGATAGGGTGGAGAAAGGATGGTCTCTTTAATAAATATGTTGAGAAAACTGGACAGCTATATGCAAAAGAATAAAACTAGACTGCCATCTTATATCAATTAACTCAAAATGGATTGAATACTTGAATGTTAGACCTAAAACAATAAAACTCCTAGAAGAAAGCATAGGAAGTAAACTTCTTGACATCAGTCTTAGAAATTATTTGGGTTTTAGGGTTTTGGGGTTTTCTTTCTTTCTTTCTTTATTTTGGTATCTGACTCCAAAGCAAGGGCAACAAAAATAAGCAAAATAGGACTACATCAAACTCAAAAGCTTCTGCACAATGAAGAAAACCATCAATAAAATGAAAAGACAACTTACTGAATGGGAAAAGATATTAGCAAATAATATATAATAATGAAAAGTTAATATCCAAAATATAAAAAGAACTCATTTAACTCAATACCAAAAGAACAAACAATCCAAGTAAAAAGGGGCAGAGGATCTGGCATTTTTCCAAAGAAGACCTACAGTTAGCCAACCAGCACATGAAAAGATGCTCAATATCACTAATCATCAGGGGGGAATGCAAATGAAAACCATAATAATCTGTTACGGCTTGCCTGACAGAATGGCTGCTATCAAAAAGATAAGAAACAATGTGTGTTGGCAAGGATGTAGAAAAAAGGGAACCTATGTGCACTGCTGATGGAAATGTAACTGGAAAAACTGGTATGGAAAACAACATGCAAGTTCGTAAGAAAGTTAAAAATGAAACTACCATATGATCCAGCAACTCAACTTCTAGATATTTATCTAAAGAAAACAAAAACCCTCACCCCAAAAGATATATACACCCTCATGTTTATGGCAGCATTGTTTAGAATACCAAAGATATGGAAAAAACCTAAATGTCCATCAATAGATGTATGGATAAAGAAATCATGTATATACACACACACATATAAATGTAATACATATATTGTACTATATAAATATATAATACACATATATATACACTTTATATATATGTATAAATGTAATATATATATAACTCATCCATTAAAAAATAATGAAATCTTGCCATTTGCAACAAAATGGATGGACTTTGAGGAGAGTATTGTGCTAAGTTAGACAGAGAAAAAAACAAATACCATGTTACTGCACTTATAAGTGCAATCTATTAAAAACAAGATAGACACACAAATAAAACAACTTCCCTGTCCCAGACTTACAGATACAGACAACAGAGTGGTGGTTACCAGAGGGATCCAGAGTGGGGGTACAAAATAGGTGAAGGGGATCAAGAGTTATAAAGGGAATCAAAGGGTATTCCAGTTATAAAATAAGTAAGTGATAGAGTGTAATGTACAGCACAGGGAACATAACCAAAAATACTGTGGGAACATGTATGGTGACAGGTGGCAACTAGATATGCTGTGGTGATCTGTCACAATATACAAATATCAAACTATGGTATTTTAGACATGAAACTAATAGAATATTATGCATTAATTATACTTCAATTTTTAAAAGAACCTAACAGGAAAGAACAAGATTAATAATTTCTGTGTGCCGGGTGGCTCAGTTGGTTAAGTGGCTGCCTTCGGCTCAGGTCATGATCCTGGGATCGAGTCTCGCATCGGGCTCCCTGCTCGTGGACAGCCTGCTTCTCCCTCTCCCTCTGCCTGCTGCTCTGCCTACTTCTGCTTTCAAACAAATAAATAAAATATTTTTTTTATTTTTTATCTTTTTAAAGATTTTTTAAAATTTATTCATTTGACAGACAGAGATCATAAGTAGGCAGAGAGACAAGCAGAGAGAAAGGAATGGAAGCAGGCTCCCTGCCGAGCAGAGAGCCAGATGCGGGGCTCGATCCAGGACGCGGAGATCATGACCTGAGCCAAAGGCAGAGGCTTAACCCACTGAGCCACCCAGGCACCCCAAATAAAATGTTTTTTAAAAAGATAAATAGCTTATCTACATCTGTGTTTACAGTTAGAAAATGACTCTTCATAAAAAAAAGTAAAGTACATCCAGGTGGCGGAGTGGGGAGTGGAATTATTTTATTATGTACCAGGGTATACAATCTTAATTTATTTTCAGGTTAAAATGGATGTTTTATATGAAATGCATGCAGAGCTAGAATATTTTTATAGAAGGACCACAGTTAGCTTCTCTAATACTTCTGAAATTAGATATCATTCAGAATTTAGATATTTCTAGTTTGGAAGAGATAATAAGGTCTACACACTATAAATTATATTACACATGCTGAAGGGTCTAGGGCAGCAATGCCAAGGTCAAATCCAGGAATAATTTTTGGCCGTAAAATGTATGAGTATTCACACTAATAAAAAATGAAGATAAGAAAATATCTTATGTCAGTTCAAATTAGGTTTTGTTGCCAAAAGATAAAGGAGAGTTCAACTTTTATTACCAAATGACTTATAAATCTCACTTTGCTTTCAGAATTTTGAGATTTTTGAAAGGCAAATAAGAATTATGGACCTCTGTTGCTTTATTTACTAATCTTTGAAAATACTTAGAATTGCTAGAAATTTATCCTAACCTCCAGATTAATCAGACAAAGATTGCTTTGGCTAGCCTGGGCAATATTTGCAGTAGTTGACATAAATACTTAGATTAGAAAACAGATGAGGATAACTTATCACAAATGCTTCTTTTTTGCCTAATACTTATGAAAACATTATCTCAGTTTTACTCCCTCATTGCTAGCTGCTTCTTCACATTTTCCTTGGTTATTGCCTCATCTTTTTGACTGCTGAATGTTGAAGAGCTACAGTATTTGAACATTGGTCTTCTTGGAACACACCTACTCCAATGGTAATCAGTCCAATCTGGTTTTAAGGCTTTAAAGTCATACAAATTATTTTTAATCTATTCTATATCTAAAACATCTGTGAATGCTAGACTCATTAATACACCACTGTCTTCTAAATATTTCCATTTAAACTTAAGATGCAAAACAAATGAAAATTGTTCAACATGTTCAACAGGGTTGATGGAGGATACCTGAGCAGGGGAATGGGTTAAACTAAGGATGGATATTAAGGAAGGCACTTGTGATGAGCACTGGGTATTGTACATTAGTGATGAATCACTAAAATCTACACCTGAAACTAATATCACACTGTATATTTACTAACTCACTCTACTTTTAATGCTATCCTGATCAGAATACCAACAGCATTTTTCAAAGTACTGGAATAAACAATCCTAAAATTTGTATGGAAATGGAGAAGACCCAGAATCACCAAGGAAATGTTGAAAAAGAAAAAAAGCTGGGGTTATCACACTGCCTGATTTCAAGCTACATATCAAACCTGTGATCACCAAGACAGCATGGTACTGGTACAAAAACAGACACATAGACCAATGGAAAAGAATAGAGAACCAAGATAGGGACCCTCAACTCTATGGTCAAATAATCTTCAACAAAGCAGGAAAAAATATCCAATGGGAAAAAAGACGTTCTCTTCAATAAATGGTTCTGGGAAAATTGGACAGCTATATACAGAAGAATGAAATTTAACCATTCACTTACGCCATACACAAAGATAAACTCTAAATGGATGAAAGACCTCAATGTGAGACAGGAATCCATCAAAATCTTAGAGGAGAACATAGGCAGTAACCTCTTTGACATTGGCCACAGCAACTTCTTTCTAGACACATCTCCAAAAGCAAAGGAAACAAAAGCAAAAATGAATTCATGAGACTTCATCAAGGTAAGAAGCTTCTGCACAGCAAAGGAAACGGTCAGCAAAACAAAGGGATAACCCACAGAGTGGGAGAAGATATTTGCAAGTGACACAACAGACAAAGAGCTGATATCCAAGATCTATAAAGAACTTCTCAAACTCAACACCTAAAAGCACATAATCAATCAAAAAATGGGCAGAAGACATGAACAAACACTTCTCCAAAGAAGACATACAAATGGCTAACAGACACATGAAAAAAATGTTCATCATCATTAGCCATCAAGGAAATTCAAATCAAACCACATTGAGATACCACCTTACAACAATTAGATGATGGAGAAGTTGTTACACTGTTGGTGGGAATGCAAGTTGGTGCAGCTGCTTTGGAAAACAGTGTGTAGATTCCTCAAAAAAATTAAAAATAGAGCTACCCTATGACCCAGCAATTGTACTACTGTCTATTAACCCCAAAGATACAGATGTAATGAAAAGAAGGGCCATATGCACCCCAATGTTCATAGCAGCAATGTCCACAGTAGCCAAACTGTGAAAAGAGCTGAGATGCCCTTCAACAGATGAATGACTAAAGAAGATGTGGTCCATATACACAATGGAATATTATTCAGCCATCAGAAAGGATGAATACCCAATTTTGCATCAACATAGATGGGACTGGAGGAGATTATGTTAAGTGAAATAAGTAAAGCAGATAAAGCCAATTATCATATGGTTTCACTTGTATGTGAGACATTAGGAATCACATGGAGGACATTAGGAAAAGGAAGGAAAAAAGGGGAGAAATCAGAGGAGGAGATGAACCATGAGAGACTATGAACACTATGAAACAAAATGAGGGTTTTAGAGGGGAGGGGTGGGGGGATGGGTTAGCTCAGTGAAGGGTATTATGGAGGGCATGGATTGCATGGAACATTCGGTGTTATACACAAACAGTGAATCTGGGAACACTACATCAGAAATTAATGATGTACTGTATGGTGATTAACATAAAATAAATAAATAAATAACACTAACTGGAATTTAAACAAAACTTGAAACAAAAAGGGGGAGCACAAAAAGTAAAACACCTTACTGTTAAATGAATAAATATCTCCACTTAAATGACTAATGAGCATTTTCAAACAAAACATGTCCAAAACTAAACTTCTTATTATCCTATAAATCCTATTCCTTATTGCAGTCTTCCAAAAAGTTTTCATGGCTGTGTTGGATACAAATAGCTGCTCCATTGTCTTAGCTACTGTATTATTCATACATTTGTAATAGCCTTTGTCACCTTAAGCCATAATTTATTTCCATCTTTCCCCCACTAGGCTGTGCTCTTTTTCTTAATTTATGTTTGATATTAGTTGAGATAGATTGATTATCAAAACATAATTGTCTTTTTTAAATTATTTTTTATTAAATCTCAACTCGAGTGCATTTTTTAAAGTATAATTAACATACAGTGTTTTATTTGTTTCAGGTGTACAAAATGACTAAACAATTCCATACACTACTCAATGCTCATCACTGTGAGTGCACTCTTAATTCCTTTTGAAGCCATAATTATGAACAGTGGAATGCTATAACATCATCACTGCCAAGATTACAGGATTTGTAATTATTTAAAATAATCATCTTAATTAATACTATATTATATAATTTATTTATTATACTTGTCATCATTAAAACAATATTCTTACTTGAGTTTCTCTGACACTAGCTTTTATTATACCTGGTAATGAGATTTTGAGAAAGAAGCTAATCATTTTCTTAAACATCTTTGGAGACTTGTCATTATCTACCAAAAATAACGTAAGAGTTGTAAAGACCAAATTTGCTTAAGATGATTTGTAATGCATTTTATATTTTATGTATCAAATAAAAGAATGTGAAATTGGCTTATTATCTGCAGTCCATTCTCAATCTATCATCACATTTTTTTGGTGGGTGGGAAGGAGGAGGAATATTTTCACAGGCTTACTTAAAAAGCTTCTAATTTATGAAGAGATATAAAGTTTTCTAAACTATCTTAAAATTTTTAAATGTCAAAAATATTTTAAACATTAATAATAAATTATGCATGAAACATATTTATGGCATGTAACTGGTGACTGAGTAAACTCCTTTTAATTTAATTTTTCATTTTGAGATAATTGCAGATCCACCTGCCATTATAAGAGATAATACAGAAATATCTTGCACATTATGCCTACTTTTCTCCATTAATAATGTCTCCCAAAACTATAGTGCATTATCACAACCAAGAAATTGACATTGATACTGATGCAGCCAAAATAGAGAACAATTCCATAGCCATGTTCCTGTTGCCTGTTTATAGCCACAACCATTTCCCTCCTATACCTCTTATCTATCCTTAACCAACTGGAAATCACTCATTGGTATTCCATGATAATTTTGTCATTTTAAGAACTTTATATGAATGGAATCATACAGTATATAGTCTTCTGGGACTAGTTTTTTCACTCAGAATAATTATCCTGAGATTCATTCATGTTGTTGTGTATCAATAATGGTTTTGTTTTTTGTTTTTTATTTTGTTTTGCTAAATAGTATTCCATATGGATATATAGTAGTTTGTTAAAACTCTCACCTGCTGAAGGACATCTGATTTGTTTTCAATTTTGGCTATTATGAATAAAACTGCTATGGATATTTGTGTACAGACTTTTGTGTAAACTTAAGTCTTCATTTCTTTGAGATAAATGTCTAGGAGTATAATTGTTAAGTCATGTGGTAATTGACTGTTCAGTTTATTAAGAAATTCTCAAACTGTTTTCCAGAGTACCTGTATTATTTACATTCCTACAAGGGCTCTACTGAACATTACAGGTAAGACATCCACCAGACACCATCCTGGGGATGGAACCTCCCATCTGGCAGATCTTTGGGGAATCACAGCCTCTATGGGTCCAGAAGGCAGAGCATCTAGACAAAAAAGAGACTAGAGTATTCTTAAGGTTTAAGATCTCAGGGAGTTTTCCTTGCTAGGTTTTGGATTTGCTTGCTACCTGACACCTCTGACTTCTTTCCTATTAGTCCCTTTTGGAATAGGAATGTCAATTATATTTTAGGAAGATGTAACTTGTCTAGTTTCATGGGCTCACAGCTGGAAAGGAATTTTGCTTCAGTATAAATTATACTTTAAGTCTCACCCATATCTGATTTAGTTAATATTTAGAGAATAATTTGGTCTTAAGATCTTAGAGTTGATGATGGAATGAATTAAGACTTTGGGAGCTATTGTGATGGAGTGAATGTATTTTTCATGTGAGAAGGACATAAATTTTGGGGGATCACAGGCAAAATGTTATGGACTACATACTTATACCCCCTTGAAATTCATATGTTGAAACTATAATCCCCAGTGTGGTGGCATTTGGAGATGGCACCTTTGGTAAGTAATTGGAGCATGAAGGTGGAAGCCCCATGGCAGGATTTGTGCACTCATTAGAAAAGACATTCAGCCTCCAGAACTGTGAGAAATAAATGTTTATTTTTTATGTGACACAACCTAGGTAATTTGTTATAACATTTTGAGCTAACTTAAGACAGTGTTATGCCTTCTTTAAATGTTTGATAAAATTATCTAATGAAATCTCTGGCCCTAGACATTTCCTTTTCTGGAAAGTTTTAAATTAAGAATTCAGTTTCCTTAATATTTATAGGGCTATGTTCAAATGTTATATTTTAAATTGAGTAAGTTGTGATAGTTTGTGATTTTTAAGTAATTGGTCTATTTTATTTATGCTGTTAGATTTATACATGTAGTATTAAGGTATTTAATCTTTCTGGGGTTTTTAGGGTCTGTAGTTCTGCTTTTTATTCTTGATTCTAGAGGTTTATCAGTTTCATTGATCTTTTCAAAGAAAGTTTTTTGTTACATTTATTTTCTCTATTTTTCTCTTTTCATTTTTATTGATTTTATCTCTTCATTCTTTTTCTTCTTGTCTTGAATTTATTTTTTCTTTTTATAGTTCTTGAAATGAAAGCTTATATTATTGTCTTGAGACTTCTCCTATTTCCTAATAATTTCCTTAGAAAATTTAGTGCTATAAATTTCTCAGCACTGTTTTAGTTGCATCCCGTGAATTTTGCATCTTTCATTCAGTTTGATGTATTTTGTGTTTTAAGACATACTCTTTCACTGATGGATTATTTAGAAGTGTATGGTTTAGTTTCCAAGTGTAGATTTTCCTGTTACTTTTGTGTTATTGATATCTCATTTTAGCTGGTTATGAACAGAGAACACATTCTCTATGGTTTCAATCCTTTTAAATTTGTTGAGTTTTTTTAAAATTCTTAACGGCCTGAGACATGATTCATTTGGTATGTGTTTCATGGCATCTCAAAAATTGTGTATTTTTCTATATCCTTGAGTAAGTGTTTTATAAATGTCTACTTGTCTCTATTTATTGGTTGTTTTGATAAGTTCATATATATACTTTTTTAAAAAGATTTTATTTATTTATTCGAGAGAGAGAATGAGTGAGAGAGTATGAGAGGGGGGAGGGTCAGAGAGAGAAGAAGACTCCCCATGGAGCTGGAAGCCTGATGAAGAACTCAATCCCAGAAGTCCGGGATCATGATCTGAGCTGAAGGCTCAGCCAACTGAGCCACCCAGGTGCCCCCATATATATACTTTTTGATTTCCTGCATACTTCTATTGATTGTTGAGAGAGGGATGTTGAAGTCTCTTGCTATCCTTACAGATCTGACTCATTCTTTCAGTTCTATTGGGTTTTGCTTCATTGCCCTGTTCTTGGTTTATATACACATAAGATTACTCTGTCTTGGTGGAGTGATCCATTTTTATTATAACATGTAGAATCTGTCTATGTTAATTTTATGTGCTCTAAAGACTAGCTTCTTTAATATTAATATAACTATTTCTGCTTTCTTTTGATTAAGGTTTAGTTAGAAAAATTTCCCCCATCCTTACTTTTAATTTGCTGGTACTATTATATTTGAAGCAATTCTCTTAAATTTGTATGTTTGGGTCATGCTTTTAATCCACTCTGTCAATCTCTGCATTTAATTAGCATATTTAGACTATTTACATTTAATATAAATATTGCTATAGTAGCACTTAATTTCACAATTTATATTTTATTTGCCATTTGTTATCTCTGCTTTTAATTTCTCCTTTTTTCCTTGATTTCCTATGATTTACTTGAATTTTCTTTAGAATTCCATTTTTATTTATCTATAGTATTTTTGACTGTATCTTTTTCTATTTCTTCTAAATATTATATTACATAGACACAGCTTATGTCTAACTGGTGTCAACATTTCATCAGTTTGAATGAAATGTAGAAACAGTATATCCCTTTAGTATGCATCTGTTTATCCTTCTTCATTTATAATTTTCTTAAAAATTTTATATACATTTCAAGCATTTTATATACCCATATCAAACAATGTTAAAAATTTTTGTTGCAACCATTAAATATAACTTAGAAAATTCAAGAGGAGAAGAAAATTTTATTGTATGTATCCATATTTTCTTCTCTTATTTGTTCTTTCTTTCTTCATGGGGTTCAGGATTCTTCCTTTATTGTTTCCTCTCTGTTTAAAGAATTTTCTGTAACCATTCATTTGGAGTAGGTTTACTGATGACAAATTCCCTTAGTCTTCTTTTATTTGAGAATGTCCTGATTTCTGTTTGTTTCTGAAGAATACTTTCACTGAACATAGAATTCTAGTTTGACATGTTTTTGTTTTGTTTTGTTTTGCTTTGCATGCAATGCTTGAAAAATGTGCTGCATCTTTCTGGCCGCCGTGATTCCTCATGAAAAGTTTACTAGTATTTTCATTGTTTTATCCCTTATAAGTATTTTCTCTCTTGCAGCTTTCAAGATATATTCTGTCTTTAGTTTTCCAAATATTACTGTGACCCATGTCTTAGTATGAATTTCTTTGAGTTTAATGTGCTTGGCTTATTGTTAGATGGTTTATATCTCTTGTTAAATTTGGGATGATTTCAGCCATTATTTATTCAAGTAATTTTCAGTCCTAGGACCTCTCTCCTCTCCTTCCAGGCCTTTGATAACACAAATATTATATATATTTTTTTAAAGATTTTATTTATTTATTTGACAGACACAGATCACAAGTAGGCAGAGAGGCAGGCAGAGAGAGAGAGGGAAGCAGGCTCCCTGCCGAGCAGAGAGCCCGACACGGGACTCGATCCCAGGACCCCGAGATCATGACCCGAGCCGAAGGCAGCGGCGATCCCAGGACCCGGAGATCATGACCCGAGCCGAAGGCAGCGGCCCAACCCACTGAGCCACCCAGGCGCCCCAAATATTATATTTTTATTTATAGTCCTACATGTTCCAAAATTAACATGCTCTGTTAATTTTGTTTCAAATTTACTTTCTCTGTATTGTTTATAATGGGTAATTCTATTTCTATTTCTATTTTTGTATCTTCAGGATAAATGGTTCTTTCCTCTGTTCCTTCCATTCTGTTTTTGATCTTATCCATTGAGTTTGTATTTCTATTTTCATATTATTATTTGTAATTTTCCATTTGATCCTTCTTTACAGTTTTTTTTTCTTTGCTGAGTCTGTTTCCATTTGCTGCAAGCATGTTTATAATTCCTCATTTAACAACTTTTTTTCCACTTTTTTTTTATTTCTTTTCAGCGTAACAGTATTCATTGTTTTTGCACCACACCCAGTGCTCCATGCAATACGTGCCCTCCCTATTACCCATCACCTGGTTCTCCAACTCCCACCCCCTGCCACTTCAAAACACTCAGGTTGTTTTTCAGAGTCCATAGTCTCTCATGATTCATGTCCCTTCCAATTTCCCTCAACTCCCTTCTCCTCTCCATCTCCCCATGTCTTCCATGTTATTTGTTATGCTCCACAAATAAGTGAGACTATATGATACTTGACTCTCTCTGCTTGACTTGTTTCGCTCAGCATAATCTCTTCCAGTCCCGTCCATGTTGCTACAAAAGTTGGGTATTCATCCTTTCTGATGGAGGCATAATACTACATTGTGTATATGGACCACATCTTCCTTATCCATTCATCCATTGAAGGGCATCTTGATTCTTTCCACAGTTTGGCGACCGTGGCCATTGCTGCAATAAACATTGGGGTACAAATGGCTCTTCTTTTCACTACATCTGTATCTTTGGGGTAAATACCCAGCAGTGCAATTGCAGGGTCATAGGGAAGCTCTATTCTTAATTTCTTGAGGAATCTCCACACTGTTCTCCAAAGTGGCTACACCAACTTGCATTCCCACCAACAGTGTAAGAGGGTTCCCCTTTCTCCACATCCTCTCCAACACACGTTGTTTCCTGACTTGCTAATTTTGGCCATTCTAACCGGTGTCAGGTGGTATCTCTATGTAGTTTTAATTTGAATCTCCCGGATGGCTAGTGATGATGAACATTTTTTCATATGCCTGATAGCCATTTGTATGTCTTCATTGGAGAAGTGTCTGTTCATACCTTCTGCCCATTTTTTGATATGATTATCTGTTTTGTGTGTGTTGAGTTTAAGGAGTTCTTTATAGATCCTGGATATCAACCTTTTGTCTGTACTGTCATTTGCAAATATCTTCTCCCATTCCATGGGTTGCCTCTTTGTTTTGCTGACTGTTTCCTTTGCTGTGCAGAAGCTTTTGATCTTGATGAAGTCCCAAAAGTTCATTTTCACTTTTGTTTCCTTTGCCTTTGGAGACATATCTTGAAAGAAGTTGCTGTGGCTGATATCAAAGAGGTTACTGCCTATGTTCTCCTCTAGTATTCTTATGGATTCCTGTCTCATGTTGAGGTCTTTGGATCAGCCAGAGATCAAAGAAGAACTTAAACAATTCATGGAAACCAATGAGAATGAAGACACTTCTGTCCAAAACCTATGGGATACAACAAAGGTGGTTCTAAGGGGGAAATACATAGCCATCCAAGCCTCCCTCAAAAAATTTGAAAATCTAGAATACACCAGCTGTCTCTACACCTTAAAGAACTGGAGAATCAACAACAAATCAAACCAACTCCACACGCAAGAAGGGAAATAATCAAGATTAGAGCAGAGATCAATGAGGTAGAAACTAGAGATACAGTAGAACATATCAATGAAACTAGAAGCTGTATTTTTGAAAGAATCAATAAGATCGATAAACCATTGGCCACACTAATCCAAAAGAAAAGAGAGAAAGCCCAAATTAATAAAATTATGAATGAAAAGGGAGAGATCACAACTAACACCAAGGAAATAGAAACAATCATCAGAAATTATTACCAACAGTTATATGCCAATAAGCTAAGCAACCTAGATGAAATGGATGCATTCCTGGAAAACTATAAACTCCCAAAATTGAACCAGGAAGAAATTGACAAACTGAATAGACCAATATCTAGTAATGAGATTGAAGCAGTTATCAAAAAACAAGAGCCCAAGACCTGACGGATTCCCTGGGGAATTTTACCAAACTTTCAAAGAAGAAAAAACACCAATTCTCCTGAAGCTGTTCCAAAAAATTGAAGCAGAAGGAAAACTTCTAGACTCTTTTTATGAAGCCAGCATTACCCTGATCCCCAAACCAGGCAAAGACCCTATCATTTAACAACTTTAATATGACTTGGCTCAAATTTTTTCCAGGTAATTTTAACATCTCTGTTATCTCAGTGTCAGAGTCTTTGGTTGTTCTTTTTCAGAGTCCAGAGTGCTAACCATTTTGGTTGTTCTTTTTCATTCAGTTCGAGGTTTTCCTGGTTTTTACTATGATGAGATTTTCTATTAAAACCTGGACATTGTATGTATTATAAGAGTCTTCATCTTTTTTAAGCTTATTGAGTTAGCCTGCCTTCCTTCCAGTCTGTCAAGTGAAGGGCAGACATCACCTGTTATTGCTAGATCTGGTAGAAGTCTAAGTTCCCCACTCATCCTCAGTTAACATACAAGTAGGAGAGGTATGCCTAATTACTTTCAGATAGAAGTGGGTGTTTGGGCTTTTCAGTGAGCTGGATACCACCCTGACTGGGAAAGGCTGGAAGACCTCAATGCTCCACAAATTATCTCCACTAGCACTACAGAAAGGAAGTAACCTTATTACTGCTGGGCAGTAGTGAAAGCCCTGATTCTCTTGGACTCCTCTGAGGTTGCCCAGCAAGGGGAGTGTGGGTTGTCATGTTACTATAACAGATTCACCATCTGGTCTTTATCAACCATGGGAAGGAGAGGTTTATTTACCAGTGAATATATGAGTCATAGCTCCCTAGTGGCCCTTTCTAGACCAGAGAATGGGGTTTAGAGTTCTTTGCTACAACAAGGTGAGGGTGGAAGTCTAGGCTTCCTTTTCAGGCTCTGCTGTTATGGGTAAAGATCAGACCATATATTTTTTTATTTTTTTCTTTTTAAATATTTTATTTATTTATTTGACAGACAGAGATTACAAGTAGGCAGAGAGGCAGGTAGAGAGAGGGGTGGGAAGCAGGCTCCCTAGTGAGCAGAGAGCCCGATGCGGGGCTCAATCCCAGGACTCTGAGATCATGACCTGAGCTGAAGGCAGAGGCTTTAACCCACTGAGCTACCCAGGGGCCCCTATTTTTCTGATATTTGGCTAGAGTAGAGCAGCTACTTTGAAAAGTTGTCTGTCTTGTTAGGCTGTCTTTTCTCTTGTCCTTTTATTAAATGAGTAGATCTTTCTTGGGGCTATTTTTTTGTCTGTGTCTGTTGGATTTTCCAGGTTTTTGCCCCTCCAAATCTGGAGAATATGAAGCTAAAGGAAAATCCAGTAAATTCACCATCAATTTGTTTGAATTTTATTGTCCCTAGCCCGTGTGCTTTCTTTTTCTGCATATTTCAGAGTCATTATATCTTATACATTCTTTCAGAGTCTCTCTCCACATATATGTATATGTGTGTATACACACACACACAAACACATACACACTGAGGCCAAATATATACTATATACATATTAGTGGACACTAATATATATTATATTATTATATTACAAATTGTTACTAATATATATTAGTATCCAGGGTTTATAGTATCCAGGGTTTACAGTTGTACTTACTAGAATAAGAAAAAAATATCTCTACTTCATCTTGTCAGAAGTAGAAGTTGAGTCATGAATTTTTAAATGTTGCATAACTAGTACAAAATATTTTCTCAGTAACAAAAAAATCACAATGACATTTGTATGTATATAATTATATCCATGTATTAAAGACAGAGTCACAGATTCACATAGGTGTAGTCCTATTTCCTTAGAGATGCTCATAATTTGAAGACAATCAAGAACGTGAGTAACACTCTCAGTTTTTTATTTTTAGCCCCTACCTAGTTGTTGTTGTTGATTTTTCTTGGAATACAAATTTATATTCTTTCCTTTGTTGCAATTTTTTTTCATGCTTCTCTTTGGTACCTATGGTTGTTACTCTTCTTTAATTAGTGGTAGCATCATCACTGCTGGTTACGTCAGAATCACTGCTCTCTGTTCTCTTGTTGCGAAAATCCCTCTTCCACCCTTTTTCTGATACTGAGCCTGCAGCTAAAGGGATAATATATCCCTCAGCTAAATATTGTCATTCTATCAGTCTTAGGAATTACTGTGATTAGGAGATTCTACTTACGTTGGACTCTAATTACCTTTTTGAAAGAATTAAGAGCAGTCCTGGAGCTATGCCAAAGAAATTTGAGTGGCATACTACATTCTCAAACCAAAAGATAGAGAATAAGAACTCCAAATTTTATGAAGACAGGTGTTAGAACTCCCTGTCTTCCAGATAGACAATATTACTATTTAAGGCAAAAGAAAAAAGTGAAACTGACAACCTGCTATTTGTGTTTGTACATGGTTTACAACATGATTGTTGCCCTTTTCAGTTGATAGGTTACAATCTTGACACATACTCTTAAGTCCTGAAATGCAATTAATTCATTAGTTCTTAACTAAAATGTATTTTTTTGTTTTAAATGCTAAAGTGAATAAAGAAAATTTGAAAGTGAAAAGTGAATGTCCATCCAGTATTTTAATGGCTTAAAAAAGTGTGAGAATTACTAAATGAGTTCAACTAGTATAAATTGCTCATAGGTGAAATTGAATCATCAAAAGTAGAATTTGAAAACTTTAAGAACTGCTTAAAGAAATAAATGATAAGGCTAATATATCTCCATGTCTAAGAGCAGCATATATACTCTTTTTCTGATTTTTTTAAACAAAAAGAAAAAGGAAGCATGAATACATGTATTATTATAGAGTATGGTATATTTTCCATAATAAATATTGGTAAATGCAAGCTGAAATTACTCCAGAGAAATAGAATTGTAAGTAGAAAATAACAGTATGCAATTTTCTCTAGCCTATTTTCAGTGAAGAAACCCATGAATTTATATTCAAACTATTCTGAATAGCTCTGTCAGGATTTTCAAGGTAAGGCAAACTGGAGAACGTTCTGAAATAATCTGCCCAGATATCATCAAAACAGTTCTTTTATTTATTTAACATATTTTGGTTTGACTATGTTATTTCTTTGAATGGAGAATAGAGTCTACAAATTTTGTTTATGTGTAACAGATGAGATGGAATCACAAGTGAAATTGAAACTAAGATAGATCATAAGCCTTACTTTCCCAAGATTCTGTCACA
The DNA here is from genome assembly GCF_922984935.1 of Meles meles. Taxonomy (NCBI): domain Eukaryota; kingdom Metazoa; phylum Chordata; class Mammalia; order Carnivora; family Mustelidae; genus Meles; species Meles meles. The sequence goes on from NC_060067.1 coordinate 38,726,026, forward strand.
GAAAAGAGTAAAACTGGATTAGCAGGGTATTCTTTTCATAGTCTAAGAAACTAGGGCATTAACTTTCATTGTGATTCTGTAAGAATCTTTTCTAGCTAAGCAGCCTGTTAAGTCTCAAGGAAAGTCACTGAAGCTTAAATTTATGTGCAGATTTATACCATAAAATTGGAGTGATACATAAACATATTCCATCATACTGTTAAATCAACCAATATGGTGAATTAATTGTAATCCCATTGGAAGATTTACAATACAATTCAATGTACCATTAAAACCCCATTTCATTTGCTGCAGAAAAAATACAGATATGACTTACAACCTAACAACTAATGGAACTTTAAAATACTATTATATATCATTCCAAATGTGAAATACAGAACATCAGGCCTGATCTCCTATGCAGTAGTGTTTTTCAGTGAATATGGATATAGGCATACTTTCTCATGTTCTTTGTTTATGCAGAAAATCATTATCTTGAACTAATTTATTAAAATATATTATTAAATTGGGGCACCTGGGTGGCTCAGTGGATTAAGCCGCTGCCTTCGGCTCAGGTCATGATCTCAGGGTCCTGGGATCGAGCCCCGCATCGGGCTCTCTGCTCAGCAGAGAGCCTGCTTCCTCCTCTCTCTCTCTGCCTGCCTCTCTGCCTACTCGTGATCTTTCTCTATCAAATAAATAAATAAAAATCTTTAAAAAAAAAAAAAAAACCATTAAAATATATTATTAAATTATTCTGAAACACCTTGTGTTTTTAGACTTGCTTTTATGTTTCCTGGGCCTATTGCAGAAACATCACTTGCATTTTCTATTTTTACCAACAGTAGTTGTTTCTCATGTTAAATGGATGCAGCAAGAATGTTCATTATAGTTATATCTAACCAAATGTAATGTAAGTCTCTTTATAAAGTTCAAGAGAGAGTTTGCATTGAGAGCTAAGTAAGTCACATAACTAAATATTATAAAATAATGTGCATAATAAAAATTTATGATTTTTGAATGCATATTCTGTTCCAGACTCTGTGATACATGCTTTACAAATATGAACTCATTTAATTCGCTCAGCTAGTCTACAGGATAAGGATTATTATCTCCATTTTAGAGAAAAGAAAATTGTGATTTGTAAAGACTGAATAACTGATCCAACAACAAAAAATTAATAATATATAACCTCCATAAAACACTCATCTTTTGCTTTAAAATGGTGTGTAATATGCACTTTTATGGAAAGGAAAAACAATCTTTGTCTAATTTTCTGATATGATTTAGATCCTGACAATAGAGAAGACTGGTCTACATTGGTGACTTGGCTCAGAAATATGTGTTTACACTGACACAAGTTTCAAAGACACAGGTAGTAGGGGGTGGATTCTGCTAAATTTAAGTGGATAATGGTGGTGTCTAGAATACTCTATGCACCTTATTTCCAAACACTGGATAAAAAATGGGCCTTTTTCTCTTCTTTAAGAATTTTTAAACTGACAAAATCTTGCATAGGAACGCAAATAATAGACCACAAGTATCCTAAAGGGGATCATGGCTTAAAATATGCAAAGGAAAATACACTGTTTTAAGAAATGTGCATTATAAGGTGTCTGGGTGGCTCAATTGGTTAAGTGTCTGCCTTAGGCTCAGGTCATGATCTCAGGGTCCTGGGATTGAGCCCTGAACCAGGCTCCCTACTCAGTGGAGAATCTGCTTGTCTCTGTCCTTCTCCTTTAGCCCCTCTCCCCTGCTCAGGCTCTGTCTCTGTCTCCCTCACACTGAAATAAATAAACAAAATCTTTTAAAAAAAGAAAGAAAGAAAAATGTGTATTATGAAAAAGCAAAGAAATTTTTAGAAAATATTTAAAGTAAGCATGGACTCCAAACTAACATAAAAGAAAAAAAAAAAAGATAAGAAGAAACGGACACAGAAAAAGAAGAGAAAGGAGAATATGGAGTGGGGAGGAGAAATGTTAATATGCAATATCAACACAAATCAAGACTCAATCGATACCAAAAGACTGATATTATTCCCTGCATATTCTCAGATCACAATGCTTCAAAACTGGAGCTCAATCACAAGGAAAAATTCAGAAGGAACTCAAACACCTGGAAGCTAAAGACCACCTTGCTTAAGAATGCTTGGATCAACCAGGATATCAAAGAAGAACTTAAACAATTCATGGAAACCAATGAGAATGAAGACATTTTGGTCCAAAACCTATGGGATACAGCAAAGGCTGTATAAAAGACATATAATAATCTAATTGATTGCATACTTTTTTTTAAAGATTTTATTTATTTATTTGATAGAAAGAGAGATCACAAGTAGGCAGAGAGTCAGGCAGAGAGAGAGAGGGAAGCAGGTTCCCCGCTGAGCAGAGACCCCGATGTGGGGCTAGATCCCAGGACCCTGAGATCATGACCTCAGCCAAAGGCAGTGGCTTAAGCCACTGATCCACCCAGGTGTCCCTGATTGTATACTTTTCACCAATGCTAAATTCAAGAAGAAAATATATCTCAGTCTAAAGAAAAAAACATTTGTGATTCAATAATTTTATACATAGCCAAGATGTATTTATGAGCATAACTAAGATTTAAACCTGAAGTATATATAATGGAATATCTCTCATTATAATCTCAATAAATATGTTGTGAATTGTAATAAATTTAAGTGCACCAGAATACAACCCACCATATTATCAATTTAATCACCAGAGTACAACTCACCATATTATCAACTTAATCACCAGAATACAACTCACCATATTATCAAAATTTACAATTTCAGAAAACTGCAAACTAAGTTAGTGTTACATTTCCTAAATTTCAGTATAGTGATGTGTCAACAGCTCTTGCTACTGCTTTTATAAAGATATTTTATAGTAAAGCCCAGTACTTCTTTTCCCACTGTCATAGCATGTGGTATTATATGAAACTTTGATGGTTTACCCCCTAATTTTAACAAACATATAATAAGTAGTCTTAAATACCATATGATTTCACTCACCTGTGAAATTTAAGAAACACAATGAAAGTAGGAAGGAAAGGAGGGAGGGAGCAAAGGAATTTAAGAAACAAAATGAAGGGAGGGAGGGAGGAAGAAGAGAGAGAGGGAGGAAAGGAAGGAAGGGAAAAAAGAGAACACAAAAAGCAGATTCTAAATATGCAGAACAAACTGGTGGTTGCCAGAAAGGGGTGGGGGATTGGGTGAAATAGGTGAAGGAGATTTAGAATACACTTATCATGCTGAGCACCAAGCTATGTATAGAATTAGTGCATCACTATATTGTACACTTGAAACTTGTATAACACTGTAGGTTAATTATAGCAGAATTTAAGAAAGATTAAATATGTAGTCTTATCATACTAGGTATATATACATATGGAACATCATCAGATGGAACACTAGCTGTGTAGGTCGTGCAACATTGTGCAAGGCAAGGTAACTAGAAATGACTATGAATTAAGATGGTGTTATAAAAATTCATTAAAATTTCCTCATGAATATGCAAGGGATAAAATCATGTAGGAAACCTTTATATTCAAAAGGGAATATAATGCATATTAAGGAATGTATAAAGATAATAATGCTGTGGATGTAATGATTTGAAAATCAAAATAACAAAGCTAACTTTATGTGCTGGGTAGTGTACAAAATGTTTTATATAGATTATCTCATTAAACTTTCAAAGAAATGTCCCTCATCTTAACATGAGAAAACAAGATTTAGAAAGTTTAGAAAGTCACAGAACTTAATCAAGATGGCTTAGTGTTCACTAGTAAATAGAGACTAAATTTAGATCCAGGCAGCCTAAGGATGCTTTCAGAGTCATAGAAAAACATTGTTACACTTAAGTAATGCTTGTGTAGTAATGACTGATGATTCATTTAGTGAAGTTTTATTACTTCCCATGCGCTGCCAAAATTTCTACCATTCAAATGTATGAGCAAAAAAATTATACACTATTCATATAGACTGAGAACTAGAAAAATACCACAGAGAGAATTTTAGAGCTCAAAGGGATCTCTGTAGGGTCAATTAAATGGTTGCTTTAGATCTGCAGGCTCGAGTTTCCCTTAGATTCATAGGAACCTGTATTAATACAGGCTTTACAAGGAAGGCAGCTGGCAACTTTTTTAATATAAATGTGGTAAGACCTGAAGTCCCTTAGCGAACAAATTGCTATAGGCTTGTGAGTAAGTCAGCCAGACTATCCACCTCTTTATGAACCACATTCCAGCACCATGCAGTAACAATTAGACAGCCACACCACTGAGAAGAGGACATTGTCAGCAGGAGAGAGAAATTAATGACATGTGAATATGGCTGAAAAGTGGAAGAACAAATGCTGAAAACCACTCTAAGTCTCTAAGCACAGCCTATCACCATGTAAGAGAGCAATTATCCAACCCAACTCCATTTTACTACCACCTCAGTTTCTGTAGAAATCCATTGTTCCCTTTCAAGCACTGCACTGAAACTACTTTACCTCCTCTCTTCTCCATCTCTCCTCTAGGCGTCTGTAACAGCTAGGCTCCCTGGCCCAAGTCTCTGCAGGCTCAGTTTTCCTTCTCTAGAATGTGACCATAGGTCTCTTTCTATAGGACACATCCAGTTCCATCCAAATGTAGATGCCATTCATTACACTCCACATTTTATTGCAGAGCTATGTTATCCTTTTTATTTATATAACCTAGATTGATTGTCAAGGTCAATCTTCTACAGAACCCCAAAGTAAAAACATATAAAACAGGAGCTAAGGGGTGCCTGGGTGACAGCCTGGTAAGCGCCTTCCATTGGCTCAGGTCAGGATTCCAGAGTCCAAGGATAAAGCCTGTGGGTTGGGCTCCATGCTCAGTGGGAAGTCTCCTTCTCCTTCTGCCCCTCCCCTGGCTCATACTGTCCTTCTCTCTCTCTCTCTCTCTCTCATAAATAAATAAATAAATTATAAAATCTTAAAAAAACAAAACAAAACAGGAGTTAAAATGGTTGAGGTAAAAGATAAATTTCTACCAGTTTAACTTCTAGGTCTCTTCTACTTCTGCCTCATATTGCTGAAATATCAGCAGCCTTATGGATCCTCCAAAGAATGTTAGAAATCTAAGACCATTTGAAAGACAATAATTTATAATAAAATGTCCACACTTCTTTGTAAGACACAGAGTTTCCTTCATTGATTTTGTATGGCTCATTTCCAGTTATCTCCCATCATACTCATGGTCCAAACAATTCTGAAGAACATGAAGCAGATGACTAGTCCATTTTCTTACCATTTTGGATTTATACCTGTTATTTTTACTGCCAAGAAGTACTACTACAATACCTTTTTCTCTGTTTCCCCTGTAATATCCAGAATTATCACACAACTTCTCTATAAAACCTTTATCTCTCATTAGGCAAATCCATTACTCTTTTCTTTCCCCACTGTACTTTTTACAAAATATTAACAGTGCTTTTGTCTTACTTTATGGTAATTATTGGCATAGATGGTTGTATGTTTGTTATATGCTAACCTCATTTCATTCAGAGATAGTGCCTTACTCTTCTTTTGACTCAAGTATCTAGTATAGTGCCTGGCATATGAAAGATGATAAATACATGATTATTATGTAATTGAAAATCTGAGGTCCTGGCAGAGATGTGGAGTTTGTCAAAAATTATGCAGCTAATTACCAGCAAAGACAATATTGCAATCCAAACAATTCAATGACCTTGACAAAACACCCACATACACTCTGAACCTTCCAAATGAATTTAGGACCATCCCACCACTCTCCAAGTTCATGTTCCACAATTCATTTTCTTAACAGATTTTCCTGTAGTTGCATTTCTCCTATGGCTGTAATTAGAGTGAACAAGTAAATGCTTAGCAAGTTGAAAGTGAATTAGTTTGTAATGATGTTGACCACCTAGTGACATCAACAAACTTGTACTGTTCACTGTATATACACTCAGCTAAGTATTATGGATGAAACAAAAGAAACTGAGAGCTCATCCTTGTTTCCAAATAGATTACTTTCTATTATGGGAGATAAGATGTGTCTCCAATTGTTATATACTACTACATATATGATAAATAATGTTAGAGCATTACCAACTCATAGTCATAGGAGGGAGAGTTCTTCCAACACTAAGCTTTATTTCTAAGGAGACTTCTTGGCACAACTGGCACTTGAGGTTGGATCAGATAGCAGGGAGTACCTCAACAAGTGAAAGAAACACAAAAGAGAAGCCAGAATACCATAGAAGTCCCCTTGGATACTGGCTAGGCCAGAAAGTTCTTGAGAACAGACATGCATATACCCACGTACGTGGGAGACATGGCACCTGACTCAGTGCCCAGAGCACAGACTGCCAATAATGATTTATTGAATGACAAATCAAAAGGAGTCTACAAAATATACAGAAAACTAAGAGAGTCTAAACAGATCAATAAATTCTGGAAACAGAAAATGATATCAATCTAGAGCATGGAGCAGATGTTCAGAGGGCCCACAGCAGGAAGCAGCATGTGAAAAGAGCTAACATGGGTCTTCAGCAAACACTGGAACAGGTGGTAAAACCAATGGTGAAGTGGTATGTGGAAAGGCTAGCTCTGTCTGAAGGACCAAAAAATGAATCCATCAGGTAAAGTGTGTTTCGCAAGAACTACAGAATATTTAGGTATTATAAACTGGAAAGTAAGTTGGGCTAGATTGGCAGATAGTATACATAATTCAATTTTTTAAAAATAATCTAAATGTCTATTTTTTTTTAAATCTCTTTCCAATAGCAAACATTCTTTTCTTTTCTTTCATTAGTGGAAAACCAATTTTCCCCACTAAGGAATCCTCTGTTATACCCATTTCTTTCAAGTATTTTCATATGAGTATAGTTGACACTCAATGTTACATTAGTTTCATAGTGATTTCATAACATAGTGATTCAACTTCTCTATCTATTATTCTATGTGCACCTCAAAGTGTAGCTGTACCCACTTTTAATGCCACACTTGATCCTCTGTATAATTCTAAGAGTAAGTTCTTATAGCATGGATGGTCTGGAGATCGTGCCTTGTAGTTGAGGTACTCACTACATCAGATGTCCGCCTTACCACCCTACCAAGCCTTTCATGATTTATTCTTTAATCAGACCCTAAAATTCCATTATGGGGAATAAAAAATTGTTTGTCATGATTTGGTTGTAGAGGTAGGAAAATTCTGAATTTACCTTCTTCACAATGGGCCATTTCTGACACTTCTCTGATGCTGGTTGAGATGTGATTAACTTTGATTGATTCAGTAGTGCTGATCTAAATGCACCATTTTTTGCTTCACTGATTTTCAATCAATTGATATTCATACTCCCACTTATTAGCTATAATGAGTCAGAAATGGCTAATTTTCCCACCAACGAGCAAAAGAATTTTCCCCACAGTTGATTTTATGGGAGAAGTGATTATTTTTCTTTACTTCCTTTCCTATTTTTGATGAAATTTTCTATCAATTGAGAAATATTTTAAGTGAGGGAAGTAATGCATTCAACAAAATTGCAACAAGTACTACTGTGCTGTATATGGAAATTTATACTGTATTTGTGAAATGACTCATTCCACAGTAATTTAATTTTTTCTCATTTTCAAAGGATTCTGTTGCCATGCACCTTATATCTTGTTTTATGTGCACAAGTAGGCACTCTCCTTCCTCCAGAAACCCACACAACATACCCCACATTTAATGAACATCCAAGGTAGTCTCATTTGGAGAATCATTGGTACTTACAAAAGAGGCACAAGAGAAATCTGCTTCTACAATAGGTCAACGAATTGACCTACTGTAGCTAAAAGGAACTTTTTAAAAAGTCCCAGGATTCCAACTTAAATTGAAACAGTAAGAAGTATTGCAGAAAATACAGTGTTCTGGGTTTCTTTTTATATTTTGCCCACAGTGAATAAGGGAACTGAACAATGTTGACTCTAGAAACATTTTCTGAATAAAAGATTTTGTTTTAGTTGCAGAGCAGCTTGTGGTATTACTATCATTAAGAATTTTAAGCAAAAATTGCATGACAGAGGGTCAGTTAGCACTACATATTTTGAAAAATGTGAAGACAAAACAAAATCTAAGTTTTGTAGAATATTATGACAGAAAAGAGATGTCATACATAAACATGTATTACCTATTATACCAGCCAATTTCTCAGTTCTTAATCTCTGTTTATCACCCTCTTATTCATTCAATAAGTAGATTCCAGGGAAGGAAAAGCAGGAAGAATAAACAGTGAGCAAGTTTTTTGAAGAGGAGATTGTAGATTATACAGTAATCGTGAAGACATACAATTGTGCAAATGTAGTGATATTCAGACCACAAGCTTAAGGTATAATAATAATAATAATAATAACAATAATAAATAGTTATAATAATGATGGTGATGTTAGCTCTTATCAATTCTTGTTATCCAGCTTGCTTTCTACCTTGCTCCCTCATTCTACAAGAAGACAGAAAGGAAATCTCAGCCAATTCTATAAATTCTGATTGATTCAGAATAATCTCCTACTACAGTTTTCCCTTGTCATTTCCTAGGATTGTATTTAAGCTAGTGGTGAAAGAAAGAGAGATTTACATAGTGCCATGGTGTCATGTGAAGAGTCCTTCATTATTATCTCTCCACGTTATCACCCAGTGAGATATGGTCATAACAGATATCAGACAATTGTTTGGTGGAGGCAGATTGTTAGTGCATCGTCTTCGACCCTATCACAAGGTGTCTTAGGCCCCATGGATCTTTGATGAGATCTTTTCACTCTCGCTTGGTGCAGTATGCTGCTACTCCTGTGACTGCTCTACAATGGTAGGAGACCCTATGAACCCACCTGGTGAACCCGACTAGACACCACACTTGACTATGTGTTGACCATAACTCTGCTATGAAGTTGGTTACCTTGTCAGTTCTACCCAGGGATACAAAGTGCAAGCCTTTTGTTGTCAAGCTCCTAATCTCTCTGGAGTTCCGTTACCCCAAACCCCACCATTGAAGGAACCTCCTATTAAGGACAGTGAATCTTCTAAGGTCTTGCCTCTCCACCAATTAACATTTTTAGCCCAGAAATAATAACCTTTGTCTTTTTAGATAATAGGAAGCAGTCTCCTAAATCTGTTGTCATGGTTCTAGATTTTATGGTCTTTGATCCTTAGATTTTGATACTCAACACCAAGATTTTTAACACTCCATAACATCTTTTTAAACCCTTCTTTGTTTCTTTCAACATTCCTCACATCGAGGAGACAGATGTCATAGTCTAGTTTGATGGAGAAAAGCCATGGGATCATCTATTAGGTGACGGGGTGTGGACCTATTCTTGTTGACTTTGAGGGGGGGTCTCTGCATCTCCTGGATTTTGATGCTTGTTCCCTTTGCCATATTAGGGAAATTCTCTCCAATAATTCTCTCCAATAGACCTTCTGCTCCCCTCTCTGTTTCTTCTTCTTCTGGAATCCCAATTATTCTAATGTTGTTTCGTCTTATGGTGTCACTTATCTCTCGAATTCTCCCCTCGTGATCCAATAGCTGTTTGTCCCTCTTTTGCTCGGCTTCTTTATTCTTTGTCATTTGGTCTTCTATGGGGTTAGGGGGATAGGAGAAGAATAAATGTAACAAGATGGGATTGGGAGGGAGACAAACCATAAATGACTCTTAATCTCACAAAACAAACTGGGGGTTGCTGGGGGGAGGTGGGGTTGGGAGAGGGGGAGGGGGTTATGGACATTGGGGAGGGTATGTGCTATCGTGAGTGCTGTGAAGTGTGTAAACCTGGCGATTCACAGACCTGTACCCCTGGGGATAAAAATACATTATATGTTTATAAAAAAAAAATTTTAAGGGGAGGCAAACCATAAGAGACTATGGACTCTGAAAAACAACCTGAGGGTTTTGAAGGGTCAGGGGTGGGAGGTTGGGGGAACAGGTGGTGGGTAATAGGGAGGGCACATTTTGCATGGAGCACTGGGTGTTGTGAAAAAAAAATGAATACTGTTACACTGAAAAAGTAAATAAATTTAAAAAAAAAAGAAAAAAAAGCCATGGGATCATAATGAATTACCAGAGCAAGAAAAAAATTAGTATATCAAAATATCATTATGCCACATAAGTAACTACAGAATAGGATAAGTATTATTATGGAGAATGCTTTATTAACATAGAAAAGAATACTGGTCAAATATCAATATTCTACATATGATCTCCCTGATATGAGGAAGTTGAGAGGCAACATGGGGGTTTGGGAAGTAGGAAAAGAATAAATGAAACAAGATGGGATCAAGAGGGAGACACACCATAAGAGACTCTTAATCTCACAAAACAAACTGAGGGTTGCAGGGGTGAGGGGGTGGGGGGGAGGGAGAGCGTGGGGGGTTATGGACATTGTGGAAGGTATGTGCTAAAGTGTGTAAACCTGGCGATTCACAGACCTGTACCCCTGGGGCTAATAATACATTATATGTTAATAAAAAAAATTTTTTTAAATTTAAAATTTAAAAAAGGAAAAAATATAAATATTCTAAATTACATAAAATGTAATATTAGATTTAGTACTTTCTTTCTGATCTCCCTTCCACCTAGAGTTTATCTCATAAGAAATGTCTATGTTTATGGATTCTACTTCATGTAAAAATGTATATATCTATTATATCACATTTAGGTTTTCATCTTTATTTATCTTGTATTAAATGCAAACACAAAGCTTTGGGGTTTTTTGTTTTGTTTTGTTTTTAGTCAGAGATATATTATCATTATTCACTTAGAAGCTAATAATAATCATGTAGTTCCCCCACATCACAATTCTTACTCCTAAGGAGGTACAATAATCTCAGAGCAAATATCCTATACATACAGAAATGTTGGGGAAGAAGTAAGAATCTTATTTATATAGAAGAATATAGGAGAGGAAGATTTCCCTCCTCTACTAAGAGAGAGAGAGAGAAGAGAGAGAAATCGTTGCTTCTCAGAGACAGAATGGAAAGGATCCTGGATTCTCATTCTAATCTTTTGGAACTAAATAAATCTTTATGGGGCATATAATCACAACGTCTTCAATTTTGCAGCACAGAAATATCTCCTAGGTCTCATCCCACCCTTGAAATGTAAACACACATCTCCAGAATCAATAATTCTCTTTTGAGTTCTCACTTCCTATAAACCATTGTAAATTGTTTACCAGGTTGACTTTTAGTCCAGGATCCAAAGTTTCAATAAAATTTCAATTAAAAAAATATATATGATTAGATTAAAAACAGGTATTTTTTCTACCCCATATATCTCAGATATAAATACATAGAGGATCCAGGTATTACACCTGGTATTCAGAGTATATAAGGCTTCAACTTCCATAAATCTCAACTATAATGAACAAATACTTATTTTTAAGAATCTATAAACAAGGGGCGCCTGGGTGGCTCAGTGGATTAAGCCACTGCCTTCGGCTCAGGTCATGGTCTCGGGGTCCTGGGATCGAGCCCCGCATCGGGCTCTCTGCCCTGCAGGGAGCCTGCTTGCTCCTCTCTCTCTGCCTGCCTCTCTGCCTACTTGTGATTTCTCTCTCTGTCAAATAAATGAATAAAATCTTTAAAAAAAAAAAGAATCTATAAACAAAATTCCTTATATTTGTCCAGTAGGCACTGAGCTAGTCTTAGTGCTAGAACCAATATCAGTTGAACATTGAAAATAGAGAGCTCCAGAAAACCAGAGATAATGTGTTTTTGGAGATCTCAGATGGGCTATTGCAAAATTATTATTTCTTACTATACCTTACATAAGCTCATATGTGACTCTCATAAATGAAACACAACACATTTGCTAAAAAATTAAGTAAAACATCACACTTGGAATAAAACTAGATTTCTAATTCTTACATCAGTGGTACTAGAAATGTTTTGATGGTAAACAGTCACTGTTAAATTTATATGATATTTCTTGGGGCACCTAGGTGGCTCAGTGGGTTAAGCCTCTGCCTTCGGCTCGGGTCATGGACTCGGGGTCCTGGGATCGAGCCCCACATCGGGCTCTCTGCTCAATGGGGAGCTGGCTTCCTCCTGTCTCTTTGCTTGTCTCTGCCTACTTGTGATCTCTGTCTGTCAAATAAATTAAAAAAAAAACTTAAAAAAATTATATGATATTTCATAATAGTTTCTATTTTCTAATACAATGAAAGAAGAATCTTATTTTTCTTTTTTATACTCTGTTATCTGTATCAAGACCATTTATTTTTTAAGATTTTATTTATTTATTTGAGATAGAGCATGAGCTAGCAAGAGAGGAGGGAGAGAGCATAAGCAGGGTACAGGGACAGAGGGAGTGGGAGAAGCAGGTTCTTTGCTGAACAGGTAGCCCGATCCTAGGACCCTGAGATCATGACCTGTACAGAAGGCAGACACTTAACTGACTGAGCCACCCAAGACCATTTAAAGACAAAATTGTTAAAAGATACAAAATTTATCTTTGAAGAATTTTAAAAAATATTTTAGTCCTTTAATTTAGAAGACATTTGATTATGTGAAATTGATTAAAAGTTGAAAGATGAATTAAATTAAAATGAGATTTTTATTGCTTGTTAAAGTAACATTTCAACTTAAGAACATTTTAGTTTCAAACTCTCTAAACTTTGAAATCAGTATTTCTTTATCTTTGAATAGAAACACAGTGACATAAAAAATATCAATCTAGAAGTACCAATTATGACAATATACACTAATTGAAACTGTAGTCAAATGGTTTAAATAAGTTCTAAACATTAGGGATATTAAGTGTTCATTTTAATGCTGACATAAAAGAATTGTAATAGGTTTGGATCAGCACTTTCTTATTTTTACTAGGTAGTTAGTATTACCTCACCTACCTTACCAGACTATTATATAAATGAATACAAGCAGAAGCATTCAAAAACTAAGGAATCCTATTACAAATGAAGAAAATTCATCATGTTACTGATCCCTGAATATTTCTAAATTTCTCAAGACGTTTCACCATAACAGTGATTGTTCTTTGTGTTGCTAAATATGAAGGTGTTATTTGTAGTTTATGTGACTGCTTTGTATTTGCTTATAAAGTGTTCATAAAATATGAGTATAATAGAATATACATCAAATCATCTTCATTTTTCTGAGATGAATTCTGTTGAATGTCTGATCACAGGTGCATCAAATAGTTTGTGTAAAGATACCTGCTTATGCTAATTTGCTCAATTAAAAATACATAAAGACAATCTAACGTAGCAAGATATACAAAGAATGAAACTAAATCCCATTTTCCCAAGAATTTGTTTATTTGAACAACCTGTTTTTAGTCTGTATAATTTTTTATCCAGGAAATCTAAATTTCCATTAGCATAACTGAACATACAAAAGGCAGAGATTTATAGTTGTGTCTAAGGCCCTAATTTTGATTTTCACATGAAATATGTGATTTTCACACACATATGTCATCTTCTATAAAGGAATGTGATGAAGCAATTATCCACCAACACCAGAACAAATGGGTTCACAAGATTTTTCTAGTTGTAGGCTGCAACCAGATAAGCACAAACTGGTAGGTGTGGTTACAGCTGGCTAAAACAGGGGGGTAGGGAGACAAAAACTCTTTCCTGGATAATGTGACATTTGAGAACTAGACCTCGCAAGAAACATGGGTGAGTGGAGGTAAAAGAAATGCAACTAGAAAAGATAGGGGGACAGGAAGCTGCAGGATTTATTTATTGAATAGTGAGCAGTGTTTTGTGTGAAGGGTAATAGAATACACCACCCCCATCTAAGCCACTTTGATAAATTTATTATTTTGACCTTCAGCACTTGAAAAACAGCAAATACAGGGAGAAGTTTTCTCTGAACTCCCCTTATTTATGCAAAGACAGATCCCCAAAAAGGAACTCAGTTGTCATCAATCCACTCTGTGGAGTTTCATCAACAAGGGAAGGTTGGCTCTTGTCACAGGAGAGGAGACTAGAAGTGACACCACATCTAGGCAGATTTTGTCACAAACTATCATGTCCGCCATTATTTTTCATGGGCCTACTCATCTTTCCTAAAAATCATTTACTCTCCCATAAGAAACCTATACCCCACACCCACACCCTTTTCTCTATTAAGATGGTATCCAAGCCTGAATTCTAAGCCACCTCAGGAAGTTACTAATTTTTTTCTGGGTATCTCCCACATATACATGAGTTACATTTGAATAAATTTGTGGGTTTTTTTTCTTGTTAATCTGTTATTACTGGTGTCTCAGCCAAGAACATAAAAGGCAAGAAGGAAAAATATTTTTCCTCCCCTATAGATAGAAAACAGGAGAGATGCAGAGAAGAGAGCATGGAAACTGAATCATGAAGTGCAGTCAGATCACAAAAAACTTACTTATCAGGGAAAGAGTTTGGACTCTATCCCACAGAAAATGAAGAGTCAATGACAGTTTTTAATCATAAAAGCAACATAGGTAAAGCTACCCAGGATTCAGGAACACTAATCTATCGACACAGTACGTGCAGCGATCAGGAAGAGTTGAGAAGATACTGCAGTCCTACAAGGGTTATAAGCTAAGGCATAATCCATGCAATGATATTGGTCAGATGAATGTGGGGTATAATGCCATTAAATCTAAAGGACTTGGGGACTAGATGGGGGAAATGAAGGAGGAGCCAAAGGCAAATGTCGATGGTAAATGTTGCCAGGGACTTTGAGAGAGTAGGATGATAACAACTAAAGGACAGTCATTCCAGTATGGTATAAAAGCTGCAATGGCTTTCAAGAGATTACATTTTATGTTTTTATTAATCCACTCAGTTCTTTCATTCTATTTTCATTTACATTACAAACGAGGGAGCAAAATAGCATAGTGGCTAAATAATAGGAATTGGGGTCAGACTAAATGGTTTGAGTGTCATCAATGCCACTTTACAGATGTGTGATTGAGCAAATTATTTAACATCTCTACACGTTGGTTTTCTCTATTGTTAAAATACGTACCTAATTATTATGAGAATTAAAAGTGAAGGTATGCCTAAGACAGCTGGTGGGATAAATTCAAGTTTAAATCTGTATATAATGTGGTGATAACAATAGAGATGATAATTTTCCTGAAGGAGAGCATTCTGGAAACATGATAAACTAATTGTGACTTGGCTGTCTTTCCCTGTAATTCCAACAACAACTGTCTTGTCCTGTCTGATGCAAACAGCTGCTGGGACTCACTGATGACAGGATGTAACTAAGCCTGCAGACTGTATTAAAATGTGAGGGAAGGTGAGGTTGGGAGAGTTTCCCAGGGCTGCTTCTCTTAGGGACTGGATACATGGCTAAAAAGCACACAGTATATTTGCATACATACAGAGAATTAAAATTGGAAAATCTAAAAGCACTTAAAAGAAGCTAAAAAGTTACTATTGAATTGTAACATGAAAAATTTAACTGGTGCAAAGGATGTTTGCCTTAGTTATTTTAATGAACTAGTTATTTTAATGAACTACAGCATTTAACTCTAGAGTTTTCATCAAATGAGCAAACAGTAATGGACTCCTTGTGACCTGAAGGAAATATAATTGATCTCTGGGCAATATAAGCTTTTGGTACGGGTCTTATACTATGGAAACCATACATTATACATATGCTCATAAAAAGAAAACTGTTTCCAATAGCCTTATCAAAATGCAAAATCATTCTGAAATGTCAATAGAGTAGTTATAATACAAGCCAAATCTTCAGAAGATTCAAGAAATGAGCAGATTACAAAGAAGTTAATTTAAGGTCATTAGTCTATTCTTGAAGATATTTAGTGAAGAAAAGCAGAGAGGACAAGAACTCAGTACTATGGCAAAATTGAGGATAAATTTTGGGTCTGTCTGTCTTTATAGTACAGGGAGACCTGGACATATTTGTAAGCTACAATAAATAGTTTACAGAAAACATAGGTAATGAAAATACATATTAAAGATATAAGAAATGAAGGGAAAATTGATGGGAATGTTACAGGAGCTACTGGGTACTGGACCTATCATTGTGTTTGATAAGAGTCTACATATTGGTTTATACTCCCACTGTGAGCCCTACGAGGGCATCAGCCACATCTCTCCTAGTCACATTTATATTCTCAGTGCGGACTATCATATTCTCAACTACTTGATAATTTAATAAGTGGATATATGAGATGGAAAATATAGAAGTATTAACTTTATAGGGGAAAAAGTAAAACAAGTATAAAAGGGCAAATGGTTGAAATCTTTGCAGTGAATCAGTCTGAAGGAAAACTTTGAAGCAGGAAAATGGGATTATCTTTAATGTTACTGAGAAGGGAGAAAAAGCTGGTGACTGTGAATGTTTTGGGCTTCAAAAGAAAAGGCATTTTTGTTTTAGAGAGTAGAGGTTAAAGGCACTTTGGAGTCCTGTGTATGTGTGAATTCAAGACCCAATATTAACAAATATGCAAATTAATAATTTGTATTTGCTTCTGTTTTCTCATTTGTTGATGAGAAAATAATACGTAACTCCCCAGCAGATTTGAGGAGCCCAGGACACCAGAGATGTCACTAGCCCAAGCCTTCCATTTAGCAAGCAGCATACCCACTGTCAGGTTTAGGTTTCACTGAGTGTGCAGAAAAATGACCTGCATATGGGAAACCAGGAAGAGCCCGAGACTGACACACTCTGCTCCCAGGCCAGGCTTTGAGGGATGTGTCCTCCTCAGGAGCAAAGTCAGAAACTGAACCTGAGAGCCTGTCCTCCAAACTTGGCTCTCCCACTTGCCAGCTATGTCGTCTTTGGAAATTCACTTATCTAAGAGTCAGTTTACTCATCTTTAAAATAAATTTAACAGGACGTCTGGGTGGCATCTGCCTTTGGCTAAGGTCATGATCCCAGGGTCCTGGGATAGAGTATCCTGTGGGGTTTCCGACTCAGCAGGGAATCTGCTTCTCCTTCTGATCCTCCCCCCATTTGTGATTGCGTGTGCTCTCTCTCTCTCTAACATAAATATATAAATAAATAAATAAACAAATATTTAAAAAAATAATATCAGTTTAACAGTAACATCTAACTTGAAGAGTTGCTTTGAAGATTAAATGAATTAATGTATGTAAAACACTTAGAACAGCATCTGCATATTAAGAAGTATAGGAACACATTAAAGTTAGAAAGAAAGAATACTTTTAGGGAAATGAGGGTGGGATACAAGCATTGGTCAAGAGAGAATGCAGGTTGAGTGGGAAACATAAATGGAATGGGTAGGGATGAAGTATAAGATGAGATAGGGCAGAGGCATCTGAGTGGCTCAGATGGTTAAGTCCAACTCTTAAGTTCAGTTCAGGTCTTGATCTCAGGGTTGTGAGATGGAGCCACCAGTCTCCGTGCTCAGTCGGGAGCCCACTTGAGATTCTCCCTCTGCCCTTCCCCTGTTCTCTTTGTCTCTTAAAAAAAAAAAAAAATGAGACAAGACAGAAAGGAAAGTGTGGCAAATGAACATAAAAATTAAAAAGAACATAAAAATTAAAAAGTCTCACATATATGTGAGACTCATTTTAAGACTGGGTGGTTCAGTCATTAGGTGTCTGCCTTTGGCTCAGGTCATGATCCCAGGGTTCTGGGATCATGAGTGCCACATCGGGCTCCCTACTTGGCCAGCAGCTTCTCCCTCTCTGACTCCCCCACTTGTGTTCCCTCTTTCACTGTGTCTCTGTCAAATAAATAAAAATCTTAAAAAAAAAAAAGACTGGTCCAAACAAATATTTTAATTGTATAATCTAAGGCCAGATTGGGCACAGATCATGGGAACCCAAATAATAAAATGGAATTCATTATTCTGAAAATTATGTTAAAAAACAAACAAAACATTTTTTAATTGTTTTCCCACATATCTTGTTCTAGTTCAGTCTTGTTAACAGATTGTTTGGAGAAAAAGATGGTTTTATACTCTTGCTGGCACCTGTGATTAAAATATCTGCTGTTAATTTAAAATTTGAAGAATTGACAACACTTTTTTCTTTCAACATGTCTCAACTGGAGCTTTTCAATACTTTTTTTTATTATAGGACTTGAAATAACAGAAACCTTGTACTGTGTGGATTCTGGTCAAATTTTAAAACAGGAAATATTGAAAAGTTGAGCTACTAGTATAAATATGATAAATATTGTATCCTCAATAAAAATGCACAGTTCGAGAAAGTGAAATATCAATTTATATATTCATCTTTTACTTATATGGAAATGTAATAGTTATCTATATGTCTATGATCTAGAAATAGAGGATAAAGTGACACATACAGGTAGATAGCCCAAGATTTTAAAACTAAACTTATTGATCTTTGTAGATCTGGTAGGTATAAGTAGGTAAGATGTAGAGTACTGAATAATAATAATAATAACAAAATTTATTAAGAACATTTTTGTACTTATATATATATTGTTTGAAATTTAAAATAAAACTTATGGAAATTGAGTAGTTTATGAAAGCATGATTTCAAGGCAATATTCTTCACATCTTTCTTGAGTTTTACTTGCTTAAACAAAGATAAATGATAAATGATGTCATAGAAAATTTGAAAGATATAAGTGTGACTTATTCTAGAGTTTTTATAGGAAAAACCAGAAAATTCAAACTTTTTCTAAGTATCCATGTATTATGGACAAAGTTTAAATATATACAATTCTTTTTAAAAAATAATCCTGGTAACCCAGATTCCAGAACAAATAAATGAATGATTTTTTTTTTAATTTTCTAAATTGATTCTTAAAGTTAGTTTCTGAAGAGAGATGAACAGCATAGAAGATCTTTTAAGGGGCGCCTGGGTGGCTCAGTGGGTTAAGCCTCTGCCTTCGGCTCAGGTCATGATCTCAGGGTCCTGGGATCGAGTCCCACATCAGGCTCTTTGCTCAGCGGGGAGCCTGCTTCCCTCTCTCTCTCTCTGCCTGCCTCTCTATCTACTTGTGATCTCTCTCTGTCAAATAAATAAATAAAATCTTTAAAAAAAAAAAGAAGATCTTTTAAGCTGGTGCATTTTTCTCAAGAATATTTTAATGATCGGAAAAAACCTTTATAATTTTTATTGTGTGATTTCACTTATATGTGGAATCTAATAAACAAAGGAATAACAAACAAAAAGCAGAACTAGACCTGTAAAGACGG
The DNA here is from genome assembly GCF_922984935.1 of Meles meles. NCBI lineage: Eukaryota > Metazoa > Chordata > Mammalia > Carnivora > Mustelidae > Meles > Meles meles. The sequence continues at coordinate 38,745,149 of NC_060067.1, forward strand.
AGAACAAACTGATCATTGTAGGAGGGTAGGTGGGGAGAGCAAAATGGTTGAAGGTGGGCGATATAGACTTCCAGTTATGGAATAAGTCACAGGAATAAAATGCACAGCATAGGGAATATAGCCAACGGTGTTGTGATAGCAGTGGAGGGTGGCAGACAGTAGCTACGCTTGTGAGTATGGCATAACATATGGAGGTGTCAAATCACTATGTTGTGTACCTGAAAGTAATGTACATTGTGTATCGTCAAGTATACTCACATAAAAATAAATAAACCAATAAATTTACAAATGCTTTCATTCAAGTTTCAGAGCTGGAAACAAAATTCACTCCAAGGACATGATACAGAAAGGATTTAGTACAAGGAACTCGGTGCTTACAAAATTATTTTTAAGTGATGACAAATTCAATGTCCATAAATCCCCCAGTATTTTTTGGTTTTACCATCCCAGCGCAGTATCTGCTGCAGACATTAGAAAGGCAGTGCTCGGGGGAGTCAAGATGGCGGAGAAGTAGGAGGAGGCACCATTTCAACCTGTACCCTAAAGTGAGCTGATTACCTACCAAAGAACTCCGACCACCCATGAAATCAGCCTGAGATCAGAATTATACATGTCTGGATCGCTACAGGAGCAGAAGACGCCAGTGGCAGGTAAAGCAGACTGGGAGCTTTGGACTGATATTGGAAGATAAACAAAAGGGGGAGGGAGCCACCAGAGGTGACTGATCAGAAAGTAACACCCCAACACGAGAGTGCTCTGCGTCTGGGGACCAACATTAACTTGGAGTCTGGTTGAAAGCACTCAAAAAACAAAGAGCAAAGGATCGTGGGGGGTAATAGTGGGAACCTGGGCGGTTAGGGTCAGGGACCTAAGTCCCCGGACCCAGGACAGCCTCCCCTGGCGCGGAGCCAGAGAGAGTGTGGCAGAGAAATCAGGTCTCCGTCCCTGAGCCGCCAGTGCGCCTGAACGCCAGCGCACCCAAGAACAAGTGGGGTCTGGCTCCCTTGAGGGGCTGGGAGCCTGGCCAGACGGCAATCCTGAAACACGCGCGTCCCACACCCTCCCTTGGGATAGGTGCTCATAGGCGCTAGCCTGGAGCTCTGGCATCCGGAAAAACCAGACATTCCCAGCCCGGGACAGCGGGAAAATCTCAGTGTGCGATCTCTGCTCGGAACCTCTCTGGCGGTCTGGAGCTGCCTAGACAGCCACCGCTGCCCTGGTTTTGGGTAAAAGGAGGAGCTCCTGCATCCCCAGGGACAGTGACTCAGAACCGACTCTGCCAGCAGCTTTTGCAAAACATTCTGAGGCTTCTCTCTGAGAGGGAAGTCGGGGTGCTGTTTGCTCTCCTCTAAACCTCCAAAAACCATCAAAAGCTGCCAAGGCAAGAGAAAGCAGATGAAAGAACATAAAAACCCCCAGAGAACAAAAGGCTGAAAAAAGCAGTTTCCTTAGAGCTCACCCCCTTGAGGGGAGCGGGAGGACCTAACTCAGGGAACATCACTGTCTGAAAACCCACGTGGCAGGCCCCTCCCCCAGAAAACCAACCAGGAAGGAAGAAAAAAAGACTACAAGAGAACAACCACCACTACTTCGTAAATACAACTTTTACTTTTAACTCTTTACCAATATTCTGGTTCTTTTTTTTTAAACATACAGATAATTTTTTAACTTATTTACCATCACACTGAGATATCCAGTACATCAAATTCTTTAATAACCTTCTAACCTGAACTTTTTGATACATACACCCGTGTTTTTCTTTTGCTTTTCTATTTTTTTAATTCTTTTTTAATTTTAACTTAGTTTAGTCTAGTTTATTCTTTTTTAATTTTTATTTTCTACTATACATATAGAGTTAAACTTCAAGGTAATCCCCTTTCCCAATCAATGCTACCCCTATAGGCAAACCAGTTTCTAATCCCCCTGTAACTTAGGAAAGTTGAGTCCCTTAACAAAACATCAAGATACCTTCAGGAAGAATCAAAATAACCTTTCTCACCCACACTGAGAATCTATAAACCACTCTCCCAATTTTTCCTTCCGTCAGTGTTTCTGTGAATTTGTGTTTGTCCTGATAATATATAAATCTTATACTTGGGGTTCTTTCTGATGAGGTTCTTCCCCTTTTTTTGCTTATATATACATATTTTTTTCTCTTGTCATATACTTTTATCACTTTTTTTGTTTGTCTATTTTTGTTTGTATACTTCACAAATCTTACCTTGTGGCCCATTTGGGCTGAGCCTTCTCTTTTATCTTCCCTTTTTTTCCTATCTCTCTCTCTCTTTTTTTTTTCCTTTTTTCTTTCCCTTTTTTTTTCTTTCTTCTTCTCTATTTCTTTTTCTTTTCTTTTTTCTCTCATTTGGGTGGGGAATCCTGATTGCACAGAAGCGTTCCAGGGTGCACATTGACTGCACCACAATCGATAAGTCCAGCTGCATCTGTTCAGTCATCTCTTACCAAAATGACTAGGAGGAGGAATACCCAACAGAAGAAAAATACAGAGGATGGGCCTTCTGCAACAGAGTTAATGGCTATCGACATAGACAATATGTCAGAAAAGGAATTCAGACTAACAATTATCCAGGCAATAGCTAGGTTGGAGAAAGCCATGGATGACCAAACAGAATTGATTAGGGCAGAACTGAAAGCCACCAGAGATGATGGTCACAATGTTAGGGCAGAATTGAAAGCCACCAGGGATGATGTTCAAAATGCTCTTAATGAGTTCCAATCTAATCTAAATTCTCTAAAAGCTAGGGTAACTGAGACAGAAGATAGAATTAGTGATCTGGAGGACAAACAGATAGAGAGAAAGGATCAGGAGGAAGCCTGGAACAAACAGCTCAGAAGCCACGAAAACAGAATCAGGGAAATAAACGATGCCATGAAACGTTCCAACGTCAGAATTATTGGAATCCCTGAAGGGGAGGAAAAAGAAAGAAGTCTAGAAGATATAGTGGAAGAAGTTGTCTATGAAAATTTTCCCAATCTCACGAATGGAAACAACGTTCATGTACTGGAGGCAGAAAGATTTCCTCCCAAGATTTTAGATTCTCAAAAGTCCTCACGACACCTTATAGTTAGAATGAGGAATTATGTTTCAAAAGAGACCCTCTTAAAAGCAGCTAGGACAAAGAAGCTTCTTACATACAGAGGAAAGCCCATTAGAATAACGTCAGACCTTTCCACAGAGACCTGGCAAGCCAGGAAGGGCTGGCAAAATATATTCAGAGTACTAAATGAGAAGAACATGCAGCCAAGAATACTCTATCCAGCAAGACTGACATTCAAAATGGATGGAGAGATAAAGAGTTTCCAAGACCGGCAAGGCTTAAAAGACTATGCAACCACCAAGCCAACACTGCAGGAAATATTAAGGAGGGGCCTATAAAAGAGAAAAAATCCTAAGAATATCATTGAACAGAAATATAGAAACAATCTACAGACAGAAAGACTTCAAAGGCAACACGATGTCAATAAAAACCTATCTCTCAATAATCACTCTCAATGTGAATGGCCTAAATGCGCCCATAAAACGACACAGGGTTGCAGATTGGATAAAACGACAGGACCCATCCATATGTTGTCTACAAGAGACCCATTTTGAACCTAAGGATACACCCAGACTGAAAGTGAAGGGATGGAGAAACATCTTTCATGCCAATGGGCCTCAAAAGAAGGCCGGGGTAGCGATTCTCATATCAGATAAATTAGATTCTAAACTAAAGACTGTAGTCAGAGATACAGAAGGACACTACATAATTCTTAAAGGGACTATCCGCCAAGATGATCTAACAATTGTGAATATCTATGCCCTCAATCTGGGAGCACCCAATTACATAAGAAAACTATTAATCAAGATAAAGAGTCATATTGATATGAATACAATAATAGTAGGAGATCTTAATACGCCTCTCTCCGAAATAGACAGATCATCGAAGCAGAAAATTAATAAAGAAATAAGAGCATTGAATGAAACATTGGACCAGATGGACCTCATAGACATATACAGAACATTCCACACTAAAACAACAGAATACTCATTCTTCTCAAGTGCACATGGAACCTTCTCCAGAATAGACCACATACTGGGTCACAAAGCAGGACTCAACCGATACCAAAAGACTGACATTATTCCCTGCATATTCTCCGATCACAATGCTTTGAAACTGGAGCTCAATCACAAGGAAAAGTTCAGAAGGAACTCAAACACCTGGAAGCTAAAGACCACCTTGCTTAAGAATGCTTGGATCAACCAGGAGATCAAAGATGAACTTAAACAATTCATGGAAACCAATGAGAATGAAGACACTTCTGTCCAAAACCTATGGGATACAGCAAATGCAGTTCTAAGGGGGAAATACATAGCCATCCAAGCCTCCCTCAAAAACATTGAAAAATCCAGAATACACCAGCTGTCTCTACACCTTAAAGAACTGGAGAATCAACAACAAATCAAACCAACTCCACACACAAGAAGGGAAATAATCAAGATTAGAGCAGAGATCAATGAGGTAGAAACCAGAGATACAGTAGAACGTATCAATGAAACTAAAGCTGGTTTTTTGAAAGAATCAATAAGATCGATAAACCATTGGCCACACTAATCCAAAAGAAAAGAGAGAAAGCCCAAATTAATAAAATTATGAATGAAAAGGGAGAGATCACAACTAACACCAAGGAAATAGAAACAATCATCAGAAATTATTACCAACAGTTATATGCCAATAAGCTAAGCAACCTAGATCAAATGGATGCATTCCTGGAAAGCTACAAACTCCCAAAATTGAACCAGGAAGAAATTGACAACCTGAATAGACCGATATCTAGTAATGAGATTGAAGCAGTGATCAAAAACCTCCCAAAAAACAAGAGCCCAGGACCTGACAGATTCCCTGGGGAATTCTACCAAACTTTCAAAGAAAAAATAACACCAATTCTCCTGAAGCTGTTCCAAAAAATTGAAGCAGAAGGAAAACTTCCAGACTCTTTTTATGAAGCCAGCATTACCCTGATCCCCAAACCAGGCAAAGACCCTACCAAAAAGGAGAATTTCAGACCAATATCACTGATGAATATGGATGCAAAGATTCTCAACAAGATCCTAGCAAACAGGATCCAGCAGCACATTAAAAAGATTATCCACCATGACCAGGTGGGATTCATCCCTGGGTTGCAAGTTTGGTTCAACATTCGCAAATCAATCAATGTGATAGAACAAATCAATAAGAGAAGAGAGAAGAACCACATGGTCCTCTCAATTGATGCAGAAAAAGCATTTGACAAAATCCAGCATCCGTTCCTGATGAAAACGCTTCAAAGTATAGGGATAGAGGGAACATTCCTGAACTTCATAAAATCTATCCATGAAAGACCCACAGCAAATATCATCCTCAATGGTAAAAAGCTCACAGCCTTCCCGTTGAGATCAGGAACACGACAAGGATGCCCACTCTCACCACTCTTGTTCAACAAAGTATTAGAAGTCCTGGCACCAGCAATCAGACAACAAAGAGAAATAAAAGGTATCCAAATTGGCAAGGAAGAAGTCAAACTCTCTCTCTTCGCAGATGACATGATTCTTTATATGGAAAACCCCAAAGACTCCATCCCCAAACTACTAGAACTCATACAGCAATTCAGTAACATGGCAGGATACAAAGTCAATGTACAGAAATCAGTGGCTTTCTTATACACTAACAATGAAAATACAGAAAGGGAAATTAGAGAATCGATTCCATTTACTATGGCACCAAGAACCGTAAGATACCTGGGAATAAACCTAACCAAAGAGGTAAAGGACCTGTACTCGAGGAACTACAGAACACTCATGAAAGAAATTGAAGAAGACACAAAAAGATGGAAGACCATTCCATGCTCTTGGATTGGAAGAATAAACATTGTTAAAATGTCTATACTGCCTAGAGCAATCTATACTTTTAATGCCATTCTGATCAAAATTCCACCGGTATTTTTCAAAGAGCTGGACCAAATAATCCTAAAATTTGTATGGAATCAGAAGAGACCCCGAATTGCTAAGGAAATGTTGAAAAACAAAAACAAAACTGGCGGCATCACGTTACCCGATTTCAAGCTTTACTACAAAGCTGTGATCACCAAGACAGCGTGGTACTGGCATAAAAACAGACACATAGACCAGTGGAACAGAGTAGAGAGCCCAGATATGGACCCTCAATTCTATGATGAAATCATCTTCGACAAAACAGGAAAAAATATACAATGGAAAAAAGACAGTGTCTTCAATAAATGCTGCTGGGAAAACTGGACAGCGATATGTAGAAGAATGAAACTCAACCATTCTCTTACACCGTACACAAAGATAAACTCGAAATGGATAAAAGACCTCAACGTGAGACAGGAATCTATCAGAATCCTAGAGGAGAACATAGGCAGTAACCTCTTCGATATCAGCCACAGCAACTTCTTTCAAGATATGTCTCCAAAGGCCAAGGAAACAAAAGCAAAAATGAACTTTTGGGACTTCATCAAGATCAAAAGCTTCTGCACAGCAAAGGAAACAGTCAACAAAACAAAGAGGCAACCCACGGAATGGGAGAAGATATTTGCAAATGACAGTACAGACAAAAGGTTGATATCCAGGATCTATAAAGAACTTCTCAAACTCAACACACACAAAACAGATAATCATATCAAAAAATGGGCAGAAGATATGAACAGACACTTTTCCAACGAAGACATACAAATGGCTATCAGACACATGAAAAAAATGTTCATCATCACTAGCCATCAGGGAGATTCAAATTAAAACCACATTGAGATACCACCTGACACCAGTTAGAATGGCCAAAATTAGCAAGTCAGGAAACAACGTGTGTTGGAGAGGATGTGGAGAAAGGGGAACCCTCTTACACTGTTGGTGGGAATGCAAGTTAGTGCAGCCACTTTGGAGAACAGTGTGGAGATTCCTCAAGAAATTAAGAATAGAGCTTCCCTATGACCCTGCAATTGCACTGCTGGGTATTTACCCCAAAGATACAGATGTAGTGAAAAGAAGGGCCATCTGTACCCCAATGTTTATCGCAGCAATGGCTACGGTTGCCAAACTGTGGAAAGAACCAAGATGCCCTTCAACGGATGAATGGATAAGGAAGATGTGGTCCATTTACATGATGGAGTATTATGCCTCCATCAGAAAGGATGAATACCCAACTTTTGTATCAACATGGACGGGACTGGAAGAAATTATGCTGAGCGAAATAAGTCAAGCAGAGAGAGTCAAGTATCATATGGTCTCACTTATTTGTGGAGCATAACAAATAACATGGTGGACATGGGGAGATGGAGAGGAGAGGGAGTTGAGGGAAACTGGAAGGGGAGATGAACCATGAGAGACTATGGACTCTGAAAAACAACCAGAGGGTTTTGAAGGGACGGTTGGGGGGGTGGGGGGTGGGAGGTTGAGGAACCAGGTGGTGGGTAATAGGGAGGGCAGGTACTGCATGGAGCACTGGGTGTGATGCCAAAACAATGAACACTGTTATGCTGTAAATAAACAAATAATAAAAAAACAAAAAACAAAACAAAACGAAAAAAGACCTACCAAAAAAAAAAAAAAAAAAGAAAGAAAGAAAGGCATTGCTCCTTACTGCCTCTGTCGTTGTTGCCATCACAACTGCCTCCCACCTGTGAGGCTGGTTACCAGGCAGTAGAACACAAAGTCTAGTATTGCAAATACTCATGATTTTCAGAGTTGCTTCTCGGCCAACACAGCTGCAGAAAAGGACCTCCATCTCCTCTCTGAATTCCAAATTTGGCATACTATATCTTAACTGAAATGCTTTACTGCAAGGGAGGTTCAAAAATGCAGTTTTTAGCTTTCCAACTATTGCCAATGGAGACAGAGTGAAATGGAGTCTGAACAAGTCCATTCAAGCCTCTGCCACAAGCAGAACACAAAGCTCCATACACTGTCTGATTTCAAAATCTTAGGAGGAAAGAAAAGACAAAAGAATATATCAAAGTTTAACTAGTGATTGTATCCAGGTATTGAAAAATAAGGATGGTTTTAACTTTCTCCTTTGACTATTTATTGTTAAATTTAGTAAATAAGAATATAGCACTTGTTATAATTTTTCAAATATATATACATTTGTGCCTGTGTAGTGAAGAATTTAGTCTTGTCCATAGAGAGGACTGCCAGGTGTCCCTGGTTCCTAGAGTTAACTTCAAAACCCTTGGAATTTCCAAAGTGATAGAATCATCTTTCTTTTTCATGATAAGTCCCTGGAACCACATTTGAAAATCTAGCACTTTATGCTGGGAGAGGATGAGGGATGGCCTCTCTGATCACAGGATATCATGCAGACTCCGAGGACAGGGAAGAGTGGGGACTGACCATGTAGGAAAATTAACCAATAAATCATGCCTACTCAATGAAGCCCCAACATGAACTCCAGACTCCGAAGCTTGAGTGAACTTTCTGGGTTGACAGTCTTCCATGCATGCTGTCCTACTTCAACATGGGGACAGTGATGTGTCCTGAGGACAGCAAAAGCTTTGTGTCTGAACTCTCCCAGACTCTGCCCTATGTGTCTCTTCCTTTGGCTGATTTTAATAAATCTGTTCCCTGTAACAAACCATAACCATGGGTAAAACAGCTTTTGGTGTGTTCTGTGAGTCCAAGTAAGTTACTGAAACTGAAGGCAGTTTGGGGAAATTGAATTTGCCTTTCATGCCAAAAATGAGGGCAGTCTTTTGGAGGACTGTGTCTCCAGGCCTTTTACTCTGGCTAACTCCTGATAGTACCAGTCAGAATTCTTTAAGGAAACTATAGAAATGGAGTCTGAATAGTATAAGCAAAAAGTCTTATTAGAAATATACCTGGTAGCTCACAGAATCTATAAGAAAGCTGAGAAAAGACCTTGAAAATAGAATAAAGGAAATCAGGTCTGAAAAAAATCTTTTCTGGTCACTCCATATAAAAAAAAATCCCATATAACTCTTCCTGGCATAATTCTCAATTATGTCTGTCAAGTATGTCTGTTCTACTATTTAGCATACATATTTTCTTTTTCAAAGTGTAGGCTGAAAAGAAATAGTCACAGACTCTTCTCTTCTCTGTTTCATTACCCTTGGATATGCTCCTCACTTACGAACACAAATCTTGGCTGTGTGACTTGCTTTGGGGAATGGAAAAATAAAAATGGTGACATGAACAGAGATTTGAAAAGTGCTTCATCACTTCAAAACTTGAGCCTAAGCAAACCTCCAAAAGGGTGAGAAAACTTGTAGAGCAAAGTTAAAGTGATCTAGTTAAGTGCATGCTAATTGTCAGAAACATGAATGAGGTCGTCCAAGACTTTTGACCATCAACAAACATACCAGTCAACCTCAGGGACTTGAGATCACTGAGCACAAATCAGTCCAGATTAAACAAACAATCAAACGAACAAACAAAAAAACAGGTGACCCAGACAACCCTAAAATGGGAAAAATGGGCATAATAATAAGCTACTAAACTTTGAGGTAGATTTTCTTATAGGAATAGATAACTAATAAATAAAAGTTGGTGTCAGTCAAGAGTTAAATTGTTTTTCTCTTTGCCTGTAGTGTGAATATTGAGGGATAGGGCTAAAACATCGTAGTGGAGAAGCACCATAGTCTCAGTTCCAATATTTGTTCTAACAAGGGGGAATCAAAAATTCAAAATTTCTGTTGACAGATACCAATTTTGAAGTTCTGGTATCTTTTTGTCTATTTTCTTTTGTCTTTTTTATTCTCTTAAAAAAACTATATCCATTTACCTGACCTAATTATGAAATATTATAGTATATTTTCAAGCACTTGACAAAAGTAAGTTTTTTTAATATAAAAAATTATTTCTGGGTTCTTTTTCTCCTTTATCCTATAAAATGATAGAATAATAAGTATGCCATATTATATTTCAAAGCACTATCTTTTTTACAAAAGTTACAATACTATACAAAAAAATTAAAGTAACACTTTTTCTTTCTCAGCTAAATGTTACTTTATTATGTTATTATTAATTATTAATGATGTTATTAATACAATAATAAATTATTAATTTATTATGTATTGATTGAAACATGATTTAGTAATAAATGTAAGTTGGTCCTATTTAGTGCTTTACCCATGGATCGGAATCATTTGTCAATACCACCACATAAAATAAAACTAATTCGTATTGTATTAGTTGATTTCTCTAGAGAAACAAGATATATAATTATAGAGATAGAAATGGATATAAATATATCTGGAGGGGCACCTGGGTGGCTCAGTGGGTTAAAGCCTCTGCCTTCGGCTCAGGTCCTGATCTCAGGATCCTGGAAACAGCCCCACATAGGGCTTTCTGCTCAGCAGGGAGCCTGCTTCCTCCTCTCTCTCTGCCTGTCTCTGCCTGCTTGTTATTCTGTCTGTCAAATAAATAAGTAAAATCTTTAAAAAAATCTTTTAAAAATATCTGGAGATATGTATATATATATATATATAGAGAGAGAGAGAGAGAGAGAGAGGGAAGGAGAATGATTGATTACAAGGAATGGACTCACACGATTATGGAGTCTTATAAATTTCAAGATCTTCAGGGTACATTGGCAAGCTTGAGTCTTAGAAGAGCCAACGTGTAGTTCTAGTCTAAGTCCAAAGACCTAAAAACTGGAACTGATGGAGCAATCCCAGTACAAAGGAAGAAGAGCAAGCTCATGACCCAAGAATAGCCAATGTTTCCATCTGCATGAAAAGGCAGAAAAAACCAATGTCCAGTTCACAGGTAGTTGTATTGGGGTATTAGTGTTTTTATTCTATTCAGGCCTTCAGATGATTGGATAAGACCCACATATGTTAGGAAGAGCAATCCGCTCCACTGTATCCATAGATTCAAATGTTAATCTCATCCCAAAGTACCCTCATGAGAATACAATGATATTTAATATTTGAGTAAATATTTGGGCATTGTATGGCCCACTGAAAATGACACATAAAATACATCATCACACATTTATAAATTATATGTACATAATAGATATAAAACCCCATTGTTATACTTAAACCTTTGTTTAAACCTTTGACACTAGTCTGTTTCTCCCATCTCTTGCTGAATCTTTGAAGTCTGAAACATGCTGCTCTAAGTCTTTTAGTTCATTCTCCCCTATTCTAATTAATTTAAGTCCTAGCCATGACCATTCATCATGGAGATGAATGCAATCCATAAGAAACATCTTTGATATAACTGAGGACTTAGTTTGGGATCTAAGATAATGACTGGGATATTTATGTGAGTGTAATTTCCCAGAAATTCTGGACAAATTGTTTTACTTGAATAGTGAAAAATAAAGGAGAAATAGGCAACTCCAGATACTTTTATCCAGTAACATAAGCCAAGAAACAATACAATGTAGAATTCCTTCTTACTGGAATTTTATTTATCCTAGTCTATCAATTACGGCATAGACACTGAATGGTAAAATTGAGCAATATTTGATTTTAAGAGATATTTGGATATGGAAGATCTAGACATCAATGTCACAGAAATTGGACATTGGATCAAATATTGTATGTAATGGCACCATCTAAAGGCACAAATCAGATCTACAAAACCTACTGAATTTTGTCCTCTCAGCAGAAAGAAAAACATTTCTTTGCCATAAGAAAAAATGAAACTTCACAAACTATAATAGATGGTGGAAAATATGATCATTGATATTTACATGTCTATAAGTTGTTTCTCTGCCTTATCTCCATAGAAAGAGATTCTTATTTAAGTTCTAGTTTTATTGTGATCACTTCATAATGCATAAAAATGTTGACACACTATGTTGTACATGTGAAACTAAAATAATAATTGTATTTCAACTACATGTCGATGTAAGAAAAAAAAGTATTGAAAGCACAATTGTGCCTGTCCCTATGGAAAGCTCTAGAAATAAATATATGCATACAAGAGCATTCTTGATTTTAACGACTCAAGATCTAGAGGAGAAAAAAGACAAAAAAGCAGTTAAATTTTGTGTACTAAATTTACAGAACACATGTTGGCAAACAACAAGAGGAAGAGTCTTAATTCTGTGTGAGACATTGGGAAGGTATTCCCAGAGGAGGTAACATTTAATTTGGCTTTTGAAAGAAGTTTCCAGACAAAGAAGGGATGGGCATTCCTGGCATAAAAGTAAAAATGTAAAGACATCAAGGGGTGACCAAGCCTAAGTATCCAGGTAGTTGCAGTAAGTTCATTATGACTACAGAGCAGAATTCATGGTTTGAAGTTCACAAAAAGAAGATGTAAAAGTCAGATTTGGCCACTTTGTAAGTGTGGACTTTCAATCCATACAAAACAGTTGAAACTGCTAAGAAATCTTTGAGCCACTGGAAAACCACATATATGTTTAATAATCTTATTGTGTTTTGTTTTAAATTATCACATGCTCATTAATAAAAACAAAAAACAGAACATTGACAGGATATACCAGAGAAAACAAAATCACCAGTTTACTAAATCACCCAGAGATAACTACTGGTAATATTTGGGGGCAGCTTCTCCAGGCTTTTCCATAAAAGTATACACTTGCATGCATGCACACACACATGCACACACAAGAATATAATTCTCGTTTTGTCCCCTGCTTTTCCTACTTAAAAATATATTGGATATACTCTCCAATTTAATGAGTATAATTGTACATTTTTTGAAAAGATACATAATACTCTATGAATGATGAATATTAAGATTATTGTCAATGACGTGGTCTTTTAAGAAGAGCAGTGATGTTATTAAATTTGATTTTTAGAGTGACGCCTCTAGCAAGGACGTGGAAGATTTATTTGGGTGAGGAGAAATGGTGGTAGAAGGGCCTTTATGGTTGCTGTGAGAATGTATTAGATAACCGAAGGCAAGGTGTGGGAGTCATGTAAGGACCAGGAAAACAGAGAAGAGACGCTGGGTCTAAGACATATATCACAGGCAAAATTTACTGTACTTGAACCTAACTGGTTCAAAATGAGGGTGGGAAGGAAAGGGTTATATATCAGAACTGTATTGCTCAAACTCTGCACATTCTGAAAGCAAGAGTTTCTTCAGGACTAGCCTTTGGCTGACTCCTGGAGATAACTTCTGAGCCTTTGAAATATTCTTCCTGAAAAGAGTGGATTTTTTATGCCTGAGGCCTTATGTTTTTGTGAGGTTGGGCATGGTGGGGAGGTTGGAATCTGAGTACCTACATAGCTACTTGACAGACCCCCTGATAATAACCCTGTACACCATGGCTTTGACAAGCCTTCATGATTAGCAATACTTTGCATAATGTTTTCATACATATTGGGGAGAACTAAATGTGTCTTACACTCCTTCACTGAGAGAACACTGGAAGTTTGCATCTAATTTCTCCTGGACTTTACCCAATTGCATTTTCCCTTTGCTGATCTTTTTTTTTTTTTTAAGATTTTATTTATTTGAGAGAGAGAAAGAGAGAGATCAAAGAGATCAAAAGCAGGGAGAATGGCAGAGGGAGAGAAAGCAGACCTCCCACTGAGCAGGGAGGCCAACACAGGGCTCTGGATCCCAGGGCCCTGGGATCATGACCTGAGCTGAAGGCAGACGCTTAACCGACTGAGCCACCTGGGCGCCCCTCCATTCGCTGATTTTATATTATTTTATTATAATAAACCATAACCATGAATATAATAACATTTCTGAATCCTCGGTGCCCTTCTAGCAAATAACGGAGCCTGTGGGTTGTCTTGGGGACCCTGAAACAGAGGCTGGAAGGGAGTTTCAAATAATTCCTCCTTAGAAACCAACAGAAATGGATGCCATTGAATAAATAGGAATTATAGGAGAAATAACAACTGTGTATTTGTGAAAAACAAGTTAAAGTTTTCTGAGTCAGACATAAGAATAAATTGTTAGAGTAGAAGAAGGAGAAGAGCCAAAGTACTCAAAAGAAAATGGATAGTATTTTTTAATTTAGTTATATATGGTAATATACAACATGTAATCACACATCATATCAAGATACAGAACATTTCCACTCTGTAAACTTGCCCGAGGCTGCTCTCTAGTCACTATCACCACCAGTGGTAGCCACAATTTTGAGTTCTATAACCACAGGTTAGTTTAGCCTTGATTTTCGTAAGCTATATGCTCCTCCATGACCACCTTCTTTTATTCAACATTATGAGATTCATCTATATGTTTGTATATATGGATAATTTATTCCTCTATTGCTGAGTGCTATTCCATTGTAAGAATAAATGACAAATAGTTGTTAGTTATGCTGAATAATGGCATACCAATGACATTTGTGTCCTAATGCCTGGAACCTATGACAATGTTACCTTACATTCAAAAGGGACTTTGCAAATATCTTCTCCCATTCTGTGAGTTGCCTCTTTGTTTTGTTGACTGACACTACAGAAAAAGGGCTAATATCCAAGATCTATAAAGAACTTTTCAAATATCCAAAAGCACATAATCAAGTCAAAAAATGGGCAGAAGACATGAACAGATACTTCTCCAAAGAAGACATGCAAATGGCTAACAGACACATGAAAGAATGTTCATCATTAGTCATCAGGGGAATTCAAATCAAAACCACATTGAGATACCACCTTACACCAGTTAGAATGGCAAAAATTGACAAGATAAGAAATAACAAATGTTGGAAATGTTGGAAAAAACACTGTTGGTGGGAATGCAAGTTGGTGCAGCCACTTTGGAAAACGGCGTGGAGATTCCTAAAAAATAAAAATAGAGCAATTGACCTATGACCAAGCAATTGTACTACTGGGTATTTACCCCAAAGATACAGATGTAATGAAAAGAAGGGCCATATGCACCCCAATGTTCATAGCAGCAATGTCCACAATAGCCAAACTGTGGAAAGAGCTGAGATGCCCTTCAACAGATGAATGAATAAAGAAGATGTGGTCCGTATACACAATGGAATATTACTCAGCCATCAGAAAGGATGAATACGCAGTTTTGCGTCAACATAGTAGGGACTGGAGGAGATTATAGTAAGTAAAATAAGTAAAGCAAAGAAAGTCAATTATCATATGGTTTCACTTATTTGTGGAACATAAGAAAGCACATGGAGAACATTAGGAAAAGGAAGGGGGAAATAAAGGGGGGGAATGGGAGTGGGAGATGAACCATGAGAGACTATGGACTCTGGGAAGCAAACTGACGGATTTTGGGGTGGGGGGTTTCAGGGAGATGGGTGAGCATGTGATGGATATTAAGGTGGGCATGAATTGCATGGAACACTG
Source organism: Meles meles (assembly GCF_922984935.1). Classification (NCBI taxonomy): domain Eukaryota; kingdom Metazoa; phylum Chordata; class Mammalia; order Carnivora; family Mustelidae; genus Meles; species Meles meles. The sequence continues at coordinate 38,760,416 of NC_060067.1, forward strand.
GGTGTTATGTGCAAACAATGAATCATGGAACACTACATCAAAAACCAATGATATGCTATATGGTGACTAACATAACCATAAAAAAAAAAAAAAAAGAAAGGAACTTTGCAGATAGGATTACGTTAAAGATCTTGAGGTGGGGATTATTCTGGATTATCTTGGTGGATCCAATGTAATCTTAAAGATCCTTATAAGAGGGAAGCTGAAGGTGAAAATAAGGGAGAAGTGTCTGTGATGATGGAAGCAGAGATTGATACAATGAAGACATGAGAAATGGCACAGACTCTAGAAACTGGAAGAGATAAGAAACAGCTTCTTTTCTGGAATCCAGTAAAGAACCAGCCCTACTGACACCTTGATTTTAACCCCAAAGATTTGTTTTGAACTTCTGACCTCTAGAATTGCACTGTGTTGTTTTGTGTTGTTTTAAATCACTAAGTTTATGGTAATTTGTTGTAGAAGCAGCACAATACTGATGTAAATTATTTACATTCTTCTGTTGATGGACATTAAGGTTATTTCATGTTTGGTGCAATTGCAAATAACATTGTTATGAACATTTTTTTCACAATGCATTCAGTGAAAAAATTCACTTATCTTATGGAAAGTGGCATAAGAATAAAATTTCTGAGTCATAAAATAGTGGTATGATTATGATAATGGAAACTGGTAATTTTCCAAAGTGGTTGTACCATTTTATACTCACCATTTCCTCCATATCTGCACAAACATTTCATATTTTCAGTTTTTAAAAAATTTACATATTTTGATATGACATCTCTTTGGAGTTTTAATTTCCATTTCTTTGAGCAGTATAACAGTTTTCAATACATTTTCCTATGTGTATGGACTATTTGGCTATCATTATAAGATTTTGATGAAAACCATAGGCTGCCCAGAAAAAAAGTACACATAAAAATGAAAACATCTTCACATGATTTTAGGGGTTTTACGGGGTCTTGACATCTTTGGCCAAGGTTTGACCTTGGATTTTGGCAAGGTTTGACCTTGGCTGTTGATATTTTCTCCATATCTTGTCCCACACTTTTGTATTCTAGCAATCTTGAACATCTTAAAGTGTCTCATCTCCATTCCTTTAAAATATGTTACCTCCTTCAGACCCCCTACTCTCTCCACGGTACGACTAGCTCACCAATTTTCTCCTCCAGGAAGTGTTCTTTGTTTGTCTAATCTCTTCTTTTTAGGTATCTCCTAAACCTTACCTCTCTTTTTATTACCAAACTTAATATATTCACTATAATTATATGTTTATTTTGAACATCTTAAAGTCAGTAACTCTGTAATAGTAATGTTAAACAGAGCATAAAGCTTATGGTTGACACTCAGATATTTGCTGAATGAATAAATGAAAGATAAAACACTTAATTAAAAAAAATTATATCGCCAAAAACAAAATCATATCACCAGTGGTGATTATTCTGTAATTCTGAACTTCCAGAATTCAATGATTGGTGTGGCTGATGTAGTCTAAAACCATGTTTTGTTTGTTTTGTCTTTAAATACCCTAAACAGTTTGGAATGGCAGAGGGTAGATGTCTTAATGACAAGCTAATTGCAATGATTTAATTTTATATTGAAGAAGATATCTCTGCTCTTTTTTTGTTTGTTTGTTTATTATAGAAGTCTCTTCATAATTGCATTATGCTCTATATACCAAAGAAATATAATTTTCTTTTAAGATGTATGTTTGTCTCTGGATAATATAAACTCATTAAATCAGTTTTCACATTGTTGTTTTTAAAGGTGCAAAGTAGGTTTTCAGTGAATCCTTGTTAACTGAGACTTTTTGTCAGATCATTGACCAGATAACACCTGAGTAACATCTTGCCTGGCAAATGTTATCATCTGACATTAACACTTGAGCCAGCTTTGTTTTGTTCCCTCAAAAGTCAATAGACAAGCTAAAGGCAGAAATACACCAGAAACTAGTCTTCATAAAGAGCATGGTGACAATTCTGCTGTCAGCTGTTAAGCTTGTGCTAGTTCCATGGAAAGAAAAGGTTACTCCTCACTTATGGCGAATGTCATGTTCTCTTTCACCAGGGAGAATGTAGGCTGCTGGGTATTGTCCCTTCAAAGCAAATGCAGTTCTGATTTGAAAAGAAAAATTCCAGCTGAGGCTCAAGCACAAGGCCTCCTTGGACAGGGCTGAACTACTGCCATTCTCTGCACCAAGGTACAATGATTTTATCCACTCACTCATTCATCCAATTTTATGTATTAAAGGCTCTACAGCAAATCCTCGGCTGAGCACAGTGGTTAAAGGAAAACTAAAGAAGCATCCATGGCTTTTGAGGCATATACCAATAACTAGTATACAAATAACTGCTTGCAATATTTTTCTTCTAGCCATGTAGATAGACTCATTGCTAATAATTTTACCTTTGCAAGTCAGCAAGGGAAAACTTTGAAAAAAAGAAAGATTTAAATTTATCATTTATTTTTGTTCCAACATTATCCTCTTTTTTTTTTCCTCTTCCTGCAAATGTCAGGATATAATTGTTCTATTTTCACATGTTTGTTCCATGATAAATTCTCTTTCTACCTTTGGTTCTTCCTTAGCCCTTTGATCCATTAGCACCATCGGTTTGCTACTTTTTTCTCCCTTCATCTTGCTCTGAAAAGCTCCCTTCTCTCCTCAAATGGCTTTTTCCTACTACTTTAGAACCACTGGGTTAGCTGTATTTGGAGGAAATGCTTTTAAAAGGTTTATCTATTAAATCTATTCTGCCATTTCTAGATGATAAGTGTGACTGAGTTGAAGAATTTTTTTTCAGTTGAAAAATTTAAAACAGGCCAGCCAGCAATATTTTTGCCAATCCAAGACAATTTCCAAACATTTCTGACAACAGAATTGAACTCTAAAAAAATAATTAAAAAAAACCTCTTAATGCCCAGTGTTGGCAGAGTGTGAATGCTATGTGAAGATATGAGAAACACATTGTCATAATTCTCCTACTCAAAATTGTTAGTGTGCTAGAGTGAACACCTCATGTCACTAATGATATTTTTATCTGGATTTTGACTTAACATAATAACTAAGGCAGTATCTTGATATATCATAAAAATTATAACAGAACTTCAAGTTCAAGGTAAAAATATAATTTATTTGTCTTATCATTCATAAACCAATTATATTTACTCTGATATTAACAAAATGTTGGGGGTAGAGAGTTGTTTCTATATACATAGACATATGCAATCACTTTTAGACAATACACAGAGTAATTTCTGAGTGTGTAATCTAGTTTAAACACTTAGTTTGATAAGTGTATTTCCAGCAAAGATGTAGCAAAGAACAGGCAGTTGTATGTAAGCAGTAGTATTTGTGCTTCAACTAAATCTCTGTATATGGGTCCCAGAAGAGTTTTTGTAGCTCTTCCCCCAAATAAATGCACCTATGACATTGAGAAGTGTTAGAGGATATTTTATTATTTTTGAGGAATGCCCTATTAATAATAAACATTATGGTCATTAGTATTCTTCTGCTACTGCATAAATTTTTCAGAAAATATTTTGATTCATAATTATAATTATCAAGCATAAAATCAACACATAGCATATTTTTAAATTATTTTACATAGGTTCCTCTAAAAATCAAACAATATGAAATAATTGTATGGGGTAATTTTTCTACAAAGCTTCAGAATGCAAAATATGATTTCGATTTCAAGACCAAATGCAGGAAAGGTGAAGGGAATTGTAGAAGTGTACCCAGATTGGGCATAGAACAAGACTAATATTGGGTATGGCAAAGGACTCCAACTCACAAAGGACATAATTATGATGCAAAGGTTCCTTCATAATTGCATGCTGTGCAGACAAATTTATTAGGTTTTTGGACACCTAAAATTAGATGTTTACTTCTTCTTCAGTTGGGAGGTCTGGGTTAAAGCATGAGAACAGCTATAAGATTAGATCATTGTTTCGATGGGAAAATCAAAACTTAATCATTGTGATACTTGGTTTTCCACTTGTAAAATGCTGACCTCATATTTGACAACTTAAAAAGTCTGGTCCAACCTCCAATAAACTAGAGGATATACAAATGTGTACACAGTCTGGAGGCCGGAGAAGGAGAGAAGAATCTCTATAGCCCATAGTTGACAGACTGGTTTGTGGGAGCATTAGAGACAGCCATTGTGAACTCCCAAAAGTAAGGAAGAAATGGTTTTAGTTTCTGGAGTACTGAGTACCATAAGATTAGAAGTTTAAGTCCTCCAAACAGGAGAAGTTGTCTTCAAAACCAGCCGTTACATAAGCAAAATAAGCATGTAATAACATTTTCCCTAACCTACATTATCTCCCCAACATCTCTCATCAATTCTTACCTCATACTCCCCACCAGTATTGTCCAATAGAAATAAACATAAACACAAACACACGTACATAATTTAAAATTTTTAAGTAGTCACATTAAAAAAGTAAAAAGATAAAATTTATTTTAATAACTTACTTGAATTTAATTCATTTAAAATATTCTCATTTTAATATGCAATCAGCTTTAAAACCTAATTGAGATATTTCATTTTTTTGTATTAAGTCTTTGAAATCCAATGTGGAGACACGTTATAAGTGCTGAATAGTCACCTGTGACCTATACCTACTCTAATGGGACTGTGTAACTCCATACCCTACTCATATTAAGCTACTTCTTTCCTGATATTTTCATTCTTCTCTAACTTTTTTGTCCTTTGGGCCATACATAGCTATCAGTGCATCCAGAGAGACTTCTCCAAGCCCAACAGGTTATGTGGCTGTCCTATGATCCTATTCTTATCCTAGTCATCCACATTTTAATGACCATGACAAGGTCCTGCACTCTACAGCCAAATATCTAATGACAAGAAAAAAAAATTAGGAAGGATTATATATATGTATATATATATTTTCTTATTTATATTGTGGTAAAACACACATAACGTAAAACTTGTCATCTCAACATTTTTTTTAAGATTTTTATTTATTTATTTGACAGCAAGAGAGAGAGAGAGAGAGATCACAAGTAGGCAGAGAGGCAGGCAGAGAGAGAGAGGGAAGCTGGCTCCCTGCCGAGCAGAGAACCTGATGTGGGACTCGATCCCAGGACCCCCGAGATCATGACCTGAGCCGAAGGCAGCAGCCTAACCCACTGAGCCACCCAGGTGCTCCCCAACCATTTTTAATATATAGTTCAGTGGTATTAAATCCATTTACATTCTTATGCAATCATCACCATCCATCCCATAACTCTTTCATCTTGTAAAATTGAAACTCTATACCTATTAAAAAATAACTCCCCATTCTTCCCTCCCTACTCACCTCAACCAGCAACCACCATTATACTTTCTGTTTCTGTGATTTAGGTTACTCTAAGTACCTCACACAAGTTGAATCATACAGCATTTTTCTTTTTATTACTGGCTAATTTCACTTAGCATAAGATCCTCAAGTTTCATCCATATTGTAGCATATTACACAATTTCTTTCCTTTTTAAGGAAGAATAATATTCCACTGCATGTATATACCACATTTTACTTATCCATTTTCATCAGTTTGATGGGCATTTGGGTTTCCATGTTTTAGCTCTTATGAATAATTCTCCCTAAAATATGTGTGTACAAAATCTCTTCAAAAACTTCCTTTCAATTCTTTTAGACATACACACTGAAGTGGAATTGCTGAACCACACAGTAATTTTATTTTTAAAAATTTTTTATGTACTTCATTGTCACCAAGATGTAGTCACATAATTACTAGTTTTATTACTATTCAGCTATTGATTTCATTTCCTTTTTTTAAATCGAAGTATAGTTGACATATGGTAATTCTAATTTTAAGTTTTTGAGGAACTGTCACACTGCTTTTCACAGCACCTGTAGCATTTTACATTCCCACCAACAGTACACAAGGGATCCAATTTCTCCACATTCTCATGAACATTCAAAATATTCTGTTATTTTGGTAGTAACCTTTCCAACAAGTGTGAAAGTCTCCCATTGCAGTTTTAATTTATATTTCCCTAATGATTAGTGATATTGAGCATCTTTTCATGTACTTATTGGCCATTGTATATCTGGAGAAATAGGTCTTCAAATTCTCTGCCCATTTTTGAATTGGGTTATTTGTATTTTTGTTAAGTTTTAGGTGTTCTCTGTATATTCTGGATATTAATTCCTTATCAGACATATGATTTGTAAATATTTCCTCCCATTCTGTAGACTGCTTTTTTATTCTGTGAATGAGTGTTTTGATGTGCAAATTTTTAAAATTTTTATGAAATCCAGTTTGTCTCTTTTTTATTTTTCTTTTGTTGTCTACAGTTTTGGAGTCTTATTTAAGAAATCATTGCCAAAGTCAGTGTTGTGAAGATTTCATCCTACTTTTTATTCTGAGAATTTTATTGTTTTCCATTTAGGTTGTTGATCCATTTTCAGTTACTTTTTATAGGCATTGGGTAAGGTCCAACTTCATTCCTTCGTGTGTGGACATCCAGTTTTCCTAGCACCATTTGTTGAAAAGACTATCCTTTCTCCATTGAATGGTCTTGCCACCCTTCTCAAAAATCATTTCATTATAATGTAAGGGTTTATCTCTGGGCTCTGTATTCTATTCCATTGGTCTATATATCTGCCCTTATGCCAATACCACACCAATAGTACACTGTTCTAATTACTGCAGCTTCGTAGGAAGTCGAAATCAGGAAGAGTAAATCCTCTAATGTGCTCTTCTTTTACAAGGTTATTTGGCTATTTGACATCCCTTGAGATTTTATATGAATTTTAGGATGGATTTTTGTATTTCTTCAAAGAGCATGATTGGAATTTTTTTTAAAGATTTTATTTATTTATTTGACAGAGATCACAGTTAGGCAGAGAGGCAGGCAGAGAGAGAGGAGGAAGCAGTCTCCCCACTGAGCAGAGAGCCAGATGTGGGGCTCGATCCCAGGACCCTGGGATCATGACCTGAGCCGAAAGCAGAGGCTTTAACCCACTGAGCCACCCAGGCGCCCCTGGAATTTTTTTTTTAAAGATTTTATATATTTATTTGACAGACAGAGATGACAAGTAGGCAGAGAGGCAAGCAGAAAGAGGAGGAAGCAGGCTCCCCACTGAGCAGAGAGCCTGACATGGGGCTCGATACTAGGACCCTGAGATCATGACCTTAGCTGAAAGCAGAGGCTTTAACCCACTGAGTCACCCAGGTGCCCCATCATTGGAATTTTTGTAGAGATTTCATTAAATCTGTAGATTACTTTGGGTGCTATCAACATTTTAACCACATTGTCTTCCAACCAATGAACATGAGTTGTATTTCCTTTTACTTATGTCTTCTTTCTAATGAGAAAAATTTGTTAAAGATCATAATCCTCTTGAGGCTGAAGATTTTATCTTATTCATTATTGTTTGCACAGAAATAAGTCCAGTGAGTGGAACAGAGCAAATACACAATAAATATGAATGGAACTAAGAGGAAAGGATCACAAGTCTAAAATAACTTGAACTCTCACCCAAAGCTAGTATCATGGCTTTAATAACATCAAGCTTCTATATGGGGACATTGTATTCTTATCTCAGTGACAAACTGAAGTCTGCCAGTATCTATTGTTCCCCAATTCATGAGTGATTGGCATTGAATATAAACACAATTTAGGTAATCTTTGTTAACAAAGATAATCTTTGTTAATATATTTAGAAGAGTATTTGAAAATACAGGAAGCCTGGTTGGTTCACTTAATAAGTGTCTGCCTTCAGCTCAGGTCATGGTTCTGGGGTCCTAGGATGGACCCCCAAGTTGGGCTCCCTGCTCAGTTGGGAGCCTGCTTCTCCCTCCCCCACCTGCCCTGCTTGTGTTCTCTCTCTCTGTCAAATAAATAAGTAAAATATTTTAAAAAATGAATAAATAAAATATTTATATCTAGCCATGTGAAGAATAAATCTCAGAGGGTTTTTGTTTGTTTGTTTTTCATTTATTGTAGGTCAGGTGCTGTGCTAAGTGGTCTATATGGCACTATATGGCCTGATGTCAACACATAGAAAATAATAGTTTGTGAACAGCTTTTTAAAACTTTAGTTGTTGTGAAATATAGTATAGTGAAGAGATTAAGATACAAATGACCTGGATTTACACCCTAACCTAGTATTACTAGTTATTTGAGTATAGCCCAGTTCCTTATTGTTATAAGTTATTGTTCAAAAATATTAACTTCCACATATGGGTGAAACCATATTATAATTGTCTTACCCTGATTGACTTATTTCATTCATTTGTATGTGGAATATAAGAAACTCATAGAGGATCATAGGGGAATGGAGGGAAAACTGAATGGGAAGTTATCACGGAGAAAAACCAAGAGAGTTTCTTAACTATAGGAAATAAACTGAGGGTTGCTGGAGGGGAGATGGATGGGGGGATGGGGTAACCAGGATGGGTTTAAAGGAGGGCATGTGATGTGATGAGCACTGGATGTTATATGCAACTGATGGATTCCTGAACACTACGTCTGAAATTAATGATGTACTATATATTGGCTAATTGAATTAAAATTTTAAAAAGAAATATTAACTTACTTCTGCTTCCCACTGAAAAGAGTGAAATTTATTTTGCTATTACTTGGCTATGGGCCTGAGCATGTATCTTGCTTTGGCCAGTTAGATATTAGCAGAGGTGGCACAAGCAGAAGCTTGAAAAGCACTTGGGAATTGTTTGTATCTTGCAATTGTGCCATATCCAAAAGAAAAGTATTCCCATGTTAACCTTCTGGACCCTGGAAAAGGAAGAGAACTTGCAGAGCAGAGCTCAGTTATTCTAGCCAAACCCACTCCAGCTGACCTTCAGACAGCCACCAGCAGCTATCCCTCAACTGACTACATATTCAAGAAAATATATGATTATTAATTTAAGCCATTGAATTTAGGGTTTGTGTTTGTTTTCTTTCTTTTTTGCAATGCTTTTTGTGGCAACAGCTGTTGCCAAAGATAATAACCAGACACACCTCACAGTGATATTATAAGGATTAAATGGGTTGATTTATATTAAGCTTTAGGAGAATTCCTGGTGCTAAATATGTTAGTTATTATTTTTAAAATGGGAAATAATGCGTGCCCAGAGATTTTTAAGTGACTTGCTCAAAATTAATTAATAGTAAATGAAGATAAATGATTGAAAATTGATTCTAACTTTACTAGATTACCTCAAATATCTAAAACTTTGACCTTTCAGAATGTGGTAGAAAACTGGAGAGTATCAGGATTGGAAACTATTCTTGGGAAGTGGAACAGACCACAATACAAACAGCATGAGCTTTTGAGTCAGACAGAACTTAAACTCATTCACTGGGTAAACATTTAAGTGTCCCCGGGAGGCAGACATTTTGTTGGGCGTGGGGAATGTGAAGGTAAATTAAAGAGGGTTTCTATCTTAAATAAGAGCAAAAAGGAGATCAAGCCTTCTTCCTCTCACCATCAGTGTGGTCTTGAGTAATCTACTTAATATTTCTAAACCTTGGTTCTCTAACCTATAAAATGAGGACAATATTAATCTGTCCCAGTTAGGATTTTGTGAGAAGTAAATGAAAAGACTTATGTAACACAGGCTATCACATCCTACGAAATCAGAAAATACTAGTTTTTCTTCTCTCTCCTCTATTTTTTTTCCTTTCTCCTAAGAGTACTTTCACAGCTTTTTATGTATCTCATGATGAGTAAGTAAAATTAAATTTTCTCAGAATACCTTGCAAGAGAAGAGAACTAATTAAAAAGATACTTTGGAAGGATTACTTAAGTACACTCAATTGTAATTATGGAATTCAAATCCCAAGTAAATAAAAACAATTTAATCAAAATAAGTTGTCTGATGGGATCAGAAGTGGCTCCATCAAGCCCTAAGGACAGTTATTTTCATTGAGACTTTGTGGTATCACTCATTGGGTATCTTTCTTCTTATCTCATCCTCTCCTCCAACTCAAAGGATTTGAGAAAGAACGTAAATTGATCACTTCAACAATTCATTTGGAAATTTTTAAGTGCTTTTCTCTAATCTCTGACAAATATTGGTTAGTTTACTCAATATTCATGTTCAACTCTTTTTTCCATGCCTTCCTCTATTCTAGAAAATAGAAAAATTACATAAATGTTTCTTGGCATTTCCTCCTATCACAGCAAGGGGAAACCATGAGACAAAGTCCTGTCCAATGAGCTATAAAGGGAAATCTACTGAAGAATTTATTGCTCTGTTGAAAATGGGCCATCCTGTCCCTTTTTCCTTCTTTGAACATAATTCTGATGTCTGGAATTTCCATAATCATCTTAAGTCAAAAAGAAATGAGCGGTATAGGGGAGAGAAAAGACTCAGCTTCTTGATGCTATCAAGGGATGACATACTAAATATTTAGAAACATTGATGGCCGGTTCATTAAAACTTGCAAACTACTATGCATCAGTCCTGAAATTAGTGATAGGTTTTAACAAATTTGGACTCGATTTCAGAACTTCTTAAGCAAGTCAGATATACTCTTGCTTGCAGACAAAAACATTCTTAATAAAATCAAATGCACCCTCAGAAACCACAAATAACGTAGACCTATGGGGAAAGAATTGCACAAATCTTTTAAAGGTAGAAAATGTCTTTAAAATATTATCAGGAGCACTTACTTAGACTAACAGGCATTAATATATTGAAAGACCTTATACAAAAAAGGCCTTACTCATTCTCCTGGTATCCCTATGCTTTTCATAGAGAATTTAAATATTTTTGACAAAATGTGTTTGATTGTAGAGACAGAACTCATGATTTTTAAATATGCTGAAATCATCACCTGTATGTTTCAAATAGAAAAGATTTTCCAATTGAAACAACATATCAAAGGCTCAGTGTGTCCCTAAATCTCAGAAGGAAACTAGATCCCATTTGAAAATTAGGTAACCTCTTTTTTTTCCTGAAGTAATAAATCTATATCTCTACCAAGTATTATCTTCATGGTTCTATAATAAAGTTTCAACATGAACTCCTTGTTGAAAAAATATCACCTGGGAAACAAATTTTAAATTATTTGCAAATGGAAAAACCTCTCTGAAAGGAGCTATAATTTAAAATTTCATACATCTTCAAATAAATAATTTCAAGATTGTTCTTTCATTGACCTGAAGGAAATTAATCTGATGAAGAGATATTTAATTTTTTTATATTTTTCTGAAAAATGTTCATGGAAAGCATTAATCAAATTTTTATTTTTATTAGTTCATTTCCTAGAAAATTTTCTTTCTACATAAGTCATTTCCAGTGTCATATGAAGATGGAATTTCTTTGGCTCAATGTAAAAAAAACAACATTTTAAAAATTTGATTACATTACTGTGTTTCTAGATGTGCAATGACTATTATTTATTTAGGAAAGAAAATAGTAGACGTGAAATAAGGTGTAAGAATATAGTTTTTAAAGTGACATCATCCTAAGAGGAAGTAAGGGGGAAAATCATCTGAATCTTAGAACACTGAAAAAATAAAATAACAAAATAAAATATAAAAAAATAAAGAAGTGTCTAGATTGCATCTACTCAGAAATATATTATAAATTAACATATTAATGCATATACTGAGTATAATCCTAATGTTTATATAAAAGTAGGTCTTACTATTAATTTATTCAGGGTAGTAGCATTTTCCCTAATAATTTTAGCAACGTGTGTTTTCCTTCCCTCTTTAGACTTACAGCATTTATTACTTAGCACTTTTTAAAAGAATTACATATCAACCATATTAAGCTTAGTGGCATTTGCAAATGCAAATATTTTCCTTTTTATCCACCCTGAATGGATGCCTCACCCAAAACAGAAGAGCATATTCAAGCATTTACTCTGGATCTGATTCCACTTGTCATTCTGCCCACTCCAGACATAAATAAACTGGCTGCCCGATTCAGATATTATCCTTAACAGTAAGATAATTAGTTGAAGATTACTGAAATCACACTATCAAATAAACCACACTCAATTTAGAAAACCATTAACCCGAGCATGAATTTTAAGCAGAGTACAAAATAATATACAAATTGAATTAGAGGACATTTGCAATCTTTCTTCACTAGGGGAGTTGGTAAAACCTGCAGCCATGAGTGGTTAAGCAACTGTTTCTGTCCTGGATCTGTGCACTTTTCCTCTTTATCAACTGTCACTTGTGTCTGTGTTATTCTTGGGTCTTCTTCAGGTGCGGGGATTATTCCTGTGTCAGCCTCTTGTACTTTCCACTGTTTGAAAAGTTTGGTCATTAAAGTGCAGATATTCATCATTCCTGCCTATCTGCTGCTTGTATAATCTGGGTAAATGCCAGAATCCTAGATCTACAATGTCTTCAAAGTTCTGGGTGCTCCATGGGAATGCTTGGTTCTGCAATGTTTTCATCACCCAGGTGATGGTTGTTTTAAGACTTCTTATATTCTGGAAAGATGAGAGCATCGTTGAGTCCATCTTTACTGCTTCCTTTCTGTGATCCATTATGAGTTTAACTCAATGACTCATTCAGCAGGTGTTTATTGAACACTTTATGTTAGATGCTGCCTCAGATTCTAAAATTATAACATTAAATCAGAGAGAAATCCTTGTTTTTCTGTCCATTCCAGAATCAAATAAATTGATGGCCCTTCATGACTTCATGAAGTTTAACTCCTAGTAATGATGATGGACAATAATAATTAGATAACTAAAATAGGTGATACAGCAAAGAATGGTAAATACTATAGAGAAAAAAACAAAACAAAAAACATGGAAAAGTGACTGGTAAGGCCATCATGGAAAAAGTTGCAAATGTGAGCAGAGAAGTGCAGGAAATGAAATATTTTCGCTGATGTAGACAAGGGGAGATTTTTTTATCTTGGTAATTACTACGTTGAGTTTTTTTTCTCCCTCTGTTTCATGTGACATCACCTGCTATTATGTATCAAGTGAAAAACCATGTTCTTCCCTGCCTTGAGGAACAAGAGGGGGAAAAGGCTCTTGAGTCCTTTTGTAGCCTAGTGGCATTGCTCAGAAAGAGTGTTTTATGACAGTGAAAAGTCACCCATGGAATCTGATTAACCACCTGCATCAAAATCATCTAGATATAAGTTTAAAATTCAGATTTATCAGCTGCTTTCTTAGTCCACATATCAGAATCTCAGGGAGATCTCTGAGAATGTTATTTAACATTAGGTAAATGAGTTATAGCAAGCTTAGGCCCAATCAAGAAAGACTCTGTCCTGATTTTGTACTTTAGTTAGCCTCACCCTATGGAGTTAAGGCAGACTGGGCTCTCTGGGAAACAGTCTGAGACAGAGCTTGGTGTAAGAGGTTTGGTAGAAAGAGCAAGCCCTTGTGATCATCAGCTGTGGAAGTGAGGGAAAGGAAGCAAGATCAGTTATAGGGAATGCCAAGTTATAATTCAGAGTCCATGACAGACTTGGCTGACCACAGGGGAGCTCTGGAGTTTAAATCAGTGTTGCCAACATGGGGACAAAATGGGAAGACTTTACATTCCCACTTTAATCAGCCATTCAATGTGGGATCCCTGGAGAAGGGCTTGGCCTTGGGCGAGCTGTCTGTCTGGAGGTGAGGCCATCCCAGAATGGCTGAGAGTGTTCCCAGCAGCAGGGCTGCAAGTCCATGCTTAATGGAAGATCTGCATGGTACCTCCTCAGGTCCACCTAAATGGGATAGTACCTCTGTCTCTACCCTATCCCACAGGCTAATAACTGAGGTCAAGAGCAGATGGACATTTAATGTCACCATCTCCTTCTCTAGACTACACTCTGGATTCCCAGGACTCTGGAATTTCCTGCTCAAACAATTCTCAAATCTATATACTGGGCCTGTTTTGGCCCCTTCCCCAGAGATGACCATACCACCAATGCGTGCATCCCTACCCTAGAAGCTGGGTGATGTGCAGCTCTTCACAGGTGTGGACAGAGTTCACACATGCGGCCTAACATTGTTACATGCTTATGGCCAAGACTACTCCCAGTGCTGAACTGGGATGGGAAGAAAATGAAGCAGGCCACCAGCCCAGAAGACCCAAACTTCTCTGTTAAAACATGGACTTTCAGGTTCTCATGTAGGGATGCATGTCCCAGAAGGATGCTAGACCATATTTTTTTAAATTAATAGTTTATTAGTTTGATTGGTAACTTTTTATTATTTAGATATATGGTATGTGCCTCTTCATTTGCACTTTTGCTCCAGTCCCTGAAAATATAATTTGGAGACCTGAACAAAATAATTTTCTCTGGTGAGAGAAAAATAAAATATTTGAAATTATTTCTTTTATTTACACCATTTAAATTATCATAGATCAGTAAGGTAAGGCACTATAGTAATGGATTACTCTGAAGGAGTTATATATTAAGTAGAAGTAGTGTGGGGTTCTAGCTCTTTCCTACTAACTTAAAGCAAAGAATTTGAATTCTAAATATTTGTTATGCTGCTTTCATTTACATTATGAGCCATACTGCAGGGCTGGTTGGAGGATTGTGAATATCCTATTAATACATAATTCTAGTTGCTTCCAAAGTGATTTTCCACAGAAGCTCCCTCAAAATCTGTACTTGGTTTAATATTCCAGGGTCACTTTTATGCTTAAATAAAAAGAGTAGAAACAGCAAGTATATTTCCCCACTGAAGCTCAAGTTTTGGATTGAGAAGATGCCAGTGCCTCTGAAGAAGACACTTGGCTTAATGTGGTGACCTCATTGCAATTTTGTCTTCTCTTCTGAGAATTAAAATAAATATTTTTGTTTTACTTTGTTTTTTGTTTTTTTTTTTATCTTGGTAGCTGAAGAAATGGATGCCTTAGTCCTGAAAGTGTGATTGGGGTACAGCTTCTACTGTATATACCTATTTATCCATCCATTCATATATCTTTCCATGCATCCACTTTTTTTTTCATTAAACATATATTCATTGAATAGCATATGCTAGTTACTCTTTGGGGGTAGGGGATATATTAGAGAGCAGAGCTGCTCTCATGGCGGCCATATTCTAATAAAAGAACAGATCCCCAATTTCAGGTAGTGATAAATGCTAGGAAGCACAAGGAAAGATAAGGGGACAGAAAATGATAGATGATACCATTTGTATACTGTGCTCAGGGATGAGTTTTCTGCCCAGGTTCTTTTTTTTTTTTTTTTTAATATTTTTTATCTTTGACTCTTCACCCATTTCTCCATACCCAATCCCCTGCCTCTGGCAACCACATATATATTCTATCTATGAGCTTGCCTTTTTTGGTAGGTTTTTTGGTCTTGTTTATATTTGTTTTGGGTTTTGAATGTTATATGTAAGAAAGACCATATGTTATTTGTCTATGTCTGACTTATTTCATTTAGCACAATCCACTTGAGGTTCATCGATATTGTTGCAAATGGCAAAATTTCATTCGTTTTTATGACTGAATAATATTTGTGTGTGTGTGTGTGTGTACTACTTCTTTATCCATTTGTCCATTGATGGACACTTAGACTGTTCCCATATCTTGGCTATTGTGTATAGTGCTGCTATAAACACAAGATGCATATCTCTTTGAAATAATGTTTTGATTTTCTTCAGATAAATATCCAGAAATGGAATTGGTGGATCATATGGTAGTTCTGTTTTTAATTTTTTAAGGAACTCAGTACCAGTTTCCGTAGTGGCTGTACCAGTTTACATTCCCACAACAGTGCATAAGGGTTTCCTTTTCTTTACATTCTCACCAACACTTGTTATTTCTTGTCTTTTCGGTAATAACCATTCTGTCAGCTGTTAACTGATACCTCATTATGGTCTGTCTTTGCTTTTGGTGTCAATTTTTATAAAAATCATGACCAAGTTCAGTGCCAAAGAGCTTACCTACTCTGTTTTCTTCTAGGAGTTTTATAGATTCAGTTCTCATATTCAGTTCATTTTTATGTACAGCTTAAGATAGTTTCATTATTTTACATTTTACTGTCCAATTTTCCCAGCACCATTTATTGAAGAGACTGTCCTTGCCCCATTGTATATTCTTGGCCCCTTTGTCATAAATTAATTCACTATATATGCATAAGTGTTATCTGTGATCTTTATTCTATTCCATTGATCTGTGTTTTTATGACAATAACATACTATTTTAATTACTCTATTAACTTTAATAGAGTTTGAAATTGGGAGTATAATGCTCCAGCTATATTTTTCTTTCTCAATATTGCTCTGGCTGTTCAGGGTCTTTTGTGGTTCCATATAAATTTTAAGATTGTTCTGTTTCAGTGAAAAATACTATTGGAATTTTTCTAAGGATTATGTTGAATCTGTAGATGGCTTTGGGTAGTATGGATATTTTAACAATGTTAATTCTTCCAATACATGAACATGGAAGATCTTTCTGTTTATTTGTGTCTTTAATCTTGTTCCTTAATTTCTTGTAGTGGTTAGTATACAGGTCTTTTACTTCCTTAGTTAAATTTATTCCTAGGTATTCTTTTTGGTACAGTTATAGGTAGAATATATTTTTTTAATTTCTTTTCAGCATAACAGAATTCATTGTTTTTTGCACCAGACCCAGTGCTCCATGCAACGTGTGCCCTCCATAATACCCACCACCTGGCTCACCCAACCTCCCACCCCCCACCCCTTCAAAACCCTCAGGTTGTTTTTCAGAGTCCATAGTCTCCCTTGGTTCATCTCCCGCTCCAATTTCCGTCAACTCCCTTCTCCTCTACATCTCCCCATGACCTCTGTGTTATTTGTTATGCTCCACAAATAAGTGAAACCATATGATAATTGACCCTCTCTGCTTGACTTATTTCACTCAGCATAATCTCTTCCAGTCCCGTCCATGTTGATACAAAAGTTGGGTATTCATCCTTTCTGATGGAGGCATAATACTCCATCATGTAAATGGACCACATCTTCCTTATCCATTCATCCATTGAAGGGCATCTTGGTTCTTTCCACAATTTGGTGACCATGGCCATTGCTGCTATGAACATTGGGGTACAGATGGCCCTTCTTTTTACTACATCTGTATCTTTGGGGTAAACACCCAGTAGTGCAATTGCAGGGTCATAGAGAAGCTCTATTTTTAATTTCTTAAGGAATCTCCACACTGTTCTCCAAAGTGGCTGCACCAACTTGTGCAGAGGTTTCCCCTTTCTCCACATCCTCTCCAACACATGTTGTTTCCTGTCTTGCTAATTTTGGCCATTCTAACTGGTGTAAGGTGATACCTCAATGTGGTTTTAATTTTAATCTCCCTGATGGCTAGTGATGATGAACATTTTTTCATGTGTCTGATAGCCATTTGTATGTCTTCGTTGGAGAAGTGTCTGTTCATATCTTCTGCCCATTTTTTGAAATGGTTATCTGTTTTGTGTGTGTTGAGTTTGAGGAGTTCTTTATAGATTCTGGATATCAACCTTTTGTCTGTACTGTCATTTGCAAATATCTTCTCCCATTCCATGGATTGCCTCTTTGTTTGGTTGACTCTTTCCTTTGCTGTGCAGAAGCTTTTGATCTTGATGAAGTCCCAAAAGTTCATTTTTGCTTTTGTTTCCTTTGCCTTTGGGGACATATCTTGAAAGAAGTTGCTGTGGCTGATATTGAAGAGGTTACTGCCTATGTTCTCCTCTAGGATTCTGATGGATTCCTGTCTCATGTTGAGATCTTTTATCCATTTTGAGTTTATCTTTGTGTACGGTGTAAGAGAATGGTCAAGTTTCATTCTTCTACATATAGCTGTCCAATTTTCACAGCATCATTTATTGAAGATACAGGAAGGGAAATTAGAGAATCGATTCCATTTACTATAGCACCAAGAACCGTAAGATCCCTGGGAATAAACCTAACCAAAGAGGTAAATGATCTGTACTTGAGGAACTACAGAACACTCATGAAAGAAATCGAAGAAGACACAAAAAGATGGAAGACCATTCCAGGCTCTTGAATTGGAAGAATAAACATTGTTAAAATGTCTATACTGTCTAGAGCAATCTATACTTTTAATGCCATTCTGATCAAAATCCACTGGTATTTTTCAAAGAGCTGGAGCAAAAAATCCTAAAATTTGTATGGAATCAGAAGAGACCCCGAATCACTAAGGAAATGTTGAAAAACAAAAATAAAACTGGCGGCATCATGTTACCTGATTTCAAGCTTTACTACAAAGCTGTGATCACCAAGACAGCATGGTACTGGCATAAAAACAGACACATAGACCAGTGAAACAGAGTAGAGAGCCCAGATATGGACCCTCAACTGTATGGTCAAATAATCTTCAACAAAGCAGGAAAAAATAGACTGTGGAAAAAAGACAGTCTCTTCAACTTCTCAAACTCAACACACACAAAACAAATAATTATATCAAAAAATGGGCAGAAGATATGAACAGACATTTCTCCAATGAAGACATAGAATTTTTTTATTATTTCTTTCTACTAGTTTGATATTGGTATGTAGAAATACATCAGATTTCTGTGTATTGATTTAATATCCTGCAACATCACTAAACTCATTTCTTATTTCTAGAAGTTTTTAAAAAAGATTTTATTTATTTATTTGATAGACATAGATCACAAGCAGGCAGAGAGGCAGGCAAAGAGAGAGAGGGGGAAGCAGACTCCCTGCTGAGCAGAGACTCCAATGTGTGGCTCAATCCCAGGACCCTGAGATCATGACCTGAGCCAAATGCAGAGGCTTAAACCACTGAGACACCCAGGTCCTTCTAGCAGTTTTTGGCTGACTTTTATTTCTTTTT
This sequence comes from Meles meles, assembly GCF_922984935.1. Classification (NCBI taxonomy): domain Eukaryota; kingdom Metazoa; phylum Chordata; class Mammalia; order Carnivora; family Mustelidae; genus Meles; species Meles meles. Next base: position 38,779,151 of record NC_060067.1, read on the forward strand.
TTTGTTTAATCATTCAGGCTAAGACTTCTAATACTACAGTGAATAAAAGTGGCAAGACTGGGCATCCTTCTTACCATCAATCTTAGAGAAAATGCTTTCAACTTTTCACTATTGACGATGATGTTACCTTGTCATATGAATTTTTTATTATATTGAGGTACTTTCTCTTTATATCACTTTGTTCAGAAAAATGATTACTTTATCATTAATCAATGTCAAATTTTGTAAAACAATGTTTTTTTCTGCATCTACTGAAATGATCATGTAATTTTTACCGTTTATTTTGTTATTGTAGTATATCACATTGAATGAGTTGTAGATGTTGAGCCATTTTTGCATCCCTGGGATAAATCCCACTTGATGATGGCATATGATTCTTTTAATGTATTATTGAATTTGGTTTACTAATATTTTGTTGAAGACTGAACTTTAAAACTCAAGAAACTTAAAAAGAAAAGAATGAGTTTAGTAAGAGGAAAGAAAAAATAAAAATTAGAACAGAAATAAATTATACACCAGAAACAAACAGAAAAAAGAAGACTCAAATAAATAAAATCAGAAATGAAAAAGAAGATATTACAACTTATGCCACAGCAGTACAAAGGATCATAAGAAACTACTATTGACAATTATATACCAATTTGGACAACCTACAAAAAGGTATAAATTCTTAGAAACATGAACCTCCCAAGACTGAATCATAGAGAAATAGAAAATCTGAATAGGCACCTGAGTGGCTCAGTGGGTTAAAACCTCTGCCTTCAGCTTGGGTCATGATCTTGAGGTCCTGGGATCGAGCCCCATATCGGGCTCTCTGCTCAGTAGGGAGCCTGCTTCCCACCCCCCCTCTGCCTGCCTCCCTGCCTACTTGTGCTCTCTGTCAAATAAATAAATAAAATATTAATTTTAAAAAAAAGAAAGAAAATCTGAATAGACTGCTTACAAGTAAGGAGGCTGAATCCGTAGTCAAAAAACCTCCCAGCAAACAAAAATCCAAGACCTGATGGTTTCATTGGGGAATTTTCCCACACATTTGAAGAATATCAATTTTTCTCAAGTACATCCAAAAAATAGAAGAGTAGGGAACCCTTACAAAGACATTTTATGAGGCCAATATTACCCTGGTCCCAAAATCAAACAAGCAACATCACAATAAAAAAATTACAGGCCCGTATTTCTGATGAACATCGAGGCAAAAATCCTCATTGCATTTTTTTTTTTTTTTTTTTTTTTTTTTTTTTTTCTCATTTTATTTATTTTTTCAGCGTAACAGTATTCATTCTTTTTGCACAACACCCAGTGCTCCATGCAAAACGTGCCCTCTCCATTACCCACCACCTGTTCCCCCAACCTCCCACCCCTGACCCTTCAAAACCCTCAGGTTGCCCCAACCTCCCACCCCTGACCCTTCAAAACCCTCAGGTTGTTTTTCAGAGTCCATAGTCTCTTATGGTTCGCTTCCCCTCCCCAATGTCCATAGCCCGCTCCCCCTCCCCCAATCCCACCTCCCCGCAGCAACCCCCAGTTTGTTTTGTGAGATTAAGAGTCATTTATGGTTTGTCTCCCTCCCAATCCCATCTTGTTTCATTGATTCTTCTCCTATCTCCTACCCCCCCATGTTGCTTCTCCATGTCCTCATATCAGGGAGATCATATGATAGTTGTCTTTCTCCGATTGACTTATTTCACTAAGCATGATACGCTCTAGTTCCATCCACATCGTCGCAAATGGCAAGATTTCATTTCTTTTGATGGCTGCATAGTATTCCATTGTGTATATATACCACATCTTCTTGATCCATTCATCTGTTGATGGACATCTAGGTTCTTTCCATAGTCTGGCTATTGTAGACATTGCTGCTATAAACATTCGGGTACACGTGCCCCTTCGGATCACTATGTTTGTATCTTTAGGGTAAATACCCAGTAGTGCAATTGCTGGGTCATAGGGTAGTTCTATTTTCAACATTTTGAGGAACCTCCATGCTGTTTTCCAGAGTGGTTGCACCAGCTTGCATTCCCACAACAAGACTGAAGAAAGAGAAATTAAGGAGTCAATCCCATTTACAATTGTACCCAAAACTATAAGATACCTAGGAATAAACCTAACCAAAGAGACTAAGAATCTATACACAGAAAATTATAAAGTACTCATGAAAGAAATTGAGGAAGACACAAAAAAATGGAAAAATGTTCCATGCTCCTGGATTGGAAGAATAAATATTGTGAAAATGTCTATGCTACCTAAAGCAATCTACACATTTAATGCAATCCCTATCAAAATACCATCCATTTTTTTCAAAGAAATGGAACAAATAATCCTAAAATTTATATGGAACCAGAAAAGACCTCGAATAGCCAAAGGAATATTGAAGAACAAAGCCAAAGTTGGTGGCATTACAATTCCGGACTTCAAGCTCTATTACAAAGCTGTCATCATCAAGACAGCATGGTACTGGCACAAAAACAGACACATAGATCAGTGGAACAGAATAGAGAGCCCAGAAATCGACCCTCAACTCTATGGTCAACTAATCTTCGACAAAGCAGGAAAGAATGTCCAATGGAAAAAAGACAGCCTCTTCAATAAATGGTGCTGGGAAAATTGGACAGCCACATGCAGAAAAATGAAATTGGACCACTTCCTTACACCACACACAAAAATAGACTCCAAATGGTTGAAGGACCTCAATGTGAGAAAGGAATCCATCAAAATCCTTGAGGAGAATGCAGGCAGCAACCTCTTCGACCTCAGCCGTAGCAACATCTTCCTAGGAACAACGGCAAAGGCAAGGGAAGCAAGGGCAAAAATGAACTGTTGGGATTTCATCAAGATCAAAAGCTTTTGCACAGCAAAGGAAACAGTTAACAAAACCAAAAGACAACTGACAGAATGGGAGAAGATATTTGCAAACGACATATCAGATAAAGGGCTAGTATCCAAAATCTATAAGGAACTTAGCAAACTCAACACCCAAAGAACAAACAATCCAATCAAGAAATGGGCAGAGGACATGAACAGACATTTCTGCAAAGAAGACATCCAGATGGCCAACAGACACATGAAAAAGTGCTCCACGTCACTCGCCATCAGGGAAATACAAATCAAAACCACAATGAGATATCACCTCACACCAGTCAGAATGGCTAAAATGAACAAGTCAGGAAGTGACAGATGCTGGAGAGGATGTGGAGAAAGGGGAACCCTCATTGCATTTTTTAATGATAATGAATTGAGGTTTGTTTGATTGAGTTTTTTCTTTGTTTGCCTTCTTAAACCTTGGTTTTTAAGATGAAACTTCTCATTTTAGGAGAATTAAATACATAATATCAACCAAGTAAGAAAACAATAAAAAGAAAATTTAAATTCCCTAAAATTCCATCACCCAACCTGTTCACAATTAAGATTTAGTGACTGCTCTTGCAGACAAATACACACATGTAAAAATATGGAAATATATGCATTTGGGGGGCACCTGGGTTGCTCAGTCAGTTAAGCCTCTGACTCTTGGTTTCAACTTAGGTTGTGATCTCAGGGTCATGAGATTGAGCCCCACATCAGGCCCCATGCCTTGCATGGAGTCTGCTTAAGATTTTCTCTCTCCCTGTCCTTCTGCCCCTCCACCCCTGCTCATTCTCTCTCTCTCTTTTTCTTAAAAACAAAAACAATACAAATAAATAAATAAAAACAAACAAATAAATAAATATAACCTGCATTTTTCCAAAAAATATTATGCTATTTATATTTTTATAATTATTTATTATTCAAAACTTGGGAATCCTTTTGTAAACACACATCTGTACATTGTTGTTTTTTTCATATGGTATTTCATTTTATAGAAGTAGCTTTTCTTGATTTTTTTTCCAAGTGCTTTAGAAAATAAGTTTTTCTTGTCACAAGTAGCATTTGCACCAATTCTAGTTAACTACATAAACAGGAACAAAACAACTGAAAATTTGGTTTTCAAAGTATTACCATTGGTAATATGCTGAATATTATTATTCTTTAACATTTTATTACTTGTATATGTTTTCATATGAAAACAAAATTCCAGTTTATAAAGTATAATGTGATTTTACATTTATTTTTTAGGGCTATTTTACTGGCTTGGAAACATTAAGGGTTTTTCTTTTTGTTGTTTTTGTTTTTTTTATTTTTTAAGGGTAAAATTCTGGGCATAAATCTTTGGCTGAAGGAAATTCCTGCTAACTCATTACATTAAATTGTAAAATGAAGAAACCACTTAAGACTGAAGCAAATTAAGTAATTTTCTGGTGCACTAACATTGGTGTTTTATGTTTATAATGAAAAAGAAAACAAGTTCTCCTAATCAAAGATTTTGCAAGCTATTGCCCTGTCATTAGCATAGTCAAGAAAGTACATCATTACCTAAATCACTTTTTGTTTAAAAAAGTAAGTTAGCTGATAGTGCCGCACAATGAAGAGCCATAAGACTTGAATGAATTAAAAAAAAAAAAAGTAAGCTATAATATGCTTAGATTAAGTAGAAATCCACAAATTATAGCAACTTATTTGAGTTTAAGCTCCTTGTGACTTGGGTTCTTTTGCAACCCATTTTTCTTTGATTATAAAAATACTTTCTCAGAAAGAAAAAAGTTGGATTCTTAGCATGAGTTTGCATTTAGCACAAGTTATAAGCTATTCCTGTATGGTTATACAGCTTTAAATGCCACTTGTAAGTCATTTTAGCTGATTTATTTATTTCAAATTGAGGGCTGTACAAGTGACACCTCACTCCCCATATGAGCCCAAATCTTCTACTACTGATTGACATACCTGCATTGTCACTTGTGAGAGAAGCAATTCGTGAGCTCTTTAGCCAAGCAGAAAGAACAAAGAATTTGTATGCATAATCATAACACAGTTACTTTATAATTCAATCCAGAGTATCCATGAACTATACTCTGAGAAACTTTCTATAGCATTTAGAAATAGTCTTGTAGCAGATTCCCCACTAGTGCCAGCGGGTGCTCTCTGGATAGCATAGAGTCTCTATGTTCCAATATTTCCCAGCCTTTCAATCTATGCCTGATAGAACTGGAGTCTTGTTCTGCTCTGCATCTGTGTTGATGAAGCCCTGACACTCTGACTAAGAGTTAATGACTTCTTTGATCCCATTACTGCTACACTCCATTCCCTGGCTGTAAAATGGATAAAGCACCTGGATCCACAGTGATGACATCTGTCTGACCTAGTATATTGCCACCTGCCATCTGTGATTGCCCGTGAGCCATGCCTTTTGGATGAGGTTGATGCCCACACTCTGCTGTATTCTGTCACTCACCACCAATCTCACCTTATCAAATGCTAACCTGAATTCTGCTTGACTTTGTTTGATCCCCTGCCTGTTTACTGAAAAATTCATTCAGCTGAAGCAAGATTAGCAACCAAACTTTCCTACAATTTTTGCTTCTGTTAAGTCTCCACTGGAAAATATTACTAAACTTATGCCTGAATCTCTTCATGTTATGAAAAATATCTATGCAATAACAGGAAAAATTGATAACTTTTTATTAAATTCAGTAACTATCTAGCTAAGAATAGGGTCCTGAAATAAGATAAATCATGTTTGTTTGTTTATTTGTTTTATTTTGAGGAAGAACAATTTCATGAGAATCTGCCCAGAATTGGAAAATATGGGTGACTTAGTATAATTGGGTACTTGGGAAATACGGTGGAGGCCTGGAGTCAGGAGTGTGGAAAAGAACAGACACACATGTGATATGGATAAAAAGAGCTGATTCAATATCCAATATTAGGTATTTCTTCTTGAGCTCATTCCCACTGTTTCTGGGACTCTAATCAAAGCTATGAATAAATCTGCATAAAAATCAATTGTATCCCTCCAAGTAATCTATTCTCTGCACCTGGGTAACTCTTGATCCACTTCTAGAAGACTGGAATTTTATTTCATAAGGAAGGTAAAACAAAGGTACTGTGAACTGAGGGACACAAGTCACAGGTGCAATCAAGATTCCTGTACTGAGAGGGAAATAAACAATTGCATATTGAATACTACACTCTCAGTTGTCTTTCCCAACTAGGTTACTAGAAGTCTGCCAGCACATTTCTCCCATGACCTCGAAGATCCTTCCCCGAAGATTCTAATCAACCAAAGGGAAAATATTAATTATTCCTGTGTGAATAGTAATGATGTATAGTTACCTTTGGATTGTATAGGGCTTCTGTCCTTTACACTTATCTGTATTCTTCTGAGTTTATATTATAAACATATATTTCTTCATCAGTAATAAAAATTAATATTTATTGAGTAAATACTTGCATTGGGCACTATGCAAGGAAGCTTAAATTTTATTTATTATTGGAAGTTTATACCTCTTAATGCCTTCACCTCTTTTGCCTATTACCTCACCCTCCTCTTCATTCTGGCAACCACTGGTTCTTTGTATTTATGAGCTTGCTTCTGTTTTTCTGTTCACTCATTTTTTTTTTTAGATTCTGCATATAAGTGCTATCATATATTTGTCTGTCTTTAACTGATATAATTCACGTATCATAATACCCTCTAGGTCCATCCATGATGTCACAAATGGCAAGATTTCATTCCTTTTTGTGGCTGACTAATTTTCCATTGTGTATATATACCACTTCTTTATCCATTCATCTATCTATGGACAGTTAGGTTGTTTTCATAGTTAGACTATTATAAATAATGCTGCAATAAAATAGGAGTTCATGTATCTTTTTGAATTTGTATTCTCATTTTCTTTGGGTAAATGCCTACTAGTTACTAGATCATATGGTATTTATATTTTTAATTATTTGAGAACCTTCATAATGTTTTCTACAGTGGTTACACCAATTTATATCCCCACCAAAAGGGTTCCCTTTTCTCCACATCCTTGCCAGTACTTGTTATTTCTTGTCTTTCTGATAGTAGCCGTTCTGACAGGTGTGAGGTGATATCCCATTGTGGTTTTGATTTGCATTTCCATCATGATTAGTAATGTTGAGGTCTCTTCATGTGTCTGCTAGCTATCTTTATGTCTTCTTCAAAAAAATATCTATTGAGGTCCTCTTCTCATTTTCTTTAGAAAGTATATTTATTAATTTTAGATAGAGAGTGCATGCATGAGTGGGAGTAAGGGCTGATGGAGAGAGAGAGAAAAAAACTTTAAGCAGACTTCCTGCTGAACATGGAGCAGGACACGGGGTTTAATCCCATAACACCAAGGTTATTACCTGACCCAAAATCAAAAGCCAGCAACCCAACCAACTAAGCCACCCAGGATTCTCCTTTTCCCATTTTTTAACTGGATTATTTGTTTTGTTTTGGTGCTGAATTCTAGGAGTTCTTCATACATTTTAAATATTAACCCCTTATCTGATAAATTATTTGCAAGTATCTTCTCCCATTCAGTAAATCGCCTTTTTGTTTTGTTGATGCTTCCTTTACTATGCAAAACTTTTTTATTTTGATGTAGTACCAATAGTTTATTTTTATTTTTGTTTTTGTTTCCATTGGCTAAGGAGACATTTCCCTAAATATGTTGCTAAGGCCAATTTTGAAGAGACTATTGCTTATGTTAAATTCATTATCTTTTTAGATTTTTATAGTGATCTTATAAATTAATCACTACTTAGCTTTCACTTAATAATTGAGGAAACAGAGTCTTAAAGGTTAAATAAGTTGTTTAATATCAGGTAACTCAATGATAGAGTTTGCTTTGGACCTAAACTGTGAGGCTCTAAACTTATGTTCTTAATGTCCCCAAAATGACTCAAATAATTTTAAAACTTATGGGGGGGGGAGGCACCTGGATGATTCAGTCATTTAAGCTGTTATTTAAGATCATTTAAGCCATTTAAGCTCACTGTTGTGAGCTCAAGCCCCATATCAGGCTCTGTGCTCAGTGGGGAGTCTGCTTTAGATTCTCTCTCTCACTCTCCTTCTGAGCTTTCCCCTTCACCCCCACTCTCTCCTCTTTCTCTATCTCTCTCTAAAATAAATTTAAAGAAATTAAAAAATAAAAAACAAAACCCGAGAGAGAGAGAGAGAAACAGAGAGAGACAAACCAAGAAACAGACCCTCACAATAGAGAACAAACTGATGGTTACCAGAATGGAGATGGGAAGGGGGATGGGTGAAATAGATGATGGGGATTAAGGAGTTCACTTGCTGTGATGAGCACCAGATGTTTTATGAAAGTGTTGACTCACTATATTATACAATTGAAACTAATATTACACTCTATGTTAACTAACTGGAATTTAAATTAAAACTTTAAACAAATAAACATTTCCTAAAATAAGTAAATAAAAAGGAGGTGCTTTTAAACCCCTCCTTGTTGTTCACTCTATTTTCATATCTGACCTTATTTACTTCAAATTATATTTCATAACCATTTTTTTATTTCTCCAATTTCCAATCTCATACTTTGTTGTGTTGTTTGTTTATGTCCCTTTGAACCTGATGCTTGATATCTGACTCAGAATTGATTGATATAAATGGATAGAAATGCTGTCAGATGTTGGTGACACCACTTAGGTGATGTCTTGAGAAAATCCCGTTAGAATATTGCAGATGTGATCAGAAACATGAATGCTCAATGATGTTGCAGGTGGTTGTGTCTCTCTCTGTCACCAATTCACCTATAAAAGCATGTAGTCAGATCATACCATAAAATACTACATAGCCATTAACTATCATATTTCCAAATAATACATGAATAGTGTTATAAAGTTTTCATAAGATAATTTTACTATATGATCCAGAGCTACTTGATTCCAATTCTTAAATAACACCATATATGGTATATATGCGGTGAGTAAATACATATGTGTGTGTGCTAAAACTTTTCTAAAATAACATTTGTTAAGTGGAGCACAGGGTGTCAGCTAATATGCTATGGTTTAACAACAGAGCTTCAGAGAAATTAAATACAGAAGTTTATTATTCACAGGTCCTAGAGGAAGTACCCGATATGCCTGGAGGGGCCACATGGAAAGTTAAAGGTAGAGTACAGACAGAGAGAGAGGCAGGATCTGGGTCACATGCCTTTATCAGAATCTGTGGGTGGAGTGTTTTGGTATTCCCAGACTAAGGCTGGATCCATCAATTTTTTAAAAACAAAAGATGGGGTTTTGGTAAATCTCATAGAGACAGAAGAGACAATTGATCACAAAGGGTATTGGGAAAGTCACATCAGGAACTTACATCATTTGTAACTCTATAGGCTGCTATCCAGGATATGTGTTTACATGATGAGCTCAGTTTAAGATCACTGTAGGCTGTTTGGTCAAACAAAATGGATGCCAGGGCAGCAATACCTTGGAGTAGCTTTGTTAAACTCTTGACAGTGTAGAACAGTTGACATTAATCTTGGCTACACTGTAACAGTCAAGACAGATCACTTTCAAGTAAAGCAAAAAAAACAAGTTCCCTACATACTCAGAATTTCCAACAAGATTTTTTTTTTTAAGATTTTATTTATTTATCTGACAGACAGAGATCACAAGTAGACAGAGAGGCAGGCAGAGAGAGAAGGAAACAGGCTCCCCACTGAGCAGAGAGCCTGATGCGGGGCTCGATCCCAGAACTCTGAGATCATGACCTGAGCCGAAGGCAGAGGCTTAACCCACTGAGCCACCCAGGCACCCCTCCAACAAGATTTTAATGCCCTTTCTTTAAAGGTAAACAAACCAGTAAAATCATTGAATACCCAAAGGGAAAAAAAATATGACAGGAACAAAACAAACAACCAGAAGGAACTATTAGAAGGGAACAAATGATACTAACCTGAGAGAAGTAAAAAAAGAAAAAAAAAAAAAAGACAAGAAACAATAAAACTACCATTAATATCCTGAGAGAAATAAGAAAAAGTATTGCATCCATTAAAACGAACAGAATACAATAATATTCAGAGAACAAAAGCCTTAAACATTAAAAATATAATGATAGAAAAAGAAGACTTAATAGGATCTTGAAGGATAAAGTCAGGGGAAACTGCCAGAAAGTAGAACAAAAGATGAAAAGTTTTTAAAAAGAAGATAGAGAAGGTAGTTAGGGAATAAACTCAGAAAATTAAAAATAGATATGGATATTATATTATATGCATATTTTACTTATATGCATACATATATTACATATATACATATATTATATTATACATATATACATATATTATACATATATACATATATTATATTATATGCATATTATACTTAAATGATTAACTATAGGACAGAACAGGTTACCAAGTCATAGAAATCACAGTATATGATTTCTGCAAATAAATATACATCAATCATCCAATAAAAAAGAATTTCATAGCATTGATATTTACCAATCAGAGATATTACAAAATATTACAAGATATTACAAAATAATTAAGACACACACTTCCTCTAGAATGGATAAAATGATGATGAAGATTTTTTGTATCTGTGAATAGGTGGTAATTTTTTTTTCCTCCACATTATGGCTAGAAATGAATACATGAACACATTTAATGGAAAGCTACTATTTTATAATTTATTTCTTTTAAGGGATTACAATTTTACTAAAGTGTAAGAATTGTGTTTCTTTTATCCAAGTTAGAATTCAAGGTTAAAGAATTTTTTGCATTTGCTGAAACACTCAAATTTTACACATTTTCCTCGAAAGTTGTCTACTAACGATAACATTTTAGGCGATGGAGTGTGGGGAATAGAAACTCATATGAATGCCAGCTCTCAGTTACCCTTCCAGGTTTCTAAACAATTGAAGAGCAAATGGAAAAGGGAAAAGCTAAACTCATACTAATTTTTTTCTTTGTACAATACTTCTAGAATAACAAGAAAAATAAGGGAAGGAGAGACTATGTATTTTCCAAAAAAGACAGTATATCTGCCAATGAATTTGAGGAAAAAATGCTTATTATTAGTTTTTCTCAAAAAGAAGACATTTACAAATACTGGGGATTGATGCAAACATCCACAATCATTCTGTTCCCATTCTGTTAACAACCTCAAGGTTTGGACAAGTGGAGAACTAAGTTTCTGAGTTTAAAAGTGCCCCCATGTGGAAATAAGAAATCATTGCTATCTCTTATAATTTTGTTTCATTTGCTTATTTGATAGCTAGTACCTCGAGATTTATGAAGGTTTCTGATGAAAGCTGACCGATGAATCACATCAACAAAATAATTATGATTTATCAGCTACTCAGTTTTATTTGATGGCACCATTGATACATTCAAGCCGACGATACAGATAGCATCATTTGGTTAATTATCACTGCATCCCTAATGTTTAGCATAATGCCTGGCACAAGCAGAAGATAGATACTTTTTTTTTTTCCAATGAGCAAAATGATTATACAGTCACACAAGCTGAAAATCTAAAGACAACATTCGTTCTTCTCTTCTTCATACCCAATATATAATAACCTAGTCCCTTGATTGTACTTCGGAAACTTCCTTGAATCCAGACCTACTCAATTTTGCTCACCATGTTTAAGCCCACATAATCTCTTCTCTGGTCATTGGCAATAGCCTCCGATGGTCCAGTCTGATCCAGTATTCACTGCTATCAGAGGAATACTGGAATAGAAAGTGATTAACTATCCTCCTGGCCTTGAAAATATACATATGAAGAGATGGATGTCCAGTATGGGGGCGTGAGGATGTTTTGAAATCCTCTCCCCAGAAAAAATCTATAAAACTAGGTAAAAATGTTTAAAAACAAACATTTAAGAGCTCCAGAAATCAATGAATGGTAATAAGCTTAAATAGTATCTTTTAGCTGTCAGTATTTAATGTTCTAGGTTTTCATTTTGGTGAACATTATTTAAAATAATAGTACGGGAATTCAGTAAAGTGTCAGGATATAAAATCAATGCACAGAAATCATTTGCATTTCTGTACACCAACAACAAGACAGAAGAAAGAGAAATTAAGGAGTCAATCCCATTTACAATTGCACCCAAAACTATAAGATACCTAGGAATAAACCTAACCAAAGAGGCTAAGAATCTATATGCAGAAAACTATAAAGTACTCCTGAAAGAAATTGAGGAAGACACAAAGAAATGGAAAATGTTCCATGCTCCTGGATTGGAAGAATAAATATTGTGAAAATGTCCATGCTACCTAAAGCAATCTACACATTTAATGCAATCCCTATCAAAATACCATCCATTTTTTTCAAAGAAATGGAACAAATGATCCTAAAATTTATATGGAACCAGAAAAGACCTCAAATAGCCAAAGGAATATTGAAAAAGAAAGCCAAAGTGGGTGGCATCACAATTCCGGACTTCAAGCTCTATTACAAAGCTGTCATCATCAAGACAGCATGGTACTGGCACAAAACAGACACATAGATCAATGGAACAGAATAGAAAGCCCAAAAATAGACCCTCAACTCTATGGTCAACTAATCTTCGACAAAGCAGGAAAGAATGTCCAATGGGAAAAAGACAGCCTCTTCAATAAATGGTGCTGGGAAAATTGGACAGCCACGTGCAGAAAAATGAAATTGGACCACTTCCTTACACCACACACGAAAATAGACTCAAAATGGATGAAGGACCTCAATGTGAGAAAGGAATCCATCAAAATCCTTGAGGAGAACACAGGCAGCAACCTCTTCGACCTCAGCCACAGCAACATCTTCCTAGGAACATCGGCAAAGGCAAGGGAAGCAAGGGCAAAAATGAACTATTGGGATTTCATCAAGATCAAAAGCTTTTGCACAGCAAAGGAAACAGTTCACAAAACCAAAAGACAACTGACAGAATGGGAGAAGATATTTGCAAATGACATATCAGATAAAGGGCTAGTGTCCAACATCTATAAGGAACTTAGCAAACTCAACACCCAAAGAACAAACAATCCAGTCAACAAATGGGCAGAGGACATGAACAGACATTTCTGCAAAGAAGACATCCAGATGGCCAACAGACACATGAAAAAGTGCTCCACGTCACTCGGCATCAGGGAAATACAAATCAAAACCACAATGAGATATCACCTCACACCAGTCAGAATGGCTAAAGTTAACAAGTCAGGAAATGAAAGATGCTGGCGAGGATGCAGAGAAAGGGGAACCCTCCTCCACTGTTGGTGGGAATGCAAACTGGTGCAACCACTCTGGAAAACAGCATGGAGGTTCCTCAAAATGTTGAAAATAGAACTACCCTATGACCCAGCAATTGCACTACTTGGTATTTACCCTAAAGATACAAACGCAGTGATCCGAAGGGGCATGTGTACCCGAATGTTTATAGCAGCAATGTCTACAATAGCCAAACTATGGAAAGAACCTAGATGTCCATCAACAGATGAATGGATAAAGAAGAGGTGGTATATATACACAATGGAATACTATGCAGCCATCAAAAGAAATGAAATCTTGCCATTTGCCACGACATGGATGGAACTAGAGGGTATCATGCTTAGTGAAATAAGTCAATCGGAGGAGGACAACTATCATATGATCTCCCTGATATGAGGACATGGAGATGCAACATGGGGGCTTAGGATAGGAGAAGAAGAAATGAAACAAGATGGGGTTGGGAGGGAGACAAACCATAAGTGACTCTTAATCTCACAAAACAAACTGAGAGTTGCTGGAGGGAGGTGGGGTTGGGAGAGGGGGAGGGGGTTATGGACATTGGGGAGGTATGTGCTATGGTGAGTGCTGTGAAGTGTGTAAACCTGGTGATTCACAGACCTGTACCCCTGGGGATAAAAATACATTATATGTTTATTAAAAAAAAAAAAGAAAGAAAGAAAAGAAAGGATGAATACCCAACTTTTGTTGCAACAGGGACGGGACTGGAAGAGATTATGCTGAGTGAAATAAGTCAAGCAGAGAGAGTCAAGTATCATATGGTTTCACTTATTTGTGGAGCATAACAAATGACATGGAGGACATTGGGAGATGGAGAGGAGAAGGAAGTTGAGGGAAATTGGAAGGGGAGGCGAACCATAAGAGACTATGGACTCTGAAAAACAACCTGAGGGTTTTGAAGGGGCGGGGGTGGGAGGTTGGGGGAACCAGGTGGTGGGTAATAGGAGGGCACGTATTGCATGGAGCTCTGGGTGTTGTGCAAAAACAATGAATACTGTTATGCTGAAAAAAATAAATTAATTAATTAAAAAAATAATAATAATAATAGTACATGGTTATCTCTATGTTGTATACCAGAAACTAATAGAATACTGTATTTAAACTATACCAGAGTTTAAAATAATAATAATAATAATAATAGAAAAAGAATAGCACATGACTGAATTAAATTTGGGGGTTCCGACTTATATTTTTTGAAAACTCCCCAGTCCTAATGAATTTGATTATGTCTTCATTATATACTATTTTTATTTTTTTAAAGTTATGCTTTAAAAACATATTCGCTAAAACAAAAAAGATAAGAAATAACAAGTGTTAGCAAGAATGTACAAAAAGAAACCCCCATGTGCTATCGGTAAGAATGTTTTTAACCACTGTGAAAAAACAGTGTGGTGGTTTCTCAAAAAATTAAAAATAAAAATAACATACAATCCAACAATTCCACTACCGAATATTTACCCAAAGAAAACACAAACTTAAAAAGATATATGCAGGGACACCTGGGTGGCTCAGTGGGTTAAAGCCCCTGCCTTCAGCTAGGGTCATAATCCCAGGGTCCTGGGATCGAGCCCCGCATAGGGCTCTGCTCCGCAGGGAGCCTGCTTCCTCCTCTCTCTCTCTGCCTGCCTCTCTGCCTACTTGTGATCTCTGTCTGTCAAGTCAATAAATAAGATCTTAAAAAAAAAAGATATATGCAACCTTTCGTTTACTGCAGCATTATTTGCAATAGCCGAGATATGGAAACAACTTAAGTGTGCATCACCAGATGAATGAACAAAGAAGATGTATGATATATATATATATATTATATAGATATAATATATATATAATGCAGCCATAAAAAGGATGACATCTAGCCATTTGTGACAACATGGATGGATCTAGAGGGTACTAGACTAAGTGAAATAAGTCAGACTGAGAAAGACAAACACCATATTATTTCACTTATATGTGGAATCTAAAAACAAAACAAATGAATAAACAAAAAGAATCAGATATATAAATTCAGAGAACTGATGGTTTCCAGAGAGAACATGGCAGGGGGAGATATAGGGAAGTGGGAGATATAGGGCTCCAGTAATAGAATGAAAGCCATGGGAATAAAAGATACAACATAGGGAATATAGTCAGTTGTATTGTGATAACATTGCATGGTGACAAATGGTAACTAAATTGTGGTGAGCATAGCATAATTTATAGAGATGTCGAAGCACCATATTGTATCCATGAACCTAAAATTTAAAAAAAAAAATCAAAACCCAGGTTATTGAGTACATTAAAATTTTTAATTAAGTTCTTTGTTGGTAGAGTAATATTATTTCTAATATTAAAAACAGGCATATTTTTTAGTAAACTCATACTTTAATATACCATTTGTAGTCCATTGTCACTGAAATAAGTAGAAGGAATATCTTGATCTAGAATTCTATCAATACTAAGTTAATTTATTCAGATTTTATTCATGAAGCAAAGAACACAGAGGTATTTAACAGGGAGAATTCAGAGTAAATATATTATGGAAGATTCTGTTTATAAACTTCTTATTTTAACAAAATTATAAGTAGTTTTAAATATACATGGTGAGAATTGAGAAGTAAACAAAGAAGGGTTTTCAGTGATAATCATATAAAAAATAAATTCTTAACATTTTACTTATCTCTTTTCTGCTCCCTGTTCCCAGTTAATGTATAATATTATAAGAAGTTTGAAAGAAAATGATACCTGGCAAATTGGGGTCAACATCTATGATGTCATTAATAAAACGTAGCAAAAATGAGTTTTAAGAGCCTTTATTTTAATGTGACAACACCTTGCAGACATGCATGCTGTACAGGGACAGCAAACTGCTAACTGATACTCCTCCACCCCAATTTCAGTAGATATTAAAAAACTAGCTTCACTCTGAATGTTTTTCCTACCTTTTAAATATAGGAATTTGCCATTCGGTAAACCGAGTTGTTTTGTGCTCTATGATTTAGAAAGTTAAGAACTTTTAATTTGAGCAAAAATTTAACATATATGTTTAAAATGTACATTCCATAAGTCTCAAGGTATTTTTTTTTCATTTCTCTTTTGACAACTTCATTGATTCATTGGTTGTTCAGAAGCATGTTGTTTAATCTCCACCTATCTGTGATGGCTACTAATTAGAGCCATCAGTACGGAACTCTAATTTCTTATCTTGTAATATATACCTCAAAATATTGATGTGAACAAGAATGGTTTATGTTGAGGTCTTAAAGAGTTGTTTACTGTTGCAACTCCAATCAAAGATATGACTTCAGCAAAAAAGGAGTCTTAAAATTTCATGACATACTTTGTGATGATCCCATTGTGTAGATGCTAACTCTCACCCTGACACTGAAATCATATTTTCTAGTTCACCAATATGATCTTGGATAAGTACAAACGTGTGATGATACAGCTCTGCCTAATCCCATGTGGGGCTCTCTGTTGATTATAGAGAATAGTCTCTGCATTCCTTGGTGACCTTTCTCCTGCTTTTCTCCCTAACCAAGTAATCTTGTTATTCCCTTTTCTCAAGTATCGTATCTGTGATAATTGACTCTTTCCAGAGCCCAAACCAAACTACTACTTCCCAAACTGCTAAACCAAACTGCTACTTATCTTTTTGCATTCGTTCAAGCTCTTTTCTAATAATTCTCCCAACCCTGATTTTTGGTTTAGACTCTCTTCACTTTCCTTCTACTCTACTGGATAGATTCCTCCCCAGATTCCTCCCCATGTTCCCCAAGAAACTTTTTATAACTTCCCACCCCAAGAGAAAGCTTATCATACCAATCCTGTGCAACTTCAGTTTCTTGTCCATGATTCCCTTGTTGCACTTACAACACTAATGCAATTTGCTCCTTTTTCTATCTCATCAGATAACTCATGAGCACCTTGAGATTAGGCACCAAATCACCAACATTTTATAAATGTCTTTACACAGTGGATTTTAAATAAATGTTTACTTAACATAGGAAAAAAGAGAGACAAACCAAGAAACAGAATCTGACCTCTAGAGAACAAACTGATGGTTACCAGAGGGGAGGTAGGTAGGGAAGTGAGTGAAATGGGTGATGGGGATTAAAGAGTACAATTATCATGATAAGCACAGAGTAATGTATAGAATTGTTGAATCTCTATATTGTACTCCTGAAACTAATATAACACTATATGTTAATTATACTGAAATTAAAATTGAAAACTTTAAAAAATAAATGACTAAAAATACTTTGAAGTAAAAATAAATAAATAAACAACTAAATAAATAAATAAATATTGAATGAGTGAAACCAAAACTGGACATAGGAGCTTGGGCATAGGAAGGAAGCAGGAACTTGGATTTTATGAAAACTGAGTCCATGGACACAGATCCTACCAGTGAGGATGACTTCATGTTAAGGGAGGTAGATATCTCTAGATAGCAAAAACTTGGAAGATACTGAACTATTCATTTAATATAGATCATTTCGTTTTGTTTCCAAGACTTCACTCACTGGCATTCTTTAATGCCTTTACCATGTTTGCCTAACTCCTATACATACTGTTTACTTGGTATTTTTATTTAAATTGACTTCCATTTTATTCACTAAATTTATCTGAATGGAAACTTTGCATCATTACTATAAATAGAAAATCTAGCATTGTGTCCAAATACACAAATTACACTTAAAAATAAATATAATGAGAGTTTAGCTTTAGCTAATAGCACAGTAGGTAATTAGGACAAATCTCCCCACTGAGATCATCAGGAAAAGCTAAATAAGATATTTTTAAAAGTTTTGTTCCAATGCATTGGAGGTCTACCAAGGCAAGGAATATTTTAAAAGGCAAGACCTGAAAGAATATAGGAAACTAGAAAGTTGATTCTCACGCTTATAGCCACTTTTTTTTTTTCTACAAACACTTGTTCTGAAATGATTAGGGGCCCAGCAGAGCTTTCGATACAGTTGTACATCAAGACAAGTTCAGGACTTGATAAAGAGGAAGACTAGCAAAAAGGCATGCTGTTCATTTGAGCCTCAAAGGGCTACAGTTACAAAACAGAAGTGTCCTAATGAGGATAAAATTCCTGTTCTCAGTCTCAGACTGTGGATCAGGCTAGTGTATCTAACATGGTCACCTGCCAGAAGCAAACCTAAATCCCTTCTGGAATAAGATATACTATCTTAGTCCAGGTCCCCAAAATTATCTCTAACTTTTCATACACGAGATTGGTCATGGATTGATAATCAAAGGGAAAAGAAAAGTGGTAGAAGAGCCATAGTTATCAGGCATAAAGTTTAAAGTAATTATATTTTTTTTAATTTTTAAGACTATGCCTAAATATGAATCATATGTGAGATTTTGGCTGATAATTGGAAAATAGATATAATAACCATACCAAAACAAGATGACAAAAAGGATGGAAAATACATATTTTGAATATAAACCTTGTCAGATTAATGCATTTTCCTTTGGTTCTCTATTTATCAAAGATTTTTTTTGTTATGAACAGATGCTGCCTTTAATCAAATACCTATTCTTTATCTATTAAGGTTATTCTATAATTTTTCCCTTTAATATTATTGGGATTTTCATATTTGTATTTCTTCTGTCAGGTTGGTAAGATTTTTTTTTAGAAATTTTCCCATTTGTATCTAAATTTTCAAGTTTAATGGCATTTCAAGTTCTGTAGGATATTTTGTAAACTGATTTTGGTTATACTTTTTATATATTTTATCTCATTTTCTTGGGTTAATCTGCATTCTATTTTCTAATTTCTTATACAGTTCTTTTTCTTTTATCACTTAACATTGTGCAATATGGTTATATTTTTTGTGTAAATATATTATATATTATATATAAATATATAATATATTATATAAATATATTATATTAAAAAGCAAAAGAAAAATGTGCTAAATGTAATATAAAGAAGAGAACTGACAGGTTATGGAGACTGTGACCTTAGAATACACAGTTAGCTTTTCAAATGGGGGAGAGACTTATTATGTGGCATCTATACATTTGTCTCAGAAAATCAAAGCTTTTTTTTTCCTTATTTATGTAGATTTTCAATTCTCATGAGTCTAATTTTGTGTTTTTGTGCTGTCTCTTATCATGCTCCTAGTTTCTTTTTTCTTTTTAATTAATTAATTGATTTTTCAGAGAGAGAGAGAGAGAGCAAGAATGGGGGAGGGGAGGAGGAAAGAGAATCTCAAGTTATGAGGTCTTTTAAATTGGTGTTTCGCGGGGGACTAGATTAGTTCATAAGAGGAGGGAAAGAGGAGATCCTAAGTGAGATATTCTTCAGATAATTATTGATAACTATTTTGTTAACTCAAAACAATTTGAAATCTCTTTTGGTTACCAAATACAGGATTAAAAAAAAAATTATATCAAAATAGATATCAACCTTCCTGAGTTAATTCATTGTTGGTTCAAAACTGGCCCCCATACACAGAGGGCAAAGAGAGACCAAAGAAAGAGGCAGACATACTGAGATGAGTCAGCAGTGCCTTGTTAGGCAACTGCCTCAGGGAGGAAATTGCCTATCTTTAGGCAAAGATAAAAAAGGGACTGCTTTTCCTAGAAGAGAAGACTGGGCAGATTTAGAGGCTTGACATCCCCGGCTCTATCAGGAACTCCCTATATGACCCCATTTCAAAGTTTAGGATCTCATCCTTCCTAACCAATGCCTTCATTTTAACAAAAATGAGGTTGGGATGGTTGGGAGTTCAATTTGCATTGTAATTCAGTCAGTTATAGGATGACACTTTGGGTTTGATTTTCAGAAATCTTAGCCCTGCAACTGCAGTAAACAAGAATTTCTTTCAGGGAAGATATGGAAGCTTTTGAGTAGTTTATGCAGAGCTTGTGCTAAGAATGGGAAGCCCTGAGCTCATCCTTTCCTTCCTCTTCTTTTTCCAGCACAATTAGGGGCAACCAATCAATCCCATTTACTACTCAGTTTGACTACAGTGTCCTGAGATAGCAAATAGATCGTCACCCAGAGCATTGTTTTCCCTAGGCATTTGATTAGGAGTATGTGGGGACAATATTTTATATATCTCTCTTACCACATCAAGTCCTGGACTGTCACTGCTCTCTTTCCTACTAGAAATAGAGTCATTAGTGCCTTTAAATCTGTCAGTTAGGGAACTATTTCCAGAAAACCCAGAATCAATTCAGAAAACTCATCCTTCATATCCTTTTCCTCTAACCTCACCCAAATTTGTATCAGTCAGTGTTCAAGCAAAGAAGCAGAACCATTAAGAGGTATATAATACTAGACTGGTTGTACAGAATTAGTTTAGGCAACTATCAAGGCTGCTAAGTCAGGTCAAAAATCGGTTGGTCATGATATCAGGAAGGTTAACCTGGAAGTCTTCATGTGCTGAAGTTACAGTGCGCAGGTGGAATTTCTTTTTCTTTAGGGAAACCTCCACTTTCCTTTTACAGCCTTTCAACAGATGGGCTCAAACCTAGGCATATTGTCTAGAATAATCTACCTTTCTTAGAATCAACTGTCAACTTTGATCACATCTACACAATGCCTTCAGAGCAATGTCTGCATTAGCATTTGATGGATAACTGGGGACTGTGGCTTAGCCAAGTTGACACATCAAAAGACCATCATTTGTAGCTTTATTTCTTCCATATAGAGCAGGTACTACTTTTGTAACTAAAAATAATAAGTATATGACTGAAATCTTTTCTATTTAGATGACAGTGGATATGTTTAGACTGACGTTTGTTTTCTTCTTTTTACTTTACTTAGGCGATAACATAATTGATCTCTTTTCTTTCTCTCATTTGCTTCCTTTCACATTTGGCCCATTCTCTCTACATTTGAACTATCAAAGCCTGGTGATGAAATACACATAGTAGTTCTGAATTAATACAGATTTCAAAGAGTTTTCTTTCCCTAAAATGATAGGTTACCCCTGAGGGAATTTTACTTTTAAGTCCCAGGAGCCCCATAATTTTCTATTATAACAAAGCTACTAGTCATTCTTTAACATATTCTGGTTTCTGAACTTTAAGTGAATAGAAAGTTCATAATTTATATTTGTTAATGGAATAAATGACACATGAACTTTAAAAATAAAGAGGAGACAATTTGCCCTAGTTTCTATAACAACACGGGGATAACCCAATTCTCTACAGTTTGATATTCAGTCCCTTCATTGGCGTACGTTATTTCCACAGCAGATTCATTTATGTTAAAGGCATAATATGGGTCCTTTTAACACATTTTATATCAGTTTTGCTCTGTAATGGGTCTCTGTCATGTTCTAAATAGTTCAGCAGAAAGACTTTAAACCACTATTCCCATTCACATTGATTCATTTTCCAGAAAGTCTCTAGGCTGCCTTTTTTCATTAGAAAAGGAATGACAAACTGGTCAACTAGCAATTTTAGTGTCCTTGGCAACAAAATAGAGTAACTTTTCAATAAAGACCCTAGAGAAAGTTATCTGTGTTCTGAAAACATTTATCTCAGTTAATTTTTTTTAGAAAAAAATTTCCAGTCTCATAATTAAATCACACTGGACAGAAATACATTAAAAGTATAATGAGAACCAAATCACATTTAGAAGAATACATAATTATAAAATACAAGGAAGATATCCCATAGGAATTAACACAGAACCAACTTCTGCACTAGTCATTTATTTAATAGGTAACTGATTTTTTTTCCTTAAACATGCTAACTAGCTTTTTAAGTGATTCCTGTGCTTTTTTCTTTATCATCTTCATCAAAAACTGAGACTAGGTTCTGAGAATCTACAGTTAATAACATTGGTTGTTATTAACTAATATTATAGTTATTAATTAATCATTATTAACTAGTACTTAATAATATGATATTATATACTTGAAAGCTGTTGACAGTAGATCTTAAGAATTCTCCCCACAAAAGAAACAAGCTAACTATGTGAAATGTTGGATATGTTAATTATCTTAATCCTGGGAATCATTCCATAATATATTATCTATATATACATAGAGAGAGTCCTCACTGTAAAGGCTTAAAATACGTACAATTATATTTGTCAATTACTGTTCAGTAAAGTTTTTTAAAAAACTGAATGAGAAAGTTGTCCCATATAGAATTACTTTCTTAGAATTACTAGCTTAAAAGGAAAGTCTTTTATACACTTGACTTCAAAGCAGTTGTGGAAGGGAATTGTTTATATGCCCTTGGAGTTATTTGTCCTCTTAGTCTGAGGCACTTGGGTGGAGCTTCCTGCCCAAGAATGGCCTGAAGAGATCTGAGCTAGTGTCTGTATTTCTTTCTGAAATAGCAGATTCTCAGGCTGGGTGGAGTAAACCAGTATATTTAAATAGTTCTGTACAGTTTACAAAGTATTTCCTTAAATTATTTTATTCATTTAAATCTCACAATAGGGGCACCTGGGTGGCTCAGTCAGTTAAGCATCTGCCTTCAGCTCAGGTCATGATCCCGGGGTCCTGGGATCGAGTCCTGCATCCATCTCTCTGCTCAGCAGGGGGTCTTCTTCTCCTTCTCCACCCCACTCATGCTCACTCTCTCTAATAAATAAATAAAATCTTTAAAAAAAATAAACCTCACAATAATCCAATAAATTGGGTTTTATTATCTTTACATTTTTTTCAAAAACAAATTTGAACCTTTGAAAAATTAAGTCCCTTGCTTGACTTCACACAGCATTTGGCTCCATTTCTGACTCCGAATGTCACATATTTTTCCATTAGAATGGCATTACCTCCCAGATGATGTATCTTGTGCAGTGCTTTGTGTTAGTGAGCTAGGCTGCCACAACAAAATACCACATATTCCGTGGCTTAAACAACCGAAAATTACTTTTACACAGTTCTGGAGCCTGAAAGTCCAAGATCAAGGTGTCATTACAGTTAGTTTTTGGTGAAACATCTCTTCTGGACTTGTAAAGGGCCGCTTGTCACTGTGTGCGCACGTGACCTGGTTCTCTGGGTACTTGCAGAGGGAAAGGAGCTCTTCTTGTTTCTTCTTCTCATGAAGGCACCAGTCCTTTAGAATTAGAGCCATACTCACTTGACCTGTATTATCTTCGTTATAGGCCCTATCCCCAAATATAAGAACACTGGGGGTTAGGATTTCAATATATGAATTGTGGGAAGGAACTTGACTCAGTCCCTAACAGACTCCTTCCAGAGAGATAAGAATCTATGTGTTTCATATAGACTCAAAGATCTTCACAGTCTGAAGGAAATTCATTTTACAGAAAAACAGAGGTCCAAAGAGATAAACCAATTTATCAATATAAACAGTCAAGTTATACTAGATTTGGAACTGAAAGCTCTGTCTGCTGATTTTCAGAGCAGTGTTCTTTCCATTAAATAATCCATGCCTTATAATATTGTCATTCTTATACAATTCTATGGTATATACAAGGCAGAAGGTAGATTCAAAATCATCAATTTGAAAAGGACTTCCAAGGAAAACAGTAAAACTGGTCTAAGCTGTAAATTGATTTAAGACAATATGGGCCCTCATAATTGCTGGCTTCATTTTAGAATCCTAGTATCTAAGTTTTGTAGGTAGGAGCTAAATACTTCCTTCCAGACATGTGCCATGTATCAAAGCAATCATTAGAATAAATTTTGTACACATACCAATGTTTATTAGCAAACAGGAACTAAGACAGTTATGCAACCTGTTCCCTTAACCTCAATAAAATCCCATCTCTCAGTCTTTTTAAATGCTTAGCTTGAAAGCTCCTCTGGAAGAAAATGTAACAATATGCTACAAACAGGAGTGTTTATCTACTTGTAAGGGACAACCAGATTCAAATTAGTGACTGAATACGAGACTCTGGGAGTAAAAATGCAGAAGTCGTTAGAACCACATGAACTGCTGTTGGCTTGCTATCCCTGTGATGGCCAGTTCCTCTGGTAGTGTTTCTCACCAATTCATAAGTCTTGTCCCTACTCACTTTTTTTAAAAGATTTTATTTATTTGAGAGAATGAGGGAGAAATGGAGAGAGATAAAATGAGCAGTGGAGAGGGCAGAGGGAGAAAGAAGCAGACTCCCCGCCCACTGAGCAGAAAGCCCTACATGGAGCTCCAGCCCAGGACCCGGTGACCATGATCTGAGTCAATGGCAGACGCTAAACTGACTGAGCCACCCAGGCACCCCAACCCGTATTCACTTTATTAACAAAGCCATTTTTGAAACAACTGTTTATGCTATAGGTAAATATTCTCCGGTGTTGATTAAAGATAAATAAAGCTCAAGTCTCCTGACAATATCTCCAGTCTTGACAACCTCTTTCTCTATCATTCTGTTCTTAGCCCTATTAGCTTACTTACTCTTCCTTGAATATGCCAATGACATTTGAAGAGATATAGATATAGATATAGATAGATATAGATATAGATATAGATATAGATATAGATATAGTGAGTTCTGTTTCTCTGAAGAACCTTGAGAAAACTATAAAGTAATATACATAAATATTACTCTTACACAGCTATGATTACACTAGGGTTCCTTAAGTGAATCTTTATGGGATAACCCCCAATTATATATGAAGTTCTAGACACAAAAGAAAAATCCAAAGCTTATCACTTGGTTAAAAAAACAAAAACAAGAATAAAAACAAACAAACACTCGCAGTGATGATTTTTGGTCACCAGAGGGCCCCACTGGCTCAGCAACTGGTTCTTCAAAACTAAGACATTTTGTTATTTGATGTGCAGTAAAGGTTCCTTCACTTATTCCAAAAAAAAAAAAAAAAAAAAAAAAAAGAATTCACTGAGCATATACTATGGGCCAAGCAAAGTTCTAGGTTCTTGGGGATACAATAATGAGTAAGAGAAACAAGATTTCTACCACTGAGCTTGTTTATATTTGACTCAAAAATGATGAGTTGGAAGAGCCTCAATCTGGTTAGAATTAAGACACAAACAAATGGAAAGAAATTCCATGCTCATGGATTAGAAAACCAAATATTGTTAAAATACCCATACACCCAAAGCAATGTACTGATTTAATGCAATCCCTATCAAAATTCT
This sequence comes from Meles meles, assembly GCF_922984935.1. NCBI lineage: Eukaryota > Metazoa > Chordata > Mammalia > Carnivora > Mustelidae > Meles > Meles meles. The sequence goes on from NC_060067.1 coordinate 38,804,279, forward strand.
GATGACATTTTTTACACAAATAGAAGAAATAATTCTAAAGTTCATATGGAACCACAAACGACCAGGACAGGTAAATCAGTTCCTTAACTATGATGCCAAGAATACATGATAGGGAAAGAACAGTCTCAAGAAATTCTTCAGGGAAAACTGAATATCTAAAGTCAAAAGAATAAAATTAGACTCCCATTGTACACCATACACAAAAATCAACTCAAAATGGATTAAAAGCTTAAATGTAAGACTTGAAAATTTAAAACCCCCAGAAGAAAACATAGGGAAATCTTCATGGAGTTGGTCTTGGCAGTGATTTCATTGATGTTGGCACTAAAATCACAGAAAGCAAAAACAAAAATAAAGAAATTGGGTTACATCAAAGTAAAAAGCTTCTGCACAGCAGAGGAAACAGTCAACAAGGTGAAAAGGCCACCTGTGGAATGGGAGAAAAAATTCACACCCAATATAGCTGATAAGAGGGTAATCTCCAAAATATATAAGGAACTCCTATAACTCAATAGTTAAAAAAAAAAAAAAAAAAACCTAATAATCCAATTTAAAAGCAGGCTAGGGACTTGAATAGATATTTCTCCAAAGAAGACATGAAAATGGTCAGGAATGGGGAAATGCTTAATATCACCCATCATTAGGGAATTGCAAGTCAAAAATCACAATGAGCTTGAAGTCTGGAATTGTGATGCCACCAACTTTGGCTTTCTTTTTCAATATTCCTTTGGCTATTTGAGGTCTTTTCTGGTTCCATATAAATTTTAGGATTATTTGTTCCATTTCTTTGAAAAAAATGGATGGTATTTTGATAGGGATTGCATTAAATGTGTAGATTGCTTTAGGTAGCATAGACATCATCATCAAGACAGCACGGTACTGGCACAAAAACAGACACATAGATCAATGGAACAGAATAGAAAGCCCAAAAATAGACCTCAACTCTATGGTCAACTAATCTTCGACAAAGCAGGAAAGAATGTCCAATGGGAAAAAGACAGCCTCTTCAATAAATGGTGCTGGGAAAATTGGACAGCCACATGCAGAAAAATGAAATTGGACCACTTCCTTACACCACACACGAAAATAGACTCAAAATGGATGAAGGACCTCAATGTGAGAAAGGAATCCATCAAAATCCTTGAGGAGAACACAGGCAGCAACCTCTTGACCTCAGCCACAGCAACATCTTCCTAGGAACATCGGCAAAGGCAAGGGAAGCAAGGGCAAAAATGAACTATTGGGATTTCATCAAGATCAAAAGCTTTTGCACAGCAAAGGAAACAGTTAACAAAACCAAAAGACAACTGACAGAATGGGAGAAGATATTTGCAAACGACATATCAGATAAAGGGATAGTGTCCAAAATCTATAAGGAACTTAGCAAACTCAACACCCAAAAAACAAACAATCCAATCAAGAAATGGGCAGAGGACATGAACAGACATTTCTGCAAAGAAGACATCCAGATGGCCAACAGACACATGAAAAAGTACTCCACGTCACTCAGCCTCAGGGAAAAACAAATCAAAACCACAATGAGATATCACCTCACACCAGTCAGAATGGCTAAAATTAACAAGTCAGGAAATGAAAGATGCTGGTGAGGATGCAGAGAAAGGGGAACCCTCCTCCACTGTTGGTGGGAATGCAAACTGGTGCAACCACTCTGGAAAACAGCATGGAGGTTCCTCAAAATGTTGAAAATAGAACTACCCTATGACCCAGCAATTGCACTACTGGGTATTTACCCTAAAGATACAAACGCAGTGATCCGAAGGGGCACGTGTACCGGAATGTTTATAGCAGCAATGTCTACAATAGCCAAACTATGGAAAGAACCTAGATGTCCTTCAACAGATGAATGGATAAAGAAGAGGTGGTATATATACACAATGGAATACTATGCAGCCATTAAAAGAAACGAAATCTTGCCATTTGCCACGACGTGGATGGAACTAGAGGGTATCAAGCTTAATAAAATAAGTCAATCGGAAAAAGACAACTATCATATGATCTCCCTGAAATGAGGACATGGAGATGCAACATGGGGGGTTAGGGGGATAGGAGAAGAAGAAATGAAACAAGATGGGATTGGGAGGGAGACAAACCATAAATGACTCTTAATCTCACAAAACAAAACTGGGGGTTGCTGGGGAGAGGTGGGGTTGGGAGAGGGGGAGGGGTTCATGGACATTGGGGAGGGTATGTGCTATCATGAGTGCTGTGAAGTGTGTAAACCTGGCGATTCACAGACCTGTACCCCTGGGGATAAAAATACATTATATGTTTATTAAAAAAAAAAATTGGAAGGGGAGGCGAACCATAAGAGACCATGGACTCTGAAAAACAACCTGAGGGTTTTGAAGGGGCGGGGGTGGGAGGTTGGGGGAACCAGGTGTTGGGTAATAGGGAGGGCACGTATTGCATGGAGTACTGGGTGTTGTGCAAAAACAATGAATACTGTTACGCTGAAGAAAATAAATAATTTTTTTAAAAAATCACAATGAGAAATCACCTCATACTTATAAGGAAGGCTGCTATCAAAAAAAAGGAGAAAAAAGATAAGTGTTAGCAAGAATATGGAGAAATTTAAAATCCTTTCACACTGTGGAAAGGCAAATGGTACAACTGCTATGGAAAATGGTATGGAGGTTCTTCAAAACTTAAAAACAGAACTACCATATGATCTCACCTCTGGGTATATGTCCAAAGCAATTGAAATCAGGATCTCCAACAGATATTAGCACTTCTGCATTCATTACAGCATTGTTCGCAATAGCCAAGATGTAGAAAACAACTGAAATGTCCACCAACAGATTACTGGATGGAGAAAATTTGGTATATAAGACCAGCAGAATGTTATGCAGACTTAAAAAGGAAGGAAAGTCTGCAGTATGTGACAACATGGGCATACTTTAAGGACATTATGTGACAACATGGATGACCCTTGAGGACATCATACTGAGTGAAATAAGCCAGTCATAGAAACACAAATACTGCAAGATTCCACACATATGAAGTATTGAAAGTAGTCAGATTCATAGAATTAAAAAGTGAAATGTCTGTTGCCAGAGGTTTAAAGGAGGGTGAAATGGGGAGTTACTAATCAATAGGCAAAACGTTTCAGACAAGCAAGAATGGGCTCAGAGATCTACTACATAATATTGTACCAATGGTCAACAATCACGTATTGTCCACTTAAAATTTACTAAAAGAGGGGCGCCTGGGTGGCTCAGTGGCTTAAATAAAGCCTCTGCCTTCGGCTCAGGTCATGATCCCAGGGTCCTGGGATCAAGACCTGCACAGGGCTCTCTGCTCAGCAGGGAGCCTGCTTCCTCCTCTCTCTGCCTGCCTCTCTGCCTACTTGTGATCTCTGTCAAATAAATAAATAAAATCTTTAAAAAAAATTTTAAAAAATTACTAAAAGACTAAATCTCTTGTTACATGTTCTTACCACAATAAAATACTATAAAACAAAGAAAAAATCCTGCCAGGTAGGAAGTCTACTGTATGCCATATATGGGTTGGATACTCAGTAGTGAACAAGACAAGGTGGTCTTATGTTCCACTAAATTTACACTAGAGTAGGGAACAAAAAATTAATTTTTAAATGTCCAATTATGACTAGTGATAAAATGGTAAATACAAGGTGATATTACAGTACACAATGAGGTAACAATTATTATTATTTTTTATCATTATTATTTTAGAGGTTAGGAAAAATTTTTGTAAAGAAGGAGAGTGTAAGGATGAATAGAAATCACTTGGGGGAAAAAAACCCAGGAAGACATTCTAGAGAAAAGTAACTGGGGAAAAAAATCACTTAAACATGGCATAACACAGGAATGAAGAACTGTCTAATCACAATGGTTATAGAAAAATGACTGCATAAGAGGTGATTCTTATTTTTCCTTCTTTGTGATGTTCTGGAATATATCTGCTAATCTGGTGCCTGATCCAGAGTACCTCAAACTTACAACAGCCCCAGGACCAAGCTAGAGCCCTAAAACTTTGGGACAAGATTGGAATGTTTTTTGCCAAAACGTAGCAACTCTCATTGGGTTTAATAAGAGTGAGACCAGCTTTGGACCTGTAATGAGTTAAATAACAATACGTGTGAATCTTAAACAGCCAGTAAAATAGAAAATATGCTAAAATTCCAGAGCAAAAGATACATCATAACGCTGCGCAGTCAAAATTATTTCCATTTTAAGTAAGAATGGCAATTGGTAATCTCAGGGGTATTGGGGATTAGGGGTAAAGCCAACAAGAAACTTAAATATTCTCATGAATTTGAGGAAATGAGAGATCAGAGATTTCAAATATATTCAAGTTAGAATCACGAACAAAACAACTACATTTATTACATTTTTTTTTCAATGTCTACAATAGCCAGACTATGGAAAGAACCTAGATGTCCATCAACAGATGAATGGATCAAGAAGATGTGGTATATATACACAATGGAATACTATGCAGCCATCAAAAGAAATGAAATCTTGCCATTTGCAACGACGTGGATGGAACTAGAGCGTATCATGCTTAGTGAAATAAGTCAATCGGAGCAAGACAACTATCATATGATCTCCCTGATATGAGGACATGGAGAAGCAACATGGGGGGGTAGGGGGATAGGAGAAGAATAAATGAAACAAGATGGGATTGGGAGGGAGACAAACCATAAATGACTCTTAATCTCACAAAACAAACTGGGGGTTGCTGGGGGAGGTGGGATTGGGAGAGGGGGAGCGGGCTATGGACATTGGGGAGGGGAGGCGAACCATAAGAGACTATGGACTCTGAAAAACAACCTGAGGGTTTTGAAGGGTCAGGGGTGGGAGGTTGGGGGAACAGGTGGTGGGTGATGGGGGGGCACGTTTTGCATGGAGCACTGGGTGTTGTGCAAAAAGAATGACTACTGTTACGCTGAAAAAATTAATAAAAAGGGAAAAAAAAAAAAAAAAGAAGCCAAAAAAAAAAAAAAAATATCCAGCCAGGACGAAGTTCATCTATCAAGGAGAAAGCAGATTCAATTCCTAAGACAGCAGAGCAATTCCAGAGGAGGAGAAAGCAAAGCACGGAACTCATGGCTTTCTCCCCATGATTCTTTAGTCTTGCGGCTACTTCAATTTTTTTTTCTTTTTTCAATTTTTTATTTTTTTTTCTTTTTTCAATTTTTTTTCTTTTTTCTTTTTTCTTCTTCTGCTAAATTTTTTTAAAAACTTTTACCCTTTTCTTTTTTAATGTTTTTTGACTAGTTCATCTAAATATATATATTTTTTCTTTCTTTTTTATATTTTTTTATTTGTTTTATTTTTTAAATTTTTTTCTTTTCTTTTTTTTTTTTCTTTTTTTTTCAGAACCTGTTTTTTATCCCCTTCCCCCCCCCCACAATTTGGGGTCTCTTCTGATTTGGTTACAGCGCATTTTTCCGGGGTCTTTGCCACCCTATTAGTAGTTTATTTGCTCCTTCATATCCTCTTATCTGGACAAAATGACAAGGCGGAAAAAATCACCACAAACAAAAGAACAAGAGACAGTACCGAAGGCTAGGGACCTAATCAACACAGACATTGGTACTATGTCAGATCAAGAGTTCAGAATGACGATTCTGAACATTCTAGCCGGGCTCGAAAAAGGTATGGAAGATATTAGAGAAACCCTCTCTGGAGATATTAAAGCCCTTTCTGGAGAAATTAAAGAACTAAAGTCTAACCAAGTTGAAATCAAAAAAGCTATTAATGAGGTGCAATCAAAAATGGAGGCTCTCACTGCTAGGATCAATGAGGCAGAAGAAAGAATTAGTGATATAGAAGACCAAATGACAGAGAATAAGGAAGCCGAGCAAAAGAGGGACAAACAGCTACTGGACCATGAGGGGAGAATTCGAGAGATAAGTGACACCATAAGACGAAACAACATTAGAATAATTGGGATTCCAGAAGAAGAAGAAACAGAGAGGGGAGCAGAGGGTCTATTGGAGAGAATCATTTATTACATTTTTATTTCTTCTGTTTATTGGCCCAAGAGGGCCTCCTTTCTCAAACATGAAAGCGCTTGTTGTAAATAAAATGTATTATTAAACTTACATATATTTTTTTCACTTGGCTTCCTAGGAAGCAGATGAAATGAAAAGAAAAATTAAAGGAGGGGCACCTGGGTGGCTCAGTTGGTTAAGCATTTGCCTTCAGCTCAGTTCATGATCCCAGGGTCCTGGGATGGAGATGAGCCTTGGGCTCCCTGCACAGTGGGGAACCTGCTTCTCCCTCTGCTTCTGCCTCTGCCTCTCACCCCTGCTCCTGTGCTCCTTCTCTCTCTCTCTCTCTCTCCCCCACTCTTTTTTTTAAATAAATAAAATATTTTAAAAAAAAGAAAATTAAATGAAATACAAGAAAAAAAGGCTTATAAGGGCTGGATAAGAAAATAAAAAAACACCAAAACATGTAATTATTTAGTATAATTAATATCATCTATTGAAGAGCTACTAAGTACCAAATCCTGGATTCGGGTCTGAAAATGAAACAATGACAATGTGTATTATATAAAGTAATAATATTAGCATCTTATCTTTAGGATGTTCTGGGTCTGACTAGGGCCAGAAATATAAAAACAATTGCAACACAACATGGTAAATTCTAAAATCCAGGAGAAAGCAACCTAAAATCAAGTATGAAAAGAGACTGAAACAGAGAATAGTATACAGAGTTTGGTAACTGCCATTATTTTTATTTTTTCAGTATTTTTTCTCCCTCCTTTTTCTGGTGACAGCCTCCCCCCCCTTTTTTTTTTTTTTCTGTGAAAAACTATTTCATGGAGATCTGTGGAACCATAGCAAATATTCCTATGGCCCAGGTCTGACTCTGTGGAGCCTTGACCAGACTAGTTAGTCCTAAGAATCATGTGATCCAAACCAAACAGATATGCCTTTTGTGGAGTTTTCTTAAGGACTATTTGGAAAGATGATCCTCCCACTGAGGTTAGCAAGCTTGAAAGATATGAATGCGGGGCTTCTTGTAGCCCGTTTGCGAAGCACCAGCACAGAAGAGATGACACAAGATTCAGAATCTGAAGGAGCCCCAGGATCTAGCCATCTCTCCCACTTGCAAGTAAAGGTGATTCTGACTTATACGGAGGACATAGCAAATTTTATAGTAAATTGGTATGTATGTGAAAAAGAAAAAGAAAAGCCATCATGAATTATGATCTTGAATATTTTATCAAGGAATAATAAGGTCATAATTTCTCTATTCAAAGGCAGACATATCTAACAAATTTTGATCTTTTTTTGCCTTGTTGGTTAAGGAGATCTAAAATAGTTCAGAAACATGGAAGAGAAAAACCAAGTTGATGAGATATTAGACTACAGGACCTCTGAAAGGATTCAAACAACTTAATGGCTTGTGTTGGATTCTGAGATCATGAATTGGGCATGAAGACAAAAATACACACAGGAAATGAGGTGGATTAGTGAGTAAGGAGAGAAAATCTAATTTAAAACTCATTGTAAAATTTACCTATTAACAATTTAAGACACTACCCATTCACTTATAAGTGTATCTTAATAGACTACAAAATGAAAGAGAATTTATGGAGTGTTTAGCTTACAGCATAAAGCGGCTGGAGTTGACAAGTTCATTTTTAATATTTGATTTGAAAATCTTGGGCACAGCAGTAGCAAGTTAAGATGCAAATTAAATTTTTCAGGAAACAGGAGAGATGCATGTCTTAATTGAATTTCCAATGAATAAAAGGTTATAAAGTCCCTACTGGAGGGAAAGCATCATTGTTTTACAGCCTGAATTTTATTTTGAATGGTTTGGGAGGAAATCTTAATGTTCCTCTCTTTTTTTCTTATTTTGTTCTCCAGTTTGCATTAAGAACCCCCCTACTGTCTCAGGGTATTTTCAGAAGGACCAGCAGGACATAAGTTTTACTTTAAAAGCAGTCAGTTGGTGACAAGGGAGACAAAGAAAATGAGTTCCCTGTGATAGGATCAGAAGGGAATGGCTCAGTAAAGGTTCTCCCAAGGATACCTGCCCAGGTAACATGGGCTTGGATTTGCAGGTAAAATGCAATCTCCAAGTGTTTTTTTCTGAGAGATCTCAGTGACCCTAAAATGAAATTTAAATCCCTTGTTTCTTGCTCAGCGAAGGGTAACTATCCTTTTCCCTAACATCTATGTGGCTCTCCATTACTTCATTTTCAACTCTTAAGACACATAAAAAAGGTAAAAAAAAAAAAAATGCTGTTACCAGCTGTATTAATGTTGTAATGAATTACCATATTCTCTCCATGAGAGTCTTAGAGGCTCACGAGTGATAGGCTCTCTCCTTTGATTTCTGATGCTGTATCCATAACACAGTAAACACACAGATGTATAAGCTCGCTAAGAAAAAGAGCAGTAGAAGGAAAAAGTGGCAGCAGGGATTAAATTTTGAAAGGGAACAGATTGCCATGCTTCTTTATTGAGGACAGTGATGAGATTTCAGAGTTAATGTCCCAAAGCAATGTCAACAGAGAATCCCACAGGATGGGAGGTGAGAGTGTGTGGCTTCGGTCCAGGGCCAGTCATGTTGCATCTGTGTGCAGTCAGTCCAGGTCTATGCAGAGCTGGTCACTACAGTGGCAACTGGAACAAGGAACAAGTGAGGTTGAGAGACTCTGAAACAGTGCAAAAAGAGACGTCTGATACATAGTGACTGGTGGAAAATTTAGGTCCAAATCTATAGACAACTAGTGCATTTTGTATATTAACTGTACTTGGGTTTTTTTCCCTATTTTTTGTTTGTTTGCTTGTTTTGAGAGAGAGAGAGAGAGAGAGAGGTGGGAGAAGGGCAGAAGAAGGAGGAGACTCAAGCCGACTCCCCACCCAGCATGCAGGGCTGTGTCCCAACTCTGAGATGATGACCTGAGCTGAAATCAAAAGTGGCATGCTTAACTGACTCAGTCACCCAGGAACCCCAACTCCATTTGTTTTTAATTTACTTTTTTGTACCTTCCCACAAACTTCGATTTTTTGTTTGTCCTTGAAGCAAGCAGACATCGACATTTAAAACAAGGTTTATGGGTGCCTGGGTGGTTCAGTCAGTTAAGTGTCTGCCTTCAGCTCAGCTCATGATCCTGGGGTCTTGGAATCAAGTCCTGCATCGGGCTCCTTGCTCAGCCAGGAGTCTGCTTCTCCTTCTCCTTCTGCCCCTTCCTCCCCCTCATGCTCTCTCTCTCTCAAATAAATTTTTTTTTAAATCCTTAAAAAAACAAACTAGATTTATAACACAGAAAAGGAAAGGAAAGAAACACATGATTGATAAATACTATGTTACATACTGTATATAAAGGGCAGGAAAAATTCAGTGTTGTATGTGATGAACAAAGAAAAAATATTACATTCTAATATATTTGAGATATTTGGAATTTTCCTAGTACAAACCTCTGGCATCAGGAGCTTTCTTCCCCTCTTATAATCAAAGACATTTAATATACAGAAACTACCTTTCAGCTTTTACTTTTGTATCTCTATTTTAGAAACTCAATAATCATTCAACTACTAGTGAAGTATTTATTGAAATTTTATTACATGTATGTAAGGGTATGTAGAGTATGTGTACACATGCATATGTAACTTATGAATACAAATAACACATATACAGGGAAAGAGATTATGTATACAAACTTTATCATTTACTACTCTGATGAAAACATGAAGTTGATGTTTATATCATTTATTCTAATTGGTCTGGTGCATATCTTAACATATTACATTAAACAGAAAGCCAGTTGCACTTCAATAATGGAACTGTCCTCGTTAACAATGATCCAGAGAAGAAATTACATTTCATCAATTAGTTCTGCAGCTCTTCCTAGGAAATGTAAGCTATGACTGTGTGGGATTTTTTGCATATTTAAATATTTATGATCGGTTTATAAATATTTATACAGCAATAATTCTGTGGATTAAAAGTAAATGAAAGCCTGCTATAAATTTATACTAAGATTGGACAATTAAGTGAATGGATGGTGGTTGGTAGGTGCCAAGTTTCTCACTGTTTTAGTAAGAGATTACAGATAAGCAAGGGGAAGGGGCAAAGATGATCCATGTAGAAACGGAGACATTAGAAGGAACTCATTTAGCTGAATATAGATTCAAATGGTTACATAATGGAACTATGTATAGATGTGTGTGTGTGTATGTGTGTGTGCATATAGGAGAGTATATACACATGCAGCTCTGTTCTTCCTCAGCTGAAAGGACCTAGAAGCAACTCACTAGCAAGGGCACAACTAGGCCCTATCTCAGTTGCTAAAAGCATTCACAATGAAAGGATCCAGGGCTCCTGGAGTTCCTGGAGAATGGTTGATAATAACTCTGGGGCAGGAAATATACAAAGTGAGTCTGGGGCACTTTGTGGTGTCAGAAAGTAAGGAAATGCTAATTATTCTTAAATAAAAATAAAAAACCCCTGAAAGAAGTATATTAAAGGGACATAGGAGCCAAACAAATGGGATCCAAATGGCCAAACTGTGCAACAAAACATAGTAATATTAAATTATAACCATAAGCACAAAGTAGTTACCAACGAATCCATATTATATAAATAAATAAGATGATAATTCTGCACCCTTAAGTGTGTATTGCACATAACAACTGTTGTGGATTGAATTGTGTCCCCCAAAACTCCGTATGGTAAAGTCCAAGCTCTCAGGACCTTAGAATTTGACTTTGGGAGTAGGGTCTTTGAAGATGTAATTAAGATGAAGCCCTAGTGGAGTAGCATGAGCTTCTAATCCACTGTGAACATGGTGACTAGTGTTCTTAAAAAATTGGGAAATTTGGACACAGATAACAAGCACAGTGAGAACGCCAAGTGACTATGAAGGCAGAGATCTGGGCAATATGTGTACAAGGAACTCCAAAGATGCCAGCAAACCACCGGCGGCTAGGGAAAAGGCATGGAACAAATTCTCCCTCATCATCCTCAAAGAGATCCTCCTGCCGACACCCTAGCTCTTGGACTTTCTTACCTCCAGAACATTGGGACAATAAATTCTGATGTTTACATCAACCAGCTAGTGTCACGTGGTTATAGCAGTCCTAGCAAACAAATAGTGATTCCGTTTGAAAGAGTAGGTATATGAAAAGAGAAAAAAAAAGAGTAAAGTTACAGTGGAGAAATCTGACAAACACCGTCTCAGCCAGGTGAACAGGATTAGTATCAGCAGTGATGAGTCACACTGGTAATATTTATCCTCAATATGACATGATGAAGAGGACACTTAACCTCTGTAGTCTTCCTCACAAAAACCTATCTAGTTCATTTGAGTCCTAGGAAAAATACCAGAAAGGGACACCTGGGTGGCCCAGTCAGGTAATCGCCTGCTTTCAGCTCAGCTCATGATCCCAGCATCCTGGGACTGAGTCCCACATTGGGCTCCTTGCTCAGAAGGAAGCTAGCTTCTCCCTCTGCCTGCTGCTCCCCCTACTTGTGCTCTCTCTCTCTCTCTTTCTGTGACAAATAAATAAAAAAAATCTTAAAAAAAAAAAAAAAGAAGAAAAGAAAAGAAAAATACCAGACCACTCCCAGTCAAGGGACAGTTTATAAAATACCTAGCCAATATTTTCCCAAGTTGTCAAGGTCATCAAAATTAGGGATCGTCTGAGGGATTGCCAAAGCCAAGAGGAGCCCTTATAAGGAGACATCATGACTAAACGTAATGTGGTAATCTGGATGGGAACCAAAAACAGAAAAAGAACATCAAGTTAAAAGGAAGTGTGAATAACTTTTATACTTCAGTTAATAATATGCTAATACTTATTAATTGTAGCAAGTGTATCATATAAGTTGTTAATAATAGCAAAAAACTGGGCCTGGGTTACATAGGAAATTTCTGTAATCTCAACTTTTATGTGAATCCAAAACTGTTCAAAAATGAAAACTGTATTTAAAAAATAAATGAAAAAAAATGGAACAGCTATACTTTATTATTTAAAGTGCATAAAGCAAAATACTGTGAAATACAGGTATATTTTACATGAAATTTAGTTTTCAATAATTCCCAACATGCTCATAAAAGCTAATAGGAGTATTAAATGAAAAATAGTATGATCATAAATTATTGATATAAATTATTCAGTTCAGTGAAGCAGAATGTGCATTTCAAACACAGCCTCCAAGAGTTTTTTAATCTTTTCAAAACTATAACTAATAAATTGTTTTTCCCTATCAATTTACTAGGAATCATAAAATTCTTTGACATATTATTCTCAGACAGTCACATAAACAATTTGAGGTTCATTTAATTTCAGTTGAGCAGTTTTTTTTTTAATGTTTTGTAGTAATGACTTAAAATAAAGGAGCAGAGTCAAAGATTTATCAATAAGCTTTATCTTTTGTATTATATATAAAATCAAACCTGTCAGGGATCCTGTCATTCCTTGTCTTGTCAATTACAGGTGATTGCTTCCTAAAATGAACAGAAGTCAAGGAAACGATTTAGAAAAACATCTGGGGCACTGAAGTACTAAGTCGTGTGTGGCATATTAATTTTCCCAATAGAACAACATTTTGTCATAGTTTTTCTCTTTGTGTGTGGTGACAATATTTAAGATCTCTCTTGGCAACTTTCAAGCATATAATTCAGTCACTAGGCTGTATATTAGATCCCCAAAATGTAAGCATCTTATAAGTGAAAGTTCACATCCTTTGAACCATATCTCTCTATTTACCTCAGCCCCCAGTCCCTGGCAATTACTCTGGATGAGTTCAGCTTTTTTTAGATTCTAAATACAAGCACCCCCTGCTTTCTAAAAATTCATGTTATGTCACTTCACTTTTATGAAAGACCTACATTAATACCCATTTTTGCTAACCGGGAGACATCTGAAGACAATTTTTGCTTTTACCAAAAAAAGAAAAAGAAAGAAAGAAAGAAAAGCAAAAATCAGGTTCAGGGTTTTTATTTGCAGGAGGCCCAATGAGAGGCAAGTGCCTGGCTGAGCAGCAAGAGGGGTCCCTCCAGGCTCCTGTCTGGCAACCACACTCAGCCTTTCAGCCTCAAGCCACTGTAGCTTTGAACTATGTCTGTGAGTGTCTGTGCTATATCTTAGTTTACTTTGTGCATCTGTTTGTAGGACTTGTCCTAAGGTATCAGGAAACCTTAAGAGATGTAATTTTTTGGGTCTGAGAACACTCAAAAATTATTTCATATGAATTAATGATAATCACTTCTTCACCTTATGCTGTTTCATCTTAAGAATGTTTCCATAAGGCTGGGAAAACCTATATAAGTGAGATCATATAATATGTATCTTTCCCTTTGACTAACATAATGTCCTCAAGGTCCATCCTTGTTGTCACAAATAGCAGGATTTCCTTCTTTTTTAGTGCTGAATAATATTCCATTGTACACATACAAATACATACATACAAACATATCCATACGTACTCTATCTTCTTTATTCATTCATCCATTGATAGGCATGGGTTTTTCTCTTGTCTTGGATATTGGGAACAAAGCTGCAGTGAACATGGGGGGGTACAGGTATCTCTTCAACATAGGGACAACACTTCTTAAAAAGCAATTATAAATATTTTTGATGAGAATTCTATATCTGGGAATAAATCATTGACATATTGCTTCCTGTTTTAATCATCATTCAATAGAGAAGTGTCTGTTTGAATGTTTTGGAATAAGAGAGTGATTACAGGAAGTAGACCTTAGACAATCATTGGAAAATACAGGTCCAGAAGAGGGGTTGGATCAGAGATTGACTCACCAACCAGTCTATTAGAGAAACCAAGTACTACCAGCTATAGACTAGAACCATGAAAGGGGGGCTTGTGGAGAAGCCTATGAAAAGCCATTGCTTCTAAGTACCTATTAAATCAATGAGTCCACAGCAAAGTGTGGGGAGAGTCTGAGGTCACTCTTGGTCTTGGCCAGGAGTCTGGAGGCCTAACTGGATAAAGAGCAAGCCCCTAGGTGAATGTCTGTCACCATATATGATTGGGAAAAGGCCTTCAAAGATTAATGGATGCAGCCCTATTTCTGGATTTCAAGTACACACAAGTCCTTTTGACCATGTTAATTGGGAAGAATACAGGGAAATGAAACTCCTAGCCTAATCCAAGTGACCATAGTAAATGTCATATGTATACTCATCCTTGTAAAAATCAGATAAAGCTATTAAGTGTGTCTCTGCTTGAAATATTTATTTATGTGCAGGATAGTATAACACATCTTTGGTCTTTTTAAGTTGAGGGAAACTGGAAGGGGAGATGAACCATGAGAGACTATGGACTCTGAAAAACAACCAGAGGGTTTTGAAGGGGCAGGGGGTGGGAGGTTGAGGAACCAGGTGTTGGGTAATAGGGAGGGCACGTACTGCATGGAGCACTGGGTGTGGTGCAAAAACAATGAACACTGTTACGCTGAAAATAAACAAACAAAAAAAAAAGCTTTTATTTTAATTCCTGTTAGTTAACACACAGTGTTGTATTAGTTTCAGGTGTACAAATAGTAATTCAACAATTCCATATATTGTCCTGTGCTCATCAGGACAAGTGCACTCCTTAATCCCCATCACCTCCTAACCCATCCCCCTACCCCCTTCCATCTGGTAACCATTAGTTTGTTCTCTATAATTAAGAGTTCTTTCTTGATTTTTCTTTCTCTTTCTTATTTTTTCCCTTTACTTGTTTGTTTTGTTTCTGAAATTATAGGTATGAGTGGAATCATATGGTATTTGTCTTTCTCTGATGGAGTTATTTCATTTAGTATTATACTCTCTAGCTCCATTCATATCATTACAAATGGCAAGATTTCATTCTTCTTTATGGCTGAGTAATATTCCACAGTATGTATATATACCACATCTCCTTTATCCATTTTTCTATGGATGGACACTTGGGATATTTCCATATCTTGACTATTATAAATAACGCTGCTATAAAGGGTGCATTTATCCCTTTGAATTAATGTTTTTGTTTTCTTTAGGTAAGTGCCCAGTATTGTGATTTCTGGATCATAAGGTAGCTCTATTTTTAATGTTTCGAGGAACCTCCATATTGTTTCTCAGAGCCACTGCACTAGTTTGCATTCCCACCAACAGAACAAGAGGGTTCCCCTTTCTCCACATCCTCATCAATGTCTCTTTTCTCTGTGTTGTTGATTTTGCCCATTCTGAAAGGTGTGAGGTAATATTTCATTGCAGTTTTGACTTGCATTTCCCTGATTATAAGTGATAATGAGCATCTTTTCATGTGTCTTTTGGCTATCTGGATCTCTTCTTTGGAGAAAAATGACACAAAGAAATGGAAAGACATTTCATGGTCATAAATCAGAAGAACAAATATTGTTAAAATGTCTGTACTCCCCAAAGCAATCAACACATTCAGGGCAATTCCTATCAAAATACCAACAGCATTTTTCACAGAACAAGAACGAACAATCCTGAAATTTGTATGGAACCAAAAAGACTCCAAACATCCAAAGCAATCTTGAAAAAGAGAAGCAAAGCTGGAGGCATCACATTTTAGACTTCAAGTTTTATTATAAAGCTGTGATGATCAAAACAGTATGGGACTGGAACAAAAGTAGACACATAAGTCAATCAATAGAACAGAAAATGAAGAAATAAACCCATAATTTTATGTCGATTTTTACTAATGCTGTAAAGAATACACAAGGGCTATGGACATTGGGGAGGGGAGGCGAACCATAAGAGACTATGGACTCTGAAAAACAACCTGAGGGTTTTGAAGGGTCAGGGGTGGGAGGTTGGGGGAACAGGTGGTGGGTGATGGGGAGGGCACGTTTTGCATGGAGCACTGGGTGTTGTGCAAAAAGAATGAATACTGTTACGCTGAAAAAATTAATAAAAGGGGGGAAAAAAAAAAAATAGAGGGAGGAGGACAGATCAACGCTGCCAGAGCCTGCGATCAGGAGAGATATGGGCTACAACCCAGGGGCAGCACAGAGAAAAAAAAAAAAAAAAAAAAAAAAAAAGAATACACAAGGGCAAAAAGATAGTCTCTTCAACAAAGGGTTTGAAAAACTGTACAGCAGCCTGCAAAAGAATAAAACTGACCACTTTCTTATACCATACACAAAAATAAATTTAAAATTAATAAAAGACCTAAATGTGAGACCAGCATAAAAATATACTGGAAGGGAACTCAGATAGTAACTTCCTTGACATTGGCCATAGCAACTTCTTTCTAGATATGTCTCCTGAGGCGAGGGAAACAAACAAAAATAAACTATTAATAAACTATTAAGCATAAACTCTTAATAGTTTTCTGCACAGTGAAGGAAAAAGTCAACAAAACTAAAAGGCAACCTATGGAATGGGAAAATATATTTGAAAATGACATGTCTAATAAAGGGTTAGTCTTCAAAGTATATATAGAATTTCTAAAACTCAACACGCAAAAAACAATCCAATTTAAAAATGAACAGAAGACATGAACAGGCATCTTCGGCCTTGTAAGTTATCAGAATACATCCTTTATTAGACAACTGAATAGACCTAGATAATGTTATGTTTAGTGAGGCTCCTACAAATTGATATCTCACAATAATGCTGCTTCATGAATTCCCCCATCAGAAAGTTAAGAAAGAAAATAAGAAATACCAGCAGTCCTGTTATGATTATGTGTAACTCAAAGTGAAATTAGTAAATATATTCTACTTGTAGACAAAAATCTATTATGTAGTCGAAATATCAAAGGCTAGAGCTGAGGAACAAAGGCAAATCAGCAGCCTGGAGTTAACAGTAGAGAGCCAAGGAATCCACAGAACACAAATGGGCATGCACTTAAGTGTATAAAAGCATCAGGCCCCTAGACTTCAGGTAAGCTGGCTACCGCAGGTTAGCTTCCTTGCTTCCTGGTTAGTGGACCCTGACAAGTCCTGCTAACCCTCACTTTTTTTATTCTAGAACTGTAAAATACTTGCCAAAAAAGAAACCATCTCAAAAAACTATTCTGTTATGAAGAATAATCATATGTGTTTATAAAAACTCAGCCACAATGTCTAGCACACAGTAAGTACTCTATAAACATAAGCTGCATGCAGGCAGGAATTTTTATCTGCTTTGTTCATTACCAAAGCCTCAGCTCCTGGTACTTAGTAAACTTTTATATAATTAAATAATTAATGGCAATGGCTTGTATTACTATTTCTGTAGTTGTTAATGTAAATTCATGAGGTGTACAGTATTCATAAGGAGAGAAAGCACATTTTTTTTTAATCTTCGACCCATATAGGTGTGTACTGTCCTCAGAATGCTTAGGGGAAATAGATTTACTGTTAAGTTTCCAACATAATAGAGTCTCTACTTTCTGTGTGCAGGCATGAGAGTCAGCCTTTTTTAACATCCTTATTGCTCAAAAGCATCCTCCCCCCCCCCCCCACAAAAAAAAGAACAACACTTCAAATGAATGCTCTTTTAAAGACTTATGATGGTTACTTTAGATTTTTGCTTCTGGCCTCCGGTCCTGTAGCATCTCTTTGCTGAACAAAATGCTGTTACTTCCCAGCTCTCAGAAGCTATTTCGTAACACTTGAAATCATGTGTCATGCTGTCTTCTTTTTTTTCCCTGTTAGCTGCTAGGAGTAGCAAATGCCATCGTTGTTTCTTGTTATCCTTGCAGTGTCTTGCATATAAAGTGGGGACAAAGTGTGCCATTTTAAAGGCCACAGCCATTTCTGAAGTCTGGGGTGAATGTCAACATCCTCCCTTTGCTCTTATAGGGAGTGGAGAACTGAAAGTGCACATATTTCAGATCAAGCTGTTGTTATATATTTAATCATGGAAAAGGCTCTGCTTATTTTGAGTTGAGTTAGTCTTTGCAGAGATTATTCTGTTTTTAAGGTATATTGATTTTCTCTTGCTACAGGCAGGTAGAGGGTGAATAAAGAGCTGAGAAAAAGTGAATTCATCCCAAAGAAAGTCAAGGGTCAAGTTATTCCAAGTACTATGAAAATAAGCCAGCAGCTGAGAAAGATGCGTCTAGTAGAAGAACTTGAATCAAAGAAAACAGCCAGTATATTAGCAGGAAAACATGATCAGATAGTCAGTTTTTAACCTTTCCTTTCCTACATGACGATTTCCTTCTGTTTAAGATAACGGACTCCATGGTCAAACTGCCTGAGACTGAAGCCTGAGTAAATCACGATTAGTTACGTATTTGGGGGATATTCATATACCCTCTCAGGGGTTCAGTGTTTTATCTTGAAAATAGGGACAATAACAGCTATAATATAGGATCAGTGGGATAATTAAGTGACTATACACATGCACTCATATGTACACACGTGCACACACACATACACGTGTCAAGTCTCAGCAAGTGTTGAATATGAGATTGTTATTATTACCAGTATTGTGATTATCCCCAAGAATCAATAAAAAGTTTAACACGAGCATTGCTCTAACTATGTTTAGGCACCTTTGTCCGTCTTTTGGGATGTGGTATGCTAGGAAATGAGAAAGTAGTGAAAGACAGTTGGAGGTAACCTGCAAGGAAGAAAAATAAGTGAGAAGCAAGAAAGGGTGAATATCTAGGACACGTAAGGAGTGAGCTCAAGAGTACTTGGGAAGAGAATTAGACTTCCTGCAATTATCCAATATGGGAGTTCACATTATTGTTGGACATATATTAAAAGTAATAAGCACCCTAGAGGTCTAAAGAACTTTGAGACACTGAGGTTTTAATTATTATTTTAAATAAAGGCTTATTTATGTCACAAACATAATTTATGGATCATCTGTGTGAGCCTGACACTTTACAAGTTGTTGGAAATATAGCTAGAACGTACCGTTTCAATTAGGAGAAAGATAATGATACAAAGATAATTAAGATAATTAGAAATCATGGTAAGGTCAAGAAAACAAGGCATAATGATAGAGAGTAATTTCTGAGCATATATTAACAAGGTTATCAGGAAAGGATTTTCTGAAAAAAAGAAGTGTTTAGCTGAAATCTAAAATATGTGAAAGAGGAAGTCAACAAAAAGCCAAGAAAATAGTTTACCAGGCAGAAGTAATAGCAGGTGCAAAGTTCCTGAAGCACAACATTTCTGAAGTTCAAAAAAGCTTGACATGTGCAGGGTATGGAAAGGAAACCGGTCTGGTTGGAGTTTAGTGTGGCAGGAAGAATGGCAGGAGATGATGCAGCCAAGGAAGGCAGAAACCAACCTTAAATGTAAGGGTAAGGATTGTGGATTATGTTCACAAACGAAGAGAAATCATTGATAAGTTTTCGGCGGGGGAATGAAATAATAGGTTTTGTGACTTAAAAATACTGTAGATGAATTTCCCATATTTCTAAAGCATATCTCTCCCTTTGCCCTAGATCAAGGACATCTGGTTGTCCTCTCTAGTGAATTTTCCCCAACAACACACAAATATGCTGTTTTTTTTTCCTACCACCTTAAACAACAACAACAACAAAAAAAAAATCTCTCAATCCCTCTTCCCACCTTACCATCTTATTTCCCTCATTAGTTTATAGTATAGGGAAGGGAATGACTGAATGCAAGAACATATTTGCAAATAACATATCCAATAAAGTGTTAGTATCTAAAATATATTAAAAACTTAGATAACACAACAGCAACAAAAACAAATAATCCCATTAAAATATGGGCAGAAAACATGAACAGATATTTCTCTAACCAAGATGTAGAGATGGCCAACAGACACGTGAAAAGATACTTAACATCACTCATCAGAAGGGAAATGCAAATCAAAATCACCTCACACCTGTCAGAATGGCTAAAATCAAAAACACAAGAAACAAGTGTTGGTGGGGACATGGAGAAAAAGGAATCCTTGTGAACTGTTGGTGGGAATGCAAACTGGTATAGCCACTCTGGAAAAAGGTGGGGAGGTTCCTCATAACGTTGAAAATATAAATACTATATGATCCAATAAATCCACTATTAGGTATTTACTAAAAGAATATGAAAACAGGGGCGCCTGGGTGGCTCAGTGGGTTAAGCCTCTGCCTCCAGCTCAGGTCATGATCCCAGGATCCTGGGATCGAGCCCTGCATTAGGATGTCTGCTCAGGGGGGAGCCTGCTTCCCCCTCTCTCTCTGCCTGCCTCTCTGCCTACTTGTGATCTCTGTATGTCAAATAAAAAATAAGTAAAATCTTAAAAAAAAGAATATGAAAACACTAATTTAAGAAGATACATGAACCTCTATTTTATAACAGCATTATTTATAATAGCTAAATTACGGATGGCACCCAAGTATCCATCAATAGATGAAAAATAAAAAGGTGTTATATATACGATGGAATATTACTCAGCCATAATAAAGAATGAAATCTTGCCATTTGCAACATCATGAATGGATCTAGAGGATATAATCATAAGTGAAATAAGTCAGACAGAAAAAGACAAATACCATATGATTCCATTCCTATGTGGAATTTAAGAAACAAAACAAATAGGGGCACCTGGGTGGCTCAGTGGGTTAAAGCCTCTGCCTTCAGCTCAGGTCATGATCCCAGGGTCCTGGGATCGAGCCCCGAATCGGGCTCTCTGCTCTGCCGGGAGCCTGCTTCCTCCTCTCTCTCTTTCTGCCTGTCAAATAAATAAATAAAATCTTTTTTTTTTTTTTAACTTTTTTTTTTTTTTTTAAGATTCCATTTATTCATTTGACACAGAGAGATCACAAGTAGGCAGAGAGGCAGGCAGAGAGAGAGAGGAGGAAGCAGGGTTCCCGCGGAGCAGAGAGCCCGATGCGGGGCTCGATCCCAGGACCCTGAGATCATGACCTGAGCCGAAGGCAGCGGCCCAATCCACTGAGCCACCCAGGCGCCCCAACAAAACAAATAAACAAAGAAGAAGCAAACAAAAAACAGACTCTTACCTATAGAAAATAAACATGGTTACCACAGGGAGGGTGGGTGGGAGCGAAAGGGATGATGGGGATTAAGAGTGCCATTATTATGCTGAGCCTGAGTAATGAATAGAATTGTTGAATCACTATATTGCACACCTGAAACTAATATAACACTGCATATTAACTATACTGGAATTAAAATTAGAAAAGAAAGAAAATTACTTGAAAAAATTGTGTTTAGTCTCTGATTGCAGTTTATCTACTTCCATAGTATCTCTTTCTCTTTTTAATTGAATTGAATCCTAGTTCACAGACAATATTATATTAGTTTCAGGTGCACAACACCGTGATCCAACAATCCTCTACATTACTCAGTGCTCGCCATGCTAAGTATAGTCGCCATACAACTTTATTACAATATTATTGACTGTATCCTTTATGCTGTAATGTTCATCCCTGTGATTTATTCATTTTATAACTGGAAATTTATACCTCTTAATCCCCTTCCCTCATTCTCTCTTAATCTAACTCTGAATAGACTTTTAACGGCACCATTCTACAGAAATTGCTCTTTACTGTGGTCATCAATGACATCACCGAAATTTCTTTGTCTGTTCTCAATCTTCATCTCAGTCTACCTACAGGCGCCCTTTGCCACAGTTTATGCCATCTCCTTCAGGAAACATCTTTATTATTGCCTACCAGGATACCACATTCTCCTGGTATCCCTACTACTTTTCAGGATCTTCAGTCATTTTTGATAGTTGCTTTTCATTCTCTAAATGTTAGAATCTCCTGCACCTCTTCTCTGTGCTATCTGTAGCCCTCGATTATTTGATCCATTCTCATGGCTTTTAAATATCATCTATAGGGGCACCTGGGTGGTTCAGTGGGTTAAGGCCTCTGCCTTCAGCTTGGGTCATGATTCCAGGGTCCTGGGATCGAGCCCCACATCAGGCTCTCTGCTCAGCAGGGAGCCTGCTTCCTTCTCTCTCTCTGCCTGCCTCTCTGCCTACTTGTGATCTCTGTCTGTCACATAAATAAATAAAATCTTAAAAAGAAATATGTTGAATATTATCTATATTCTGAGGTCTCTCACATTTATATCTCCATCTTGGAACTCTAACCCTGAACCTCAGACCCAGAGATACAACTGTCTACTTCACACCTCTAATGTCTAATAGACATCTTAAACCTAACCTATTAGAAACATAACTCCCGCTGTTCATCCCACCCCCAAAACACACACCACACACACACACCAAAAAGCAGCAGTTTCATTTCTATCAGTGGTAGCTTAATTAGTTCAGTTGGATGGGCCAAAAATTTGAGGTCATCTTTGATGCTTTTTTTTCTTCATCCAATTTTTTTTTTTTTTTAAGAACAAGTATATGTGCTAGACAGGGGCAATAGGCAGAGGGGGAAAGAGAGAGTGACAGAGAGAGAGAATGAGAGAGGGAGAGATTGGGAAGGTGGGGAAGGGGCAGAGGGAGAAATAGAATCTCAAGCAGCCTCTACATCCAGTATGGAGCCTGTCACAGAATTCGAACTCACAACCCTGAGATCATCTCCTGAGCCAAAATCAAGAATCAGAGGCTTAACTGACAGAGCCACCCAGGTATCCCTCTTCATCTCATTTATTGGCAAATGCACTCACAATCTCATTCGTTATTTTCCCTCCACTACTACTACCCTAAAAATAATGACTATTCTTTCTTGCTTGCATGCTTGTAATTGGCTCCTAGTGGATATATCTGGTTTTGTGTCATCCTGAATGTATTCCAAATACAGCAGTCACCGTGGTACTTCTCATACAAGATTTTATTATATCAGTCCTCTCCTTGGAGAAGAGTAGCTTTAGTGGTTTCTGTGGCTTCCCTCAGCACTCAAAAGCCAAAGTTTTTTGCTTCTTGCTTTTCTATAATTAGAATGCCTTGCATGATCTATCCTTTTTTGAAATCTATAAATGCTTGTTTCTCGTTCACTTTTATCCAACCAAAATGGGTTCCTTGCTATTTTTTTAAATAATTCTAGTCATATTTCTGCCTTGAGGAATTTGTACCTGCTCTTTGCACTGACTGAACAGTTATCCACATAGACATTCATATGGATATTTCACTAATTTACTGCAGATAGTTATGAGTCAGGAAACATTAAGAATGTTAAATTAAATGTCTTGATGAAAGACGTTAAGTCTTTCCACAGAGAAGATGTGACATGGAATTGGTGAAGCAGGTGTTGAAGGATAGGAACAGTCAAAGGCAACAAACAGCTTAACACTAGATATAAAGGCAAGAGATGTCTAATATCCCTACAGCCAGGAAAAACAAATGGAAGAGTTCAGAGTTATCAGGCTAATAACTCAGGGCAGTTGCCACGAAGTCGAGGCTCATACATTTGAAGACGGTACACGGATCATCTGGTTTGGGGACCTTAGGAGCTCAGAAGAGGATTTCTGCAAGATTTGGTCTCCTAGTTCAAAGGAAGGACCATTGCCCATCTGCACTGATGCCATAGAGGTTCTATCCAATGAGGTGCCTGGAGAACTGGGACCTGGATTACTGAGATGGAGGTTCTCAGGGGTCAGAATGAGATTGATTCTGGAAGTGCCAATAAAAAAGGAAGACTGGAATCAACTTTTTCTTTCGGGGTGAAAGGGTCATTTCTAGAGTGATGCCAACAAGAACAGAAAGCAAATAGAATAAAAAGAAATTCCTCCTTTCCTCCTGCCACATTTTGGTCTCCTTCTAGTGAACTCTCTTGGAAGAAGGCAGCTGACAATGGAGAAATATCGTTTGCAAAGTCACAAACATCAATATGCAGAATATAGAATCAGAATCACTTCATTTCTGGATTCAATTTACAGAACGTCTGATTCAGTGGATCACAAGTAAGCACTAAAAATCTGTATTTCTAAGGTATCCGGTTGATTCTGAAGTTCAGCTAGATTTGGAAACCGCTGATGGAGAGCAAACTTTTCATTTTGTAATGAGGAAACTGAGCAAGAGAACTGAAAGTTCTTATGGTTTGTGATGGTTCATTTTATGTGTCAACCTGACGGGGCGGTTGGGTTCCCAGTTATTTCTAGGTGTTTCTGTGGGGATTGTTTGGGATGAGTTTAATATTGAAATTGGTAGACCGAGTACAGCAGATTGTCCTCAATGATATGGATGTGCCACTAAACCAGTTGCTCTGTACAGGTCCAAATATAATACAAAGGCCGAGCTCTCCTCAAAAAAAAAAAAAAAAAGGAAACTCCTCTTCCATGTCTTTGAACTGGGACATTGGCTTTTTCCTACCTTTAAGCTGGAACTGAAACATCAGCTCTTCCTGAGTCTTGAGCCTGAAGGGTTTGGGACTTCAACGACACCATTGGCTCCCCAAGTTGTCAGTTCTCTGTACTTGGACTGGAGCTATACCATCAGTTCTCCTGCATCTCCAGCCTGCCAAATGCCAGTATTGGGACATATAGGCTCCATGAATGTGAATTTCTAATTCTTATAGTGAATCTCTGTATATGCAAACTATTAGTTCTGTTTCTCTGGAGAATTCTAACTAATAAATGGTCTGTAACTCTGAAGTTCTGGCTAGATGTAAGAAAAAAAAACAAAAAATAAGACTTAATAAGGATGATATCCTAAAAATTTGCCATCAACAATCACTGCCTTCTTAGCATAGAGCATTTGTTCTTCCATAATTGGTTTATCCACCCACTGGGTATAAACTCTGTGCTTCACATTAGCTTGAATGAAGACATAATCATGTATATTAGATTATAGTGATGCATCGTAGTTTTTTCCAAATAATTAGGAGATAGCCAATAAGGTAATACAAAACCTAGTACTTAACCCAGTGATGTCTTTCGAGTTACTAATGTTCTGAAGGAGAAAGATAATAGTTTGATAAACTAAAGGAAAGATATAAAGCTTACAAGTGATGCAGCTGATAGCAAAGGGAATAATGGGTTAAATACACCTGCAGGGGTGTTTATTTGTTCAGAATGAACAAAGTAGGATTCACTATGAAAAAGTCCCCATATCAATGTAGTATGAAATGAAAAAAAAAAATTCCCGTAAATACAAGCAGCCTTATACCAGGATGTGACTGTCCTTTTCTATGTGACTGTGGGAAAGCTACTCTTCCTGTGTTTAATAAGCAGATTTGGTGGGGATTAATAGCATTTCTTCAATATAAAGCACTGTGCTAAATCTATAGGATTTAGTTTTTCTTAAAATGCTCCAGGCCATTGAACAAAGGAACAAAATCCACGCCAATGAAAGCACTCTGAATTTGCCCTCTCCGTCATACATTGCACCGTTACTAAACTGCGAGGGCTAGAATACCAATGGAGAATATTTAGAATAGTTGTGTTTTAAGATTAAGATACAAATCTGGGGATATCTGATCACTTCCCTTCCTGATTGCTTCTTTTCTCCCAAATGCACTAAATATCTAGTT
Organism: Meles meles; assembly: GCF_922984935.1. Lineage (NCBI taxonomy): Eukaryota > Metazoa > Chordata > Mammalia > Carnivora > Mustelidae > Meles > Meles meles. The sequence continues at coordinate 38,829,595 of NC_060067.1, forward strand.
CTTTTTCTTTCCCTCAAATATATTAAAATATAAACAATTTTTATTAAACTTGCTTATTCTTCTCAAAGAAAAAAGAGATAGTTTTGGAGTTATAAGCCTTTGAAAATTTTTCCTTGAATTTCATACACTATTGTTATTCTACTGACAACAGTAAGCAGAAAAACACATGCTCAAGACTTTGCATGACATCTGCTGGTTAAAGGTGTACATGATGCAAAAGCTCATTTTTCTTTTTTCCAAATAGATCACTGGATAACTTCCCCAAGGTTACCAATGTAAGGACAATGCCCACAGGACTACGAGGCTCCCTTTCACCCAAACGGTCCCACAGATCCATTCTTTAAACCCTAAGATTTCGTTTTACACAAACATTAATAAACAGAAGAGAAAACACATTCTGATTGGAACATCCTAATCTCACTTCTTATTATCTCGTTATTTTTTTTTTTTTTTGAGTAACACAGGATGTCTGCAATAAGTTTGACAACTCCTTAGAGATCAATAGTGATCTGAGGGTTAAAAGATAGCCTTTATTAACCCAAAGTATTTAACATTACTTTAAATTTTACTGTTAGAAGATCATATCTTCCTTCTATTAGTATTGAAATAATTTATACATATGCAACATTTGCAACATAATTTGAATTATTTCTGTGCTGATAACTCTGCCTCAGATCCAGTCTCTGAACTCTGCAACCCCAGGACTGACCACAGCAGGCTCACTCAGTTTCCCTTGCTGGCTGGCTTCTTAAGGTCTGGCCAGTGGGAGGCACCAGCATGAGAACAGGTGTCAGGAGGAGGTAGATAGCCATGGTATTTTTCCTTACTGCCTCCCTGCTTGGGTGCTGTGCCTCTGGCAGGAGCCATGTCTCTCCATGAGCATAGCTCCTATCCAAAACCAATTCCTTCAGGGTTTAGGAACGTGTCATTGTTAGTTCTGGTTTCCCCACCATCCTTTGGTATTTCATAGCTTTAATCATGCCTTTTTAAATAATGGCTTTAATAAAGGCTCTTTATTTACTCTATCTTTATTTGCCTGGACCTTTAAAGATCTCTTTCTTTTTTTTCTTTTTAAAGATTTTATTTATTTGAGAGAGAGAGCATGAGCATGAGGGGAGAGGGAAAGGGAGAAGCAAGCTCCCTGCTCAGTCTCAGGACGCCGAGATCACAACTTGAGCAAAAGGCAGATGCTTAACCAACTTAGCCACCCAGGCGCCCCTAATGATCTCTTTCTAAAGGATACCCACTTTATATTAAGGGGAAGAAGCAAAAGGAAGGGAGGAGGAGCATAAGAAGGAGGAAGGGCTATAAAGGATTAAGAGTCTACAAGGGTGAACACCATTCTGATTTATTTGGGCCCGGGATTTCCCAAAATGACAACATCTGGTTATGTGAAAAAGTCCCTACCCTTCAAATCAATATTTTGTGCCTGGGGTAATTTTTGTGTATTTCTTCCTTAGAACTTAAGCTGTCTGAGATGGTGGTAGTTTGGGAGTTTTTTGTCGTTGTTGCTTTTTGACTGTTTTGTCCACTAACAACCAAATATCTAGAGCTGAGCATATAGTAACTGGGTTATTGTTTGAATGCAAAGTTTAGTAGATGGATGCATGGATGGATGGATGAGTAATCATTGACTGATTCTCTATTTTCTTTAAATGGCTTACATATCTTTGGATACCATCCTATTTCTTGACCACAGAGCAGTATTCCCTAAAGTTGTATTTAAGAAAAATAGGGACTCTGAAGAAATGTGCTGTAGTAAGGAATGGTTCTACTTAAATACATTTAACCTAAATACATTGTACAGCAATAAATAAATGAATTAAGCTTCCTGGTTTTGCAAAGATTAAAACCATGCTTATGTTTTCATGACAACAAACATTTTTATGAAGACAATTGAATCTCTATTCTGTCTTTTGAATGAGTTGCTTCTCCATGTTTCTTATTCATGTATTTAATAGGATACAGCAGAATATAATGGTTACAAGCAGTGATGTGCTAGTAAGTGTTTAAAACTTTCCCTTCAGAAACAAAACATAAAAGCCAATTCATATCATTTGCTGACTTCTATAGTGTAAATACTCCCACTGAACCCATAGTTTTCTATTGCCTGCCCTAGCGATTTCCTTCCCACACTGCATCCCATTGGCCCTGCTTTTGTTTTTACTTCCCTTTCTCGGACTACAGGTAGGAAAGATTCTTTACTTTTAAGGATTCCTGTGAGTAGCCTGACCCACCTGGATAAACTAGGATAATCTCCCCCAGCATCCTTAACTTTAATGACATTTACAAATTCCTTTTTCCCATGTAATATATTTACAATTTTCAGGAATTAGGATATGAACAACTTCGGGAGACCATTATTCTGTCTACAACACCCACTACATAGCCAATTTCAAGCCATAATATCACATCATTTGGCACACAAAATTCCTGAATATTTAACAATCAGCTTATGAGCCAGGAGAAATTAGGTTTTGCTATCAGAGTGTGAGTTCCAGATGCTTGGATTTGAATCTGCAGTTACCAACTATCTAACTGAGTAAGTTACTTTTACTATTTCAACACTTATCTGTATAATCTGTATAATGACCATGAAAAAAGTATTATTTCACTATTTGTAAGAATTTACAGCAACGGAGATAATACATGTAGTTAGAAAATGGAAGTACTTGTTATATGTTAACTATTATTTCTATATTTGTATCATTTATTCATGTCATCATTGAGATTAGGGCAATAAATATTCCTTATCACCATAAACTACAATATTAAAGCCCCATGTATATAGTGATCAAGGCTCCAAGCACTTGTTTTTTTCCCAAGCCACATGTAATTTATGTTCATAATAATTATTCTAAAATGTATCAAGAGGCTCATGGGCCATCTGAATGTTTAAAGAAAGATGCAATCAACTTAGCAATGTTGAGTTACTCCTATTTTGGACTAGCCAAGTTCTTGGATAGATTGTTATTAGAATTTTCTAGGAACTACAATATCAAGATTTAAGAAGAACAAAGGACCCTAAGGTAGACAGTAAATCTGGAATAAAATGGAGTATAACCTTGGAAGAGAGAGCAAACTAGCTCATCTGGAGTCTACTCCTCTCAGTTTAGACATGGCGAAACAGCAGGGAGGGTCTGAAGGAGCAGGAAAGCAATCTCTTCTAGGTTCTACAAAATTCTGACAAAACATTATCCTGATCAAAGGCTAAGTTGCATTTTGCATATTTGACAAGAGGTCAGGAAAATCACCCTAAGTTTTTCTCAACCCTTCTGACCAAATAAAATTTCCTTAAGGGTTTTTCTCAAATATCTCGAATATTCCCTATCTTTGGAGTCATCACAAGACTGCCAGATGGGACAAAATTCACTCATTCATTTATTTAATTGTTCAACAAATATTTATTATGAAGATGCAGAAATTATTCATCAAAGAAGCCAGAATAGGACAAAGCATATATCAGGCCCAGATGGGATATGCAAGTTTGCGTGCTCCTCCAGCTGATTTCTAAGTCCATTTGACCCAAATGTAGAAAGTGGTATCTGGGTTACCTAAGGTCATGGCATGCTTCAGTCATTGATTCTCTGCTTATTCCATGTGATGGAGATAGAAATATGTGCAAGAGGCATCCCTGATCCCTAAAATGTATGACTGAGGTGGGAAAAATATGAGAAATGTCCTCCTGGAAGATCTAAGTCATGTTAAAGGGAAGTCCAGTTATCATAAAATTTGAAAAGATCTGGTAAGCTTCATCAATGATTCATGAATTGAGAAGCATCTAGTCTAAAAAATTTTAAAAAGCTTCAAAGAATGGTACAAGATGAGAGAATGTTATAGACCAACATGAGCAGGAACCAGGAAGCCATCCTGGGCATTTGCTGATTGGTTAAAGCAAGGTTACTTCCCTCATATGATGCAGAGGGAAGTCGGGTGGGCGGGTGCGGGCGTGGCAGTCAGGTAACTTGTGCTGAGCAGTCAAGCCTGATTGGTTGATGTAGGCCTTCCTTTTTTGGAAGAACAGAACATAGAAACTTAATTAAGTTCTTCTGGTCTGTGTTGGGGCTTAACATAAGTGAGTCTACCTTGGGTCCAGTCTGGACACTTCAATAATAACAAATAAGTGATCTAAAAAAAAAAAAAAAAATCACAAGGAAGCATGTGGTTAAACAGAGAAACTAGTGATAGAGATAAGTATAATGAGTTCAAAGGACACAACTGTGGTTGGAAAAGCCATACAAGAGAGAAGATTTGGGGTATATTTCATTTGGCTGGAAGTCAGAAGGGAAGAGAGTTTATTGCAAGTGGAGATGATTACCATGTCCAACAGGCCAATGCTGTACGTGACATGTTTGTGGAGCAATTGGATGACATCTTTCATTAAGAATTTCCCACTTCTAACCTAGGATAATAGATTTTCCTTTCCATTGTCTCAACCGTACTTTCCAGCTTTTCTTATGAAAAATTCAGAAATAAAAAGAAAAATCAGAAATAGTCATAAAAACCAGCCATAGTTTTTATTTTTCTCGTGTGTGGGCTTTCTTGGTGTGGCCTCTACTTAAAATCTATTATTATTATTATTATTATTACTATTATTATAGATTTCTATCCTCTATTAACAGCATAAGATAAATGAATCCTAAATTCTGACTTCTTGCCCAGGATTTTAGGAACGCCAGATGTCAGAGAACAAGAAAGTCTGCTGATGGGAGGTTTCCACATCAAAAAACCTAGCTGTGTCATTATTATATTTCCTTTTGGGCGCTTTGTACTGTTTCATGTCATTTCAGTGTGAAAAACAAAGTGCCTTAACAATAATATACAGATAAAGGGAATTTAAAATATTTTTATGGTTTTTCTGAGTTTTTTCATCAGTTTTATATCATATTTATACTTCCCAGAATTCATTCTGCATTGAACCTAACATATGTTTCAGCATAACATAGTGGTATGGTAAACATTTATCAGATTAATCAGTTTACCCAACAACATTCATTTCCAAGGCAAGGATTAACTGTGATTCCTCTCCCATGTAGAAAAGAGGCTTCTTCCTTCTCTCCCTGATTCTTTGTTGTTGTTGTTATCATTTGAGTACAGTTGATACACAATGTTACATTAGTTTCAAGTGTACAATATGGTGATTAGACAAGTTTCTACATTGTGCTCTGCTCCCCACAAGTGTAGCTACCATCTGTCACCATACTATCCTATTACAATACCATTGACTCTATTCCTTATACTGTACCTTTTATTCTTATGACATGCATTCCATAACTGGAAGCCTGTGCCTCCCACTCCCTTTCACCCATTTTTTCCATCCTCTCACTCCCTTCTGGCAATGATCAGTTTGTTCTGTGTATTTATGGGTCTGATTCTGCATGTTATTTGTTTGTTTATTTATTTGTGGGTTGTTTTTTTAAGATTTCACATATTAGTGAAATCATATGGTATTTGTCTTTCTCAGTCTAATTTAGTTCACTTAGCATAATACCCCTTAGGTCTATCCATGTTGTTGCAAATGTCAAGATCTCATCCTTTTTTATGGCCACACAATATTCTTCTGTGTGTGTGTGTGCGTGTGTGTGTGTGTGTGCAAAAGAGATAGAGGGTATATAGCATCTTCCTTTTCTGTTTGTCCATCAGGAGACACTTGGGTTGCTTCCATATATCAGCTATTGTAGATAATGCTATAATAAACATAGAGATGTATATATCTTTTCAAATTAGTATTTTTTTTATTTGGGCAAATACCAAAATTAGTGAAATAACTAGATGCATGGCATATATATTGTTAATTTTTTGAGGAAACACTATATTCTTCTATACTGGCTTTACCAATTTACTTTCTAACAGTATATGAGGGTTTCTTTTTTCTCCACATTCTTGCTAACACTTGTTATTTCTTGTCTTTTTTATTTCAGCCATCTGACAGGTGTGAAGTGGTATCTCATTGTGGTTTTGATTTGCATTTCCCCATTGATGAGTGATACAGAGGAACGTCTTTTCATGCATCTGTTGGCCATCTGTATATCTTCTTTGGAGAAATGTCTTTTCAGATTCTCTGCACATTTTTTAATCAGATTGTTTGGTGGTTTTTAGGTGTTGAGTTGCATAAGTTCTTAATTTTTTTTTAATATTGACTCCCATCAGATATAGAATTTGCAAATACCTTCTACCATTCAGTCAGTTGCCTTTTTTTCCTGTTGTTGATGGTTTTCTTTGCTATGCAAAAACTTTTTATTTTGATGTAGTCCCAGTAGTTTATTTCTACTTTTGTTTCCGTTGCCTTAGGAGACACATCTAGCAAAATGTTGCTACAGCCAATAATCAGAGAAATTACTGCCTGTTCTATCTTCTGGGATTTTTTATGGTTTCAGGTCTCACATTTAGGTCCTTAATTCATTTTCAATTTAATTTTTGTGTGCAGTGTAAGAAAGAGGTCCAGTTTCATTCTTTTGCATGTAGCTGTGCAGTTTTCCCAACATTTACTGAAGAGACTGTCTTTCTCTCCCTGATTCTTTAGTTCTAAAAGAGTAAGTTACCTTGCTGGGAGCAACTAGCCTGTTCCCATACCCAGAAGCCACAGGCGGAGAACCTGATAGATTTTATTGGTATTCTCAGTAAAGTATTAAAAGAAAACTCCAAAATAATGAGGCCAGAGGTCTGGTCATATCTGGTTTTGTTTACTGTTCTATCCCTAGGACCTAGCATAGCATATGCCTTAGAGTAGACATTCAAATAATACATGTTGAATGAAAGAATTAATGAATGAAAGCTTCTTGAGAAAAGAACCTTTTTTTTTTTTTAATTGTTGAAGTCACAGCATCTAGGACTATATCTCAATCTGTGTTGCTGGTTTTCAATGATTAATAAAAAATATCATGAATGACTGAATGAATGAATAAAATGGTCTCCATTGAAAAAAATGCAAAGCTGTTCAAAAGGCATGGCTATTACTTCTATTTTCTTCTGATATTTTTGTCTAAGAAAAATGATACCCCAAAATTTTAATAAATCTGTGGACTCTGTCATCCATATATACACACACACACACACACACACACACACACACACACACGCACACACATACATGAATACATTCTCATTTGGCCTGGTGATCAGAGCACTATGGAAGTCCCAGGCTGCAAACTGATGAATGGGGAAGTATTGCCCATTGACACTTGCCACCTGTGTAGGACCAGATTTGCTCTGCCTCCGTCACTGTTGCTCATGATGCCAATGTCATCTTGGCACTTACAGGGGCACTTACTGACTTTTCAACTGCCAAGGAAAGTATGTTGGCAGATTCCAGGGAGAGATGGTTGTGTTTTCAAGCATGTCTCTGGTGTTCAATTGTCAGATTAATGAAAGGAAGAGATATGTCTTCTAAGAAAGAAAAAAAAATGGTAGAGTAGAATATCTTTCTCCAAGCAAGGACCACATCCATCAGTCTCATGCTTCTGCCAGAGCTCAGGGCAAGGCACACTCCTGTTCCCACCTACTTGGCTTCAGTGTTGATCCAGGTGCTTCCTATGGGCTAGAAATCATAATTCAATTGTAGGGTCCTTCGTAGTTAGTCATAAGTTTTCTGTACTTTGACTCCCAATTTTCTAGGAAGATCCTGTCCAGAAATGATGTCTCTTTTAAAATCATTGACATTTAGATTTTATACTACTCAAGTATTTAGATTTTATACTACTCAAGTATTTTTCCCCAATCCCTGGGCAGATACTAATTGCATTCCTTCTCTATCTGAAGAAAACTAAAGTAGAGATATTTTAATTCTCCCACACTAGAATATGATCTTCTTAGAACAAAAACTGATGTATTCATCTCTTTGTGCCTGAAAATAGTAAATTCTTAATAAATGTTTGTTGATCGGTTTGATGGACGGACGGCTGGAAAGAGTGAGATGGACAGCTGAGAGGGACCTGCAAATACCAGAGCCAACTAAACTCCATATGGGGAGTGTAAGGATAAATTTCATTTATTTGCAGTAGGTCTTAGAGAAGTAGAGATAAACAAAACATCTCTCCAATTCTCCAAGAGCTTACAATTTAGCTGATAACATGGAGATTTTGCTCACTCATTAGTCTTCCACAAATACTTCCTATAAATGGAAATTCTAAAAATATTTTGGAGAAGTTGTACCTGGCTGGTGATTACAGCAACATCTTTGTAGCCAAGAATAAGCAGGGTGGCAGGTGAGGTGAGATGGGGGGTAATTGACTGCCTTTGGTCTCAGTTAGGATGAACCATACTTAAATTGGCATATATGGTAAGTCAGAGGTGACTCAGAGCTTTCCCAGAGATTAGGCCTGGGATCATTGCCAAGCTAACCAGAAAATGTTTTTTAAATTTGAAAGATTGACATTTTGTCTCTCTTTTCCAATAAAAAGTATCCTATGGATACTTACGGAAATTTTTACCCTCTATGTTTATTTTTTTTCCATCAGCCATGATAATAATGATAATATGTATTTACTCACAATTTTTTAATCTAGAAATTGAGTTTTTTGTGTGCTTCATAAAAGATTTTGATGACTGTTTCCTTTGCTGTGCAAAAGCTTTTGATCTTGATGAAGTCCCAGTAGTTCATTTTTGCCCTTGCTTCCCTTGCCTTTGGTGATGTCTAGGAAGAGTTGCTGAAGCCGAGGTCAAAGAGGTTGCTGCCTGTGTTCTCCTCAAGGATTTTGATGGATTCCTTTCTCACATTGAGGTCCTTCATCCATTTGGAGTCTATTTTTGTGTGTGGTATAAGGAAATAGTCCAATTTCATTTTTCTGCATGTGGCTGTCCAATTTTCCCAACACCATTTGTTGAGGAGACTGTCTTTTTTGCATTGGACATTCTTTCCTGCTTTGTCAAAGATTAGTTGACCATAGAGTTGAGGGTCTATTTCTGGACTTTCTATTGGGAGAAGATATTTGCAAACAACATATCAGATAAAGGACTTGTGTCCAAAATCTATAAAGAACTTATCAAACTCAACACCCAAAGAACAAATAATCCAATCAAGAAATAGGCAGAGGACATGAACAGACATTCCTGCAAAGACATCCAGACAGCTAACAGACACATAAAAAAGTGCTCCATATCACTTGGCATCAGGGAAATACAAATCAAAACCATAATGAGATACCACCTCACACCAGTCAGAATGGCTAAAATTAACAAGTCAGGAAATGACAGATGCTGGCAAGGATGCAGAGAAAGGGGAATCCTCCTACATTCCCACGTTGGTGGGAATGCAAACTGGTGCAACCACTCTGGAAAACAGCATGGATGTTTCTCAAAAAGTTGAAAATAGAGCTACCCTACGACCCAACAATTGCATTACTGGGTCTTTACCCTAAAGATACAAACGTAGTGATCCAAAGGGGCACGTGCACCCAAATGTTTATAACAGCAATGTCCACAATAGCCAAACTATAGAAAGAACCTAGATGTCCATCAACAAAGGAATGGATAGTGGTGTGTATATATATATATATATATATATATATATATATATATATACACACACACACGCACACACACATACATATATATGTGATGGAATACTATGCAGCCATCAAAAGAAATGAAGTTTTGACTTTTGCAATGATGTAGATGGAACTAGAGGGTATTATGCTTAGTGAAATAAGTCAATCTGAGAAAGACAATTATCATATGATCTCCCTGATATGAGGAATTTGAGAGGCAACATGGGGGTTTGGGGGGGTGGGAAAGGAAAAAATGAAACAAGATGGAATCAGGAGGGAGACAAACCATAAGAGACTCTTAATCTCACAAAACAAACTGAGGGTTGCTGGGGGGAGGGTGTGTGTGAAGAGGGTGGTTGGGTTATGGACATTGGGGAGGGTATGTGCTATGGTGAGTGCTGTGAAGTGTGTAAACCTGGTGATTCACAGACCTATACCCCTGGGGCTAATAATACATTATATGTTAATAAAAATTAAAAAAAAAGATTTTGGTGAACTGTGGTCAAACAATCTTCAAAAAAGCAGGAAAGAATATCTAGTGGAGAAAAAGTCTCTTCAATAAATGATGTTGGGACAAATGGAGAACCACATGTAGAAGAATGAAACTGGACCACTTTCTTATACCATACACAAAAATAAACTCAAATTAGATGAAAGTTCTAAATTACGAGACAGGAATCCATCAAAATCCTAGAGGAGAAAACAGGCAGCAACTACTTTGACCGCAGTCACAACAACATCTTGCTAGACATGTCTCCAAAGGCAAGGGAAATAAAAGCAAAAATGAACTAATGAGACTTCACAGGATTAAAAGCTTTTCACAGCAAAGAAAAAAAAATCAACAAAACTAAAAGTCAACCTATGGAATGGGAAAAGATATTCATAAATTATATATCAGATAATGGGCTAGTATCCAAAATCTATAAAGAAGCTATCAAACTCAAAACCTGCAAAACCAAAAAATCCAGTTAAGAAATGGGAAGACATGAATAAACATTTCTCCAAAGAAGCCACACAAATGGCTAACAGACACATGAAAAGATGCTCAACATCACTCATCATCAGGGAAATACAAGTCAAAACCACAATGAGATACCACTCTTGTCAGAATGGGTAAACTTAAGAACTCAAGAAACAATAGATGTTTGCAAAGATGTGGAGAGAGGGGAACCTTCTTACACTATTGGTGGGAATGTAAACTGTGCAGCCACTCTGGAAAACAGTATGGAGTTTCCTCAAAAAGTTAAAAATAGACCAGCAATTGCACTACTAGATATTTATCAATGGATGCAAAAATAGTGATTCAAAGGGGCACATACACCACAATGTTTATAGCAGCAATGGCCACAATAGCCAAAATATGAAGAGAGCCCAGATATCCATTGACAGATGAATGGATAAAGAAGACGTGGTATATATGTGCAAAGGAATATTACTCAACCATCAGAAAAAAAAAAAAATCTTGCCATTTCCAAGATGGAACTTGATGGAACTAGAGAGTATTATGCTAAATGAAATAATTCAGTCAAAGAAAGACAAATGTCGTATGACTTCACTCATTTATAGAATTTAAGAAACAAAACCAATGAACATAGAGGAAGGGAAGGAAACATAAAATAAGATTAAAAACACACAGAGAGGCAAACCATAAGAGAATTAACCCTAGGAAACAAACTGAGGGTTAATTGAAGGAGATATGGGTGGGGAGCAGGGGTAATAGGGTGCTGGGCATTAAGGAGGACACTTAATATAATGGGCACTGGGTGTTACATGCAATGATGAATTCATCATAAATGATGAATTACATGCAAATTCTACCTCTGAAAGTAGTAATATACTATATGTTAACTAAATTGAATTTAAATAATTTTTTATAAATTGTGATGAAAACCACCAAAAAGAGGGGTGCCTGGATAGCTCAGTTGGTTAAGCGTCTGCCTTCAGCTCAGGTCATGATCCCTGGGTGCTGATATCCAGTCCACATGGGGCTCCCTGTTCAGTGGGAAGCCTGCTTCTCCCTCTTCCTCTGCAGCTACCCCTGTTTGTGCTCTCTCACACTCTCTCTCTCAAATAAAGAATAAATAGAATCTTAAAAAAAAAAGAAAAGAAAAGAAAACCACCAAAAAGGGCAGCCCTACCATCTGCCACCTGCCAAAATGTCTGAATTTGCCCATTGAAATCTACATATTTTAATATTTAAGTTCTTCAGGCTTTCAGAGCCCTCTTGTGAGAATGATAACATTTGTTAGTGTCAAATAGTCTTAAAATTGGGTTTTCCAGGCATATGACACATGAGACATCATGGCATTATCATTCTTTGTCCTTCACCCTTAAGCAGCTGATATGGCCTCAGAATCCTCAGGACAGATTCCTGGATAGCCATCACAATGGGATTGGAATTGGCTTACAAAATGATACTTATTTGCTCTCCCAGCTCTAAGGAGATTTAGTAAGAGCTGGCACAGATCATGATATTCATCTGTTTGATCTCAACATAAAATAATGCAACTAATCACAGAAAAAAAATCCCTATGACGGTTTTGGTATTATTAATGATCCAAATCTTAAAGTCACTCTAAAGAAAAATATAGGTGTAATATGGGCTTCTTAACTCTTGAGAGAAATTAGTAGTATAAAATTAAGGAAAAACACAAATAAGTACTCATCTTCATAGGAATTGATTTTGTGAATAAATGTTTCATATCCATTTTGAACATTGTCATACAAAATCCCAAGGGAATTGAAGAAAGACATATGCTCTGTCCTAATTGAAACTTCCAATCATAGAGAAAGTTCTGCTGTTGAGTTATGGCACACAAAGCACCATTAAGAAACTCCATAAAAATATAGACCCAGGACGGAGAAATTAAGAATTTTTTCTCAAGTAAATTGGCAAATAGCATGGCATAATATAGACACTTAACTGTCTTAATGAAGTGTTTCCCAAACCTCATTTATTCCCATACTGCCTTCATGTTTTTATCATTTATGCATACTACCTACATAATTATGAGGTTTAAAATGATTAAAGTACTTTTTATTTGAATAGTTTAGTTTTATAAGAAAATTGTGAAGATGTACAGTTCCCATATACCTCAAACCCAATGTCCCCTATCACTGACACTTTTTATTAGTATGTAACTGTACCTGTATATATACACATACATATGTATATGTATATAGTATGAAACTATATTACTCATGTATTACTATTAACTGAAGGCTTTAGTTTATTTGCAAATAGTTTTTACTTAATATTCTTCTTATGTTACAGTATCCCATCCATAATGCCACAGTATGTTTAGTTATCATATCCCCCTAGGCTGCTCCTTTTGGCTACTGTAGTTTCTCAGACTTTCTTTGTTCTTGAGAACATTGACATTTGGGGAAGGTCTGAATCAGGCATTTGGTATAGTGTCTCTCAATTGGAATTCATCTGATGTTTTTCTCATGATTAGACTGGGGTTATAGGTTTTTGTGAGGAAAACCACAGAGGTAACTTGTCCATTCTTGTCACATTATATTATCATATATATCGATATGACATCTCTGTTGATATTAACATTTATTTTTCTCTGCAACCTTATCTAACTAGTAGAATTTGGATCACACATTTGGTTGGCTGTTTATGTTTTTCTAATTCATTTTTAACTCTATTTTGTTGTTTCAATTTGGGAAATTTCTGTTGACCTATTTTCAGGTTCACTGATTTTTTTCCCTCATCGGTGTCAGGTCTACTGATGAGCCCTTGGAAGACATTCTTGCCCTACTACTGTAATTTTACTTCTAGCATTGCCATTTGACTTTTCCCTTTACTTTGCATCTCTCTGCTGAAATTGTCCATTCATTCATCCTTATTGACTGACCTCTCCTCTAGACCCTTTAATATATTAATCATGATAATTTAAAATTGCTATTTGATAGGGGATTCCTGGGTTGCTCAGTTAGTTAAGCATCTACTCTTTTTTTTTTTTTTTAAGATTTTATTTACTTATTTGACAGACAGAGATCACAAGTAGGCAGAGAGGCAGGCAGAGAGACACGGGGAAGCAGGCTCCCTACTGAGCAGAGAGCCCGATGTGGGGCTTAATCCCAGGACCCTGGGATCATGACCTGAGCCAAAGGCAGATGCTTAACCCACTGAGCCACTCAGGCACCCCAAGCATCTGACTCTTGACATCAGTCAGGGCATGATCTCAGGGTCTTGAGATCAACCCCCATGCAGGGCATGGAGCCTGTTTAAGATTCTTTCTCTCTCTATATATATAGCTTCCCACCCCCCCCCCCCAAAAAAGGGAAAAAAAAGGAAAAATTGCTGTCTGATAGTTCCAATATCTAGTTTATATATAAATCTGATTTTATTGATTGCTTTGTCAATTAAAACTACATTGCTTGTTGCTTAGATTTTTGTGTGTATTGTAATTTTTGTTGAAAATTTGTCATTGTTAGAGGACAGTAGAGACTGAAGTAAATAGAATTTAATTTTGAAGTGGGCATTCCTGTTCTTCTGTTAGTCTTTTAGTGATTAGAGGCAGGGAAAGGATTTTATTATTGTAGTGGTGCACTTTTAGGACATTGCTGACTTCAGTTTCCTCTCGTGCCACTGCTTATGGTGTGGGCTGGCTTGCTAGAGGGATTTTCACAATGTTCCTCTTCTATCTACAGCTGTAGGCCTTCCCTGTAACTACATTTCAGAGGCTCTCTCTCCATGCTTTTGTCCCTTCCCCAGCAGAAGATCGCTAGTGCTTGTTATTAAGTGCTTGCTAGTCTGATGGGTGAGGGGAGCTGAGTCCGCTCTTCACTTGATTCAGCTTCAGTCTTAGGCAGACTATGTATCACTGCATCTCACTATCACTTCCCTCCCTCACAGGGAAGAGATTTCTTATGATCTAGGCCTAGGAGATTTTCTGCCCCTGCGAAGATGTAGAGTGTTTTTCTTTTCTGTTTTCTAAGCCATGAAGAATCTTGGCCCATGTGATGGGATTTACCACCCTTCCCTCAATAACATAGGGATTTTTTTTTCCCACAGAGGGTAGCATCTAGGTGGGCTCTCTACCTTTCCTGTAATAGTGACTCCTCCCCTTATCCAGAACTAGACCATGAGGAAAGCTTGCTTTCTTTTTGCTTTGCTTTCTCACTTGCCTCTAATCTTCTAACCTTTCTTGTGAGCACCCAATGGAGAGCTATGAAGAAGAAACTCTGAGTGGGTGCAAATTCCCCTTGTATCTTTAGTTTCTAGGGGTGCTATACTCTCACACTTGTCTACAGTCCATCTTTAGCAACTTTTAATGGAAACTTATTTTATTTACAGCTGAATTCTTCCTGCCAACTTGCATGGAAGCCCCATCTTCCACCCATGATATTTTACTTAGGGTCAGGGCTATGGCCTCTACTATGTGAAAGTACCAGTTTTTCCTTTAACTTCAGGTTAGTTGATTGACTTGCAACATCATCTCTCTGAAGGATTCAAGAAAATTTATGATTTTGTAGATTACTATGCTTCTTTTGATTGTTGGGTTATAAGCAATGCCTTTCCCAGATTTTTATATCCCAAGCAGAAATCACAAGTCCCCAATATGTTTGAAAGTGAATGCATAATAATTTTTTAATTTTCATCCATATCCACCTGGGCTCATCTACTTTGCCACCAGCATTATAAGAATAAGACTTTGTGGGGCACCTGGGTGGCTCAGCCAATTAAGAATCTGCCCTTGGCTCTGATCATTATCCCAGGGCCTTGGAATTGAGCTTTGCTTTGGGCTCCCTGCTCAGTGGGTAGTCTGCTTCTCTCTCTCCCTCTGCCACTCCCCTCATTCAGGCTTTCTCTCTCTCTTTCCCTCTTGCTTGCCCTCTCTCCCTCTCTCAAGTAAATAAATAAAATATTTTTTAAAAAAGAATCAGATTGTGAGAGGTGCGTGGGTGGCTCAGTGTGTTAAGCCTCTGCCTTTGGCTCAGGTTATGGTCTCAGGGTCCTGGGATTGAGCCCCACATCTGGCTCTCTGTTCGGTGGGGAGCCTGCTTCATCCTCATTCTCTGCCTACCTCTCTGCCTACTTGTGATCTATCTCTCTCTGTCAAATAAATAAATAAAATATTTTTTAAAAAAAGGAGTCAGACTTTGAAAAATGCTGATATACTGGACAAATGAACTGAATATCAAGAAACCTGTATTCTACCCATCCTTTTTCAATAATTAGGTACACAGGTTATGGAAAGTTATCTAAATACTTTGAACTATGATCTTCTCATATGCAAAATAAAAGTATCATATCAGATTGATCTCTAAGATTCTTCCCAGTTCCAACTTCTGTTATATTTCATATTTTTGGTATGGAAACATATTTCTACTGGCTTATGATTGCATATGTGTTGTTTATTAAATAGGGTTGAGGTCAGAACTCAGAAAGACAAATTTTCCCTATAAGCAATCTCCTGGAAGCAAGTTAGATACTTGATAAATTGCACTGAATGCTAAGTGTTACTTTAGGAAGTGAAGGTATTAAGCAGACCATGAAGGTGCCTGTGCTTTACTGGCTGAGGAGTCCATTAATTTCAACAATTGATTAGATTACTGGCAAAATGTAGACAATAGTAACTCCACATATTGAAAAACTATTAGAAATTCAGTTTTCAGTGAGTATTATCCATAGATTGTACCTCAGATTTATAAGAAGAAGATGAGTTTATAATTCACATGAAATATCAAATTATCCAGAATATTTTAATAAAATATAGGTATTTATGTGTTCTTTTTATTATTTATTTTTTAAACTAAAGGCAATATCCAAATAAATACTGCACTAATTTAAGTGTTAATATTAATCTTCAAGATTTCTATTTGTCTTGATTTAAAGCATAAATAAAAATTACTTGTTGAAGTTTTACTAAAATAGGAAAACAAAAGAATTAATATAGTTTATCATAGCAGAAAATATTTGCTAGCATATTTATTTTTTGGCTTGCCATCTCACTGGTTCTCTCCAGAAGCAATATCTAATTTTAAATCTCATAGACTCTCTTCTTCTTCTCCGACTTTGCCTAATAAATGTTGACATAGAATTTATGTGTGTCAAATATTATATATTAGAAATATTTTCATTTATCCAAATAAAATGAAGGTTTTTATCTGACCATACCGCTTGCCTGTCATCCTAAACATTCCTTAATTATTTGGAGGAGTACTGCTCCTGATTGATCTATTGGTGGTTTCTAGGTGAAATGCGAGACTGGGTCCCTCAGTTTCCCAAAGCCACACTTGAGCCTTCCAGATGTGCTGTGTCTTAAACCCCTACCCTCTCCTTTGCGGTTTTGTGTCAAACGCAGTTAAATTTGTCCGGTGCACACTATTCACAAAATATCAAGTATGTGGATACAGTGAGGCATATACAAATATATGAAACAGTTTTTGCTTTTAATGCGCTAGCCATGTCAGGGAAAGCAGAGATAGACAGGTACCTAGTATTATAAGGATGACTGCCAAACACAATACAAATAAGTTCTGTAGTTTCACATATTTTGCCATACCTTTTTGCAGTGCTTTTTAGCACTGATTCTGAAACCTGATTATCAGAATTACCTGAGGAACCAACTAAATCATAATCACCAGCTTTGGGCTTAGGAAACTGAATTTTTAGAAAACTGAACAATGATTCTGATGATCGGCTGAGTTTCACAGCCAACATTTAACAAAGTGGAAAACACATTGTTTAACCTATTCCTTTATTCTGGTAAGATAACATAACAGCGTGGAGGGAAATTACTTTATTAATGCTAACATATAGAAGAAAGGTGAATCTCACAGCCAAGGCTGGGGCTTGATTACTCTAAAGAAAAAGAAATGATGCTTAACATTAGTATTAGCATGGATGGATATGTTGATTGCTTTGTTCCTTATTTCATGAGTGTCCAGCACTTGGCATCTCGTAGTCATGAGAATATGACCAGGGTTGGGGCACCTGGGTGGCTCAGTGGGTTAAGCCTCTGCCTTCGGCTCAGGTCATGATCCCGGGGTCCTGGGATCGAGCCCCGCATCGGGCTCTCTGCTCCGCAGGGAGCCTGCTTCCTTTTCTCTCTCTGCCTGCCTCTCTACCTAGTTGTGATTTCTCTCTGTCAAATAAATAAAAAATAAAAAATAATAAAAAAAAAGAATATGACCAGGGTGGTCCAAGTTCTATGAGGTGAAGGCTCTTGATCATTGCTTTTGAGTGAGAGTCCTTCCCTTCAGATACCTGTAGAAGAAGCCAGTATGCTACAATCATGGGTAAAGACAGCCTGTGGAAAAGACAACTCATTAATAAAAGTAGGTTTGAGAGAATCACTGAGAATTAGTATAAGAATTCTAAGACCCCTTTTTATAGGAGAGGATGGTCTAAATCTCTCCAGTGTGAGAACTAATCATGTGAGAAGTAATAGGTTCACTCTATTACCTAATCTAGTTTGAATTAAATTTTGTCTTACTTGCAATCTAAACTGACTTAATTGATTTATTCATTAAATACTCATTGAGCACCAATTAGCAATCATGTACTGCTTTTAGCACTTGGGAAATATAAATGAACAAAAGAGAGAATCTCCAGGTGTTCTGGTAACCAACTGCCCACAGCTGAACCACAAGTTACTAACAACCGGAAATAATTATCAAGTTGCTTCTTGAGGCTGGGGTTGCTATAGTGTTCACACATGGCCAGTAAGTCTAGTCATTGGATTAATGTGATCCTCCATTCAATAATGATTTATGGGAGCCTAATGAACCAATCATATTAATTAATCCATATTAATGTACTTTTTAAGTACTGTGCTCCTTTTCCCAGGTACTAGATTATTGTCACACAGTTCAAATACCTCTGCTTCCAGGAGGAACTTCGAATGAGGATAAAGAGAATGAGAATAAAAAGTATTTCAACTCCCTAGAGAAGATGTCCGGTTATATGTAGAGAAGGACAGACATTATTTTCACTCTTGGTCATGATTTTATTTATTTTTTTTTAATATTTTATTTATTTATTTGACAGAGAGAGAAGTCACAAGTAGGCAGAGAGGCAGGCAGAGAGAGAGGGAGAAACAGGCTCCCCACTGAGCAGAGAGCCCCATGCGGGGCTCAATCCCGGGACCCTGAGATCATGACCTGAGCCGTAGGCAGAGGCTTAAACCACTGAGCCACCCAGGCGCCCCTTGGTCATGATTTTAGATTTGTCAGTAGTTACAGAAAACATTATTTTGAAGTAGATGTTCTTTCCCATTGGCTGGCACGTACTTCAGTCTCCCATTTAGGTCACTTTCCACTCAATTCTGTCAAAACTTCCTCTCAGGTAAGGATTGTGAAGACACGTGGGAAGACTGTATCTCCTGTGGGAAGACTGTATCCCTGGTACTTTTGGCTTGAACCTCATTTGAATAAAATCCAATCTATCTCAAACTCCTGTATCACCTAACACCATGGGGGTTTGCATTTCTGTACTTACTCCCTGCCTGGCCCCACCGGTGCATGGCTTTCCGTTGGCAATGATTCATATGTTAGTGAGAATTTTGTCCCATGTATTACCCATCTGGAATATTGGTATTTTGTCTTATTTCATCTCACAGTAATAACAGCAAGCAGGTAAAGAGACTCGCAGGACAGGAAAGCAAGACCCTGCCAGGCTGGCACTTGCCACAGGTGTGGTCACCAGCTCAACCCAAATGTTCCACCCCACTTGCATGGAACTTTGTTATCCACCAAAGATACCGAACCTTTTTTAGGACTTTAAATCATTCATGTTCACTGTTTGATATTTTTTCTTTGTTCTTCATAATAGTTCCTGTCAATGGAGATATTCTTAGGAAATTGCAAAGGCACAGACACCATAGTCACTAATAGGCTTTTTGGTATATTCATAATCATATTTTTTTTAAGTATTTTTTTGAAGATTTTATTTATTTATTTGAGTGAGTGAGTGCTCACACAAGCAGGGGCAGCAACACAGGGAGAGGGAGAAGCAGGCTTCCTGCTGAGCAGAGAGGCCTACTCAGGGCTCAATCAACCCCAGGACCCTGGGATCATGAGCTGAGCCAAAGGCAGATGCTTCACCAACTGAGCCACCTAGGTGCCCCATAATTATACTCTTTGAGCTATAAATTCCCTAAGGAAAAATGTTTTGGTTCAACACCCTTTTTCACTCTTAAAAATGAAAGATTTCAAAGTGCTTCTTTCAATGTTGGTTTTAGCTGGCTATATTTATCATATTCTAAATAAAAACAAAATTTTGATGTGTGTATTGACTAATTCACTTAAAAGAGCAATTATAAATCCATTGTATGTTAACCTAAACAACATTTTCATTAAAAATAACTCCATTTTCCCAACAAAACAGAGAACTTTGGCATTGTTTAAATTATAACAAATCTTTTTAATATTGGGTTTGATTTTAAAAAATACAGCTGGACTCTCATATCTGCCTTTATATTCAATCATCACACATCACGTACCCTCTGGAAGATTCCACTGCATACTAATAAGAGAAAGAGAATGAAAAAAGAAAACAAAATATTAGTTACATTACAGTGAGTGTGTACTTCATCTTCTCAGATCCCCTGGGAGAGTTTCAGGGATCCCACAAACACTACCCATTTTGAGACCATTGCTCTCAGTGATAGTGAAACAAAAAGAAGTATCAATGGCATTTCACTGTACAGCCATCTATAATAGAAAAATGGTATAGGAAAGGTAAAATTTAATGCATAGTGTCATTTGTCCAGTGATGTAGCTTAATATTTTCCTACTCAAGGGCAAAGATGTTTAGAGATAGACTTCCCCCAGCACCTCCAGTCCTATTGCTACCAAATTCTTAGATTATGCTTATATAACCAGAATGGTTCTGATGGGTGGAACATGAGTTGATCTTCTTAAAGTCTTTATTATTCCATCCTTTAGGAAGGGAGTTCATGTCTCCTGCCAAGAACCCTTCAGGCAGGTAGAGGAAGTCTATAAATTCCATTCAAAGTGAAGTTTTCTGTGTTTAAAATAAAATACATAAAATTACAAAGGAGAAAGTATAATCAAATACAGGCATCAATATATTTTATATTGAAATATAATAATCTTTTAATAAGTCAACAGTGAATGAATTTCAAAGCCTGAAGGAGGAACTCAGGATATCTTACCCATTGTCTGATGCTGATGTTCTGATATAGATTATGGCAGTAGCTTCATAGTCTGTACTATGCCATTTTTATATACTCTAATCCAGGCTCTTCTCCAAAGGACAAAATTGTGACTCAGCAAATGTTAGTTTGCAATCTCTGGAGCTTCCCAAGGGAAATCTGAATCCTCCTCCACAGAGAGGGCAGGGAGAGACAGAAAGAGGCGGCCACACCAGAGTGGTAGGTGGCAGGTTGAAAAAGCAAGTGAACTTAATGACACTGGTCTTGGGTGGTGCAGGTGAGTAGATCTCTGCATGTGCCCAATAATTCGGGAAAGTTTTCATAGAGCCCTTAATTGGGCTCAGCCATGTAAACCATCCAGAGGGTCTCAACCACCTATTTCCATATCGCGTGTCCTAGAGCAGCTTCTAATGCAGGGAAGGTAAGCAGAACATAAGTTCTTGAAACAGGGGGAAGGGTGAGGAACTTCCAGTTGTTGGGTCCAGATCACAGGTCTATTGGTGGTCACATCCACTCAAGGACCTCCTCCAGCAGCAAGATTTTATCAAGAACTCTAAAAGGTAAACAACTTCTTTAGAGCTGATTGCAGTATTCTATCCACTAATTGAGGACTGGCAATTTAAATTCTTTATATGCTAGTCTAAAGAGTACAAACCCCAGACAAGACATGAGCAATTCTCTTCTAGAAAGACAACTTGAGACATTGAATTGAAACAATGTTACTGAATCCAAAGATAATTACATTCCCAAATATATAAGAACAAGAAAGAAGGAGATTGTTTTCCTGAACAGAGACATATAATTCAATGGGACAAGTTACAAAGAAAGTGAGCCTGGGTGGAAGGCAGCCTAGCAGTGAATACTAATGAATAATAGGGAGCTGTCTTCAGGGAAGACAGTGGAAGATCCATTACTTAGGAAGCTTAGAATAATTTCTCATGGCAACATTTCATTTCACAAAGCTTCAGGTTGGATGACCTATTTATAGCTTTTGTTCCTTATGAACTTAGTAAACTTTTAAGATCGTATCATTTAAGCCTTTTTGTATGGCATATTGTTCACACCCTTCTAATAATACCAAGTAACATTTAACATAGATCTTGAAATAGGGAAAGAATCCTCTTAAAGGTCATTTATTTTCCATGTATTTTATTTAAATGATATTTTCTTATGGATACATATTATGAATAGGGGAAATTAAAATTATTCATGAAGCTTTTGCTACAGAAGAATACTAAGATTAAATTAAAAAAAGATCTTGGACAAAAATTATGGGGACTTTTCAAAAATATCTCAATGGTCAAAGAATATTTAGCCTACGCTACATAAATAAGAACAGAGGGAAATCATAGTGAGGAGAGGTCAAGGTTAGTATAGGAAATACGTGCTTTGAAATAAAAGACTATAACAGTGAAAGTGCCCTTATATTTGTTCTTATTATTCTCATGAGAAAAGCTTTTGAACAGACTTTTGAGTCTTACATAGAAAAAATGGAGAGGTCTCATCCAACCTCTGGTCTCATACAGTCACTGTTACGACTTAGGCGATAATAACAAATTTTTTAAAAATGGAGAAATCTAAATTAAATGACTCATAACCCTGAAAAATATCTTATTTTCAAAGTCATTATATTTTGGGTGGGCCACCACTGCCACAAACATTCACCTAGAGTCAACAAATAACTCAATTAGCGTATCTGGCAAAGTTAATAAAAACCCATAAAATAACTTCGAAAAGAAAGGTCATGAAATCACAGAAATATAATCATAAGTTATGGATTTGGAAGCGAGTTTAGTAATCCTGTATTTTTTTAAAAAGATTTTATTTATTTATTTGACAGACAGAGATCCCACATAGGCAGAGAGAGAGGAGGAAGCAGGCTCCCCACTGAGCAGAGAGCCCTATGCGGGGCTCGATCCCAGGACCCTGGGACCATGACCTGAACCAAATGCAGAGGCTTTAACCCACTGAGCAACACAAGCATGCCTAGTAATCTTGTATTATAACTATTTCTTATCATTTTCCCATTTCGTCTTTTTTTTCTCTTTTGACCTTACTCTTTAATGACTGAGCGTATTTCTAAACTCTATGATCACACATGCCTACCTTCTCAAGCAGGAATTCTGAACATAAAGTTAAGTTTTAAGGGCACCTGGGTGCTCATCTGCCTTTGGTTCTGGTCATGATCCCAGAACCCTGATCTTGACCGCATGCATCAGGCTCCCTGTTCAGTGGGGAGTCTGTTTCTCCCTCTCCCTCCACCCCTCTCCCTGCCACCCCACTCAAGCGCTGTCTCTGTCTCTCTTTGTCAAATAAAAAAATAAATAAAATCTTTTTTAAAAATCTGCTTTTATTAATGGCTCAAAGTTATCAACCTAAAGAAGAGTGTACTGATTTTCTATTGCTGTGTATCAAATTATCACAAACTTAGCGACTTGAAAAATACTGATTTATATTCTCACAGTTTCCATGGGTCAGCTGTCTGTCACATTGTAGCTAGTCTTTTGCGCGACCTTGGTTTCAGAAGGCTGAATTCAAGGTGTTGGCTGGCTGTATTCTCATCTGAAAGTTCATTAGGGATATTCTTCCAAACTCCAACAGGCTGTTGGCAGAATTCACTTCCTTGTGGTTATAGGACTAATGTCCCTAATGTCTTTCTGGCTGTCATCACAGGCTTCTTTCTTCTCTAGAGAGAACACTTAGATCCTTGCCCCTCTATTTCTGGGATTAAGAAGCTTTGTCATCTCAAATTTCTCTCATGCTTCAGTTCTTTCTAACTTCTCCCTCTAAGAGCAGCTCATGAGATTAGGTCAGGCCCACTTGAATAATCTTATTTTAAAGTCAACTATGTCATGTAGCATAGCCTCTTCCTGGGAGTTAAATCTATCAGATTCATTATGTTCATAGTCAGAGTGTTTATGACAGGAGAGTGGGAAATCTTGGGGGTCATCTTAGAATTTTGCCTATCACAGTTTTATGAAATGGTGAAAACAGAGACTTTGAAGTCAGATTGGAAGGGGTTTAAAAACCTAACTTCATGAACTCTTACAGAATAGGTGCTTAATAAATACTTGTTGATTGAATTATGATTGAGTGAAAAAAATGAACAAATTAACAAGGAAATTTATAAATAAATACCTAACCTTCAAAACCTATTTCATCATCTGGGAAAGAAAAATAATGGCATTTGATTGAAGAATACTTATAAAAATGAAAGGAAATTATACATGAAAAGTTCTTTGTGGGTGCCTGAATGGCTCAGTCACTCAAGCATCTGACACTTGATTTTGGCTCAGGTCATGATCAGACTCCACACTCAGTGGGGAGTCTGCTTGGGGTTCTCTCTCTCTCTTGCTCTCTCGCTCTCTCTCCATCTCCCTCTGCTCCTACTGCTTACATATTTTCTCTCTTTCTCCCTCATAAATAAATAAAATATTAAAAAAAAATTGGGGGCACCTAATTGGCACTCAGTAAATCAGTATCTATTATTAATCTTTCTACAATGGCATAATATCTGGGCTTGTCATTTCTGTAATGACTTCTAATTTCCCCATTTGCTGTGGCCGTCTGCTGTTAATACCACACTTTGAAGTTTTGCTGACCTTCTCATCCCTTTTTCTTCTTTTTGCTTTGTTTATAGAACTTATGGCTCAACTCCTTTTCTTAGTCTCATAGAACTGATAGCGAATCATACTGTTTTTTCCTTATGTTTGGTAAATTAATTAGATAATAGGGAGCCATACCAACAAAAATATATTTTCTATATCTTTTACATGCTATGTGTCGCAAGTAGGCTCTGGATCTCTTTCATATATCAGGATCCAGGCTGATGGAAAAGCTTTCACTAGAACACTGCTGATCTCAAGGCAGAGAGAGAGAAGACACATGATGGAACCATTCAATGACTTCTAATGCATCTGCTCAAACATGGCACTCTTTTCCTTGGGCACTCTAAAACATATCATCAAGGGTTACGTCAATGGGATGGGAATGTAGCATTCTCCCACAAAAAGGAGCAGCAAAAATTTTAGTGTACTCAATCACTTTTCAGTGCTCATTTTTGTATATTTGACTATTTCCAGTTGTGCTGCTCATTTTTGCTTCATATTCAGGGGTTCTGCTGCTTGCTGTCACAACACTGTGGATTTGCACGTTTGTGATGTTTTGTGGAAGAAGGAATATTCAGTTTATTTTAGAATTTATCTCAGGAGATATATTATTTTAATAAAATCATAACTAAAGCTAATATTCTGAAAACTATCACCTGATTATTTTTTATTTTTTTCACCTGATTCTTTTTAAATACAAATCTTAATTTAGAGATTTATTTTTAGTGTATGTTAGCCACTTTTATTTACTGACAAACCATAGGAACACGATAGCATTTATCAGAAAGTTAAGTGAATCAAAAGTACATTTACTCCATGATACTATCAATCATTTATACTTTCAATTTCTATTTTCAGATAATTTCAGCAAAATTACACACATCAGTTCCAATGACCCATTGTTATTGTTATTTCTATTGAATTGTTATTTCTATTGCATTAGCTGAAGAAACAGAAGGTACAATATAACATAAAGACTTGGATAAATACAGAAATTTCTATGTACTTCATTTTTTCATATCAAAAGAGAATTGGGTACTTCTGACTATTAGACCAAAAGTTAGCCCCCAAATTATGTACTATTAACTAAAGATATATTGACCATAGATCAAATTATGCCCTTGAACCTAAGACAACTTTATTTTTTAAAACCATGGAAAACACTTCTTTGACAACATGAAGGGAATTTCTCTGTAGTCTTAAATGAGTCCTTAATTTTATCTGAGACACAGAGGCCCTCTAGTGGCAGGTTCTAGGCATTTGCACTGACTATTTCTAAAGACCGGTTTCAACTTGCAAGACACAGACAGAACCATTCAGGTGGACCAAGCCTTGGGCCTCTTTGAAATTTTGAGGCCCTCAGTGTCTGTAAAAATGACCAAAAACAAGTCTAAAAAAAATGTAATCTAATGCAGTGCCTTTTAAGTTCTTTAGCACACACAAAAAATACAATAGAACAGAGTTTTGCTCTTTAAAATGAGAGAAGAGATTAAAAAATATTAATTCACTGTAAGCTTAGTATGCAGTCTCTTAATGGGACCAGATTTAAAGGGATACAAGAATCCACTTCCAGGAAAGTCTGTCCATCTTTGTGATTGTGGCACAGCTTTTTTCATTAAGAAAGACTTTTTTAAAACTGTATTTCATGTTCCTCTGTTACTATGAGGCCTGGGTCAAGGGCTCCTCCTTCGCAACAATCCCAATTCCCTGTCTCAGCTCCCGACTCCACCCTGCTTCTTGTGAAGAGATAAATTGTCTTAAAATACGCCCATAAACTGAAAGAAAAAGTCTTGTATATTCAGCACAGAACAGAGCCTTCCCTGTTCCCTTCTCTTTCCCTCCTATGCTACTCTATGTTCTGCGCTGACCCTGAAAAATAAAAATAAAACTGACAGTGCTTAAGACAGGAAGTAAATCACCGGCAATGTTCTCACACTTCCATGTGCATAAACAACCTTGAGGGATTCACTCAGAGTACAGATTCCTCAGTTCTGTAACCAGTGGCTGGGATTTAGGGGGCTGACCCGTGGTTCTGTGAAACCGGGTATTAACACCCCTTTGGGGTTTTCCTGAGGCCATTTGGCTAGAAAAATGTTTCTTAGCTCTGGCTGCAGAATCAACTGGACAGCTTTGAAATTCTGATTCCCGGGACCCACCCCAGACTACTTAATCAGAATTTTTCAGGATGGGGCCAGAGATCCCCTACTGATTCTAATGGGCAGCCTCTCTGAAAACTACTGGGCCAGTGCACGGAAGCATTGATGTCAGAGCCTGATCCACCAAAGACTACCAGAGACTCAACTAAAGTTCCACAAAGTCAGGGTTAACTGACTCATTGCAGTGCGGGAGATTGCTTGCCAAAGGAACAGTGGTGTGTCAGTAAACAAAGGCAAAGATAGAGTTATTTTTAAGACATAGACATAGGGCGGAGTTGAGTATTTGCATGGGCTCACAGCAAAGCAGAGTTTGTGTAAAGGGACTAACACTGGGTCCACACTGCAAACAGACCCAGGGTCCTGGTCCCTTGAAAACAGTAACATTGAGATCGACGTGTAATGTCGTATCCAGAAACCCTCTCTCTGAAACTCTGCACCTGGATCGTCAGTGAAGACTGTGATTCTGTGTCTAAGGGCCTTAGGAGCCTCCAGGCAAGAGAGGAATTATTTCTTTCTTACTGATGTGATTTCAGAAGCAAAGTTTGTAACAGACTGTGATTTGGAAAAACCATGTTTTTCAGTGAATAAAAAAGCAACAGTTACTCAAAGAAAGGGACACGTTACAGCTACAGTATGTTCTTGGGAGAAATATTGAATCCTGTTAATTTTGGAGCAGGCTTCATCTCTGTCTGCTAGCCTAGACTGATAAATGGCAGGGCAGATGTTCACAGTCCAAGCTCACTTTTATCTTTTTAGCCATGACATCTGCCCCACAGGGTTGCTTTCAGAAGGAAAACCGAAGAGGGTAGGAGGGTCATAGCCCGTCAGCACATAAATTCACTCATGTATTAATTCAACAAGACTTAATGAGTGCCTACTACGTGCTGGGACCCCAGCAGGGTATGAGAAATTCAACCATAAACAAAACTCAGTCCCTGCCCTCCAGATACTTGCAAACTGTCTGGAGAAAAGCACAGGTAAATAGGCAATTACAACAGAGTATAGAAGAGCTGTAACCAGACTTCGGAATAGCCATGAGCACTGAACCCAGTCTTGGGTTATTTAGGGAACTGGAAAAATGTTACCCGAGGTTATGGAACACAGAGGACTATGGTGGTGGAGTCGGGGGTGGAACCAGGGGCAGAAAGTGATAGTAGAGGAAAAAAGACTTTGAAAACAGATTTATTCGGCCTCTAATCCAGGCTCTACCACTTACTGGGTATCACTGTAACTCTAAGTTGCAGGTTGTCATCTGGAAAGTAAGGATAACAAAACAGAGAAACATGCATGGAGTGCCAGACAGAGTTCAAAGTAATAGGATTACATCAACGAACAACGGACAAGCTCTCTGACCCTTGGAGAGGGTGCACAAAGACGGGAGTTTACCAAAAGTAAATAGTAACCGTAATTGACATGTAAATTATTTAGCATGGTGGGTCATAAATGCGGAGTGAAGGAAATTGGTTACATCAGCAGTGAAGGCCTGGGACAAGGGACAAGTTGAGAATGTCAAAATGTCTGTCAAAATGTCTAGATGTCTCACAGAGGCATTCTCATGACATTGAGTCCCAGAAGCCATGCTTGCTCAGCTAAAGGGGAAACGCACGCCTGCATGTCAACCACGACTTTGAGCTCACTCAGTATTTCCCTTTTCTTCCGAACTATCACTGTTCTGCCTTTCAGGGGCCTGAATTTGAACCTTTGACAAACTTCTCATTCTATAGCACAACTCTGGATTATAACTCAGAGGAAATTTCTCACTGAGAATATTTCTGGGCAAGTCATCAGATAGCCGTTGACCTTTCTCATAAGCACTGATACCAGTTGGGGAATCTGAAGTTGGGTCCTCTTTTGCCTAGAATGTTCTAAATTTCCTTGGGCTTATTCTGCCCCCCTTTCTTTTATGCCCTGCTCCAAGCCAAAAGTGGATTTACAAATATAGTATGTATTTGATTAAGATAACTATGGTTTAACACCCTAAGTTTTGGTAATTAGAATAATAAATGTTAGAAGCTTTTATTTGGAATATTTAGTGCTTAATCATTAGTAAAATGATGGTTATAATGGGTTTTCATTAGTGAAATTGATGTTATTCAGATCTGTAGATTGGTCTGAATGGTAGAAACATTCATACCCCTCTGTGGTATAAAATTATTTTTATTTTAAATTATGATTAATTGCTAAATAATTAGCAGTCACTACTTTGAAGGGTTGTTGATGTGCCTGATTAACCAAATTGTGGCAAAGTAGCTCTAATCATTGGTGACTACTCCTGGCTGCCACAAATAACCCAATATTTATGCATCACCAGTTTTGTGTTTGGTAACTTTGCAATATTTTTCTAAGCTGTCAGTTTCTTAAATAAGTCGAAGAGAACATTTAACTAACTGAATTGGGACAAATATCGATGATATCAACATCACACTTTCCTCTCACCTCCTGCTCTTTTCCCCATTCCTATCCTTAAAATTCAAGACTATTTGTATCACTGATGTGAATTAGAAATGTTGTTTGGCAAAATATGAAGTAGGATTGTGGAGAAACAGATATGCCCATTCCCTTTCTTTCTTCCCCTTAGCGTGGTATCATGCTATGTTGGGAGCCAGGCCAACAGCTGACATTTGAATCCTGGCTCTGTCACTCACTTATGACCTCAGGCAAGGCATTCAATCTAGAAGCTCCAGTTTCCTCTCATAAACTGGGGGCTATGTGCCTACCTCACAGAGTAGTGGGAGTATTAAATAAGTCAGTGCTTGTAAAGGGCTAAGCATGAGGAGTCTGGTTCATTACAGCAGATAAATTAGGTGTTGATCTCATTCGCTGACTCTTTCTTTACACAGAAAACATATCCCCAGGGAACTGTCTCTTACTCATTTCTGTGCTTATAGTGTTGAACAGATTGCTAGAGCCGGAGTTTGTGTTCAATATATATCTATTGAATAAGTGAATTTAGCAATTCTTGCACTGGGATTTGGCTTTATTTTGACACTGTAAGCTCTCTGACAAGCTAGAATCTGTCCACATGTCTGATGTATTATTTCTCCTTCTGATCCTTTTAAAAATGGCAATGCCAATGGAATATATCCTATTGATTAGTAGAGAAATAACTTAAAAAAAATTAAGCCAGGGGCACCTGGGTGGCTCAGTGGGTTAGAGCCTCTGCCTTCGGCTCAGGTCAAGATCTCAGGGTCCTGGGATCGAGCCCCACATAGGGCTCTATGCTCAGCAGGGAGCCTGCTTCCTCCTCTCTCTCTGCCTGCCTCTCTGCCTACTTGTGATCTCTGTCTGTCAAATAAATAAATAAAAATCTTTAAAATAAATAAATAAATAAATAAATAAAGCCATATACATATATATTTTTTCTCAATAGAGCAACTGAAGACAATCCAAGTTTATCTTGCATGTAGAATTTCATGTTATGTGCCTCAAGTTAATTCCTTTTTGTGAATTCTTAAAAATCCTGTTTTCCTAAGAATCTTCATAACCTGATGATTTGAATATAAGATGGCAATTGGCATTGTAGATCAAGAGCCTTTAAAATGCTTTCAGCAAGTAATTCCGTTCGAAAAATGTATCCTGATGAAATAACAATGCACATACTTTTGTAGAAAAATGGCCACTGCAGTATTATTTGTATGAAAAGAAAGAAGTCACCTGAGTCGCCACAAAAGGAGAACATTTAAATTAATTATGGTAAACAATCATTGAACTCTTGGGTTTATACCTGGAAGAAATAAATATGTATGTTCACTAAAAGCCATGCACAGAATGTTTGCAAAATGCTGTTCATGATAGCTCAAAATTGGAATCTACTAAAATGTTCATCTGTTAAATGGAACAGATATGCAGTATAATTCATATAATGGACTAGTGTGCATTAAGGAACTATTAAGGAGAAGGAACAAAGTATTGCCACATGAACAACATGGATGGATTTTAACAGCATAAAACTGAATATAAGAAAACCAGACATAAAAGAATATATACTGCATCATTCTATGTTTTTTAATTTTCAAAAATCGCTAATACTAAAATGGCATGACTATGGAATAGGATATTCAGCAGCTATTAAAACATTTAAATAGATTAGAAAATGTTCATAATTTAATGGACAATAGTATTAAAGCTGTATGCATAATATATAACCTCCATTCTGAAAAAAGTCACACACACACACACATATATATATATGGCTATGAGAAGTATCAAAATCTTAATACAAAACATATGATAAAACTTGGAAAAATTAAAGGAGGCTTTATCTTAAAGGATGGGCGGGGGTGGAGGAGCCACAAGGGATAGGGCAGCAATAAATCTGTTGCTTCCCCTAGTCCTGAAGAGACAAGAGGAGGAGCAGATCCCAAAATCCAGGAGATAGTTGCCCAGAGAGGAGAGGTGGCCTTTGGGTGAAGGATCCAGCCTGGTCCCAGTGAATTTGAAAGGAGCAAGGTGGGAATAATCTAACTCACTCTCCTCTCTTCACCCAACTTCCTGCCAGGGCTTCCATTATCCAAATCTAACAAGAAGCCAGAGGAACCGCTGATGTGGTCCTTACAGGTCAGCTAACAGAAAGCAGGGGTGGGTATGGCCGGCTCACTGACCCCATGAGGTACAGGATCCCTGTCAGACCAATTCCTTTGATAACCTGGGTGAGTCAGTGCCCAAGAGATACCCCATTTTTTTGGTCTATATACCCTTATATTATTTTACTGTTGCAGTAATATATGCCTGTTTTTTAAATTCTGGAAAGATGTGTCAGAGTGTGTGTGTGTGTGTGTGTGTGTGTGTGTGTGTGTGAGAGAGAGAGAGAGAGAGAAGGGCTGAGTGCCTGTGAGGGTATATATGTGATGTATGTGAGTGGATTCATGTGTGAGAAGAATGGGTATTTGCGAAAGTGTACAGATAATATGTGTATTTTATTTATGTGCGTGCATGTCTGTGGAGTATGTATGTGAGTGAGCATATATGGAGGGGTGATTGTAAGCATGTGTGAGAGGTAAGAGTGGGCTGTGTGCTAAGATGTGTGTTTGTGATAATGTACGCATGCACGTGAGGATATACAGATGGACATAAGACTGTGTATGTGTAAGGGATAGTTAGATGTGTTCAGGGGCATTTGTGAGAGGTGTGTGGGAGGGTACGTGTACATATGAGTGGTAGCGCTTGGGTGTGGGGGAGACGAAGACATGGACGGTGTGAGCAGACGTGCTTGAGCAAGGAGGTGCATGAATGTGGCGGTATGTGTAATGTGATTTATAGATAGTATGTTTGTGTGTATGAGCACATAGGTGAGTGTATATTTATACATCTACACACATAGCAATAGAAATACTTCCTTCCAGGAAAAAAAAAAAAACTGGAAGAAAATACTCCAAAATGTTCATAATAGTAATCTTGAGTGTTGGAACAAGGATCCTGGTTACGTCACTCACTTATGACCCTATGCAAGGCAATCTTTGGAATCTCCTTTCCTCTAATGTAATTTGGAACAATGTACTACCTCCCAGAGCAGTCGGGAGGATTCCATCAGTTCATCCTTGTAAAGGGCTAAAAGTAAAGTGTCTGGCTTATTCCAGGCGATAAACAACTCTACTTCTCTGCTACTTTGTATTCAGAAAAACAATGAACATTTCAGTCTGTTTTCTTCATTCCAAGAGCACATGAAAAATATTGTACCTTTCTAGAAACATTTAAAAGTAATACATACATATCTTGATGACAAAATGTGTCTTAATAGGAATATATTTGAAAATTGGAATCCTCTTTTTTCAATATGTAGCCAAATAGATATCTAAACCCTTGGTTAATTTGTAGAAGGAAATCTTGTCTTTGAAATTCAGAGCCACATGAGTGTTTAATTTTTCATGTGATTTCGTTAATTTTCTGGTATTCAGTAATCAAAATTATACCATTGATGCTGACAAGCCAAGACCATGATGGTCTCACCTTAGTGAAATGGTAATATGAATATAATAACCCATTTACATCACATTGTTTTAGCTAAAGCTGAAGTCTCAAAGCTTACGCAGTAGAAGTTAAGAGGGATCATCAATGATGGAGGGGCTTTAGGTAATTATCATTTTTTTCTTTCAGTTTTGTGTTTTTTATAGTATTTTTTAACGATGAACATATAGGGCTTATATAATAAGGTTTCTATGAAAACTGATTTAAGAGTAAGTTGTTTTCCTACATTAAAATGCCCTAAATCCCTTCACTGGTACTTCACGTTCTCTGCACTGCCTCATTTCACTAATAATAAAATATGAGATTTTTTCCCTACCCCAAGATCCTTTTTTTTTTAATAAAGGAAAATGTTGTGGCAGCAAATGGCCAATGTTACTCTATTTTTAATTTATTTCAAGCTTATTTGTTTCCTTCCTGATTTACTATCATCAGCATCAGGTCTCTGCAACTCAATTTATTTTGTATTGTTAACTGCGGGTTCCACAGTATACGCATAACGTGAATTACTTGCTTGGAGTCCTGCATAACTGGTTTGCTTTTATGTAGATAACAATAAAAAAAGGGATTTTGTATATCATCTCTTTCCTTCCCACTTACAAAACAACCTCTGCACTAAAATGGAAACACAGCAACCTCTATTACAAATGCTATTAAACTGGGCTGAAGTCTTGCAGAAGGTACATCTCTGAGTCACGAAGGAGCCCTCAAACCCGAGAATGCTTTTTATGATCTGATTAGTGCTTTTCCACTGTCTCAAATAGCAATCCATCATAGACTCAGTTCAAGCAACTTGACTTGGAAACTCGATAGTAAGATGTTGACAGAAACCTCCTTCAAACCAGCTATGGCCCTTCTCTAGGGCAAAAGAAAGAATGAGCTGGCGTCACTCGGCCGCATCAAACCACTGCTGGGGCTCCGTGAACACCTTCTGTTCCCACTTGAATTTGAGCTCTTCGGCGAGATCCCTTCTGCCGATCTGGCGGAGGTGACGAGTCAGAAGGCGAACTTTATCGGTGGATTTGGGGAGTGACTTTTTCCAGAAGCAGAGAAGCTCGTGGATCTGTCCTGTGAGATCACCAGGGCTCTTGAGTCTGATGAGCTCAACGGTGCTGCGGCGAACGGGGAGCGACGAGGAGAGACGCGTGGCGTTTTCTTCCGAGAGCTCCTCGGCCAGCCAGTGCAGCAGGTTATCCCACAGGGCACCTGCCGGCACACGCAGAACACGCGGCATCAGGACTCTTTCCCGGGGGGCAGTGCTGATCTCACCCTCCACACCTGCTCCCGGGAAATCTGAGGCCTCTCTGCTTTGGCCTCTGAACAGTGGAAAGATCTGAAACCACCTCCGTGGACAAGTGAAAAACTTTGGATCCCTGGCATTTCTGGGGTCTTTGCCCTGAGGGAACGACTGATTAACAAGGACTAGAAATGCTTCTCAGATTTTTTAACTCCCCTGAGATCCAGGAGGGTTCGTGAAAATGAATTTTACACTCCGCCCCAGATAGTCCAATTAAGTAAAACTAGGGTGGGGGTAAAATTGGGCATTTTAAACAAACTGAGATGATGCTAACACTGGGGTCCCCAACCATACTTTGAGTAGCACTATGTTAAAGGAGGCTACTGGGTTCAAAAATTTTTTTTTCTTAATTAGTACTAATCTGGTGCATAAATTGTACCAGCAACTATATAATCCTCTTACCACCAGCCCCAAATATACGCACACACAAACTCACCAAGATTCAACCCAAAGAGCAGTTCTGTGGAAAGTCCATTTCGAACATTTCCCCTGGCCTCTGGACCATTTACAGCCACAAACATCTCCTTTGACTACATCCTGTATTTCAGCATACCTCTTCCCTTATCCTATGACTCATGTCTACCCATCCCTCTGCCTCTGTGCCCCAGTCTGCACCACTCTCCAGCTAACTCTTGCCTAGTCTGATGTGGGGCAAGAATTCTGCCTCTGCCATCTTTGATTCCACGATTCCTTCTACCTACCCACTCACAGAAATTGCACATACA
Source organism: Meles meles (assembly GCF_922984935.1). NCBI lineage: Eukaryota > Metazoa > Chordata > Mammalia > Carnivora > Mustelidae > Meles > Meles meles. The sequence continues at coordinate 38,863,965 of NC_060067.1, forward strand.
TTTGTGAATCGTACCACTTTTCTAGGAATACTACTCAGGAAATAGAGTCCACACATCCTCTCTCTTCATTCTTCAAATCAGCATTCTGCTTCCATTGTGCACTCTAGGCTCATGCTGTATGAGCAGGCCTTCCTCTCCCCATCCACATCATCTATCTCCTGCCATTGGCTGACGGCAGCATCAGTAACCCTGTTGATACCCAGTCTCACATCTGACCACATGGTTCCTTAATCTTGTCGACCTCAGTGACCTGTGCCGTGATTCCACATAAGAAACCGACCTTCATGCCCAATACTCATGTTTCATCTCCCTCCATGGGATCAGTTTCTCAATATTACTGCTGACCACTACTTCCTTAATGTCCACAGCTCCGCCCCTCTCATTTAATACGCTTCTTGCCCCTGTCACTGACACAGCGAGTCCTTGGATGCCCATCGCTCATGTCTACTGAGTCTTTCACACCTCTAACTATCAGAAGCTCATGCTGTTCCCCATGATCAGCTATGTACATCAACGACCGCCGTGCAACCATCTTGGACTCTGTTGTCCATTTTAGTTTTCATTGTTACTAATTTATCAATTGCCAATCCTGCTTTACTCACCCTGCATTCAACTACTGAGATTTCCAGGGTTATGAAACTATGCCAAATGTCATCAACTAACCCTGTGTTCTGTAGACCAGTCAAGCTTATATAGCAGTGTACACACCCATTAAAAATTTTATTTTTCCTAAATGCAATTTAAAATTTTCCCAGCAATGACCAAAAACTTTTCCAGCATCCTTAAGCCCAAATCCCACTCACCTTCTGTTTCACTCAGCCAATGTCTGTTTCTCCTCATTCACCGAAAGTCATCTGACCTGAGTTCTCTTAAAGCTCATTTTCATTTAGAAATCACTGTCTTATAAAATCTCACTCCTCCATGGTTGCCAGATTCCATCCCCTGCAGTGTTCTTCACCAAGTAATTTCCCTTCACACCTGTTCCTTCAGTCTCCTCCTTACCACACAGTTAGTCCCATGCTTCAAGCCTCCCCTTTCCTTGCTTCTGCTATTTCAAGCTACCAGGCTTTCTCCATCTTCCCTTTAACCATAAAATATTTTTATGCCTAATGTAAACTCAGTGACACAAGTTCATCATTTCAGCTCACTCCTCAAGCCCTTGCTTTACGGGTTATATGTTGTCTGTTATAACTCTGTGGAATCCTCTTTCTGATCTTCCTAGTACCCTCCTAATTATGACTCAGAGCTAACGACTCTCAGTCTGTAGCTTCTCTGATTTCCAGAAAGCATTTCACTCCTTCCCCTGGGTTCTACGGCCTGTCCTGGTTCTCCTCCTCCCTCTCTTTCCCCTTTGTTGACGTTCTTCCTCCTGATTCTGATAATTACTACTTCCTCTCTCAGATCTCTTTCTGATCTGTCCTCTCCCCTCAATGGATTTGTTCAGGTCATGATCTCGGGGTCCTGGGATCAAGTCCTGTGTTGGACTCCCTGCTCAGTGGGGACTGGGCTTCTCCCTTTCCTTCTACCCTTCCCCCCAACCCCACTTGTGCTCACCCTCTCTCACATAAATAAAATCTTAAAAAAAAAAAAAAAAGAAAGAAAGAAAAGAAAAGAAATATCCCAGCTCGGCTATACTTTTATCTTTGGCTTTGTCTCCCTAAGTCTTGGAGGTCATTTGCAATATTCATCTCCTAATTTTCTGTACCAGTATATATCACAGCCAATCCAAGCTACAGGTTTCTAAAGTCACAATCAACTTTGCCCTTTTTCTTTTTTTTTCCATTTTATTTATTTTTTTCAGTGTAACAGTATTCATTGTTTTTGCACAACACCCAGTGCTCCATGCAAAACGTGCCCTCCCTATTACCCACCACCTGTTCCCCCAACCTCCCACCCCTGACCCTTCAAAACCCTCAGGTTGTTTTTCAGAGTCCATAGTCTCTTATGGTTCGCCTCCCCTCCCCAATGTCCATAGCCCCCTCCCCCTCTCCCAATCCCACCTCCCCCAGCAACCCCCAGTTTGTTTTGTGAGATTAAGAGTCATTTATGGTTTGTCTCCCTCCCAATCCCATCTTGTTTCATTTATTCTTCTCCTATCCCCCTAACCCCCCATGTTGCTTCTCCATGTCCTTATATCAGGGAGATCATATGATAGTTGTCTTTCTCTGATTGACTTCAACTTTGCCCTTTTTCTAACTAGATACTTCCTTCACCCCGTGCACTTCTTAGTGAATGTGACGACTCTGCTGAGTAAGCTGAAACACGTTACATTATTCAAATTTCTCAATGCTTAATTCTTATCCCCCACACCCATGTCCTGACTCTAAACCTACCTCAGATACTTCCCCTCCTTGCCAGCGTTACTGACAATCTCGGTCATGCCCTGCCTCTCTTTTCTGGAGTATCGCGAACCAGGACTTTAACTCCTATCCCTGCTACCAGTTGTGACCACTTCAGTCCTCCATACAATTAATGGTTTTCAAAGTCTCATCTGATTGTACCCATTCCTTGTTAGTCAGTTTCATAGCGGCTCCTCCTACTGTCTGAATGTCCTCACTTGGCATTTAAAACTTCTCACAGTTTTGTCTTGCTCTGACCTCGCCTACCACCATTCTTCCTGCAGCAGCTTGGTTGTGAGGCACCCCACACTGTCACAACCTAGGACTTCCTCTACACACAGGAAAGATCACTGCACTCTTGCACTCTCCGCTGGTTGTTGGAAAGGGCAAAGAGAGTGCTTTTCTTTAGACATCAAATTCTTCAAGAGGTGAGAATCCTACAAAACTTCCCAGGTTTTCATATACTACTGCTGGGTTTTGTTTTCCTTTTTGGGTTTTGTTGTTGTTGCTGCTGCTGCTCAAGATTTTATTTGTTTATTTGAGAGAAAAACAGAGTGAGCAGAAACAAGGGGAGGGGCGAAGGGAGAGTGAGAAGCAGACGCACACACACACACATCCACGTTCCTGCCCTGCCCCCCTGCACCAAGAAGGGAGCTGATGCCGGCTCCATTCCAGGACCCCGACATCATGACCTGAGCTGAAGTCAAACACTGAATCAACTGAGCCACCCAGGTGTCCCACTACTGCTGTTTTGTTGTTGTTGTTGTTGTCAGATTTGCTTTGCTAGGTTTTCTCGGTTTGGGCTTTGGCAGGTTTAATTTAGTTTTTCTACATCACCTGCTCTTTGTTTGAAAATGGTTTTTATTGTCTCTGAGATGGTATATAACAGTAAGGTTTACGCCCATCCTCGCATTTAATGTAATTGGGTAAAGCCTGCACATACAATCCATACAGGTAACCCCTGAATGAAACGCTATGTCGTCAGTGGTGGCCCAACACTGTAGTCAAAGCAGACTCACTGGTATCTTTTGAAGACCAAGATCAAATAATAAATTATTTGAAGACCAATAAATTATTTAGTGACCATTAACATTATGAAATGATTGTTTCAAAGGCTGAAATAGAATAAAAATGTCAAATTCTGGGGCACCTGGGTGGCTCAGTGGGTTAAAGCCTCTGCCTTTGGCTCATGTCATGATCCCAGGGTCCTGGAATCAAGCCCTGCATCGGGCTCTCTGCTCGACAGGGAGCCTGCTTCCTCCCTCTCTCTCTACCTGCCTCTCTGCCTACTTGTGATCTCTCTCTGTCAAATAAATAAATAAAATCGTTAAAAAAATGTCAAATTCTACCTTGAAGTCCACATCATTGTTATATAATTGAATTATGTATACCCACAATCAACTATTAAACATTTCCTTTTTTGTGATTTCATACCAACATACCTCTATTTAAAATCTATTACCCTCGATTATAGAGTTGAAGTGACCACACTTTGATCCATGAACTAATTGTCAACATTTCAGAACAAACTGTAGTTGTTTATTTACCAAACCAAGCAATTACTGTTATCTTAGCAGGGTTCATATTTTGAGATTTAACAATTTTAATTACACCCATATTTGAGAATGTTTGGTTTATATGTATATGATTTCCAAAGGAAAACTCATTTATTAGGCTGATGAATGTAATTATTTGTTAATTGCAAAGTCACTTTCTCCACACAGTTCACATAGTATAAAATATAAGAGGAAAAATAGTGCCCCTGTAAGGATGACCGAGCAAATATTTCTTACCTACAGGATCAGTAGAAATTGTTTTGGTACTCTGTGGACGGTTGATCAATTTTTTATGCTATGGGAGAAAAAGAAAAAGAAGAAGCAGAAGAATTCATTAATTTGTGAACAAGCTACAAGTAAAAATCCATCTGAACCTCACCCTTATTTGAAAGAAGTACTGAATTGCACACCTTGCAAAAGTAGAGTGTATATTTGTGCATGCATGCTTGGCAATTGCTTTCCTAAGATAAGGCAAAATATATTAACCCAAATCTTCCAGTGAATTTAAATTTAAGACTACACCTTTAAATATTAGCATAGCAGTCACGTTAACTCAGAATAAATATTTATTCCGAGCTAAAATTTGAAACTGTGAAAACCAATGAACATAGAGCAAGCTACCTGTATGCGGCAAAGGCATTATTATGTAAAAGCCCTGGTGGGGAAGGCAACTTGCCCCAGTGCTCAGCACAAGTCCGGAGTTCTCGAACAATAATTTTCAAGAATGAATGAGTGAGTCAATGTGTATACATCATGCCAAAAACAATCATGTTTTTGTGCAGATATTATTTTAAAACCAATACTTTGTCAAGAGTATTCAAATATATAATCATTACTTTATTTATTACAATTTATTTATCTCTGTGGTCTCAGCTCTGAAATGTGATTTATTGAAAGAAAAAAATCTCAAAAACCTGTATACAAATGTTCATAACAGCTTTGTTTGTAACAGCCCCAAACTGGAAACAATTCAAAATTCCTGCACTAGTGAATGGTTAAACAAACTGTGGGACATCCACACTATGGGGTGCTCTTCGGTAATAAAAGGGATGGATCACTGATACAAGCAACAATTTGCATGGGCCTCTCCCCAATGGTTGAGTGAAAAACTCCAGTCTTAAAAGGTCACATATTCTATGATTCCATCTATTATCACATTCTTGGAATTACAGAATTATAGAGATGGAGAATAGATTAGAAATTGCCAGGAGTTATGGATGCTGGGAGATGACCATAAAGGATCACGTAAATAAATCAGTATAAAATGATAAAAATGATAAAATGATAAAAAATCAACTATGTGCTTAAACCTCGCAAAAAGAGAGAGAGAGCAATTTAAGCAAGTAGCATGAGGAAGATCTTTGTGGTGATAAAAGAGTTCTCTATCTTGAATGCAAGGGTTACACAATCTACACATATGATAAAATGGCCTAGAACTATATACACACATTGTATTCATGTCAGCTTTTTGGTTTTGATGTTGTGGTGTAGTCATGTAAAATGTAACCACTAAGGAGAATGTGGTAAAGGGTACCTCAGACCTCTCTGTAGTCTATTTTCCAACTTCCTAGGAATCCGTAATTATTTCAATAAAAACCTTTTTTTTTTTCCATAGAGTAAGTTTAAATGCCTTTTAATTTTTGGAAATTTTTGGAAAATACAGATAATCCTGAAGGAAAAAATACCTTCTACAGATAATTTTCCAAATTTCAGGTAGGTTGTTAAAAGGTTGCCTATGAAACCTGACAGAGATTTACACATATGCAAATGCACTTGTGACAGAAAATGCTACCGTAGTAATTTACAGTGGAAACAACTTTGCATGCATGCACTGTAAAGAATATTTCAGTGACCCTACTTAAGGTACTGGTATGAACAATAAAGTTGTTGAGGAGCTAGTATTTCTCATGAATATTGTCTAGATGGTCAAAATAATACACACATAAAAGCATATGAACTAATATATTAGGATCCATATAGGATTTCAGAAAATGAAGACTGGTAATCAAAGTTAATTTTTTAAAACATTTTATTTATCTATTTGAGAAGAGAGAGAGAGATAAAGCACACCACCAGGAGGCAGGGGGAGAGGGAGAGGGAGACTCTCCACTGAGCAGGGAGCCTGACATGGAACTCAATCCAGAACCCCAAGATCATGACCTGAGCAGAAGGCAGACACTTAACCCATTGAGACACCCTGGTGCTCCTCAAAGTTAATTTTTCTTTTAAGATTTTATTTATTTATTTGACAGAGAGAGAGACAGTGAGAGAGGGAACACAAGCAGGGGGAGAGGCAGGCAGAGGGAGAAGCAGGGAACCGATGTAGGACTCGATACCAGGACCTAGGGATCATGACCTGAGCTAAAGATAGATGCTTAAGGACTGAGCCACCCAGGCGTCCTTCAAAGTTGATTTTTAATGACAATGTATTCATACAATATTTAATGACACCAATTTTTATTGTGAAAAAGTCATTAGTTATAAATGCCTCACTCCTATAAGAATTTCTCAAGGGCAAATGCCTCTACCATTTAAGATAAGAGGTGACATTTTCCTTACATTTGAATATTTTCCTCTCTAAACTATCGAATTGCCAAGTGCCTGATCAAAGGCAGTCCTCACATAAGCTTCAATACTTTTTTTTTTTAAGCTTCAATACTTTTGAAAATAAAAGCTCTTTTTAAAATGCTTGCTTCACTACAATGATACAAGGATAATCTGAGTGTGTTATCCTAACACGTAGCACACTGGTGGTTCATAGAGAGATTTCAGTGTAAGTGGCTAAATCTGAATGTCGTACTCTGTAGGTATTCTGTAGACATGTAGACATCACATCACATAAACATGTTTACAAAATTTCCATTAAGAGGTTTTAGTGAGGGGAAACTAGGAAATAAAATAACAACAAAAGTTCAAGTATATTAATATTGTGAAGTTGCAAAGTAAGTACACATAATTTTTGAAACATCAACTATGTGCTTAAACCTCAAAAAAAAAGAGAGAGAGAGAGAGAGAAATAGCAATTTAAGCAAGTGAAGGCGAGTCCGTCTTTCCCATCAAAGGGCACATGGCCTGGATTGAGCCTGAGACAAAAGACACTGTGTTTTTTTTTTGTATAAGTAATTTCCCCCCTTAGTCCTTCTTTTTTCAGAAACGTCTCATAGAGTATGATTCTAGTGTTTAAGGATATGCACTTTTTCACATACATGAAAATTCAAGCCCAGTTATTCTGACACCCAACCATAGAAGTAGTGGGTTGGAGCAGCATGGAAATCTCTGGCTCTTCTAGACTTGAAGGCACTACGCTAGTCTCCCACTTGGCCTCTTCACCGGGCAGGTTGAGTGCTCCCTTTCCCTCCTTTTTCTTCCTTTTTTTTTTTTTTTTTTTTGCACGTGATTTTTGTCTGCACTATTTTTGCCTTGCACATCACCTTTCAAATCTCACTAGTCCTCAAGGTCAGCTCCAGAAAGAACAGGGAAGCCTCTGCTTGTCCTATGTCCCTCCCACAGATTCCCAGATTCCCAGTGGGATGTTTGGCTTCCTGGATGCCTCCTTGGTGGCCCTGACTCTAATTGTGTCCCACTTTCCTCTCTTCCCTGTTCTAATCCAAAGGTATCATTCTGTTGCCTCTTCTCAGCTTCTACTATTTGGTAAAGGAATATTCTCTATTCTAAGGTTGCCTGCTTTTATATTAATAGTGTGTATTTTATTTTGCTGAATACAATTTCTTAAGTGCCATGTTCAAAATGTCATTACTCAGGGAGATTGTTGGCAAAATCTAAACCTGGCTCCCAACCTCTCTATAAAACACATCTACCCTATAAGAGTGTAGTGGGGTATAAGTAGCAGCTTTCCCTTCACCATTAACCTCGCAAAGGCATCAGTATAAAATGATAAGTAATTCAGATATATACAGCTGTGTCTTATTTATACTGCTACATGCAGTGCAGGTCTCATTAACTTAAAACTGGTTAAAAAAAAAAAAGAAAGAAAGAAACTGGAAGCAAAGAAAGCCATTCACACCTGAAATGGTATTGTGTCTTGAGTTTTATAGGCCACTGTTGTTAAGACTCCTTCAATTATTATTCTTTCCATGTTGCCTAAATACAACCCTGTTACTGAATTCTTAAAACCAAGCAAACCATTTATTAGTTGAGCTCATATATGTGCCATCTAGATCTTTTTTGTGCACCCCCCAAAAAAAAAACCAGGACTTGAGCATATTTATTATTTTACTCAACATTATTTCCAAAGGCACCTTCAAAAGTTTCCCTTCATTATGCTTTTTACCACTCTAAGAACCTGCTATGATCAGTGTTGGCTCTATTTATTAGATAGGAATGTCTTTGAGAGCCAAAAAACATCTTGTTCCTATACTAATTCTTTACAGTGCTAGAAATGGCATTGCATACATAGGGTAGTATAAACTGTTTAGATGATGATATCTTCACTTGATGTGAATGATCTCCTCCTACAAATCCTACCATATTTTTAAGGCAGCTGTCATATTTCACTTCTTTTATCAACTGCTCTAGTCCCTGCTTTCATATTTAGGAATTAGGTACTATCGCTCAATTTATCTTTTAACATAATGCCATTCATAAATGCCTGTTTTCTTTCCCCAGTTTGGCTTTCAGCACTCTAATGTATCCTTTTCCTTTTTCAAGCAAATGAATGGCTTTGTTAATATGGCAACCTTTTTTCCCTTCCTAGTAAGGTTTTGACCCCAAATACTTATCATAGTTTACATAGTTCTGCTATGTAAATGAACTTAAGTTTGGACTACTCACAGAACCTTGAAGACACCCATGCCCTGTTCAGTGTAGGGTCCAAAGTAGGCAGTCCTCACTTTTCTTCCCAACCCTCAACAGCCTTTGTAAATATCTCTTTCATCCTATGTCCAGAATCCCTGAAATGTATCAGGGGAGTCAATCAACCTGTATAGAATATGAAGATCTTGTCTTCTGTTCTAGGTTCCATGTCAAATAAAGCTGAGTTAGGTTGTCCAAGCAAACGGACCAGATGGTTATATCAGTTAATGCGTCACATGAAATACACATTTGGACAAAACATATCTCTCCTCCGTTGGCCTCACCCAGAAATTAAAGTCTCAAAATATAGGCAATCCATTCTCTGCTCCTTCCGATTCATACATCCTAGCCCTATCAGCTCCATTCACATCCCCAGCTCATGTCTGGTCCCTTGTTCAGCTTCGTTAGCACTCGCTGCGTGGGGCCGTCTTCTAGCAGTCATATAGCTCCTTCAGCACCTCCAGAGCTGGAGAAACCCAATTCTGAGTCTTATGAGTCACATCCAGACCCAAAGTTCTGGGGGAGCTATCCAGTCACACACAAAAGGGCAAAGCACCTCGACATTTAGAAATAACTGAAGTCTAAAAACCAGTGCAGCTCCTGCAAGAGTTTACAGTGAAGGCCTTCATTCTCTTGTGCGAGAGCATTTTCAAAAAACACACAACAAAGTTACCTCCCCAAACATTTAACAATACAAATTCATACTAAAGTCATCAACCACAGACCAACCGTTATAGAACCGTAGTATAAGTGAGGATAACACGTACACAGAGAAGAGAAAAAAGGAGAGAAAGAGAAAGAAAACACAAAAGGCTCTCTAGTTCCAGTGTCTCTGTGGTGTCCGTCAGTCTCCATCACTTGACCAGAAACCACTGGCTGGAAACTTCTGATTCTCCAAGATGACTTATTTGCTTTTCTCTATCTTCTAGACTAGGTTAATCAATGCCTCACTGCCATTTTTAGAATCTCTTTGGTCTTCTTCACATTATTTGGTCACTCCTGCACTCTTGTCTTTTGTATTCTAAAAACGATCCAGGGTGCTTTCCTCGAGGCCTTCACGTGGTTTTTATTTGGATGAGCAGACTGTCCATTTTCCACAGCGGCCTCCTATTCTGCATATAAACTCCTGCTTGCACATGAGAGCAAATTGGAATGTCCTCCTGCATCTTGCTGATGATTGGAAGCAGGAATTGCTTGAAATCTTCCTTAGACTCAAGCAGGTCTGATAGTTTGTTCTGGCCTGACGGTTTGATGATAACCAAGGGCTGCCTTTTTCCTGCTACCCCAGAACTATAGTATCGATGTGAGCAGAGAAGCAGCCGCAAAACGGAGACCCAGCTGTCAACCAGAGCTCTGCATGTTGAGGCACCTTTCAAGACATGACTGTGCCTTTATTTTTTATTCTTTATACAAAAATTTTAAATTTGTTTGATAGGGAGATACAGGGAGAGAGAGGGAACACAAACAGGGGGAGCAGCAGACAGAAGGAGATGCAAGTTTCTGGCTGAGCAGGGAACCCAATGCAGGGCTTGATCCCAGGACCCTAGAATCATGATCTGGTCCAAAGGCAGACATTCAACCAACTGAGCCACCCAGGCATCCCTGTGCCTCTTTTTAAATAAATCTTTAGGCCATGATGGAGGTGTTTCTGCCCAGGGTACAAGGTCAGAAAACCAAAACTTAATTAATTTTTGTATCCCTGTAAATGCTCTGCTGAGCAGAAATCCAGTATATTCAGCCAGCCAGTCCCCAAAGGTCAAGCCAACTTTGGGCCTCTCACTTCGAACAAGATCGACTACGTGACCACAGCCAATCAGATGTTTTCCATGTGTCTCTTCCTTGTTCTTTAGCCATCCAATAAACACTTCTTTCCTTCCACCCCATTTTTTTAAGCTTTTATTTATTTGACACAGAGAGTGAGATCACAAGTAGGCAGAGAGACAGGCAGAGAGAGAGGAGGAAGCAGGCACCCCACGAGCAGAGAGACCTATGCAGGGCTCGATCCTAGGACCCTGAGACCATGACCTGAGCAGAAGACAGAGGCTCAAACAAGGAGCCACCCAGGTGCCCCCCCCACCCCATTTTTGTAGTTCTCTGACACTGTCTACTTCATGATGTATTGAATTGTCTTCTTTAATCATTTTTAATACCTCTTTATGGACTCGCTGCTCATAAAAACTATTATATTCTTTTCTGTATCTTCTTTTATATCAGTACTTATATTTAGCAAACAGTTGCCACACCATACCTCAATAAATACGTCATAGTCATGAGGACCCTCTGTGAACAAGCATAAGGATTGTTATCATCATTAATTTGAGGTCTGCAGTTTCAGCGGGGACTGGGCTGCTCTGCAATGTTTTTGTGTAACCCTGAAGATTCTTCTCCCTTTCCCTTCAGTGGATAGTTCGAAATCTTGCTGCTCTTTGTAAGACGTATACCTTGCTCCTAACTGCTGCTCTCTCGGCAAGGGGGTTTTATTTTCTACTCACCGAGAAAGTAAAGCAGTAATTCTCAAACCTTAGGGTTCATGCAAATTAATCTGAAATAAAAGGGAAAAAAAAAAAAAAACTAAGCTCACAGCTTGATTTAAAAAAATAATAATAAAATAAAATTAAATAAATAAATAAACCGGGCGCCTGGGTGGCTCAGTCAGTTAAGCGTCTGCCTTTGGCTCGGGTCATGATCCCAGGGTTCTGGGATCGAGTCCCACATCAGGCTCTGTGCTCAACAGGGAGCCTGTTTCTCTCTCTCTCTCTCTCATAAATAAATAAAATCTTCAAAAAAAAATAAAAAACAAAAAACAAAAAAACAAAAACTCACAGCTTGATTCACTTGGTCTCAGACAAGGCCATATTCACACCAAGCCAACTGGGTAACTCTGATATTGAAGTACGGTGGCTAGAAAAACATCATTTAGGACCTACACCAGTTATCAACTTGTATCCCAAATGGATCCTACCAAGTTCACAGAAAAATGAAAGAACTATCATGTCCAAAACATGACAAAGATTTCTAATACCAGGACCAAAGTAAATTCGGCTTGCTTCTTACATACCTAACACCGCAGAAGACAGTACTCATAATCACGCTAAAATTACCTCCCGGGGATCACACAGATGACTTAGCTCTGGTGACCCCCCCACCCCACTCCTCCAGAAACTCTAGCTTCTGGCACAGTCCTCTCCAAGTGCTCCGAGCAGTCTCACAGCTTTCCTCTGGGCAGCCACACCGTTCCGCTAGGTACCCCTCAGGGTTCAGCCAGGCAACGCAGCACCCGTGCTCCTTCCGTGCGCACAACAATTTCCCGTCCCGGGGCTTCCATGTGCAGTGTCATGTAGTGTGCCGATGATTTCTACCCATCCTGCACTGTCGTTCCAGAGGTGTCATGTAAGCACAGTTGTCCTGCGCCAGTGGTCAGCCGTGGCCCTGCTGTCCTTCTGACACATCGTGGATGGGCTCCACACGGAGCTCACGGTCGCTCCTAGGTTTTTCCAACAGGAAGCCATTCTCCACTAGTGGCCACCCTAAACCCTCCTGGTATTGTAGGGCCTGTGGTAAAATGTGACAGAATGAAGAAAGTGGCTCCCCACCCATCGTGTTACATGATGGTAATGTTGATTGTGCCCTGATGTGTCACAGAGTTTAGTGGAAGAGGTCTTCCATTTTTAAATTAAAAACTTTCTCTTTAGGGGGCACCTGGGTGGCTCAGTGGTTTAAAGCCTCTGCCTTCGGCTCAGGTCATGATCCCGGGGTCCTGGGATCGAGCCCCACATCGGGCTCTCTGCTCCGCAGGGAGCCTGCTTCCTCCTCTCTCTCTGCCTGCCTCTCTGCCTACTTGTGATCTTTGTCTGTCAAATAAATAAAATAAAAAACAAAAAAAAAAACTTTCTCTTTAGGACACAATCATGTATCCAAGGGGCTGAACTGAGAAATACATTTCACCAATAACAATGGCACTCTAGTCTGATAGCTTCTGAGGCTTCAAATACATATTAATATGCTGTGTATTTAACATAGAATATCTAATATATATTTATACATAGTCAATAAAATATTTTTATTTGCTTAATATACAGTTGGCCCTTGAACGATTTAAGTTTGAACTGCATGGATCCACTTATATGCGGATTTTTTTTCGATAAATAACAACACAGCACACTAAATGTATTTTCTTTTCCTAATGAATTTCTTTTTTTTTTTTTTTTTAAGATTTTATTTATTTATTTGACAGAGAGAGATCACAAGTAGGCAGAGAGGCAGGCAGAGAGAGAGGAGGAAGCAGGCTCCCCACGGAGCAGAGAGCCCGATGCGGGGCTCGATCCCAGGACCCCGAGATCATGACCTGAGCCGAAGGCAGCGGCTTAATCCACTGAGCCACCCAGGTGCCCCTCCTAATGAATTTCTTAATAACATTTGCCTGTCTCCAGCTCCCTTCATTGTAAGAATACAATGAACATATAACATATAACATACACAATATGTGTTAATCAACTGTTTATATTAGCAGTAAGGCATCCAATCAATAATAAGTGATTAGCAGTTAAGTTCTGAGGGAGTCAAAAGTTACGTGTGGATTCTCAGCTGTGCAGGACCAACACCCCTAGCCCCCACATTGTTCAAGGAGCAGCTGTATATAAATATGTATGTGTGGTTTTAGGCAAATCCACCCTGACCCTGGCAAATAGAATTCTGTCAGGTCATATCACATTTACTCAGTTATTTCAGACCCAGTAAACACAGGTTAATTTCTTACCCAGAACGTACCTCAACTTTCATATAAATAATCTTCTAGGCTGGTGGACCCTTAGCACCCATTTGTCAGGCAAGTCTGAAACTCTCAGAATTGATCCTGCTTCACAGTTACTTACAAATTCTTTTTCTTCTTGATTATCTCATCTATCTTTGCCAAAAATATGGTGAGGAAAATGAAGGAGCACTTACTGTTTCCCTTTCTGACCAGTGGGGATAGCAAGGTTCAAGAGGGGTTGAGGTCTCATAGCTGGGACCTCAGACAGAGTGAATGGAGGGTTGAACCTCACTGTGATTAACTCTAAAGCTGGTACTTTATTTCCCTAGTACAAGGCTGCCTGAGCATGCAGGCCCTGGGGAAAGTCTGAGCTTAAACCCCACTCTGTCAGTTGTTGGTTCCTGAGAGTCGTTTTGTGCCTCAGTTTGTGCCTTAAATTTGCTATCATTATTATATGTACTTCTCAGGTGTGTAGTGAGCTTTAAGTGAAATTAAATAATGCACTTCCGTTGAAATAAAATGAAATAGCTTAGTTGAATTCCTTGCACACTGTGGGTGCTCAACCAAAGTCACTTGCTTTGGCCAAAGCTGTCTTACAGAACTAGAGTCTCACACCGCATTCAGAAAGGCTTTATAAATCTCCCAAATTCTAATGCATAGATGACTGTCCAAAGATCCATTTGTAACTAAGGCAAATCCTGTAAGTATAGTAAAGCAGGGCGTGATCTGAGTGTTACCTTGACACAAAAATACAGACCTTTCCTTTCCTGGTGACCTCACAGCACAACTGGGCTCAGGCACTGCTGACCATCTAGTCTCTGACAGGGCTTAGAAAGAAACGTATTGTTTCCATCCCGGCCAGGATTCACCCTGGTTATACTGAGCTTTCAGGATGCTTAGGGTGGTGCCAGTGTTAATTAAGTTAACCTCACTCTAGAAACATGTACAGGAAAACAAGAATGAGAAACCAGGCCATGCAGACAACCACCTGGACAGTTGCCTTTAGGGCTGATTTGTTTGATAACGTAAGTCATCATTGTGCCCTTCCACCCTCCTTCCAGCCTGGGACTAATTTGCATCAAACGAGAGTTCAGCAAAGAGGATGGGGAGACATTCCTGCAGAGATCACCACAACAATCCACAAAACTTAATATAAAAGTAAAAAAAGGGGGGGCTCAAACAATTATACATCCTTCCCATTATTTCACACATATTTTGAAGCAGTAAGTGGAAACAGTGACATAATATGATGATATTTTTGAATCCCATAGGAATATCCTATTTGGGGGCACCTGGATGGCTCAGTCCACTGAGTGTCTGATTCTTGGTTTCAGCTCAAGTTATGATCTCAGGGTCTTGAGATCTAGCCCCACCTCAAGCTCCCTGCTCAGCACAGAATTTACTTGTCCCTCTCCCTCTGCTCCTCCCCCTGCTCTCTCTCTCTCTCTCTCTCAAATAAATTAATAAAATCCTAAAAAAAAAAAAAAGGAATATCCTATTTTAAATTGTAACAGATACTAATTCTAAAAGCACCCATAATAATACTATTGCTTATGGGCAGATATAGAAATAATAAGTAGAGGTTTTCTCTTTAATTTCTGCCTGTCTGCTAGTTTTTGGATCTCTACTAGAGAACCAGTTTTTATGTCAAGAAACATGAAAACTTTCTGACCCTTGAAGCACCATTTAACACAGGTGCCACCTAGACTGCAGATCAATGTCAGTGAAATATAACAAACAAAAATGCCATACTGGTGTTATTATTTCCTATTTACCCTATGGCACTTCTGTATAAAGAGACTTTGACTGGTTCATTATTATGATATCTTGTGGTGACAACTCCTCCATCCAGTCCTAACTCCCACATCCTTCCTACCTCCACATACCCGCAGATTTTTCTAGTAAATTGGTCATTTATTTTGTAGCCAGAAAATATCCAAGTGAAAGTGTATGAATAATAATGGACCAAGAAAGTATATATAATTAGAATGTTTATGTGTATCTTTAGCATAGATTTTACCAGAAGCCTTTAAGATACTCTAACTAAATACTGGCTTTCACTGTTTAGTCTTACTCTGTTCTTAATCTTGCAGAGAGGCGTCTGCAACTAAGTAATTACTGCCATTTGCTTAACTTCAGTTCATTTCTTGCATCATAGTAGGAAATTGTATATTCTCTATCTTTCTAATGTACAGAGTGTCTATGGAATTCTTAGTGGCTTTTCATTGTAAATAAGTTAGATAGAATATTGATCAAAGAAGTAATCTGGTACAAATGATTAATGTGAGCATAAAACTTCATGTGGCAGTTATGGGTGTAACATGAACGCCATATCAAACCTGATCTAGTACTGATGTAGAGCGAGGGCATACTGGTGTGAAGAACTGGGTTAGACTTCTGGTTTCCAGTCAAGCATGTAAGAAGCTGGACGTTGCCGCTCTGTCCTAGTAAGTAAAAACACTGAACAAACTGAAAAATCAACAACTCTTTTTAGATCCATCAGATAAGTGAGGTCACAGGGACGACCTCTGTCCCTGAAACTGAAGACTGACAGGTGAATACAGAGAATCACAACTTACCAGAGCAGAAACCCATGAGCAGAAACTGCCTCCAGATCCAGTGCCTGGTAAGGAAAACTGAACTATAACTGACAACTTGCTGGAAACGTAATGTGGACAGATCTAAGAGTTAAAAACTTTGAGGGGACCCAGTCAAAGGGGACTCACACACTTTTGTGAATTTTACTTCCATGAACCCCAAGCAGGTTGTCACAGTGAAAGCTAAGAAAAGAACCCCCTGCTCCCAACAGGGAGAAGGGAAAAATAACCATTTTTAAATATACCAGAGAGTTCTGTTCTTCTTAACAAAGTCTGAGCTTGGTAGAAACTATATAACCAGAACCTAATCTGCTGGGGTTTTATTAGAGCCTAACTGACTGGGGAGGGGAGGGAAAGGTCCAACTCCAGTTCTCTCTGACTTTCTACATGGGGGAAGGGAAATACCCAACTCCAGCCAACTCTAGACCTCCCATTCCCCAACCTGGGGAGGTTATGAGGGATACAGAAGGTACATGTGAAGTTCACAGCCCAGAAGTACAAGATCACTGAATACTGAAACCTCATCATAGGACTATAGAACACCTCCATTTTCCCAAACCTTACACTATGTTACTCAAGGCCTATTTGTAGTAGTTCCTTTTACCCAGTACATTGTGTTCAGTTATGAAAAAAATGACAAGACATACTAAAAAGCAAAAAGACAATTTCAGGAAACAGAGCAAGCATCAGAACCAGACTCAGATATGGCAAGGATGTTAGAACCAGCAGACCAAAAATTTTAAAAAACTGGGCTTAGTATGCTAACGGCATTAATACACTAAGGGCATTAATATGTTAAGGACATTACATAAGAGCAGATGGGCAATGTAAGCAGAGAGGTGGAAATTCTGAGGAAGAACCAAAAAGAGATGTTAGAGATCCAAAACACTGTAACAGAGATGAAGAATACCTTTGATAGCTATATCAGTAAATGGGCATGGCTGAGGAAGGAATTCCTGAGCTTGAGGACCTCTCAATAGAAATCACAAAGTTAAAAATGAAAGAGAAAAAAAGAGACAGAACATCCAACAACTGTGAAGCAACTACAAAAACCATACATGTAATAGAATACCTGAAGAAGAAGAAATAGATAAAGGGACAGAAGAATTACATGAAATAATAGTGAGAATTTCCACAAATGAATGTCAGAGATGAAACCACAGATCCAAGATCCAAGATCCAAGATCTCAGAGAATACCAAGGAGGACAAATGACAGACAGATACAGAACTTTATTATTTCATTCCAAACCCATGACAATAGTTTGAATAACTGTCATCCCCATTTCACAGATGTAACTTTTCCAAAGTAACATGCTCTTGAAACCTAGGTCTCTCTAAAGCCCTCACTGAAACAGTAAATCCTATTGCCTTGGGATAATGATATCAGCTACTATTTCTTGTTATTTACCATAGATAATTACTCTAACCATTTAACCATTATATAACCTCAGTATAGTCTACTCTATCTACAACCTTGTGAGTTAGTTGTTGTTATGTCTACTGTACAAATGAGAAAACTGAGGCCTAGAGAGGTAAACTAGTTTGACCAAAAATATTTAAACTATCACTTGTAAGAATGCAGATCCTTTATTTTTAACCTGTAAGTTAAAACTTGCTTGTAAAGCGAAGGTTGAAAGTATAAGGTAAGATGATCATCCAACATTCTAGTACTTCTTGTGTTATGCTCACCTTTCACATAAATCAACCTTACTGGTCTTGACTGGGAGCCAGGATTAGGTGAAGGAAAAGAGCTTACTTAGCTCAGCTCCTAATCATACTACTTACTAAACTTGGGATCTTAAAGTATTCACTTTGTGCCTCGTTTTCCTCATTTATAAAATGGCCATGATATTAGTACCTGCTTCATAGTGCTATTGAAGTGAATATTGAGTTCTTTTTTATAAAAATTTTTATTTATTTATTTTAAGTAATCTGGATACCCAGCATTGGGCTTGAAATCACAATCGCAAAATCAAGAGGCATATACTCTATCCATTGAGTCATCCAGGTGCCCCAGAAACACTGAGTTCTGTCATGTAACTTAAAGCAAGACATTGTGTGTAATAAATGCTCAAAATAATAGTTGTCATTACTTAACATTTTTCTTTTGAAAATATTTTTAACCTACACAAGTACATTTTTAAAAGAAACTGAAATTTTAGTCATAAGTAGAAAAACAATTGCAGTTATATAATGACACAGAAACCTTAAAATAAATATAAATATATATTATATTTTTATTTATACATAAATATATATTTATATCTATAAAATAAATACAATTAAAACAACATTATTTAATTCTATTGCCAGCCAAAGATTTCTGAGCCAAAGAATTGTTCTCTGCTTGTTAACAGGGGAGCTTTTGTGTTACAGAGATGTAAAAATATGCTAACACTAACCTGAGATCTAATCAGAGGGTCAGGGAAAGGATTAGAGAGTGAATAACTCCCTCACATGTGAATCCATTTTATTTAAAGCTGGTGTGTTACCATCCTTTAAAAAGAAGGGGGGGGGGAGCTCTTGCAATTTGGAAAAAAAAAAAACAGTATTATGGAACATTCCCTTTTATTTGCTTGGAATCATATCTTTTACTATAAACATATATGGAAAGTATTTTTGTTCTTTCAAAACTATAGCAAATACTTTGAGGAAATCTGAATTATAAATCATGAACAAAAAGCAAGGACTGTGAACTTACAACCTAAGGCAGAGAAAGCTGGAGCCTTCCTCATATGAAAGGGAGAGCGATTATCTCTGCTCTGAAATGAGGTGTGATGAACTCTTGTCACCACCTGAGTTAAACAGAGAACCTTATCGAGCTATTCAGAAGTGACTATGCATTTAACATCAAGATGATAGAGAAACTCTGGTTCTGCCTCAGAAGCAGAAAAATCCCAAATAACAAAGGAAATCACCAATGGAGGTTATGGCAGCTCTATTTAAAAGCTCGGTTTCAACACAAAGTCCAACCAGTCTGGCTCTCTGAAAGGTCTAGAATTGCCAAACACCCTGAAGGGGTAAAGAACATGAGAGGTAATATGACATGGTAATAAAAGTGGCAGATGTAAAGTCAGCAAGGATCTGGCTTGCTCAAGGAACACGGGGACAGGGAACAGCATGAAACAGGAATGACTTTGAAGTCTGGGTCCTAGCATAGCCTCTGTCTGGCCCCAGGAGGTGGTACAAGTCCAGGCAAGTCATCTACACTCTCTAACTCTGAGACCGAGTTACCTTCAAAGTATGGTGAGGGTAGATGGAAATAAAAGTCCATAAAGGACATGACCTACCCTGAAAATTCAACCAGCTGTGGCAGAAACACACATAAATACGTGTAGGCATTTTTTAAACCTTGTTTTTGAACATATTAACTACAGAAAACGAAAATTGAGTTAATAGGTAAATATAAAACATGGGCTGGATGGTAGATGATACTAAGTAATAATTGCTAAGGTGGGGTGGCTCAGTGGGTTAAGCCTCTGCCTTCGGCTCAGGTCATGATCTCAGGGTCCTGGGATCCAAACCTGTGTAGGGCTCTCTGCTCCGGTTGGCAGAGAGGGGGAGGCTTGCTTCCCCCCATCTCTCTGCCTGCTTCTCTGCCTACTTGTGATCTCTTTCTCTCTCGGTCAAATAAATAAATAAAATCTTTTTTCTAAAAAAGTAATAATTGCTAATATCATTGGTGTAGCAATGGTACTATGTTTTTTTAAAAATCCTTACCCTCTTAGAAAACACACAGAATTTTTTTACAAGTAAAAGGATACTATAGCTTTAAGTGATTTGCCTAAAGAGAGTCAAACAAACAAACAAAACAAACCCAGTGGTATCAGATGAAACAAGAATAGCAGAGGCATCTGGGTGGCTCAGTTGGTTAAGTATCTGCCTTCAGCTTAGGTCATGACCCCAGGGTGCTGGGATGAAGCCCTGCTTAGTGGGGAGCCTGCTTTTCTCTTTCTCTCTGCCCCTCCCCCTTGTTCATGCACAAGGGCTCTCTCTCTCTCAAATAAATCCATAAAATCTTTTTTTTTTTAAATGGCACAAGGTGATGGGTCCATGTAAATTCATAATGTATTTTCTCTGTTCTTGTGTGCCGCTAAAAATCTCCTCCCCACACCATAAACTTTTAAAATAAATTAAAAGATTCCAACATCAGTCAATACATATCCTTTTGTTGTTTTCATCATGGATATTCTTGTAATTGCACAGTCAGTGTAGAACTTCCTGAAGGCTTAGGCAGAAATGCTTGGCCCACACAATAAAAGGAAGTGCCTCTGCACAGAGAAATCTGAAGACTGGCATAAACCCACAGAGAAGTAAGATTCATGTAAGGGGGTGCGGGGAAGGTTTAGAGAAAGAAGAGCTAACCAAGAGTCTAGCTTGGAGATGAATCTAGAAATTAAGATTTTTTGGGAAATGAAATTAACTTTTTTTTTTGGAAATGAAATCAGACTGCTGTCTATCCCGGAAGAAATCTCAATTCTTATCTTTGTTTAAGCTCAGGTCTTTCTCAGTCTTTTTTTTTTTTTTTTTTTTTGAAAGATTTTATTTATTTTTTGACAGAGAGAGAGAGATCACAAGTAGGCAGAGAGGAGGCGGAAGCAGGCTCCCTGCTGAGCAGAAAGTCTGATGCGGGACTCGATCCCAGGACCCTGAGATCATGGCCTGAGCCAAAGGCAGCGGCTTAACCCACTGAGCCACCCAGGCGCCCGGGTCTTTCTCAGTCTTAAGCTTGGGTTCATTTTCCTGCAGCCAAGCTTATGTTTTTCTTTTTTCAATATAGTCCTTTCAAATGCTTCTTAGAAAATGGCTCTTTTTATTTAGGGCTTTAACTTGATGGTGGTTTTGTTGAGAGGACAGGAATAAACATCTCTCAGACTTAAGAAGTCAGTCCTGAAGGGAAACAGCTTCAGGACCTTGGCAACCAGATAGACTAATTCAAGAAACCCCAGCTGATCTGAGGAGCTGGGACAGATGGAAGGAAGGGGCTTTCGGGGATGGCTGCAGATATAACATGAGCGAGGTTCTGGAGAACTCAGGAACTATAGATAGGATATACACGGAGCCAATAAAGAAAAGTTGTCAAATCAGTCTGGAATGGATAAACATAATTTTGAAATGAATGTCTCTGTGTTCATTTTTTTTTTTTTTTTTAATCTACCAAAGGGTAAAGCAGTACATATACCACAGTTGTAGTGATGCTCAAATGACAAAACACAGAGAACCTCCAACATGCCGGGCACACAGCAAACACGGGCTAAGCGTTAACCATCGCTGATATACTTGACACTTTGCTCCCTCTTCCAAGCAATTCTGGCAAAAGCAGATGCCTTGGATCCATAAATGCAGCTCTGTGGGAGACACTATTGATTTTAAAAGCAGCTCAACATATCAAAGGTACATAGTACCGTTCAAATTTATATAAACTACCTCTTCTTTATTGTTCTTTATTGTTTATATTCTAATCCCAATATGTTTTTGTCCATAGTGAAGACCTGTCCAAGTGCCTGTTTGACTCGGAGCATTGTATTTTTCTAGTGTATTCTAACTTCTAGATTCCAGAATTAGATTCTAATATCTAACTCCAATATTCTTCTGTAGAATTTTTTTCAAATTTCCTGATCTTTTTGCTTTGTTTTTTGTTTGTGTGGTTTTTTTTTGGTTTTTTTTTGTTTTGTGTTTTGTTTTGTTTTGGTTTATACATAGGAGTAGCGTTTCCAACAGAAAGAGTGATATGAATGTTACCGGGAAAGGCCCGGATAGCCACAAACATCTCCCTTCCAGGTATGGCCACAACTGCAAAATCCCCACATTAGTCATTCCTTTGAAGGCATGACAGGCTTCTGCTAAATGTATTAACTATTAGCTGGGAAAACAAACATGTAAAGCTTTTGTGGGCTAGTAAAACTCTTTCTTCAATTGCTTTATCACTTTCCCAGCATGCATTCATTTATTCATTAAACAGTTCAGCACAACATTACTGAATGCATACCCGAGAGATGGGATTATGAAATGGTACGAACTATGCCTCCAGCGCTGGGGAGCTCAGTTATCAGAGCTGACGCTCGGTATTAGGGTGAGGAGTGCCACCATTGGAATCAAACAAACTGGATTCCAACAGTAGCTTTGCCATTCTCCAGCTCTTTCCCCTTGAACAGACTGCTCTGTCCCTTGGTCTCTTCCACTGAAAGGCTTACCCTTTCAGTAAATGAGTTAATATGCATAAATGCGTTATCGAGTTATTCGTAACGAATAACTTGATAAATATGAGTAATTATCATTATTGTTAGGATTATACAAATAAAAATGATAAGAGACCATCCTTTCGTATCTATTCAAAGTGCTACTGTTACAGATCCAGGGAAGTGTCTAATTGTGCCTGGGAAATTTAAAGACTTCTTCTAAAGAGATGATAACAGAGCTAAGTGTGGAGTTGGTTCTGCCCCAAGGGCAGCTGTGGGAAGAGTCTCTGAGGTAGTTAAGACCATAATGTATAAAAGAAATGGGACCATCCGTGGCCCTGGAGCAAAAGACACCAATCATGTAAATGTAATATAAAGGGGTTGAAGCATAAGTGAAAGAGGCCTTAGGCACCAGGGTGAGTGGGTTGGGCCTTGATCAACAGATACGGAGTGCCATTTGATAAGTTTTAGAAGACTGATAAAATCATATATTTGTTTTTAAGAAAACCACCCTGTCAGATGCGTGGTATAGAGTAGTAAAGGGGACTAGTGATGAGCCTTCAAGAAGAAACTCAAACCATCTATTGTTTAGGACCATATTAGGGTGAGTAGAGATGAAATGCCAGTTTGAACACAATTCCGAACTAAGTCAATGAAACACTATGTTGTATCATAGCTCCATGGCTCTAACCAGTGTCCTGGGAGTCACACTCAGAAGCACCCCTCCCCAACAGCCTCTGTGTCCTGCTACCTCCCAACCCTCCCCCCCACCACAAGTTCACTCTATTGCCAAGTCCAGTTGGTCCCAAATCCTAAATCTCTCTCAATTTCGCAGAGACATTTGGTTGATACAGTAAGATATTCAAAGCTCACCATAATTTCCCCCCAATTTATTTCCAATGTGATTTTTCCAAATATTCTACACAAGCCACACAGATCTACACATGGTCCTTTCTTGAAACATATTTTATGCTTTGCCACTTCTAAGTTTCAGCTCATGCCATCTGTCTTGTGTGGAATCCACTGCCTCTTTCCCGGTTCCTTTCCAGAAGGCATACATTCTCTACATGTGAAGTGTCTCAGGTCACCTCAGTCACAGGATTCCCTTCTCTCTCTGAAATGTCCTAGCACTTACCACCTGTCCATTCATTTGCAGTTAATCATCAGTTCCTGTCCTGTGATATTACTAGATTGTTGTATTCAATTATTATTTATCTCTTGCATTGTTTTGTAACTCTTAAAGTATTTATGCTTTATTTCCCAAACTGGATTGTAATTTCCGAAAGCTAGGGCTTTGAGCACTACTAATATTAACTTTTAGGCCCTACATAATATCTTATATATAGTTGGCATTTAATTAGTATATGTTAATTAACATGTTGACTGACATTTCTACAGAAAAAAAAATTACAGTTGGAGTTCATGAACTAGAAATTGCCTGAATTAATGAACATCAATTTTTTACTTACTAAATATTACGAGAATAGGGGCGCCTGGGTGGCTCAGTGGGTTAAAACGTCTGCCTTTGGCTCAGGTCATGATCCTAGGGTCCTGGGATCGAGCCCCTCATCGGGCTCTCTGCTTCCCCCCCTCTCTCTCTCTGTCTGCCTCTCTGCCTGCTTGTGATCCCTGTCTGTCAAATAAATAAAATCTTTAAATAAATAAATAAATAAATATTTGGAGAATACATATAAACATGTCAATTACGTTTTTGTTCAAATTTTATGCGTCTCCTTTGTAGAATTCTTGAAATCCACAGGACAATATGCAGCACAATTTCTGGTTTAGATACTCTGCCCGCTGAGCAGAGAAAATCTTCCCTTGTATAAACAAACAGTGAAGGAAGGGGAGGTGAGGAGAAGGGGTGAGAAGGAACAGAGAAGGAGAAGGGGAAAGAAATGGGGAAGAGTGGGGGAGAAGGGGGAAGAGGAGATAGGAAAAGGAAAAAGAAGGGATAGATAAAGAAGAAGGAGATCAGCCAGAGAAGGGAAAGGTTCTCTTCTGATTAAATTGGTGGGGCAACCGCCTTCTAAAAAAAGGTCCTGTTTCTGACTAAAGCAGTTTGGATCGTTTTCTTCCTTAAACATCTCGTATACAATAAAAAGTAGATTTTTCAGTGACATGGTCAAGGCTGTCTTTGAAGGTCATTCTGATGGCTTAGAGGAAGGTAATATTGCAGTAATGGAAGGCAGGTCAGGGAAGAGCCAAGGAGAGCCAGAACTGCAACACTGGAAAGAGGGAGAAGGCTTTGTAAAATTTTCACAGGTTAAAAAAAAAAAAAAAAATTGACATGATATCTCTACTTACCGAGATTTTTGTGATTTTCTTCTATAATTGATAAGGAGGGAGCACAAAGCAACATGCATGTTATTACAGTTAACTCCATGAGGAAAGGCACGAAACTAAGTTACCGAAAATCCCATAATTACCATGAGGTTCATAATGGCTCCCCTCCACCTACCCCCTTGTCTACCACACACAGACACACAAAAGCCAACAAAACTCTGATTTCTCTTATCCAGTTTTATTTGGAAAGTCTACACCTGGTAAAATCTGCTTCGTCAAAGCTAGCAATGGGATATGAAGTTCCATGTCATTCTTGAACTTCAAAATAACTTTGTAGATTATTACAACTGAAAAACCTAAGTAGAATTGAAGAGCCCGTGAATGTAAAAATCTTCTATAGCTCTGGGTCTTCTCATTTACATGGTTGAGATTGTTCTTTATAATATTTCATATTCTTAGATTAAAAAAATCGTATGAAAAATAGTCCTTCCTGATAGGGCAGGGAGATGGCCCTGGAAGTCCAAAGTGGTGAGAAGGTGGTGATTGTGGAGTAAATTATATAGCAGCCTCTGCCTGTTTCCTCCCTTTGACAAAGCAAGTTATTTAATGTGGTGAAAGTCAGTGTTGAAGCAGTATCATTATTTACTAGAAATCACATGTCATTTAAAAAAAGTTAAAAAAAAAAAAAAGAGGAAGTTCAGGCTAAGCAAAACGTGGGTCACCAGATGGCTTACGTAAATATGTAGGTTAGGTACAGCTGGGAAAGTGGGGCCCCCCGCAGAATCCCACAGAAAGAGCCACCAGACCCAGAACCCTTCTCTCCTTCAGAGCAAAACTTCTAAGCAGACAGGAAGACTAAAAGGCAGTCACAGCTCAACACAGCGCAAATAATCAAATGGCAGTCACCTATGTGACGCGACTTCAGAAGCACACATACGCACACACCACTTCCTTCCACCCAAAAAAAAAAAAAAAAAAAGTCTTTGAGAGTTTTTTGAAACTTGCCTTGTTTCCACCAAAGTACAAATAGAAATGGTGTGAACTGAATTCACTAGAATATTTTGTAAAAGAAGGAAGTTTGACGCACAACTTAGGAAAGACTTAAAGACAAATCATGTTTCTTTTCCATCATGTGTTTTCACCAATATAGATTTGTGACCATTTTCAAAAAATCATATTGAAATGTGAATTATCATGAGGACCCTTTTTATCATTCAAACCGTTTCCCCTCTCTCTGCCCCTCCCAGGACCATCAACCAGGGAGTCCTTGATTAAAATTCATGCCCATGACTCCCTGGGTATGTACTGTTTCCCTCACCACAGGGCTCTCTTGGCCACATGGGTAGAAGAGTTTCCTGTCAGTCACAGTGAAGCCTGTGCTGGCTATCACATCCGTAAGCACACACTGCAAATTCTGTCAGCCCTCCAAAAATAATTTATTTTCCTTCTTGACTCTTCTCACTTCGCTCTTCACACTTGGGGTATTTAAAATACAAGCTCTACTTATGAATTCATTCCTGTAACAAACAGTATTTGAGCACCTAACCCATGGCAGGAGCTCTTCCAGGGCCTTGGAATTCAGCAATGAGCAACACATAAAGGTCCTTGCCTTCAACAAGCTCGTGTTCCCATTGTGAAGTAGTAATGCTCTTCTGATAAACATAGTAAACAAAGAAATAAATATTAGACAATATCAATGCTTTAGAGGGAAAGAAAGGAAAAAGCAGAGTTGTTGAAGGAGGATCAGGAGTGTCAAGTTGTGTGGGAAGGAGTAGACTGAAGTAAGAACTAGAATCCAGAGTAGGCCTCAGAGAGAAGGGGAAATTTCATCAAAGAATTGAAGAAGGTAAGGGTGTTAGCCTTGCTGGTATCTGCTGGATGGAAGAACATTCCAGGCAAGGAGAACCGCTAACATAAGGACTTGAAGCAGGAGCAGGTGTGGCAAATTCGAAGACAGTAAGAGGGTCATTGTGGTGAGAGTTGAACAAGGAAAGAGTATAGGAGAGAAGGTCCTAGAGTCAATGAGGGCCAAGTTCATACACAGTCTTTTACTGTGAGTGAAAGTAGGAGCCATTGCAGGGTTTGGAGCTGAGAGAGGAAATGATCTGACTGACGGTTTAGAGGCTCATTCTGCTCTCTGAGTTGACAATCGTCTGTGGAGAGGTAAGAGGAAAATGAGATGATACATAAGAGAACACCACTGTATGTCTGGTCCATGGGATACAAAAAGTGTTTGTTGAATAGATTTATACATGAACAAATGGAATACGGAAGCTGAGGAAGGAGACACATTATTCCTCACAAACATGAGGTAATGCATGATACGTTTTCACATCTTTGGAAACCAGACAGTACATTAAGGTCCAACATTAGAATTATGTGTATGTGGATGTGCATGTCTCCATCTATAAATGTATGTATAAAAATTTACTGCGTGTCTTCTGTGTGAAAAGCACATCTGACAAATGCCTTCACCTAATTTACACTACATGTACAAATGTGTGCATACCGTAGTGTCCATTAATGCCAACCTCCATATAATAGGGCTACTTTCATTTCCTGAAAAATAGCATCTTCTAATACTGTCAAGCTGAGGTCAATTTTTTTTTTAAATTCTGAACTTTCTAGAAGGAATCTCTTCTTACAAACTAAAGGTCATGGTTTCAATTCCCACTTAAGTATATTAGGTTGAAAAGAGGGAAAATTTTCTATAGCCACAGATTTTTTTCCTCAACCCCAAAAAACTTCTAGTAAACAGGCATGAAAAACAGCCGAGAGACTGAATCTGGAAAGTCCTATACAAACCTATCTAGAAGAAAAAGAAAGGACAGTGGCTATGAACAGTGGATTGATACATGAAGGTCAGCAGACACATAAAATATACTATGTTTAAACATGACAATATAGTTTCAAGATTATCAGTGTCAGGACTGAACAAATCTTAAAGTTTGAAGAAATTGTCTCATTCATCTGATTGTCCATAAATAATTATCAAACATGTACTATATGCCTGGCACTGGAAATGCAAATTGAACAGGGTAATATCTGTGCCTGGGTTATAATCGCATGCATTTCCAACCAGGATAATATCACCCTCCCGGAGAGAAAATTCACTCTAGGGCAAGCTGAAAAGACTTTACACTTTCAATTTATAAAATACAAATATATGCCTACTGTATATCTGTGATATTAAAATTTAATGGGGGGAGTGTTGATTAGAGGGAAAATGTCTAAAAAAGACTCATTAGGAGGGCAAAAACGAACAAAAAGATTGAGAAATATTGGTCTAGTGGGAGATAAGTGATTATGATAAAATCCCGAAACTGCAGTGATAGGGAAAATGTAGGGTGTTGTGGGAACACACACCAAGCACACCAAAAGGGGAAGTCAAAGAAAGCTTCCTGGGAGAAGTCACACCTCAGCAGAGCTCTAAGGGGTGACTGGTAGGATTTGTTCAGGCATGCAGGTGCTGAATGGTTTGCTAGAATCAAGGCAGAGGAAGAGCTTATGCAAATGACCTGGACAGTCACTTACATGGACTTTCACTGAGCAAAATCCACATAAAGCCCTAGGCCATCTAGCTTGGCTACTTTGGCTCACTGATTCATGAAGTCAGACAGGCCACAGAGAAAACACTAAAAACTGAAAGTTGAATTTGTGCCGCATTCTGGACCTCGTCTGTCCTTCCTCCCATTAGAGGCTTCTTTCCATCATTTGCCATCATCACAGTGAGGCGCTCACTCCTTCCTGCAGGAGAATTCCCACAGCCCCCCCCCCCCCCCCGCCTGTCAACCCACCAGTGTCACTAGAGCAGCAGAACAACAGAGTACAGAGTAAGCTGACGAAGTCATGTGCTAAACTGAGCCACCTGGAGAAGGTCCCCAGTGTCGCTTTTCTCTGTTCTCAAAGCTACACATAGATGCGCATCAACCCCCCCGCCCAGCTAAGTGTTCGTAAATGAGACTGTAAACCATTGGTTCAAGAGAATTTGAGTATTCCATGAAGTCCATAGTTCTTAAGTTTTAGAATCTAAGGAACGCTACAGACATCTCCTTCATTCATCCAGTTGCAAATATGTAAAGTACCTACTATGTGCCTGGCACTGTTCTAATCACTGACGGTGCAGCCAGAATAAGGAGACAAGGTCCTTCCCTCATGGAACTTGCTTTCTCAAGGGGCAAAGTCAAATGGAAGATATGTGAACAAATAAATAAATCTAATAGTTTCAATTAATTGTCAAAGTTATGAAGTAAATTTTAAAAGGCCCAAGTGTTAAGAAGTGACTGTAGATAAGGAGATGAGGGGAATAATGGTAGGAGGTGATATGTGAGCTAAAACCCAAAGGAAGAAGAACCAGCTATATCCAAGCCCAAGCATAGTGAGTAGCAAGTGCAAAGGCCCTGACTTGGAGATGAAAATGCTCAGAGGGAAAACTGATAGTGGGTATACACTTACACAGCTATACTGTTTTTATTTATTTATTTATTTATTTATTTTTTAAGATTTTATTTATTTATTTGACAGAGATCACAAGCAGGCAGAGAGGCAGATAGAGAGAGAGAGGGGAAGCAGGCTCCCTGCTGAGCAGAGAGCCTGACATGGAGCTCGATCCCAGGACCCTGGGATCATGACCTAAGCCGAAGGCAGAGGCTTTAACCCACTGAGCCACCCAGGCGCCCCAGCTATACTGTTTTTAAACATAATTTTTAAAGTATAAGTGGTTTAATAACAAATCCTACCAGTCACCCCTTAGAGCTCTGCTGAGGTGTGACTTCTCCCAGGAAGCTTTCTTTGACTTCCCCTTTTGGTGTGCTTGGTGTGTGTTCCCACAACACCCATTAGATATTTTCCCCTCTAATCAACACTCCCCCCATTAAATTTTAATATCACAGATATACAGTAGGCATATATTTGTATTTTATAAATTGAAAGTGTAAAGTCTTTTCAGCTTGCCCTAGAGTGAATTTTCTCTCCGGGAGGGTGATATTATCCTGGTGATATTATATAAGGGTGATATTATCCTACCCTACCTATGCCTTCCAGGAACCCCAGAATCTCCTCCAAACCAGGAAGTAAGGAATTAATGACTCTAGAACCCAGCACCTTGGCTGTCATGGCTGCTTTCAGTTTGACCAGAATCCAGGTCATATCATTCGTTATATAATTTTCCTATCACTTCATGCTAAAGCATAATACTCATGAAATTATTCAACAACTTCAGAGGTGAACATGGAAGTCCTAAAAATCCATCTTATGCCCTCAAGTTTATCCAAATCCTGGTTTTATCTGCTAAAGAGACAAGAGCAGAGAACGGTTGCTCATGTGGGAAGCTGATTTTCTGGGTTTGAGTCCTCATCAGACATTTAGTTAGCTATAGGACCAGGAGCAAGTTGACGAAAATTTCTATGCCTGTTTCCTGTAAAATGAGAACAGTGATGTCTCATGTGCAGATTTAATAATATGGGATATGTAAAGCACTTGAGAGACATTATAGTGGTTACTCTATGAATTATGAATCCCTGTTAAGTTATGTCTACCACCTCCAGTCCAACTAATTCCATTTCACCATAACATATTTTTTTCTTCATTTCCATTGGCCAAATTTCTACCAACTTGCAAACTCAGATAAAATGCTACCCATCATGAAATTTCTACCAGCATCAGCTTCTAGAAAAGCTCTTTCCTCCTCTGAACAACTATGAATACTGTTTATCCCACTAGTCTAATCATTTATTGCCTTACAAGGTGATTTTGTATATAGTTGACCTTTGAAGAACACAGGTTTGAAATGCATGGGTCAACCTATATACTGATTTTTTTAAATAAATACAGCACATTTACTGTAAATGTATTTTCCTTATGATTTTCTTAATGATATTCTTTTCTCATTTATAATAAGAATACAATATATTAAACACGTAGCATACAATGGGTCAATCGACAGTTTATGTCACCAGTAAGACTTCTAGTCAACAGTTAGCTATTAAGGGTTAAGTTTTGGGGGAGTGCAAAGTTATACTCAGATTTTTTACTATGCAGGGCTTGGTACTCCTAACCCCTGAGTTGTTCAAGGATCCACTGTACATGTTTTCCATACTGTTCTAGATTGCAAATCATTTAGACCACACTGCCCCATAGAAATATAGTTTGAGACAAATAAGTAATTTGAAATGTTCTAGTTAGCCACAGAAAAAAAACTTTTTTAAACAGGTGAAATTAATTTTATGGGGCTAAGTGATCATGTATTTTATTATATTATTTATATTATATTTTGATGATATATTTTATTTAACCCCATAGCCAAAATAACATAATTTATTATAAAATCAATATAAGCAAGTGATTAATGACTTACTTTGTGTTTTTTGTACTGTATCTTTGAAATCTAGTGTGTATTTTACACTTACAGCACATCTCAATTTGGACTAGTCATATTTCAACTATCCCACAAACACAGACGGATAGTGGTTATCATTTGGGACAACGCTGTTTTAGGGCATGTGTTATCCTCTCTATCTCCGTATTTTTCACAATGCCCAGCATAGCACATACCCTATTTCAGAAGCTCAAAAAATTACTTGTCAATTTATTAATTACTTTACTAATTAACTTAAAATCAGTATAAAAATCTAACAGTAGGGGAAACGTATTTCTGTTATTCATAACACAAAAAAGGAAAAACATGGAAAAATAATTTTAGCATCTTTAAAGAATAAGTTTGCTCATTGGAGTGATAAAATGAATTTTCAGTTATATTTCTCATTTAGAAAATACTTTAGAAATACTAAGTCCAAAAAAAAAAAAAAAAAAAAGAAATACTAAGTCCAGGATCATTGAAGAAAATAGTATGCACAGCAATAAAATTATTTGTTTGACCTATTTGGAGAAACAACTCAATCCTACCTTCCTGATAAGAATAAGAATTTCAGGTAAGAGTAACTCATCCTTAAGTGTGTGGGATTTGATAAAGCTTGATGAAAATGTTTTGAAGTTGTTTTCCTGCTCACCACATGACTTTTCCTAAATATGTTGTGTTCTGAAATATATTCAGTGTTTTCATAAATGACTTTCCAGTTATTCTAATGCAGTTACAGAAAATGAATGCCATTATTTCCATAATCATCAAGAACATACTAAGACCAGATCAACTTGAATTGTTCCTGTTAGAAAGTTGCTATGAAAGAAAGTGAAAATCCCAATAGGTGTTCCACCACTTTAAAATTGTAGCTCCCCACTCCTTCCTTATCAACTTTAGACCTGTTTTTCTTTTTAACCTTAAGTATCCATATGCATGAAGTATAGATTATGGTAGAGACTTAGGAAGAATTAGCAAAATATGGTAACTAGGGAAGTAAAATATCTTACCTTTGGCAATTTCAATGGTAATTTGCAAACTGGCAACTGGTGATGGTTTTCATCAAGTATAAGAGATTGATCCAAGTTGTGGACTACCTTTTCTTTAGGTATTTTATAAATTACAATGGTGCCCTTATAATGAGGGCAGCTATAGTTTCCAAATTCATCCACCTCTTTGATCTGGAGTTCCAGCCTGGGTTTTCTTTGTAAATGAAATATAAGCTTGTAATCTTTTTCATAATCCTTCCCATTGCCTAAAAAGAAGTAAAATGCTATTCTTATTATTAAAATATTACCATTTTGTCTTATTCACTTTTTAAAGTCCAAATAATTATTTTACTTTTTAATATAATTTAAGTTATTTTGGTATCATCACTTTTGCCAAAATTTAAGCAGCAGTGGTCTGAAACTGCAGATGACTAAAAGGGTTTCTTATCTATAATTGGGTCAGGTGCTCTCTGGCTGTTTCTAGATCTAAAAATCTTTGATTTTCTTTTTCCCTTCCATTTTGCTCTAACAAAAAAACTATTGGAAATATTCAGTTCTTTCTGTATTTAGAAAATTATTTTTACCTTTCAGTAATTGTCTTTTTTCTCTCCCCTAACTATTCATAGCATATGGGACACTATCGTGACCTCACCATAGGCATTCTAGATGTATGGTATTCACCAGCAGCATGTGGCTTTAAAATTAAAGGCGAAAATAATTAAAATTAAATAAAATGGAAAATCAATTCCTTAATCACTCCAGCCCCATTTCAAATATTCAATAACAACCTATGTTTAGTAACTACCTTATTTGACAGTGCAGGTGCAAAACATTTCTACCATCACAGAAATAGAGATATTTTAGCAAAATTTTTAAAATGGAAGATTTACTAGATTTATGTTACTGACATTTGTATTGAAACCTGATTAATTCCACCAAATAAGGGTACATCTTCTCAACTGCTCATTGCAAATACTAGAGCTTAGTTGGAGATAACTTTTCCCTCATGGAGGTTTTACCAGGACAATTTTATGTTGTCACTGCAAAAGCAAGACAGAGACTGCCATTTTCCTTAAGGCATGTCTACATTACCCTTCTCAAAATGTAAATATAAGCTAGATTGTAACAGTAAGATAGTATGTTTCAAACTTAGAGAGCTAAATCTACTTCCAGCCCAACTATTTATCCACACTGTAATACTTATCCAGTCATTTCACATCTCTGAACTTCTTGGAGGCTTAACTTCCTTATCTTTAAAACAAGAGAAATAAAACTTACCTCCTAGGATTGTTCTGGGAATGAAAAGAAATAATATGGATAAAGTGATCAGCACTTATTTTTTTTTTAAAATATCAACATGAAGCCTTTATATAGAAGTTGAAATTTCCTCCTATTCCTAGAAGCCTAAATGTTTACTACTCAGAGCTCTCTCTCATGGAAAACCTTCCCAATAAAAGAAGAGTTCAGTGAGAGATGTAGATGACACCAAAATTTTTCTCCCTGTTGGACTACCAGAGGCCATTTTGGTGAATCTCTAAAGCACAGTCAAATCCAGAATATGAAGAACTCCAGGTTATGAAAGGTGTTGGAGAATGTCTCTTCACAAAATTTTATATTTTAGGGGCAACTTGGCTGAATAGAATGATTCCTAGGACATCCTAGAAAAAGAATGACAAGCCAGGGCTTGCCTTCTTAAAGAGTTTCATTCTGATAAAAAAAAGAAAAAAAAATTGGAGTCACCAAAAATGTCACCTAGTAAATTAAGTAAATTAGAATTTATAGATCACTGGACACTTGACAAAGGTCTACTCCATTTTGCCCCAACAGAATACAACTTAATAAATCTCTCCTTCTCCCCTTTGAAAGATACTCCCTGCTAGGTATTAAATTACTTGTAATGAATAATTTAGTTGCAGGATATAAAAGATTGAGGGTGAAGCATAGCTACATTGGTTCAATTTAGATCTTAAATTTGTCCACCTTTCATTGCCAGTTAATTTTTTAAAATAAGGATCTGTAATGTAAATCTCTGACATGTTTATATATGAAATAAAGATTAAACTCTTAAGGATTTACTGGGAGTAAATAACATGATTTTAATGTCATAAATAGAAAGCATAGATTTTTTTTTTTAAGTTGGAATTTCATTGCTGCCAAGATATGGCACTACATTTTGAATGCCCCTTGGAAAAAAGTGCTTAAAATTAAAAAAAAAAAAAAAAAAAAAGACAAGCAACACAAAGAAATTTCACTATTCTATTTTTTTCTCCCACATTCTCATATTTAGAGAAGTAAAAGCAAAATTCATTTATTGCATTCCAAAATTATGAAATCAGCCATCAGCTGACCTTTTGAAAACCTCTTTCTCCTCAACATATTATGTAATATAGTTCCTAGAAGACATTGGAATAGTAGCTGTTCAATAAATATTTGTCATATGAAGAAATAAGGAATTTACTTATATTTTATGTTACTAGATATATCTTATAGCAATATATTTTCTTCTCAGTGAGGGGAATTGGGATATTTTTCAACAATTACATAGAAAGTACAAGTGTAGAAATACATGCTTTTGCTTAGAGAAGTCAGATGAGTAAGTTTAAGGCTAGCAAAATGAAGAACCAGAAGAATTTGGTAAGAACCACTGGCTCGGGGGTTCCCGTGTTCTAACACATCTCCACCACCTCTACCCGTATGCCACCATCATCCCTTGCTTGGTTTGCTACAATGGCTCATTTACCATCTCCCCAATTCTTCTTTTGCCTCTGAGATTACAACTGTGTTGGGAATCTATTCTATAATCCAACTCAGATTATGTGACTCCTCTGTGTAACAAGATGGCTCCCCATGTCACTTGGAATAAAAGGCAAACTCCTTGTTATGGCCTTCAAGGAATGCTCAGTACTCACCTCCTATCCCGAACTGTCCTCTCACTTCCTCTCATCAGCCCATTTCAGCCTCCTTGCTGTTCCTCAAACAGATCAGGCACACATCTGCCTCTGTTCAGGAGCACTCGGAATCCCTCAGCCTGGGACAAACTCCCCTGAGATAGGATTACAGCTCCTTTCTCGCCTTCTCTAAGTCTCTGCTTAAATGCCACTTTCTCAAAAAGTCCTCCTTCATGAGTAGATTTAAAATTGCAACTCTGGCACTCCCTCTAAGACTGTTGATATCTTTTCCTTACTTTATTTATCTATAAGGCACCTCTCCCCCATACACTGTACATTTCATTTACTTATTTGTTTTTTGTCTTTCTCCAGTAGAATAAAATATACACAAGGGCAGGAAATTTTTGTTGAATGAATGAAAGGGTGCTCATTCTAACATCCTACACATGTTTCTGGGAAGTGTACCTCCCCGGGCCAAAGACATTCAGGGCAACTTTGACACAGAGGGACCGCTTTAGGAATTACTAGACATGATGGGTCATGCTAAAGTGTCATTACATCAAATTTTATCTGCCCATTCCCTGGCACTTTCTGGATTTTGTGAGCATTGGGGGTTTAGATGACATGCAATAAGAGGTCTAAGTGCTGAATTAACATCTGTAACCTGGAGAATGAAAACATATATTTAGAAGGATGACAAAGACCAATATAAAAAAAAAACCCAGGGGAGCACTTATTTTCTCTTAGAAGGAGAAATAAAGTACATGGCCCATGATCTCATTAAAAGGAATCATTTCTATTCTATATAAATAAATACAAAATTTTTGACATTTCTCAAAGGACAGTCACCTAAACATCTAAATTAAAATTAAATAAAAATATTTAATTTTCAAAATATTTAAAAATTAAACATTTAAATACTTTAAATTGCATAATTCTATAATGTTAAATTCTTTCCTAAGTTTTTATCTTCCATTCTTCCAACAAATACTCCTTCTAACTGTCAGGCACTATACTAGGTGCTGGGTATGGAATGGTGCCCACTAACAGGACCGGACCTGCTCTCAAAGGACTGTAGTCGGAGAAAAGGACGTTGATCCAACAACTAAATGAATAAATGAAGATTGTATCTATGGCCAGGTACACAAGAGAGAAGTACAGATAGATCTGAAAAAGTAAGATAAGAACTGGAGCGCCTGGGTGGCTCAGGGGGTTAAGCCTCTGCCTTAGGCTCAGATTAGAATCTCAGGGTCCTGGGATCGAGTTCCGCGTCGGGCTTTCTGCTCCGCGGGGAGCCTGCTTCCTCCTCTCTCTCTCTCTGCCTGCCTCTCTGCCTACTTGTGATCTCTCTCTGTCAAATAAATAAATAAAATCTTTAAAAAAAAAAAGAAAGTAAGATAAGAACTGACATATCAGGAAAGGCGGGAACACTCTTCTAAACACGACCATCAGGATGAGGTATGAAAGTGGAGGTGGAGGTAACTGGAAGTGGGTGGAGTGGGTGGGTGGAGAGGAGAACCCCCTAAGCAAACATTAGCTGATTGTATGTCTTTGAGATTCACAGAAACAATCACAGGCTCTAATGAAAGGAGGAGGTACCAGAGCTTTCCTGGGAATCTTGCTCCTCTTACAGGGAGAGGAACCCAGTGAGGCCACACATCTGAGCAGAGGTCTCTAGGAAAAGCAAAAGAGAAACAATCTGGCATCCTGCCTTAGTCATTTCCCTCAAGTGAAGATGAGTTCTTCTCCATTCCTTACATGGAGGAATTGCTCAGGCACTCTTATTTTAGCTTATGTTCTCCCTCCCCATTACAGGCAATGATACACTCAGTGCCATGGCTTATGAGAATCATAGTAACTCACTCCTGTTTAGGGTACTAGATAAACACAGCTGCTCTTCCAAGTATTACAGGAAAATCACTGGCATCATTACTTTGGGTGGGACACTTCCAGTTTTTGACTATCTCCTCTTAGAGAGATTGTCCCAGGGTAGACACTGTGGTTTCTGTTTCGGAAGTCAAGTAGAAAGTATCTCTTCTACGTTCCTTCCTCCTCCTCCTCACCCTTCCCTTTCCCTTTTTCTGATACCCTGTCACTCACTCACTAGCTCCTGCCAGCTGACTCAGATGGCTGGGACAGTGAACGTGGAAGTGGAAAAGATGGTTCGCGCTGGGACACTATGGGTCTTATTTCTGAGATGCCAGAAAAGGGACAGACTCAGCTTCAAGTTTCATCATTTTTGTGACAACAAAGAGCCAATGGAGCTTGGCTTCATTTCCAGAATTAGAGAGAAAATAAGCATCATTAAAAATCGATGAGATCTCTATCAATTTATAAGTGAACTTATATATGTGAACTTAAATTACTTCGAGTCTATCACAAGATTCCTGGGCCAGAAATCCCCATAAAACCCATGCCTGACTTTTCCCCTACCCCTCACTTTTGCAAACAGACCTATTAGATTCTATTCCACATCAAGGAGAGAAGTTACAGAGGGGAAGTGGTTGAATTAGTAAAAAGAAATTGCTGGGATGGCAACTTCTCCAAAAAACTTTTTATCTCTTCTCTCATATAGCTGTTTTCTCTTTGTGTTCTCCTTTTTCTTCCTTTTCTCATTCTCTTCATCTTCTTTTTTTCCCATTTTATTTTATTTTATTTCTTTTCAGTGTTCCAACATTCATTGTTTATGCACCACACCCAGTGCTCCCCATGCAATCCATGCCCTCCTTAATACTCACCACCGGGCTCACCCATATCCCCACCCCCTGCCTCCAAAACCCTCAGTTTGTTTCTCAGAGTCCACAGTCTCTCATGGTTTGTCTCCCCCTCCGATTTCCCCCATCTCACTTCTCCTCTCCATCTCCCCATGCCCTCCGTGTTATTCGTTATGCTCCACAAGTAAGTGAAACCATATGATACTTGACTCTTTCTGCTTGACTTATTTCACTCAGCATAATCTCTTCCAGTCCCATCTATGTTGATATAAAAGTTGGGTATTTATCCTTTCTGATGGAGACATAATACTCCATTGTCTATATGGACCATATCTTCTTTATCCATTCATCCGCTGAAGGGCATCTTGTTTCTTTCCACAGTTTGGCAACTGTGGCCATTGCTGCTGAACATTGGGGTACAGGTGTCCCTATTTTTCACTACATCTGTATTTTGGGGTAAATACCCAGTAGTGCAATTGCAGGGTCCTAGGGTAGCTCTATTTTTAATTTCTTAAGGAATCTGCACACTGTTTTCCAAAGTGGCTGCACCAACTTGCATTCCCACCAACAGTGTAAGAGGGTTCCCCTTTCTCCACATCCCCTCCAACACTTGTTTTTTTACTGTCTTGTTCATTTGGGCCATTCTAACTGGTGTAAGGTGGTATCTCAACGTGTTTTTGATTTGAATCTCCCTGATGGCTAACGATGAAGAACATTTTTTCATGTGTCTGTTAGCCATTTGTATGTCTTCTTTGGAGAAGTGTATGTTCATGTCTTCTGCCCATTTTTTGATATGATTATCTGTTTTGTGTGTATTGAGCTTGAGGAGTTCTTTATAGATCTTGGATATCAGCCCTTGTTCTGTAGTGTCATTTGCAAATATCTTCTCCCATTCCATGGATTTCCTCTTTGTTTTGTTGTCTGTTTCCTTTGCTGTGCAGAAACTTTTGATCTTGATGAAGTCCCAAAAGTTCATTTTCATTTTTGTTTCCGTTGCCTTTGGAGACATGTCTTGAAAGAAGTTGCTGTGACTGATGTCAAAGAGGTTATTGCCTATGCTTTCCTCTAGGATTTTGATAGATTCCTGCATCACATTGAGGTCTTTTATCCATTTCAAGTTTATCCTTGTGTATGGTGTAAGAGAATGGTTGAGTCTCATTCTTCTACATATAGCTGTCCAATTTTCCCAGCACCATTTATTGAAGAGACTGTCCTTTTTCCAATGTATATTTTTTCCTGCTTTGTTGAAGATTATTTGACCATAGAGTTGAGGGTCCATATCTGGGCTCTCTATTCTGTTCCACTGGTCTGTTTTTACCTCTTTTTCTTATCTATTCCCCCACATCTCTCCCCATTATCCTGAAACTTCTCATATTCATTTGCATTGTTTGTTTTTCTTAGTATTGTCATATATTCCCTCATTCACTGCATACCTATTGAAAGTTCTTGATGTACCGGACTTTCGATGTACCAGGCTCAGGGGTACACGGGAAGACATAGTCATCATCCTCATGAAATTTACATTCCAGTGAAGAGCACAAGTATGTGAATGAAACATAAGCGAATAAATAAAATAATTTCAAGTTGTGGTAAGATTTATAATGGAAGCAAAAAAGCACCAGATAAATATGAGGGTGAGAGGTAAGCAGGGTGTCATCTAGATCAGAGAGGTTCTTAACCACTTTTGTGCCATGGACCCTTTTGGAACTTGGTGAAACCTATTGAGAAACCTATTGATTGCTTCTCAGAGTAGTCTTTTAAATATATAAAATGAAGTAAGTGGAAGTATAAATAAGATAATTATACTGGAATACAGTTCTGTGCACACATCTCTTGGGAATCTACTGATCCCAGATTAGATTCTTCACAGGACATCAGAAAGAGTTTAGTTATTATTTAAAGTAAATTAAGAGATAACTGTAAGGTTTTAATGATGGGGCAATAAAGTATGATTTATAGTTCTAAACGGTCACACTTGTTCCTGTGTGGGATTAGATTTTACACGGCTAACAGTGGAAGCAGAGGAGTATTTAGGAGGTAACTGCCCGTTGTGTGAGAGAGATGATTCTAGCTTGGACTCAGTAATCCTGGAGAAGACTATTCCTAGAAGAGTGTCACTTAGTGTCTGTCTGTAAGGATCATGCATCCCCTCATAAGAGAAAAGACCGGAAAGGAAGAAGCAAATAAGTGTTTTCCTCTTCCCACTTTTTAAAAGTCTCCTCTCAGTTTTCCAGAAGTGTCCTCAGTCCTACAAGTTTAACAAATTCTTTCTGACATTTATAGCTGTTAGCCCATAGAGAGTGCAACAAGGTGTCTTTATACTTACTTGAAGCAAAGATATTTCCAGTAAATCTTAAAAGAAGCTGGTCTCCTTCTTTTACTTGGAAGGGACGCGATGGCTCCGGGGGACCACTGAACGCTTCCAAGCGCAAGCCCCGAAGCACCTGGCTTAAATCTTTAGAGGGCACCACAAGGATAACTACTCTCCCGGGGTTGTCTTTCTGGTGGCACAGTACAGCACAGGCCATGGTGCTGAGCATGGCCTCCTCCAGAGCTTTCACAAACGAAACCAAATGGCTGTTTTCCACGTTGGAAGAAAGATGAAGCACAACAAACCTGCGTGGGAGCAAAGATGCCTGATGTAAGGGCCACCTGCTACGTCAAAGATATACTCATAACACATAACACCCAAGGAAAGAGCCAATCCCATCCAACATTCTTCAAAATCAAGCATGCTGAAAACCCAATAGTTAGATTCGTGAATGACGTTCATGCAACTCTTGGCAGCCCGGAAAATGTTCAAACCAAACCTGGATCTAAACAGATGTTCATAGATGAAGCAATTGTCCAGCATCAGATCAGCTCTAAATATGGCAGCATATTAAATTATATTTTAACTAGCATTACCAAAGAGCATTACTTCAAACTAGGAAGAGAAGGATAATCAAGGTCATCCATTTACTACCAATGGGACAAAGAATACAGGTCATAATTAAGTGGGGATTAAACATTTCATCTCTGTCTCTGTGTGGTAAGGATGGTTATGCATGGACCCTGTTGTGCGTTGAATTTTATCCCCTCTACCCAAATTCATATGTTGGAGGCCTAACCCCCAGTTCCTTAGAATGTGACTTTATTTTGAGGTAGGGTCTTGACAGAGGTAATCAAGTTAACGTGAAGTCAGTAGGTATATCCTAACCCAATATGACTGGTGTCATAAAAAGGGGAAATCTGGACATAGAACTATGCATACACAGGGAAAGCCATGTGAACATGACAATGGCCATCTACAAGCCAAGGAAAGAGACCTGGAACAGATCCTTCCTCACAGTCCTCAGAAGGAAGGAAACTTGCTAACAACTTGATCTTGGACTTCTAGCCTCTAGAATGATGAGCCAATACGTTCCTGTTGTCAAAGCCACCTAGTTTGTGGGACTGTATTAGGGCAGCCTGGCAGACTAATAAATACGCCTTTCTCTGGGCTGGATCATGACCCTTTCACACATTTCTCCCGACTCTTCTCCAGAGAATTACCCTACAGGAGCCCGCTCAGCCAGAACATCCCTGCACCCGCAGACAAGGACTGACTGATGCAGGGGTATAAAGCTATCTTTCTTGATCCTCATGCTCCAGAGCTTCCCTGAGGTATCAGGCTGAGGTAAAACTTCTACTGAAACCAGAGGTTTTCCGATCTTATTCCTTTGCCCTAGTTGTTTCTTTCATTGCCTTACAAGATTCACCTAAGGGTTCTCCTTCAATAAATCAATAAATTCTCATCTTAGACTGTTTCTGACCCAAGACAATTGTAAAGGTAAGATCTTCCATTTTAAAACAAAAGCAATCTTTAGCCATAGGATTGCCTTCTCTTTAAGAGTGTCTGCTTCTCACGAGCTTTAAAACTGTCTAAAACCCTTTTCATAATGAACTGTCTAGAAAACATGGAAATGAGAAAGCAAAATGAGGACACAGAAATAACGAATCAGTTTACATATACACAGTTATGAGATGAGCATAGTAGGAACAACAAATTACTGTCTTTATGGAATTTCATAAATAAAGATGCTATTTTAAAACTATTTGGGAGTTGGGGCGCCTGGGTGGCTCAGGGGGTTAAAGCCTCTGCCTTCGGCTCAGGTCATGATCCCAGGGTCCTGGGATCGAGCCCCACGTCTGGCTCTCTGCTCCGCAGGGAGCCTGCTTCCTCCTCTCTCTCTGCCTGCCTCTCTGCCTAGTTGTGATTTCTCTCTGTCAAATAAATATTTTTAAAAAAAAAAAAACAACTATTTGGGAGTTAAAAGAAACCTTAAACAATACATCTAAGTTATGAGGGCTTTCCAAAAGCACTTATGAAACTCTCATGAATGAAATTATAGACAGCGTATTCATATCAATCCCGGCCAACGTTTGAAGCACACCCTGAAGGACCATTGATACTCTTATTTGAAGAATAAAAAATTGAATCCTATAGTTCCATTTCTATAAATATCAATTGTAAATCATCAGAATATAGTATCATCAACTTTTAGTAATTACCATTGTATTACCTCTCTAAATGTTCACACAATTCAAATGCTACCAAGCCACTCTGCATGTTTCTCACCACCACATCATCCAGACCAAACCAATCACTGTCGCAGCTTCTGAATCCCAGTAGTCTCAAAGATTCACAGGCATTGTTGCCAGGTTTTCTTGGGGAAGCGCTTTTTGTCCTATATAATGGTAGCAGAAGAAAGACTGGTAAAATTTGCGTGGCATAAATCTTATTTAATGCATTCATTCTTTCATTAAGCAAATAATTCAACAACAATACATTGTGGTATTCTATGGGCCAGTAATTATGCTAGGCACCAGGAATACAAAGATAAGAAATATACAGCCCTTGCTTTGCAGAAGCTCACAGGATTACAGCATTATCCAAACACAGGACAAGGTGATCAGTGTGGTAATTAAGGGAATGTGCAGGATGGCTTAGAGCAGAAGGAAAGGCTCAGGGACGCTTGCAAAGTGGAAAGGTTAGTATTGTGGTGAGCTTTGGAGAACAAGAAGCATTTTATTACTGACAAAAGAGTTAAGGGAAAACCCCAAAACATGAATAAACTTGCTGGTAAGTACAGATGCCTTAGAAGAGCCAGATTAGTAGAGGTGCCTGATAGGTAAGACCACAGACTTGGGAGCAAGACTTTCTACTTTCAAATCGTGGGTGAATCTGCATCTTATTAACTATCTAACCATGGGCAAGATATTTGTTCTCTCTGTATCACTGTTTCCTTATTATTTCCTTATTATTTCCTTATAGTATGAGAGTAACATCAGTATCTACATCATGGAATGAAATCGGTATTTGTAAAGCACTTATAATCGTACTAAGCATTAATGTCTTTAATATTCTCATCGTAAAAAAAAAATATTCCCATCCTACTTCCTACAGCAGACATAGAAATTAGCTTTCTTGTACAGTGCTCCTTCCTTTTCAACCTGCTCCACTCAGATCCCCTAAAAGGGGCAGTTGTATGTATCATGTGCTACCTTCCATCAGCCAGAGCTGGACTAACTCACAGTAGACCAATTTTCAGCACTGAAAAAAATTTTATCCTTTTTCTTTGGAATTTGTCTAAGAGGGGCTCAGAGATTATAACTTGTCATGTTGTCTTTTAGCTACGCTGCCCTGGATTATGAAAATAATAATCACAGAGATTAGTAAGAAAGGAAAAATAGAGGAGACGCTAAAAGAGAAAAGGAGAAACATCACAATGAAAGAATTGATGTAGTCCTAGAGATGGAATGGGTAGTCTTAAAATAAACTTTTCTTTTCCTGAATTCACTTAAATGGGTTTATATTACTCACTGAGGAAGAAGTCCTTGATACTGACCATCTTGGAGTGGGGAAAATTGTCTAATGATGCTACTATTCATGAGGGTTTCAGAACCATTTTAGCTAGCTACTAAGAATGAAGACACAAATGTGAATCCCACATCTTTATTTGTGAATAGAATTAGTTACGGTTGGAAGTGTCTGGTGACTCAGCCGGTTGAGCATCTGCCCTCGACTCAGGTCATGATCCCAGAGTCCCAGGATCGAGCCCTGCATTAGGTTCCCTGCTCAGTGGGGAGTCTACTTCTCCCTCTGTCCCTACTCTGCTCTCATGCTCTCTTTCACTCACTCTTTCTCACAT
This sequence comes from Meles meles, assembly GCF_922984935.1. Lineage (NCBI taxonomy): Eukaryota > Metazoa > Chordata > Mammalia > Carnivora > Mustelidae > Meles > Meles meles. The sequence goes on from NC_060067.1 coordinate 38,907,604, forward strand.
AAATAAATAAAACCTTAAAAAAATAATTAGTTATGGCTTTAAATCTACCTTAGTGTTACAAGTTGAGCTGTTTTATGACCCATAAGTTAGTGACTAAATCATATTTAAAATGTCCACTCTGAAAACTTTAGACTCTTCTGATTCCTTCAGGGAATCAACTAGTTTAAAATAAGGAAGATAGTGAAGAAATGGCATTTAGTTTTTGGGTTTTGTTTAAAAACTACAAATACAGTGAATTTTGTAATCCTTCAAAGTTAATAATTTTTTAACACAGGAAGATACACTCAAAGTGAATCCAAAACTTTGACCATTTACTAGAAACTGGCTTAAAGAAATGTATTATTGATTTCTTTTTCTGAAGACGATTCTTACTTTTTTTTTCTACCAATGCCTTAAATTTTTGTGGGGACCTATAGATTCTTCGCTGTAGTGGAAATGGTGCTACTCCCAGGTCAAGGTGGATGTAAAACCCGAGCTAAATAGTGCATTTGGCATTCATTAATACAGTTAGGGAAAAAATCCAGTTTTCCCCCATTCTGATCATATGATAGGACTGCCTTTCCTTTTTTAAAATTATTTTTAAATTTAAGTTTGATTAATTAACATATAATTGTTTATTCATTTCAGGGATGCTAGGCTTTGATTCGTCAGTCTTATATAATACCCAGTGCCCATTACAACACATACTCTCCCCAATGTCCATCTCCCAGTTACCCCATCCCTCCACCCCACAGCCCTCCAGCCACCCTCAGTTTGTTTCCTATGATTAAGAGTCTCTTATGGTTTGTCTCCCTCTCTGGTTTCATCCTGTTTCATTTTTTCCCTCTCTTCCCCTATAATCCTCTGCCTTATTTCTCCAATTCCAGATATCAGTGAGCTCATATGATAATTGATTTTCTCTGATTGACTTATTTCGCTTAGCATAATACACTGTAGTCCCATCCATGTTGTTGCAAATGGCAAGATTTCATTTTTGAGAGCTGCATAATATTCCATTGCATATGTGTCTGTCTGTCTGTCTGTCTGTCTCTCTCTCTCTATATATATATATATATCACATATTCTTTATCCATTCATCTGTAAAAGGACATCTGGGCTCTTTCCATGGTTTGGCTATTGTGGACATTGTTGCTGTAAACACTAGGGTGCAGATGCCCCTTCGGATCACTACATTTGTATCTTTCAGGTAAATATCCAGTAGTGCAATTGCTGGGTCATAGTGTAATTTTATTTTCAACTTTTTGAGGAACCTCCATACCATTTTCCAGAGTGAACTGCACTTCCTGTCCCCTGTGGTTCAGTGGGGCTATATGACTAATTGTGGTTAATAAACGGTGAATGTCACTTGGAGACCAAGCATTTAATTGCTCATGTGAATCTATCCAAAGCTTTTTCTCCTGCTACTTGACAGCAGCCAGAAAGTGGCTGCCTTTCAGCCAGAGTCCTGGAGTAAGGATAACCAAGGAGCAGCCTGCCTTTGATGACAACACAGCATGTGTGAGATATAAAGATTATAACCGGCCCTTGGGAATTCAGGTTTTTGTTAATATGCCATAACGTAACCTAGCCTGCCCTGTATAGTGCATCATCCTTCTGGTCCCAGTGATCTGTTCAGGGATGGGTTTGTAATTGATTTAGAGTAAGAATAATTCTCAGGGCCTTTATGCATATCCATGGGGAAGCTTCCCGTTTTCCACTGGACATGGAGTTATCAAGATGTAGCTATTGCCAGCATGAGGAACAAGAGAATGTCAGAGAATGAAATTGGCACAGAGAAAGGCAGAAAGAGAAGAGAGAGGCTAAGTACTTTCTAGTTTAAGAGGAAATGTAAAGATAAACATATCCCAAGACTTTATTTACATGAACCAAAGAATTTCTTTCTCCTTAAAATTTTGAGTTTCCTTTTCTGACACTTAAAATAAAAATAAAAAATCCTTAATGACATAAAGATCAAAATTAGATTTCATTTTTTCCATCTTTATTGAGATATAACTGACATATCATAGAAGGTGTACAATGTGATGATTTAATACATGTATATGTTGTAAAATGATTGTTGTAGTAAAGCTAGTTAACACATCCATGATTTCAAATTTAGACTTTAATGTGATAATGCATATACCTCATCTTGAAATTAAATGATTTGGCAGCATCCTTGCTTACCCCAGCTATTCCTGACAACTCTGCAAATAAACCCTTCCTTGTATATATGCTATTAGCAGACTTTCATGTCTAGTATTGCCTAATAGTGAATAGCACCTGCTCACACTCCATGAGACATTCTGATGTATTAAGAGATCCTTAAAACATAATCAACCTTTATTAAATCAGTTTGTTTATTCAAGAATAATTGACCTTGCTATTTCTTTTCTTTTTTTTTTTTTTTTACTCTTTTTTTTTTTTTCCCATTTTATTTATTTTTTCAGCGTAACAGTATTCATTCTTTTTGCACAACACCCAGTGCTCCATGCAAAACGTGCCCTCCCCATTACCCACCACCTGTTCCCCCAACCTCCCACTCCTGACCCTTCAAAACCCTCAGGTTGTTTTTCAGAGTCCATAGTCTCTTATGGTTCGCCTCCCCTCCCCAATGTCCATAGCCCGCTCCCCCTCTCCCAATCCCACCTCCCCCCAGCAACCCCCAGTTTGTTTTGTGAGATTAAGAGTCATTTATGGTTTGTCTCCCTCCCAATCCCATCTCGTTTCATTTATTCTTCTCCTATCCCCCTACCCCCCCATGTTGCTTCTCCATGTCCTCATATCAGGGAGATCATATGATAGTTGTCTTTCTCCGATTGACTTATTTCACTAAGCATGATACGCTCTAGTTCCATCCACGTCGTCGCAAATGGCAAGATTTCATTTCTTTTGATGGCTGCATAGTATTCCATTGTGTATATATACCACATCTTCTTGATCCATTCATCTGTTGATGGACATCTAGGTTCTTTCCATAGTCTGGCTATTGTAGACATTGCTGCTATAAACATTCGGGTACACGTGCCCCTTCGGATCACTATGTTTGTATCTTTAGGGTAAATACCCAGTAGTGCAATTGCTGGGTCATAGGGTAGTTCTATTTTCAACATTTTGAGGAACCTCCATGCTGTTTTCCAGAGTGGTTGGACCAGCTTGCATTCCCACCAACAGTGGAGGAGGGTTCCCCTTTCTCCACATCCTCTCCAGCATCTGTCATTTCCTGACTTGTTAATTTTAGCCATTCTGACTGGTGTGAGGTGATATCTCATTGTGGTTTTGATTTGTATTTCCCTGATGCCGAGTGACGTGGAGCACTTTTTCATGTGTCTGTTGGCCATCTGGATGTCTTCTTTGCAGAAATGTCTGTTCATGTCCTCTGCCCATTTCTTGATTGGATTGTTTGTTCTTTGGGTGTTGAGTTTGCTAAGTTCCTTATAGATTTTGGATACTAGCCCTTTATCTGATATGTCGTTTGCAAATATCTTCTCCCATTCTGTCAGTTGTCTTTTGGTTTTGTTAACTGTTTCCTTTGCTGTGCAAAAGCTTTTGATCTTGATGAAATCCCAATAGTTCATTTTTGCCCTTGCTTCCCTTGCCTTTGCCGTTGTTCCCAGGAAGATGTTGCTGCGGCTGAGGTCGAAGAGGTTGCTGCCTGCATTCTCCTCAAGGATTTTGATGGATTCCTTTCTCACATTGAGGTCCTTCATCCATTTGGAGTCTATTTTCGTGTGTGGTGTAAGGAAGTGGTCCAATTTCATTTTTCTGCATGTGGCTGTCCAATTTTCCCAGCACCATTTATTGAAGAGGCTGTCTTTTTTCCATTGGACATTCTTTCCTGCTTTGTCGAAGATGAGTTGGCCATAGAGTTGAGGGTCGATTTCTGGGCTCTCTATTCTGTTCCACTGATCTATGTGTCTGTTTTTGTGCCAGTACCATGCTGTCTTGATGATGACAGCTTTGTAATAGAGCTTGAAGTACGGAATTGTGATGCCACCAACTTTGGCTTTGTTCTTCAATATTCCTTTGGCTATTCGAGGTCTTTTCTGGTTCCATATAAATTTTAGGATCATTTGTTCCATTTCTTTGAAAAAAATGGATGGTATTTTGATAGGGATTGCATTAAATGTGTAGATTGCTTTAGGTAGCATAGACATTTTCACAATATTTATTCTTCCAATCCAGGAGCATGGAACATTTTTCCATTTTTTTGTGTCTTCCTCAATTTCTTTCATGAGTATAATTTTCTGTGTATAGATTCTTAGTCTCTTTGGTTAGGTTTATTCCTAGGTATCTTATAGTTTTGGGTACAATTGTGAATGGGATTGACTCCTTAATTTCTCTTTCTTCAGTCTTGTTGTTGGTGTACAGAAATGCAACTGATTTCTGTGCATTGATTTTATATCCTGACACTTTACTGAATTCCTGTACAAGTTCTAGCAGTTTTGGAGTGGAGTCTTTTGGGTTTTCCACATATAGTATCATATCATCTGCGAAGAGTGATAGTTTGACTTCCTCTTTACGAATTTGGATGCCTTTAATTTCTTTTTGTTGTCTGATTGCTGAGGCTAGGACTTCTAATACTATGTTGAATAGCAGTGGTGATAATGGACATCCCTGCCGTGTTCCTGACCTTAATGGAAAAGCTTTCAGTTTTTCTCCATTGAGAATGATATTTGCGGTGGGTTTTTCATAGATGGCTTTGATAATATTGAGGTATGTGCCCTCTATCCCTACACTTTGAAGAGTTTTGATCAGGAAGGGATGCTGTACTTTGTCAAATGCTTTTTCAGCATCTATTGAGAGTATCATATGGTTCTTGTTCTTTCTTTTATTAATGTGTTCTATCACATTGATTGATTTGCGGATGTTGAACCAACCCTGCAGCCCTGGAATAAATCCCACTTGATCGTGGTGAATAATCCTTTTAATGTACTGTTGAATCCTATTGGCTAGTATTTTGGCGAGAATTTTTGCGTCTGTGTTCATCAAGGATATTGGTCTGTAGTTCTCTTTTTTGGTGGGATCCTTGTCTGGTTTTGGGATCAAGGTGATGCTGGCCTCATAGAATGAGTTTGGAAGTTTTCCTTCCATTTCTATTTTTTGGAACAGTTTCAGGAGAATAGGAATGAGTTCTTCTTTAAATGTTTGGTAGAATTCCCCTGGGAAGCCATCTGGCCCTGGGCTGTTGTTTGTTTGGAGATTTTTGATGACTGTTTCAATCTCCTTACTGGTTAGAAACTGTTTTTTATCCCCTTTCTCCCCCCCACAATTTGGGGTCTCTTCTGATTTGGTTACAGCGCATTTTTCCGGGGTCTTTGCCACCCTATTAGTAGTTTATTTGCTCCTTCATATCCTCTTATCTGGACAAAATGACAAGGCGGAAAAAATCACCACAAACAAAAGAACAAGAGACAGTACCGAAGGCTAGGGACCTAATCAACACAGACATTGGTACTATGTCAGATCAAGAGTTCAGAATGACGATTCTGAACATTCTAGCCGGGCTCGAAAAAGGCATGGAAGATATTAGAGAAACCCTCTCTGGAGATATTAAAGCCCTTTCTGGAGAAATTAAAGAACTAAAATCTAACCAAGTTGAAATCAAAAAAGCTATTAATGAGGTGCAATCAAAAATGGAGGCTCTCACTGCTAGGATCAATGAGGCAGAAGAAAGAATTAGTGATATAGAAGACCAAATGACAGAGAATAAGGAAGCCGAGCAAAAGAGGGACAAACAGCTACTGGACCATGAGGGGAGAATTCGAGAGATAAGTGACACCATAAGACGAAACAACATTAGAATAATTGGGATTCCAGAAGAAGAAGAAACAGAGAGGGGAGCAGAAGGTCTATTGGAGAGAATCATTGGAGAGAATTTCCCTAATATGGCAAAGGGAACAAGCATCAAAATCCAGGAGATGCAGAGAACCCCCCTCAAAGTCAACAAGAATAGGTCCACACCCCATCACCTAATAGTAAAATTGACAAGTCTTAGTGACAAAGAGAAAATCCTGAAAGCAGCCCGAGAAAAGAAGTCTGTAACATACAATGGTAAAAATATTAGATTGGCAGCAGACTTATCCACAGAGACCTGGCAGGCCAGGAAGAGCTGGCATGATATATTCAGAGCACTCAACGAGAAAAACATGCAGCCAAGAATACTCTATCCAGCTAGGCTATCATTGAAAATAGAAGAAGAGATCAAAAGCTTCCAGGACAAACAAAAACTGAAAGAATTTGCAAACACCAAACCAGCTCTCCAGGAAATATTGAAAGCGGTCCTCTAAGCAAAGTGACCTTGCTATTTCTTAAGGACATTTTCTGTATCAAAATTCCAGGCATTAATGGAATTATAATTGGCCTATTTATGTTCGATTGTTCAATTATAATTAACAGGGACATAGAAAAACATGAAAAATCCCATTATGTTCACATAGATGGAAAAAACAATTTCCAGAATTTGTAATACAATTCCCCCAAAAATAACGTGTCTGGGTAGACAAAGCAGCAGATGTGCACTCCAGACTGCCCTTCCCAGGTCTAACAGTACCCCCAATACATTGCTCTGAGATAAATGCCTTAATGCCACAAAATTAAAAGATACTCAGAAGATTTTTCCCAAGATAAAAAAAAAAAAAAAAAAAAAGATCTATTCCAATGTTCCACAAGTAGAAATAGACATTGCTGGGAACTTTTCAAGGAGAGTTTCTTTTTTTCTATAGCAGTTTTAGGCTTACAGCAAAATTGAGAGGAAGGGGGCACCTGGGTGGCTCAGTGGGTTAAAGCCTCTGCCTTTCGCTCAGGTCATGATCCCAGGGTCCTGGGATCGAGCCCCGCATCGGGCTCTCTGCTTGGCAGGGAGCCTGCTTCCTCCTCTCTCTCTGCCTGCCTCTCTCCCTACTTGTGATCTCTATCTGTCAAATAAATAAATAAAATCTTAAAAAAAAAATTGAGAAGAAGGTACAGAGATTCCCTATTTATCTCCTACCCCCGCATATGCATACCTAATATACTATCAATACCCCCCATCAAAGTGGCATCTTTGTTATAATTCATGGACTTACACTTACACAGCGTAATCATCCAAAGTCCACAGTCTACCTCAGAGTTCACTCTTTGTGTTGTATATTCCGTAGGTTCGAACAAATGTAGAATGACATGTACCCATCATCATATTACCATGCAGAGTATTTTCACCTCCCTAAGAATCTTCCGTACTCTGCCTATTTGTCTCTCTTTCACTCCAACCTCTGACAAACGCTAATCTTTTTACTGTCTCCATGGTTTTGCCTTTTCCAAAACGTCATACAGTACGTATCATGTAGACTTTTCAGACCGACTTCTTTCACTTAGTAATATACATTTAAAATTCCTCCATGTCTTTTTTGGCTTCATAGCTCATTTCTTTTTGGTACTGAATAATTTTCTACTGTGGATGTTATCTATCCATTCATCCACTGAAGGACATCTTGGTTACCTCCATGTTTGACAATTATGAATAAATAAATTATGAATAAATTATGCAGGTGTTTGTGTTGACATGTTTTCAACTTTTCTGGATAAATAACAAGAAGTGCTTAGGAGAAGAGTATGTTTAGTTTTGTAAGAAACCAACAGTTTTCCAGCTGTACTATTTTGAATTCCCACCAGCAATGAATAAGAATTCCTGCTGCTCCACAACCTCACCAGTATTTAAGGTTGTCAGTATTCTGGATTTTGGCCATCCATTAAGATGTGTATTGATGTATCATTTTTGCTTTAATTTGTATCTCAGTGATGACATATATAGAGCATCTTTTCGGATTCTTATTTGCCAACTATATATCTTCTTTGATGAGGTATTTCTTAAGGTCTTTGGACCATTTTTTAACTAGGTTTTTTGTTTCTTATTGTTAAGTTTTAAGGTTCTTTATATATTTTGGAAAACAGTCCTTTATCAGACATGTCTTTTGAAAATATTTTCTCCCAATCTGTGACTCATTTTATTTTCTTGATATTCTTTCCCAGAGCAGAAATGTTTAATTTCATGATATCCAGCATATGAATTATTTCTATCAGGAATCATGCCTTTAGTGTTGTATCTAAAAGCCATTGCCATACCCGAGGTCATCTAAGTTTTCACTTACGTTATCTTCTAGGAGTTTTATAGTTTTTGCATTTTACATTTATGTCTATAATTATTATTATGTCTATAATCCATGTTGGGTTAATTTTTGTGAATAGTGTAAGGTCTGTGTCTAGATTCATTGTTTTTTGCATGTGGACATCTACTTGTTCTAGCACTGTTTCTTCAGAAGACTGTCTTCTCCATTGCATTGCCTTTTTCCTTTGTCAAATATGAGTTAACTATACATATATATGTGGATCTATTTCTGGGCTCTCTATTGGGTTCTATTGATCTATTCGCCTATTCTTTCCCTAGTACCACACTGTGTTGATTACTACAGTTATAAGGTAAATCTCAAAATCAGGTATTGCTCCTCTTCCAACTCTGTTCGTCTCCTGTGTTGGCTATTCTGGGGGATCATCTCTTTTTGATTTCTTAAGTTACATGGTAGTTTCACCGACTGGTCTATTTTATTCTTATGTGATATGACATATCTGTTTCACAAATATTCTCGTATATGACTCACATGTTACATTTGAACAAGATCATCTTAAAACCAACAACATTATGCAGAAATAGCATTTTTCATGAACAAAAATGTTTTCCCATTTGACTCTCTAAAATGTTTTTAATATAATATGGAATAAACTTTTATTAAATAAGTTAATGTCACCTTTCATTACTGTCAAGATATCTTTTCTGGTTCATAATTAAATGGCTTTTTCCCAGAAACCATTCAGACATAAAGGAATGTGGTGTGATAAAGACATTTAATTCTTTTTATTTAGATTATGTTTTGGCCTCAACTAGTTTTTATCTTTTTAATTTAATGAGGTATGGAGTGTTTCATTGTATTCCTATTTCCACAGAAAATGTTCACCTATTTTCACCCTTTGATGAAAGAATGTTAAACAAACAGCTGGTATAGGGTTTATTTTATTGTTGTTGTTTTTTAAGATTTTATTTATTTATTTGGCAGAGAGACAGTGAGACAATACAAGCAGGGGGAGTGGGAGAAGGAGAAGCAGGCTTCCCTGCTGAGCAGGGAACCCGATGCAGGGCTCAATCCCAGGATCCTGAGATCATGACCTTAGCTGAAGACAGACACTTAATTACTGAGCCACCCAGCTGACCCCCATTTTATTGTTTTATGCTCCACTGGATAGAGAAAATGCATCTACCATATCTAGAGCTAATAACAACAGAGTCTATTATAAAATACTAATTTAATATTGTTAAAAAAATAGAAGGATTACTAATACTATTTACATTTCCACAAATTTATTCATTAATTTATTTAACTCATGCAACATTTATTGAGCACCTACTATGTTGTACTTGTGCTGAGTGATGCTAAATGGAAAAGAGAATTTAATAATACTATGGTATGATATAGGATGTGCAGAAAGAATGGGACTGACACAAAGAGAGAAAAAATCAGTCCCTCTTCGAGATTTTAGAATGTCTTGACAAATAAGGAAAGAGTTGAACTACCACTTACAGAATAAACCAGAGTTCTTTATGTAAACATGGATGGAAAAAGGATTTTCTAGCAGAAAGTTCATATACTATAGCAAAGAAACAGAGAAAAAAAAGACATCTGCACTTTGGCCAATTGAATTGATGACAAATGGTCATCTTCCTGCTACATGGAAATGCTGGACAAAAACTCTCTTTCTTAAACACACAGACACACAGAGAGCAAGGTAGGGGAACTCAAAAGCCAGAAAGGAAATCCCTTAGGTCTGGAAATTAACAAAATCTCAAAAAACTAGGGGCACCTGGGGGCCTCAGTAGGGTAAGCGGCTGCCTTTGTCTCAAGTCATGATCTTCAAGTCCTTTGATAGAGCCCCAGAGGGCTCCCTGCTCAGCAGTGAGTCTGCTTCTCCATTTCCTTCAGCCACTCCCCACCCCCCCCAACTCATGCTCACTCTCTCTCCCTCAAATAAATAAATAAGATCTTTTTTAAAAAAATCTCAAAAAGTTAGAATTCCCTTCTCTCCCTAGGGAACATGAGCAATTGATTCTACGGATACTTCCGGGGTCATCAGTCTCCTCCACACACACACACAGCCCCGCCCACCATGCATTCACACCAGGCGTGTGGGGCTGGAGGTGAACATATTAGCAGGCACATTCTATGCAGCCCCTAGCTATTGGCTGGAACTAACTCAGTCATAAAACTGGAATCCCAAAAGGGCAGCAGTGGCCATGAAATGAGAAACAAAAACCACCAAACTCTCTTAGAACATGGGCTCAAGAAATTAACAAACACGCAAAGCAGCTCTGGGCAGGAGGGAAGGGGAGAAGAAAAGTTGATCTGACGAAAAATCGTAATCAATACTTGGAAATGAATTTCTAAGGAGAGAACCAGCATTATAGACAGTGTTCTGGATTATACCATGCTAATAGATAATAGTAAACATGTTAATAGGTAGGTGATAGAATAATCTGAATGAAACCATAAAATGAGTGTGTTTACAAAGATTAAGGGGATAAAGAAAGAAACGGAAAGCTTAATGAAAAACAAAGCATCGTGGAAAAATGATTTTTAAAATATAGCAATAGACTTTTAAAAATGAGCATTATAATGAGTGAGATGAACAGTTGAAAGAACTGATTTAAAAAATAGTAAAATATTTTAAAAATGGTAAAATACATGACAAATCTAAGGAAATCACCTCAAATATAGCATAGATGGTGTTAAAAGTATTAGAGATTTGTATAAGATGAACAATAGTATCGATTATATTTAACCCATTTAAAGCTATTTAATGTAACTGCTTATTTTATTTAATCATCTTTTTCCTTTAATACCCTATGCTGTTTTCTTGTTTGTTTGGGTTTTTTGGGTAATCCTTTGCCATATCGACTTTTCCTTTCTGCTTTTTGCTTTTATGAATGAGACTGAGGCAAGACTAATGTTATTCCTTTTTACTTAATCTGTTTCTGCTGAATGGGTTGTTATAGAGTTGTTTCCTTTAAATGTACATTTCCATTTCCTAAGTCATGTCTATGTAAGCATTGTTACTTTTTTTCTTTTTCATAATTGTGTCTAGTAATCAATCAGCACTTTCTAACTCAAGGCTTTAATCAACATCAAGAAATTAAATTCAACTATCCCTTTGATTATTGCTTCTTTTATGGTTGTTTTGGTTGTTCCTTTGATGGTACCCATAATTATTAGGTGACATCACTTCAAATGATTCCTTATCATACCTGGGTCCCTTTTCATCTCTGCTTGTTATCTTTGTATCTCATCCTGTGTCCTCATCTTGCTCTGGTGTATCCTGATGGCTTTCTGCCTCAGAAATTTTGCTTACTGGATACTACTAAGTTTCCAAAATAGATTCCCATAATACTCTCCAGGGAACTGGGATTCTCATTATTCAAGTTACTGTGAAATGTCAGGATGATGTTCTCTTTCCCAATTTCTATAATTTGATTTTTGTGGTTTTGTTCTGCTTTTGGAATCTTTTTGATTGGTATTAAGTTTTTTTTCCTCCCCCTAAAGAAACCATGTAGGGCTTTTTTCCTTAATCTTGAATAAATATTCATCCACACACTTCCAGTTTGGCAACCACTTGAATCTCTTTAAGAGATTTAGATCTGGAGAGCAGATCCATGTGCATAATTTAGAAATCAATTTTCAGTGTCTAATCATTTTTACTGACTCATTTATCTGGATGACCACATGTCATCTTTTCCTACCTGAGATAACTGGATTTTAAGTGTTTTGAATCAATTAAGTGTATGAAAATGTGCCACCATCTGCATGATTTCTACTAGGGCTCTTAATGTCTCTATTCTTATCCCTATACTTATGGGAATTTCAGTTTTGACAATGAAAAATGCTGTCTCTAATTTCTCTCTCCATTCTACTCTGTCATTTCTGAGGGATGTGGAAGTATCCAAAAGAGGAGCAAAGGAACACTGATGTAATCAGTTCCCGAAGATGATTGTCTGTGTACTACAGAGATAAATTTATATTTCTCAAACTATGGGAATAGACAACCAAGGATAGACAAATTATTTTTCTATCATCTTTCTTGCAAATGAAGCAGTTTTGTTTTATGATGGAAAGTGCGTATCAGTCACAAATTATTTTTTAACAATCCTTTGCCATCCATCCTCTATATACAGTAGAAATACCAGATTCTAGCAACAGGTTACTGGTAAAATCCATTTTAAGAATTAAGTTCTTGTCTTTATGAATATACATATATGTATTTCAGGGAATATCTAAAAGAGAATGTCTTACTCTATTAGACTGTACATTTAAATTGAAAGCTCCAGGATATTTCTGGTTTTAAAACTTACTTTACCATGATACACAGGAATGTGGATTAACTAAACTACAACTGTGTATATATATATGTATATATAGAGAGATAATATAATATATAATAATTATATTTATTATGGTATATTTATTATATAATTTATTAAATATAATATTTATTATATTAAATATAATATAATAACTATTATATTATATATTATATATTAAACATATTAAACATATTAAATATATATATTTCCCAAATAGCAAAAGTACATATCACTGGATCACATATATATTTTTATGCCCTCTCTCACTGATCTAACATGGGGGAAAGTTTAATTTCTTCTCCCAGACATAACCTGATGTTTTATTATTGCCAGTACCCTAAATTGTAAATATGATGGGAAAGGACAAATAATCCTCTTCTTAATTTCCAGCCTTGCAGCCTCAAACTAAATAAATGATAGCTACTCAGAGTCATGAGTAGATCTAGAGATATGTGCGTACATCCAAGATTACACCACTTGGTAGATACAGATACTTGTACAAGTTCTTACTCATACTGAGTTTCAATCTTCTCACTAATAAAATGAAAATAAGATGGTGGGTAGATTGGATAAGAAGATATACACAGGAATCCTGGCACACAGAAGCTTCTCAATGAATAGTACTTAGCATTTCAATTAAGTGTCTGAAGTTGTTTCTCCCTCTTCCAGTTTTTCAGAGGAAAACAAAACCCTTTTTCTTCAGAACTGAAGAGTAGGAAATTCCCCTCTATGTTTTTCATTAGGAAAAGAAAATATGTATTAAATGAAAGGATAGGAATTAAGATCAGGATTATTCTGTGTCTACCCTATTTGTTGTTAACCTGTCCTTTTGAATTTCATTTCTAGCTAGTAACTCAATATGCATATTTTTCTTATTAGTGGGGATTTTAATTATAAAAATTAGGAAAGAATCTACCTATATGGGAAAAACAGACTCAAATTGAATTTGTTTTGGAAAAGTTCAGGTTAATTCTTTTCTGACATTTACAGAAACTCTTTTTTTTTTTTTTTAAGATTTTATTTATTTATTTGACAGAGATCACCAGTAGGCAGAGAGGCAGGCAGAGAGAGAGGTGGGGGAAGCAGGTTTCCTGCCAAGCAGAGAGCCAGATGTGGGGCTCGATCCCAGGACCCTGAGATCATGACCTGAGCCGAAGGCAGAGACTTAACCCTCTGAGCCACCCAGGCGCCCCGTGCACTCTTAAATATAGAAATTAAAATCACTATACCATATCTTTATAATCAACCATATCATAATTTCTTTGAAAGCAAGATTTAATTTTACTTCCTCTGTATCAGCCTTATCACATAACTCACATTTGGGTATGTTACAGCTAAAATTATTACCTTTTATAAATCCACAGTATTTTATTCTATATTAAAATGTTTCATAATATTATTTTCAAGATTTTTATGTATTTGTTTATTTGACCAGGAGAGATCACAAGTAGGCATAGAGGCAGGTGGGGGGTGGGAGGGAAGCAGGTTCCCTGCTGACCAGAGAGCCAGATGCAGGACTGGATCCCAGGACTCTGAGATCACCACCCAAGCCTGAGGCAGAGGCTTACTCCCACTGAGCCACCAGGCACCTCAAAATGTTTCATAATATTTTAATACTGATATTTAAGTATGTGACATAAAATTACATTTTTCAATTATTTACATTTCTTTGTTTATCATCAAGTCAGAGATAGTAAGATTTAACTCACCGGTTGAGGTATAAAGGTATGATCCTATTGGTCGTGGCACTAGCTGTTCTTTTATGATCCATCTCAGACCCAAGCGTCTTTTTATCAGGGTGTGGAGCACAAGGTAGGAATACAGTGATGGGCTTCTGGAAAGGATGTATTGATGGGTGCTTAACATGGATCAGAGGGCTTGTGGACACTACCGGGTAAGAAGTATCTTGCTGTGTTTTTAGATATGCCACCAAGGATGGGTCAACTGGCTGAACCTATATAAGGAAATAATACATATATTCATATATTCTAATAGCAAAAGATGCAAAGTATCAACACACTTCTAAGTCAATTTTCTGAAAATTTGATAGAACCTAGTTTTATATACTTCTTTGTGCATTGTTGATAGAATCAACACTGCATTTATTTATAAAAAACACAGCATTTGGACCCCTTTTCACAAAGTCTTTCTGAAATCTAGGTTCCCTGTCCTATGTTATAAATAACTGAGAAACACTCTTAATTGTAGGCAACAAAATGACCTAGAAAACAAAATAGACATTTTTTTTTTCTCATTTTATTTATTTTTTCAGCGTAACAGTATTCATTCTTTTTGCACAACACCCAGTGCTCCATGCAAAACGTGCCCTCTCCATTACCCACCACCTGTTCCCCCAACCTCCCACCCCTGACCCTTCAAAACCCTCAGGTTGCCCCAACCTCCCACATTTTACATAATTTCTAATTAGAACTGTTGTTAGATCAAGTGATCTTCAGAAACTAGAAAAACAAGACTATATTTATTTGTTTCCTTTCACATAAGAATGGCTAATAAAAATAGCTAGCATGATTCTAAAATTTCAAGTTTATGGAAAATATGGATAAATTGCTCATAATATGTTTTTTTCCCTACTTTTTCTTTCTTGCTAACTACTTACGATAACTGGGTGAAACAGGCAAGCGAGGGGGAAGTCAGGCTGTAAAGACAAGAAATGTGGAGAAAGTGTATCTTCTAAAATATGCAACCATGCTCCATTACATCTTGTGTGTACCTTGCAAATAGTGTTTGTATATTTTAAATCCTCATTCTAAAAAAGGGCTGTTTTATAATTAAGCATAATAAATATTCATAATTATAAATATTTTAATTGATTAGCCTCCTGTTTGTCATCCTCTCAGATGCAAATCTTGACTCATAAATGTCCCAATGTCTGGCATCAGTTTTATCATAGATACTCAACATATGTTTTTGTCAATAAATAACATTAACGAGACACACAAACACTCACAAAAGTAGCTAAGAAAGTTTTCAAATACAGCGGGGATTTGTTTTAGAATGAGATTTGCTATGCTCTAAACTATCACTTTATCACTAATAACACTGTATGCTAGGTCATTAAAAGTGTAAGAGAAGAATTCATTTACTGGCATATTAAAAAGCTGTATCTTCTTTAGCCTTTTTGGATCATGTTTACTGGCCCACAAAATCTATGAAAAGAAACCGACCAGTTTTGGGGTTTTTTTTTAAGATTTTATTTATTTATTTGGTAGACAGAAATCACAAGCAGGCAGAGAGGCAGGTAGAGAGTGAGGGGGAAGCAGGCTCCCTGCTGAGCAGAGAGACCGATTTCGGGGCTCGATTCCAGGACCCTGAGATCATTACCTGAGCCGAAGGCAGAGGCTTAACCCACTGAGCCACCCAGGCGCCCCGAAACTCCAGTTTTTAATATTTACCTTTAATTGTACCAGCACTGGTGAGCTGAAAACTCCTGGAGGATAATTTAAGGACACTCGGGAATCCATGCTTGGCTTAAGAGTAAGGCCTTTCTTTGTGACTGTGAAGGACTCTTTCTTTAAACAAGACACAACAGAAAAGATACCCAACTTGTACACTTTCACTTCAGCACAGGTTCCCTGTATGGATCGAGGACATGAAAGTACATTAACACAGCACAGTTCTGGGAGTATCTGCTGTACGTACTCTATCTGCTATCCCTGCAATCTCCCACAGTTGGGAAAGATTCCATTAACTCCGAAGGGTGGTGATCTCATGAGATGAAGTAGAGGTAGATATTAGTTTCTCAAATTTGAACTACATGACAGAAAATAGAGAATTAAATATATTTTTAAAATTTAAATTAAATCCCCCCCGAAATGTATAGTGAATGATCACAAGTAGTGTTTTCACAAATACTAACTATTTTTGGAATCCTCTCTTCCTTTACCAGAAT
Source organism: Meles meles (assembly GCF_922984935.1). NCBI lineage: Eukaryota > Metazoa > Chordata > Mammalia > Carnivora > Mustelidae > Meles > Meles meles. Next base: position 38,923,932 of record NC_060067.1, read on the forward strand.
AAACTTTAAATATTGGCCTTTATCCAGAAACTTCAACCCTGCTTTAGGGAATCCCAAACGTCATCATTTGGGTAGTTTATGCAAAAGCTAGAGCACCTGTTCTGTCAGCAAATTCTTCCTTCTGACAATTCAGTCTCTTAGTAAATTCATTTTCTCTGTTTCTCTCCATGCAGTACAACAAATTACTGAAAATAGATATTTGTGTGTCATTTTTATATAGTGACATTTAAATTTGTAATGCATATATGCAGGCACGTATTCAAGCTTTTTTATCACACAGGAAAGGAACTGAGTACATAAAGGAAAACAAAATTATCTCCTCATATAATCACCAAAGCTTAAAATGAAGACGAAGATTTGAAAGTCATTTGGTCTATTCATGTCTCCCCAAACACCAGCCCGGCTTCGCCCCAGCCTTGCTCCGCCCCAGCCTGAGTGGATAATCATGCAGACACACACACACACACACACACACACACACACACACGCGCATTTCAGGGACAGTCACAATGGAGCAATGGAGAATAATCTGTCATTTGAAAACTAAGGAAGACATTTCACAATATCACTTCATGAATCCGTCATTGGGAAAATTCAGGGCATGATGAATGTAGCTAATTGGCTGAAGGGAAAATGGTGAAAGGTAAGAAAAAAAGTCTTCTTCCCGGAACTGATAGTGGGTTGTGCATTCAGAGCCTACTTGGCAGATGCTGGGAACCGGAAGTGTTTTTAAGCAGGGGAGTGTCAGGAACAGAACTCTGATGATGGTTTGTTTATCTGACTCCAGAATTAGAATTCTTAAATGTCCTATGAACCACACAAATTTTGGAAGGAATCCAGAGTTTAAAAATTTTTGAGCTAAAAATAGGGATAACTACCATTAGAAAACTATAAAAAGTATATGCTTTTATATTTTCCAGTAGACAATGGTCCTCTTATTTTGTTTTCCTTTTTGCTCTTATGATCCATTTATAAAATATTTTGCTGTCCATTTTGTGAAAGTCCCATGCACTGTCAACCATTTTTGCTTTTATAATGACAGTCACACACGCTGCTTAAGATTAAAAAGCCACAGTCAAGGGCAATGCAGATCAGACTATTAGACATAGAGTCTTCCTGGACTAAATATAAAATATGCCAGTGACATGAATTGGAATAAATAATTAGAACAGGGTTAGCTTTCATAATCTACTGTATAACCTTGTTTGTAACTCAGAAAAGACACAAATCAGAAAAAGAAGAGATATATTATAAAGAATTTCTTATTTAGTGGAATTTTAAATATTTATTCCTTGCCCTTGTCTTCAAATAATGACAACTTTCATAAAGCTAAAAAGTCAGATATTCTGTTTAAAAATAAATTCAGTGGCCCACAGAAGAATCTTTAACCTTAGTTCCCATCAACTCTATGCTGAGTGTAATAACTGTTACAGCCTGTTTTCAAAACATATGAATTTGTGACCATAGAGAAACTCAGAGTTACTATAATAAGTTGACCATGAAAAATGGTAACTTATTAACTACTAACACATGTTTATAGGCTTCCTTTTATCTCTGTAAGTGCATTTATTCATTTAATCCCTATGACCCTATCAGGTGGACACTATTATTGTATTCATTTTTCAGATAAAGAAATTGAGTCATGGAAAGGTTACATAATTTATCCACACTAACATAGCACGGAAGTACAGGAACCAGATTTCAAACCCAGCTTATCTTCCTCCACAACCCACATCCTAACTACCGCATATACTGTCTTCTGTGTATGAACAAAACACAATTTACAGACTTAAAAACTATCTCAAGGCATGCACACACACACACAATTGTTCATCTTTTTTTTTTTTTAATGCGTTTTCCCAACTCATGAATGATAAAAGATAAAGCTAGTATTATCTGGGGATTCCAACATTCTTAAATTTAGACAGAGAGTCCATCACATTTAAATGTTAGTCTATTGGTAGTCTAAGGCATGAAGCTAATTAAGCCATGATTTTGATTTTGTTTGCCAGGTGAAAATACAACAGTTGCTGGGTCCTAGACCCAAGTTCTTCATTCTTAAGTTTGGCCAATAATTTCTGCTCTTTGACCATAAAGATGAAAAGATAGCAAAAATTTTGTGGACTCACTGGTGTTAATCTAATTAACGCTTCCATTTTTTACCAATGGAATAATTATAGATACACACAATCTGGTAGTTTGGGTAATATTTAGTAAAGGAGTCAAACAGCAAATGTAGATGTAGCCAAGGATTTACCAACCTTATAACTTCTTCTCTTTCCTTCCAGGGAATTTGGGGTTAGGTAACTTGATTGAAGGTTTATGTCAGACATTTTCACCATGATGTCTCTGTAATTTCCCCTGTAACGTGCAGTAAATGGAATTGCAATGCATATTGGAAATGGAATTTTTTTTTCCATATCTGAACATTCAACAGTGATGACATTACTGACCAACTCTTCACTATTGCTCACTATTAAAGAACTCATGCTGTTAACTATCCGGCATTCTAGATGTTGTAGAATATACGATGGTGCCGTAATGTAACAAGACACTTGGGGGCTGGTATCACTCAGCATATCAAAATACCTGCAGGAAAAAAATAAACAATTTTCCAATTACTTATGTACTATATGGCTAAATGCAAAAAAAGAGGGAAACAAACCATAAGAGACTCTTAACTGTAGAGAACAAACAGGTTAATGGAGAGAGGTGAGCAGGGGATGGGCTTAAATGGGGGATGGGTGTTAAGAAGGGCACTTGTGATGAGCACTGAGTGTTTTAAGTAAGTGATGAGTCACGAAATTCTAGTCCTAAAACCAATATTACCCTATATGTTAACTAACTATAATTTAAATAAAAAATTTGAAAAAAAATGAAATAAAATATAAAACAAATATATAAATAAGTTCAAGCTCTAGAACTACATTGTCTTCCTGTGAATCCTAACTTTTCCACTTACTGACTGTGCAACTTTTAGCAAGATACTCAGCCTCTCTGTGCCTTATTTGACTGCAAAATTATAATAAAATAATACTTGTCTCATAAGAAGGCTATGAGAAATAAACTAGTATATGTTAAGTAATTAAAAAGCTATGCTTGAAACATAGTAGATATTATATATATGAGCTATTATTACTATTGTTACTATTGACATTACTATTATTATTTAGGTGGTTGATTTCTCCATTTTGTTCATTTTACAATATGAATCTGAAGATTGTTAATGTTTCTTGAAAAACCAAGTACTAATACCTGAATCATTAACTAAATTTTGAGGAAAGGTGATAAATACATATCTGGTATTGGAATTATCCAAATGCATTATATTGAATGATGTTTATTATGTTTTTTAGAAAACCTGAGAAAGGTACAAAAGTACTGTGAACATATGATTAATCATTATAATTAGAAGCAAAATATTTACAATCCTCAAAGAATTGATCCAAAAGTTTTTTTGACCATTTTTTGTACTCTTGCTTTTTATAACCATCACCTTTGCCAAAGGTTTTAGGGTCTTAAACATTTGATTAAAATTTGAGATCAGTCATTATTTGTTTGACTTTATCCATCAATAATTATTATGAAAATAGCCAGTATTTTAGCTCTCTCTATGGACCAGATTTTAGGTTATGCATTGTTTCTTTTTTTTTTTTTTAATTTTGTTCTTTTTCAGTAATCTCTCTATCTGACATGGTGCTCAAACTTGCAACCCCCAGATCACAGTTCACATGTTCTATTGAATGAGGCAGCCAGGTGCCCCCACATTGTTTCATTTAACCCTCACTAGGGAGTCAGACAGGTACTACTGTTTTACAGATAGGGAAACTGAGGCTTAGAAAATTTCACTTGTTGAAAATTACACTGATGGTAGGTCTATAGAGTCAGTAATTGAATCTATCTATATTTAGCACAAAAGCCCAAACTTTGACAAAATATCCTCAAATCATTCCAAACCACTGGCTTCTTTATTAATTACAAACTGAAACTAATACCTAATTCACAATAGTCTGAAGAAGGAATGAGATAAAATATTTAAACTTCTTATAATAGGGGGTTAGCATAAATTTCATGCTCAATAAATTACATCTCTACATTAAAATTACCAGCTTGAGTTTCTCCTCTTCTTTCTACTTTTCATTTCTTGTCAGTGAAATGGCTAAAATATTGGCAATGTCAATGAGGATCAATACAAAATAGAGCGCTAATACCCACTTGTAGGATAATCAGGTTTTAACTATTTTTCAATTCTTAGTGAACTCAATTTTATAATGCCCTCTAACATAGATATCTTTTTTAAAATGTTGAAATTGCAGAGAAGTTTATTTCTTTATATTTATAATTCTGAACCTGTAAAGTTAGAAGAAAAATTACCCAGTACATTGGTTTGTTTGTATATTCTCTAATGATGGTACTTCAAAAAAAATGAGAAATAATTTCTGAATTGTTTAATAGAGAATACAGTGACCCAGCCTTGTATAACTTTAAAAATAATTTTCTTCCGTGCCTTGGAAACTATGTGCACTAAAAGACTGACAGATGAAGTGAGGAAAGAAAACCGTAAATACTTCCGTTTCCTCTAGCCTTAGCCAAAGAGATCTATTCCCGCAGCTAAAGTAATCAGATTAGTTTATGTTACTCTTGTTTTCCTTTAAGTCTATACACACTAGGACAAGGACACTAGACGAGATAGGTTTCTTACAGAAAGCTATCCAGGGAGGAATCACAACAGATTCCCAGCGAGGTTTTGTTAATGATACACATATTTTAAGTGGCCTGATGGCTTCCTAGCCTGAAGGATTGAAAGCACTAGTCATCTTTATAAATACGCAAGCCAAGCACAATCGGTTTTGGTGCTACAAAGAGGAAATCACCAAGGAGGGAACACCTAAGGGAGGTGTTAGAGGGAGTGGTTCAGCAGTGACTCATTAGCTGATGCTTTGAGTCATTTCTGAATGTGAGAATATGAACTGTTAATTTTTTCTCAAGTGAAATGGGCAACTACATATTAACTAATTTAAGTGTCTGTTTTGCAGGGGCAGTAATTCTTTAAAGCTATGGGGTCTGTCAAGCTCTGAATCTACTTCCATGACATCTATAAAATTCATTAGATTCTCAGCCCTGTAGGAACCTCACAGCTGACCTAACTCAACCTCTTTATTTTACTGATGAGATAACTAAGGTCAAAATAGCAAAATGAGTTGCTTGAGATTGAAGACTCAGTTGTGGTGTTGTCCTGGAAATTGTACTGTACACCTGAAAACAGCATCATATGTCATGGCGGAGAGGGGTTAAGTGAAGGTTGGAAGCACATGGGAGATAGAGAAAGTGAGGGTTGTTGAGAGTGAAATCAATTACACACTCACAATTAACTCAGTGTGAACATCTGCAAAGGAGTGTGGTGCTAGGCTCTTTATGTGACTTTCTCATTTGACCTTACCAAATATACCCAGGAAGTATATGTTATTTCTGAAAAGAAGAAAATAGGACTGAGAAATGAAGCAAGTTGAGCAGGGTCATAAAACTAGCAAGTAAAAAAAACAGGAGATAAAATTTAAGTCCATCTGATTCCCAAAGCAATGATTCTTTTCATTACTCCCCATTGTCTTCTAAGAGTGTGATCTTTGCAGGAAAACTATGCCTGTGAATATTTTATTTTATTTGGACATATAGGGATGATTATCCTCTTGCTTAAGGGAGATAATTCATAAAGTATATCTGTCAATTTCAACTTTTTTTTTTTTTTTTTTTGAAGTCAGGGTCTCTTTGAGAATCTGGTCAAGGCTCTGGATCATTTCTAAGGAGATTAAAAAAAATATGAAACCATACACTTGGCTTTAAAAACTGCCTAAAGCTTACTCATGCCCCCTAGAATCTACAGACACAGGTTAAGAATTTATGATAATTTATAAATAAAATAAATGTTGAGAATTTATTTGAGGATACAGCTAAAATAAATGTGAGGCTAGAAAATGTTTTCCTAGTATTTGAACTCTCCACAGCTTCCTAGTTTGTTCTTATTATAATTGAAAGAGTAGTGATTTAGAAGAGCCTTCATGTTCTGGACAATTGTTCATTTAAATTACTTTCTTCTATAATGTATTCCTCTTCCTTTAAAGAAACATTTAATGTTTGTTTCCTAAAATTTTAAATCATAGTGGTAATAGCAGTCACGTATTTTACTGGGGATAATTTAAGCAGAATTATTGATTTACAATATATTTTGGAGATCTGAAATGGAAACATAAAATCATCATATATAAATACTATGTATAATAACTATAGAAACATGCTTATCACCAGGGATATACAAGTACCTTTCACTTTACATTTACTTACTCCTTCTCCATTATGTTATTCTTTTGCTTTAGACTCTCTGAATCACTGGAAAGACTATTATTCAGATACTTGCTGGAGATATCACGTGTTATTGAGGATGTGGTAATCTCTTCTCTTTGGCTCTCTGAGGTCTCTTGAATTTCTCTTTCTGTTGTCTGGATTATGTCATGCATCTCTTCCCTGTTGCCATTTATGTTCTCAACAGTCATGTGTACTGTTTGTTCATCGTCTTCATTTTCATCATTATCAGGGAACATTTTGTTCTGTGACTCCCCTTGCTCTGTTACATCTCCATTCAATGAGGTATTGTTTTTTTCCCCCACGAATTCTGAACTCATATGTGCTTTATTTTTTTTTAACTGGACCTGGTTTGTATAAGGACTTTGCTCTCCATTTGTGGGAGAAACAGTAGCTGTTTCTATGACATTTTGTTCCCCTCTTGCAGCAATGTCTGCTGCTTTGATATCGTGAATGGTGGACATTGTCTGCAGTGGGGTACATTCATCATGCATGCCGCATAAATTACACATCTCCTTTTCTTCTTTCTTTAGAAGTGTAGCCGTGCTCCCCAAATATTCGTTTATTTTCATGAGGCAGTCTATGAAAGTAGAGATTTCTGCACACACACAGATACATAAAGAGAACAAAATACAAAACTGAATCAAATTATGTTTCACCACTGACATCTAATGAGGTATAGCAAGATAACCTTAGAAACCTACCAAGACCCTTACAGGCATTTAAGCCTACCTTCCTCTTGAAAGACAAGTCATGTGTACAACTGTCACTCTTTTAACATACTTAGGAATTGGGGACAAACTGCTTCTTATTGTAGTGGCAAAGAATAAGTCTAAAATCTCCTGCTCATAAAAATGCTTTGAATGTTTAAGGCAGACAACATGACCCCATCACATTCATAAAACTCTTCGATTGAAATCAACATCTTTCTCAATAATTCCTTGATGATTTAGTATGATTTTGAGAATTGTTCTTCTCCTTTGAATGCACTATATCATTTATCAATGGCCCACTTATAATTATTTGCGTAAAATTTAGCAAAACACTTTGGATGAGACTTGGGTAGCCGGCATCTCACAGCTACACTATTTCTATTGGCATAGATGTTACATATTATAAGGTGCTTTGTTGGCTGCTATAAGAATTAAGTTCTGTTTACACTATTCCTCCTGCTGAGCTTGTGATCATTTACGATTTTCAAATTGGCCTTCCAAAAAATAGCTCCAGTTGTACAGGTTCTGATTCTCTGGTTAGAACATGCCCTGGCTACTCAAAGGCTGCTAATCCAAGTCAAACCTCTTCATGCTGATGTAGACCCTCCCTGTGAGGTGATCTGATAGAGTCTCTCACTCCATCCCCATGTCCTGCCATTCTCTTCTTTGTCCATCCTTCCTCTGAGGTTACAGCTCACAGCTGAAGTCATCGGATCACTTCTTGCAGGCTTAGCAGCTCTCCAATCTTTAGAATTCAAATCTGAACTAAGGAATACGTAATTTATAGCCCCATAGGTCAGTATTTTAAGAATCATCATTAAATCATCTTTTTACGAGTCTGGGTTTATCTTTGGGCTCCAATCTGACAACTTGTGCTTTTTTTTTTTTTTTTTTTTTTTGGTCTTGTACCTAAGACTGTCTTTATTTGAATTTCCTCTTCTGGAAGCAATGTCCTTATCATTTTCCATGAATAAGTATTTGTCTCAATATGTTGCCTGGGACCTTGTTCAATTCTCTCCAGAGTCTAGAGTCCTGGCTACAAGCTCCAGATGCTGTTGTCTGGGTCACGCTGCCTTTGGGCAAATTTCCCTGATGCCTACAAACTTCCCCCTAGATAATTTCTTAACATTATCCCCTGGATTCCTGATTGATGAGACCTACCCACTTGCCTTGACACTGTATTATTTAGAATTGGATTTCATGATATCACCTATCTTTTTACCTAGAGTAACTGTTGCTGTTTGAGATCATATTTATCAGACACAATGTTCTTCCTGCCATACTTCTCAGCATTCACAGCACCCAATGGGGACTATTCCCAAAAATCTGCTCCCCTCTTTGTATGTGTGGGAGGGAGATCCAATTCTATAGCTCAGCTCAGCCCAGTCTTTCTAGTGTTTTTGCAATAATGGTTTCAAACTCAAGTAATTCTACACATAGATCATCATATTCCAATCTAGAAAAACTGCTTGTTCTACCTCAAACTAGGGATATTTTCCTACTTTTAATCTTGGATCCTGTTAATAATAACCATGCCTGGAAAGCTCTTTCAAGATTCCTAATTTCCAGCTGCATAAATCCAATTCATTCCTTAAGCTTCAGTTTAAATATAGCATCTGGTCAAGCAAGGTTCCCTATTTCCTACTCTGAAAGTGGAATCTTGCCTGCTTTGTGAAGTCTTAATGGGCTTCCTTTGTATGTCTTTAATGGGACTGGCCTTAATGTCCCTTGCATTATTGTGCATTTGTCTTACCTTATTTCCCCTAATATATTGTTGGTCCTTTGTGGACAAGGCCCTATCTTAGCCTTCTTTGCATGCTCCTTTGTACTTCTCAAAGTGACTACCCTACCAACATTTCTTAGAGAAAGAATAAATCAAAGAAATACTTGCCTTGTCTCCGGACACATTGATTCTCCTTGTCGAGCAGTACATACAGCTGCTGGCAGGTAGAGAGCAGAGTGCCTGCAGTGTGCTCCAAGAGTTGGTGAAGGGCCCCACTGAGCTCTTGACCCAGAAAGACCACTGTGGCTATCCAAGTGGCCCCGCCAGACCCTTCACCAGGGTTCTCCCCCAGGAGGGCCTGCTGCAGCATCAGGTTTTGTCTCCAAATCTGCTTCAGTATTTTTCCTAGTTTGCCTGAGCCCATGTCCTCTGAATCCATGTATGCTGTAGGAGTGGAATGCTTCTTTTCTGCCAGCAAAGCCTAAAGGTTTAGCAAATTCAAACTTGGCGATAGTGCTTCAAATCTAGGAGATGATCCAAGTGAGCCAGCCAAGCACTTTCTTGCAATATAATAGTTTATTCAACTTCTTGTTGACCAGTGAAAAGTTACTAGGTGACCAAGGAGGGGTGTTCCCGCACCCTGGGTGCCACTGTGTACAGAATAGATTAATCACAGGGATAGAACTAGCTCACACCATTCCACTTGCCATGTAAGTGTTACACATTCAATATATATATGGGAAGCCCTGTAAGCCTTTCAAGTTTGGAGGCAACAAAATAAAGATTCTGTGGCAAGATGAGAACTTTATGAATCAAAGGTAAACTGTTTAACAATATTGCCAACAAGATTCCTATGTGATATTTCAAAATACTTATGAATGAAGTAATACAATGTTTGAATTGCTGCCAAACAATCTGGGAGAGTGGGAGTGGTGTGCTGATGAATTAAGATGGGTTGTTACTTACTTGTTGAAGCTGGACATGGTTATAAGCAAGGTCTTTACAAGTCTCTCTAAGTAGCATATATTTATAATTTTTTTATAATAAAGAGTTAAAAAAAGATTTCTCTGCTGGGGCAAGTCTATTGGCATTTGTTGGGGAAGATCTAATTAGTACCTTCCTATAGGGCAAATCTGCAGTATGATTGAGATAACTGCTTGGACTCTTAACTGTGTGATACTTTCTCTCTAATTAGATAAAATGCCCCTTTACTAAAATAAAGCAAACCCGAAGAGTGACTCTCTCTGAACTAGCAAGGACTCTGCACCCTGTATAATTAAAAATCAAATGCAACAAGTTCTCATTACCACTGGCCTTTCGGTTGGCAAGTACGCATGAGGCCATTGCAACACAGGACCTGATACAGGAGAACCTTGGGAGGGGCTATGGGGAGAACCCAGGACAGCCTGCTTCCTCCCATCCAATCCCACTCCCCTCTCTTGATAAGAGAGAACACAACACCCAAGGGACAGGGCAGTACCTTCCATACAGACTCATGTTCTCTCAGAAGTACTAGGTGAAGTGAAAGCTTTCCAGAGCAGAGCCAGACTGCTGCCTTCCACAGCCATTGCATCATCTCATCTAACGGGGAGTTCTTAGAGCCGCACTCCTGATGCCTGGAAGACAAGACAGGGAGACAAAACCCAGTGAATAAATAAGGAATGATATCACAGGTCTAAATACTGCCCCAGCTGCCTGTGGTTTGAAGAGCCTGTGAAGAAAGGAAAGGAGAAGTATGCAGCGAGGTACCAAGCTAGTGCAGAAGTAGGGGTGCAGTGAACCCCTGTTCACCAAAAAGGTGATTTTTTTTGGAGATATGAGTTCATACCATATCATGGGTCACATTGTTTTGATATTTTACACCTTCTTCTCAATACTAAACATTTTCTTGTTCAATTTTCTTTACTTTTGTTTTCTTTTCTTTTCCTTTAACTCCTGAAATAAGTATTTAGTTCTTAGTACTAGCATATATAATGGCTTTAATTCAGTGTCATTTCTGAAAACTTTCTATAGCATTTACTGTTCTCTCCTGATAAGAGAGCATTTACTGCATTTACTGCCCACAAGTTGTGGGCTGGGAATGGGGTCTTTTAGGACTTGGGAGAGAGGCAGACACATAATATATAATGAAAATGCAGCTCAGCCTGTGCTGCGAGGTAGCGCAAGAGCAGAAATAAAAAGATCATGGAAGCTTTGAGGAGTATAAAAATAATTCCAATTAGAGGCCTGGGAAGTGGCTGGATTAGGAGCTAAAAGACGATCTGGATTTGAGTAAGCTGGACAATAGAGAAAAGGCACATTCCAGCATAGGAAATTATCACACGATCAAAGGTGTGAAGGCATGAAATGACCCAGTGTGATCAAAAATGGGACGGCACGGCTTTAGGGGAGGATTCAATAAGGAGTCAGAGGAAGCGACAAGACTCTGATAATTGAGAATCAGGAAGAGAAGGTTGGGATTTTGTCTGGTAGGCAAAGGGAGACATTAAATATTTTTAAACCAAGCTGAAATATGACCAAAGCTGCACTACAGATGGTTAAGATCGTAGAGACCCAAGAGGGAGGAGGCTTGAGGACCCATGTTGGAGTAGCAACAGTGCAGCCAAGGGAAGGGGATGCCTCAAGAGGGGGTTTGCTGTCATGTGACTGGAACTTACTAAATCATTAGTCAGAGAGACAAGAAGCAAATGCATTGAAAATCCATTCATTCATTTATTTGAGAAATATTTATTGGCCATTGGTGCAAGAACTGTGCTTGGTGGTAGAATGTGAGTAAAACTTTCAGTTTGGATGACTGGCTGATGGTAAAAAAAAAATTCATTGAATTAAGGAATTTAGGGAAAAAATTAGACTGGATGGGTAGAAAATTGGATAAATTTGGTATTTGTGGCATTTCAGATAGCTTAGGACAGTTCTTTGAAATGTACTAGAAATTAAGAATAAAAGTCAGAAAAATCTTGGCATATTTGAATGTCATCAGCAAACAGCCAGCCGATGGGTGAATCCATGGAAGTAGAAGAGATCAGGGGAGATTTACACCATTCATGTTTTGAGTGTTGGATAGAACTAATAGTCAAATGATGAACACTGGACCAATACTCATTTTTACCCCCTTCTTGATATGTGGGAAAATTCTTTCTCAGGGTAGAGCAATTTAAAAAAACACCAAAACATTCCTTCTTAGCCTCGTTGACATTCGCTATCCTCAAGTCCACACTTGCTCTCTCTCTGGCTTCCCAAGAATATATAATATTTGCAAAGTCAGACCTACCACAGGCCGTGCTACCTTTACTTGTTAAAACAAGCATCTGCATGTTCCTGCCTCTTGTTTTCAATGAACTGATGTCACTGACCATGGAAAGAACTGACATTTGCCCTTTAGATTTGTGACACCCACAGACGTTAACTGTGAAAAATCATCTTGATGGATTTGACATTTGATTAACATCTTCATTGTGGCTACTAGTTATTATCACTACTAAGACTTTCTTCTACTTTCTTTACTGAGAACTCTTTGCTTTCACTGACATGAAAAAAACTCGTACACAGTCGTGAACGCATACAAAACATTTTGTGGTTGAAAGCAACTGTTCTAACGTTAAAAGCATCACAGTGAGTAGAGATGAAATTAAGTTGAGTAGGTTCATCACTGATTTACCACCCGAGAAAGAAAACTCTGCAAGAGATAAGGTATCTGTTGATGCCAGCCAAACAATATGATAAAGTATGCCACTTTCCACGGAACTTACCGTGAGTAATGCTTCATAAGTCAGATGGAAGCAAAAGAGTTACATATGCTTGAGGTACCATGAGTTAATATTACAACTCCTGTTATCTGATTTTGTTACTTTCTTTCAGTGCCTGCAGTTGCTTATATCAGAAATTTTGGTGCAGTAAGCACAGACTAAATTTGCCCCATTTGAAAACTCTTGTTGAATTTCTGTTTATTTTTTTTATCTGCTTCAGACAAGCTCATACAGTTGCATGATGTGTGGAAAGAGTAGGAAAAGTAGATGTTTTGTCTTTGTTACCCCCAGGAATTTGTTACAGAATTCTCAGTGTGCTTATCAATTTTTAAAAAGTTTTTAAAGAATAAGTGGTAAAAATCGAAGCTAAGACTTCTGGTTAAACAATATAGGTTAGATATATATCCTGTCTCTGCTTTCTCCCAAAATGCCACTGGAGAGGATAAATAATATATGAACCTTCAAGGACAAAGAAAACCGGTGCTACAATGATAGACAAAAGATGTCAACAAATCTGTATTTGTTGATCTTTTGAAAGATCAAAATCAAGACAGACAAGCTAAGTGACTTAGCCGAGCAAAGAGAGAACCTCTAGGGGTAGAAAATAGGCCAGTTCTCGCCATGGGATCTCAGAAGGTCCCAGGAATTGGAGACATTCAGCACCACTAACCATGAGAGTGAAGGGGGGATTATAAACAAGCAAGGTATAATTGAAACTCAGTTTTGGGAGGAGGTAGATTCGCAAATCCCTTCCTCAGCCCCGAGCAGCCAGACAACGCTCTCTCCTATATATAAGAAGCTAGAGATTTTCTTTATGAAGAAGCTGCAGCAGGGAGGTAGGAGGCCTGGACTGAGACAAGAAATGGAAGGAGGTGATGACGACAAAGGTTAAGTAAAATGTGGGTGTTAATAGCGAGGTCCCAATCTATTGTTCTGCTCAGTTCTACGGAGGACGGCAAGCATGACCTCTCAGGCAGACTAGAGGTTTCCTCTCTGGAATAACTGAACACCCAAAGAGCAAAATCTATCAATAGTGGAGCTGTTAGTGCCCCTCCTCCTACTCCCTACCCCCAAAAGTTTGCCCTGCCCCCAGGTCATCAACAATGAAGCATCCAGGTGGTCTATCATAAGGCCCATCTTGTGTATCTAAAGTTTTCTAAAGATGCTTCTAATGCCTCACTTTTAAGAATGTAATAACATGGGGCACCCGGGTGGCTCGGTGGATTAAAGCCTCTGCCTTTGGCTCAGGTCATGATTTCAGGGCCCTGGGATCAAGCCCCACATCTGGCTCTCTGCTCAGCAGGGAGCATGCTTCCTCCTCTCTGCCTGCCTCTCTGCCTACTTGTGATTTCTGTCTGTCAAATAAATAAACAAAATCTTAAAAAAAAAAAAGAATGTAATAATAGAACAAAGGAGTCAGGCATGGGAAAAAGTCTCTAATGTAATGTTAGACACTTAAGCAAACATGAATAAAGAACGTGAAAAAATACAGCGAACACAGGGAAAAAGAGAAAATATCAAATAAAGCTATAATTAACATGCTTAGAGCCTGGGATATGAGAAAATAGTGCATCTACAAAACAAAACAAAGCAAGAGACTTTCTAAAAACAGGAACATTTGGACAATGAGAAAGAACTCATACAAATGTAAATAGGACAAAAGAAATTTTTCAGACTGGTATATGGGTAGAAATAAATAGTTAAGTAAGTCTTCCAGAAGGTCAAACAAAAAGACAAAGAGACAATAGGGGAAAAAGGAGGTTAAGAAAAACAGATGGTTCAATCCTGGTGGTTCAACTAATATGAACCTTAGAAAAAGAAAATTGAAGGAAATAAATTATCAAAGAAGTAATATAAGAAAGTTTCCCAGAACTGAAGGATTTCATATTCTGGATAGAAAGGTCCCAGAACAATACATGCAAAAAGAAAATCATAACTGATCATGTCATAGGGAATATTCAAAACCCCAAGAGCAAGGATCCTAATAGCCTCTGAAGAGGGAAAATGGTTACTTTTATATCAAAAGCTCAACAGCAACACTAAGACCTAGAAAATAACAGACTTGTGACTTTAATATTCAGAGGGAAACCTCTTTCTTACTTAGAATTCTGTTTCCCCCAAACTGTCAGGCAAGTATACTGGGATACAAAAAAGAAAAGTTGCTATGCAGTGGTTGAAGGATTGGCTAACGCTGTGGTGATAATCATATTGCAATACTGTGACATTGTGATTTATCCTAAGAAATACAAATTTGGTTTTAGATCCCATTTCTGGAACAGAGCTGCTAAAACCCTTGGAATTTCCTAAGCAGTGAGAGCAATCAAGGTGTCCTTTGTTATGTTAATGAAGCGGCTTTTGGACAGTCCCTGTTGTTGTCAAAGGGCTGGTTGTCAAAGTCTCCCCTCTAAGGAGGCAAGAGAGGACAGAGGCTGAATCAATTACTAATGGGGAATAATTTCATCAATTATGCCTACATAATGAAGCCTCCTGTCAATTATATTTCAATACAGCTGGAAAAAATAAGAAGATATTTTTTCAAGTGTGAGCAGTTGGGGGCACCGTGGTGGCTCAGTTGGTTAAGCATCTGCCTCCAGTTTAGGTTATGACCTCAGGGCCCCCACCCCCCCACATGGGGCCCCTGCCCAATGGGGAGTCTGCTTCTCCCTCTCCTTGAGTTTGCCACTCTGCCTGCTTGTGTTCTTTCTCTCTGTGTGTCAAATAAATAAAAGCCTTAAAAAAAAAAAAGGGTGCAGGGTGGGGAGGGATTTTTCAGGTATACACATATCAAAAACTTTGCCTCGTATGTACATTTTCTTGGGAAGTACTAGGGGATGTATTCATCAAAAGCAACAGTTAACAGAAGAAAAAGTCCTGGGGATCAGGAACTAGAACAGCCGGCGAAGAGAGGGACAGATGAATTAAATGCAAAATGAAGTCCAGGGTCAAGGCTCTCAACAGCTCCTAGTCTGGGTGCGGCCGTCATCTGAGGGTCCAAGAGGGCTGTGTGCAAGGGGTAAATGGAACTAAAGAACTGTATGATGTTTCAACCAGTCAAAGAGAAGTTTTGCAATTCTATTGGAGAATTTGGGGGAAGAATTATATATGACTGAGCAAATGAAATAAAATGAAGCAATTAATAAAATGAAATTCTAGGTGCCTCGGTGGCTCAGTGGGTTAAGCCTCTGCCTTCAGCTCAGGACATAATCACAGGGTCCTGGGATCGAGCCCCGCATCAAGCTCCCTGCTCGGCGAGGAGCCTGCTTCCCCCTCTCTCTCTGCCTGCCTCTCTGTCTACTTGTGATCTCTCTCTCTCTGTCAAGTAAATATATATAATCTTTAAAAAAAATGAAATTCTAAAGGAAAGGAAACATAATCATAGTATACTATATATCCCTGCTATGGATAATATTTGTACTGCATAATAATAAAAATAACTCTAATTACTCTTAAGTGATACTAGTACATTACCAGGAGGGTACAGGAGACATATATGTGGAAGAATGAGTATAATCAGATGGATATGAGAGCAAAAGGCTTATTTCTATAGCAGGAAGTCAAATATTTAAAAATAAATATTTAATAAGAGAAAACTAATATTTAAGAAATTTTTAGCAGAAGAAACTGCAAAAAAAAAAAAAAAAAAAAAGAATCTGTTTGCCCCTGGTGAAAATTGTGGGAAAAAGGAAAGCAACTCCAGACCTCTAAGGGCTAGTCACTCCCTGCTGGGTTCAGGTGTTGTTAGGGACTGGCCTGACACCCACAACTAGGCCCTGATATTCTCCTGCTGAACACAAAATTTCACATAACATCAATATCCTACAAGGACATTCTATGACTATAATAGATCAAGGCAAAATGAAAACCACTCTATCTATAATCATGTCTGAACAAACTAGATATGAGCATTGTCCTAGCCACAAAATGCCAAACATCTCCCCATTTCAGCTCAGGGCTACTTCTTACCAGTGGTAGCTTTAGTATTTCTCTAGTCTTCCCTCCCTATAGGTAAGATTTATGGAAATACCCAATTATAGACTTGTCCCCATTTCTAAACAACTTCTTACCCACAGCAAGAAACGAACTCTAAACCACACAACTGAAGCCCAACCCTATATTAAGTCTTTTTAACTAAAACATCCCATGGCACCCCATGGTGTGAGTTCTCCTTTACTGAAATGAGTAATAAGCTCTACCTATTCAATGACAGGTGTGCTCCTGGTGGCATTTGACTGTAGGGCATTGACAGATACTTGGGTAATTCGGCTGGGAGGGGGAAAGGAGCAAGTTGATTTTCTTTAAAGTTGTCATGCTATTGATTCTTAAAGAACTATATACATGTAGTACATTGATACAAATGAAATTTATATATTAAAAAAGAACAACACCAAATATTGCATTCATATTACAGTTGCAAAACATAGCCACATCAAGTGGGTTGCTTCAGAACAATGAATATATATTCTTATTGACTTTATAAAGAGTATTTTGTCATTTGGAAATGCTTGGAATTCAGTGGCAGGTGTTCAAGAATGAACTTAAATTAAAAGTAGTCAGGTGCACTTGGCAGGATCCTCAAACAGAGGTGGAATAATTACCACCTGGTAATGGCTTCATATCAAATACTTCATCTGGAGCACAGAGCTCTTGGTATAGCAGAAGGTCAACAAATGTTTGATGATTAAGACAATGGTGAGATGTAATAAATAATCCATGCATCCTTTTAAAAAAAACATTAGCCTATGCTCCTTAAAAATCAATTTTAAAAAATTCCTTAATATTATCAAATACTTGGCCAGAGTTCAAGTTCCCAATTTTCTCATAAAAGTCATAAACACCTTATTTTTTACACAAGTTTTAAAAATCGGGCTCCAAGGGGCACCTGGGTGACTCAGTGGGTTAAGCCTCTGCTTTCAGCTCAGGTCATGATCCTGAGGTCCTGGGATCGAGCCCCGCATCGGGCTTTCTGCTCAGCAGAGAGTCTGCCTCCCTTCCTCTCTCTCTGCCTGCCTCTCTGCCTATCTGTGATCTCTGTCTGTCAAATAAATAAATAAAATCTTTTAAAAAAATAAAAAATAAAAATATAAAAGATAAAAATCGGGCTCCAAATAAAGTCCACATCGACAACTAATTCCCTGTTAATGATTTTCATATGAGTTAAAGAAAAGGATAAACTCATTGAAAAAAATGCCAGTAACAATGGTGATAGAGGGACGCCTGGGTGGCTCAGTGGGTTAAAGCCTCTGCCTTCGGCTCAGGTCATGATCCCAGGGTCCTGGGATCAAGCCCCACATCATGCTCTCTGCTAGGCAGGGAAACTGCTTCCCCTTCTCTCTCTCTGCCTGCCTCTCTGCCTACTTGTGATCTGTCAAACAAATAAATAAAATCTTAAAAAAAGAAAAAAAAGAAAAGAAATGGTGATAGAGGGGCACCTGGGTGGCTCAGTGGGTTAAGCCTCTGCCTTCAGCTCAGGTCATGATCTCAGGGTCCTGGGATCGAGCCCCATATCGTGCTCTCTGCTCAGCAAGGAACCTGCTTCCTCCTCTCTCTCTTCCTGCCTCTCTGTCTACTTGTGATCTCTCTCTCTTTCTCTCTCTGTCAAATAAATAAGTAAAATCTTTTTTAAAAATAATGATAGAGCAATTTAATTACAGGTGTGAAATTTATCTTTCATTTTGCCATTTTTATATGGTTATATAAAATATATAAAAATATGGTTATTTATATATATTTATATATATAAAATATATGGTTATATGTTTTATAGGGTTGATTTAAACTAAGGCATCAGATTTACAAAACTATAGCAGACATATTTACAGAGGTAGCTACATTCCTTTATATGTAAATAGTCAATTTTTACCGTTCAGTTACAGTCATTATTGAATTTGAGATGCCTTGTCATACCTGGGAATTTAATACTGCAAGTCCTCCATTGGCAAGTTCTGTAGTCAGTATGTAAAGAAAATGGTCTGTCAGACTGTCAGGGACTATATTTGAACTGAGAAGTAATTAAAGGTATTTCATTATTTGGTTACTGTTAACCAAATTAATGCTGTTAATTCTAACAGCATTAATGGCCTCCGAAATTAATACCAGGGTTTAGCTTACGGCTTTGCAACACTTCTCTGTTGAGTCATTGATGTGTTTGTAAGGATTCTGACTCTTTATACAGTCATGGGCTGATGACATGAAACCAATGAAGTAAGTGTTTATGTGAAATAAAAACGAGATAGTTTTACTCTCTGCCGAAGTTTTCTGAGACACGTTTTCAAATGAAGGTGTGCCAGATGAGTTGCTACTGTGTACTTTATGGTGTCCCAGTATTTTTGTGTAAGATTTTATTTATTTATTTATTTATTTATTTATTTATTTAAGAGAGAGAATGAGCAGGGAGAGTGGCAGGGCAGAGGGAAAAACGGGCTCCCAACTGAGCAGGAAGCCTGATTCAGAACTCCATCCTAGAATCCCTGAGCCCAAGGAAGACGCTTAACCCACTGAACCACCCAGGTACCCATGGTGTCCCAGTATTTAGAACGTGTTTCTATACCTTCCTCATGGCTTGACTTCTTCAAGGGTGTAATTAGAGTTTTGAGGGTAGTTCTGGTAAAGAAGTATCTGAAAGAAAGAGAATCTAGAAAGAAGAAAAAAGAAGGGTCTAATATAAACTATATAGTCCTCCAAGTTCACCTCCAGGTTCCCTCCTTTCCTCTGGACAGTCATAACTTAATCTACCGAAAGAATACAACTGTGTTATCCTAGATGTCAATTCCACAAAGTGCTCCTTCGCTTGTACTCTAAGTCATCTCTTAGAGACCTTATTCTTAGACATATCATATAAGGACTCATCTCTTGGGAAGCGGAATCACCATTTTATTCCTCACAGCGCAAAAATAAAATTGCAAGAAACAAATTCTTCAATGGGAGCCACACCCTCAACATCATGGAAACTCGACTTTGAAGTGAGGGTAGGATACTGAGGGATGCATAATTTGCTGCTTTTTAGAAATAATAGAGCTCTTCCAATTAAATATGGATAGGCTAAGACCACCTCAGAACACCACAGCATCATCATCACCAGGAGAACAATATTATACCCATTCAATCCTCAATCTAGGTTTCTTTGTACACCTAGAAATACACTATACAAAATATAAAAAATACAAACAACTTTGTATAGCTTACAAATAAAATTCATTATAAATAGAAAGTATTAAGCTCTTCAGAACCACAACTTTCTCCCCTCTTAGACCACTGTTATCTTGACACATTGATCTGATGCATTCAACTGCTGTCTTAAATTATCTACATTCACTACAGATACAAAACATGTCTAATATCAGAAAACGTTATCAATCTTTTCTTTTTCTGTCACTTCCCCTCTCATTGCTCTGATTTCCAGGTTCCACGCCACCCTAGGATCTCAGCAAGTGGCAATGAATGGAGGAAGACAGCCATAACTGGACCTAAGCAAGCATTTATATTACAAAATTATCACTGACATCTCCTTTCTGGAACTATTTCTCTCTTGCCTCTCCCTTTCAGCATATCTTCCCTGTTTTTCTCTTGATGCCTTGAATCAACTGCCAAGAATCCCTTGGATAAACCCATTTGTACTAGAGTCTTGGCCAGTCTGTGAGTTTCCTCACTAGCATTAATTAATTTTTTTAAGAATGAATTTGCAATAGTACCTCTCAGTCTGTGTGTTAGGTCTACACCATGAAGTGATATCATCAGGAACATTTTTGTTTTCTGTCCTTTTGAACAATGTTATTTAGCAATGCATGGTTTTTAAAGTTTCATTTCTTCATTCAAAATTAAGCTATACAATCGTAGGGGAACTTGATTTGATTTTTCAAAACCAAAACAAGAGTAAATTAATTTCTGTTCTCATGAAGGATTCACATTTGTTAGGACACAGAGGATCCAAGATGGTGCCATCTTTTAAAGATGCTTTTACAGCTCCTGATAGACCCAGATAACAGCTTCACTGTAATCCCAGGTTCCCATAGTGAATTAAATCTGTTTTGGGTTATTTAGGTCACATACTGCATAAACGCCCTCTGTGTCATTTCTCTGTAAAGAGTGAGTGTGCTTCAGTTTTCTCTATAATATACATTTATTTTTGGAGCTCATTAAACAGGTTATGGAAATTTAAATAGGTCTAGCCAGTAGACAGAAGCTAAACTGAAGTTAGAAGTACTCTCTGTGGTATTATCTAACCCAAGAGGAGGGTCGTTTTTAACTCTTGGCTGCTGCCTACAAAGGAACTAAGAGCACTATTTGAAAATCAGGTCTGAAAATCAGGTCTACGCTTTTCTAATATGCTGGAATTGCTTCAGAATATTAGTTCAGTTTTATTTTTTTTTTAAAGATTTTATTTATTTACTTGACAGACAGAGATCACAAGTAGGCAGAGAGGCAGGCAGAGAGAGGGGAGGAAGCAGGCTCCCTGCCCAGCAGAGAGTCTGATGTGGGGCTGGATCCCAGGACCCTGGGATCATGACCTGAGCCAAAGGCAGAGGCTTAACCCACTGAGCCACTCAGGCGCCCCTAGTTTTGTTTTAAAAGCAATAGATAGTGATTTCTATAAGCAATCTTTGTCCAGGTAGGGGTGGGTATAAGAAAATTCTAGTTTAAATAATCTAGTCCACTTGGTCTTCCCCACCCTCCCTTCATACTCCCTTTGTTGCAAAAACGTGGTTGTAATTTCTCCTTGATTTTAAACTGGTTTGTATTTTTCTAAAGTCTAAGATCATTCCTGGAAAAGAATAAACTAGGTGCTTAGGGCTTATTTATTTAACTGCATTTTAGTAAAGGTGCCATATTTATACATTCATTCGATTATACAGGACAGTACAGTAAGTCAACGCCTCTGTATGGGAAAGTTCCTTATGCTCTGAAAGAGTTAACCCCTCTGTGCCTCATTTATATCCTATGTGGGACTAACGTTCACAGGAGAAATATGCCAGTGTGTTCAATACTAGAGGACTTTTCTTATTCCAAATGTATAAGGGAGCGGATGTATTCATGCATGGAAAGGGCTGACTCCTCTGTTTGGGTACTTTTGAAAACCACAGTTTCATTAATGAAATCTTCACAATGTTAATGATAGCTTAGAATAGTAAAAAGGAACACTTTTGAAAGAATTGATAGCTACTAATTCAATTACTGGTAGTACAAGGAGCCTTCAGCTTACCTTGTGGGACAAGCTGTAAGATTTTAAATATACATTTTTAACACATTCAAAATATTCTCAGTAAGAAATTCTACATTTTAAAAAAGTACCAGACTCCCAAATATTTTATTTTACTTCATTTGTTCTCACTTCAGCAACAAGCATTAAGCTTAATACCTGCCAACAGAATCTCAATATTCTTAAGGACCCAGAAAGTAGAGCGCGTCGGTATAGAGAGCAGCGAACGTATTAGGAAATAAAACACACACACACACACACACACACACACACACACACACACATGAAAATACTCTCAGTATGATTTTCAAGAGGAAGAAGTGATCCATGGGAGGGCTACTCATGTGAGTATAGAATTGTGTTTTGAGGATTTTTGCAGCAGTTGAAAACCTTATCCTTGTTCAAAGGAAGAAATAGCAGTGTGTTTGTATGACCTTGTAGACTGATATTTTGAGCCATTACTTAATCCAGCAGCTGTGGCAATGCCCTTTTGTATGATACAAAATAAACAAAGAAGCAGAATATAATAAGGCAAGTGAATTCTTGAGCAAGTCGGCTCTGGGCATATAGCTTAGCTTCCATAGAATGTTAACTGTTTCAGTGTGAAAGCGCTGATAGATTCTCCACAGTTTAGCTGTGAGAGTTGGGCCAATAATAGATACTGCAGCCTATTTGGGGGCAACTTCAGGCATCACCCGTGAGCCATGACTAGCACAGACAGTGAGATGAGATCATCAGCCATAATCCACTTGAGAAAATCTAGGTGTTTATCACCAAATCTCTGCTGAATAAAAATGAGGACAAGTGACCTGCCCATCTATATATTACAGAGAACAGGAGCCCCGAAGTGAGATATTTGCCTGTCAGTGAATATTCATTGTGTGCTGAGTATTCTTCTGATCCTGTATGTGACTTAGAAGAAATAGTTCTTGTCCTTGTGGATCTTGAAAATCTAGCAGAAATAGTCAAACACTGCATTAAATAAGAATCGGAGGAAACCAAAAATTTACATCAAAAGAGCAAACTAGCCATGGTTATCCAGGGTTTTAGAAGAATTAATGCCATAGACTAGACAAGGAAAGGAAAGGGAAGAAATGGCCTAACAGCACAGGCAGGCAAGTGAGGCTCAATATATATCGATGTAGACATCCTCAATGCAACTGCAAACCTGTGGCGAAGTCCCTGACTTGCAGAATGGGCAGTGGAACCACAGATGAACCAAGAGCACAGCAGTCAGGAGAACTTGGGGGTGAAGCCATCTCCAGGGATGCAGCCGAGCAACCACGACATCATTCCACTCATCATGTAGGTAGACCAAGCACATCCTGTTTCCATGGGGACAGGAACTGCGACACAGCTGACATCTTAAACCTAAAAAAAAAAAAAAAAAAAAAATTCCTCTGGGTTATATATCAACTTTTGTTTAATAATGAATTTTTTCTGCTCATTCCTCAAATCTCTTAGCCTGGTGGATAAATGAATTTGGTTGGTCCAAAGAAAACTCTGTGGGTATGAGTTTGAATGAAAATGTAAGCATGGTGGGTTTTTGGTTTTGGAGAGGGGGCGGGGTTGGCTTTTTTTTTTTTTTTTTCCCTGACACAGTGTGGAAGACACTGGAAGAAACAGTGTTTCTCACACCTGCTACTTCTCTAGGGGATCCCGGGATTTCTACTTCTATATGTTAATTGTCAACATGACATTTTTCCCTATGTTTACTCTCAAATTATTTTCTAGGATACAAAAACGGTAACCAATGGAAGTATATAATATGAGATAATTACTTCCATCCCCTTGAGATTCAAAACTTTCGACCCTCTCATAAGGTTTCAGAAAAATGCTGTTTTTGTCCTACGGCTGATTGCATCTGCCAAATAAAATACAGCTTCCTTTGAATTTTGAATGATATATCCTTTGGAGAGCCTCAATACCAAGATAAAATGGAGCTTTATAGCACTTTGTCAGCTCAGACTCAAGAGATTTCCCACACCTAGGGATTTCCTTTTTTAAATATTTACAAGAAAACAACAGCAACCACCTTCAAACAGCTGTATACTATACCAGAAATATGACTGGCTTTGAAATATATGCGTATACTTACACACACATTCTAAAATGTGTTCCATGTGTTGTAGAGAAATAAAATCCATCTCTTGGTGAGTCCCAATAACTTTCAGTTTTAAATCCTAATTTTAGCAAGATAACCTACAAATATGTTTACTTGTTATAAATGTTTACTAAGCATCTACTATGTGTCAAATACTCTTTTAGGCATTGGGCACACAAGTCCTTTTCCTTATGGAGCTGATAGTAAAGTGAAACACACATCCTGTTTGTGTAGTTCAGCCTGCCAAGAGAGGCTCACTAGCTAACTACTTCAGATAGACTTAGATAAACTATTTCTAATGCGGTATATTCTGCCTTTATTATGTATTTTGGGGGGAGTTTATCTTAGTGCTACGGGTAAAAAGACAGTTCGCAACCTGTTGCAGTGTATAAAGGTTATCTGATATTTCACAACAAAATTAATATCAAATTCTTTCAGCACTGGTTGTTTCATTTATCTTGAGTGCTAGAATAAAGTGATTGTTAACAGTTATGCTTGAAACAGATCACGCCATTTCAAAATAATTATGAAGACTCTTCTCCCTTGTTGTCAAGCATAGTATCTGTTTTGATGATACTATGCCGTGATACTATACCAAAAAGTGTGTTTTTAAACTGGTTATAGGGGCGCCTTGGTGGCTCGGTGGTTTGGGCCGCTGCCTTCGGCTCGGGTCATGATCTCGGGGTCCTGGGATCGAGTCCCGCGTCGGGCTCTCTGCTCGGCGGGGAGCCTGCTTCCCTCTCGCTCTCTCTGCTTGCCTCTCTGCCTACTTGTGATCTCTCTCTGTCAAATAAATAAATAAAATCTTAAAAAAAAAATAAAAATAAAATATTTAAACTGGTTATAGCTTCACAAAACATTATAATGACTAAGAAATTGCAGATATGTTTAGTATCATTGTTTTCCCCATAATGAATTTGGTCTTCTGACCGGTTAAAGGCCCGTTTTCATGATGTCAGATCACTGAATGGAATTTTGAGTTCTTGGAACTTCAAAAGGCTCATTATGTAATAAAACATTCAAATCTAATTTGCAAGGAAATGCTTCACTAGCATCCATTTCCTGTGTGTCTTATCAATAGGTGCAACTTTAGACACTCTGTCTTGCTAATGCCACTTCTTTTTGTCATTCCTGTATATGTTCTCTTGTAATTAGATATTGGAATGTTGAAATCCAATAACCTTACACTTAAAAGGAATCATACAATTCCAGAGCTGGAAATCTGAGTTTGCCCTAGTCCCACCTTCTTACTTTATGAAAAGAAATAGCCGCATGTATGAGGTGTTTCTATGGAGCTCATCTACTGCCTGCCAGTTCCACTTCCCAGTTCTGGTACCTGGCTCAGTCCTGAACAGGAAAGATGTGTTCTTTTCAATAAAAAATCATGAATTGTAAACTCCATGCCCTTCCTTGAATTAGAACTGTTAAATTACTCATAACTCCTTTAAGTATTACTTATTTCTAAAATTTGGTCAGCAATTTGTAATCATGGTTTGAGGAAACATTTATAGATACATAATCATATATATAATATGATAACCTACATTATAATTATATATATAATTTATTTAAAATTATATAGCCTTCTTATTCCTCTTCCTTCCAAAACAAATCTAAATATTTTAGCATTCTTAAAATAAACTCATCAGCAATATGATCATTACAAATAAAACCAGAAAGAGCAGAAATCATTCAAGGAAAAGGGGGAAAAAAATGACCAGGAAAGAGGTAAGTTCATTCTTTTTTCTTTTCTTTTCTTTTAATTCCAGTATAGCTAGGTACAGTGTTATGTTAGTTTCAGGGATACAATGTAGTGATTCAACAATGCTATGCTTCACCCAGTGCTCATCACAAGTGGCCTCCCTAATCTGCATCATCCATCTCACCCATCCCCCCACAACTCCCAACCACCTTCCCCTCTAGTAACCAGCAATTTGTTCTCTATAGTTAAGGGTTGTTTCTTGATTTCTCTCTCTCTCTCTCTCTCTCTTTCCTCTGTTAATTTGTTTTGTTTCTTAAATTCTACACATGAGTGAAATCATAAATATTGAAACTTCCATTGCCTTTCATCCAGGCAATGATAGGATGAAGCCTTTTTGGTCTTATTTTTAGATGAAAAGAGGTGGAAAACATTTCTCAAACTGCATTCTGGATCATTTCAGCATATAGATCTATATGTAAAGGACACTAAAATAATGAACAAGGTCTCCACAAGAAGCTTTTTAAAAAGCATCAACATTTCTTCAAATTCTTATATTGAGTCCAGTGGACCCATGAGAACATTACATGGTACTACTGGAAAATAATTTTGGTTTAGGGCAAAAGAGTATTAATTTAGATATGTGTATTATAATAACCTCCATTGAAACAAGAAGAGAGTTTGAAGCAATTAAAGAAATGAAGATTTGCTTACCTTCTTAAATTAATTGAACAAAGAGCTCATTAGACTGATGTGGCCCTAATTCTGTGGGGGCCTATGTAAATAAACCGAAATCTAAGTTTATAAATGCCTCAACATTGTGCAATCGAAACGGTAAGGAAAACCAATCCCAAAAGCCAAGTAGGCTTTAAGCTCTAGCCAATCAAACAATTCCCTTTTTTTGCTTCTGTACTTTATATAAGGTTTTTCCCTGGCTCCTGATGGGGGAATGCTCCTGGCCACCATGGGTTAGGCTAGAATCAATGCCAGCTCCCTCAATATTGTATGTAAACAGCAGAATGAACTACAGCTCCACCTACTTGAATTCTCTGGGACTGGGTGGGGAAAGTGATACTCTTCCCAGGATATCCTTCTCATGATGCCTTCATTCCAGCTGAAGTCCCCATAGGGAGACATGAAATGGGAGGGGTTTCGCTGGGTTTTCATCAGTGCGGTGTCCGGAAAACAGGATTTTCTCCTTCTAACTATAGGACTGTGTAGTCATAGCCTGGCTCCTGAGAGGGAGGGCAGGTTACGTAAACCACATAAACTCTACAGACAGTTTTTGTTGTGGTGTAATCAAATTATGAAGGTCAGTTTTTTCTAAATTAATCATCAGTTTATGAATTTCCCCCTTTTTTTTCCTTTTTGGTGTCAGGCCTTACTTTCTTAGGGTACTGACATTTTTCTTTTGCACGCATGTTAGTCCACGTCCTCCAAGAAGCAAATTCCAGTATCAGATTAACCATGCTGGAAATTTATTAGGGGAACTGCCAGTGAGAGACAAGGGTAAGGAGCTGGGAGAGGCCTTGCCCTGAACTTGGATGAAGGAGAGAGAGGGGGAAGGAAGGAAAGAAAGAAAGAAGGATGAAAAGAAGGGTTGATTCTAGGCGGGCCTTGCAACTTTAAGGAAATTTCAGTACGGCAATGACAATCTGGGAGGTCTTGAGCCAAAGGCTCTGTTGCCAGAGGGAGTCCTGGGTCTCCCTGGAACAGACCTGCCTTAGGATCGCTGCCACACCCAGTCATTGGCTGGAGGCCAGGGGAAGGCGTGGCCGGCACTTGGCAGCCAAGGGCGGCGTTACTTGTACTCCGAAGTCAGAGATCCAAGAGACACCTTGTCAGACCCACCATAGCAATGTGCATGTAACAGCCTTACTTGACCCTGATCAGAATTATTTATACTACTTTCCATTTTCATTTCTTTAATATATAAGAATAATCACTTTTTGAGTGTTCATGACGTGACAGATGCTGTGAAAACCTTCACATGCATTATGTAATTTCATCTTCACAAACACCCTGTTATTATTCCCATTTTACAGAAGATTACTTAATAAGTCTCTTGCACAGACAGGCTATGGTCTATCATGTCATCTTCATTAAACGGAGAATCGTGTTTCCCAGAACACCATCATCTGTATGGTCCCCCTACCTATATAGTTAGCCAAAAGAAGAACTTGCAAGATATTTGAAAGTTGGAAGTGATGCAGCAAACATTATTCTCGGCAAGTTGTTTTGCTGCAAGACGAGGTGATAGACAGACAAAGCTGTGATCAGTGGGTTCCATGAAGGTTCTAGTTCTCCTCCCCTCAGACAGTACATCTTTTGCAGCCTACTGGCCCTGATGATCAATGGGGACCTCATGTATACCTCCAAATACTTGACTGTGGACCGTAGACTTGACCTCCACAGAAAGAACAACCCTCCATAAAGTTTCCCATGGGATCCCCTTTTATGGTTCTAAATTAGCAACTGACTGTTCTTGGCTTCTCAGATTGACTGTTCGCTAACCACTCTGATCTTCTAAACTCTGTCTTCTAAACTTTCACTTCTCCAGCTCCTCCCACAATTGTAAAGTCTAATTCCTATCATAAATCCTTTTTCCCAGAACACAGAGTGATTCTCCTCCCCTGCATGAACCCTGACTGATAGAGTAACAGTGCAAACATCTGTTGAATGAATGGGCAATTTAGGCCTAGCCTAGGGATTAAGATGTATGCAGTCAGTCTTCAGAGTCCAATACCCTTTGTCTTGGATTCAAGTGAACATAATTCATTGGTTTCAAATACCAAATACACAATAAGAAAATGTGACTATAAATGATTGAAGTTAAAGTCCTTCACCGGTAGTTTCCCATATAGGAGTTCATCCAACTACCCCACAATGTATGAGACACGAGGTCAAATTTTTGCCTCCTGAAATTAAATAGGTATGAAAGCCTATAAATTTACCGGGTCAAGACTCCAGATTTGGGTGTCCTAAAAAGGCAAAAGATAACATTTTAGTCAAGAAAATTTTAAGAGCAGGCATTCTCAGCCAAGCCTCGAATACTAAAAATGTTTCATGTGTTTGTAATTGCCTATAAAATATATCTCCAAAAAACTCAATGGAGTTAATTTAATTACTTAATAAATACATATTTAGGGGCGCCTGGGTGGCTCAGTGGGTTAAGGTCTCTGCCTTTGGCTCAGGTCATGATCTCAGGGTCCTGGAATCGAGCCCCGTATTGGGCTCTCTGCTCAGCGGGGAGCCTGCTTCCTCCTCTATCTCTGCCTGCGTCTCTGCCTACTTGTGATCTCTGTTGCCAAATAAATAAATAAAATATTTAAAATAAATAAATAAATACATATTTATTGTGTCACTGTATCAACTGAGTGTTGAAAAATATCTTAAAAAAACAAAGGCTTTGCCATAATTTATATCAAGCTGTGTTTTTTTCTGAGAGTAATTTTATAATATACTTCTTTCTTTTATGCTTTTCAACTTTAATTTTCAATGATACAGAATCAAAATTTCCCAAATGTATTTTTCTTTCTGCAAACCTACGCGTGGTACCTCTTTGCTAGCTGATGTCCTATTACATTCTGCCAATAGGAGTCACTACAAGGAGTTCAGAGTGAAGGGAAGTCAAAGGGCAGGAAGTGCCTCCCTCCTCTTTCTTTTTCTTTTTTTCTTCTTTTTTTTTTTTTCCTCAGCAGCACCTGGTAGTGGCAGTCTACTCCAAAATGACTGTTTATTCTAGAACAAGGCTCATCAGTTGTCTTAAAGAAACCAGCACCAGCATGGTAGGCCCCCTGATCAGAGGTCTGAGCCTGAGCTCTATGAGGCCCCTCCTCTAAACTGCTACTCTGGAAACCTCCTTCTTTTGCTTTTGTTCCCATAGCCCTTGGGGCGGTACATGCTCACTCTCATTAGCTCTGAGTTTACCCTTGGGCTTCCCTCTTGCAGGCCTCCAACAACGTGTCACCATTCCTTATGTTCAGTCTTTCTTGATAAAGCATTGAGCGTGAATTCTGTTTTCCTGTCTGGAACCTGTCTGATACATTCATTATTACATGGCTTCTAGCAAATAAGAGGGGTTTAGATCTTCCCTGCCTCCTCCTACTCCTCCAATATTTAGGACTCTTTTTAAGGTTTTCCTTAGATATCCCCAAGAAACATCCTGTCAGCTACTAATGAGGTACCTGCGATTTTCCTCAACCTCTCAGTTTTTTTGTGATGTCTATTGCCAGAGCCTGCTGAAAGCTATGAAACTCTGATCCTGCGGCTACGCATCAAAGATGAGGTCTTCCTTGATGGTCTAAATGGTGATCCATTCTACTAATTCTGCGGCTCCACAGACTGCTCACTCCTTGCTCCAAAAATTTCCAGCATGATATAACTTCCACTCTCCAGGGCTGCTTTCTTTGATAGCCTTTACTTATGACTTTTGTGTTGGGTTTTCAGTATCTTTCAGACTTGAAGGGCACAGCTTTCACTTACAGTTCTATTTTATTACTAGTGCTACCCTTTGGCAGAGGTCTGAGTCACGGGGCTGAGCTGAAGGGCAATCCGTGTCACTGACAGAGTGAACTACTTAGAATTACCCACACTCACAAGAGGGGAATATGTTCCACCCCCTGTGTCTTCCCTATTTCAACTAGATTATCGTCAATTTTATTAGTTTCATTTTCATTTCCTCTGAAGATTTCATTTGAACAAGGGAGTCTTCTGTTACAAAAAGATTTTCAAAACTACTAGCATAGAGCCTCTAGGTGTACCCAAACTTATCCAATTACAAAGATAAAAATACCTAGGTTTCAAGCTGAGGCCATCACTATAAATGTAAAATAAATAAATAAATAAATAAATAAATTACATGGTCTCTGGTTCTTAGGATATAATATAAAAATTTTTCCCAAGGTTTATAATCTTGAAAAAAGAATAAGTGTGCTCTTTATTTGTTGAAGAATATTGCTGTGTGTACATGGTCTCTTAGGAAACACAAAGCCTATGTTCCTTAGAATAGTAGTTATGGGTCCAAAGAACTTAGAAAAGGTGGGGAGTGACATTTAATACTTTGGAGGTCCAAGAGTACAAGAAAAACTTCCATCAGTTAAAATGATCATACATCAGAACCCCTGGATTTCACTAGTTAAACAAGAGAAAATTAAGAAATGTATTGAGCTTCAGATATCTCTAGTAAGACATTGTACTTTGCATTCATATGCATTAGTTCCAAGGAGGAAATGAAAATTCCATGTGAAAGGGATTTGAAAGCTGCGGATTTCTAACAAAAATGACATGTAGATATTTGCAGTGCTCTTCTCAATAAAAGTGAGTACCTGGAAAAATATTTGAAAATATAGAAAAGTAAATGAAAATACAGAAAATTAAAATTAGTCAGAACCCTATATAGATGGGAGATATATAAAAGCTGGATTTTTAAAAATTGACTTCTTTAGGGGCACCTGGGTGGCTCAGACGGTTAAACATCTGACTCTTGATATCAGCTCAGGTCTTAATCTCAGGGTCATGAGTTTGGGCCCCACGCTGGGCTCCACCCTGAAAGTGGAGTCTGCTTAAAAAAAAAAAAAAAAAAAAAATGCCGTATTTCTTTCAAAGTAGTTAAATTCACTATACATTAGTATTAGTGTCTGTTAGTCAAAATAAGCAAAATGTGGGAAAATTTTAGTCTTTAAACATTGAGCAATTTACTTGTGATAGTTGCAATAATTTCTGTGTGTTTCCAAAGATTTGAAATTTTTTTTTTTCTTTCTTTTTTTTTTTAAAGATTTTATTTATTTATTTGACAGAGATCACAAGTAGGCAGAGAGGCAGGCAGAGAGAGAGAGAGGAGGAAACAGGCTTCCCGCTAAGCAAAGAGCCTGATGCGGGGCTCAATCCCAGGACTCTGGGATCATGACCTGAACTGAAGGCAGAGGCTTTAACCCACTGAGCCATCAGGCGCCCCTTAAATATTTTTTTCAAAGGAAAATGGTTCTTTTTTTTTTTTTAAAGATTTTATTTATTTATTAGAGAGAAAGCATGCACAGGTTGGGGGGAAAGGCAGAGGGAGAGGGAGAAGCAGAGCCATGTGGGGCTCTCCATCCCAGGACCTGAGATCATGACGTGAGCCAAAAGCACACATTTCAACTGACTGAGCCACGCATGTCCCCCAGGAAAAATCGTTCTTTGTAGAAGTTTCTGTGAGATATTTTTGATGTAGTCTATCCTCATAGATTTTAGAATGGATTGCTCTAATGTAGATTTTTCTCTTGCACATTATCCAAGGTAATCTCACAGATAGCCATATTTAGTTTTCTTATTTATGATCCATTTAATCCAGTTGAAATAAATGAAACTATTAATACTTTAAATGAAAATTCCTTGACCTTTATAGACGTATATCATTCATGGATTCACCTGCATAAGCTTAATGTTGAAACTTCATGCTTTAGCACAACTTATATCTTGATAGCACCGTAAAGACATAGCAAATATTTTGATCTCTAGGTTGATCCAACAATAATTTCTAACAATTTTGTAATATTTTTGAAGATGTTGGATGTAACGCTCATCATGACAGAAAGATTCGCCCTCTCCCATCCTTCTGAATAAAAAATGGTTTGTTGACTCAGACTTCATGCCATTCCAGCCAAGTGGCTCTCCTATTTAATTTCTAGCAGAAAGATTGCTTAACATAATCTATTCTAAAGCTAAAAACCAATTTTTGGTAGGGATCTATAATTCAATCCCTTACAGCTAGTGACTCTGTGACAAAAAACTTCTAGTTTCTCCCAAAGAGTCATTCTCTCATCATTCATTTAGTAAGAGAATCCTGGAAGTTTAACTGAGCACATGGATGCCCAACATAAAGATTCCATTTCTCAGCCTCCCTTAACTTTTAGGCCATAGGCTGAGGATAAAAATAATGAGCGATTTCTAGATCTGTCCTATGAAACAGTAAAATGTGCCTTTTCTTCTCCCCCTCTCACCTGCTGGGGTGTGGATATGATGGCCAGAGCTAAAGCAGCCATCTCTGGCCATGAGATAAATTCCACATGTTGATAAAGAGCTTATGTGAACTCCGAGAGGAATAAGCTTCTGTATTATTTAGGGAACTATTATTCTGACCTTTGTTGCCACATCCCAAGAAGTAGCATAAACTCCCAATACATAGAAATCCTGGAATGGGATATAGAATAGAGTGGGTAATTCTGACTCAACTAAGTATTACCAATATGAATTTGAGCAAATTGCTTAAAGTTTCTTTTCCTCAGGTTCCCTTCCCTTCAGTGAAATGTGGGCTGCTATGAGGATCAACATACTTAATCCATCAAAGTGCTCACTTGTGTAATTGACACAAATTAAGCCTTCAAAAATATTATCATCTTATTGTTAGACCAGTATGTCAACCCATTCAGTTATACTGATGATTTTTGGCAAATGGCTGTTTTAAGAGTTTACTTGGAAGTTATTTCACAAATTAAACCAGTTAATTAGTTATATGTCATAAGTGTACTTTATTGAGCTCCTTAGGGCTTATAGCAGCATTTGTTATAATCCATTCCCAAATTTTCTAGGTTAAATTTTGTTCTATAGTATAAACTTTGTGATCTTTATTTTTGGCTGAGAGTTGAGTTGGATTCTAGAATTGATTTTTTTTTTTAAGATTTTATTTACTTATTTGACAGACAGAGATCACAAGCAGGCCGAGAGGCAGGCAGAGAGAGAGAGGAGGAAGCAGGCTTCCTGTTGAGCAGAGAGCCTGGTGCGGGGCTCGATCCCAGAACCCTGGGATCATGACCTAAGCCGAAGGCAGAGGCTTTAACCCACTGAGCCACCCAGGCGCCCCTCTAGAATTGATTTTTAAGTAGAAACCTCAACTTCA
Organism: Meles meles; assembly: GCF_922984935.1. Lineage (NCBI taxonomy): Eukaryota > Metazoa > Chordata > Mammalia > Carnivora > Mustelidae > Meles > Meles meles. The sequence continues at coordinate 38,957,343 of NC_060067.1, forward strand.
TCCATAGGGACACCTTATATCATTTCCACGAAGAGGTGGACACAGCTTCAGTTGAGGCTCATAAACTAGAGGCTCTGTAATTTTCATTTCAGTTTGTCACCCCTGTTTCCTGGTTGAAGTCTTTGGACCTTGAATAGACATCTAGAAAAGCTGCAGCTTAGAAGCATTTTAAAGATCATTTCCTTTAACTCATGCTCACTGAAAAATTCTCAGTAGCTTTGCTATAAGAAACAATAGTCAATAATCTTTGAGCATTACATATAGATGTGTGGTTCCCTAATTAAACTCTATCAGCTTTTCTAAAAGTGTGGTTCACCAAACTAAAGGCGTTACACAAACAGATGGCTTCCTGATCCAACAGACCTAGGAAATGCTAAGTGAAGCAAGATCAAACAGGTTTTTCGTTGTTTTTTTGGTTTTTGGTTTTGTTTTGTTTTGTCTTATGGACTCCTGTAAAGACTTAAATAAGATAATATGTGTCATAAATCTTTAGGAGAGAGTATTGAGGAAAGCATTTTCAAACTTGATCAAGTAGCTCTAGTTTTCATAAAGCATTACGTAGACCTAATGCAAAACCTTAGTTTGGAATTGCTCATTTTATGGCTGGCTTAAACAGGATCATTTGGAGAACTATATGGGTTCTCTCTGGGCATAACCAACCCATCAGGTTAAGTCATTAGTCAAATGCTTTCTTGGATCTATCTTTGCTCCTTTAACCTCTTTAGACTATGAAGTCAAATAATGACCGTTCCTCTGGTGTGATTCTGGCTTTCTCTTTTTCCTTTGAACCTTTCCACTGCACCTTATGGGCCTGATAGCCAAGAATATTAATTTTTTCAAGGTTTTGATATACTGCTTTGCTTATAAAGCAAATCTACTTGCTCTGAACTCAGCATGATGTTAATGTTCTTATGGAACGTTTTTTGGAAGACCTGCCTGATAATGTTTTGTTTTGTTTTTTCCTCATAAGCTACTGTGAGTAATATGATTATTTTCAATGTTCAAAGATGACACAAGGAACTTGTGAACTAGAATTTTAAATGCATAACTAGACTCCTAGAAATCCTAACTAAGTAAACTCTAAGTTTCATGAACTATTAGAAGAAATGTGAATCAGAACACTGTTGACTGTATTACTGATGCAATTTTCAAGACGATGTGTGAGGGGGTGGGTGGATGACTTTGAAGACTTGGGCCTTGTTATTGTTTTGTATTGTTTAACTGGAAGATTACAGTCATGTGTAGGCCTGTACCCAGGAAACACCTCACTCAGTGAAAGATCTCTATCAATAATGCAGAGATGAAAGCTCCTGTTAAAGTCTGTTATCTGGGCAAACCTTTGACTATGGATGCAAGAATCCATTTAAAAACCCCAGCTCCAGTCCCTACTTAAATTAATAACAGTCTGGTCCCAAGGGGAGGCGGCTTGATGTAGTAATTGCCCTGAGCAAGACCAATGCATCCGACAGTGATACTAAGCTTGAGTTCCAGCTTTACCATTTATAAGGTATGTGACCCTGGGCAAGTTAGTTGAACTCTTAAACCTCTAAGTAACCTCATCTATAAAATGAGGCTAATAATAGAATCTAATTAATGGAACTGGTATGAGGATTACGGGAGATGGTTTATGTACTGGGCCTGTGCATGGGTAGTTAATAAAGATGACCCCAGCATCAGTAAATAGGGATAGTATTTAATAGCTATGACCACCCACACATGCACGCATGCCGTCACTCCTACAACAGTGAGACCCCAGCCTTGTTGAGGGAGTAACATGTTCTTTTCACAGCTTGTCTCCATCAAGTGATATTCTTGTCCTCTGACTCTTATCTATTACTCTTAGCCATGTTTGATGTAGTAGGAGCAGCAGTTTGAGGCTCAGCTTTGAAAAAGGGAAGACAGCAGTCCATACATCTGTAGTAAATGCCAGCTGTGTATTTTAAAACTTGCTGAAGACTGTGGACTGTATGAGGGGTGTGAATTAGGCACTCAAGTCCTTTGAGAGAAACCTAAGCAGTGGTTATGGGGGGGGGTGGTAGAGTGGGGATAGAGTTGGGGAAACCAGGAGAAGAAAAGCCAGAAAAACGACAGCTGCACCCATCACTTCAGAGACAACCTCTCCTCCCAATCTCTTTTTCTGACTGACCTGATCATTGAGAGGTCTGATCTGGTAGCTAGCAAATGAGGGAAGAGGTGAGCAACCTAGAGAAATAAGGCTGGGCCTCTAACCACGCCCCTACACCACCACCCCAAGGAAGCATTCTGGACCAGAAGCAGGCTTGTGGGAAAGAGGGTGGTAACTGAGGACAGTATGTTATATACTGAATGAACTATATTAGTGTTAATCTGTCATGCTAGATCAGACTGGACATTTTTATCAAATAAATTAGACTCTTCTTGGGGCCCCTGGGTGGTTCAGTGGGTTAAAGCCTCTGCCTTCAACTAAGGTCATGATCTCGGGGTCCTGGGATCGAGCCCCTCATCGGACTCCCAGCTCAGCAGGGAGCCTGCTTCTCCCCACCTCCCCGCCTGCCTCTCTGCCTACTTGTGATCTCTGTCAAATAAATAAATAAAATCTTTTTAAAAATAAATAAATAAATAAATTAGACTCTTCATTGACACAGATCAGAAAATCTAAGGGACCTGTCCTATATTTTATTCATGGGCAAGAGTAGAGTAAATCCAAAAAGCATAGTTTGGAAGGGATAATGAAAGAGAGACTAAAGTTCCTTACATTTAATTATTGTCTATTGAATTCAACTGGTTCAATAAAGTGTTTACCAATCTGATGATAATGTTTTACTTTTTATTTGAAAATGCACTCTGCACTTTAGGAAGATAGCATAATGAATTAAGTTGGTGTCTTTTAAAAAAAATTATAACTTCAGTAAAAATTGTCCCTACTTGGGGCATCAAGACAAGTGACTGATTCCAGTGCTGTTTTATTTTCTTGTATTTTCTGGAGACGAATGAAAAACAAAAACAAAAACCTCCTTTTTTAGTGTCCTAGTAACTACAATAAAAAAAGCCAAGCATTCATGGCCTAGTGAATGCATGAGTAGTAGTTCCTTTACAAGTGAAAGAAGAAAAGTTCAATCAAGCATGACTGCCACGGTCTCCTTAATATGCTTGTAAAATGTACTGAACAGACACCATGGATTCTGATTGCTAAAGCAGATTGAAGTTGAAGTAATGTGGGTATGAGAGTTTCCACAGGAAAAAATACAAAACCATTATACAGGATGCTACAGAAGCCATGTGGAGTGAAGGAAATGCAAACTTGAGAGTTAGATCTTTGAAGGTTGGTGCACCTGCTGTTTGGCATAACTGAGATGGTATGTCATATTTCGCACATAGAGAATGATCAAATGGCAGATAGATATCTTTTCTTAAAAATGTGTTTTAAAGAAACTGAAAACAATACCTTTTTAGAGAAACAGGATATATGGATCTCTCTCTCTTTTTTTAAGATTTTATTTATTTATTTGACAGAGAGAGATCACAAGTAGGCAGAGAGACAGGTAGAGAGACAGAGAGGGAAGCAGGCTCTTTGCCGACCAGAGAACCCGACATGGGGCTTGATCCCAGGACCCTGAGACCATGACCTGAACTGAAGGCAGTGGCTTAACCCACTGAGGCACCCAGGCGCCCCCCTTTTTTTCTAAATTAAGAACCTCAGACTCTGATGGCATAGAGGTTGCTAGTAACCAATGTATAAACTATCCGTGATGAATGACCTTTTAAATCCCGTGTCCATTTGTGGTGCTCTTAGATATAGAGACAGTAAGTGGGTTAGCATCTTCATTGTCAAATCTACCAAAACTTTTACATGAAATGCTGGGGCATTCTTATCCTATCTTCCCCTTCCTCCAATCTATTTTTAATTATCTGGTTTTGGGGAAATGATTGAATTTGTTTATCTAACACAAAAGAGGTAACTTAAAGTTAAAAAAAAAAAATGAATCTTCCCTAACATTGGCATCTGTAGAAACTGGAAGGATGAATTGACTCAATTGTCCATTTTGTTTCCCAAAGCCCAGAGGTATCAAATTATAAATACCGAAAATTTTTATAAATCCCTCAAAAAGCTAGTGGATTAGTCAAAGCTATTACTTTAAGTTACAGTCTAAAAATGCACATACCCTGAAATTTCTGCAGATTAGACTGTATCCTTCTTTTGGGTAGGTGGAATAGAAGCGAGATTAAAAGAGCGGTCCCTAGAATCATATATATGTATGTGTTATCAACTGCTACATTTGCAATTAACTTCTCTGCATCTCATTTTATTCAGTTGATATATTGGTATAAAAATAGTACCTTCCAGCAGGGGTTGTTTTGAAGATTATATGAGATGAAGAAATAATTTCATTCTCCTCTCCTTCAATCCCTTCAGTGATTTTCCATTGTCATCCCAATGACTCCTGATAAAATCCCCAAACCTACACATGGCCTATGAGGCCCTACATAATATATGTGCCTGTCCTTAGAACCTTGTCCTGTCTCCTCTATCTACATCCTTGCTCACTATATAGCTGAAAGACCTTATTTCAGTTCCTCCAAAGTTCCTACTTTTGCCGCCTCTGAGGTTTGACAAATGCTCCTCTCTGCCAGGAATCTATTTCAGTCCTCCCACACACAAGCTCAGCACACAGAGCTCACTCCTACCCAGCCTTTACTTCTCCGTTGAAACGTCACTTGTTTCAAGAGGACTCTTCTGATTAATGGGTCAAAAACCATTCCTCTCCTTATTTGTTTGCATACAATCTTGTTCATTCCTTTTTTTTTTTCTTTTTAGATTTTTTTTTTTTTAAAGATTTTACTTATTTGACAGAGAGAGACACAGTGGGAACACAAGCAGGAAGATTGGGAGAGGGGGAAGCAGGCTCTCTGTTGAGCAGGGAGCCCTATGTGGGGCTCGATCCCAGGACCCTGGACCATGACCTGAGCTGAAGGCAGATGCTTAATGACTGACCACCCAGGCGCCCCAAACTTGTTCATTCGTAATACCACAAAAATTGGGAAGGGGGACCTGTTTGAAGTGAATGGAAAGGTAGACAGGAATCAGGCAGACAAGGAATCAAATACTACTCGTAGTCAGCAAGTTAGGTTCTGGAAGCTATGAATATATTTAAACCTCCCATAGGTGTTACAGCTTGGAAGAGCAGCACAGAGTTCCCTGACGGCAGCCCACGCTGTAAGAGAGAGGGGATGAAGGACTGGGGTTCATGTGACCAGGCCTTCCTTCCAAATATACCCAATAAATAAGATACTCCACTAGCACAGGGCAGTATGTAGGGATGAGGAATGGGGGCAAAGAGAGGCAGTAGGGTTCGGAACTCCCTCTGCTTGAAGGAAAGATTGGTAGTAGGGGAGAAGCATTTCCTCCATTCTCAATTACAATGTATTAACATAAAGCTCATGCAGTGACCATTTTTGAGGTAAAATATAGACAAATATCAGCAAATTCATAGGGTTTAAAAATAATCATTCAAGCATATGTTGTGTACACATGTAAATATGTAAATGCATATGTCTGCCTGCATAGATATACTATGTAGTATGTAGTATATGTAATATACGTACACTCTATGTGTTCTATATGTAAATGTATAATAGTACATGCATGTGCCATATATACACATATAATTTGTGTAGTATCTGCCTGTGCTATCACAGTACGAGCTCAGAAAGATAGTGAGGCATGTCTATGTTTATCTCTGCATCTCCATGACTCATCACATCTTATAATATCCACAAAAATTTAGTTGAATGAATAACAGTTACAAAGTGTTTAACATGTTCTTTAACTTACTTTAAGAACTCAGTAGATACTAGATTAGGCTGCTGCTGCTTCTGCTGATAAAACATTCTTAATATATTGGGTACTGACTTTTGACCTGAGCTGTATGTTTCTAAGACCTCCATTTTGGAAATTCATAAGCTTGCCTCATAGGCCACTCATATAGCTTGTCTCCCACTGATCATAATTTCAGTCAAGATCCCATAGTTGCAATCTTCACAGCTCCTAAGTTACAACCTCAAGGAGTAACAGGGGGAGTGGGAGTTTTACAGATTAGAAGAATGTCTATCCTGTCCAGAAAGGGCAGCTGTGTTTCCAGTCAATTCAGACTTGCTTTGTGGGAATGAGTTCAGTGTTATCAGACATTCTGATTTTTCAAAAGAAGCTGAAAATCCATATTTTAATATAAAATCTTCTCAAGTTGGGAAACTAACAATTGCTAAACTCTAAGCTTCTGAAAGATACTTGGAATTCATGCTGCCCATAGTTAGTTTGTGACCTTTGCTTTTATGGCAGTTGTCTTGTGGTATGAGGTTTTATGAATCCCTTCCTTGTTTTCTGTTTACCTTTTACATGGGTATTACACTGTGCTTTTCAAATTAGGTTTTTAATAGTTTAATTTCACCGCTGTGTAAGGGATCTGTTTCTAGCTGTTGTTTTTGTATGTCTAACCTCTCTACCTTTTGCTTCTTTAAATCCCTCCCCCCTTTTGTCTTGAGGTCAGAGAGCTGTCAAAATTAATTATATATTATAAGGGTAGGATTTTTAGCAAAAAGGAAAAAAATGGAGCTATACAAGCATTTTCAAACTATAGCAGAAATAGAATTTTCTGGCATGTTTAGTAAACTGAATTTTGGAAAGATATGAGAACAATTGACACAAAAAGTGAAATTTTCTGGCATGTTTAGTAAACGGAATTTTGGAAAGATATGAGAACAATTGACACAAAAAGTGAAAGTAATGATTTTATACTCAGTGAATGTATTTCATCTGTGAATCCACTGGCAATAATTAGGTTCTCTGGAATTCCTTTTAACAATAATTTTTCCTTAAGGAACTTTTTTTTTTTTAAGATTTTATTTATTCACTTGACAGACAGAGATCACAAGTAGGCAGAGAGGCAGGCAGAGGGAGAGAGAGGAAGAAGCAGGCTCCCCACTGAGCAGAGAGCCCAATGCGGGGCTCCATCCCAGGATCCTGAGATCATGACCTGAGCTGAAGGCAGAGGCTTTAACCCACTGAGCCACCCAGGTGTCCTGGAACTTTTTTTTCATAGAAAAATAAAATTAGATATTTATGTTAGCAGTTGTAGAAACTACTGGATGTCAGCAACTCTAAAATGCAATCTATTTTAGGATACACAAATATTTTTTAAAACCATGAGAAAAAAAAATCATTGTGACCTAAATAAGATATAATACAAATCATTTAGAATTTTTATTATATGCATATGTGAAAACGCTCTTCAATAATTATTTAGATGTAGATTTTTTTTTTGTAGCATTTTTTTTAATTTTTATTTTTATTTTTTTTTTTTCAGCGTAACAGTATTCATTCTTTTTGCACAACACCCAGTGCTCCATGCAAAACGTGCCCTCCCCATCACCCACCACCTGTTCCCCCAACCTCCCACCCCTGACCCTTCAAAACCCTCAGGTTGTTTTTCAGAGTCCATAGTCTCTTATGGTTCGCCTCCGGGCTATGGACATTGGGTAGATGTAGATTTTGATCTAGTATCACACTGCTCTCTTTCCTTGACTTTTTGCCAAAACGTAGCGTAATCTTTTTAAAGACATTGGAGATGACAGTTAAGCTCAACATGTGTTGCACTGTCCATAATGATGACAATATAAACACGTGTGGTCAAGTTCACAAACATGCAGACAATGACAAATTATAGTATGACTACTGCCTGGCCAACCACAGGTCATCTAAAGATGAATCCCCATTTCAAAAGTAGTAAAGTGTAAAATACGTATCAGCATCAATGAAATACTCTAGTCTCTACTGCCTAAATAAGCTTCTGAAACATTAGTTTTATAGGAAAACTTATTTTTAATTTTTTAAAGTTGATTTTTAAGGGTTTGTTTATTTGAGAGAACGAGAGAAAGAGGAATTATGTTGGGACTGAGCTCTGCACTGGGATCCCTGTTCAGCGGGGAGTCTGCTTCTCCCTCTGACCGTCTCCCCCTCATGCTCTCTCTCACTCTCTCTCAAATAAATAAGTAAATCTTTTTTAAAAATAAAATAAAAATGAAGAAGTACTAAAGGCAGTGTGGGATCCTGGATTGGAGCCTGGGACAGAAAAAGGACTCTGCGGGAAAACAGATATAATTCTAATAGTCTGTAGTTTAGTTAACGCTACTGTACCAATGTTATTGTCTTAGTTTTGACTGAAGTACATGCTTATGTAGAATATTAGCACCAGGGGAAGTTGGGTGAAGGGTGTGTGGCAAGTATATGCACTCTCTTTGCAACTTGTCTTTAAAATTATTCCAAGATTAAAAGTTTATTTTTAAAAAATACTAATAAGGGGCGCCGGGGTGGCGTAGCCAGTTAAGTGTCTGACTCTTGATTTTAGCTCAGGTCTTGATCTCAGAGTGCGGGGGGATGGAGGGTAGAGAAAGTGAGAGATATAATCTTAACAAAACTCCTTAGGAGGCCTGCATGTGCTCAGTCTACCAGAGCCAAAACCAAGAGTCAACTGCTTAACCTACTGAGCCCCCCAGGCACCCCTATTTTTTTTTTTTGTATCTTATTTTTTTTTTTTTAAGTAGCTTTGAAGTGTTCCCATCTAAAATGTAAGTTGTATACAGGGTAGCAAGAGAGACAAAATTCTCATATAAGGTTACGTTTACAATTTATATGAGTAAAGTTTTCTTTGCACAATTGAGGTCTTTAGTTAGAGTTGGGTATCTGTGTTCTTTCCTGTGAGATGCAAACCCCGAACGATAACGTACTCTTTCAGACCACAGGAGAATGATGCAGGCTTTGAGGAGATAAGAACTCAGAGGTTTGTGGGGTCCGCTGATCTTAAGGCTTCCAAATTTGCTTTCGTCATTCATCTTTCTTTTTCTCTGCTGCCACCAGCTTAATTCTATCCTTTTGCCAATTCATATAGTTTTATAGGAAAATGTATATTCACTTTTTAAACATTTAATGATTTTGGAAAATCTTTTATTGAATTAATTAATTTTTTAAGATTTTCATTTTTTATTTGAGAGAGACAGGGAGAGAGAGAGCAGCAGAGAGGAGCAGAGACAGAGGAGTAGACTCTGCCCTGAGTGCAGACTCCATGCAGGGCTCGATCCAAGGACACTGATACCGTGATCCAAGCTGAAATCAATTAACCAACATAGCCACCCAAGTGCCCCCAAACTTATATTTTGAAATAAGTTATTTCCACGATCTCATCAATGTTTGGCCAAATTTAATTGATTGAGTATTTGATATTGCTCCTTTGCGTACCTTACAGTAGACATCGATTAGGCAGTTCCCTTGTGGTGAGAAAGTAATAAAACTTTCAAAGCAACTCTTAAAACTTATATAAAATATCAAATATTTAACGTAATGAATATAAGTATTTCCTCTTAATAAAACAAACATTTATTCAAGGTCCTATGGTGGTACTTCAGGGAATTCACATAGTAATAAAACATTCTAAGTACCCCAAAGGCCAGGCAGACTGACAAGAGTACTCCAGTAGAGGTAATGAAACTTCAGGTAACACAAATGGTAATAAGAAAAGCTCCTCAGTGCCTGTAGTACAAAATCCCCTAACATCAGTATGCCAGTAGCGGTAAAAACAAGGGTCAATGGGAAAATCCAAGAGAGAGTATTGTATATTTCTGAACATAAGGCACATCATTTCTGCCCCCAAATCAGGCATCAGAAAAGATATCCTTTGGTCAAAACTTTAAAAATCTTCTCTGAGGGGATCTGTCTTCAGCTCAGTTCATGCTCCCAGGGTCCTGGGATCAAGCCCCACCCACATCAGGCTCCCTGCTCAGTAGGGCAAGTTGGCCTCTCCTCCATCTGACTCTCTACCTGTTCATGCTCTCTCTTACTCTCTCTCTCTCTCAAATAAGTAAATAAAATCTTAAAAAAAAATAAATAAAAGTCTTCTCTGAGGAAGAATTCTTGGGAAAATTATAGACTTTGAATTCATATTACCTGGGTTCAAATCCTGTTCTCCTTACTGTTCTTAGATGAAATAAACTCGGTGTCTCTGTTTTTTCACTGGCTAAGTAAGGATATATTGATAGTATGTACCTTCCAGACTTGTTACAAGGATTGAATGTTAAAAAGGTGTAACAATGCCTGGTACCTAGATTCTATGTATTCCAGGATTTTGACCCTGCCATTATTATTATCCTAATCCAAACTGCAAACTACCTGAACTACTGAAGTTGGGTGTGGGGCGTGTAGCCTGAAACATCCTCAGTCAGTCATAGTTTAGGATAACATACAAAGGTCATCAGAGGGAATTGGTTTAAGAATCAAGTAGGCGAAGATATTCAAAATAGATTAAGTAATTATGTATGGAGATGTGACTTCACAATTTTAAGTGTCCTATGTTAGTGTAAGCATCCTTTTAAAAAGCATTCAAAAAACAAACTGGTAATTACAAATGTACATATTTAAGATGAATGAATGAGAAAAAAACAACTTCTTTATATAATGCAGGTGGAAGCTTGTGGTTTGCAATAACATTCCTAGTGACAGAAACATAAAAGGATTCAGAAAGTTAAGTTTTTAAAAAAAATTTAGACACAAGTGAAAATAATATGCTTTGAAAAAAAATGAAAACAAAACATTGATGATTTAAATGTGGCTCTGGTGATGCTGTTATTGATGACAAAGTTGTGTGCTAAAATGTGAACAAAATTATTTTATAAAATATGAACGGAACATGTTTATATGTTAATCTATAAATTTATTTTTATAAATATTTGCTTATCTAAAATGAATTAAATACTATAAATAGACATATGCCTATTTTATCTATATTCCTAAAATTTTATATTTGGCAAAAATAATATTGGGTTTTCCTTTACAGAAAAATAGAATACTTTAAATTCTGTTGTGTGTTATGATTCTGGGTAGCAGAGATTTGGAAAGGCTTAAGAAGGAGGTGGGATTTCAACCCAGTTTTGAAGAATAATTGAAGTAAAAAGAATAGAACAAAATTTATTATGAGACTACTATTTTCTAGGTGTCTTAGACAAGCAATTAAATTCTCACAGGTATTATTATTCCCATTTTACAGATGGGGAAATTGAGGCTCAAAAAATTTAACGAGTCTTTTCAAAATACCACAACCAACAGGGTCAGGCTTCATTTCCAGAATGGCCTTTTCAATTCCAGCATGTGATTTCCCTAAAAGGCAATCCAGTGCAGAGGGTGGATGCTGGAGAAGACTGATTTGGACTTCTCTTTTCTTTATTTCCTAACTGATGTAAATTACTCAACCTCTCTTTCTTAAGCTTCTTGCCACAGGGATAACAACACTGTCTTTTTAAGGAGCTGTTGAGATAATTCAGTGAGCTTTTACAAGTTCTGGGAATAGCAAGTGACACCTCAATCCTCTATGGGAGTTAGCCTCCGAGATGTAAGGAAAATGGGGAGGAGGGAAAGGAGGGAGAGGAGGAAAAATTTCCACTCTGTCAAATTACCTCTTCCAAAAGCAGAGTGTATTCTGGGTAGGAGAAACAGGAGGGGCAAAGACACAAAATCCGGCAAGGGACACAGCTAAGCCTTCTGTCTGACTAAAAATTGAGGAAATAAGTGTGGGACTAGGTCATTTTGGAATAAATCCAACCTAGATGGAAATTACTGGGAATATACACTCCAATGGCCTTGACAGTAAACAGATATCATACCTCAGTTTTTATGAAGTTAATTTTCTCCGCTTCCTGAATGCCTCTCTGTAAGGGCTGCTAAGTAATTTATAGTGTATGAATACAGCCTGGACATGTTCAATTTATTCACTATTGATCACTTAACCTAAATCTGGATTAAGCCTATTTTTATAGAATTGGAAAAAGTTCTAACTTATAGAGTTGTTTTATATATACAACATGTATTTTAGATGTTTGGCTGGAATCTGATATGAGGAATGAACAATTAATAGAAGAGAACTTTCAACAGATTTCCTCAGATACCTTATATTTTTCTTTATACATTAAGGTTCTTAAAATCAGTAATACAGAAATACAGAATGTATTTTAAAAGCAATGTATACATTCAGTGTGGGACCACTGTTTTTCCTTTACTTCCCAGAGCTATTCTTAAATCATTGGTGTGCCTTACAGCTCTTAACTTTATTTCCCTTCAGAGAAGACTGTAAATTCAGAGGTTGTATTGTATTTGCTACTACTGTATCCTCAAATCATCAGGCAATAAGTGTTCAATAAATTTTTTAAACAATAAATGATTGAATAATAATCAAGGAACTAAGATACTGTTGCAAAGAGACACAAGGTCCCAATTAGTTTATAAAATCTACCCAGAGAAGTAACTTGAGGCCAAAGCAATGCTTGGTGTTCTGGGACACACCATTACTAAGGTAAGGATTTCTGTTCATTTATAACCTACCTTGCTCAGAAAAGGATTGATGATGGCTTACAAAAATAAAAATAAATGACAATTATGTGAGAGCTCTTAAAGAGAAAGAAAGAAAAAAAAAAAAGAACAAAACCCAGATTAAGACCCTCAAATGAAGTTGGGAAAGCCACATAAATACAATTATATAGGGAATCCAAAGAGAAGGAAATTTTCTGGAAACGGGGCTTGCTATGACTTATTCATTTCAAAGACACGGAGATTTGGTGTCTCTGGAGCTTTTTACAGCTGCTTCAGAGTCTTCCAGGCGGGAGGGGGCTTTTTGGTGGTAAGTATTTTGATGAAGATGACGCCTACCACCAGCCTGGACTCCTGGGAAGGCTTCTACATGTTGGACCTCACCAATTATCTAATTTTTATAATAAGCTCACCACTTTCCCTAATTGCTTCACTTTCTTCAACAGGTACAGTTGAAAGATAAGGATAGTTCATCATTCAAGGGAGAGAATTTCAGGTACAGTTTGTGAAGAGATGTTTATTAAAGAAAAAAAAATAAAGGATTTGGTCTTTGAACTCACTGGCAAAAAAGGGGTATTAGGAGATACCCAAGTGGGTGTTTTGTCCCCCCACCCCCCACCCCCCAAATATTCCCTTTCTTTTGCTGCCTCCATATTATCACTTCCAGGAGCAGAATGTCAATATCCAACTCCAGTGGGCGATGTCTTTCCAGGATCTAACCATCTCAGCTACCAGAAGGACTGGAGCATCCCTCCCCTCCAGGTGAGAAAGACAAGAAGGGGGCATTTAGAAAACCAGGGAGTAGGCTGTATCCCTCAGGGTTAAGAGTTCTGATCTAAATAGAAAACCACCGCCGTCCCTTCAAGTTGTGTCGGCTTGGCCAAGTTGCCCTGTTCCTCTGACACTTCAGTCGGAACATGGAGCTATTAATCCCTTCCTTACACACACCCTGTGCAGGAGAATCCTACTAGGCTCCGACTAATCTGCTCCGAGGCTGGCAGACAGATTCCCGGGCCCACTGAATGCACCTTTACCAAGAAGCAGACTCGGGAAACCAGCGCCCTAGATGAGTCTTGAGTTTGGGAAACGCTGAGGTAACAAGGAAAGCACTTAGAGGAATACTAGCAATCAGTGCTGGTGAGGTTCCGCCCATTTGACCAGCACCCCCTCTCTCAGCGCGCAGGGAGAAACCCACGGCGGGCAGGGTCACCCGCATCTCCCTCCAGCGAGGGTAATGCCCTCGCGGATCTTCGCCCCCGGACGCGCCCTCGCAGGTATCCCAGCTCCGCCGGCCCTGGAGCCTCGCAGCCGAGGTGCGCCAGGTGGCGAGGGTGCCAGGCGCGGCCAAGTGGCGGCGGACTGAGTCAGCCGCCCAGCTATGCTGCGGAACCAGGGCGGCCGGCTCGGCCGCCCCCGCCGCTGAGCCCGGGCTGCCCCCGCGCGGGGCGCCGGCCGCCCGCCCTCGCGGGCGGAGAGGAAGCGGCCGAGGCGCGGCGCGAGAGCACCTGGGCAGGCGCCGGCGGCGGGCGCGGCGCTTCCGGAGCTGCGCGCGGGCTCGCGTTCCCCGCGCTCCCCGAGCTCCCCGCCTCCAGGTGCGGCGGCCGCGGCGCGCCCGCCCGTGTGACAGCGCCGCCCGCGCGGCCGCCGCCCGGCCCCAGACGCGGTGCGGGCAGCCGGCGGGGACCGGGGAGGAGGAGGCCCCGCGCTTGGGACCGACGGTGAGGACCGAGTGAACCGGGCGGGAGAGACGCCGGCGCCGGGGCTTCCCCGCCCGCCTCGCCTTTCCCAGCTCGGCTGCCCGCGCGCCAGGCGAGTACCGGGGGCCGCGGGTGGGCTGGGCGGCGAGGCCGGGGCGGGGCCGGGCGGGGGCGGAGGGGACAGCCTGGAGCTGGGCCGGGGCTTTTCGGCACTTTCCGGGTAAATTTCCAGAGCGCAAAGTGCTTGGCTCTGGTTTCTGCCCCTTGGATTTCCCTCCCGCGTGTGGGCGTCTAAAAGGAAACCAGAAGCGGGTAAGTGATATAAAAACTCCTTACTAATGTGATTTGACCCGGGAGGGTGAGAATCCGCACAGACTACCAGGCACCTCCTCCAGCACCCAGTACCCCCAAATAAAAAGAAGCTGCCCCTTAGCGAGTCTCAGGCACCACGTTATTTACTCGGTGGAGGTAATGAGTTTGCTCGGGTCTCGGTGCTCCCCCGCACCCTGCTTGTTACACACTTTAAGAGGACAGGCTTGTTAGTTAACTTTAATTACAGTCATTTGGCCTCCACCTGCCCGAACCCAACACCGTACCCGGGGACCTGTCAGCAGTGAGTTTACTAGATTGATCTTTCTCATTTTGTTTTGGAGACAAGTTTCTCGGGGGAATGGGTGTCCATCTCCTTGAGTGAAGTAAGTTCGCCCAGGCTTGTTTTCTTAAACACTTTCCTCACCTCCTTTCGGCGATCCGGAGTTATTTTGATTTGGGGGAAGGCTAAGTGAAATTATATTGTGAACTATGTCCTTTGATAATGAGAGGAAAAAAATAGACTCATGACATTTTAGGTTTTTGCAAGTTTGTGTAGTGATAGGAACATTTTTTTTTTTTTTTTTGAAAGGTTGTCCTTGAAGTAGGCTGCTCGGTGGATTATATCCTTATGGTTAAAAAAAAAGCCTATTGAAAAAGAAACTATTTTTAAAAGTACGTTTAATCGGATGTCACTGTGATTACCAATAATAGTATTGTACTTACAAGCTCAGTATTGATTTCCCCCGCACTTAAGCACTCTACACCCGCATGAGCTTATGGAACTTTGCCCATAAGTAATTGGAAGATGAAGTTTTGGCAGTTTTAAAAAGGAAGCTAACATTTTTAAGGGGGGAAACCCTCTAAGTTATGACTTTCATACACTTACAAGAGAAATACTGAGGGAAGATTCTCATGACATGACACTTTAATAGTGTTTAAAAAAGAAAGAAAAGAGTGAAATGGGTCATGGAACTAAGTTGGAGCCTAGAGTGGAAATGTCTCCCTGGCTCCTTTTTAAACATATAGTTAACAGATAGACATTTAAAGTGGGTCTTAACTCCACCAGTGTTTTATATAGATTTGGTTTGTTAGTACTCAGAGGTTTATTTAAATTAAAATGTATCTAGGGGTAAGTCAGTTGACTTGTTAAAACTTACTTATGTGGGTGTGTGTTTGTATTTTTTCTGTCCTCTCTAAACCTGTTAGATTTTATATGGGTTGCCCATGAAAGGAAAGGTGATTGTGTGTGTGTGTGTGTGTGTATTTTTTTTTCCTGATGGTATATTTAAAGATAAACTCTTAATCATCTAATATCACAACAAGCTTCCAGCAGTGACTCACAGATTAATGCTTTTCAATTCAAATACTCTTAGTTACTGTGGTAAGTGTAGGACTCAGATTACAGTAAATTGTGATTTTTTTTTTTAAAGATGTAAAAAAATTATTTGAGAGAGGGTGCAGGAGGGGTGGCAGGTGTGGGGAGGAGGGGGATGGGCAGGGAGAGAGGGACAAGCAGACTCCCTGCTAAGCAGTCTGATAATGTGCTCTATCCCAGGCCCCTGGGATCACCCCCTGAGCAGAAGGCAGACACTCAACAGACTGAGCCATCTTTGTTCTGCTGAATTGCAATTTCCTTGGAAACTTTTACATTAATATTATGGAACTATGAAGTTTTAAAAGCCCCAGGACTCCGAGTTCTAGACTTCATGATATCCAAGAAGTATTTTGTTTTGTTTTGTTTTGAATTTCTACCCCACCTTCCTGCAACTTTGAGAAAGTTTGATGAAAGATGTTTGAAATTGCCAAGTATTATGATGGTCTTTGCTTTCATAGCTTTCTTTTAACAAGAGGTTTTTTTTTTCTCATTTATTTATAGACTCATTTATTGGATCCAATCTTGGCACTTACTAAATTGAGGGATTTTTGGAATTCTTTGTAAAATATAAATTATGTAGAGAACTTTTTATTAATGTTGGAAATATTTCTTAACTTTGACCAAATGTGAATTGATGAGAGATTAGAAGCTATGAGATGTCTTTTGAAGCTTTACTATGAAGTCCTGGACCCGGGTAGTTTGTCACTTTTGTTTATCTTTTTTTTTTTTTTTTTAATAGCATTGGCCAGGTTAAACATATAATGATGGTTAAACCATTTTGCTTGCTTATTTCCTTATTTGAAGTAATAGTCAATGGTATTCTCTTAACAAAATCTTTTCTAGTTTAAGTATAGCATATTTGTTTACCCATGCTATGGAGGGGAAAAAAAAGGAATCCTGATTTGGGTTGTGTCATCATTTGATCAGCTTCAAGAGTCAAAAGTACTAGTGAAGAGGTGGGAAGAATTATCTTCCTCTCTGACACCATTTGTGTGCAAAGCTGGATGGGCAGCTGAGGACATACTCAGGGAAGGACTAAGAAGAACATGACCTCATGTTTCTCATAAAAATGGGAGGCACTAAGGGGCTCTCTACAGGTTATATTACATAGCTTTAGCAAAAGGAAAGAATGGGTAATCAATGTGAAGCTGGAGAGATGATCAGGAAGAAGCAGAAGAGAGGTGTGGTCTGCATGCTGATTATCAGGTGACTTGGGCTCATGGAGGTGGTGATGGTTAACAGTCATTGTCAAGTCTCTTTCACACGACCCTGATGAAGTCTGGAGTCTTTAGACTGTTACTCAAGGCCCTTCAGAGCCAACTCCACCTTCCTTTTCTGGCCTTAGCTTTCATTACTTCTTTTTTTTTTTTTTTTTTTTTTTTTAAAGATTTTATTTATTTATTTATTTGACAGAGATCACAAGTAGGCAGAGAAGCAGGCAGAGAGAGAGGAGGAAGCAGGCTCCCCGCCGAGCAGAGAGCCCCATGCGGGGCTCGATCCCAGAACTCCGGGATCATGACCCGAGCCGAAGGGTAGAGGCTTAACCCACTGAGCCACCCAGGCGCCCCGCTTTCATTACTTCTTGAACCTTAAGTTTGCTCCAGCTGTTCCCATCTCCTTGCTGTTATTAGATGGAAGACATCTCCCTCTGTGCCCCCTTGATGGTGTTTCTTCTGCTTCGAGAGTGCTGCCCGCATCTCCATTTCTTCCTACTCGTCTTGAGATTCCCGTGCCTAGCCCCTTCACGGATCGTTCCATCCTCTAAGCTCTGAATGGCTGCATATTTCACTGACTTTCATGGAATTAATTTGGGATTTTTAGAGTTCCCTGACACTCATGAAAAATGATGGTTCTACTTCTCTGTGTAATTAACAATAAAGCAGTATTTAAAATGTAAGCCATGTGAAAGGCAAAGTCACAAAATTAGATTTTTCTTAGTATTATTTAAGTGCTTTTTGGGGGTATTATCAGAGTGTTCCAATTTCAGCATTCCTTCTTTACTGGGCCTTAACTGAGGGGTAAAGAAATGGTTGTTTGCCTGTGTGCTATTTTCCTTTGCTTATCGATCTTTCTATACTCCTTTAGATTTTTGAACTCTTTGAGAGAAGATATCGCATCTTCACTTTCTTTGTGGCACTTGACACTGTTCTCAGATGAGGTAATAGGTAACCTTGAACTGCAAATATTTCTCACTATTATTACTCTTGGAGAGAGTAGTTAGTGTTCCTCAAATATTTATTCAATGAATAAATGTAAGTAAATGAGTCAGTAAGTTGGGAAACATTTGCTGAGATACCCTCTTTTCTTAAGAAAAAGAGACTTTGACAATAATGGAACCAATAGGAGTGAGCTCCCAAATTCAGCTGGAAAAGAGGTCAGGGTGCTATTTATAAATGCAAAGAGAGGAAATGTTCACAGTAGGCTATTTTGAAACATCTGGTTGTTAGTCTAAAAATGCGACTCAAATTCAGAGAAATCGTGGGGTATACGTTTATACTAAAATTTTAGAAGTAAAATATAATGTATGATAAAATGCCCATAGCATTAAGTGTAAGTCTTAAAATCTCCCTGTTGAACTGCAGCATCATGCTAGTTTTGACCTGAGTAAATGAAAGGTATGTTCAGTGTAGCATGAAATGGAACAGAATCCTGAAGAATGTGTGCTGGTGTTCTTATCAAGAGATCTAAGTGGTCCAGTTCTCCTTCTTGCAGCTGGCACTTGGCAGAAGCAGCGGTCCCACCAGGGGCCCACAGGTGGGAGTTCTCCACTATGATGCAGGCTTTGGCTTGATGCCTTTTTACTGTCCCCACTTTTGTTCTTGTAGAAGGTTGGCAAGATGCAACCTTTCTGGTTGCTCAAGAATTATGGCTCTCCTTCAAAGATCTGTGAATTAGAACTGAAAACAAGTTTCTAACGTTAGTCAGTTAACTTAAAAATCTAGATCGACAGCTTGAAAGAGAAAGATTTACTGATACTAAGGAGATTATCCAGCACTTAACTATGAGATTATTATCTGAAACACCTAAACCTAGGTACTACCTAACCTACTAGTAACTTCTCATAATGAGTCAGTGTATTATCACTCCTAGCCTTTACTGGTTGTAGAAATGGATATTAAGTTCTAGATTTTTGAAAGAGTTGTATTTTTCAGATTGCACAGTAAATAATCAAAATATAACTTAAAACAGTCCTTTCTCTTTGATCCAAGCTACAGAATGCTTTTGTCCAGGCTCTGGCTATTTTCAGCTCAAACCTTTCCATGCAGCAGACACTAATTAAATGCTGATTGCTTGCCAGGGACTGTTATCTTTATGCATATTTACTTATTTCACCCTCAGAACAGGCACTATTGTCATTACTGCCTACAGATGACAGTGGTGAGGCACAGAAAAATGAAGGAATTTTTCCAAGTTCATGCAGCTAGCACATGGCAGAGCTGGGGTCACTGGTAATCCCTGTGCTCTGTGTCCCAAGTCTAGTCTTCAGGTGAAGTTCTCATTCTCACTAATCTAACCGCATCTCTATATTGCTAAATTAATAAAACTATATTTACTGCTGTGTTAGGCACACTGTAGGTTTATTGGAAGAATAATTTAGAGTGCTAATTTAAAGGCATGTAATTTTACCAGGCAGGCAGAACAAAAGTAATACAGTATATGACCAAGTGCAAGATTGTTACAAGTGAGTGAATAATAATAGACAACACTGATTGCACATTTACAGTTTATGTCCAGTACTGTTCCATATACCTTATATATTTTACCTGTTGAATCCTAACGAATCCTTTTAATACAAGGTATTTTATCGTCATTTTACAGATGAGGAAACTGAACTTCAGGGAAGTTAAATAACTTAGTAGGATACACAGTTAACAAATGGAGAAGGCTGGTTTGGAATTCCAGTGGCCTGACTCCAGGGCACAGTGCTCCTGCCTGGGTGGAAGCAGGGATGGGGTAGGTAGGGAAAACTCATGGATGTGGTGGTCCCTGGTTGTTAGATTTCAATTAGTCTCTAAAGGAAAGGAAAAAAAAAGTCCTAAGTATGTACAGGAAGTTCAGTTTGAATAAAAGCTGAGAAGTTGGCCCAGACCTTCTAGTCTCTCTCTCCCTAGCTCCTTGTTGTGCTACACAAACGAAAGAAAACAAATCATGAAACATAATATTTGCCATCTTCACTATTTCTGAGGGTACAGTTGCATAGTAAGTAATTTACATTGTTGTGAGCTAGATCTCCAGAACATTTTCATCTTGTAGAACTGAAACTCCACACCCATAAGATGGCTCCTCCCCACTGCCAGCCCATTCTACTTTCTATGAATTGTTCTACTTTAGATACCTCATAGAAGTGGAATCCTGCTGCATTTGTCTTTTTGTGACTGCCTCATTTCACTTAGCATCATGTCCTCAAGGTTTATCCATGTGGTAGAATATTGCTGAACTTCCTGTTTAAGACTGCGTAGTATTTGTCTGTGTACACCACATTTTGTTTTTTATCTGTCAGTCAACATTCAGATTGTTTACACTTCTTCTTTTGCCTCACATTTAAAGTTAAACTTTTATGACCCTGGTCTAGTACCGTCTGGAGCAATACTTGAGTATTTTCTATTCTAGCCACACTGTCTTTGTTTTTACCATCACTATTGACTGTTCTCATGGACAGTGACTACTTACTTTGGTTATATTTGATTACTTGATTTTGACTTCATACTGTGGTGGCATATAGTGTCACAGTAGCTGTCTTTCTGCAGTGATAGATGCAAAACACGTGTTAATCAGCTACATTTTAAGTTACCATTGCTGTATACAGTAATTTCAAAGATATTTTCCCATAATTTATGTCATTTTGTCTCAAATCTCACCCTAAGTAAAGGTAAATGAATGCAGGTTTCCATCTGTAACCACTTTCATGGACACACACACACAAACTGAAAAGGTATATAATGCTTGAGCTTATAAGACATGGTATATTGAAACAGGATTTTCCCAGTGACTGTAAGTGCTTATCCCTAGCTAGAGAGTCAAAGGAGAGGAAAAACATGAAGTGCTTGGTACCACTCTATTGTTAAATCAGTTATGTGACTATTAGCATCATGGTTAACAGCACAGGTCACGGAATCTGACCCTTAGAATTCTGGAATCTATCCACTGTTTATCTGCTGTGTAGCTTTGGGCATGGGACTTTCCTCCCAAGGCAACTTTGAGGATTAAATGAGGTCCCACACAGATGGTTTGCAAACATCTGTAAATATTGGCTATTAGTAGCATGTAAGTCTGGGGGAAAATGAAAGAGGATGGCGGTGTTTTCATGGGTGGGAGGAGTAGTGTCAAGGTAAGGAGCATGGCAAAGAAGGTCAGGGCCTGCGGATGACCACAGTTAAGACAGATGGCCATGTTGGGGAAACTGGGCTTCCTGTAAGGGATTTGGTGGAGGTAGTCTTGCCACAAGGTAAATATGTGAATGGGCAGTAGGAGAGAGGTGCTAAACTGCCGATTCTTTAGTATTTTTGGCAGCCAAGCACTCAGCTAGAAAACTAAGGATTTTAGGCTTTCTACCCTTTGCAGTCTGTTTTACAGTATGGGATGGAGTAATGTGACAAGCATATTTTCTCTAAACCACTTCCTCTTCTGCATGGTTTTGGGGTAACAGTCAAATATCATCTTATGAATACTTGGAGATAACATCTTGGTATTAAACATGAGTTTACTTGATATGCACATGCCATCATATGTATTTCTTGTGACTATATTGTGTACTGAAGTAAAGGTGGAATTCTATTACAACCTGTAGCCTGAACTAACTAGTTCAGTATGTTATCCATATGGAGCTCACTGGTTTCTTAAAGGATTAGCTATTTCTCCACAGTAAGTTTATTGTCAACTTGAAGTCAGGAACACTTCCCTTATCTTTAGTGCCAGTCGTCCTCTGGGGGTAACTGATTATTTGTAGAGATTTAGAGGACTAAAAATTGTATGTGAGGTTTCTACCTTGGTGATCGTTGCAGGGTGTCATAAATCAATTTTCCTATCTACTGGTGCTGTTCAGTCATTATGACCAGCGAAAGCATTTTTTTCACACATTTCTGGGTTCTCCCTGGGAGATAGTTTCACTCCATTGGGAACCATTATTCTGGAATACAGTAAACTCTCATTGTTTTTCAAATCAGTAAGATTTGTATTGATAACCTTGGGAGTTTCATTATTCATGTGGCAACCTAATTCCGTTTTTATTTGGTAGATATTTTTTAAGGTTCCTTTTGGGTTTTGTGATCCTGTGATGGTTAAACCTACTTTGACACATTTGTAGTTTCTAAATATTCTAAAGTTATGTTTCTGATTTTAAAAGGGTGTGCTTTAAGAGATGGGTTAAGGGCGCCTGTGTGGCTCAGTTGCTTAGGCGACTGACTGTCTTCGGCTCAGGTCATGATCCTGGAGTCCTGGGATTGAGTCCCACATCAGGCTCCCTGCTCGGTGGGGAGTCTGCTTCTGCTGACCTCTCTCCTCTCATTCCCCCTCTCTCTCCCTCTCAAATAAATAAAATCTTAAAAAAAAAAAAAAAGATGGGTTAAAGTTATGAACGAATTTAATTCTTTTTTAATTTAATACTTTTTTCCCCCTCTCATATGATATGAGAGTTAAGCAAATGGAATTCCAGAAATTGTTAGCACTGTGTACTTCAGTGACTTCATGGTTTTCAAGAAGTGACCGCTGGTTTTCATTTGTTTCTTTCCTAGCTCAACTAGGGGATGTGACCAAGATCCACTCCACTGGTAGTGGGTGGAGGGATGGGTGGTGGGGAGTGGCTCACTGAGGTGGTTTACCTTACTTGAGGCACGGGAGCAGGATAGCTGTCCCAACCCATGAATTTTTAAAAGCCTCACAGGTGGATTGGAATGCTTCCAGTTGACCTCCTGCTAACCTCTAACTCCTAATTTGAAGATCTCTTTTAGTGGTTAGATGGACTGGAGAAATCTGTATGTGAATCCTGTCTCTGCTTCTGACAAGTTTAGTGACCTAGACACAAGCTTTAACACTTTGTGTGTTTTATACTTTCTGTTTTAAATCATCTGAAAGCTGGGAAGAAGTCATTCAGCAAACATTTATTGAGTACCTACTATATGCCTGACAGTGTTCAAACATAAAGGCTAGAGCAGTGAACAGCACACAAGATCTCCGCCCTCTTGGAACAGTCCACAGATGCTAGGTTGTAACAAAGCCATTAGAGCAGGGGTAAGGAATAGGGAGGCACAAGGCCGCTGGCATGCATGGTGGGAGTAGGGAAGGCCTCTCTGAGGTGGCCACATTTGAGCAGAGACCTGCTAAAGAGATGGAGTGAGCCATGGGTGTTTGTAGAGAGAGCAGATCTGAAGGAGCTGTGAGGGTGAGAATTGAGCTCATGAGGTGGGAATAAAACTGAGGCCACCTTGATGGCAGTTGAGTGATGGGAGTGGACAGCCAGGAAATATGAAGTCGGAAAGTCCCACGGAGTGATGTGGTGTGACTTTTGTTATAAAATGAATCCTCCCAGGTGCTCTAGTGAGACTGTACCATATGTGTATGGGGAGAGCGCAGGACAGAATCAGGGATTTGAGTCAGGAAGCTATTGTTGTGGTCTGAGATGGACAAGGTGATGGCCTGGATGAGGCTGTGAGCAGACGTGGTGAGAAGTAGTTGGTTCAGGATGGAGTATCCAGGTTGAACTCAATAAAATAATAAGATCTTGTGTTATTAAGTGATATTCAAGCCTGGCATGGAGCAGGGAGTCCTAAATATTACTTCCCTTTTACTTTCTCTTGAAAATTGGTCAGGATAGGATGGACAAACGTGGAATCACATCTGTAATGCCAACTTTTTATACATTCCCTGAACATGTACTACATATACATTGTGCACTGTGTTTATAAAGAAATGATTTGACTGGCATTTATGAGGCAGCTTTTATGGACTGGGCATCATCTTGGCAGAGTTATTAGTTTATTATAGGGTAGTAAATAATAGGAAACAGCTTTTCTGTGTGCAGTTCTAAATGCTTCACAACAGACATATGAAATACGTATTATTATTTTTTTACAGGTTTTTATTTATTTGACAGATAGAGAACACAAGTAGGCAGAATAGTAGGCAGAGGGAGAGGGAGAAGCAGGCTCTCTGCAGAAGAGGGAGCCTGACGTGGGGCTCGATTCTAGGACCCTGGGATCATGACCCGAGCCAAATGCAGCTGCTTCACCAACTGAGCCACCCAGGTGCCTCTGAAATAGGTATTATTATTATTATTACTTCTGTTTTCCTGGTGAGGGGAAACTGAGGCCCAGAAAGGTTAAATACTTGTTTAGGCTCACAGAACTAGTAAGTAGAGGAACTAGGATTTGACTCTGGGTGTCCAGCTCCAAAATCTTGGTTTTGCACTGCAGTATCCCACTTCTGTAGCTTACTATGGAATGAATCGAATATGATTCAGTTCTTTTAAGAAGTAAATGCTGTAGGAGTACAGAGAAGAGGGCTTTTTTGTTCAGTAGAGACCTTGTAAAGGAAGTGGCATTTGAGTTAGACTTCAAAGAATGGGAAAGATTTCAGCTGTGGGGAGATAGTGATGATAGGGATGGAAATAAATAATTATAATGGTGGAAATGTATGTCTACTAAGGACTTAACATGTAGTAAGCACTGTTTTAACAATCTTCTTTAGTACAGAGGTACCCGTAAGTGTTTCCATTTTATGGATCCGGAAACAGACACACAAATATATATGTGTTGGGGCACCTGGGTGGCTCAGGTGTTAAGCGTCTGCCTTCGGTTAAGGTCATGATCCCGGGGTCCTGGGATAGAGTCCCACATTGGGCTCCTACTCAGCAGGAAGCCTGCTTCTCCCTCTCCTACCCTCCCTGTTTGTGTTCTCTCTCTTGCTGTCTCTCTCTGTCAAATAAACAAATAAAATCTTTAAAAAACAAAAAAACAAACCCCCATATGCTTATGTTTATACTGCTAGGAAGTGGAAGAGTGGGGTTTGCCTCTGACACCAGACTGATGGGCAGTGGGTTAGGAGGGGCATTCCATCCTGGGGGGGAGAGTGAAGCGCTTAGGCTCAGGTGGGATGGTGTAAAGTATATTTGGTGAATGTGAGGAATTTAAAATTGTAAAATTTTCTTGCACATCACTGGTCATCTTTGGGGTGTGTTACAAGTACAGATTTCTGGGCCTATTATCAGCCGCTGTTGCTGTACAGAAGATCCTCAGATCAGTATCATAGAGAGCCACTGACCTAGATCATAGCATGCATGCCAGTGTGCCCAGGTGGAGGCCAGAATACAGGCATTGATACCATTTTAAGGAGTGTACACATGGTAGCATTTGATGGAATGGGCATGTCCATATCTTTGTGTATGACGTGCATATAGGGTAGAAGCCCCTGTAGAAAGAACTGGATCTGTGAACACCCTTGAGTGGTCAGACAGTTAAAAAGTCTGGTGATTAGAGAATGGAGCCAACAAAGTGCAGATAGGATGGTAGGGCCTGTGGGGAGGGAGCCTCTTCCAAATCTTGAAAAGGAATCAAGTTCATGTTCAGCATGTGGAATGATAGCAGAGGGGTGGTTTTGGGAATTTGGTGTATCTGTCCTTGATTCAGCCACCCAGGAAGTGTATGTATATACTCCAAGGGAAGGAAAGGGCGTTGCGTATAAAACCTACATGCACACACACCACAGAACTAACAAAATGGGACTCTCAACCACTTCTATGCCTACCATCCTCCCCTGTCTCTCTCTTTTTTTTTTTTATATATATTTGACAGAGAGAGAGATCACAAGTAGACAGAGAGGCAGGCAGAGAGAGAGAGAGAGAGAGAGGGAAGCAGGCTCGCTGCTGAGCAGAGCAGCAGACTCGATCCCAGGACCCTGAGATCATGACCTGAGCCGAAGGCAACGGCTTAACCCACTGAGCCACCCAGGCGCCCCCCTCTGCTGTCTCTTAAATGTGTCCCAAGCAAGCATTCTGCAGAGTTCTAGGATTCCAGTTATACATGTGTCTGAAAAAAAGGAGTGATCCATTGTATTTTAAGAGGTTGAAAGGAAACCTTCACAGAGGTGGTAATACCTGCCTGCCTATTCAAAATTTTAAATTGGGCACAGGATTTTCTAAAATGTTCAGATTTGCAGGCAGATGGAACATATGCCAGAGGATGGGGCGATTAAGCAGTTTGTTGCTTCAGGAATGATAATTAACAATAATGAGCTACAGTGAGCGATGATGCTGGTAGAATGTTTGGCACAGTTGAAATTGAGACTGGAGCTAGTCCACAGAACACCTACCTTGCAGTAAATAGTGGGAGGTATGGTATCTGCACATAATTGCTGTTTACGTCAGTAGTAGCTGCCATTATTGTTGTTTTTAGACTGACACCGGACTGTGGTAGGACATGGTAACAAGCTTAGACTTTATCCTTTTGAGGATGCAGAGTGACGTGCCAAATTTGGATTTTCAGTAGCTCACTGATAGCTCATGGTCTCCATAGACCATGTGAGGGATTTGTTTAGAGACTGTAATAATCCAGGCAAGAGATCTAATGAGCATCTGAACCATGGCGGGGGCAGTGCAGATAGAGGAGTGTATTAGTCAGTTTGGGCTGCTGCAACAAAAATGCCACACACTCTTTGACTTTAACAAAACAAAACAAAATTCTTTTTCTAACAGTTCAGGACATGGGGAAGTCCAAGATCAGGGTGTTAGCCAATTTGGCAGTAGTTATTTCCATTTGCGATGTGAAAAAAAAAATATATATATTTATAAAATAATTGTATAGAGCAAGAGTATTAGTTTTGTATATAGTGTTGAGGTTTAAGCTTTCTTCTTTTTTTTTTGGTCTTGACATTTTTTTATTTTGACTGTGACAGAGGGACACCTTATTGTCAAAGTCATTTCCTGCCCTGCATCTCATTTGTATTTTCTTTGCTTCTGCAGTGCTGCCTGAGTACAGTACGTGCTTTCCCTTTTTTCACATACCTGTGTGTCATTGTTTGCTGATATTTTTAAACAGTCGAGGCAACGGCTTTTGGGTGACTGGCAGATAAGACTTGTGGTGTCGGAGTTGTGCCTTTTGGAGAGCTATTTTGTTTGTGATTTCCAGAGACATTGTATCAACACTTTTTCAGATCAGTTTACCTAGGTGAGGGGTGTCTCCTTTGGTTATTTCAGCATGTGTTATGCATTTTCTGTACTTTTTTCTTTTTATTGAATGAAGCATAATATCCAGAAATGTGCACATATCCTACATTTTCACAAACTGAACACGGTTGTATGAACAGCACCTAGATGAATTGACTTTTTAAAAAATTTAATGATGTTTGGGAGAAAAATGAACCTATGTGAATCTGCTACTCATAAAGGAAAATGTAACCTTTAAACTTTTTCCTTTCCCTTTCATATTAATTTATTTCCTGTTATCTAATGTGTTTAAGAATTACCTGGTCTTATCTTGTATATCAATATTGTACATAACATGCTATTGCATTTTTTTTTAAGATGTTTATTTGAGAGGAAGAGAGCACAGGAGCATGGTGAGGGGGAGTGGCAGAGGGAGAGGGAGAAGCAGACTCCCCGACCGCCCCCCCCACCCCAAGCAGGGAGCCGGATGTAGGGCTTGAACCCAGAACCCTGAGATCAGGGCGTAAACCGAAGACAAGATGCCTAACCAACTGAGCCACATAGGCGCCCCAAATGCTACTGCATTTTTTAAATGGAAACTCTTGACCTGAGAAATAAGTTTAATTGTGCTTTTTAAGAGAGTCTTTGAAGAAAGTGTATAAAAGAAGAAAGTTGTTCATAGCTAGTTACAGTTAAGAGAAACTATCTAAAATTTGGAAATCAAAAGACTGTACAGCATGTTCTTTCAGTGCCTTGTGTGGGGGTGTTAACAGGCCAACCCTAAGGGTATTTAATTCTCATCTTGTGCTCTACTTTTAATTTACTATTTAGTTAGAGCCCTGAACATGGACGTTATCTGTTAGCTTACAGATTTTTGTCTGGTAAAGAGATAACCCCAAAGATTGTGGTTTTATTGCCTTGCAGGACATTAACAAGTTTTTTAAATCTAACCCACCTATCTTAGTCTAACACTTAAAAAATAAGTCTTTTCTGATGGGCTGTCTAAACCTGTTCCCATAAATGCTCCTGGAATTAGCCTTACCATCTTACTGGTTCCCTCATTAATTAATGGGTTGAATAAATTATTTGACACATGTTCATTTTATATTTGTGGGAAAGTCATTTTTTACCTTTTTTGAAAATCATCATTGGATACTACCATGGCATTTCTCTTCTGTACTTTCACATTGTACCTAGGATTTGACTTCTGAGGACGGCACAGTAATGCCAAAGATTCTAAATTCTGAGTAAACTGAAGTAATTATCCTCATTTCTGTTGTGTTTCTTCAGAGAAAGTTTATAAGGTATGAAACTTGGTTTTAATAACTAAAACGTCCTAATACATTAATATTCTCTCTCTCTCTCTTTTTTTTTTTGCAGGCTTAAGCACATAAAACATTCACTGTGAAGAAAATAACATTTTGAGACATTTTTCTGTCACAAGTGGTAGAGGAACAACCAGAAGTGCACTCTCCTATGTGTGTACCTCATTTTACTGCTTTTGATATGTCAGCTTAGTAATGAAGCCACCATTATGTCCTCAGTCAGTGAAGTAAATGTTGATATCAGAGATTTCCTAATGAGCATTAATTTGGAACAGTACCTCCCACGCTTCCGCGAGTTTGGTTTGAATACTGTGAAAGACTGTGCAGCAGTGAATGATGGTGTGCTACACACAATTGGAATATCACCTACGGGACACCGGAAGAGGATACTGAAGCAGTTACAGATAATCTTGTCAAAAATGCAAGATATCCCAATATATGCAAATATCCATAAAACAAAGAAGGACGATGAGACTTCAGAGGATCACCACACTCCATCTTCTGGTCAAAACACCTCCACAGAACTTTCCGATACGGGTAACGTGCAGGCATCTGGCCTGACGCGCTGGGAGACTGTCACCAAAAATCTTGATCGAAGTGACATTGCAAATAGCCAGTCTCTTAAATCAGACGATAATCTGTCTCTTCTTAAACAGAACTTTCTTGTTCCAGAAGAAGAACTACACCTGAATTTGAGTTCTTTCCAACATACTCTATTTGGTAATGAAAATATTAAAACGGAATCTTTGATTACAGAGAAAACTACGGATTGCGCAGTTGAAGAACAACAAACAAAAAGATTTGATGTGATCTCAGAAAATGCGAGCAAGCTTCCTGATGTAGATCCTGAATGCCTTTCTTCCCTTGGCTGTTCAATATCGGAGGCAAATTCTGGAAATGGAACTAATGGTTTAACAGAAAGATCACCGCCATCCCCATTTTTTCAATTTCAGGGAGAAATGGTTGTTAATGATTTGTATGTTCCGTCATCTCCAATCCTAGCGCCTATGAGAAGCCGTAGCAAGTTGGTTTCAAGACCATCTCGGTCTTTTCTGCTAAGACATCGGCCTGTGCCAGAGATTCCAGGGTCAACAAAAGGAATTTCAGGGAGGTAAGAATTTTTACAGTGAACTGTATGTATTCAATTTGGGGGAATTTGGTTACCTTTAATACAGATTTTTAGTGTTTGAGAATTAGACTTATATTAATTTACCTACTCAACCAACATTTTTTTCCCCTTCTTTTAAAACTAGAACATGCCATTTCTTTTACATATTATTTCCCAAAGTCTATTTTCAACTTATAACTGCCTGGGACTCTTTAGTTTTCTCCCATGTAATTGGGGGAAATTCCCTTCAATATCACCGGGCCGTTCCTTCCCATACTCTCCCCTGGCGCCTGGTGTTATATTCTTCCACAAGTGCAGTTCTCATACTGAAATTGCTGATTCTGTGTCCCCACTGAATTCTTTGTTCTTTGGCGGGGACAGCCTTTCTAATGTGTATATTTCTACTGCCTGACACAATGCGTTGGCATGAATTAATAATTCAAGACACATCTTAGGAGCTCCTGCTTGGGTGCTGGTCACTGCGCTAGGTGCAAAGGAGGGAGGGAAGAATAAAGGCGCTTGAGGTGTAGTGTAGGAAACGGATATAAAAAACATGGTCACAGTATAGTGCGAAACCCAGTTCACTCGCACGGAATTCTAAGGAGGGGCCCCCCAGCATGTTGGGTTCGTAGCCTTTGAGGTAACTGTCCGGCTTAAGCGCTGACTTAACAGCAGGGAGAGCTTTCATCCCTTTCTCAAAGTTACACCTAAAATAGTTGTGGTTTTCTCCAGGGTTGTGGTGGGATGTTTTTTCACTAAAAGCTAACACTTGTCTCTCTTCTGGGAGTCCTGAGGTGGTTCGACTGTTAACTGCTGTGGTACTAAATGCAATTACGGATTTCCTGCATGGGCGTTTCTTCAAGATCCTCTGTCCCTGCGTGCATCCACTCTGTCCCTACTGTTGGTCCTTTTGCCCTTGGGCATCTGTGGTGATTATTGTGCAAGATCCCGGTTGTGTTTGCAGGAGGAAATGTGGTGGTTTAGTATTTGCCAAAGAAAATGTGGCCATTTACAGGACTGTTCATTTAAGAACGTCTCATTAGAGGGGCATCTGAGTGGCTCAGTGGGTTAAGCCTCTGCCTTTAGCTCAGGTCATGATCTCAGGGTCCTGGGATCAAGCCCCGCATCCGGCTCTCTGCTCTGTGGGGAGCCTGCTTCCTCCCCCACCCCGTCCCCCCCCCGCCTGCCTCTCTGCCTACTTGTGATCTCTGTCTGTCAAATAAAATCTTAAAAAAAAAAAAAAAAAAAAAAAAGAACTTCTCATTAAAACATAAACTCTTTGAGGGTGGAGAGCCTAGCTTGTTTGTCTTCGTCTTGACATCGCTAGTGCTTATAGCGATGTCTAGTCTTTCCTTGGAAATCAGTAGTAATAGTGTCATTTATTAAACACTGTAGGTTTGAGTTTGGTTTAAAATTTCCCATGGATTATCTAAATCTCACAGTGGCCCTATGATACACGTCGTATTAATCACCCACTTTTTAATGAGGTGACTGAGCCTCAGTTCATTTTCTAGGATCACATGACTGGTAAACTGGGATTTCAATTCCAATACATCAGACTCCAGAGCCCACACTCACTTTCTTAACCGCTTATTTAGTAAATATTCTTAAAAATGTAGATTGCATGTAGGAGATTTGAAGTATTAGTTACACAAGTAGAAGATGACTAATTTTTGTACGACACTTCAGTTTTAAAATGTTTTGCTAATTTTAAACAAAAGGCAACTGAGAAGGGTTTGCTATGAGTACACACATTGAAAGTGTTTCTTTGCCAGAACAGAATCCTTTTGGGAGTTGGTAGGATAACTTCAGATAAGAAACATTTGGCTTAAGTTTTAAACAAGTTGTGCTATTTTTCATACATTTTTGAGAATTTTTTGGTGTTTATTCAGTTGTAAGTGTAAGTAAGCTGTGCATCCTATGAAAGGCTTGTTATTCCCATTATTTATGTGAGTCTTTGAAGATGAGACTTGAAATAATGTTAAAATTATTTGTGAATAACTTAGTGCCAGTTGCTTCGGAGCCCTGCCAATTACCCCTTGTAACCTTTCTGCTCTGATTATGGCAGTAAATGGTACCTGTATATCTATGGTGCTCATATCATAACATGAGAAAGTAAACTAAATTATTTTCAAACTGCACTGTGTTTTTCCTTGTGGTGCTGGCCTGATTGCAAAAAATAATTTTGCAAGATTTTAAAAATGTCATAATATGACTTTAAAACTGTGGATTCTATAACCCGAGATGGTCTGTAATCAAATAACATATAAATGATATTTTAGTACATTTCTTGAGGTACCAAATAAAAATATTTTTTGTGGGCAATACTTGTAACATAATTCCTTTACTAGTTAAACATTCCATGTATCTGTTAAAAGGTATAGATGTTGGATGTGTTGTCCTGGTGTGAGGCTCGCCCTTTCTCTCTCTCTCCCTGAACACAAGTTCCTCCCCCTGCCTTTTCCTTCCTTATTTATCTGACGCAATCGACTCCTGGCCAAATGGATTATCTTTGTCCTTTCCTTGAGTTTTCCCTGAATTCCTGCCTGCTCCTAGTCTTGGAAAGGCTGGACTGTGTGGGGATATGGACGACGAACCTCAGAAGCTCTTTTTAATCTTGAAGAGCCAGCTCTTCCCTTATCAGCTTCCCCTGGAGGCCTCCCATAGAGGCCTCCAAGCAGAAGGGGAGTTCCAGCATCTTGCCCTTTCCCAGGGAGCCTCTGAATGTTTTGAGGGAAGGGGAAAAAAGCAGAGATGCGGGGAGGAGGATGGTACGCAGGGCTGCACTGTGATCAGAGGACATCCGTTACAATTTAAGACTGAGGTACTGTATTGACTAAGGGTCCTTTACAAGTATGAAATATAAACCCCAAGTCTCTAGGCTACTTTGAAATTTGTATTGATAATAGCAACCTTAGATATTTTTCTTTAGTTACACATAGACATGATATGAACATTAAAAGTGTCCCATTACATGGTAAAGTACCCACTACATGGGTAATACTTTAATGTTGAAATATACATGAGCAGAAAATGTACAAAAAAGTAATAAGCAATTGTTGGGTACATTGAAGTGGAAAAATACGGGAATTCAACCTGTCTTTCTCATGTTCAAGAAAACTGCACATTTCATGTTACAGTGCAAAAACGCTTAGCAGTCCAAAATTTATTTTCTTTTAAAGTACCTTCTTATGAATTCTGTGAAAAAAGTAGGCTGATTATTTCAATATTTGCAAAATTTTGACTTTATCTAAGTAACAAGTCAAAATTTACTTCGTGGTTTGATTTATTCTTAGAGGATGATGATGTGTCTGCTCCATACTTTTTATAAGTAAAAAGACATTAGGTTTATACTTTTTAAATTTTCAAACACCGCTTTGTTTGCAAAAACATATAATATTTTTAAGTTTTTGCTGAAATTCCAGTTAACAGATGGTGTAATATTAGTTTCAGGTGTAGAATATAGGGATTCAGCACTTCCATACAACAGTTGTGCTCATCACAGTAACTGGCCTGCTCCTCAGTCCCATCACCTGTGTAACCCATCCCTCCACCCACCTCCCTACTGGTCACTATCAGTTTGTTCTCTGTAGTTAAGAGTCTGTTTCTTTTTTTTTTTTATTTTTTTTTCCATTTTATTTATTTTTTCAGCGTAACAGTATTCATTCTTTTTGCACAACACCCAGTGCTCCATGCAAAACGTGCCCTCCCCATTACCCACCACCTGTTCCCCCAACCTCCCACCCCTGACCCTTCAAAACCCTCAGGTTGTTTTTCAGAGTCCATAGTCTCTTATGGTTCGCCTCCCCTCCCCAATGTCCAAAGAGTCTGTTTCTTAGTTTGTCTCTCCTCTTTTTATTCCCCTTCGATCCTTAGTTTTGTTTCTTAAATTCCACATATGAGTGAAATCATATGGTATTTCTCTAACTTGTTCAGCATATACTCTCTAGTTCTATCCATATCCTTGCCAATGGCAAGATTTCGTTCTTTTTTATGGTTGAGTAATATTCCATTGTACACATATGCACACCCCATCTTCTTTATCCATTTGTCAGTCACAGGACACTTGGGCTCTTTCCATAATTTGGCTATTGTGGATAATGCTGCTATAAATATCAGGGTGAATGTGTCCCTTTGAATCAGTATTTTTCTATCCTTTGGGTAGATACCTAGTAGTACAGTTGCTGGGTTGTAGGGTAGTTTTTTTTTTTTTTTTTAAAGATTTTATTTATTTATTTGACAGAGATCACAAGTTGGCAGAGAGGCAGGCAGAGGACAGAAAGAGAGGGGGAAGCAGGCTCTCTACTCAGCAGAGAGCCCAATGTGGGGCTCGATCACAGGATCCCGGGATCATGACCTGAGCCAAAGGTAGAGACTTTAACCCACTGAACCACCCAGGCGCCCCTGGGTAGTTCTATTTTTAACTTTCTAAGGAACCTCTGTACTGTTTTCCAGAGTGGCTGTACACATTTGCATTGCCACCAACACTGCAAGAGGTTCCTCTTTCTCCACATCCTTGCCAACACCTACTTGTTTTTGTGTTGCTGATTTTAGCCATTCTGACAGATGATGTGAGGTGATATCACTTTGTAGTTTTGTTTTATATTTACCTGATGAGTGATGTCAAACATCTTTTCATGTGTCTGTTGACCATCTGGATGTCTTCTTTGGAAAAACATTTATTCATGACCTCTGCCCATGAAAAACTATATTTTGCGCTACAACTTTTGCTAGTTGATTAAAAAAAAAAGTTTGAGAATAATGATGTAGATTTTTGTGTTGCAATCCTTCTGTAATTATCATTATTCTCACCCTGAGGATGTTTTTTGGAACTTCTTGGATTGAGACTTAATTGTCTGTACATTGTAAATTTCACATGCTTGGTTTGTGCTGTAGTTAATACACTCTCATGTTTTCTGAAATCAGATTTGTGTGTTTTAGCTAGATATTATGTAACCTTAAGGCAGTTTTAAACTGATGCCTAATGATTGTGGTTTTCTTTTGGAATTGAGTTCTGTAATGACCTGCAGTTAGTTTGCTGTAGCAAGTCTGCTACGAATTGCAACAATTGGATTTTTAAAAAGACATTTTATGAAATGATAGCCCATTTATGGTGTGTAATTATTTTTTGGTGTGGCTGCCTTCTCTAAGAAACAGGTAAGTATAGATCCTAAAGGGAGACCATTAACATTAATTAACCTTTATAACACTGCTTTTCTTGGTAATTTTAGGGATTAAAACATATATAAAAAATAACATCTGTAGGCATGCTGAAGATCCACTTTAATAATCAGAGGTTTTTTTTTTTTTTTGCCACTTGGTGTTTTACTTATTTTTGAGATTTGTCCACATTGATGCACATGTTTTATGCAATAACTGTTACATATTATTTTATTAAAAATAACACTCTACAGCTTATTTATTCCCTTACGAGTTTGTTGACATGTTTTTTCTATCACAAGTGAAAAATGTGATTACTTTTAAGGACTTAGAGAAACAAATGTGCACATCAAATTTCCTGGGAGGAACGGCCATTTTTTTTCTCTAATAAAATAATGATTTGTTCATTCTTACTGAGTGTTTATATTGTGAAGAGTACTCTTTAAATGTTTTAAAAGCACTTTCTCATGAATACTCATAATATTCCTAGGAAGCAGGCCCTGTTTTATTCCCCTTTAATAAATGAGGAAACCAGGCTCAGGACTGTTAGATAACTTGGCCAAAGTCACAAAAAGTGTAATTAACAAGAGAAGATGGTAACTACTGCCTTTCTGTATGGGTTTTTAATTTTTGTAAATCAACCATGCTTTATATTTCAAATTTAAAAGCAGTCTACAGTTTTTAGGATAAATGGTGGGATATCAATAGAGCAGAAGGAGACAGAAATGTGGAAAGAGTGTGAGCTTTGCTTCTTGTTAGCTGTGGGAGGTGGGCTGGGAGGTCCTCCTCTCTTTATTGGTGAGATTTGGCACCAGGTCCTGTGTCATAGGGCTGTTATGAGGATGAAAGATGAGATGCAGATATATAAATTCCTAACATAATGCTTTGGGCATAATAACTCTTAGAATATAAAATAGCTTGTGATAATTTATTCATCGATAAATGAGAATATAAATTACTGATAACTGATTTTCAAAACAACTTTTTTTTCTGTATTGAAGTTAATCTTTCATCAACAGTAGATCAAATGAAGTTGGCTGACTTGGTAATTGTTTGCAGGTGGATATTTAGTATTTAGTATAAGGATCAATTAAAATCGCTAACATTCTTCTTTATATTTCATATGGCTAATAGTAAAACCAGCAAAATATACTTTAAAATACCCCTAGTAGATAAAATTATTCTAATTCCTTTTTAAATGTGTTTTCTGTATATGTCAAATATGTTAGCTGTTCATTAATTTTACTAAATATTACATGTATATATAATTTTCTTTTTTGATTTTTGTATTTAAGGCACATTTGTATACTCAAAGGTTGCAAAGATTTTCTTGTGTGTATTTCCAGGCATTTTAGAGCTTTAGCAGTGACTTGTTGTTCTAAACACTATTTCAAGTTAATTTTAGTATATAGTATGAAGTGTGATGGTTGCTATTTACATCTTTTTTTCCATTTTCCCATTTTTCCATTGAGATGACCATTTGTTGCTGCAACACTTGTTGAAAAGACTGTCCTTTCTCTGTTGATTGCCTTGATATCTTGTTCAAAAACTGGTAGACCATAGATGTGTGGGAGATATGTGGTATTTTTATTCTGTTCCATTAATTTATGTGCTTATCCTTTTACCAATAACACATTGGTTTGATTGCTATAGGTTTAGATTAAATATTGAAACTAAATAAATCTCCCAGTTCTTTTAAATATTTATTTGGACCATTCCAGGTTATTTATATGTGCATGTAAATTTTAGAATCACCCTGTCAATTTCTATATAAAAGGTCACTGAAATTTTGTTTGAGCTTGTGTTGACTGTATATATCAATATTTGGAGAATTAATATCTTAATAATATTGAGTCTTCCAATCCATTAACATGGTATACCTATTCATTTTGGTCTTCAGTTTTTCAATGTTATATGGTTTTCAGTGTGTGGATCAAAGTAGATCATGTTTTGACCTATTTACCCCTTAGTATTTCGTGTTATGGATGTTACTATAAAAATTGTATTTCAAGCTATTTTTCCAGTTGCTCGATGCTAGTATTTAGACATACTGTTGAATTTGTTAACATTTTCCCCTTCCTGTGGGACCTTGCTAGATTTCCTTGTTAATTTGAGAATCTTTTTGGTAGGTTCTTTAAGATTTTCTACTTAATAGATACCTTCTGCTTATAACAGATTTTCCTTTCCAAAGTGCGTGCCTTTTTTTTCTTTCACTTACATTGCACTGGTGGGGACCTCTGAAATAATGTGAATGTAAGTGGTGAGAGCAGACCTCCTTGTCTTTCTCTCAATCTTAAGAAAAACCATTCATCCTTTAACATGAATTATGGGGTAGGTTTTCCATAAATGCCATTTACTAGGTTGAGGAGTTTTCTTCTATTCCGAGTTTACTGAGAGTCTTTATCATAAATAGTTGTTGAATCATGTCATTGGTTTCCTGGATCTATTGTTGTGACAATGTGATTTTTCTCTTTGATTTTCTTAATTTGGTGAATTACATTGATTTTTCCCATGTTAAGCCAGCTTTGCTCTCCTGGGCTAAATCTCATCTGTTTATAATATATTATTTGTATAGGTTGGTTGATTTGATTTGCTAATATTTTGTTAATGAGTTTTGCATCTGAATTCATGACGCATATTTCTCTAACAGTTATCTGTAGTTTTGTCTTTGACTGGCTTTGTATCTGTAGTACTGACCTTATGGAACAAATTGGGAAATAGTCTCTCCTTCTCTATTTTTTTAAAAAGTTCGTGTAGAATTGCTATTATTTCTTCTGAAATGTTTGGTGGAATTCACCAGTGGAATGTTTGAGCCTAGAGTTTTTTGTGGGTAGGTGACTAGTCACTAGATTCAGCTTCTCTAATAGATACAGGGATATTAAGGTTTTTGTATTCTTTATTATATTTGATAAATTATGTCTCAGAGAATTTTTCCATTTCATCTAAGTTGTTGAATTTATTGGCATAAAGTTTTTTTTCCTAATAATCTATAAGTATTCCTTTAATGTTTGTAGCATTCATAGTGATGTCCTCTTTTGTTCCTGATACTGGTAGTTTCTGTCTTGCTTTTATTTTCCTTCCTTGAGGTTTATCAGTTTTATTGCTCTTTTTGAAAAACCAGCTTTAGTTACAATGATTTTAAAATTTTGTTTAAATTTTATTTCATTGATTTCTATTCTTTTTTTTTTTCTTTTTCTTTTTATATCCTTGCTTGTAGTTTCTTGGGCAGATATACGTTTAAGAGACATTAAGGACACTCTCTTGATCCTTGCATTTATACGGAAAAATAGAACTCTTGCATATAGTAGTGGGTATTTATTGTAGTTATTTCCAGAGTGTTTTCTTTCTCTGTCATTATTATTATGTTGGATTCTAATTAAGTTACCTGAAATCTTTTTTTCCCAGGGCAGCAAATTTTTTGAGAAAAGTCTTACGTATTTTCATACTATATTCATATACTCAAAAAGTCAACAAATTTTTGACTCAATGTTGTAAAGCTAATAACCAAAAAAACCTACATAAATACTGAAATCTAGCTAGAAAATTAGTTTCTTACAAGGGTATGGCTAGCAGTTTTGAAATTCCTATGTGCATCCTAGCACTGGGCAACCATATTCATTTACTTTTGGGAATTATAAATGTGGGAGGTAAATGCTTATAAAATCCAGTGAAGTCTCATTAAGGTTACTTAGAAAAAGCTTTATGGAATTTAGCCATTCTGTTTAATTAAAATCAAATTTGTTTTTCAGTAGTAGTATTTTTTTCTATCCAGAAGAATGTATGTCTCTATAATTAATCCTTTACTCAGGATAGTAATTTACCTATTTTTGCTTATCTGTTTTAATTTATCTATTTTCCCCCTTTGCTTTAAGCTACTTCCGTGAGAGAAGAAATGTTGCTACCTCAGCTGGTAAGTCTGTGACACAGGAAAGTGAATCTCCACATTTAAAGTCTTTGTAAATTATCACTAATTTTACAGTCCCAACTGTGTCAAAATTGTGATTTAAAAAAAAAAAAAAGCAGCTCACTTGTGAAGTAGGGAATGATGGGAATAATTGTCTGCTAAGGTACATAATACATCGGATGCTTTAAAGGTGAGTGAATAAAAGACAGTAATTGGTACTCAGATTCCTGAAAACCTGTACATACTAATGTAACAAGATTTTTTTTGCACCAGGCTTCATTTATCATTAGCCACAGTCGAAGGCATTTAACTAAATTAAGTGGTTTCTTTCCATAGATTTATGGAAAGTAATTTTTCCATAGTAACTGGAAAGGGCTGACATTACTTTGGTAAATTGATTATTGACAGGGCTTTTCTTTCTTTTTGAAAATTCTGCTTGTAGAAGTTCAGGAACATTCTTCATAATAATAAGATAGCAAACACTTGGTTACTGACCCTTTAAAAAAAATTGCCATAACAAAATGCAAGTGTTGAGAATTCTTTCTTGTAGATCTGTGTAATTCAAGGACAGTGGAAATTCTCTTGAAATAACTTATTTACAGATGGGTTAGTGGCTGTGATGTTAGATCATATTAAGTGGATTCTGGTACTTTGAGTGATATAATAACTAACTATTATATTAGTGAACTTTTAATAAGTAAGTTGTTGAAAATTATACATCTAATACTTATTTTCTGCCATTAGTACTATTCTCTTATTTAGGAATTAACATTATAAATGGTATTTTGACTATTTGCATCATATGTGGGAAATGTGCTTAGTTATATTAATGTGGATCTTAGAGGTTAGCAAGGACATATATGACACATCACACTTTAGGAAACAATAATGTGTCTTCGTGGTGAAGTGAGAGGCACACACAGTGAATTCTATATCAAGAAGACCATAGGAGGAATTGATTGGAGGGTGAAAATCATAAGCCTAATTTTGGACTCTGAGAATAAAGCTTAAGTTGTGATATTGCTATAAAATAACTAAACATTTGCTTTAAAAAAGATATTTTACATTATTCACATCTTTTCATTCTCATCCTTTCATTCCCCCAAAAGATTCAAATGAGGAAAATTCATCTTCCATTTTTCCTTATGGAGAGACCTTTCTCATCCAGAGACTAGAAAATTTCAAGGTCAGTCCCATACATTTACATTTTTTTCCATATTCAAGTCTTTGCTTTTCTGTCTATATTTGCCTCTTCATTTATTCCTTTAAGGTGTTTGAACAATGAGTTATATTGAAGAAAGACAGTAAAATTCTGTCAGAAAATTCTGTTCAGTAAAATCCTGGTAAATGTATATCTTTAAATATATTTTGCAAAAACATGTTCAGTTTCAGGAATACAGGAGGGTGGGTTTTCAGAATTTTCCAACTTTCAGGTTTTTCCAAAAGATAAGTCACTTTAAAGACAAACCCCCAGAGAAAGCAAAAGCAAACAAACAAAAATCCCCTCAATTTTGCTTTGCCTTATACCCAAATGTCTACTTCTAACTATTTATACATATTAATTATTCAGTTTATTACTTAACCTTTCCTCTTGTGCTCTTGTTGTATTTTATTTCTTGGTCCCAATAAAAGAAGCTGGAAGACAAAAAGTGGCAAAGTAAAAGTGAATAAATTTTGTTCTTGGGTGGCATCTTCTGTTTTTCTTGGTTGAAGTGATGAATTAAAATATAATATTGAAAAAGACATCAAAAGACTTCTTTTAATTAGTCTCCCTAATTAAGTTTACTGAAAATTGATCTAAGCAATTAGACATTTGTGTAAAAAAACTAAACTCAGATATTGTGGATATTTGTAGACTATTGCTATTCTATTAAAAGTGTATATAAAAAATCCTAAAAATATATATATTTATTTTAATAGAAGAGGTCTATAAAGAATGAATTTTGGACCCATGAAGAAACACTCAAAGGGGAAACAACTACTGAAAGAAACTCTTTTCTCATCAAATCAAGGTATGAGGTATTGATTGATAATGATTAACCCTTTTGAATAAAATTTTATGAGTGTTGACTTCCTGCTCATACTATATTTCTAAGAAAATGGTTTACATTTGTATGTCCAAATCTTTCTAGACGTTTTGGTAATGGCACTTATTTTAATAATTGAATTTAGAATCTCTAAACCGGGTATATAGTGACATTCGGCAGCAGTTTATATTTGTTTTCCTAATTGAAACCACGCTTTCTGTCCCAAAGTGGCAGATACGTTGTGCTCTCCAACTGCACATTAAAGATGACAAATTATGTTACTATGAAGGAGAAAGGGGCGGTGCAAAAAATATAAAAATGCGGTGCAGCATTTTTATAAATGTAATATATCCTTCTTATTGTATGTATAGCATTGACAAGTAGCTTGACAATAATCCAGTTATTTGGATCATGCCTGAAATTAAACTGTTAGTGAGGCACCAACTTAAATTTTAGTGTTCTCAGCTTTACTAAGACTTCATGTACTACCTCATTACCTAATGTTCATTTTATTTTTGATTTTTATTCTTCCCTTTCCAAGGCTGACATTGTTGTGGGTTTTTTGTTTTTTGGTTTTTTTTTTTTGTTTGTTTGTTTTAAAGAGGAGAAGGGGTGGTGGAGAGGGGGGAGAGAATTTTAAGCAGGCTCCACCCCCAGTGCAGAGCCTGATGTGGGGTGTTCAGTGTCATGACCTTGAGATCATGACCTGAGCTGA
The DNA here is from genome assembly GCF_922984935.1 of Meles meles. Lineage (NCBI taxonomy): Eukaryota > Metazoa > Chordata > Mammalia > Carnivora > Mustelidae > Meles > Meles meles. Next base: position 38,998,482 of record NC_060067.1, read on the forward strand.
AATCAGGAGTTGGATGCTTAACCAGCTGAGCCACCCAGGCGTCCCAGTTGTAGGTTTTCTTAAGTCAAAACTAAATAATTAAAGACCTTCAGTTAGCATTTGATATGAATGTATTATAATGCAAAATGTACAAAGGGCCAGATGAAATCATTCTTTTAAGGAAGTAGTAGTTTTTAGAACACTATATCCAGAATGATGTAATTTGAGCCCTATGCGTATCTATTCCATCGATTAGCAAAAATGTCTTGGTATTGAGTTTACTTTTTTTTTTAAGATTTTATTTATTTATTTGACAGAGATCACAAATAGGTAGAGAGGCAGGCAGAGAGAGAGAGAGGAGGAAGCAGGCTCCCTGCTGAGCAGAGAGCCCAATGTGGGGCTCGATCCCAGGACCCTGGGATCATGACCCGAGCCAAAGGCAGAGGCTTTAACCTACTGGGCCACCCAGGTGCCCCTGTAATGAGTTTTATTACACATAAATGATTGAGTGAATCTATTTTGTTATTCCTTAAGTCTTTAGCAATATGTTTAGCTATTAGGAATGTCTTCTGGTGAATATTATAGGTTATACAGCTTTTACCTTCTGATTGTCTCCTGACTCTCTTATTTTCTGGCCAACAGTTTGGTGCAGTTTTTCCTCATTAGTGTTGCAAAATAATACAGAAGCTTTCACCAGTTGAATGTACTCACTATTTTCTGACATTATGATGGGACATAGGATTCTTGGAATTCAATAGCAGAGAGCCAGCAAAGGGCAGCCAGTTTGGAAGTAAGATGTGCAGATAGATGTGGTGGTGGTTCATGACGTTGCCTGGGGACTAGACGTTGGGCCGGCTCCATAACGGTGTTGGTGAAGATACGATATTGTGATGCAGGGAGTATGATCAATCTCCACCCTTACTACCAGTCTGCACCCAGCCCCCTAGAATAAACAGATCAGATTAGTAACGCATAAGAAAAATGGTACTACTTATAGCAGTGTTCAAATATGTCAGTGTAATAAGAGATTTCTATTTAATTTTTCCAGAAGAATTTAAGAAAATTATCAGGTGGATTAATTGAACGCCTACTTTTCTGACCTTAAATTTCTGTGATTTCAGGGTGCCTGTGTGGCTTATTCAGTTAAGCATTAGTCTCTTGGTTTTGGCTCAGGTGGTGATCTCAGGGTCCTGGGATTAAGCCCCACCTGGAGCCGCGCGCTCAGTGGAGAGTCTGCTTCTCCCTTTTTTCCTTCCCCTCCCCCTGCTCACATGTGTGTGTGCGTGTACTTGGGCACGTGTGTGCTCTCACTTTCTCTCTTAAAATAAGTCTTAAAAAAAATTCTGTGATTTGTTGTTTATAAATTTGCAAAGTAACCAGTGGGTTAAATGACATAGGGCACTTCAAAATATTAAGACCATTTGTTTCCCTTTAGCATATATGATAACAGGAAGGAGAATATAAGTGAAGACAAAGTGGAAGATATTTGGATACCTCGAGAGGACAAAAATAATCTTCCTGTAGACTCTGCTTCAGAATCAGAATATTCAACAGTAGAAGAATGCTTTCAGAGTTTAAGAAGAAAAAACTCAAAGGCATCTAAATCTAGGACTCAGAAAGCATTGACTATGGACCCCGTCAATAGGCACAGTTATCCATTAAGCTCAACAAGTGGAAATGCTGAGTCCTCGATCGTTTCCTCAAATGCAATATCTCCCTATGCCTGCTTTTATGGATCCTCTGCAAGGAAGGTTAAGTCGGGATGGCTAGACAAACTGTCTCCTCAAGGGTATGTCGTTATTAATTTTAACCCCCTAAGTAGCATAAGTTCAAGTTTGTCCATTTCTAAACTTGCTGTGTTGCTGCTACTCCTCAACCCTACCCTTCCCCCATGCACACAGACACAGTTTTTAGGGACTTTCAGTGTACTTTTGCAAATGCTGTTCTTCAGACCTGAGGAGGAACATGTGCGATATATTATACGGAATGCTGGGATAAGGTTCCGAATAGCAAATTGAAACTGAAGTTTGCCGTTTCACATCTAGATCCTTAATGTTAGTTTCTAACTTTACACTGACATGCACTGTGTCCCAATTTGTAGCAAAGAAAAACAACACAGATTGAGTTGGTATTACTAGGCCCACGCTGTTTGGCTTTTGCTCATATTATAACAGTGTTCTGTTTGGGAATACAAGTCTTAATTGTAGTTAGGGAAAGTACATCATTGTTAGACTTCAGGCCTCACTGTTTTGATATATTGTTTTGATTTTTGTATGTTGCACAAAAGGTTAGAGTCCTTGAATATTATACTTTTAAAACAGATTTATCATTTCAGATGTTTACAAAGAAACTTCTGTCCCTTAAGGTTTTACAGCACTGAAAATACTTGGGGGGGGGTTATGTTTAATTAGAATTGTTTTCTGGCATCCCGATTTTTGAATGTCCTTTTGAAATATTTACTTGAAATATTCCTCATGAATTATTAAGTTATTTTGGGATTAAATATCTTTTTGTTTCAGTAGTTAATGTAGTGAGACCCTGCAACGTGCTGGTTTACTTTATTCCCCCCAAAATGTGCATCATTTCTAGAAAGACTTTGTTGGACCCAAAATAAATTTTATTAGCAGGAAATCACCAGCAGAAATATTAGTTGACTAGTGGGGAACAGATTTTACATTTCTGAAGAAAGTGGAAAAAAATAACCCAACTTTTTAAGTATATTTTTTGGTTATGAATTATATGGTAAAAACTTTATACCGTTGCTTTCTTTTAGCAAATTAAGTGTTGAATAAACTGAAACAGAATACTTCTTAGTACAAGTTATCTTATCTCCTTTCTGGTTACATTGGTGACAATGTAGTCAACTAGGCCTACTTTTCATCAGTCATCAGTATTACTGGTAACTACATAGTCTAATAGCAAAGGCATGAGTAAGCACTCCAAGGTACACACAGGTGACATGAAACAGCGAGTTTGAATATTCTCAAATCTTTCATTTCTGTACAGTTTAAGTGTTTAGGGAAATCCTAGTGCTCTCTCCGCTTATACTGGAAGATTTAGCAGACTCTGGGTATAGAGCCCCCAGCAGCTGTGGTTTCCTGCATGATCTCTGATGGTACCTCGCTCTCTGCAGGGTTGATCTGTTTATGCTCCAGGCACATTGAAAAAGCTTCAACATCATTGGCTACCTCTGGGACATTTAGAACATTTTTCCTCTCTATTTATCAGAATTCAGACTTGCCATCCTTCCTATTCTGAATCTGCCTAAGGTTAGATGCTGTAAGTTGTCTAGATTTATGTTTTTCCATTTTAGGGGAAATAATTGAGTTTTCTGTCTTAACAGTTTTTCTCCTGGATACCAGGATGAGCAAAGATCACAAAATTAAAGGAACTTGTTATATCACCAAAAGGTTAAACTCTTCTACATGATTTTATTGCTATGACTTGAAAAGAAGTATGTGTTACTGGCCAAGAAGCATGTATTATTTATTATAAGTAGAATTGGAATTTCTCCTTTTCCTAATTGGACTCTGTAGGCTATTGTTAAGGGTGTTTAAGATGCTCATTAATTAGGGGCGCCTGGGTGGCTCAGTGGGTTAAAGTCTCTGCCTTCGGCTCAGGTCATGATCCCAGCGTCCTGGGATCGAGCCCCACATCGGGCTCTCTGCTCCGCGGGGAGCCTGCTTCCTCCTCTCTCTCTCTCTGCCTGCCTCTCTGCCTAGTTGTGATCTCTGTCTGTCAAATAAATAAATAAAATCTTTAAAAAAAAAAAAAAGATGCTCATTAATTAGACAAAGTGATGCTTGCCCCCTCCTTAAGCAGAGGTTACTGGGCTTTATTGAACTCATGGTCATATGTCTGTTTGGTGTGGGGGGCACTCTGTAGATGGCATTCTGACTCCAGAGAGAAGGTATTAGCAAACTTTTTCTGTAAAGGATCAGATAAAATACATTTTAATCTGGGTACAGCCTCTGTAGGATATCTGTGGGAAATCAACAACTGAGCAGTTGTGGCTTGAAAGTAGCCATAGAGAATATATAAACCAATGAATGAGGCTGTGTTTCAATAAGACTTTATTTATAAACACATGATGGGCCAGATTTGGCCTGTGGGGCATAGAGGCATAAAACAGATTAGAGAATTAACTAGAACCTTATACCAGCTTCTTTTTTTCCCCCCTGGGCCCCAAGTAGAAAATTATAACTGGATAGATCACAAAATAGGGAAACTGCTTTCTATTATTCTAATAAAGATAGAAGTTCTGAGAAGTAGGAGCCCTTTCTGGGGACCTGTGCCCTTGTCATTCTTTGTCCTGCAATGCTCTTCCCCACAGAGCAACGTGGCTTCTACCCTTCCTCTCTCAAGTTCTCGCTGTCATGTCTCCTTTGCATTGAGGTCTTGAACACTAAAGTTAAAATTATCATTACCTCTCTCTTTCTATGACCCTATAACTCCCTTAATTATTTTTCTCTGTGGGGATCACATGCTAGATGCTAGATGATCCCCACTCCATGGGGATAGTAGTCTCTGTTGGTTTTTATTTATTGTGATATCCTCAGCCGCTAGAATGTAGACTGGCATGTGGCAGATGCTCTTAGTATTTGTTGTTGAATGAAATGAGCGAAAAAAACAAGCACTAGATATGTTTTTTCTTTAAATTTTTTAAAAAATAGTTTTTTTTGCATAGGGATTTTATAATAAGAACTGAACTGCAAATAGTATGTCGGTTGAAGCCCTGGAGGTGCGTTGACAGCACTGGTATACAGTAACAGTGTGGTGGGCTCTCAGCGTCCCTCTTAAAGACACATGTTTTTTCAAAACACAGTTGGAAAACAAAGAGCCATACTCAGTTATCCTTCTCCAAATAGTGTTTAAAACTGTCCTCAATCGGGAGGGACATTAAACAAAATAATCAAATTTATAATCTGGATTTATTTCACATGACTGTTTATTTGCTTTTGCAATGCAAATGCCACTCCTGAATCAGTGCACAGTATGTGAAAAATGTCTAATATTTAGTAAGAGAATAATTGTAACATCATGCAATTAAAGAAACACTAAGATATTTATAGTTGGGCTCAAAGTTATGAACATTCACTTAGCTATTCGTATGATCTAATTATAACATAGCCTGATACCATCAAATTCAAAAATTGTATGGAAGAAACCCAATAAAATGTAGACCTTGGGTCTGTTACTAGTGTTTCAAACAGGTCAAGCAGATGAAAAACTTAATAAATGGTACCTGTTTAATGGAAAAACAGAACAAAACAAAACAAAAAAACAAAACAGAACTCACTGGGTTTTGAGGATAAAAAAGCAAGTCTTTTTCCATCCCTTTTCCTGACTGTAACTGATAAGTTGAAAGTCCTTACCCAATGTGAGTGGATGCAAATATGAAAGACTGGATAGAATTTATTCCAGCATTTCCGAGTATATAACTCAGAGGAAGTATTGTGCAGGTTGCTGTGACAAGAGGAGCGTGGTGAACATGCCGTATCCCTTCTAGGAGGTGCACATGGTGAAATACCCAAACATATCTGCAACAAAGGAACCTTTTTGACATTTTTAACTTTCTGTTTTCTAAAGTTATGTGTGTGTTTAGTATAATGCACCACGAATTTTGTAAACATTGCAATGTATCTCAAGGAATTCGTATTTTACTTGAGAATATGCTTTGTGACCTTATTTCTTTTTTTTTTTTTTAAAGATTTATTTATTTGACAGATAGAGATTACAAGTAGGCAGAGAGGCAGGCAGAGAGAGGAGGAAGCAGGCTCCCAGCTAAGCAAAGAGCCCGATGCGGGGCTCGATTCCAGCACCCCGGGATCATGACCTGAGCTGAAGGCAGAGGCTTTAACCCGCTGAGCCACCCAGGCGCCCCCTTATTTCTTATTCAGTGGAATTCCTCTTTAACAAATTATTAACTTTCTCCCCATGGAGAGGCATTGTGTGGTAATCTGAGCCTAGAGCAGCAGAAGCTGAGCATGTGAGGCTAACTCAGCAATTTGGATATAGAATGTGCTTAAGAATTCGTGGAGTAATACAAAGATATGCAAGATATGTGTGTTCCTTGTCTTTTTTGTGTCTTCCATTTAGGGCAGAAAAAAGGAAGCAAAAAAAAAAAAACCAAACCCCAAAATACCGAGTCTAATAATTGGTGCAGAAAAGTCCTCAAGAGTATAGAATTGTGAAGTTACAAAGGGGCTGAGAAAACATTTCTTCAAAGATCTTCTAGAAAGGGGAATTAGCAATTCAGTTGACCTTTGGAAATGGATAAGATTTTAACTAGCATTTTTAGAAGAAATAATTTTCTCGCTACAGGGAGTGAAAGGGCACTGTCATAGGTGATATCTAGAGGTACTGAAGTCTGTGAGATGGATAGCAGGTGTGGGTTGGGTTATTTTCTTGGAGATGCAAGATTGAGTTCTAGAACCAGGAGGGAGAAACTGCCAGTGGATTGTATGTTCAGGCTGAACAGAGAACTAAGGAAAATGAAGAAGTCAGTGGTCAAATACCAAGAAAAGATCAAATCCCAGATGGAAGTTAGGAGGCCGATCACCCAGAAGCCAGTAGTCCATGAGCTGGTGGGAGATCAGAGCTTAGACTGTTGGTGCCTTGTCAGTGACTGATTTTCTGGCTCATGCCCAGCATCTCCAAGGCTGCTTTCCTGAAGCAGTTCCTCACCCTGGTACACAAGTGTGTGAGCTCCTCCAGTCCTGGGAATGCTGACCTCTGGTTGGCCTTTATGTGAAAAGCAAATGTAGTGGAAAGTTGACAAGTCTCTCTATCTGACCAGGATGTTATGTACCAATCACCATGTTGAACTTCAAGGTGAAGCTTAAATCTTTGATAAAAAGTATCTTGCTGTGCCAAGCAAATAAAAAGCTTCAATATTTTATTTGTAGTTTGAGGAAACAGTTTCAGAGTTTTAGTGTTTATCAAATAGCACGACTAATTTCTTTCAGTCTGTTTAGTGGCCGAGAAATGAATGTGAAGGTGTTGGAATCAAACTGAGATTAGAGTCGTAAGCCATCTGTTGGTCATTGGCTGTGTATCCTAGAACCTTCATTTACATAAAAGTATAGGGTTAAGATTTCTTCTGTGGGATCCTTTGGAAAATTAGGTAACATAGGGCCTGACACTTAATTGGGGCTTAGTAAACTGCAGTTACCTTTCTTTTCAGAAGAGCATCGCTTTACTTCAGGTGACCTTTGGTAATGTGAAGTTCTAGTCAGTTCTTACCTTGGAAAATAAAAAGTAAAGGAAGCATGTGTTCACATTAAACTTTTTTAAATTAAGGTTTTGGTGATCGAAAAAGCCTATGGTTTAAAGTGTCAGAAAGTTGTACATGGTTTGTTAAAACAAAGCACAACACATAACAGCTTTCCTTCCCTCCCACTTCATCACAAAAGACAGATGGTTTCAATTCTTTTAGTAGTTTCTTTGGTTTTTACTTTGTATATCTTAATAATATTTAAAAAAATTTTTTTTACAATTTTTTTTTTCTTAGGTAGGCTCCATGCCCAGTGTGGGGCTTGAAATCATAACCCTGAGATTGAGTCACATGCTCTACAGACTGGGCCAACCAGGCACCCCATCTTCATAATATTTTTATACTATTTTTTCCCCTCACTTTCCAGTTTTAGGGATTATCTATTGAAGTACTACCATGGAATATAATGTTTATCCATTTTTATCACTGCCCCCACCCCTCTTTCTGGCATAAACATGGCTCCTATGTATCATCCTTTTCATATAGTTGTATAAAATAGTAGCTAGATTCTATCTGTATTTAATTTTAGAGCCTCATGACTGGAAATGCTGCTCGTATGTGAGCTCTGTGACATAGGATTAATTTTTCTTTCATCTGTGCTCTTCAGTTTTCCATGAGATTTATAATTTTTGATTTTTTAAAATTTGTTTTTTTTTATGTACTTCTCATTCATGGCTCCCAAAATTCTTGCTAAACCAAGGGCTATAAAACTGTGAAGTAACCAAAATACTTAACAATTTCATCATCAGACAGCCTCCTAAGGAAACTTTAGTTTGGGCTGGTGGCTCTCCAGATCTGCTGCACCGTGAACCAGTGAGCTTTCTGTGGTCCCTTTCATTATTGGCGTGGGGAATCTCTGTGCTGAGTGTTTTTGTCTTTCCTCAATCTTGTGTCATTGCCTGCCTGCCAGCACACCCACCCATGCTTCCTGGAGCTTCCTCAGAAATGGTGAATCGGAGGGACAGTTTTTTTGAGGCTTTGTATATTTGAAAGTGTTACTTTCTTCCTAAGCATGCTTATTGATAATTTATCATGGTTCCAAAATCTTGATGAGAAAGAATACACCCTTCAGATCATCAATCCCTGGTCTTCTAGATCTCTGGTATTATAGAACTGGCATTGAAATATCCGATTCTCAAGCCTTTATATGTGGCCTGGTTGTTTTAGTTCTGGGAGATTGTCTTGCTTTATTTCTTTGTTAACTATTCTATTTTTTCTTTCTAAACTTCTTGGTAGTTTGGTGTTGGACCTCCCACACGGAAAGGTTGATTGAAAATGTAGCTTTTTCCATTTCTGGGAAGTTTCTTCAATTGTACTTTCTAACCCACTTTTGTTTTTTGTTATCCTACAATTAATATAGCAAGCACCTTCTTTTGACTGTTCTTTTTATAGCTTATTGTTATTGTCCCATGAACACAATATTTTCTGTTACGTTTCTGAAGATCTTAATATATTTTTGAAGCTTTCTTTTCCTATAGAATCTGTTTCTTTCAGTTTTATTTCTTGTGGGGCAGTGCAAAAGAAATAAAACTTTTTTGGGGGGGTCATTCCCCATCTTTTACCTTAGAGGTGTTTTCCTCAAGTATTTTATTAATCTTGGGCTTTTTATTTTTAAAGTGAAATCTTAGAAAGCTGATTGGAATAGGTTCTGATGAGTCCCGTTATTTATTTCTTATAAGATGTTCTTGCTGGACTTTCCTTAGTATGTTTCCTTGTTGAGTCCTCATGCTACTATCTTTTAAGTGAATCTCTTTCTTTGAGGGTGATGGGACTGGTAAAACAGCTTTTGGGGAGCTTAGTAGGGAAAGTGAACTTTGAGTATAAATATGTATGACACATACTTTTGATTTTTCTGTTTTGAATACTGCCCCTTTACCTTCAGTTATATCTGAGCGTCCCAGCCCAGAGACTCTCCCCTGTTTGATTTTCTGCCGTGAATGAAACTCCCCTCTGCTATTGAGCAAGAAGCAAGGCATGTTTCCAGCAGCCTGAAGAGAGGGAGGATTCTGGGTTGGAGCAGTGAGGGGCACAGGTTTATCTCTTAAACTGCCTTTCCACAAATTTTCTTATTTTTGGCACCCCCTCTCCTTAGTCATTTCCAGAGTTACTTGATCGTGTCCATCTCCTGAGACTTTGTGAGATTTTGTGGGTAAATTGGTTTTCCTCTCATTTTGATCTGTTGCAGGCTTAGCAGTCAGCTCTGGAAACTTCTTAAGTCGGGCTCCTGTCCTTCCTTCTGCTTTCTTGGTTTCTAAATATTGTTCTTATTGTCTATTTCTCTGGTTATTGTAGGTTTGTAGGTACTTATTTATTTTTGTTTTCTTAATCCTTTGACACTTTGGGAGTAGAGGTAAATGCAAGCTTTTAACTGATCATCCTAACTGGGAGCGGTTTCCTATGTGTGTATGTGTGCGTGTGATTACAGAATATGACTGCATAAAATAAAGAGGTGGGAATCATCTAACATAGCTTTTCCTATACCTTGTCATATAAGCTGTTGGTGGATATTATAAAAATTGAGAATGACATTTTAAAAAGAGTATTTTATTATTGACTTCCGGAAGTATTTTTTAACTTGGAATTTTACATTAAAATAACATTTGTTTTTTCTCATTGAAGGAGTTAGGTATAGCAGAGGTAGAAGCTGGGATCTCAGAGAATTTTGGTTTGGTTTTGTTTTTTTGGCCCCAATTCATTTTGGTTCACCAATTCTTGGAAATTGTCATTTTAATATGCTTAAAACTAAGAAAATGCATTTTAGAATAGAGAGGTGCGGGCATTTTACACTTGGTGCTAGCCAAAAGGCTGAGAAGTGATAGTACTGGCATGTTATACAAATACTATAATAATTTCTTGCATGTACCTATAAGACACTTCATAACTAATACTGCATCATTTAAAAGCCTCATACTTAAAAGAGTAGGTAAAATAATTATTTAGCTAAATAAAAAATGAGTAATTAGATAAAAATCTATATTTTTGGAAATTGTGGTAGTTCTAAAACAGTGAGGCTAGAGTAGCCAAAAAGATACAACATGCAATAATTCTGCAGGATTATGTAAACAAGGCAGAGGAATCTGGAACACCATGTTGATACCCTTTTCATTAGATACTGTTTAGAATAACTGAGAAGTATGTTTGTGATGATTTAAGTTATCATATTAATAAAAGCCGTAAATGTGACTTAGTGCCTTTGAGGTTCATTTCAGTTGCATCATATTTAATGATGGTTTGGTAGCCTCTGCCACCCTATTTTTTTTTTTTTTTGAACTAAAAATATTAAATCTTTTTAAAACAAACAAAAAATCACCTAAAACCCTGTTGACATTTAAGAATGAAATTAAAACAGGAATACCTTTGTGTGCATACTACATAAATAAATAATTGTTTAATTCTAATTTTTTGTATATACATTGTTGTTAAAAAAAGAATTTTTAAGATACACAGTTTGAGACCACAAAAGCTGACATCCAGTGGTAAGGCTGTATTTATGATAGCAGTTGAAACTTTACATCAGCTGCCCTACCAAAGCTCAGGGGAAGAGTTTATAGAAGTTCATTCCATAATGTGGCACGAGCTTTATGAATTATTCTAAAAAAGCTTCTTAAAGAAATGTTTCCCTTCAGAACCCTAAAACCAAAATATGATATCGGGGGCGCCTGAGTGGCTGAGTGGGTTAAGCCTCTGCCTTCAGCTCAGGTCATGATCTCAGGATCCTGAGATTGAACCCTGCATGGGGCTTTCTGCTCAGCAGGGAGCCTGCTTCTCCCTCAGCCTTCCTCTCTGCCTATTTATGATCTCTCTGTTTCTCTGTGTCAAATAAATAAATAAAATCTTTAAAACAAACAAAACACAAAAAACAAAAAAACAAAATAGGATAAGATCTAGGCTAATATGTCTCATGTCTCCTCCACCTTTTTTCTGAAGGAATTCTGATGCACTTTGCTAAATTGAACTCACCTATAAAATGAGTAGAGGTCAAATGTTATCACTGCCTAAAGGGATGTCCAGGATGCCTTGCTACAGAATGTTCTAGTCTGTTTTGCATCGTGATTAAGAGCACAGACTTTGGGGCTGGATTACCTAGATCTGACTCCCAGATATGCTTATTCACTCATCATGTGACAAATTATGTAACCTGCCAGTGTCTCTGTGCCTTCATCTATAAAATGGGAGTAATAATATTACCTCATATGGCTGCTTGGAGGATTAAATGAATTAATATTTGTGTATGCCTCGCAACAGTGCCTAGAATAAAGCATGACATACTGTTAGCTGTTTTTATTATGAGGTGTATTATGCCAAATTCTTCGTTGAGGCTTTAACGTCTCTTTTCTTTGTAATAATTCATTATTATTTCAGATCTAATTTCAGTGCTATGATAGTAGAAACACAACGAGGATGGCACTGTGTTTCATACCATGTCTTTATTTTATTAGCAGTGACTAAGCAAATTAAGCTATTAAATGAAATTTAAGGGAAAAGCATAACTTACCTCAGAGTGAATGTGTAAAGTACTTTTGGAACCGCTAATTGTGGGTAGTAGATTAATTTTATATAATTCCAGTGGAATTAGTTGCCTGATATCTAATAGCCTTTTATGAATATGTGAAATATATGACCCTTGCACAGAAAAGATAGTTCTTAAAAGTTTAGTACTTATCAATATCTATTTTAAAATCATACATTGACATTTAGAAACACCTTCTCAGGTACTCCCTCTTATTATTTCATTTAAATTTTAATTGATTTGTAGTCTTTACCAACATTTAATCTGAGTTTCCATTTGCTGGAAAGGAGAATAATGTGAGCAGGGCTATAAACGTAAGTTCTTATCTTTAATTACCAGTTGTTAGAATTCAGTATTGAACTTACATGCAGAAAAACAGTTAATTGAATATTGACATATTTAATGAGCAAAATAGATTAAACAATATTTATATAAATTGAGGTTTGGAAACATGTTGTATTGATTAATTGTATTTTTAACTAGGAACGTGTAAAATGCATGTATTTTTTAAAAAGTGTATTTTAAAACTGCTTAAACATAAAGCGTATTTTTTAAATTCTGTGGGTATTACTGATGAATTTTCCAGGCTTTTGGTAGGCTCTAATTCTTCTGTAATAACAAGGTATTTTACAAAGCTTTTGTCATATTAAAAAAATCTTTGGTATTTGAAAAACAAAAAATGAAGGGTAAAATGTTTTAGTGGTGTTTCTTTCTATATAAATAATGCAAATTTGAGTAAGCATTTTTCAGTGAAAAATATGTTCCTTTGTTCATTAAATATTTATTAAGCACATTTTATTGCTAGGAACTGTGGCAGACGCTGGTTTTATATTGATAAACAAAACAGAGCCGGTTTCTCCACTCAGGTATCTCAATATCTAGCATGGGAGATGGGTGAAGCAAAACATACATAAATACAAAATCTGTTAGGCATCATTAAGCAAAGAAATGGAGCAAGAGACCAAGAGGATCTGTAGGATCTGTATGATGGTAAGGATGGTACTTGGGAATGCTTTCGAGCTGCGGTTTCAAGGATAAGGAGCCGGCCCTGTCCAGAGCAGACAGGGAACATTCCAAGCAGAGAAAATTACATCTGAGAAAGCCCGGGGGCAAGAAGGAGTCTAGAGATAGGAAGCAGTACGGCTGGAGGACAGTGTCCACAGAGTGAGTCCCCACGGATGTGAGGGCTGGCTGGCTGGATGAATGACAGCAGAAGGAAGGGGTTAATCATAGGATTGCACAGTAGCTCTCTCCAACTGCAAAATGCTGTTTCCTCAGCTGCTGCACTGTGTGCCCTCTCCTTCCATTTCACTCCTGGCTGGGATTTGTCCACCATAGATTATTAGAGATATTTAATAATCCTTAAGAATATTGAGCTAAAATGGCTGAACACATCTAATAATTATCTGGTAGTTGTGAAAATTAAGTGGTTGGGAGAATATCTCTGAAACTGAGTGTCGCAGAGACTAAGGTGGGGCTTTGTTTGGAGAGCCTCAGACCCCAAACCCTCAATTAAGTGGTTGGGAGAATATCTCTGAAACTGAGTGTCACAGAGACTAAGGTGGGGCTTTGTTTGGAGAGCCTCAGACCCCTAACCCTCCATTGTACAACTTTTTTCTCACTCCGTGTTTTGGCAGGTTTTGAAACTTCAAATTTAATTTTGAATTTTCAGAAGTTTTCCTGTCTTCTACCAACCTTTTTTTTTTTCCTTTAAGATATTGATTATCTGAGTGCTAGTCATTGAGGTTTATTTATCATCTGGCTAAAGGGACTGCATGCATGTCATTCATTCAACAAATTGTTTTTTTAGTGTCGTGCACATTTCTGTGTTAGTTGCAGATTGTGTAGTGAAGGATGAAATACTCTCGGAGTTTGTCTTTATAAAGCAAATACACACACACACAGATTGTGTTAGGTATTAGGAGGAAAAGGTGTGTTTTGACAGAAAATAACTTTGTCATTGCTTTGGATTGGCTCCTAGGGCAAGGAATGTTTGTGTAGGTAGTGTAGGTAGAAATCTGAAAGAGAACGACTTGTTAGCAAAGGGAATAGAGGGGTAATGGTAATCATCTCCCTACAGATGTTGTTTTTATTCTGAAATGGAAGATTATATCAACTGTTGAGCTGTAGCTTACCACCATTCGCAAAGTAAGGTGGGTAGGGCCCAAATAAAATCTTGATTTACAGAGTTATTGCTGACATTGTGTGGGAAGATGTGTATTTACCTGCCCTCAGGTATGACAGAGATCAACAGGAAATGAATGTGGAGTGATTAATTTGTTCAATGTATAATTACTGTGTGTGTTTTTTTTTTTTAAGATTTTATTTATTTATTTTTTTGACAGACAGAGATCACAAGTAGGCAGAGAGACAGGCAGAGAGAGGAGGAAGCAGGTTCTCTGCTGAGCAGAGAGCCCGATGGGGGGCTCAATCCCAGGACCCTGGGATCATGACCTGAGCGGGAGGCAGAGGCTTTAACCCACCCAGGCGCCCCATTACTGTGTGTTTAATACTTCTTTACCTTTTAATGTTTTTAACGCAAGGAATTGAAAGAATCCTTGAGTTTTGAAAGCTAGATGTCTAACTATTGCATGTTCCAGTATTAAGAAAAGGCAGACCACGAGAAGTTAAAAAGAAGCAGAAAGATGATAGAAAACTGAGGAGTTAGGCTTATGATTTCAAGGTCTTTATTGTTACTTCATAATTAATTCAAATGCATATATGTGGAAATGTCTGTCCTTATTAGAGTCTGTCCTGATGAACTTGGAAACTTTTATCTGTTTGATCAGGTTTGCTCTAATTTTATGTGAAGCCGAATAGATCAGTATGGGAGGCTTGCTGCATTTCACTTGAGGGATATGTTTGGTGCTCAGAAAACAGCTGGGAAGACAAGGTCTCCACACTTCCAGATGTTCTTTCTTCCATCTTTAAATCTTAGGAAAGTTGCAGAATGTTAAACTAATCCCTTATCCTAAACATGTTAGCAAACTGCAAATGGAAAAGGTAGACATGGTTTTTATTTACATATTTGCTTAGAAATAAAATTATTTAAGCAGAAATTTAGTTTTCACATATCATTTATGTTAGAAGCTAAATATATATTCTGCCAAGTACAGAAAGTCACATAGAGAATAGGATTGACTGGGAAGGGTTCTGAGACAAAGGAAGAATCAGCCCAAGTGGGAACGAGTTCTTTACTTTTCCCTTATATAGTCAGAAAAAGTTTCTTTTAAACCTAAATAGGAAACGTGATTACATTATTTTGCTTTGTTTCTCATTATTTTTCCATGATCATCTTAAATTGCATTTGATTTTCATCTGATTCTTTTTGAAAAATGTTAATATTTCAATGCATTTTGGGTGATTGTAAAGGATTCTCTATATGCGGCTTTTTTCAGCTCATTTGATCAAAATTAAGTAATTTATCTTTTTAAATCCAATTAACAAAGCTTTGTTATTTTGGCAAATATTATTCATGCTCCAAAGCAAAAGTTAAGGTAAAATAAAGTAAATGCTGTAAGCTTAGTGAAAGATGAAAGCTTATATTATTTTTTTAATGTTTTTTTAAAAAAATCATTTATTTTTACATAAACTCTAATCTCAGTCTGGGACTTGAACTCATGGCCCTGAGATCAAAAGTTGCATGTTCTGGGGCACCTGGGTGGCTCAGCGGGTTAAAGCCTCTGCCTTCAGCTCAGGTCATGATCCCAGGGTCCTGGGATCGAGCCCCGCATCGGGCTCTCTGCTTAGCGGGGAGCCTGCTTCCTCCTCTCTCTCTCTCTGCCTGCCTCTCTGCCTACTTGTAATCTCTATCTGTCAAATAAATAAATCTTTAAAAAAAAAAAAAAAGTTGCATGTTCTACCAATTGAGCTAATTAGCTACTCCTGTATTGTCTTTAGTAAGGGATTATTTTTGCTGGGGGAAATGGGTGCAGTGCTAGTTTTTCTATAAACGTGGATATTAATACTTTTAATAATATCATTGTTTTATTTATTTATTTGAATATAGTTGACATACTTTGTTACATTAGTTCTAGAATATAGCTACCATGTGTCACCAAACAACACATTAAAGTATCATTGGCTATACTCCCTGGGCTGTGTCTTTGTTTCCATAACCTGTTCATTCCGTAACTGGAAATTTGTATCTCTCATTCCCCTTTACCCGTTTTATCCATCCCCCAACCCTTTCCCCCTTGACAACCATTAGTCCTGTTTATTTATAGGTTTGATTTGGTTTTTTGTTTTATTCATTTGTTTTGTTTTTTAGATTCCACATGTGTTAATTCATAAGATATTTGTCTTTCTCATCCTGACTCATTTCACTTAGCATTTATTTTTTTGGGTCCATCCATGTTGTCACAAATGGCAAGATCACACCCTTTTTTTATGGCTGCGTGATACTCTGTTGTATGTGTATGTGTATATGTACACACAAACCCCACATTTTTATCCATTCATCTAATGGATGAACTTTTGGGTTGCTTCCATAACTTGACTATCATAAATAAAGCTGCAGTAAACACTAGGTGCATTTATCTTTTCAAAATCCTGTTTCTGTGTGTGGTTTTTTTTTTTTTTAATTATTTGTTTGTTTGTTTTAGTAAATAGTAGTGGAATTGTTAGATCATAGGGTATTTCTATTTTCAGTTTTTTGAGGAGCCTCCATACTGTTTTGCCCAGAGTCTGTATCAATTTACATTCCACCAATGAGGAAGTGGTGTGTGAGGGTTCCTCTTTCTCCATATCCTTCTTAACACTTTATTTCTTATCCTTTTTATTCTAGCCATTCTGACAGGTATAACATATATCTTTACAGTTTTGACTCCCATTTCCCTGGTGATTAGTGATGTTGAACATCTTTTCTTGTGTTTGTTGGCCATCTGTTTGTGTTGTTTGGAAAAATGTCTATTAAACCTAAATAGATTTAGGTCCTCTATCTGTTTTTTAATTAAATTGCTTGTTTTTTTTTTCTTTTTTGGTGTTGAGTTGTGTAAGTTGTTTATATATTTTAAATAATAAGCCCTTATCAGACACATCAGTTGCAGATATCTTCTCCCATTCATTAGGTTGCCTTTATGTTTTGTTGATGGTTTCTCTCACTGTGCAAAAGTTTTTTATTTTGATGTAGTCTTAATACTTTATTTTTTGCTATTGTTTCCCTTGCCCTAGGAGATATATCTAGAAAACTGCTTCTATGGCTGATGTTAGAGGAATTACCGCCTGTATTCTCTTTTAGGATTTTTATAGTTTCAGATCTTATATTTACATATTTAATCCATTTTGAGTTTCTTTCTGTGGACGGTGTTAGAAAGTGGTCCAGTTTCATTCTTTTGCATGTAGCTGTCCAGTTTTTTCCAACAGCATTTGTTGAAGAGACTGTCTTTTTCCCATTGGATATTCTTGCTTTCTTTGTGGTAAATGAATTGACCACATTAATGTGGGTTTATTTCTGGGTTCTATTCCATTGATCTATGTGTCTATTTTTGTGCCAGCACCAACAGTATCATTGTTTGAAATACCTATGTTAAGTGATTAGAAAGTATCATTTTTTTTCCCTACATGTCATTGCCAAAACGTACATTGGTCATAGCCTATTTTTTTTTTTATAGCCTATTTTTTTTTAAACTGTTTAACAACAAATAGGAATGTACTCAACCCAGTTACATTACAAATGTATTTGAAGTTGAAGTTCATGATACTTTTTTTTTCAAGTTCATGATTCTTGAATGTAAAATAACAGTTTCATATTTTTTCAGGAAACGCATGTTTCAGAAGAGATGGGTGAAATTTGATGGCCTTAGCATCTCTTATTATAATAACGAGAAGGTAAGTACACTTGATAGTTCTCAAAGATTTTCTACATATCCAAGGTATACTTCAGTAAATTAAGCAAACAATGATTTTTTTAAGAACAGGAGTTGGATTACCAGCATGAAAATAGTTTGCACACAGCTTAGTTTGCAAACACTCTGTTCATAGTTCAACTTCTCTTCATACGTAAAATTTGGATTTAAAAAAATTATACATCCAGTAATTATTTATGGAGTGTCTTCTCTAAACTACAGGAATTGTGAATAATGTAAGGATGAATAAGGAATTATTTTTCTCCTAGAGAACACTAACGAATATTTATAAAAGGATACTACAGTTAGGCGCGCAAGGTGAGGTTACTTTGTACTGTGGAAGGGTATGGAAGAACCAAAGAAGGCTTCTTGCATGATATTTCATTTGCCACGGTTCTCGAAAAAAGAAGAATGTTTGCACATAGACTAGAGAAAATAGGACATGGTAATGTAGAGAACCATGAGATGTCCAGATGGGAAGGCAGTTTTCTGACTGGAAAATAGAATATATGAAGGAAACTTGAGGAGAAGAAGCTGAGAAGTTCTTTGGAGTTAGAGCTCATGGAACATCTTGATGAGATAGTGGTCACAATTTTGTCTTCAGGCAAGTGAGTCTTAACAAAATGAACTATTTTGATCATGTCTTCATTAGATATGAGACTTTCTTTATTCTTAGGAGATGTAGGCTGGAATATTTGAAGTGTCCTATCTGCAAACGTTTTTCAGATGTTACTTATCTATATATTTATATTTATAAGTATATTTTCACACACATAGGTAAAATAAAAACTGAAGATGTTAACACTTGTCAGATCTGGGTGGAAGATAGATGGATGTCCCTTGTCATAATCTTTCAGCTTCTCTGTTGTTGACAATTTCCTTAATGAAAAGTTGGAACTAATAAATATATCATAGTTTTAGTTCATTAAAATCAGGTATTCTTACAGTCTTAACTATATACATTCTCTTACCAGGCTCATGTAACATTTAAGCACATTTTCTTATTTATAGCTTATAATCTAACATTATTTTCTCATTATTTGGAGAATACCACTTCCTATTGTGATATTTGTGACTCGAATAGAAAGTCCCTTTCATATATTGATTCTTCAGTGCTACTGGGCAGAAGAGTGTATGCTTTTAGATAGAAAGTAGCATTCGTTTACGTGTGACAATACTAAGAACAACAGAAAGTTTAGAGAAGTATTAATTATTTGGTTTCAACTTGCAGTGATCTAGATAAAACATCAAATAAGTTTAAACACACCTCCTTGGGATTTGCAGGATGGTGGAATGAATATATTTTTTTAAAAGCTGGTTTTCTGCCTTGGCTACTGATTTTAGTTTGCTTGTGCATTTGAATGTTGAGACAGTTTCTATGCCAGCGGTGGGTAAAATGTGGTCTCTGTATCTGCTGGAATCTGACCCCTAGTTTTTTTTTCAGTAGCTGTGCCCTTCTCTGGTTTGATTGAAATAAGGGGGAATACTATTCAAGAGTGAGACTTCCGTGCCATGAGGCTCTGTTGGTGGTGGCATTATACCCCTTTGGGAGAGAGAATTTCTGGTATCTGTGTCCAACTGGACCCATTCTGTTTGTCCTGTAAAAGCTCTTCTCAACTGCAGTGAGATGAATGCCTGCCACATTTGTAGGTATTGATGCAATAAAAATCATGCAGCCTTGGTTTGAAATTGTGATTAAAAAGTCCATGTTAAAATGAATGGCTACAAATTCTTTAGCTTAACAATTTTTTAAAAAATTCGAATTATTGTTTTCTGTGACATTTTGTCCCTTTACTATCCAGATGGTTGGTTTCATCTTGCAAAAAATAAAAACATTGGGATAAGTGTTTCCTAAAAAGAGAGTTTCTGTTGTGACCCACCTTGCTCAAGGGTAGATTGAAGGGCTGGGAAGAGGACATTTCAGGGCCAGTGTGTGGAAGACAGGGGTGTGGCCATAGCCACTGCCTCAGGTGAGAGTGCAGTGTCAGTGGTCATGTGCGCTGAGTCATCACGCCTTTTGGTGTTTAAAGGTGCATGTGAGGAGCACGTGGCTGGGCAGAGCTCTGTATTCCCTAGTTTTCTCTCACTTTCCTCAGCACTGCTCTATCCCGTCTGTGCAAGAACTTTTTCATTGTATTACTGCAAATGGCACCATCCCGCTGGCCTCGATATCTTGTCACCTGCCAAGAAATCTCACTCACCCTCATTCTCACTCAGCTGTGGGCAGAATTGCCCTGTGGTCATTTCATTGTCTGAAAGTGGTAATAGATAAATGATGAACTTGGCCTAGATATCTGTGTGTTTCAGATCTAGGGATGCTTTAAAATTTCTGTCCTAAAGGAAAATTTTATACCCTGAAAGACACAATCACTCTGAGTCTGTTGTCTTTTTTTTTTTCCCCTCTATCTTGTCTTTATCATGTGTTGTTTGAAGAGAAATACCAAGTCAACTCTACAGTGTTAAAAATTATGAGATTTCTTGGGATCTCGTAATAGATTATGAATGAGCCATTTGAGAAACTAACTTCCAGAGGTTAACATGACATGATAGCGTGTTAAGTACATTTTGATCACTCCTAGGGAATTTATTTATTTTTCTGTTACTCTTCTGGACTATTTACCTGCTAAATAGGATCTTATTATAGGCATGTGGGTGGTTACATTTTTGTAAGGAATTGTTTTTTAATCTCTTTAAGCAGATCTGGAAGAGGGAAAAATCTCCTTTTTAAAATTCCAGTTTCCTACAGTGCTGCTTGATTTTTCTATACTGAAAAATGTGTTCATGGTAACATTTTTATTCCACAAATGGTTAATTATTTTACTAGAGATCTATTTTTATAAGCTCTTATAATTCTTAAGCAAACAGAGATTTGAGAATGGATCATCTAAGAGATGTAGCATAAATGTGGACATTCTAGATTTTTCAGTCTGATCTCAGCCACTTAGACTTACAGCTCGAGAGGCTCTTGTACTATCCCCAAAGGTACTATGCTCTTTCCTATATCTGAGCTTTCCTGACACTACGGAGACATTTTCCCCCTTTTCTTATTCCTGGAGCTCTTAGTGGCCTAGTAGTGCCTAGCATTGCCATCATACCCCACTGCATTTAGTGGCTTTCCTTTAAGCCAGTCAGTCTTGTATTTCTTTGTATGACCTTTTGCGGTGGTATCTGGGTACACACTATGGGGAGCATGAACATGTCTTTTTCTTGTATTTTCATCTCCTTGTTTTTCTTTTCCATCTGAACCTTCAGAGCCATTGCCATCCATCAAAATTCTGTGCAAACTTGAAGATCCATTTTTTTATCCCCCTCTACAAATCTTTTATTTTTTTCTAGCTATGACATTTGAACAATCATATGCAAGAAAGGTTAGAAGGAAGAGATGCTGAAAGTGGAGAGGCAAATCAGGGGAGCGTGCAGTAAATCTGGCATCAGTTATCTGGGTGTAGGCTGTGTATGCCAGTGGAAGTATTAAAAAATGAATTTAGAAAAAATATCAGAAATGAGCTGTCAGAGCTTGATTTGATTGTGATTGATTGGACATAGAATTCATTCACTGAGAAAATACTTCTGCACTTCCGTTTATGTGAAAGGTCTGAGGGAAATAGATGTATGACCCACTGTCTATTTGGGGAGAATGTCTTAATTAAATGACTGCACCGTAAATATAAAAAAAAAATCACTGTTTAAGTTATAGTTAGTAATTGCTATAAAGGAAAAATACAGATTGTTATTAATTTAAATTAGGATTATCTGCCTAGTGAGGATGGGGGGCCTATGCGAAGAGGCCGGTCGGAAAACCTTCTTCTGAAGCATATACTTATACTGAAATGTGAAGGATGGAGAGGCAGGAACCATGTGAAGCTGGATGGGGACAACATTCCTTGAAGAACAGAGTAAGCAAAGGCACTAGATTGAGAACAAATACGGTGTGTTAATGGAATCTCAAAGAAAGCTCATGTGACTGGAAAGAATCAGAGAGTGCCAGGGAGGAAGTAGACACTGTCACTGTAGGGAGAGTCCCAAGTTATATGGGTACAAACGAGTCATACAAATGAAAGACCACGTGAGACTGACTTAGAAGAGTAATATTTTAATGAACAGATATGGGGGGGGAGGGCAAGTTTTCAGGAGATAATTTAAAGTTTGAGGGGCTTATGGAATAGTTTCATGTACTGTTGATGACTTGAAATATGATGATGGAGTTGACCAAAATGGATAAGGAAGGAAGAAGGAACAGATTTTAGAATTTTCCTCATAAACTTGGCTGGAGTGGATTTTCTTAGAGAAGATAAAAGAAAACAAAAAGTGGAAAACGAGAAGTTACCTTGAAGTTACTTACTTCTTGACACCCTTCTTTTTCTATGAGGTTGCCCACTCATCTTCAATTATAGTTCAAATATCATATTCCATCTTGGTTGTCTGAGAAGATGTGGGAAAGCCTCTGTGGCAGGTAGTTAAAATGGTGTTGAAGAGTGTGTAGGATTTTGATGCATACATATAGTCAGGGACAAAAGATTGAAGCAGAGGCATTAGAAGAGAAGAAACTGTCAAAGAGCTAAGACGGAATGCCATGATAGCATAGTATATCTTCTCGGTGGGCCTAGGATAACCTCCCAGTAGAACACCGTGCTGCTGACAGTGACTACTCCTTACCTATCTAATATGCATGGCAGGAGTTTACCAGTAGGAGGAATATGACCTTGGCACTTGTTCTCTGTGTGGAATGGTTTAATACGTTTTTTTTCCGAGCCAGTTGCTTCAGATACTTGGGATCTGCTAAAAAATGAAGGTTCCTTGAGTCATTCTGTGGAAGGAAATGGTAGAAGAAACCCCACAATGCCTTGTCCAGACTCTTCTGATATTTAAGACCTTCCATATATGCCCCTGATGTATGTTTCCAGCTTTACCTCTTTGCCCTGTGGCTGCTCTTATTTCTCTACTTATGCCTCTATTATTAAAACTTTCCAGCCAGGATGGCCTCCCAACCCGTTATCTGTGTGGTTGAGCCTAAGCTTTCTTTAGGTCAGGCTCTAATGTCTTCATGTCTGTGAAAATATCTGAGCTCTTTTAAACAGAATTCGGGAGTTTCCATCTTTGTACTCATACGTTCCATGGCTCAGACTCTGTTTTAAACTTTTCTCTCACTACATTGGCTGGTTTTTCATTTTGAGGCACTTTTAATATATAAATGCTGTTTGAATTTTCTTTCCCAACACAAGGTCCAGTAAATATTTCACCCTTAGTAAATAGTGGGCATTGTCAGGTGGTTCTTATGCCAGAAGGTTTTGGTGGATCCAGAAAAACAAAGACTGAAAAAGCTACCAAGAGTCTTCAGAATGACCCTCCTGAGCAAAAGGGTAAAATGCAGATGCCAGTTGCTAACAGCCAAAATTGTATTAGGTATTTGCCAGTTGCAAACTGCCAAATCCTTTTTTTTTTTAAATTCTTTTGTCTTTTTCATTAATTTTTCATTGGGGAATTAAAGGTAAACTGAGGCAGTTGTGATATTAAGATAATTATTAGAATCATTGGGTAATATGTTTAATTGCTATAATGCAACAGTCTGGTTTTGAGATGTGTTCTTGTTGTTCACATATGTAGTAGCAGTCGTTTTGAAGTAGTTTAGTTACAGTACCCATTATGGCCAGCAGATGCCTGCAAACACCATCAAATCATTTTGACCAGCTTGTTTTTAAAAAGCGTACTGTTGGTTTTGGGAACTATATATTGCTGGTCTAGTACAACTGCTTGTATTTGATTCTTTGCCTTTTAATTTTAAATTCCAGAAAAGGAGAAAAGTGAGAAGACATTTCATATGGAAGGGCCATTTAGTATTTTCCTTTCTGGGGTGTTAAGTCATGTCTGAGGAGATACACTATTTGTATGTTATTTAAAAAATTTAGATTAAAATTATGGAAGAGAAGCACAATGTGCTTATAAATATTTATAATATTTGTACCATTCTTTTTCTTGATAAGGTCACAAGAATTTCATTTTAATCTGTCTTGTTCGTGTATCTTTTTCTCTAACCAATACAGGAAAAGTATTCAAAAGGAATCATTCCTCTTTCTGCTATATCTACGGTACGAGTTCAAGGAGACAACAAATTTGAAGTTGTTACAACACAAAGAACTTTTGTTTTTAGAGTAGAAAAAGAAGGTAAGGTTATTTCTTTATCCCTGTAAAAACACTCATAGACATTAATTTCTGACCAATCAGAAGACTGATAAACTAGTGAAGCTACACACGTCAAGAAACCATAGAATACGTTACTTTTAAGTAATTCACACTTTATATTATCCTGAATGCCATAAATGAGCTGACAGGTCATTTGTTGGCTCACCATTCCTGCATGCAGCAAATACTTAGAATCTACTACGTGCCAAGAATTCTTCTAAATTCTGGATGTATAGCAGTGAAAAGTAAGACAAAAATATCTGCTCCTGTGGAGTCCATCTTTTAGCTGTTGTTTGAAAAGGCGTAGTAGTTATTTAATACGCAAACACAGTTTTTCTCACCATGAAAGCGTTGGTTTTAGGGAAGTTTACTCATGCCAGGTTCAACTGAACACATAGGACCAGTAATCATTCTAGTACAAATTTCAGAGGGTCTTTTGTACTTTCTCAATTCTTTTTACCTTCATCCTCTGCTATAGGACACTTGATGGTGAAATTTAGATGGCATGTGGTTTATGGGTAGGGACTGAACCTTTAGATCTTTTCTGACTTTTGGAGAGGGTAGGAAGGGAGAGCCAGGAGAGTATATTTCGATTGACTATCAACATGTTATTACTCTCTCTCTCACTACTTTTAAAT
Organism: Meles meles; assembly: GCF_922984935.1. Taxonomy (NCBI): domain Eukaryota; kingdom Metazoa; phylum Chordata; class Mammalia; order Carnivora; family Mustelidae; genus Meles; species Meles meles. The sequence goes on from NC_060067.1 coordinate 39,022,911, forward strand.
GATACAGATAAGGCCATTGTCATTAATTAAAGAATTATAATTTTAATTTATTTTAAAGCTTCTATTTTATTATAGATTATGACTCAATTTTGAAAATACTTCTTGGTCCTTAATTATTCGAATAATGGTGACCTGGAGAACTTACTAAATTCTTGATATATGCAGTGATCATCTGTGCTTCATTATTAACAATAGCTTTTTTTTTTTTTTTAAGATTTTGTTTATTTATTTATTTGACAGAGAAAGAGAGACAGTGAGAGAAAACACCAAGCAGGGTGAGTGGGAGAGGGAGAAGCAGGCTTCTCACTGAGCAGGCAGCCCAACGTGGGGCTTGATCCCAGGACGCTGGGATCATAACCTGAGCTGAAGGCAGATGCTTAACGACTGAGCCATCCAGGCACCCCTCATTATTCACAATAGTCTTATGAGGGATGTAGGTGTTACAGTTATCTCATTTTATAAAAATAAAAAATAATATTCCATTTTACACAGAACCCATTTTACCCTTTCATAAACTACAATAGCATTAGATATGATGGGACAATATTTGTCTTTTTTACGCTGCTAGATTCCTAGGCTATATACCATGTGTGACACACAGAAAACATTCAGTAAATCCTGTATATTCCTAGAAAGCTTTCATTATTCCTTGGCATAATCAGTAAATGCGTGAGTCCAGCTGCTTGTTCACACTGGGGCAGCATTTTTCAAACTGTGAATCACTATCCATTGGTGAAATCAATGTAGTGGTTTCTGAGGATACTAAAATAAATCCCTGCCCAAAACAGAAAAAAAACAAACATGAAATAGAATAAGAAATAAGAATAAGGAATAAGTGTGCATCGCTTCTAATTAAGTATTGTGAGACATACCTGTTTGAATATTGCACGTATATAGTGGAAAAGTGTTTCTTACTTGAGCTGCTAATTAATCATTGAGACCTATAGCCTAGTCAGGGTTGGCAAACCATGGCCTATCACCTAAATCTGGCTGCTGCTTGTTTTTGTAAACAAGGTCTTGTTCCATCACTGTCTCCGTCAATCATTTGCATATTGTCTGTGGTTCCTTTTATGCCTCAGTGGCAGCATTGAGAAGTTGCAGGCTGCATGGCTGGGAAGGCCCAAGATACTCTCCTCTTGACTGGGTATCGTGACAATCTTTCCTTACACTTTGGTTTCCTCTGCCCAGAAGGTGACTGCCTGTCTCTTTGAGGTGCTTATCCCTTTCCCCTTGGCTTCTCAAAATGAATTTCACGTATGCCACATAGCTTGCATTTTGGTAGACATACTAAATAAAACTTCCCACCTGTGTGAAAAATCTGTTTAGCCATAATTATGTACTGTATATAAAAGCTAGACAGACACATTTGAGTAGAATATATCAACCCACATGTTTAAAAATTACATGCTGTGATACATAGTTCATATATAGTTCATAGTTCATGTATCACGTAATTGTGATATAAACAGCATAAGAATTTCATTAAAACTTTGGTATAAGTTTTTAAATAGGTCTTGGGTCTTTAAGTTTTAAAACAAACAAACAAAAAAGATACTGCTTCGGTAAAAACCGAGACCATCCACATGGAATTACTGAGTAAGGTGGTTTCATTGAAAATGATTTTAGGGCACTTGGCTGGCCCATTCGGGTTAGCACCTGTCTTCGCCTCAGGTCGAGTCCAGCATCAGTCTCCTTGCTCCACCGGGAGTCTCCTTCTTCCTCTGCCTCCCTCTCTCTTATGAATGAATAAGTAAAATCTCAACAACAAAAAAAGTTATTTTAATGTTGTAACTAATGTTTTCAGAGATGGGTAAATGTAGAGGGGTGTGTGTGTGTGTGTAAATAGTATACATGTGTCTATGTATTTAGTATGAAACCTTTAACAAGATAGTATGTTTTATTGTTTTTTCCTCCTTCCATGTATACAGATGGTTGACTATTTTTTACTTTGGGGGAACTGAGAAATCAACCATAGTGGCTTATGAAATATTTGACTTAATTTTTAAGCTAAATGAAACTTTTCTTCTGTCTAATCAAGAAGCAAGACAGAAGTTTAGAACACAAAGGGGAAACGGTTTGACATACTAGCAGAAATGAATTCTCCATTTTTGGTGAGAAGGTTTCTGAGTGGCCTGTCCTCGGAAGCCAACAGCACTGTTTCCAACTCTGCATTGCCCACCCGCACTGCTAAGACAAGATTATACTTCGACATTTTGTTTCCACAAGTTTTCAAAGGCTTCAATTCCCCCCATGCTTCCCAGTGAAGTATTGTTATGCTCTTAGTTGAAAGTGAATTATGTTGAAATAATTACATTTTAAAAATATTCTCTCAAATGAAAAATTTGGTGGGATTCCTTTTTCCTGAAGCAGAACCATTGGAGTTGGTCAGAGGGTCCTAACAGCTAATGATCTCTCCAGTCTATTCCCCTGGCAGTGGCGGTCACACATGCAGATGCCTGACTTCAAAAAGCAGGTGACGTTTTGAGTTGGCAGGTTTTGTTGTTGTTGTTGTTGTTTAAGATTTTATTTATTTGACAGAGCAAAAATAGGCAGAGTGGCAGGGAGAGGGAGAAGCAGACTCCCTGCTGAACAGGAAGCCTGATGTGGGGCTCAGTCCCAGGACCCTGGATCATGACCTGAGCTGAAGGCAGATGGTCAACTGACTGAGCCACCCAGGCGCCCCTCATTTGGCAGTTCTTATGGTGAGAAAATGGCTTAAGAATTCTGAGTGGTAATTTGTGTTCCTGGGCCATTTTCTATGCTGGGCCATTTTCAGCTGTGGTATTGTGTTCCTGTCCATCTCAGGTGGTTCTAGATACCTGGTAGGCAGGCAGGCATTTTTTTTCCTCTCAACTCTGCTTCCAGACAGCATTTTACAGCCCTCCAGTGGCCGCTGTGGGACTGCAAAGCTTTGTTTCTTTTAAAGAACACTTGGATAAGAAACATAAATTTCCCTTACTTATTTTGGGTAAGCAGACTTACCGGTCTTGAAATATTCAATGTTGCTGTTTTTGTTTTGTTTTGAGAGAGCAAAAGAGAACACAGTTGGGAGGGGTAGAGGGGGGCGGGAGAGAGAGAGAGAGACTCTCAACTGGACTCTGTGCTGAGCATGGAGCCTGACATAGGGCTCGATCTCATGACCCCAAGACCTGAGTCAAAATCAAGAGACGCTTAACTGACCGAGCTACCCAGGTGCCCTAAAATATTCAGTGTTTCTAGAAGCAAGCTGTGGAACATTTACTAGCTGGAGGGAGAGTCAGGGGAATTAAAACTTCTCCATTTTATGTGTTGGTCGACACAGTGGGTCACAAACTGTGGAGTCGTTCTTGAACCTTTTTCTCTCATATCGCACATCCAATCCATCAGCACATCTGATCTTTTCTGACTTTGGAAATAAGTCTGGATTCTGATCGATTCTCAACACTTCTGTCATTATTACTCTGATGCAAGCCACCACCTTTATTGGGTTATTGTAATAACCTCCTCTGATCGACATACAGTCTTGTTTTCTATACAGCTGTCAGCAGTCATGCATCAAAGAAGTCTGATCACGTCAATCCACTTCAGATGCCGTGTTGTCTGTCCATCTCCCCGAGAGTAAAGTACTTAAATCCAAGAGTCCCTGTGTGATCTGGCTCTGGTCTCTTTGACCTTGTCTCCTCCCGTGCTCTCCCTCACTTACTACATTTCAGCTGCTCTCTCCCATGAACCCCAGGGCACTGACACTTGCTTACTTTATCCGAGAATGGTCTTCCTGCAGCCATCCTCCTACTTGCTCTGTCACTTGCATTTCCTTTAGGCTTTTGCTTAACCACTCCCTTCTTTCTGAGGCTTTTTCTAGTACCGAGTATAAAGTAGCACTTCTTGTGTCCCTCATCCCTTGCTTTATTTTGTCCCATTGCACTTGTCACAGTGTAGTAGATTATATAACTATGTTTTGTTGTCTTCCTCCTTTCCCAAGAGGGCCGCCTCCAGGAGATTAAGGCTGTGGTCTTGTTCACGCTTCCATTCCTGGTATTCAGAAAGGTCTTGGAACCCAGTAGGCACTCAGTAAATATTTGTACCAATGTATGCCTGTTGATTTCGGGAACGGTCACAGTGTGCAGATACTTCCTTCTCTGAAATTGATCATGGGTTATGTTGAGGGATCTTTAGTTCAATTATATTAGCATATCAAAAGTAAAGGTCCATCTAAACTTTGTTAGATTATGTTACTAATCTTTTACACAACAGAGGCCTTATGTAGTAATCCCTAAGTTCTTTATGTTACTAAAGAATTTGCCTACTGCTAAATCCAGTGGTCAGAGAATATTGTCTCTCTTATTTTTTTTTTTTTTTTCTTTATTTTATTGATACTTAACAGTAGTTGGCATTCATTCCTGGAAACTTCAAGGACTAATTTGAGGGAATTGCTATTATCTTTTATTTATGTTCTAGCATAATTATAAGAAAGTGACAGTTTTGTTTTCTTTACCCCCCCCCTTTTTTTTTCTTTTTTCCAACCCAGAATGCTTTACTTTGAACAAAGCCTTATCTAAGTCAGGGCATATTCTCTAAGGAGTAGTCTTAGCCCATTGCTAAGATCAAGATAGACAGTAAATATTTGTTATTGGAAAGAATAAAGGCACCTTGGTGTGAAGAGCAGGCAGAAGCTAGCGTAGTATCTAGCTTTGCCCAAGATACATAGCCCAAGGGAAAATCAGTATTTGATTTGGAATATTGTGACTTATCAACACGTATTCCCCTTGTCTAAAGACACACACGTTGTATAGCCAAATGCCAATGATGCTCGTAATCTGTTTTATTGTTTGAGTGATCTCTGTCACTGTTTATCTGCACTCGCATGGGTAATTAAGAATAAACTGAATGTTACTATTAATTCTCGTACTTATTCATGATTGTTTACTTCCTGTTAGTAAATGCGGCCCTCAGGAGTTAGATAATACTTTTAGGCTCCACAAGAACCATTTGTTGAGATGCAGCCGTCATATGTTTAAGTCCAGCAGATGCAGTTGTGCCAGTTTCAGATTATTTTCCTGAGAAACTGAAGCACAGACTGAGAACAACGTAGAAGCCACAAACACTGGGGCCTCGTTTATAAAGTTATGACCTACACAGTGAAACAAATCAGAGAAAGACAAATACCACATGATTTCACTCACTGGAATTTAAGAAACAAAACAAAATGAAAAAAGAAAGAAAAGAGGTGGAAAAAACAGGCTCTTAGCTACAGAGAACTAACTGGTGGTTGCCAGAAGGGACGTGTGGGAAGGGGTGGGTGAAATAGGTTTAGGGGATTAAAAGTGTGCTTATCTTGATGAACACTGAGTAAGGTATGGAAGTTTTGAAGCACCTGAAACTAATATGTTAATTATAGTTCAATAAAAAATCGAAAGAAAATTTAAAAAAAGTTGGGTTTCTTTTCAGCAAAAATATGACCGACATTTCAAACACAATGATTTGTGTAGACTAATAGAAACAAACAAAAAACATTCTGTACTGTTTACTTGGCAGGAGTATCTTGTGTGAAACTAATGATCACAAGTAATAACCAATGGAAGGTTTGTTGTTGTTCCTGAAAATATAAATTACTCTAGTGCAGTCTGGATCTGTTCATATAGATATAAAATGTAGAGCAGATGCTGCATACTGACATTGACTTAGTCACGTGAACATTTTTATGTGTTTCAGTTTCTAATGATGCTAGGGAAGTTGGGTGAATATTTCCTCCTGGTCCATGGGAACTATTACCTGGGGACAGTGTAATACACACAGTAAAGCACTGTTGAATGAATTTTAATAAATACTTAGGCCTTGGTCATTAAAGACAAAGCTATTTTTAGTAATTTGGAAGGTGAGGAAAAAGTAAAGAGAATTTAAAAACTATGTCTCATTATTAAGTAACCTAGGATTCATGTTTGAATGGAAGCAAGTCTAATGTGGAGGCTGAGACCAAGATCTGGAGATCTTGAACCCATAGTGGAGTACTTCTTTCCACACCTTAGATCTGAGATATTACTCAGGTTTCCAATCCTGGGCTCTGCTTATTCTTCCCTTCTTCTTCCTTCTTGATAATTTTTCCTACCTGGAATTCAGTCTGTTTTGTTTTGCTCCTTTTGCCTTAATAATCACTTCCACATTTGTTTTTTTGCCAGCCCATTTTCCTACCCCATAGATACAGTTGTACCTCAGCATTTGTCCATTTCTTCTCCTTTCCCATTAATCATTTATCTACCTCCCTGGGTCTCCTTTTGTGTAGGTTAACCTTCATTAACACGATACTGTCTGTCCACCTACATGCTCATGCTAGGGCCCTGAAGACCTGAGGTGGTTCTGTTCATAAAATAGAATTTTCTACCTTCTTTGGTCAAGCCATGGTACTAAGCTACCTTTTATTCTGATAATTTAAATTTTTTTGTGAATACCTGTCAAACATATTTAAAGCTTCAGCTATTTTTTCCATTCCTTGATGTCTTGACTTTTCAGATAATCTTTTGTTTACATTTTCATTGTGTTTCAGGTCTCTCTTGCCCTATTCCTGATTTCCAAGCTTCCAGTTTGGTCTACATATTATCCTACTAATCATGTTATTTCCTTGCTAAGAATCTTGCCTTGATTTTTTTTTTGTTTGTTTGTTTTTGTTTGTTTGTTTTTTTCCCCTCTGTAATAAAGTTTGGAGGCAAAATTCCTTACAGGTACTGCAGAAGCTCTATCCATATTTCCTGTTTCCTCTTGAGTTCAAAATTATCAATATGCTTGTCTATAAGTCTCTGAGCAGATGTTGGTTATTTCTGCCTCTGTTTTTGTGTTCTTCTCTGCTTAGAGTCATAAAGTTCTGCTCTTCCCTCACCAAACTCCAGTTATGCTCCTCGTTTCAAGACCTAGCACAAATACTTTTCTTTAATAGTACTGAGAACAGTTGTCTGAGTTAAAATATTTGATTCTCCTAATTTTAATGCTAACTTGCTGTATGACCTTCAGCAAATGACTTACCTCCATTGAATTGACTCATATTTTATTTGATATCATTTGTATGACATTTATAGTACTCTGTGTTCTGTTATATGTTCATATCTAACTTGACTTACAACTTTGATTGCTCCTTGGGGACTAGATCAGATTTCTGTGTCTGTAATGCAGTGTGTTATAATGCAGCGTTGAAGGTCACTTAGCTTTTGTGGAGGGGGAAAACCAAATTCTAATTTACCAAATTGAGATCCTTTTGTTTCTGTGGTGAGAATGGAATGGATGGTTGAATATCAAGTCAGTGTGTACTCTGAAGTAGAGTAGGCTCTAAGTGACAGAAGTAAGAGTAAGACTTTCTGGGCATTTGGGCAACTTAATTACTAGGTAAAATCTGTTAACTGGTCTCAGTATTACATCTATTAAAAGAGAAAATCCAATCTCATGAATAATCTATAAGAGTGCTTCTTAAATATTAACATGGATTCAGATCACCTGGGGTTCTTTTTAAACTGAAGATTCTGATTCATCAGGTCTGGAGTGGGGCCTGAGATTTTGCATTCTAATAAGCTCCCAGGTGAGGCCAGTATGGTTACAGAACACCTGGGTAGTGTTATTTCTTTTCTCTTACAGAATTGGGCCATCGGCTCTGACTACAGTAGCATTTAGATTGTGGTTGTGGGAAAGAATCTGTAAATCATGTGTTACAGGGAGAATAGATCCTTTGCCCATGTTTCTGTGTCTGTATAATTTATACGAGTATGGATGTATGTACTTTCTCCTGTCTTCGTTTTCAGAGGAGAGAAATGACTGGATCAGCATCCTATTAAATGCACTGAAATCACAATCTCCTGCCTTGCAGTCTCAAGCAGCCGCTGCACCTGAGAAATGTGGCTATCTTGAACTGAGAGGGTATAAAGCCAAAATTTTTACTGTCTTAAGTGGAAGCAGCGTGTGGCTTTGCAAAAATGAACAGGTGAGCTGTGTTATAGTAATTGCAAATTACGGTGCCTTGATTACATTCACAACTGTGCTTTTTAGACTTATTAGTGTTTTTACTAATAGCCTCTTGCTTTTGCCTTGAGTACTGCACTAAACATAACAAAGAAAGAATTGTTTTGTTGAATTTTCTCAGTTCCTTCTGTGACAGGAAAGTACATCAAATTTGAGACATCGCCTTTTTAAGGGACTGAGAAAATAAAATCTTGAAAATATTTTTTGAAGTGTATTCCTCAGCTGAAGTAATATTGTAACTATGAGATAACAATCAGAAACCAATTAACCATTACAACGGTTGATGAAATGGCCCAGTTCTCTACCTGTTGTGTTTATTTTTTTTTTCCCATTTTATTTATTTTTTCAGCGTAACAGTATTCATTCTTTTTGCACAACACCCATTGTGTTTATTTTATAATAGAAAATTTTAAGAGCAGGCACAGGTAACATGTTTTTTTGAGTTTCTAGCATTTTTTTTTTTAAAGTAGCTATGTTGGTTGCAGAGGAAATAATTTACTATAGGCAAGTGGTTCATATATGCACATATATAACACACCACATATAAATGAAGTAGACTTGAATTGTTGACTTACTGAATTTGGTTAATATAGAAAGGCTTACTAGAGAAGTTCAGTGTTTTGAGGAGACTAATATTAAAGTTCTAACAAATTCTATTAACTTTATTTGATTCAGTAGACTTCCTTTCTCTAACATATCTGATTCTTATTTTTATCTTATTTTATTTTTTTAAGGATTCTGTTTATTTGCAAGAGAGAGAGCCCACATGTGTGCACTCACACAAGCAGGGAGAGGAGCAGAGGGGGAGGGAGAAGCAGACTCCCCACTGAGCAGGGAGCTGGATGTGGGGCTCGATCCCAGGACACTGAGATAATAACCTAAGCTGACTGAGCCACCCAGGTGCCCCCAACATGCCTGGTTTTTAATATATATAAGAAAATGCCCCATTTGGGGAAGGAATTAATCTTTTAGCCTAGAATACATTAGATTTTTAGTAATTTGTGGAATTGCACAGTGTGCTTTGGATCTAAGATGAATTCATTGGTGACATATCATAATGAGTGATGATAGGCTGGGATAATAATGCCTACTGTTTGCATAACAAAAAATACAGATGTCAACTCAAACATTAGTTTCAAAAATATTAACTAGAGATCTTTATCTAAGACATCTTCTGAACTTGAGTGTGATCTTTTTCATTATATTTTTGGGATAAGATTTCTTAGCCAATTAACTGTGGAAGGCATCATTGAGCACTGTTGGCATATTAATAGCTTGAATAGTTAGCATATTCCTCGAGAAGAATAGTGATGTACAGTTTATAATGTGTATGAACTGAATGTGAACATATTCAGTCTGTGAAGTGAGATGATTAAAACTTTTCTCATTGGAATGGAGTTTAAAAATGCATAATTTGCATTTGTCAGTATGGAAGTTGTTCTGCCAGATTAATTGAGGTATTCATTTTTTACTTGGGCAGATTTGATGGACTTCAAATTATTAGTTTCATCGTTTCCATTAGCTGGATTGTCTGAGTTTACGTTATTCTCCCAAAGTAGATGTTTTTTTAAAGTTTTATTAACATTCTCTGATTAGAAAGAAATTGTATGAAATTATTGCTTTAATATTAGCAATTGAACATAGAAAGCATAAGAATGAGTAGCAGCTGGTGAGTACCGGGTATTGTGCTAATTAATTTATAAACATTTCCTTTTAATCTTGCCCACAAACATGGGAGGAAGATGTTCTCCTCCATATTTCATAGATGAGGAAAATGAAGGTTGTGTAAGAATTGTAGATTTTAATGCATAACAAAACCAGAACTTTATGACTCTAAGTGGTAGCGTCTTAGCAACTATACCCAAGTGTCTTTAAAGGATACGTTGAAAATTTCTGGCCTTTGACCTTTTAGAAATAGTCTAAGCTTCTTTTCTTGAATAACTGAGTTGCTTAGGAGGTTCGGAGAGTAAGTGTGTTTGAGTAATACACTTTCTACCAGGTGAGGCATTCTACAAGGGGTGTGCTTGCTGCGGACTTAAGTCCTATCTTCCAGGAGGAAAAGTCTGACGGATGGATTTATGATGTTTATGGTGGATGGTGAGCCCAGTACTTTATTTGGCTTGTGCAGGAGTTGTAGAGAAGTACAAAAAAGGGCAATTAATGAAGTCTGGAGATTAGAAACACTTCCACATACATGAGTAATGAATACATTCTCCTTAAAAATGAAAACATTAATGCTGGACCCCTCCGTATCCTTTGAGACATAAATCTGTTTTCAGTGCATGTATATTTCTGGTCCTTTTCTATGCATTAACATGCCTTTATATCAACCCTTAAAATGTACATACCATTGCTTGTGTATGTGTTATTTTTAAAAACTTGCATTATTTTATATGGAGCTGGGTCTTAAGGGACACGATCTTGAGTCAAGTCTTAAAGAACTAGTTGATCTAAGACTAGATGGATAAATTAAGGAAAGCCTTCTGTGGTTAGGCCCTAATTTACCATTCCAGTTTTATCTGTGCTTATATCCTGTGTATGCCTTTTTCTCCAGAGGAAGGTTGCCTATTGGTTTTTTCACATGGTTGAGCAGATTGTGTGAAGAACTTGGGTGACGTGCTAAATAGGGAGTCTTTCTTCTGAATGCAAGGGGCTTTAAGGTTACATTTAGGAAAAACACTAAAAGATATACATTCAATGCAACTTCTGAAAGTTTTGTATACAGTGCATTAAGTAATTCTTTTTAAGTATGGAAAAATCTGCTTATCATAAAAATGTAAGTTGTGTTATACCTGAAGTTAACATATCAATTATACTTATATAGCAAAAAAAAAAAAAAATTTCAAAGAATTGTTGGCTTTGAACTTCCATATCTAAATTTGCATTGGAGCTAATTGAGTTCCATACATCAATGCTAAATTATTTTCAGTTTAAAAAATTTTTAAATAATGAATTTATTACCCACATAATTTGTAGTATAAATAGAGTAAAAATAAGGAAAATCAACCCACACTACCCTAACATGTGAATTATTTTCATTTTTCTAGCCTCTCTTGATAAACAGTTTTACAAATTTACTTTGGAGGTCCCTCCAGAGAGAGTAAATAGGTGATGAATAGAGGTGGAAAGGTAGCCTATATTGAAGAGCTATTTAAAAGGAAGCTGCAGTGTTCCTTTAGAGCAGAGACGATTGGACAGAGGTAACAGTTCTGGGTCTTCATTCTTTCTCTGCTACTAATTGCCTCAGGTAATTAAGTTAATGTCTTTAGGTTTAATTGGTGTGGTGTAAAGAAGAGAGATAGCTTACTATTCCTAAGGCCATTATGTAAGTTGCATGTGAAAATTCCGTATATCTGGGCTTATTCCAGACTGTGGATTTAGAATTTCTGGAGATAGAATGTTGGAATCCACATTTATATAAGCCGTCCACATGTATCAAAAACTACATACAGTCAAACACTGCTCTCAGATTTTTTTTTTTTTTCCTTTAAGAAATTCTAAGTATCTAGGTAAAGAGAGCAAGATAGTTTTGGGGTTGGATAATGTGTAAAAATAGCCTTCAATGTTGAATGTTTCATCATCCCACAACTTGGATCTATTATATGTCTTTTTGTGATTAACTTTCATTTGTGGAAGTGGTCTTTTTCCTCATTGAACATTTTGAAATGTGCCAACATTTAAATAGAAAGTTAAGATAATTATGATTAGTGATAATACATTTTGAGATTTTGAAGAACTATTACTGATTGTGCATAGTTTTGAACTATAGCTACTTTTTTTTTTTTTTTGCTAAGATCTCAATTTTTGTGATATTATGGTATGATGCTACAAGGGGGATGGCAATCTGCCTCTCCTCTTGGACACTTCACGGACAGGTCTGAACTCTATGGAATTAACATGGACTTTTTGTTTTCCCAATTACTTGATTCAAAGATTCATTTTTTTCTTTCATCTCTGTCTTTCCCTTTCATTCATTTGTACATTGTAGGAAATGAAATTGGCAGTAGCTCTCCACTGAGTAGGAGAAATGCCTTAGGGGATGTCATGTTCCCTCCCCCCCCCCCCCCCCCCCCCGTACCCTTGCCCAGTAGGTTATAAAAAATTGAAAAGAACAATGAAGAGATATGTAAAAAAAAGGAGTTTGGCAAAGTAGAAACAGACACAAATTCTCTACCTAATTATTCAGTTGTGAAACACTGTGGCGCTATCACCACATAAATTACGTGTCATCTCTTTATTTAACACCATCTCACAAACACAGTGTTTAATTTTTATAAATATTGCTCTCTTACGTTTTACATGCCTGTGGGTATTCTAATTATGATAGTTTTTCTCCAGTGTTATTTCAACTTTGTATAGAATGAGTTGTGTTTCATTTTGTGCGGCTTATACTATACAATTTCCTGTGTTTCTGTACTCATTCATTTTACAAAATGGATTTTTACTGGACACCTTCTCATTTCTGGGCATGGCTCTAGGCTCTAGGGGTATAGCAGTGACCAAAAGATGCCTGTTGTCTCACCTTTCACTGTGGGTAGCACACATCGTGATAAATAAATGAGACTTCTGGTAGCTTTCTGTACGTAGCCTTTTCTTCCTTTTTGATTTTTTTTTTTTTTTGGCATGAACTTTCATGACCTTTTCGTAAAGAATTGTTTACATTTCAAATGCTGATAGCTATGTGAACTAGGTACCAGCCTGATTCTAACCTTAAACGTGTTAGAATTTTTATATTCTCAAATTAATGGTGTGATGGTTTATTCACTGTCAGGTGTTCAGGAGTTTCAAGCCCGTAACTGACATTCATTCAGTAAACATTTTGCAGAAAGAGCTTGTTGAAGGAGCGGTCATTCACAGCTGTTGTCTTGTCTATAGAGCTCACCATTTTTTTAAAGTTTGTTTTTAAGTAATTTTCTTTTCTGTGAATTGTCCCTTGATTTTTTTTTCCATTTATTGATTGGGATGTTATTGTCTTTTCTGACAATTTCTTAAGCTCTTCATAAAATAAAGATAATTAATCATCAGGTCATTTTCTATAACTTTTTCTGAGCTATCGTTTACTTTTCATTCTTCAGTTAATTTTTACTGTGTAGAAATTTTATTGTAATTAATCTGCCTTTTATTTCAAAGCTTATAGATTTTTGATATTCTGGTAAATAAAATTTTATGTATTTGTCTTGACATGATATGGATGTAGTATATACGCCAGTATTTAAAATTTTAAATGAGATAATAAAATCTGAATGTACACTGAAGTATGTGAAGTGTTACACATGTGGTGTTGCTATTTGAATGAGATTTCTGCAAATGAATGTGAGGCACATTTAAGATAATTGGCTTTGGTTTCCATTTGTTAGGTTGCTCTGACAGCCAGTCTCCCTCTTTTTTTTTTTTTTTTTGTGATGAGTTTTTTTCAGGATCATGTTAGTATTAGTGAATTCATTACAACCAGATGTCTTGCTTGGTGGCTCTGTGCATCCATTTAATGATAATTGTGGCACTGAGGATTTAACTATATAAATTCACTTGATTAAACATTTTCAAATCAGGGTATAACAAGAGACTCATTCCCCCTCGTTCCCTCTACATAATGTTCCCGGTGTCTGGCACGGGGATGAAACTCTAATAGAATTTAAATAGACCTCATAGGGCTGCGGGTTGAGTAGCACAGAAAGAAGCAGCAGGATGTAGGTGGTGGCCTCAGATTCGCTGGGTTCTGTATCTGGCCAAACGCTGCATCTGGTGTTCCCCGGAAATGTGGTGCCAGTGCCATACAATGCCACATCTGTTTTCAACAAATGTGTGAGCACCAAGTTCTTACATTTCTGGCATGGAAACCTGGCATCCAGTATTTCCAAAAATAGGTTTGAGTTTCAGCAAATTTGGGGTTAACAAACCCTTCTTTAATTTTTCCCGTTAGGAATCAAACTTTTATTTTGCTCTTTTACTGTGTAGTTTCAAAATGTAGTTCCAGCCAGGTTCTGTTGCTACAAATAACCCATTTCAGCATCTTGGTAAATATTTACATTCATTCTAAACCGAGTATATACTGTAGAATCATTGGTGCAAATACTTTCATTCCTTACAAATAAAATGGAGATACTTTTATTGAAGACAAATTTTGGGCTTAGAACTCACAAATAAAAGAATTGTCTGTTTGTATTAGACCCTTAATTTATGTGGCACTCAATTTTTATAACAGTGCTGTGTAAGGTAGATATGATTGTGTTTTTTATAAATGAGGAAGTTGAGGTCTAGATAAAGTAAATAACTTGGATAAAGTATGACTACTCCTTGTAGTAGTCATACAGCCAGTAAATGGCTTAGCCAGGATTCTCCCCCGGGTCTGACTCCCAGTGCTGACATGGTCATGACTGCCTTTGCAGGTGGTCCAGATCTGTTCGCCAAGCAACGCTGTTGTTATAGTGGTACTCGTGGTGGGATTCATGCTTTGTGAGACCCCACATTCTGTGACAGCAAATTAAATGTAAGGTATTGTTTAGTCCAGAATCTGCTTTTAGCTTTTTGCTTTCTATAGTAATATTCCAGTCACTGAATTTTCACGCTCCTGTTTTTTGTTTTTGTTTTTGTTTTTTTTCTCTCCAGCTTATAGCATTTTAAGTGTTGAAAGCGTAGCCTGGTCTGACTTGTGCCTATTTTTCAAAATGAGACTATTGCCGACAATCAGATTATAGTTAAAGAGCAGTTTATTTTTTAACATTTCCCTTCCATCCCATTTTTAAAAATGTATATATACTTGCTAGTTATCTTAAGTATGTGTTTTCTTATAATTAACTTTTTCACAGTTAATATGTTCCCTTGGTTTCAAATTCAAGAGGTAGAAGCGAACAAGAACGGTAACAGTAACTAACTAGATCTGCATAGCACTTACCGCATGCCTGGCGTTCTTCTAAGCATATTTAATGTGTTGATTTAGTCCTCCCCACACTGAAGAATTATAGGTACTACTATTCTCTCCATTGTGCAAATGAGAGAACTGAAACCAGAGAGGTATACCCGATCAAGCTGGTCTGGGTTTTGTCAATGATCTGGTCAAGTGTCACTTCCTTTGGATGTTCTCATAAGAACACAACTCTCTCTCACAGGGATTGGCTGGTTTCAGTGTTTACGCTAGGCACTTACTACATTTCCCCTTGTTTGTAAGCTTTCCAAAGGTGGGGACCCTGTCTTATGCTCTGGTGCGGACCCAGGATTTAGCATGACTCCTGACCCACACAGAGTACTTCATAAACACTGTTTTGCCAGGATGAATTTTCCCCTTTTAAAAATGGCTTTATCTGCTCTGCCTTGTTCACAGAATAATTTACAAGATCAAGTGAGAGTTCATAGCTTTCTGTAAGCTTCAGAGCATGACACAAATAGATATTAAACTAATTATGGAACATACCATATAGGGTTAATGAAGACTGATGTTTTTAAAGCCTCTAGATGTTAACACAGGGGTGGGCACCCAGGACAAGTAGGATCTTGAAAATCCAGTGTGTCCCTTGTTCTGGCCAGAGTATTTTTAACCAGTAGTCTTAATGATTTCAAAGGATTTTTGTATAATCATTGCATGCCTTTTCTTTTTCTTTCGCTCTACAGAAGGCAGGGGGAACTGTTGATACCTTGATTTTAAATATTGCAGACTCATCCTGTCTAGATTCTACAGCTGGTTCTGCTGTCTAATTCAGTTTTTCTCAACACTGGCTGCATACGAGAATCACAGGATTGTGGTTTTGCTTTTTAACTGGAGATTCTTAAGCTCTGCTTTCCAGTTCAGGGGATGAGAATCCCAGGGTGGGAGGGAGCATTGAGCAATTAGATATATTCTTAACATAGTCTGAATACAGTCTGAAAAAGTAGTTTAATGTCACCACAAATATTTTTAATAGGAAACACAGTTGTTTCATATTTAATAGTTCTCAAGAGCACTGACATTTATTTTGTTACTCTGCTGTACATTTTACAGTCCATTTGTGCCGGTGAATTCAGTGGATACTCTCTAATTACTCAAAACCATATGGCCATGGCCAGCCACTGATAGATGGTTACAATTTTCTTTCAGGCAAAAAAAAAAAAAAAAAAACAACAACAAAAACATCTTTGCCTTCTTGGAAGAAAGTTGGGGTCTAGAGCCCACCCTCACTTATTTTGTTTTTAACAGAAATTGCAGCTTTGTATGTAGACATTTCACAACTTGCTTGTAGAAAAGAGGGGCCACCAATTCAGGTCGGAGCCTGAATGAGGCTCATTAGTTTCCATAAAACATTGTCCCTCCTGCCATCTGCTGGTCTGATGGTTTAAGTATGTATCTCTGCCCTTCCTAACACACAGTACCAGCAAGCCAGGCGCTCATCAGAGAATATAACTTGGCATAGAATGTAACCGTTCATATCCAGCTCTTGTCAGGTCTTTATTATGGGAAACTGTTGGAAGGACATGCAGTCTATTCTAGAGTTATTTCTGTATCAAGTTGAGCCATCAGAAAGCTGTTTTTAAAATAACCTACCTTGCCTGATACAAGGTAGCTACATTTGTGGCAAGCATAGTACCATTTATAGGATTGTGGAATCACGATGTTTGCATAATCGAAACTAATGTAACACCGTGGATGTACTTCAACTAAAAAAACAAACGAAAAACACACAAAAAAACTTACCTTTCTATCCCTACTTTATTTCTTCATTAAAAGAGAGTTTGAGTTTCCAATCACTTGGGTTGGAAGTTTTTCCAACAATTGTTATCTGGCAAGAACACTGGTATTGACAATTCAGAATGTTTTTTTTTTTTTTTTTTTTTTTTTAACTGCAGTAAATATAACACTGGAACCTATTTGATTCTCCTTGTCCATATAGATCACATTAAGTACCGATTTTTAGATGAGTTTGCCACACAAAGTGGAAGCATATGATGTTTTTCAATTATTTTGCAACACTTAGCATCTCTGTGCATCTTCTCTTTTGTATTATTGAATCTCGGTTTCTGACTTGGTTTTCCTAACAGAACAAGCTATTTGTACTTTCATCAGAAAAAAAAATCAAATCGATGATATGTTTTATAAATGCATCACATATTCTAATTTAACGTCGTACGTTGAAAAAAATGAAGAGAGGCTTTTCTGCAATTTATGAAAGAAAACTCTGGATACTTTTATAAGTGGGGGAAATTTGTTATAATGTTATTTTATTTCACTTATTTTATTAGGAATGCTTTAGTCTGAAATGTCAAAAACCCAAAGGATCACTTAAATAGATAGGCATTTCTTTGTTTTAGCAAATCTCTTGGTGTAGGCAGCAGAGAGCTGATGGGAACAAGGGAACAAGGGTCTTCCTATCTTTTTCCTCACTCTGGCATCCTCAGGTACAAGAATTTGTCTTCAGGCTTTTCATCTCGAGGATTCTAACAGCTTCTGTGTGTCTAGATGTTATTTCCTAAGAAGATAGAATGGCAAGGGGTAAAAGTCTTTCTTCTTCCAAGATTTGCCCCCCACTGCCCCAGGAATTATTTTATATTTTATTGACCAAAACTAAGACATAGGAGCCCTCCTAGCTTGCAAGGGAGATGGAAAAATAGTACTTTTACTTTTAGCATGTAGAGAGAAAGCTGGTGAACTTTCACGGTCTCTGCCAGAAGTATTCTTTTTTATATATATGTATATTTTATTTATTTGATAGAAATCACAACTAGGCAGAGAAGCAGGCAGAGAGAGGAGGAAGCAGGCTCCCCGCTGAGCAGAGAGCCCGATGAGGGGCTCGATCCCAGGACCCTGGGATCATGACCTGAGCCGAAGGCAGAGGCTTTAACCCACTGAGCCACCCAGACGCCCCCAGAAGTATTCTTATTAAAAAATGGACCAGTATTTTTTGTAGTTTTTTTTTAGTATGGCTACTTTTTCTAGTCAAATTGAATTTAGGAATTCAAAGCACATGTAGTTTTTATGGCTAAATCTTTTGAAGTAGAGAATAATTATATTTTTAAAATGTTGAGATTATTTGATAAATCAAATTCCCAGACTGTTATGATTAAATACTAATATTTCAAATGTCAACACTTTTAAAAGGTAGACCTTATAGCCTTTTGAACAATTTCTAATTTTGGTGGGGAAGACTGAACAAAGGAGCTATAGCTAGTGAACAAATGACAGTTTTCAAACCAAAATAGCATTTAAAGCAGGTTAAGAATTTAATTAAAGGAAGAGGAAAATAATAAAATTTGGGGAATGAGATAAAACCATAAAATAAGTAATGCTTTTGTTAGAGAGTAAATGAGAAAAATGATATGACACAGCAGAGGCAACATCACAGAGTAAAACAAAGAATAATCAGCATGAGTTTTGGTCCCTTTGTGCCACATACAACTCACTGTGCTTTCCATGTGACTTTCCTCTTTGGGACTCAGTTTCCCCTCCTTTTTTATAAGTAATAATTCTACCAGCTTCACAGTGTCATTGACTCCCCTGTTTAGAAATTGGTAAGCACATGCTAAGGGCTAATTAACTCTTAGTTTCCTTTACTGAAGAGAGAAAGATGAAAAAGTCCCTAACTTTGAAAATTTAAGCATGGACACTTCACACGTTGTGTCCTAGTCAAGTTGCCATTTCATGTGACAGAAGTCTGTACTTCATGAGTAGCCTGACTGTCCAGCTTGGGGTGGCACTGGTAGTATGAATTGAGGGTGCCTCCTAAAACAAGAAAACAACACTGTCAATCCATTTCTAATGACTTAGTCCCTTCTACATGTACATGTGTAGTAAAATTTAGTAGGATATAATGGTACTTTGGATTTTAGAGTATATGATGTATACCTTCAAAATCCATATTTTTGTTTCTTTATAATGTTATTATTTTTTTCTCCCAACTAGGATTTTAAAAGTGGACTTGGTATTACCATAATTCCTATGAATGTAGCAAATGTAAAGCAAGTGGACCGAACTGTAAAACAGTCTTTTGAAATAATCACTCCCTATAGGAGTTTTAGGTAAGCTATATTTAAATGTTTGTGTTTGTGTTATTCCAAGAAAGCTTGGGTGATCTACTTTCACATTGTTAGTGGTGATTTTATTTCCTATAGATCACATAATAAAATCATGTTTGTTGTTTTCTATATTGTCTAATTTATTAGCTGGTATATAAAAACGCCTTATAAAAGTGACTTGAATTGTCACACAACCTGCAAAGATACTAACTAATTTCATAAGATTTGGGATGTTTCTTTTCTTAATACTTTTTTCTCTTAGTAGACTTCATAAATATATTAATCTTTTATCAACAAATATGTGAGAAATTACTTCAAATCCTAGGAATAAAGAATACTATATTGTCTTTAAGCTATATTTTTATTTACCTTTTTGAGACTAATCGAATGCAACCCTCCTTTAAAATCCTGATTACAATTGCTCCATATTGATTTCTTAAAAGGAACTCCTGCTTAAAATAATGCCAGTGAGTCTCATTGCACTTTTTTTTTTTTAAAGATTTTTATTTATTTGATAGAGATCACAAGTATGCAGAGAGGCAGGCAGAGAGAGAGGGGGAAGCAGGCTCCCTGCCAAGCAGAGACCCCGATGCAGGGCTCGATCCCAGGACCCTGGGATCATGACCTGAGCTGAAGGCAGAGCCTTTAACCCACCAAGCCAGCCAGGCGCACTTTTTGATCAAATATTTTAACAGTTCATTATATATCTTGCATTACAGCAATCTAGTAATTATTTCATATAACAATGAAAAAGAAAACTTAAAGTTTGTAGTATGTTTTAATAACCTGTAATAACCCCGTAGCTTTGGTACACAAAAGAAGCATAAGTCAGTATCTGTGAGTTTACCCACATTAATTCATTTGTCAAAATTAAGCAACATATCACAGGGTAGTATCCAGGTCAGAAGCACTTGTCAGAGGCTTTGAAGGAGTAACAATTACTTAGCAATTTCGAAAATACTCCCAAGTCTGGTATTCATTTCATCTGTCAGAAGTGTCTTCTGGTTCAAATTTTGAGGAAAAAGTAATCACCTAGAGAATAACAAACTTTATTTTCACATACGCAGATTCAATCCTCAACTGAAAGTGTAGACGTTGGCTGAGCTGTTTTTACTCGTAGTATTTCTGACACAAAATATGGGGTGGACTTTTTCCTCACATCAACTAACTCTCCATGTCTCCAGATCCCAGGCGGGTGTCCTACAATTCAGTCCTGTTCCGACAGCAGCTACTTGGCGTGGGCATTAGTCCCCACAATTTTCAGGGCTCAATCCCACAAAGCTGCCTTCAGTTCAGACTCTAGTCACAAGCACTGGGTCCTCAGCTTACACTTTGTTCTTGGCTGCAAATTGGGATCCCCCACCCCCAGCTCCCCAGGTTCACTAATTTGTGAGAATGGCTCACAGAACTCAGGACGACAATTCAAGTAAATATTGCCAGTTTATTATATAGAGTGCATCTCAGGAACATCCAGATGGGAGAGCCCCACAAAGCAAGGTACAAAGCTTCCATGCCTTCTCTGGGTACATCATGCTCTCAGCACTTCCCATCAACCCAGAAGCTTTCTGAACCCTGTGGTTCAAGGGTTGTTCCCAGGGTTACATTCTGTAGGCATGATTGATTAAATCATTGGTCCTTGGTGATTAACTCAATTGCTAGCACCTGTCCCATCCCTAGAGGTCAGGGGGGTGGGGCTGAAATTTCCAGTCCTCTAATCACACCTTGGTCTTTCTGACCCATCCTGAAGCTATTGAGGCCTCCAGCCTCAAATTATCTCACAAGCATACAAAAGACACTTGTCACTTAGGGCACTCCAAGGGTTTTAGAATCTGTGTACCAGTAACCCAGGCGCAAGGACCATTGTGCCATATTGGCTGTGACCAATCTCTGTGTAAAAGTGGAAACCACTAAGAAGTTTGTGGATATCATACTGGTAATGGCAACATAAAGTGCTTCAGAAAATATCCATGTAGGCCACTCAGTTTCCTTATGGATTGTTTGGAATATGTTAGTCATCTGTTATTTTCATTCTATTTCAAAACATTTTCATCTTCAGAACAGAAAATTTTAATGTGAAACATTTTGCGGGTCATTGGCCGAGTTTGGAGCATTGTAGCACGTTTCCTGAGACATCGCAGATACTCACTCAACATTTCTTGGAGTGAACCCATGGTTAATGTTTTCTCCCTTTACTCAGGTATCCAGTAAACACTAAGAATTAGGAAAAATCAGAACATGGCTAAAAATGAGTTAGAATAGTAATCAGTTGAAACTTTTTTGATTTCTCAGTTTCTTCAAGCCATCTGGACATTCTTGTAATTAAAAAAGAAAATCTATTTTTAAGACTGAAAAAAATCAAAATTTCTGGTGGGTGTTTTTGAGAATTTAGTTTCAGACTATCATGGCATACTTTCTTGGCAAGATAATCCAGTAGTTCCGAATGTCTGAAACTCAGCCAGTCTCTCATTGATTATTATATAACCACTGCTTAGGAAACATGGCCTCTCATTTAAGCTCTTGACCTAACAAGGCAATTTTTATATCCTGGTCAGAAAAAAATGTACATATTAATTTTGGTTCAAGATATGTAAACAAACTCATAAGCAATGTGGGATGCTAAAGGAAAAAATAGATTTTTAAATTAGATGATCTTTAACAGAAAAGACTATCCAGCTGCCTGGAAGGCGTATTTTTCAGCTGCTGCTTAATTTGTGAGCAAAATGAATATGCAAACTGAACATACTGCTTAATTGGCCTTTACAAGGGAGATCGATAATGCAGAAACATTCATTGTTCCAGCTTTACAGCCGAGTCTGAAAAAGAGAAACAGGAGTGGATTGAAGCTGTGCAGCAATCGATAGCAGAAACTCTCTCTGATTACGAAGTGGCTGAGAAGATTTGGTTCAATGAGTCCAACAGGAGCTGTGCCGATTGTAAAGCCCCGGACCCTGACTGGGCGTCCATCAATCTCTGTGTTGTCATCTGTAAGAAGTGTGCAGGTAATTAGTGATAACTTAAGCTCATCACTGTGGTAGCAGATTGGCACCGAATACTCTTAATTGTCCTACGTAATGTTTCCCAGCCAACAGTTGTGAAAAATACAGAGAAGGCTTATTACATTTCCATTAAATTTAGAAATATCTTAAAGTTCTAAACTTCTCTTATGCATGACTTAGATGTAAAAATTGACTTTTAAGCACGTCATCATTTTGTGTGCCTCCTGGTCAATGTGTGGATTTTAAAAAGACAGTGTTGAAATTTTTAGATTTTAAGGTGAGTGTTTCAGAGTGCACCTGAACATGCTTGTATCTTTGCACGATTTGCCCACTTTTCCCCCATCATATTTTGCATGATGTGTATTTCATATCGAGGTCATTCTGTGCTCTAAACTTGGTACAGCGGATCCTGTATCTCTTTTAATGAGAGTGTTTATCTAGAAGCATTTCCAAAGAGCACTGAGGTTCCTGACAGTAACCAGTCCTATGACTGGTTAGCTTGTTGTGACTTTACAGCTTACAGACCATCTGACAGCTCAGTGTATTTGGGGTTCACCGTTGTTCCAGTGAGTGGAAGGCATGGACTCCAGCTGAGGTATGTGGTCATAGAGGTCTTGGAGAAGGTTAGCCACTGCTAAACTTTACTTCAGCATCCTAGCTTTACCAGGCACGATGCTGGTCCTGGGAATTAAAACTGTGTGAGAGAGTGATATGTCCTCCACAGTTGTATAAATACTCATTGCAGTAGAATATGACAATGGCAAGACCAGGGTAGAGCACAGGTTTCATTGGGAGAATACGGATGAGGAACAGTACCTCAGAGCAAACACTGGGACAGTTGCTTCAATCCTTAATGCTTCTCAAGAGTTCTGTGCTTCCACAGTTCTTATTACACTAGATTTTCTCAGGAGCTAATTAACATCACTGTCAACAAGAAGAAGCACCCGCTAATCCCCCTCTACTTTGTATTTCTTCCCAACCTTTTTTCCTCTCCAGTTTCATTGGAAGAGAGCCTTTGTGATGTCTGATGCTATTCTTTCTACTCATGTCTCTGCTTCATTCCTTCTCTTCTTAGGATTCTCCCCTCATCACTTGTTCCTTCTCTGTAATTATTCAACCGTGGTTTCTTTTGTTTCAGCATACACACACACACACACACACACACATACTTGTGTCCATCTGTCATGTTGACACTAGCATCCTGAAAACTTGCCGTTCCCCTGTATGTATCATTCTCTGTCTCTTTTTCCTTCACAGACAGGGTACTTTTAAGAGTAGAATTCTGCACAGATTTCCTTTATTCCTTTAACTTCTTTGTTTTTCTTCATCCTGTGATCAGTTTTTTCTTCTCTGTAGTCCAGTAAAAATATTTTCACCACGTATACCACTGTAGTTTACCTCTCGGTTTCTGTGTGGTCTGTTCCTATCTTTATTGTCTTCTCTACAGTATCTGGCACTTCAGTATTTGACCAGTGTATCTCTTTGTGACTTCCCATCCTCCCTTAACTTCCAAAATACCATTTTCTCTTTGTGTGTTCGTAACACTCTGGTCATCTTTTCTCAGGTTACTTTTCCTTTGCCTGGTGTGTTCCTTTGGGTTACATCCTCTGTTCTCTTTCACTCTGATGTTCCTTGTTGATGTTATTTATCATTTTAAGTTCGGCACTCTCTTGTAAGTGGACAGTTCTCACCATGGTGGACACCACACTCGTGGGTCTACCTACCGGACTCTTTTCCTGGATTTGCCCAAGATACCTCAAAAATAATATGTGAATAATGGAGCTCTCATTGCTGCCCAGCTCACTGCATAAAACTGAACAAATTCTCATTTATTGTAAATCTTGGTCAGAAGCAATACTGTGTACCCTATATTCAAGTCTAAAACCTGAGAGACCCTCTTGGACCCTCCCCCTCCTTTAAAGCCCACCAGTCCCAACAGTTTTTATTGCCTTGGGTTTTCTAAATCTGCCCTCCCTATTGTTACTCCTCATGCTTTTCTCAACTCAGAGTCTATCTTTTTTTTTTTTTTTTTTGCCTCTGTGATTCCATGGGTTCTTTCCAGTACTTCTCCCTATTTTCTGAGTTCAACCCCTTTCAGTTGAATAAAGAGCACTAAATGCCCTTTAGTATCCTACATCATGTCCAACATACAGTGTTGCGTTTAGTTGGTCTTCATAAATTCAAACCTATGCATATTTCTGCCATTGTGCTCTGAGTAGTTACCATTTTAAAGAAAGGAGGAAAGCATCCTCTTACCTATTGTAGAAAGAGGAATGAACTTTCATGCTCATAGGCAGTGAGTCCTTAAGATAGAGGAATGTCTTGAATGCCTTATTCCCTCCTCAGTGTAGAAAGCATCGGACACATTCCTGGGTGCCCAATAATGACTGAATGATGATTACACAGCATAACTGAATTGACGCTAATAGAATGTTGGGCTCTTATTGTCTTTCAGGCATAAAAGTAGAATAAAGAATCCACTTCATATTTTTAGATACATGTTTATTAGAGTTGTTGCTAGGTTTTTTTTTTTAGGGGTAAAATGATATCTGTGTTCACATATATGGAATGTAAACAAATGTATTATAAAAGGTTTTCCATAATCTCTAATAGCTAATTAATTACCAAGTGATGAATATACACACATACATATTGATACACATATATAACTAGTTTTAAAACTGTAGTTTTATACCACTACAGAGTAGTAATGAAAATGATGACTGTTATCTTCATTGTGGTTGGGATTTCTGTATAATCATCACACCATTACTCTTAATAGTATTGGCATTAAGAAAAGTAGATATTGGTGTGTTTTAAGTTGAAAAGATATATGCATACATACATACGTGAATGCACACACAGACATTTTTTTAAAGATAATATACATTTACATACAAATTGAAATAGAAATGCAATTGTGTCTTGACTTCAGGTCAACATAGATCTTTAGGACCAAAAGATTCTAAGGTTAGAAGCCTAAAGATGGATGCCAGCATTTGGAGCAATGAACTCATTGAGGTAAGTTGGGTGATAAACTGTGGATGTGGCTAGCAGGGATCAGGTGGTAGTTAGCAGTGGGGTGACATGAACTATTTTAGGAGCTCTTGATAAAGTTCTCACCGCACTTTAAAAATGGCTTATAGCCTGTTTGGTAGTAGTATCTTCCTGCTTCAGGTTTTATAATGCTTCTTAAATGAGATAGTTACTTGAAAAATATTAAGTACAAGGAGTTTAATAGTAATAGCTACTTTTAAAGGCTTGACAGCATTTTTATTTTAAAGCCAGAATTTCTTTCTTTTTAACCTAGCATGGATAAAATATTAGAAAATGAAAACTTGGTGAATTTTCTATTCTTTGTCTTGGCCATGCTCTGTCATTAACTGCGCTCATGTCTGACTTTTTGTCTCTTATTTCCATTTTCTTCTTGGATTTCAGTAACCCTCCCAACCACATTACCCCACCTACTAGGCCATTTTAAATAAATTTGTCTCTATGTAGTTTCACAAAATAATAATGCTTTTGCTGCAATTTGGGTCGCTTGCAGTTTCTTTTCTAGCTTATCTTGTACCATTACTAAAAGCAATGAGGCTGCATTTAAAATAGAAATAATATCTGCTTTCACACTCCATCTTCCTGAAAGATGTGGATTTTTCGTGTGTTTTTGCATATTTTATACTGTTATATATATATATATATGTATATGTACATATATATATATATCTTTGGTTGTAGGGAGAGTATGCATGTGAGGGCAGGGGAGGGGCAGAGGGAGACAGAGAGTCTTAAGCAGGCTCTGCTTAGTGTGGAGCCCTGTGTGGTGCTCGATCTCATGACCCTGAGATTATGACCTGAGCCGAATCAAGAGTTGGATGCTTAACTGACTGAGTCCCCCGGCCCCCAAGTTATATTTTAATTTGTGAGTCAGGTTTTTGTAAATTCAAATACATTTTATGAAATCATATTGTTTTATAACTTTCTGACAATTTAGCTCTTTATTGTCATTGGAAACAAAAGAGCAAATGACTTTTGGGCTGGTAATCTTCAAAAAGACGAAGAATTACACATGGACTCACCTGTGGAAAAGAGAAAAACCTTTATCACTCAGAAATACAAAGAAGGAAGATTCAGAAAGACCCTACTGGCATCTCTCACCAAAGAAGAATTAAACAAGGTATCAAAAAATACGTAACAATAGACGTGGATCTTGAACATGGGTCAAGGATTTTGAAAATAATTTTAAAAAGTCTTTTACTGTCCGATAAAAGTATTTAATGTTATTTTATTTTCATTTGTGAGATTGTGCTATTGATTTTACCACTGTTTTACTTAAGAGTTCATTATTGATAGTGAATAAATTCTTTGTCCATAACATGAGTTTCCAGCTAATTAGGCCTACTCCAATATTCTGAGAACTGTGGCAACTTTCCTTATTTTAGGGACAGGACACTAAGCATAACTTCAACTTGTACATTGTTGGCATTGTGTCACCAAAATAAACATCATTTGCTCAATGTATTGTTATAAGCAATGCTTTGCTTAGTGTTGTTGACCCCAAGTGTTGTTTGCGTTTGACTGAGTGATTCCAGACCTTCTGGTTTATGCTACCCATTTGTTCTTCACCCTTTTGGCAAAGGATATATTAAGCATCCTGCCTGATTTCTTTTTGAAATTGCTGCTTCAGTGTCTTATGTGTTAGGAGGCTTGTCCATGTAGAGCTATTTAATACATGTACTCTTATATGACTATTGTTTTTGTGCTTAGAGAATATGTTCTTCTATGGTTCTCAGTTTTTTAGTATGCTTTTAGTGGTGATACTTATGGATAAAAATCCTCAAGTTATTGGAATTATGCTGAACATTTTGGATAATAACAAAGGCCTTTTTCATCCTTCTGTAGAAATTATAAGATCATACAATTGATTTACATTCCTACTGGATTAATTTCCTTAAACTATGTTTTTAGTCTTTGTACATTTTTGGTGATAGTAAAGTGAGGCCACCAGTTCATTTTAGAGCAATGGCACAGAAAATATGAAGGATTCAGAGTAGGCAGCTAAGGTAGAGGAGAGTGGGAGAGATGGGATGGGGGAGGGGTTTAGCAACTAGATATTTATACAGGTTATTACTAAGACATTTTGTTTTGGGTAGTGGTTTCATTGGTGCTAATTACATGATTAAAATTGACCAGTTATACCAGACATACATGGAATAATAACAACAAGTTATGATAAACCAAGGATTTTGATTAATTCTATGCAGGAGAGGTCCGTTATAAATAAGTATGCAAATAGTAAGTTGTGGATTTGGGGAAATAATTGGTGAAATTAGAGAATTTGAGAACTAGAAATTAGGGCATGGCTTCCTCTAATGGTTTCTTTCTTTTTGATAGTGATGGGTATCTTATTAGCAGGTATACTAATGTCCCCAAAGTGCTGTCTGCCACACCACACAGTTTCCATTAGATAAGTTTTACATTAATTACTAATAATTGAAGTTTTCTAAGAATATTATAGAGAAGTCTACCTATTGGGGTTTATTTCTACAGTGGGCTTCTTAAAAATGGTACTCTTAATATCAGCAAATAATTTTTGCAAAAATATATATTTTATTGAATAGGCATATTTTTAATTGAGATATAATTTACCTACAACAGCCTGTTGATTTGGTACATTTATATGTTGTGGTGTGATTACCACTGCGGCTATAGCCGACACCTGTATCACATCACGTCATTATTTCTTTTTTGTAGTGGGAACATTTAAGGTCTAGTCTCTGAGCAATTTTTAAGTTAATAATACAGTATTATTGATTATAGCCACTATACTGTTCATTAGATCTCCAGAACTTATTTATCTTCTGGTTGCAAGTTTGTACCCTTAAACAACATCTCCCCACCCCCCAGACACCCTGTGGTAATCACATTCTAATCAGTGTTCCTATGAGTTTGGCTTTTTTAAGTTCTAAATAATAAAATATACAATATTTGTCTTTCTCTGGCTAAATTCATTGAACATTATGCCTTCAGGTTCCATTCATATCCCAAATGGCAGGATTTCCTTCTGCCTAATGTCTGAATAGTATTCGTGTGTGTGTGTGTATGTGTGTGTGTGTGTGTGTCTTTATTCATTCATTCAATATCGTCTTTATTCATTCATCTGTTGATGGATACTTAGGTTGTTTCCACATACTGGCTATTGAGAATAATCTTCTAATAGACATGAGATTGCAGATCTAATACCATTCTAATAGGTGTGAGATAATATATTATTGTGGTTTCAATTTGCATTTCTCTGATGATTAATACTGTTGAACATCTCTTAATGTAACTGTTGACCATTTCGATATTTTCTTGGAAAAATATCTATTCAGTTTCTCTGCCCATTTTTAAGTTGGATTGTTTTTGAGCTTGTGAGTTCTTTATTTTGGATATTAGCTCCTTATCTAATGTATGGTTTAAAATTTTGACTCCATTCTGCAGGTTTGCCTTTTCATTTTGTTGATTTTTCTTCAGATGTGAAGCAGCTTTTTAGTTTTGATAGAGTCCATCTTAAATTGATTTTTTTTTTCTTTTGTTGCTTATGCTTTTGGTGGTGTCTCCAAAAAGCCACTGTCAAGACCAATTTCAGGAAACTTTTTCTTGTGTTTTCTTCTACGAATTTTAAGGTATCAGGTCTTATGTTTAAGTCTTTAATCTTTTTTGAGTACATTTTTGTGAGCGGTGTAAGATAAGGCTCCATCTTCATTTTTCTCTATGTGGTTATCCAGTTTCCTAGCACTGTTTGTGGAAGAGACGACCCTTTTTCCATTCAGTGTTCATGGTGGATAGATGTATATTGCACACTTACAAGACCTGAGTTCTTTTTCAGGTTCTGGGGATACAGTTGTAGTAAAACATAAATGTGCTTCTTTTATTCATGAGAGTTGCAGTCAAGTAAGGGAGACTGACCGTGAGCGGCCGGAGTCCATAAGTACACCATAACAAATACGTTGTGCTGTGAAGGCAATCAGTAGTGGGGAGATGAAGGAGTAAGAGGAAATACACGTGATTAAATGGGGGGGGGCAGTCACAGGCTATTGCAGTGGATGGGATTTTAGCTGCTATCTTTTCCAACACCTTCATGTTGCAGACCAGGTAGACTAAGACCCAGGAAGGTAACAGGATCACCTGGCAAATCGGTACAAAGTCAAGGGTAGGTGGGGCTGTTTGATTGTGATGCAAAGGAAATTCTGTAGGTCAGCTAGACCATGGTAGGAAAGGTGAATACATTTTTAAACAGTTGACTGTCCAGGGCTGGAACTGTGAATGTGTCACAGGACTTCTTGGCTGAACACTCTTCTCTGCCTGTTGGGATTGTTAATGAGCAGTTACTCTGAAGCTGCCTTGTAGAGAGGGTGAATTAACCAGTGATCAGTCCAGGCACACAATGTCAAGAAGATAAAATGGTGAGTCCAGGGCTAAAACATCAGATAGAATCAGGGTGCTGAAATCTCAGGGTATGGAAGCAAAGGGGAAGCCAGTGAAGTGAGGAAGCAGAAAGAGAGGATATGAGAAGAGATGTGAAGGCAGCTTATCATGTCAGAGGAACAACAAAAGCAGCAACAACACAACTAGGTTCCAGCAGTTGCTAGTGTTTGTACAATGATGTATAACACAAGTCAGTGTTGTTTCATTACCGCTGCTTGCCATTCCTCCTCCCCACCCATACCCCACACAAAAGGAAAGATACTGGATTGGCTTTGCACTCACCTTTCCAATTCTGAAAGCACAACAGTACTTTAAAAAATTATATAGATCCTAATTAGGCTGAAACATTACATACATACAACATTTATATGACAAAACATTTAACAGATACTTCATTATGACATTTTAGATATTTTGCATTTTCTGAGCACCCAGCCATTATCATACTACAGAAGCATAAAAAATGTCTTCCTAAGGAACTATGATGGATCAGAGGCTGAACATCACAACAACGGAAGAATGAATTAAAACTCAGAGGTCTTAGGTTGTAATTTAAATTCATACAAAGCAGGCCTTTTGAACCTGTTGCTTAATTCAGGGCATACTTATTAGCTTTCTTGGTTAAAAAAGAAATACAAACTTCAATTTATAAATGGCTCGGCAGACTTCCACTCATTTTAATAGCTAGAATTGTATTTCCTGCCCTTAAAATGTGTATTGTCTTTTAACGACCAGGCTCTGTGTGCTGCTGTCGTGAAACCAGATGTTCTGGAAACAATGGCTTTGCTGTTCAGTGGGGCAGATGTCATGTGTACAACTGGTGATCCCGTGCATAGCACCCCCTACCTGCTGGCCAAGAAGGCTGGACAGAGTCTGCAGATGGAATTTCTCTACCATAACAAATTCTCCGGTCAGTCCGTATCCCTACGTTAGCCTGGTCTCTTCTGATATATATCCCTGAAAGGACTGAAGCACAAATCTGCTTATTTCTCAAATAAGATAAACCATCAGAATGAAGACAAGTGTGATTATTAAAAAGATAGAAGATTCTTAAGACCATGTTTTGTTTCATTTCAAGGAAAATTTTAGGAAATATTTTATATTTCTTTAATCTTATAAATTAAAGATAAAATAGTTAATCCCACCCAATCACTTTCATCAGAATTTTATTCTGATTTTCATATGTGACTAATAAACAGAACAATTGCTTATTTGCAAATTCAATGCAATGTGAATAAATATCTGTATATTCTGTGGTGAATTTGAAGTAACTTTCTTCTAGCTGAAAACTCTCCAACATATTCATAAACAAAAGAAAAGTATTTACATTTTAGATTTCAAATGTATTATTTCTGTAATTTTTCCAGATTTCCCTCAACATGACATTCACTCTGAAGGTGGATTAAGTCAAGAGTCTTCCCAGTCCACGTTCCTCTGTGACTTTTTGTATCAGGTGCCTTCTGCTGCTTCTAAGCTGTCTTCAGAGAAAAAACTGCTTGAAGGTATCCTTTCAGCTTCTTTTCGACTTTGTTATCTGATAAAACTTTATTTCATTATCAAAACAATTATGTTTAAATTTTGATTTTTTTCCCTTAAGATGTTAGATTTGATCTTGCAATAGATAAATTTTGTTTTGAGGATTTATAAATGCTTCAAAGCACAATATGCTATTTCTTGCACTGCAGCAGGGATGTTCCACTGGGTGGAATGCTATGTGAATTCTCAACAGAATTCAGTGATGTCTCTTTATGGCCAACCAACTCTCTTTCAGTATTTAAGGGTTATTCCAAAGAAATGTGCAGCTCAGCCCCTTCCCTTAGGGAAAAACACCCTAACTGGGGGGATAATAGAGATAAATGTCAACACATAGGCAGAACGGACAAGTTTTCAGTATCTATCCTATTGGCATTGTAAGGGATACGAAATAGTTTGTTCTGATTTTTAGTGTGCATGTGTGTGAGTAGAATACAGCTTAAGTGTGGTTTGAAAAAAATGATGAGAATTAATTTAACAACCTATTCTTGGTTTGGGGAGTTATCTGAGCAGTCACGGTAGGCATTTCTCCATCTCTGCATCCAGCTCCTAGAGTCAAATGTATACTGAGCATTTTGTAATTCCTTAGGAATTACAAAAATGAGTAAGACACAGGTCTCATGGTCAATACGTGTGAACTAATTTGGGAAATAAAGGCAGAAAAATATGAGATCTGTCTTACTGGAACAAAGACAAATTTAAGAGAGATTACGTTGTATAGGCCAATTGGTGGTGGGCGCTTAGAGGCTTAGGAGCCTAGTATTAATTCCCTAGGTTGTATAATCCAGATGTACGGCTCTATCAAAGGAACAATAGGATGAAAAACTGACTTTGGAGTGTTAATCCTGATCTATGTGCATTTAAAGTGATTATTTCAGTATAAATGCTTTATGTCCAAAGAAGTGCTATCCCTAAGTAGAATTGTGTTGGGATTAGCCCTACTTTATTAGATTTTCCAGAAAACAGTATCTATCCTTTAGTGAGCAGGTACTATGTGTAAAGCATTGCTTTAGGTACTTTACATACATTAGTGGTAATCCTCATAATTAAAAATGAAGGAGCTCAGCAGGAAGCAGAATTTTACATCTGATTTGTGTTATAATTGTTATTGGTAACACTTTGGCCTTGGTCAAAGTGTTGTGGCTGGATTTGAATTTAGATGTTTTTGGTTCTTTCAGCAATTGGTTACTAAATGTCTTCCTGTACTCAAATAAAAATGACAAATTTTATAGAGATTTTTCTTGAAATCTATTATTCTTCAGTATTTAACCCTTAGGTAGTCAGAAGTTGGTCAGAAATGGGGGTGTCTGAATAATCTGTGAATTGGCTATAGTAATTATTAGAATATTGAATACTAAGCAGTTAATGCACTATAAATAAGTTTATAAATTTTCTAAAATATTTTTTTCTGAATAGTAGGAGATCTTAGACCTACCCTTCAAATCCCTTATAAAAAGATGAAAAAGGGAATTTTAAATACGACATTTTCTTTCTAAAATTAAAGTGTATCAAACACTTTGCAGCTAAAAATAAGCTTTCATTTATTTTTTGGCAAAAATAAAAAAAACCTTGTGCTTATAATATTTATAGACTTAACAATTTGTTTTAATATTTCCTTGAAATAGATTGCTTTTCTTAATCACTTGAGGAATAAATTTATGTTTTAAACTTGTAACTAAGTCATTCTTTACTTTTATATTTTATAAATTAACTATGAATTTTTTGTTGTTGTTGTTGTTAAATTTTATTTCCAAAATTAGAAACTGGTGCATTACTTGTAATTTAATTGGGGATGTTTTCTCATTTGGGAACATCCTGTTTTAAGTAATATGAAATTAAGCTTTTGCACTTTAGCTATGTAGCACAACAGAAACGATTTCATTGGAAAATAATCTCGTGGTAATGTCTTCATTTCTTCCATCCAGTTTGTCAGCAAGTTCTATCATTTCAAACTCAAAATAGACCTTGAATCAGTTGGCTGTTCTCCATCTGCACTAAAAGAATCTTAGCCCAGCCACCATCATGTCCTGCCTGGCCTGCAAACCGCCTCCCCACAACTTGTCTCCCAGTAACTGCCCTAGCTTCCTTCCAAACCATTCTCCAAAAGCAGATTTAGTGATCTTTAAAAATATAAATCAGATCTTGTATTTTCGTTGTTTGCGTATCTTCAGCAGTTTCCCATGACAGACTATATCCCTGTTCCTTAGTGTGACCTAAGAGACCCTCCTGTCCCTTTGCCTCTTCATCTCACATTAGTCCTCCCTGCACTCCCAGGCCTGGCCCCAATGTTTTCCTCTCCATTTCTGCAACATGCCCCTCGGGACTTGGACACTTGCTGTTCATTTTGCCACGAGGGCACTTCCTCCAGTCTGGCTTTTTCCTCATTTTTCAGGCATCAGTTTAGTGCCACTGTAGTGTGCGGTCACTGGCAACTCTTTCCTTTCATGGGGTTCTTCTTATTTCTGTCACAGTGTTTACTGCATGATGGTGAGCCCTCCCTTATTGGTCTTTCTCTCTCTCGTGAAAGCTCAATGAGACATTAACATTTGCTGGCTTATTTAAGACTATCAAATCTTTGGTGCCTAAGACAGTGTCAACACAATAGTAGTCATGTGTAAATATTTGTTGAATAAGTGACCATTTCTCTTATCAAGTTATTACTGGTATAAAAGTGCAAGAAACTTGTGAATATGTTGTTTTTGACTTGCGCCTAGAAAGATAAGAGTTGTGGGTCAACAGACACATGAAAAGAGGCTTAAGATCACTAATCATTAGGAAAGTGCCAACCAAAACCTTCTTACACCTGTCAGTACGGCAAGGATCTAAAAGACAAGAAATAGATGTTGTTAAAGATGTGAAGAGCCCTCATGTGCTATTGGTAGGAATGTGCATTGGTGCAGCCACTGTGGAACACAGTACGGAGGTTCCTCAGGAAACTAAAAATAGGAATACCATATGATCTGGTAATTCAGCACTGGTATTTACCCAAAGAAAGTAAACACACTAATTCAAAATGGTATATGCAGCATTTTTTATGGTAGCTGAGTTATGAAAGCAACCCAAATGTCTGTCCATAGAAGGATAGATAAAGAAGACATGGTGTATACATACAATGGAATATTACTCAGCTATAGAAAAGAATGCTCTCTTCCGTTGGGACAGAATGATTGACCTAGAGGGCATTACACTAAGTGCAGTAAGCCAAATACTGTATGAATTCACTTATATATGGAATCTAAAAAGTAAAATGGACAAATAAATAAAACCAGAAACAAAATCATAAATAGAACAAACCACTGGTTGCTGAAGGAGAGGGGGTTTGGGGAGGATGGAAAATAGGTGAAGGGGATTAAGAGGCACAGGCTTCCAACTGTGAAATAATTAAGTCATGGGGATGAAAGCTACCACACAGGGAAGATGGAAGATAGTAAGATTGTAATAATGTTGTGTAGTGTCAAGTAGTGGCCGGTGACAGCTATGCTTGTCGTGGTGAGTGCTGCACAGTGTATAGAATTATCGAATCACTGTTGTATCCCTGAAAAGTATGTTGTACAACTACAAACAATATAACATTGTATGTCAGCTGGACTCCAATTAAAAAATCACGTAATTGCTGACACAAAATATTTTGTCCAGAAACTGCATAAAAATGAAGAAAAAGTTGAACTACCAAGAAACAAAGTTCTGTTTTTGTTTGTTTGTTTTCATTGTTGTTGTTGTTTCTCTTTCAAGATGCTGTAGGGGTGTTGCTCCTTTGGAGCACAAGCCTTATGGAAACAAATGAATTACTTGGAAAGACTGAGAGATGAAAGTGTGGCTGGCGCCTTTGCCCCGACTGGCAAGCACCTGGACCGCACCACTCTGTCAGTGCTTGCCAGGACAGCTGGAGAGCGAAATGATTAAACAGGAAGAAAAAAGTCAGCAGAAAATGCATACAGTCCTTCAGAGAGTTATAGGAGGCTTCAGATTGTCAGTTCAGGTTTTCAGGATTTAAAGTTCTTCTAGCCTCAGGTTATGAAGACAGATCTGTATTTTTCTTTTTCTTTTTTTTTTTTTCTTCTTCTCAATTTAGTGTTCATGAAAAGAAAGATTGATAGCTCGTGTTAAACCTAAGCATAGAGCTGAATAATAGCATCCTGGTTTTGTTTTCTGTTTTCTCCCCTCAACCGTATTTTTTTCCCCTTGGTGTCTTACTGTGATTTGTTGACACAGTGTTTGATTTTTAAAAAGAAAGTGGTTGATGTGGTTTGATAGAAACTCTGTATCGTTTGTTTATATTTAATTTCATAAATTAGAATTGAGGAATTTTGAAGATCTTTTGTTCCATCAGTGCCTAGCTTGTATAGCCTAAACATGCTCAAGGCTAAACCACATTTATTTTATTTTTTTTAAAGATTTTATTTATTATTTATTTGACAGAGAGAGAGATCACGAGTAAGCAGAGAGGCAGACAGAGAGAGAGAAGGGGAAGCAGGCTTCCCGCGGAGCAGAGGGCCTGATGCGGGGCTCCATCCCAGGACCCTGGGATCATGACCTGAGCCGAAGGCAGAGGCTTTAACCCACTGAGCCACACAGGCACCCCTAAACCACATTTATTTTAAATGAAAAGAATTCCTAGTGAAAAGTATTCCTGTTTTTCAGTGAATACCATCAGTTTAGGAAATCCTTCATCAGGAAACAACTTCATGGTTTCAGAAAATAATAGTTTGCCTTCCCTGTCTTGGATTTACAGTGCACCTGTGTATTAGAAGCTATGACCTCCACTCTCTCTAATATGTTTTAAAAATGGACATACAAGCTCCAAATGTGTAACAGGCACAGAGAGGCAGTATTGTTGAGTGGTCAAGAGGCTTGGTTCTCAGAGCTTGGCTTCCTGGATTCTACTCTCCACTCTGATGCTAGTACTTGTGTGATCTCGGAGAAGTCGGGTAACCATTTTGTGCCTGTGGATGGGCTACAAGGGAGGGGTGTGTGATAGAGCTGACCTAGTAGGGTTTTTCTGAGGATTCAGTGAGTTAATGTACATATGATGTGGAGAAAAGTGGATGGCATGCAAATATGATGACTGAAAGGCTGAGCAGCAGGAGAAGCCACAGCAGAGGGCCTGTCTATATATGCAGCTGTTTCTGGTTTCCCCCAGGTGGCAGCTGACCCCCAGGTCCCAACAGAAGTCTCCAGGTCCCTTCATTGTGGTATTTCAGTAGCTCACCTCTAGAGTCCTTTCTTGTGTTTGAGCAAATTCCAGTAATGTTTTTCTTCTCTGATCTAAATACCAAGATTGAATAGAAAGAATGAATGACCCCTCCAGCCACTCCAACCACCAGACACACCAGCTCTTGTCAAACAAACAGCTTGTGTCCTGAGAGTTACCCTTTCTGTGGTCCCAATTTTATTTCTGGTATTGGTTAACAGTAAGACTTCCTCTGTAGGAGAGCGTGTGTTCTCAAAGTCAGACTTAGGAGAGCCTACGTGAATTGGGCTAAGCAGACCGATGCAATCCGGCAGAAGCTCTTCATTGCTTCCCAAATGAATGGGAGTGCCAGATTTCCTATCACAGCTTTGTTACTATAAATCCTCAAAGGTAATATCTGCGACTGCTTTGTCTGACCTCTTGCCCATTTCCAGTTACCAAAAAATAAATAAATAAATAAATAAAATAAAAAAAAAAATCAAGGGTTATAGTGATGATAATGCCATAGTACTAAATCCCCTCAAGCTTCTGTTTCTAACCGAAAATGAGTTTGTACTCACCTTTTTAAAGGATCTATCATTTGTTTTCCATTAGAATTTACATAAAAATTCGATTCTAGCATTTCCATTTATTTTATGCATCATGCATTTGGCACTTTTTGTTTAAGACCTTCCAATGACTCCCATGTTCTGCAAAGAAAGGCACGAACTCCTGAACACCTGTCACATAAGACTCCTGGGGCCTGGCCTCTGCGGTGGGTCTGTGGTCTTCTTTCCTATTCGCTAACTTCATGTGTAATCTGGTTCTCTGGCCAAATCGATTTTTGGCAGTTTCCCCTTTCCTTGACTTTTATCACAGTGTTTTTTCCCCAGGATTATGGAGTAGTTATAGCTCAAAATGTATTTTTCGCTACTTTAATGTCTTTTCAGTTATAAATAACTATTTTCAAAAGCTATGCTTCTCTGTGAAACAGTTTATCATTCTAGTCTGAAGATGGCGTCCTTGCATGAATGCTTCTAACCCCGAAAGGCCCTCCTGCCACGACTGGGGTTATTATCTCCTCTTGGACTGGACTGCACACTGCTTGAGGACAGGGGCTGGGATTCCTAGCTGTGCCAGTAATTATTTATGTACTTAATAAATGTGCATTTTTTTTGCTTTATTCTTTATGAGGATTATCCTCTTCATCTGAACACATTATTTTGAAATTGTTTTATAATTCCAGTTAATACTTTGCCTTTTCCTTGTCTTATATCTCAGAAATCTACAATGAATATTCATTCAAAAATTACGGCATTTCATGATTTCCACAGAACTGTGCAGAGTACATACTGTGACTCAGGATTTGGGGGTCCTGGATGTTCAGTATATCACCTTCCATTAGGTGTTGGTTGGGTCTCTGTGAGCTTTCTTTCCCAGTACCCACAAGGAATTCTTTGTGCTGTTTTCCTCTGCCATTTCTGATTCAGCTTTTCATTTGGCAGTTACTCAGAGTACAGTGAGCCCAAGCTCTCAGGATTTTGCCCTTTTAAGTGTTTCTCCTCTTGAGGGTTTTTGAGGCTGAACACCTCACCTTGTTTCCTTTCCAGAATTCAATAGGAGTAAAACAAGCAGACCTGTTTCTGAAATAATGCTTTCTTCCCAGCCCCGCAGTCTTCCATTAAATTCCACTCTACAGACAGGATTTGTATCTTTTTTAGAAATGACCCAAACTTTTATCTTTAAAATTAAAAGGGAAATTAGAAGGCCTTTAGAAAGTTTCTGACTTCCATTACATCTCCATTCAGTTGTAGCAGCTAATAACTTTTCCTCCCTCTGTATCCATTTCCATTGTCAGTAACAATTGTCTTTAGCTTAAATGCCATTTAAATAACAATGTTATTTCTATGTGTATGCTCCATTGTTGATACTCATGTCTACATTGACTCAGATGTTCTGTTAACCTATATGTATTACTGTACTTCCAAACTGGTATTCTCAGAGTTGATGCATTAGCAGAATTTGGCTTATTATGTACCTTTAAAGTAATGCTCCATGGTAAACATTGTTGTGATCAGGCCTTATTTTTCTTTGACCCTTTCAGTTATTCTTTTTTTTTTTTTTTAAAGATTTTATTTATTTATTTGACAGGCAGAAATCACAAGTAGGCAGAGAAGCAGGCAGAGAGAGAGGAAGAAGCAGGCTCCCTGCGGAGCAGAGAGCCCGATACGGGGCTCGATCCCAGGACCCTGAGATCATGACCTGAGCCGAAGGCAGCGGCTTAATCCACTGAGACACCCAGGCGCCCCCTTTTCAGTTATTCTTGTTCATCAACTCCAAACAAATCATTTTCGGTTTTGGTTTATCAACCCTCTTCCACCTTTAGTTGGATCTCAGTTGTGATTTCAGACGCATTCTTGCTACCCTCCAAAACTGCTTATTTCTTTTTACCCATTAAAAAATAGCGTGGCCAGTCTCTTCTATTTTCTCTATTTTTGCTTCCAGACCTTTGAGATTGCTGAGAATTGCCAATTAGGGAACCATGCCTTTTGAGTTGGCCACAAATTCATGTTTTTGTTTTTGTTTTTGTTTTTTTAAACTAATCTGGATGCAACACACTAATTGGTGATCTTTATAGGCATTTTTTTTCCTAATTTTTATTTAACAAAGCAGTACATGCACAAGCATAATACAGCTTTAACGGAAAACATATTTGTTCCTTTTTTTTTAATTTTTAGACATTATTCTTTGTCTTTGATAAATTCTTTTTATCTAATCTTTTTCCTGAAAGATTATGTTACTTCTATAATCTTACAGCTTATGTTACTTATGCTACTTCTATAATCTTACAGCTCCATCATCTTATACTATCTTTTTCTCCCTCTGTTTCACTTTTGGGAGAGTTTCTTTTCTAAGCTTTCTCTCTCTCTCATTTTTCTTTTCTTTTTTTTTTTTGTTTGTTTGTTTGTTTCAATTTTTTAATTTTTAAAATTCATGATTCCATTTTAAATTACCAAAATGTATTTTTGGTGTTCTTAAATTTCCTTTTTAGAACATATTTTCTTGTTTTATGTCTATGGTATCGTCCCTTGACAGTCTTCTTGTTTTATGTCTACGGTATCGTCCCTTGACAGTCTGATATTACTTATAGTTTAAAAATTGATTATTTTGGTTTTGGTCTCTGTCATTTATGTTGGAAACTTTCTTTTAAATGTTTGGGATCAGTTGTCAGACGATTCTATGTCTTGCTAAGAATGTTGGGATTTGGAGCTTGATTATCACTGGCTTCCTTTTGCATGTAAACGTGGGCAGGTAACTAGGAGTCTGTAGAATGTCCTATAACCACTTTGTTTCTAGAATGGCACCTTACCTCTGTCTCCACACAATGCCTAGACAGTCACAGATAATCCATAAGCTAATACATGTGGCTGTGTTTTAATAAAACTTTATTTATAAAAACAGGTGATGTTACAGATTTGGCCTGCAGGCCACAGTGTAAGTCCCCTTACAATTTGAATTTAAATTCCCTAACCAGGGCATTAAGGACACACGGCAGGTTAAGGCCCCTTTCTTCTTTTGCATACCTACCTAACATCGACCACAGTCTGTCTTTTTACACTATATGTATTCCTCTGAATAGTGTAGACATCAGTCCTTACTGTTTCAAAGTTGTTTTGCAGCAATCTCCTTATGGATCTGTCACTTTTCTGGTCATCAATATCATCGTTATTTTTGTCTTGTACATTCCTTGTTACTAGATTGTACATTTTTTAAGAGCAGAGAAAGGGACTATATATCCCACACAGCAATAGCATACTCTTTACACAAAATAGCAAATTAATAAATTTGAGCCCTGTTGTTATTTAAACTGTGTATGATTTAAAAATTAGAATTATGATGTAACTCAGTTTGTGATTTGTTCTAAATTTCTAGAGACAAATAAAAAGTGGTGTGTTTTGGAAGGAGGCTTCTTGAGTTACTATGAAAATGAAAAGTCTACCGCACCTAATGGCACCATTAACATCAATGAAGTTATCTGCCTGGCTGTACACAAAGAAGACTTCTATTTAAATACTGGGTAGGTCAACTGTTAAACAGGTAGGAGGTGAAGAATAGTTTCTGATATTTTTCATACCAGATAATAAGAGTTTTGTTGTTAATTCTTCATTTGCTTACTCTAGAAGGATTTAGTAGTTTCTTGAAGTCTAATCATTTTACAGCTTCTGGACATTCCTTAGGGAATTTGCTAAAAAGTAGGAAAATTAAAATATTATACTAGGTACTATGAAAAGCTAATGTATTTACATCTAATCTTAAATTTATAGCATTCCATTCTAGAACATGTAGTCCTAAAATTTTTATAATTTACTGATTTGAATGGTGGACTAGTAGCAGAATTTATGCATTCATTTAATACATTATCATTCAAAGGAAAATATTCAGTAATGACTTATTTGCATTAAAATAAAAAACTAAATATATTTAATATATTGAAATGCTACATTATTAAAGCATTATTAAATTAAAAGTTAGCATATTGAAATGCTAAATTAAAGTAAATACCTAAAGATTTACTTTAGCATTTTAATGGTCTCAAAAAAGTTGCAGTTAAAAGAGTGAGCATTATTTATTTGATATATTTGACTCAAAGAATGGTTTATTAATTTTTTGTGAGAACTTTTAAAAACAAACCATCTAAGATGCTTGGTGTGAAAGTTACATTTTGTAATGTAATTAATAAAAATTATAAATATTAAAATCTGCATGTCAGTTTCATAGAAACATCATAATTTAATATAAATTTCATGAGAATAGAAAGAGATTTTCAAAACTTTGTCATTTACATAAAATTGCATGTAACATAGTATCATTAGTATACCCTGACCAGTATATCCTAGATGAAGTGACTATTGTTTCCTAGTATATCAACAAAACCAATTATTAGTTGAATTTGTTTTTGTTTTAATCTTAATAATGCTTTTATTCCAAATGAAGTATAAACTTAATGTGGCTTACTGTGAAATAGTAAAATAAAATGCATTCTAGTATTCAGTTGCTCAATTAGTAAATAAAATATAAGTTAAAATAATATTAGTTTATGTCAGCATGTAATCATTCATACTGATTAAAATAAAACATTCTTGATAGACTGTTCCTGATACAAGTAGGGATGCAAGAGAAACAATCCATTATGAAATAAGGTTACAAAGTAAATATTGCAGCCATGCTCTGAGTCTCCTTAAATAGCACTTTAAAGAGTTTGGACTCACTCACTGATATAGGCAGTGAGGGGTTTTTGAGATTTTATTTAGATTTGTATTTGAGGAAGAAAGCTGGCTGAAGTGGTGAAAGAGAGATGGGACGATGAGAGACCATAATTACTGAGAGTTTACCTAGAGGAGGAGATCATTAAAAGAATAAAAAAAAAGTGAGAGAAGTTATGATTGAACTAATGAGATTAACTCTTTTGATGGGATGAAGAGCTGCTGTTAAGAAATTAAACCCCAGGTTTTTGAGCTTGTTGATGAAATAGATGGTGATGCCTCGGAATTGAACGAAACATGAGGCAAATACAAGCAGTGTGGGGTAAAAAAGAGGAAGAAAGATGATATGGATATGGAGTATTTTGAGATTTTTTTAGGTAACAACAGCAAAGTACTTAACATATTCTGAGAAATAGTTGGAGATCTGGATGAGGGTCCCAGGGAAGAATTTAGGACCTGGGATGTTACTCTAATTTTATCTGAAATAAGGAAACAAAATTTTGGGATAAGATGAGATAATGGGAGGAAGATCTGTGAAGTAAGACAGGAAGAGGGCTGATTAGAGAATGGTTTGGACAGTGTTTGCTTTAAACAGAGTGTCAAGATGGCCTGGTCTGGGAGGGAAGAGGAGACCAAAGGGATTTTCGCATCAGTCAGCTAATGAGTGTCCGGGGCATGAACACAGTCATGCATTAGAGTGATTCGGTAATCAGAAGGGTATTCCTTTTGTCTGATACAGTGTATTCCATGTAGTCAAATGAATTAAAATATCAACTGCTGGAAAAACATGATAGATTTCAAAGCATTATCGGGTTTTCAAAGGGAATTTAATAAAAAACTTGACTTTTGTGTTATTTGTTTCTATAAGAGCCAAACATAAACAATGGTATCTTTTTATTCATGTGTGCTGCAGGCCAATCTTTACCTTTGAGATCTATTTACCCTCAGAACGTGCATTTTTATTTGGAGCTGAAACATCTCAAGCTCAAAGAAAATGGACAGAGGCAATAGCCAAGGTAATTAAATATTACATATTTACCCCAAGTCCAGAGAATATTCTTAACTTGGGTTCTCTGGTTGAGCTTCAGAGATCCATAGAAATTTTACACAAGATTCTGGGATAAATGTCCACAATTCATTAAGTTTTCAGAGGTTATAGTCAAAAGAGATTATTAGTTTCCTTCTTATAGCCTTAAGCATAGAAAAAAAAAAATAACATAGGACCCTGGAGGAATCATTCTTTGAATTCAGGCCCTCTTATGATGATTAAGATCTTTTCACTATTGTGAAGTCATTTCTATGTATGTCTCTTCATAGGTAGATATGTTATTCGTTGTATACACAAAGGGGAAAGGAGCAGATTCAGTAAAAGATATAAATGGAGACGAATATTGAAGGTTCACATTTTGAAAAATGCCACAAATCAGCATAGAAGATGTCTTCCCATTTCAATTCTATATATATCCAAAAAAGTGGTTTGAGACGCTGCCATTTGAAAATATATTATAGCTGTGCAGTTTTAAGACTGATAGCGAGTTTAAATAATTGTTTTGAAATTTGGGTGACTTCTAAATTTTTTAGGTAGAAAAACTGTGTTTTTTTTTTTTTTTTCTACTTTCCCTCAAGTCCATAGGTAGGGAAGGGATTTCCTATTTGCACTGTATTTATTACTTTTCTGTATTTGTTTTAACAGCATTTTGTTCCCTTTGTTGCTGAAAACTTAACAGAAGCTGACTATGATTTGATTGGTCAACTCTACTACAAAGACTGCCATGCCCTGGATCAGTGGAGAAAAGGCTGGTTTTCTATGGAAAAGTCTAGTTTGCACTTTTGTCTTCAAACGCAAGAAGTTCAGGAAGATAGAATGCACTTAAGAAGACTGCAGGAGCTGAGTAAGATTTTTGTTCCTCTTTCATC
Source organism: Meles meles (assembly GCF_922984935.1). Lineage (NCBI taxonomy): Eukaryota > Metazoa > Chordata > Mammalia > Carnivora > Mustelidae > Meles > Meles meles. Next base: position 39,066,212 of record NC_060067.1, read on the forward strand.
TTAAATTTCTTTATTGCATATGATAACAGTAGCTTTTACATAAAATTATGACACTTTACTTCCCAACATGACTAAGTACCATTAATAATTGTGTCTTAATGGGTATTTAGTGTCATGTTTTAAATCATGGATTCATGCTTTACTTCTCTCTCTCCAGCAATCAGCACAGTGGTTCAAAATGGGGAAAAAATGGATGTCTTGCTCTTGGTAGAAAAAGGGAGGTAAGTGCATTTTTGCTTTTTACTTTTTATTGCAATAATTCTAGGGAGTAGGGTGTTTTGGTTATTGCGCTTGGGAGAGAACCCCTATTTTATATCCTGTTGGAAGTTTGTACACACACACACACACATACTCTCACACTCTTCAGTAGAAAGAAGACATCAATAAAGCATGCAGATTTTTATGTTTGTTACAAAAAAGTCAGTGTGATCAATTATACTTTTCAGTAGTGAGACATTCATGTCTAAGTATTTGGAAGCAGTTTGGCAGTTGTAAATATGTTTTCAGTGTTGGTATGCATGTGAGTCCTGCAAAAATAAAACTCGATTTCTGGAATTTATTCACTTTTTCAACAAATATTAAGCACCTACTCTGTATCAGATACTATTATAGGTACTGGGGATTCAGTGCTGAATAAAATGGACTTGGTTTATGCACTCAGGAACTATGTGCACTCCTGGTAGAAATAGAATATAAGCAGACAAAAACAATAGTGACATAGTATCATGTCCATCAATTTTAAATGCTTGAAGAAAAATAAGGTGAAGAGAGAGCATGATGGAGCAGTATTCTGTTGTAGATAGGGTGATAAGAGAGGGTACCTTTGTTTAGAGATGTGCACAAGGTGAAGAAGCAAACCATGGAGCGGTCTGAATAGAGTGTTCCAGGTATAAGGTCAGAGATGTTCCGAAGACCCTGACAGTGGGCTGTACTTAGCATGTTCACGGTCGGCAAACAAGCTGCTGTTGGCTGGGAGATTCAAATAAGTTTGAGGGTGGAAAGAAATTATTTCAGAGATCTCTCAGAGCCTAATCCTTTATGAACTTGACTTTGTCAAGGTCCTATTATGACCTTGACAAATCATAATATGCCAAGATTTGAATTTTATTCTAAGTGTGATGGAAAGCTGCTCATTTTGAGAGCCAGGAAGTGGAATGATCTGATTTTGGTGTTTAAAGTGCTTTTGTGATTCCAGATGAATAAGCTCTTGGGGTACAAGAGTGACAGTGAATGTCCAGTTAGGATGCTGCTACAGAGGCCAGGCAAGAGATGGCGACGTAACAAAATAGTGTTGAGTGGTTAGAACCATTGTGAAGGCAGAGGAGGCCAGAGGGTTTATTGTTGGATCAGATGAGCGTAAGAGTTATGGTTACCCCAAGAGTTTGGCCCGAGCAAGTACATGAATGATAATGCTGTTTTTTCCAGATAACAAGTATAGAAGAGTAGAATTAGGGTATAAGTTTAGGGTAGTAGGGTGAGAATTTGGTATGGGAAATGGTAACCTTGAGATGTCTGTTTGACAGCGAAGTGGGCTTAGTGGCCATGTGTATATACAAGTCTGGAATTAAGTGTAGAGTTTGCAACTGGAAATAGAGGTTTGAGAGTCATCAGCACATTGATGTTATTTATCCAATGATCTGGATGGATTCACGTAGAAAAAGAGTATGGACCGAAAATAGACTTGAAGATGAGCTCTACGGACTCCAATAATTAGAGATCAAGCAGAGGGGGATGATCCAGAAGAGCCAAGGAAGCAGCAGCTGAGTCATATCACAACATTTAGATAGAGTCTCTTTAACAAATTTTTTTAAAAATTTTTATCATTTGCTTTATCATTTAAAATTCCTTAATTACAGTGATGTAGTATGTTTAGCTCTATGAGAGTACAAAATAACTTGCAAAACCATCTATAATATAAAAATAAATCTGAATTAGCTTTCCCTTTGGTTATTTGCTTTGCTGGTGACATGAATAATGACTTTCAACAGTTGTCTAAACCTGTCTTCTCTTCAGTTTCGTGGGATGACATAAACAGCTTTAGACAGCAAGCATATTGCTGTTTAGATATTTAGGTCAGAGGGTGTTTTTTTTTTTTATATGCAAGCATAATTAGTATTCAGTGTTTTTACTCATTTATTTCTGGGATTATAATGTTTCATGATACTTGAGATTCTCATTTTTGGTACCAGGTGATGATTTCACCGTACTTTCACAGTACTGTTCGTTATGTGTTCACAAGTAACAATCAGGTAGTATTATGTTTAGATAGTATTATATCATTAAAGTACTAGCAGAATGTAGTTTTTACAGTCATCTGTTCATATTTATGGAATGCCTGTTGCCTCCTACCATAATGGCGGGAAAAAAGTTGGCAGCGATACAGAATTGGAGTCTGAACTCCCAGAGTTTATGTTTTTAAACAAATAAACCAACAGCAACTTGTTAGTTGAATTTATTGCATTTATTGTTTATATTATCAGGTTACTATAGCCAAAGTTTTTGTTTTGTTTTGTTTTTATCATTTTCAGGCTAAAAAGGATTTGACCAATGATACTTAGGTTTTAATTAAAATGTTACAAACATGGATTAAAATGTAGCAAACAGGGTTTAGGATTATTGTAATCAGTTTGATGCATTTTTATTTAATGCTTATTGCATGCAGTGTACTCTTCATGAATGCAAAATAGGGAAGCCAGAAGACCAAATGTTTTGTTATTTTGTAACATCTTGACCTTTCCACTGGACTGCAGGAATCAGTAGGTGAACTCAGTTACACTCCAAGTTCATGGAATAGTTAAAAACTAATGGAATTACAAAATAATGGTCAGAGCTACTTAATCGTGTTTTTGACAACAATTCCAAAATTTTTATCTACACGTGTTATTAACAAGTTATGTTGCAAGCCTTTTTACTAAAGTGAGGAACAAGGAATGTGTCAGAAGTACAGGGACAAATATATAACCAAGTTATTTTCCTTAAATCTCTTCGAACAGCTGCCATACAAAATGTACCATTTGAAAACAACTATATTTATCGCATGCTTATATCCTGCTTTCCCTTGTTTTTGCTATTTTCTTCAAGTCAATGATATTCTGACAATAACAAGATTATAATGATGAGCATGTGTATCAAACCCACTGTGTCAGGCACTGTTTCAAGCACATTAACAGCCTTCCGGTACCTATGTGGGGTCGAGGAGGGTAATCTCTTATCCTTTAAGGTAAAGCTGCCAGTTATTTCAGCAAAAATGGTTTTATTGGGGAACAGAGAATTGTATTTAGGGACAAGCAAACTTCAATGAAAGAAGCATAGGCAAATCTGGAGAACAAAAGAAAAGGAGTAGTCTTTGGGAACTTGTGGGGTGGGGGGGGTGGGGATAAGGAGGTGGGTTTATAAATAAAAGGTCTTGCAAAGTAAAACTAGCATTTTATACCGGCCTTTCATTGGCTGAGTTGTGATGGTTTCTCATTGGTTGGGCAGTTGCTGATGAGGAGAAAACCTTTCTTCCTCCTGCCTGAGTGATAAAGAAGTGTTCCAAGTAGTATGGGCTAGCAAGATTACCTTCCTCTTGGGTCTGCAAATAACTAGTGGTTATGCATGAGAGCTCCCCCTTCTGGCCTCCTGACTCCGTTCTAAACTAGATTTTCTTTTATTAATTTTCACAAATCCATTTTGAAATCATGGTGAACTCAGTTTGTAACTTAACAACCTAAAGATTCTTTTCCTTTTAAAACAAGAATTAAGGGGAACCTGGGTGGCACAGTCAGTTAAGCATCTGCCTTCGGCTCAGGTCGTGACTACAGGGTCCTGGGGTTAAGTCCTGTGTAGGGGTCTCTGCTCAATGGGGAGCCTGCTTCTCCCTCTCCCTCTGCTTGCTGCTTCCCCTGCTTGTGCCCTCTCTGTCCCTCTTTCTCACTCTCTGTCAAATAAATAAAATCTTAAAAGAAAATAAAACAAGAATTGTTTAATTACTGACACCAAATCATTCTCAAGAATGAAGTCAACAAATGTACCAGGATCCTGGGTAAATAATAAGTTACCAGAATTTAAAATTTCAGCATTTTGTGAGAAACTTTTATTAGAAAAAATCATTTTGTTAGAAAATATTTTGTTAGAAAAAAAATATATATCTCCATATAATTCTTACCTAATAAAAAGAGAGCAGAATGAAGGGAGGTCAGAAGTGTGATAGTTAAGAATGAGCATGGGAAAGGGAAGCAAGGGCAAAAATGAACTATTGGGACTTCACCAAGATCAAAAGCTTTCACACAGCAAAGGAAACAGTTAAGGAAACCAAAAGACAACTGACAGAATGGGAGAAGATATTTGCAAGCAACATATCAGATAATGGGCTAGTATCCAAAATCTATAAAGAACTTATCAAACTCAACACCCATAGAACAAATAATCCAGTCAAGAAATGGGCAGACACATGAACAGACATTTCTGCAAAGAAGACATCCAGATGGCCAACAGACACATGAAAAAGTGCTCCACATCACTTGGCATCAGGGAAATTACAAATCAAAACCACAATGAGTTACCACCTCACACCATTAAGAATGGTTAAAATTAACAAGTCAGGAAGCAACAGATGCTGGCAAGGATGCGGAGAAAGGGGAACCCTCCTACACTGTTGGTGGGAATGCTTGCTGGTGCAACCACTTCCTCATATCAGGAAGATCAAATGATAGTTGCCTTTCTCCGACTGACTTATTTCTCTAAGCATAATATCCTCTAGTTCCATCCACGTCATTGCAAATGGCAAGGTTTCATTTCTTTTGATGGCTGCATAGTACTCCATTGTATATATAAACTATCTCTTCTTTATCCATTCATCTGTTGATGGACATCTAGGTTCTTTCCATAGTTTGGCTATTGTGGACATTGTTGCTATAAACATTCGGGTGCACGTGCCCCTTTGGATCACTACATTTGTATCTTTAGGGTAAATACCCAGTAGTGCGATTGCTGGGTCATAGGGTAGTTCTATTTTCAACATTTTGAGGAACCTCCATGCTGTTTTCCAGAGTGGTTGCACCAGCTTGCATTCCTACCAGCAGTGTAGGAGGGTTCCCGTTTCTCGGCATCCTCGACAGCATCTGTCATTTCTTGACTTGCTAATTTTAGCCATTCTGACTGGGGGTTGAGGGTGTAGGAAAAGAATAAATGAAACAAGATGGGATCAGGAGGGAGACAAATCATAAGAGACTCTTAATGTCACAAAACAAACTGAGGGGGGGTGTTGGGAGAGGGTGGTTGGGTTATGGACATTGGGGAGGGTATGTGCTATGGTGAGTGCTGTGAAGTGTGTAAACCTGGCGATTCACAGGCCTGTACCCATGGGGCTAATAATACATTATATGTTTATAAAAAAATTTAGAAATTAAAAAAAAAAAAGAATGAGCCTGGGAGATTGTGAGTGCACTAGATTATAAACCCTGACACAATGAAAAGAGTGCAGATGTACCAGCAGTGGCATCTTGTGTGGGGCAAAGTAGGAGCTCATATTTATATATCTGTGTATTTATATATGCATATACACACATGTACTTATATGCACATATACATACATACACATGTGTATATATATGCATGTGTGTATTTATATTTGTACATTTTATGTGAATAAATTGCCTTCTAATAGGGAATAATGGGAAAAGGTTTGAAAGGGAACTTGGGAAATAATGAGTTTGATTTTAGATGTGTTGAACATGAGTTGCTTATAAACATCTAAGAACAAAGTGCTAGGAGGAAGTTCTATTTATGGATCTAGTGTTCATGTAAAGGTTAATGGGGTGGAGTTACAGATTCTGGAATTACCATTATATAGAAGGAAGAACAGGAAGTCCCTTAGGAAGAGTCTATAGAGTGAGAAGGGAAGAATTTGTGTGTTGGAGTCTGGATGAATACACATCATTTCAGAGGCCGAGTAATTGTTAGGGTGAAGTAGCTGCCTTGGGTTTATTAGCTAGTTGATCCAGAAAGTGAGACAAGAAACCAAGAGAGAGGGGCGTCCCAAAACCCAGGGAGAGAGGGTGTTACAAGAAGGCAGGAACGGTCAGAGCTGTTAGGTGCTGGGGGATGAGGGCACATACTTCATTGGATAATTGATGTGGAGTCCATCTGGTGACTTTGAAGTGAGCAGAAGTGATAAAGCAGACACTGGGTTAGATAAGAAGCCTGGGGAGTGAGTAACTTGAAACAGCTGCTGAGGAGCTTGGCGAGGATGTCTGTGGGTTAATAGGATTCTCGAGGTAGAAGGGATTTGTCCCAGGAAGGGCATGTGTGTGCAGTTTGTTTTAGATGGTTTGAGCTTGTGCAAGTTTAAATTCTCATGGAAGGAGGCACAAAAAGGGAGATAGTGAAGGTGTAAGAGAGAGGACAAGAAGAAAGCAAGGCCCCTTAATTGTAACAGGCAGAAAAGAGGAATTGATGGACAGTTTTGGATGTTGGAAACTTCCTGGATCTCGTGGGTGGAATGTTACCCATCTGTTGGTTTGTGAACTAGAAGGACGACTCCCAAGCTTTTTTGGCCTGACTGACTTTACGAATGGTTGTATTGTTTACCGAGATAGGAAATATGTGCTCCTCTCCTGGTACTCAAACAAGACCAGTTAATTATAGATGTGATTGCTTAAGAGCTGTTTTAATACCATGTCAAAAGAAGAAAATGTCATTGAATTTCCCTCTTTTTCATCTCTTTTTTGATCTCTTAGCCTCTTGGGAAATTATGACTGTAAGCTAAAGTAGATTGTTAGACTTGTCAATGACAGATAAAATTGTAGCTTTAGGAAATAAAACGACTTCCAATTATTCATGTTGATGGCATATAGAGATACTGTGAATAACTGAAAGAGAGGGTAACCAACCAGCTATAAGTTTAACCTTTTTTTTTCTTTTTTTGCTAGTAATATCTTGAACCAGAATTGCAAATCATAAATTTAATAAATTAATTTCACATCTTTTCCCTGTCCTTGTCTACCTTTGATTAAGGTGCTAAAATATATGAATATTTCTTAAAGCCAAGGAGGAGAAAGAACCACCTGAACTGGAAAAGTTCATAAATTGATAATCATCCACTGAATATAGTCACTATTTTTTTTATTATTTTTATTTATTTATTTATTTAAAGATTTTATTTATTTCACAGACAGAGATCACAAGCAGGCAGAGAGGCAGGCAGAGACAGAGGAAAGGAAGCAGGCTCTCTGCTGAGCAGAGAGCCTGATGTAGGGTTTGATCCCAGGACCCTGGGACCATGACCTGAGCTGAAGGCAGGGGCTTTAACCCACTGAGCCACCCAGGTGCCCCATAGTCACTATTTAGATACAGATTTTAATCTTCCTGGTGATTTTCTCTAGGTGCATAGCATGACTATCTTTAAACAGTAAAATATTGCAATAATATTTTGCACACGCCAAGCATTTTTCCTCTAAAAAGCTCCAAACAGAAGGTGTTCCAGATGGTGTCGCTTTAATGTGTATTCTTTGTATACTTTAAAAATTATTATTTTAGAAAATAAAGCTTTCTTGATTACACATAAGGGTTTCTGGCATTCTATTTGGTGCTATTATTGGGACTTAGATTTTGCTTTTCTTTATGCATTAGTTAGGACTTCTTTGTGTGAAAAAAAATAATGTTTTTGAATATCTACTGTTAGTGAATGTTCTGGACCATGAGGTCAAAAGGCATTTTCCTTGGTAGTAGCTTATATATTCATTCACTCTACCTGAAATGTTGAAAGCATCCTTTTCTTAAAATTTGAAAACTTTCTGCATTTTAGCCTGCACACTCTGTGTATCTTTTTCTGATGAATAAGCTGCTCTGTTCACAGGCTTCACTTTCTGTAGCTACATGCCCATTTGCCAGAGGCACCTGTTACTAAGCTTTTATTGAGAGGTTATTGGTCACAATGAATATAGTATGAATAACTCAGATATGTTATCAGAAACAGAGAAGAGTGGCATTTTGGGTTTTTTTTTTTTTCCCCACTCTTATTTGGAATTTTTTTTTTTGTTTATTTTTTTTTTTAATTTGTTTATTTACAGCATAACAGTGTTCGTTGTTTTGGCATCACACCCAGTGCTCCATGCAGTACGTGCCCTCCCTATTACCCACCACCTGGTGGTTTTTTTTTTTTTTAATTTCTTATTTTTTTTTTATAAACATATAATGTATTTTTATCCCCAGGGGTACAGGTCTGTGAATCGCCAGGTTTACACACTTCACAGCACTCACCATAGTACATACCCTCCCCAATGTCCATAACCCCCCTCCCCCTCTCCCAACCCCACCTCTCCCCAGCAACCCCCAGTTTGTTTTGTGAGATTGAGTCCTTTATGGTTTGTCTCCCTCCCAATGTTTGTTTGTTTTTAGTGGGAGTTTGTTTTTTAGGACTCATTGGTTGACCTATAGTAAAGCATAAAGTACTTCATGGCTCCCAAGCCTGGGTGTATTCAGTTTTAATGCAAATTCCAGACAAAAAGAAGCTAACACTGGAGAGTAAACACTTCATCAGTATATTCCACAGTTATCGGACAGACTACTTTTCTCAGTTTGGGAAACGTCCTGAATTTAAGATTCTTATTTCATATCAATTTATTTCATATGATGGGTTTTTTTCCCCCCTCTTGAATTGTATTTTGCAGCAGCTGAGATGTTAGCAATAATCTGGAGGGTGAATTATCTTAAAGTGGTTTCTAAATTGTGCATGTAATTGCAAATTAAATAGTAGCCGATCGCCCACAATATCAGCTTGACTGCATTTGTAACTTTCTGATGCTTTAATTCATAGAGATCGTTTAATCTGAATGTTGCCAAGACAAACAAGAGATTCTTCTCTCTCACCACCTCTTACCGATTTTGCAAAAAGAGAGGGACTATTCAAACTTCTAAAGTGATTTTTTGTTAAATAGAATTATAATATAGGGAATGCATGACTATTTAACACAAAAGTAGATTTTAAAGTATATATTATTTGCTTCCAAAGTTCTTACTCAATTTAAAGCACCATCCATATACTAGAATGTAAGCTTATGAACAAGTAAATGTTATATTATCTAAAAACATACGAAAGAATGAGAAGATCGCTTCTCAATAAATGGGAGCAGGATTATGTGTGTGTGTGTGTGTGTGTGTGTGTGTGTGTATTTTTTTAAAGAGAAGACTATTTAACTGGATCTGGAATTCTAGGTAGAATTTCAATAGAAAAAAATGAGCGGGCTAAGAGACGGAAGTATCCCAGGAGGTGGAAACAATAGGTTCAGAGGAATAGGATGGCCAGGGAACAATGCCAGTGCCAGTTGACCTTGACCTTGAGTTCCTAAGGAGGAAGCATGATCCAGTGACCTTGGAAAAATAGATTGACACCATATTAGTATTACCAGTTAAAAGTAATTAATAATTCGCCTTGTTCTGGAAAAGATTGCAGGCTCTTTTCAAGGGTCCAGAAGATGTATTTTTTTTTTAAAGATATTTTAAAACTTAAAAAAAAATGCTACTGTTTAAGTTGTGAATTTGGATTTATTCTGCAGCCAGTGGAACACCATTAAAGGTTTTAAGCAGACTTGAAACAGGCCTGTTTCTTCCATTCCTGTAGGTGATTGCCTAATAGTGTGCAGAGATGAAATTGTAAAATGGAGCCTTGGCCTTCCTGGGGAGTTAGGTGCTTTGACACTTTTTACTGAACTTTTGGCTTCAGAGGAAACAAGATATTTAGAACAATATTTCTTTCTGCATTATTTTTGTGACTCAGTGGCTGTATCTGCAGATTTTCTTCACAATTGTTTGTTTGCTTCTGGCTAAACTTCCATTCTTATGCAGCAAACTCTTATCTGAAGGTGTGGGGAAAAATACTGTATCTCTGTAAATTAAAATAAAAGGGATTTATGGGTACAATGACTAAAGAAGATGTGCCAGACCCCCATTTCTGACCATGAAGAAATAACTGGCATGGTACGTGACCTCCCATTTCAAACAACTAGAAAGCCGGACAAAATGTATGAACCTGTTTTCAGACTCTGGGACAGTAGGCATTCCAGGACTGTGATTATGGAGAGAAGGGAAACAAACGAAGTAAGATTTAAGATCACCTTGTCTCTTTACCTGTAGGTACTTTTCAGTCCATGGCCCAGAGATAGGGGAGATTAAAGCAGAATGTGGTGGTTTTGCTACATTGCAAAGGTAGAAATGGGAGATTAGGGAATCTGTAGTAGCTAAAATTTTCCAGAGAGAGTATTAGAACAGAGGTAAATATATAGAAGAGAGTTTTGGAAATCTTCATAGAAGTTTCCTTTCACATGTGGCTCAGTACTGATCTGGATCTTTGTTGGATGAGGTTCCCAGAGGTCAGGCAGAAACACCTTCCATGGTATTATGAGCTGAAGAGTTCCCAGAGCTCAGAGGGTGCTGGAGGGCATTCACACCCCATCCAGCTAGGTGAGACCTCATTACTCATACAGCACATTGGCAGAGACCCCAAAAAGGTAACACCATAGATTTAAGGCAAAACTAGCCCTAGGGTAAAGGTAGATTTATTTTTACCTCATTACTAAGCTTAAAAACAGACCTCCAAAGGACCCAGTGCTCCACAAGTAATTTAGTTGCCAGGGGTTGAACAAGCAAATGATGCCAAAATAAACACCAGTACTCTCTAAGAGAAGACAACAGTCCTGACACTCTGCATTCATAATGTCTAGCATATAATTGAAATTACTAGTGTTGTGGAAAAGCTACAAGTCAGTTCACAGGAACAGAACCAGAAGAGAAGGATAATCGAATTAGCAAAGATTCTAAACAGTAATTATTAAATTTTATAAATGTATCCAAAGGGGGCTCCTGGGTGGCTCAGTGGGTTAAAGCCTCTGCCTTCGGCTCGGGTCATGATCCCAGGGTCCTGGGATCGAGTCCCGCATCCATCTCTCTGCTCAGCAGGGAGCCTGCTTCTCCATCTCTCTCTGCCTGTCTCTCTGCCTACTTGTGATCTCTGTCAAATGAATAAATAAAATCTTAAAAAAAAAAAAAGTATCCAGAGATGTAGAAAAAAACATGAGCAACGAGGAAAAATGGGTAATTAAAAAAGAACCAAATGGAATTTCTAAACCTGAGGAATACATTCTCTGTAAAGAAAACATCACTATCAGCTTAATGCCATTGTAGAACTACATAAAAAAGAGATCAGTGACCTTGAAAGATGACCTTGAAAGCATGCTAATAGCTACCAAAACACAAGCATGGAGAGGAAAAAGACTAAATAAAATCAGCAGAGCCTCAGTGACCAGTGGGGCAATATCAAGCAGTCTCATGTAAGTGTTAATTAGAATCCCGAAATGAGGGAGGAGAGAGAAGTCAAAAAATCTTTGAAGAATTATGGGCAAATTTATATGAAATTGATAAAAACTGTTAACCCACATATGTACTAAGATCGGCAAACCTCAGGCATATGATAATCAAATTTCTGAAAACCGTTTTGAGGGAAAAAAAAATAAGTACCAAGAGAAAAAAGACATTAAATATAGGTGACAAAGATGAGAGTGTCTTGTCACCACCAACAGTGCAAGCCAGAAGATAGTATATTGAAATTCTCTCAAGTGCTGGAGAAAAACAAACAAAACAACAAGTAAGAAAAAACCAAAAACAAAACAAAAACAAAAACAAAAAAACCCTCACAAAATAAGGAAACCAGCAGCTGTTAACCTAAAATACTAAATTGAGCAAAAATATATCTTTCAGAAATGAAAGCAAAATAGTTATGGCCAAATAAATGCTGACTTACACTACAAGACAACGTTTTCATTCTTGTGTGAATGCATAAGATAGTCCCTTTTTCAGTCATATATATGGGGTGTGCTGTTAGCTTTTTGGTTGTGTTTAAAACGTTCTTTATGTAATTATATTTTTTTATACAGTCAAATTTATTGATCTTATTTGTGAAGACATTCTGGTTTTGGGCAGTAGACCGTGCTCGAATATGATAGTCTATCTACACTCTGTGGTTATTATATTGCAATTTTGAAAAATTTGTTTTTGTAAGTCCTGGGGCTTGGTTTCTAGGTCTTATCAAAGTGTCTTGATACATTATAAGGATATAAGAATGTTTCATTATATGACATTGAAGTGCCCTTTAAAATTTATGTTTGAGAAGTGCATAATTAGAATAATTGATTTCTCTGTAGATAGAGTTCTTCAAAGTAACTTTTCAAATTCTCCAGATGTAAATGAAATATTTCTTCAAAATTCCTATCTAGAAATGTAAAATCATTGTTTGATAATACTTGGAATCAAAAAGTCGGCCAGCATTTGTGTTGAAAATGTCTTTTGATACTTTATTCCAGGCACAGAGATTAGATAAGCATCACAGGAGAAAGTTGTTGAGCTAAGGCTATTAAATGTCACACATCTACTTCACTAGATGCCATATTTTAGGATTCAGTGTTTGACAAATTGACTCAGGAGTTAACTTGTCATTACTTGTTCTATCCCTCACTAGTTCACAAGGAGACAGCTAAACTTGTCATCATGGGATTTCTTCTGACTAGAAAGAAAACTTAAAATTCAAAATGTGCACAGTTCACGGCAGAATTATACTGGTATTGCAGGAAGGTTGTTGCATTTTGGATTTCTTTCACTGCTTGCTGAAATACCCACTGTACCTGTTTGTTTATAAGCAAGCGGTACCAAATACTTTGTATATATTTAGAGTTTAAGTGTCAAGTTAAAAAATTATGTAAGAATCAACGAAAATTTAAACTTTCCCTTTACCTAAACTCCTGAATTTGGCAAGTCCTAATTTTGATTGTCTACATAATGTGGGGGCTTGATATTTCTCAGAGAAGTTACCTGAGTTACATAGTTTCAGTTAGACAAATTGTACCCAGCAATAGAGGCTTTTGATGATATGACATAAACGAAAAGGCTAAAGCAAGTCAGTACTATTACAACAAGTGTCAGATTTCTTCAAAAAGAAAATTACAGAAACAGGAGGTCAGGGCTGCTCTGATGCAGTGGAGAATAAGAACAGTTGATACATGTGTCAGAAAGCAAAAGATGAAGATTACAGGCACGCATGTCCGGGAAGAAGTAGGCGTTCTAGCAAGTTCAGAAATGTTATCGGTGTGTCTAGTAAGGTGCTGCTAGCTTTATCTACTTAGAGAAACATTTATAGAAAAGAAGCTGAAGGAAAGAAAGGTAGACTTTTATTTTCTTTTTAAGTTAGGGCTAGTGAATTACCAGGAATGTAAGATGAGTGCCCCCCCAACACAAAATAAAACAATACAAAAAAATACAACAACCTAGTGTTCATGCGGCTCATTTCTTTCTCTTTAGGGTGAATCCCAAGTAGCCCGTTCAGAGTTTGAAATCAAGATAAAAGAGTTCTACTTTGGTATAAATATACATCAGTGATTACTTTTAGCGTGTGTTTCAAACCAAATTTTTTCCACCTAGTGATACGATTTTAAAACTATTACGAACCACAGAATGCCGCACACAGTGCTCATGGCTAGACATATGAAAATGCTTCCTTCCTTACTTCTCTATGCAAGTTTAGGTTCTAGCAGTCAAACATTTATACATAGAACAGATGGTATAATGGAGGGCAAATCAGCTATTCATAATTAAGGAGGGGCACACATACTAAGCATCTGGACATTAGGGATAGGACATTAAGGAGAAAGTGCCAGGGAGGGTTATCTGTAATATCCTTGCGGGAGAGTTGGAGTAGCCAGCCAAAGATCAGGAGATACTTATTGCAATAAAATGTGATTTTTTTTAAACTGTTGTCTTTAATGTAGGAGACTGGCAGAGTTGGAGGGGAAAATATGGGCCAGATCATAAAGGCATTTTAATATTGAAAACTCCAGAGCTGGAGAAGGCAAATGATTAGGAAATGATGCAATTGGCTTTGCATTTATTTATTTATAAATTCATTTTTAATTTTTTTAATTGAAGTGTAGTTGACATGTAATGTTAGTTTTGGGCGTACACGTAGTGATTCAACATTCATATAGATAGTGAAGTGATCACCATAATAAATATGTCTACCATCTGTCACCTTAAAAGATTATTACATATTTTACATTCCCTGTGCAGTACATTGTATCCTCATGTCACATCTATTTTAACTGGATGTTTGTTTTCTACTTAGTTTGTACCCTTCCCCAATTTTCCCTATCCCTTCACTCACCTCCTCTCTGGCAACAACCATGTTATTCACTGTATCTAGGGGTCATTATCTATTTTTGTTTCTTAGATTCCACATATAAGTGAAATCATTTATTTGTCTTTCTCTGACATATGTCACTTAGTATAATACCCTCTCTGTCCATCCATGTTGTCACAAATGGCAAGATTTTAGGCTTTTTTATGGCCGAATAATGTTTCATTCAAACATATATACATGTATACATAGATGTATATACATATATTGTCAATGTCTTCCTTTATGTCTCCCCCCACCCTCTCTCTCTCTATGTGTGTGTGTGTCTTTATGAAAATCCATTCACCCCCCCGACTTTGTCTTTTGATTGGAACGTTTAGTTCATTTACATTTAATGTAGGTAATGATAGATATGTACCTATTGCCATTTTGTTGATTGTTTTCTGTTGTTGTTGTAGTTTTTCTGTTCCTTTCTTCTTCTTCTCACTTCCCTTATGATTTCATGACATTTGGTTGCTAGTGTTAAGTTTGTATTTCTTTCTTTCTTTCTTTCTTTTTCTTTCTTTCTTTCTTTCTTTCTTCTTCTTCTTCTTCTTCTTCTTCTTCTTCTTCTTCTTCTTCTTCTTCTTCTTCTTCTTCTTCTTTTTCTTCTTCTTCTTCTTCTTCTTCTTCTTCTTTTGGTGCAGATTTTATAGATATTTGGTTTTTGGTTTCCATGAGGTTCATATATCATATCCTTAATGTACAGTTGTTCGCTTTAAGTTAATGGTTACATTCAAAGCACTACATTTTAACTGCCTACCCCCCACCACTTTTTATGTTTTTGACATCACATTTTACCCATTATTATGGTGTGTGACCTTTAACTAATTATGTAGTCCTAGATGATTTTACTACTTTTGTCTTGTAATGTACATTCCAGCTTTGTAAGTTGCTAGACCAAATTCCTTTACTTTATATATTTATCATTACCAATGAGATATTTTTTTCTTTCATAGTTTTTAATTTCAGTTATGGCCTTCTCTTTTTATATAAAGACGTCCTTTTAACATTTCTTGTAAGTCTGGTTTGATGAACTCCTTCAGTTTTTCCTTATCTGAGAAGCTTCTTATCTCTCCTTTAATTCGGATGATAATATTGCTGGGTGTAGAGTATTCTTGGTTGTAATTTTTTTTTCCTTTCATATCCTTTGAATATGTCATGTTACT
Source organism: Meles meles (assembly GCF_922984935.1). Classification (NCBI taxonomy): domain Eukaryota; kingdom Metazoa; phylum Chordata; class Mammalia; order Carnivora; family Mustelidae; genus Meles; species Meles meles. The sequence continues at coordinate 39,081,578 of NC_060067.1, forward strand.
CCGTTTGGTAAATTTCTGTTGTAAAATCAGCTGATAGTCTTAAGGGGGTTCCCTTGTATGTAAGGGGTTGTTTTCTCTTGATGCTTTTAAGATTCTTGATTTAACTCCTGACACTAGTGATAATATGTCTTGGTGTGAGTCTGTTTGGGTTCATGTTATATTGGACTCTTCTGTTCCTGAACTTGGAGGTCTGTTTCCTTTACCAGGTTAGGGAAGTATTCAGACATTATTTCTTCAAATAGGTTTACTGTCCCTTTTTTTTTTTTTTTTTTTTTCCTTTATTCTCCTTCTGGGACTCCTATAATGCAAGTATTTGAATACTTGATGCTGTCCCATTGTTCTCTTAAACTGGGCTCACTTTTTAAATTACCTTCTTTTTGCTGTTCTGTTTGGGTGATTTTCATTCCCAAGTCTTCCATTCCTCTGCACTCACCCATTCTTCTGGATCCTTTAATCTACTGTTGATTCCTAACTTCCTTTCAGTTATTATATTCTTCAGCTCTGATTCTTTTTTATATTTTCTATCTCTTCATTGAAGTTCCACCTGTGTTCTTTTTCCTTAGATTTTAGTAAACATCATTATGATCCTTACTTCCAGTCCATCCGGTCTAGCTTGTCATTCAAAGCCATTGTTTCCTTGTTTATTTTCTGTTTAGATTATTGATTAAGTGGGGTATTAATGTCCCCTATTATTGACTCATTATCAATTAGTTCCTCTATGTTTGTTATTAATCGTTTATGTATTTGGGTGCTCCCATATTGTGGGCATAAATATTTACAATTGTTGGATCTTCTTGTTGGATTGTCCCCTTTATTATGATATAGTACCCTTCTTTATTTCTTCTTACTGTCTTTTCTTTTAAAGTCTAGTTTGTTAGATGTAAGTATTGGCACTCCAGCTTTCTTTTGACATCCATTTGTGTGATAAATGTTTCTACATCCCCTCACTTTTTTTATTTTAAGGTTTGTTTTTATTTATTTGACAAAGCGCAAGCAGCGGGAGCAGGAGGCAGAGGGAGAGGGAGAAGCAGGCTCCCCACGGAGCAAGGAGCCTGATGTGGGGATTTGATCCCAGGACCCTGGGATTATGACCCAAACTGAAGGCAGACGCTTACCTGAGTGAGCCACCCAGACACCCCATCCCTTCACTTTCAACCTATAGGTGTCCTTAAGTCTAAAATGAGTCTCTTGTAGACAGCATAATGATGGGTCTTGTTTTTCTATCCGTTCCGACACCCTATGTCTTTGGATTAGAGCATTTAGTCCATTTACATTTAAATTAATTATTGATGGATATTTATTTATTGCCATTTTATTATGTGTTTTGTTGTTTTTGGAGATTTTCTCAGATCCTTTATGTCTTTGTCACTTTTGGTCTTTCCACTCTAAGAATCCCCTTTAGTATTTCTTGCAAAGCTGGTTTAGTGGTATGACCATTACTTTGAATTCTTTATCTGGCAGATTGCTTGTCTCTATTTTGTTGTTTTTCTGAGATTTTGTTTTGTTCTTTCATTAGGAATATATTCCTCTGTCTCATTATTTTGTCTAACTCTCTGTTTCTTTCTATCAGTTTCGTTTCTCAGTCTTGAGATTAGTTTTGCATATTAGATCATGCTGGAAGCCCTGAGGAGTGGAGATTAGAGAGGTGGAAAAGTGGGAAAGGAGGTTTATTAGGAGGCATTTTAGTGACCTTAAGGAGCAGTGTGAAGACCTGAAATCAAACAATGCTGGAATGAAGAGGAAGCAGAGTAAATATATTCAGGAACAAGAATCAGCAGAATTTGTATGGCAGTGATAGGGATTGGGGGGGACAGGAACCAATTTAAAATCAGTTAATCCTGGGGCACCTGGGTGGCTCAGGGTTATGAGATTGAGCCCTGTGTTGGACATGCTGGTTGTGGAGCCTGCTTAACATCTCTCTCCCAACCCCCCAACTTAGGTGTGTGCATGCACACCCTCTGTCTTTAAAAAAAAAAAAAAAAAAAAAGAGAGAGAGAGAAAGAAAAAATTTAAATTAATCCTAAATTTCTGGTGGGATAACTGGGGAATTTTATTATCCGTTTGGTATGAGAAAGAGAAAGTTTTGAGATAATTGTGGCACAGTAAGATGAGGGTGTCCAAACATTAATATTAATTAGTATAATGGTTTACTACTTAGTTATTAATATTACATTCATTGAGTGTTGAGGTAAGTACTATTATTACCTTCATTTTGCCACTGATGAAATTGTGGCCTAAAGAAGGTTGATAACTTGTCCCAGGTCACAAAGGAATTGAGTGCAGAGTGAAAATTTGAATTTGGGAGGTGATTTTCCAGTCTCTTGACTGCTTTATGCTCTTGCTTTTCAGTCACATGGAGATCTGATCTGTGAGCTATAGATATAACCTGGAGACAGGGATTTGTGGTTATCACCTCCAGGAGAGGATCAAAGCCACTGACCTGAATGAATGACATGTCTCTGCAGAGTTCATGCCAGTGCACTGAGGTTCAAAAAGAGGAAGTGAGCTTGTGTAGAAATCGAGTGACCAGAAAGACAGGAGGAAAAACCAAAACTAATTGTATTTTTTTTCTTAAGAATGTTTTTTTTTTTTTTCTTAAGAAATGAAATCATCGACAGTTCTAAAAATGTTGAAAAATGTAGCTGCAAAATCCCATGATGGTGGCCAGAGTAGTTTCAGTTCACATATTTAGAAACAAAATAAAAGGGGTCAGGAAATGTAAGGGAGGTGAGACCATGAATTCAGAGAACTTCCTGTCTTCCTGGGGAGATGTGACTGCACAGGCAAAAGGGAGCTCAAAGGGGAGCTAGTGGTGGACGGAGGGTTTTTCTTCTCATGGATGAGACAAGATCATATTTATATGTATTAAGGATCATCTGTCTAGAAGTAAGAATTAAAAAAAACCTAAAAAAAAAAAACAAATCAACACCTGAATTATAATTTGAAATGCTTTTAAACTTCACAGAACATTATACATCCATGGGCATAGCAAGTTGGATTTCACAGTCTGGCATACAGCAATTGAGAAAGCAGCAGGTACAGATGGTAATGCTCTACAGGATCAGCAGCTCAGCAAAAATGACGTCCCCATTATTGTGAACAGCTGTATAGCATTTGTTACACAGTATGGTGAGTATCACAGAGTTTTTATTCAACCCGCCGAACTCATAGTATCATTCTTAGAGTTTTTAAATGGTACCTCCATTGGACTGCACTAGGGCTCTTGATATTTGTAAGTACATACGTGAAAAATAAAAACGCAGTCACTATTCAGCCAAATGCCATTCTTTCTCCCAATAAAATTCAAATTACATAACGTACTTTTACTATTTTCTTTTTCTCTCAGATGCATAAAAATTGTAAATGCCATATTGAAACAATCTGTAAGATGTATATTAGAAATAGATCGGGACGCCTGGGTGGCTCAGTTGGTTAAGCGGCTGCCTTGGGCTCAGGTCATGATCCCAGCGTCCTGGGATCGAGTCCTACATCGGGCTCCTTGCTTGGCAAGGGAGCCTGCTTCGCCCTCTGCCTCTGCCTGCAAATCTGTCTGCCTGTGCTCACTCTCTCTCTCTCTTTCTCTCTCTAATAAATAAATAAAATCTTTAAAAAAAAAAATAGATTGAAGACTATATTTTTTCAGAGGTTTTAAGCTTTCAGTAAAGTGAAGGGGAAGGCATAGTGTTGCCTCATAATCATGTTTTTGGAAATGGTAAACTGTGGGACAATATTGTGAAAGAATGGATTCTTTTGGTGCCATATATTCAAGTATGTGGGTACATTTATTTCATTCAACATGCTCTTGTTCACGTGTTTACATTAAGAATTGTGGTTATTATAATAGTTTTCACTTAATTTTAACAGGCATTTTTATGAATAGCTTCCAGGTAAAAGACAACTGGTTGACCATGTATGGTCTAGCTTCATTTTAATTTAATATGCTATGATAGTATTTTAGATGTACCTGAAAATAAAGTATGATTTGATTTTTTATGTTTATTGTCAAATTACTTTGAATTCCTCAAATTCCTCCTTTCTGTTTCATATTTCCTTAATACTCTAAAAGGTAGAAGTTTAACTGTGTTTTTATTTTTTATTTTATTTATTTTTTAAGATTTTATTTATTTATATGACAGGGAGATATCACAAGCAGGGAGAGAGGCAGGCAGAGAGAGAGGAAGGGAAGCAGGCTCCCCGCTGAGCAGAGAGCCCAATTTGGGACTCCATCCCAGGACCCTGAGATCATGACCTGAGCCAAAGGCAGAGGTTTAACCCACTGAGCCACCCAGGCTCCCCTAACTGTATTTTTAATATAAAAATGTTTTCTACCTGTTAATCTGTAGATTAGTGCCATTGATTTAGATTACAAACATGGAAAAGTAAAATGATTGATCTTATATTTTGGAAGGCAATTAACTTTTATTTTTGTTCTCTCAATATTAGACATGTCCTTGGGTGTTTTTAATTTGAAAAGAAGGTGTAATCAGTGAGAGAGCTGCTGCAAAATATTGTGTTATTAGTCCGTTACTTATTTATTGTCCGCTGTATGCCAGCCATTGATCTTGGTGCTGGAAATACAGCAGTGAGAGTAAAAAGTTAAAGACAAAGCCATGAATCATGGATTTCAGTATGAGAACCGACAATAAGCTGATATGAGCAAAATGTCAAAAATAACAGGCTATGAAGAAAACAATTTTTAGAAATTATAATGTGTGTATATTAACCTATTTTCTTCTGGGGAGAATTCCATTTTAAGTATTTTGCTTATTTCATATGTAATCCAAGTACAACTATCATTGATATTCACATTCACTGTGTTTGAATTATATATCTACCATAAATATGTATGTAATCACATTATTTGGCTATTACTTTATGAAGTTCCTTCCTATGATAGTATGTCTGTATCCTCCTTATCAGTGGTAATCATCTGTTCATTTGAAAATGGGAGAGGAGGAAGGTAATTGTCTTTATTTATTAGTCATTCCTTATTAGTGCACTTGAATTTCGTAGGTATAAATGAATTATACACATATTATGTTTTAGCAAGAGCATAACCTCATTGGGAATTTTCACATCATGTTAGTTTCATAATGGCAGAGGGTCTTTCTTAAGCTGAGAAATGATTAAAATAACTCCACTAGCTCCAGTGAATCCAATTTATTGTTTCTCTAGGGAAATCAGAAGTTTGTGGTGTTTCTTTGAATTTAAAATCATTAAGCATTAGATTGTTTCCAACCAAATTTCATACATTAAAACTACTTTGTAACACTGGCATAAGGTACAATAACTTGCATATTAAAGTAATAAAGCCAATGAAAGACTTTTCATGTTTTGTTTTGTTTTTAATGAGCATAACATGGGGAAATCACAATGTTACCAGCATGTATAGAAGGAAAGATACTATGTCTACTTAACAAAATGCCCAGTGATTAATAGAATGTAGGTGGTTGATTCGGAGCTTTTACAAAACTGCAATTATTTTGAACTTCTTGACCTTTATATTAAAATCTGAAGGCCAGGGACGCCTGGATGTCTCAGTCTGTTAAATGCTCTGCCGTCACCTCAGGTCATGATCCCAGTATCCTGGGATCAAGCCCCGCACCAGGAGCCGCCTTCTTTTCCCTGCTTATGCTCCCTCTCGCTCTCTGGCTCTCAAATTAATAAAATATTTAAAACAAATAAATAAAATCTGAAGACCAATTTTTTATGCTCACAGTGTCAAGGTTTGATCTTGACCAAGTTCACAGTCAAATTTGTAGAGTTTAATTTTTTTTTAAATGAGTTATAGTAGTTTTTTGCGGGGAAATTTATGTAAACAAAATTGTTTAAATTCACATGCAGTTAACTTATTTGAGTACTCACTATTAGAAATTCACTCAACTAGAAGCACAAGATCTCAAAAACTTAGTCACATTTTTTTTTGTTTTTGTTTTTGTAGAAATTGCTTATTCCTGCATTAAATAATCATTTATTGAATGCTTACTAAGTTTTAGTCATGGTTCACAGAGAATAAGACATGCCCCTTGCCTTCTAGGTATTTGCAGACCTTTGAATCAAAGGCAAACAACTACAGTTACATCTCAAATGTACAAAATTCTGTGGTAGAGAGAGTCAGCAGTTGGTACGAGGTGAATTTCACCTGGAGTAGGGGTAGTCATTGCTTCATGGGTGAGATGTGGTACCTACCATGATTAAGAGAAGTAGGAGCTAGTCAGAAGAAGAAGGCAATAGAACCTCTAGGAGGAGGAAAGTGTACGCCCATGTATAGAGTCATGAGGGACGTTGTCTTTTGAGGGAACTTTGTGTAATTAAATGTGGCCAGAGCTTAGTGTTGGAAAAATGGGAGAAAGGAGACAGGAGGGTTAAGCTTATTTGTGTAGAGCCTTAAATATTGTAGTATGTACTCAAACTTGCCATGTAGGCAGTGGGAAGGTGGTACACAGATTTTTTTTTTTTTTTTTTTTTTTTTTTGTACACAGATTCTTAAGTATGTTGGTTACACCAGCAGACCTGAGTCTCAGATCAAGCTGTTATCAGTGTGGAGGTGGATTGGAGGGTTGCCTAAAAATAGGGCTGGGTGTTGTGAAAATGTAGTGAGGAATCGAGTGCAAAAAATAACAGTACGTGAGATGAAGAAAAGGGGACAGTTTTGAGAGCAAGGTTATGATGAAAAATGTATGTGACATTTGTTTTGTTTCACTTTAATATTGTAAGTGAGAAAGAAAAGTTCTGACTTACAAAGGACTAGGGAGAAGGCAATTTCATGTATTGAGATACAGGAACAAGATAAAGAACATACTGGGACTGGTAGGTGACCTAGCAAATGGGACAGGAGACTTAATTCCTCAGATTTTTTTTTTTATTTGTCCATGACAGTTGTGTGTGTGTGTGTGTGTGTGTGTTATAGTTATCTTACAAAGAATCTGTATTAAAGTGTGTGTGTGTGTGTGTGTTTGACATCTTAGAAATTAAAACTCAGGTGAAAATGTGTATGTAGTAGTTGAAGTGATAGAGTTGGGTTCACCCTGAGAATTTTGTGGGGGGAGTCAGGAAGACAGGAGACTTGATGAATTTCTGCAATTTTTAGTAAATGCTAGATGGTAATATATCTAGAGGACTGGAAGTGTCATCATAGAGGAAAGGGGGGAAGATATGCGATCATTATGTCACAAAAGCCATGAAATTAAAAGAATTTTAGCATGGATTCATTTGGAATGTCAAATACTGCAGGGGATTCTCATTAGATAAAACAGAAAAGCATATAGAAAATAGGATGTCATTGGTATTCTTGATGAAGGTGGTCCCAGTTGCATGGGGATTGGGCACAGAAGCAAGACTGTGGCTCAAAGATGAACAGGAGTGAGGGTGAGTGGTAGGAACAATAAATATGGGAAATTCAGCAGGGTTTGGAAGGAGGAGAAACCAGAGACCTGAGAGGGGGGCAAAGGTACCATTTATGTATGTATGTATGTATGTATGTATGTATGTATGTATTATCATTACCATCACTCCTCTTTACTCCTCTTCCTCCTACTAACCTCCCCTATCCCCCTTAGTTTACATGGGACACTTAATGAAACAATAACTTTGTAAAGGAGATGACCAGGGCGCCTGGGTGTCTCCATTGGTTGAGCATCTGATTTTTGATTTCAGCTCAGGTCATGATCTCAGGGTCCTGAGATCAAGTCCCACACTGGGCTCTATGCTGAGTGTGGAAATTGTTTGAGATTCTCGCTCTTCCTCTCTCTCTGCCTCTCCCTGCCTCCTCAAAAAAACAAAACACAACACAACAAAACAAAGAAAAGGATATGACCCAACTCTTCATATAGAAGAAGAAAAAAGTGTGAAATGGGCAGAAATTAATATACAAATATGAGTGCAGAGAGTTAAGAAAAAATTTTACCAGAGAGTCTGTTTACTGGTGAAACTGGAGACAAGCTTGAATTCCGGGAGACAAAGAGAAGCTAGGGCACCTTTGGTTTAAAAAAAAATAAAAAAAATTGCAGATACCATGAAAAACTGGGGGAAGAGCTAACTAGGGGCTTGCTAACAGCTGAGGATGAGGCTGAAGTAGTTCATCAGGTGTACATTTTAAATACCTAAATTAGTGGGCGGGAGAGGCTCTTTCCCTCGTGTGTGTTTCTATCAAATCATGGATAATGATTTTGTCTTGCTCAATATCCCAACACAAATTTTTTCTATTTCTAAGGTTTAAGAGTGGTTTTGATTTTCAACTTTTTTCATATAATTTTTTTTAAACAAAGGTTTAGGATGCAAATATATCTATCAAAAGAATGGTGATCCTTTGCACATAAGTGAACTTCTGGAGAGTTTCAAAAAAGATGCAAGAAGCTTTAAATTGAGAGCAGGAAAACATCAGCTTGAAGATGTGACAGGCGTGTTGAAAAATTTTCTCTCTGACATTGACGATGCACTTCTTACTAAGGAGCTCTATCCGTATTGGATCTCTGCTTTAGGTAATATATGTAATATAGAACGTAATAAATGCTTGTCTTCTAATTTGATAATTATATCTTTTAAATCTTTGATCTGAGAATTGAAAGAAACAATGTACATAATGGCTTAGAACAGAAATTGTGCAAATATCAATTATTTGTATCTACCTCAAAAGAAATTTCTAGTAATAATTGCTAAGTAGCATATTAAAGTAATTCATAGTTTTCAGATTTCTTAGTGTTTGTGTTAACTTTGAAGTTTTATGGTCAGGTCCATGTATGCTATTAATTTCTCATTAAGCTTAAAATGAAAGGTGTAATATAAGTTTGATTTTATCCCATTCCCTCATTGGCTCTTTGCCTGTATCATTTACTCTATCTCTGTAGGGGCACATAACAGTATTTTTTTTAACTCTTTCCTTCTTCATTGAGGAAGTGGGTTGCAAGAAAGGCATGTAAGTAGTAGGGGTTGGGGATTTGCATTCCATGAAGGAGACCATATATATCACAAACCACTCTTCTTGCTTTTTATTCTTGTCTATTAATTAATTAAATTAATTAATTAAAAAAATACAAGTTTGCTATACTATAAGAGAACCTATTTAAGAAATGACCCTAGAAAAGTAGTTTATTTAATCACTTACTGGGTTAAATTGATTCAGTAAAACCTACATTTATATCTATTAATTCAAAATAACTCCTTTTACAGAGACATTACAAAAATGAAGACTTTTAAATGTAAGCATTACCTTTAATCCCATTTTTCTAATAGAACTATTTTCATTTTTATATATTATTTTATAGTGTTTGTCCTACACCTATAATTTATGTAATCCTTATTATAGTAATAAACCACAAGCATTTCTCCTATATCTATAGTATTTTCAAAACGATTTTTAATCTTCATTTTTTCAATTTAAAAAAATTTGTCATTGAATGTTTACAATAATTTACTAATATATTTCTCACTTGTACATTTAATCTGTTTAGGATTTTTGCAAAAGTGGCCTTTGAATTTGACTATATGATACTTCTTTATCGAGAAATAGGCTTTTTCAGTGAATGTATTTGTTTAATTTCAAATATAAGTGATACTTAAGGGATTAATGTGGAAATGATGTCATAAAACATCCACAGGTTGGAAAATTATCCCAAGAATGATCTGTATTAGTGTCAGCAAGAAGGGAGTGGGATTGTTATTAAAGCTTTTCACAATTGACCAATTCAGAAGCCTTTTGTTTGCCTCCTGATATTGCTCAAATCAATAGGTTCAACTCTAATCAAAAAGAGAGTTGACTGCATAATTTCATATGATATAAAATACGGAATAAGATAATATATCTCTTTAAGCCCAGTTATCTTGCCACCCTCATTTTTTGTTTCAGAAACATTTCTTTGTAATTTATAACTATGAAATTATTTATAGCATCTCAATAAAGGCTTATAATTTATATTTGTTGTAAAATCAGTTATCAAAAAATTGAGGCTTTTGCTCAATTATCAGGGTCTATGACGAAGATGTCTTTAATGTTGTCAATCTATCAGGAGGAGGTAGTTGGTAGATAGTGGCGTATGTCAAAGAGGAATGTGTTTATCCTTTACTTGAATGCGAATTCTTTGAGAATTTTCTTGGAGAAGGTTTTGGATACGAGGTCAGATAGCCTTAAAGTTATTTGCTTTTAGATCCAGCATAGCCCTGACTTATCAGAAGTGCCCTGTGTTGGATCTGACAAGAATAAACTGGAACTTTCTGGGTGACCTCATAGGAGAGCTCTCTTGGGTCCTGTGCGCTGAGGCAAAGAATGCCTTACAGTGTCATACTATCTATTTATATGATATATGATCTATTCTTCTAAGAACACCATTAAATTGTCTGAAGTCTGTGGCTAGCTGAACATTTCTTTGTATTCTCTGTATGACCTGAAATCTATCTTAAGTTTTACTTTCAAATTGCTTAAGCTTTACTTGAAAATATCATCTATTTTATCCTTATTAGATTTGTGAAAATGTGCTCTACTAGCATGACTTCTTATAAGTGTAGTAGAATTAATTACATTTTATTAAGTAAATACCATTACAGTTAGAAACTGGATGAGAAGAGGGTCAGTGTTTGGATTGTACTAGAGATGATAGATAATTCTTCATTCATTCCAGTGTAGTCCTTTGAATATAATTTGGGTGTTTTCTACTCTTGCTTTTAGAGGGTCATCTACTAGCACATTTAAGTCACCGTGATCATGTTTACTTTCATAGACCTTCCGTGCAGGCTGTATCAGTACAAAAGAGCTACCAGTTACAGTTTTGAATAAGAGTGTACTTCAAAAATGTGCCACAGAGTTTCTTACTTCCCCAGGGATTCTAGTGCCCTTTAAAAGTGACCGTGTACTTTTAAAGAATTATTAATGTGCTGCTGGCTTTCTGTGAAAATAATAGGTAGGGCTAAGCAGAAAATGAAAAAGTCTTGTTTCCAAAGGTAGTTCAAATTGAGAAGGAATATCTAAGTGCAATCTCCTTAAGGTACAAAGTCAGTACAAGTTATTTGTTTGAAGAATGGCCTTTCATTTCCCGTGTGAGCTAGCAGGTCAGATCAGACCACCACTACACATCTTTAGAGTCTAGAACTTCAGGGGTTCCTGGGTCTAGTTTCTCCAAGTATTTGACTTAGGAGTTTAGAAGAGGGAAGCATAATTCCTTTTCACCCCCCTCTCCATAACAGAGGGTCCATCCTCCTGTAAGTCTGTGTCATAGCTCTCAGGGCTGCACATGGTTTCTTCCATTGCCCCCTTCCTTTTCCAAGGAGTTGGAGGTACCAGGGTTGGTTGGTAAGAGGCCCTCTACATGAATCTGCAGGGTAATGCAGTTCATAGCTTTGGGATGGTTCACAGTTTTGGTAAGATTTTTGCGATTTCACACATACACACACACACACACACACACACAATCACAAATGTCATTTTCAAATAACAGATAGTGAAATCTTTCCATAGCCAAAGAAAGTACTTTTGGTTTATCTTTCAATTTGTACTCCAATATGAGTTCTTAATTGAATATATTCCTATTAGTTGAAGTTCAGTAGTTCATCAAGTGGGAGATAAAACGCAAACCTGGGTTTTGAAAGTGCTTCATTTTTAATTAGAAAGTATTAGAACTATAGCTTATTACCACGTAATGTTGATGTAAGTGCTTTGCCAGAATTAGAGAAGTTTGAATGTTTATTCTTTTGAAACTCGATTAGATCACTTAGTGAAATAATAATGAATACTACTTTAAAATAGTGTTAAAAGGCAGATGTGTAGTACAGACTATTAATTTAGGCTTAAGATTGTTTTGTGTTTTATTCTGTTTTGAACATCTAGATACTCAAGATGACAAGGAAAGAATTAAAAAGTATGGAGCATTTATACGTTCTCTTCCAGGGGTCAACCGAGCAACACTGGCAGCTGTAATCGAACACCTTTACAGGTGAGTGGTTTCATGAGCTTTCCTAGACATTTCAAACATGGCATTCAGTAAGTCATTGTATCTTCAATTTAAAACAGTGTAGCAAACTTTCCATATGGGGCTGTGAATTTCCCATCATCTCTTAAAAATGGTTTCAATCTACCAAAAAATTAGTAGAACTGATAAATGTGTTCAGTAAGGTCATAGGATACAAAATGAATATATAGAAATCTGTTGCATTTTTAGAGGCTAATAATGAAGTAGCAGAAAGAGAAATTAAGACAACAATTCCATTTATAATTGCACCAAAGATAATAAAATATTTTAGGAATTAGCTTAGCCAATGAAGTGAAAGGAGAGATTTGTACTCCAAAAACTGTAAAACACCGATGAAAGGAACTGAAGATGACAGAAGTAAATGGAAAGATATACTATGTTCAAAGAATGGAAGATTAAATTGTAAAATGTCCAAACTACCTAAACCAATCTGTAGATTTAATGCAATTCCTTTCAAAATCCCAACAGAAATTTTTATAGAATTAAAATCATGTAATCCTAAAATTTGCATGGAACCACAGAAATTCCCAAATAGTCAAAGCAATCTTGAGAAATAGCAGCAAAGCTGGAAGTACCACAATCCTAGATTTTAAGATATCCTACCAAGCTCTAGTGACTGAAACAGTATGGTACTGGCACACAAACAGACACATAAAGAAATGGAACAGAATAGAGTCCAGAAATAAACTCATGCTTACATGGTTAATTTATGACAAAGGAGGCAAGAATATACAATGGGGAAAAGACAGTCTCTTTAACAAGTGGTGCTAAGAGAACCAGACAGCTTACATGTAAAAGAAACTGGACCACTTTCTAACACCATACACAAAAAACAAACTGAAATAGATTAAATACCTAAATGTGAGACCTTAAACAATAAAAATCCTAGAAGAGGACATAAACTGTTATTTCTTTGACATTGACTTTAGAAAAATCTTTCTTGATGTCTCGTTGGGCAAAGGAAACAAAAGTAAAAATAAACTATTGGGACTACACCAAAATAAAATGCTTTGGCACAATAAAGGAAACTATCAACAAAACAAGGCAGCCTACTGAATGGGGGAAGATATTTGCAAATGACATATCCAATAAAGGGTTAATATTCAAACTATATAAAGAACTTCTGTAAGTCAATAACAGAGAAACATATAATCTCATTAAAAATTGGCAGAGGGGGCTCCTGAGTGGCTCAGTGGGTTAAGCCGCTGCCTTTGGCTCAAGTCATGATCTCAGGCTGGGATCGAGTCCCACATCGGGCTCTCTGCTCAGCAGGGAGCCTGCTTCCCTCTCTCTCTCTCTCTGCCTGCCTCTCTGCCTACTTGTGATCTCTCTTGCACGCTGTCAAATAAATAAATAAATAAAATCTTAAAAAAAAAAAAATTGGCAGAGGACCTGAGTTTCTCCAAGGGAGACAGATGGCTAAAGGACAAATGAAAAGATGCTCAATACCACTTATCGTCAGGGAAATGCAAATCAAAACTACCATGAGATATCACCTTATGCCAGTCAGAATGGCTAGTAACAGAAAGAAAAATAATAAGTGTTGGCAAGGCTGTGGAGTAAAGGGACCTGTCTTGCACCGTTGATGGAAATATGCAATAGTGTAGCCACTGTGGAAACAGTATGGATGTTCCTCAAAACATTAAAAATAGAATTACCATATAATCTAGTAATTCCACTACTGGTTTTTACTCAAAGAAAGTAAAAGCACTAATTCAAAAAGATATATGCACCCCTATGTTTATTGCAGTGTTATTTATAATATCCAGGTCATAGAAGCAATGTTAGGTGTCCATCAATAGATGAACAGGTAAAGAAGTGGTAGCAAGTATACACAAAGAAATATTACTCAGCCATAAAAAATAATGAGGTTTTTGTTATTTGCAACAACATGGATGGACCTGGAGGATATTATACCTAGTGAAGTAAATCAGACTGAGAAAGACAAATGCCGTATGATTTCACTTGTATGAGGAGTTTAAGAAAGAAATGAACAAAGAAAAAAAAGACACACGCACAAAAAATGCCAGATTCTTAAATACAGAGAACAGCTGGTGGTTACCAGAGTAGGTGGGCAGGAGGATGAGTGAAGAAAATGGTTTTAAAATGAAATTCCCAGTGAACTATCACTTTAGTGTTTCTTTCTGTCACTAAGGCCTGTTTCAGATAAATAGCATATGGAAAATTTCTTAAATGAATTAGAAATAATCAGGTGCAGCATCCCCCAGATGAATCCAATGCATAAGCACAAACTTTCTTGAAACTCATATAAGAGGGAAGCTGGAGAAGAGAAGGAAGTACAGAGACCAGAATTCTCTAGGATGCCTCTGTCGGGGATCATAGTATTTTCTCATGGTGGACTCTACAGAAACGTTTAATTCTTCATTATGAATTTGTATCTAACTGGTAATTCCAGCATTTTAATGTCAGACTGTTGGTTAGAGGAGAACATTTTAGAAATCAAATATTTTCTATGTCAAGGTGTGTAGTTTCCTCCCTTTGGGAGGAGAGGAAGAATTAATAGTTCCTTCAAAAGTGGGATCTCTGAAGGATGAGGAATGTTTGGGGGGGAAAAAAAAACTTCAGGGTGCCTGGGTGGCTCAGTGGATTAAAGCCTCTGCCGTCAGCTCAGGTCATGATCCCGGAGTCCTGGGATCGAGCCCCACATTGGGCTTTCTGCTCAGCCGCCAGCCTGCTTCCCCCCTCTCACTCCGCCTGCCTCTCTACCTACTTGTGATCTCTCTCTGTCAAATAAATAAATAAAATCTTAAAAAAAAAAAATTCTCCATTGAAATGAAAGGCTGGTTTGTTTTGCTGTCTGCAAGAATTGCTACAGAACTTTGACAAATGCGAATATGGTTTAAGGAATTATCATTGTAGCCACAATCCTTCCTGCACGGATGCAGGACTCTATTGAATGAATTTTGGTGAAGTTGGATTCTACTAAAACTACCTTATTTGAGGTCTACATTCAGAAATTCTTCGCAAATTTCTTTTTTTGTTATGTTTCTTTTCCCACTACCACTTCTCATACATGTAAACTTCATTTCTGTAAAACTGATTTTCTTATGACACCATACAAGTGTAGTGTGTATGTTATATAGTCCTATCCCTAAAGAGACATTGGAACAGGTTTTTCTTCAAATACTTTAGTGTATGACTGGGTTGCTACAGTTCATTAAGTTAACATTTTAAACATTGATTTATACTTAATTTTTCTTAAAATCTGTTGATTGAGAGAGAGTGGGCACACTTCTTGGGGTGGGTGGAGGGGGGAGAGAGTTAAGGAGAATCTAAAGCAGACTCCCTGCTTAGTGTAGAAACCTGATGTGGGGCATGATCCCCAACCCTGAGATCATGACCTGAGCCAAAACCAAGAGTCAGATACTTAACCAAATGAGCCACCCAGGTGGTTAAGAATCTTAAAATTCTTAGTTCCGATTTGAATTGAGATCATGAGTTCCTGTCCTCCGCCCTCCCTCCTTTTCTTCAACTGACATATATTTCAACTGGCTATATTTTAGTGCCTACTATGTACAAAACAGTACCTATTAACATTCCATGTGAACAGAAATATTTGGTAATAATACATAAAGACAAAAAATCTTAAAGTCCACTGTTCCGAACTGAGTATCTGGATGTCCAAGTGAACGCCCAGGGGTGCTGCAGGGCATTTTGTATTTTTTAGGGAAAAAACAGCAACATTGGGACAACTTTTAAAATAAAGAATTTTAGCATAGGCAGGAGGATTGAGTAATTTGTCGTGGGTTGACATCCAGGGGATGCTTCACATCTAAAGGGGTATGTGAAAAGAAGATAAGTACAAGAAATGAGTGGAGGATATTTTCTGGCAAACAGGTATGCTAGGGGATCAGCTGGTTTGTTCCTGGCCAGCAGGTGGTTGTGAAAGGCTCAGGGGGTCATGTAAAAACATTTAGATTTTATTCCTTTAGGTAATAAAGAGTGACCAAATCCATTTACGGACAATAACCCGTGAATGGGATTGACTGGGAAGAGGTTAGAGCAGATGCAGAGAAACGAATCAGGAAACCGTTTCCTTGGGCTTCTAATGAGAAGGGCTGAGTGAGAAGAGACTCAGTGGGCAGACTGGGAATACTTGGGAATGACAGTGTGTGGGGCAGAGAAATAAAGGAAGGGGAGGAAAATATCCTAGGGCGGACTTTATGCCAGAAACGAAGGCAGCTGCAGAAATGGAAGAGGAGAGAGGTAAAGACTAGCAAAGAGGTGTTCTATGGCAGAAGGAAGTCTCACAGAAGGCAGGAACGTTTGATAGAGTTGTCAGAAGTTTGAGAGGTCGATTTGGATAAGGTCAGGTTGATTTAGCATTTAATTCCATCCCTGCCCGGGATTACGGATGGCTTCCTCCATGACTAACATTTACTTAATTCCATTCACCAGATATTTATTACATGCTCCAGGGTGATTAAAGCAAGAGTCCCTGATGGGGCGATGCTTCGATTCTAGTAGCACAGGCAGACCAGCAGATAAATTTTCCAGATGTTTATAATTTAGTGTGATAAAAGTACAGAAGTGGTTTTGAGAGGGATGTCCACAGTTATTATACCCCCCCCCCACTAACTTGCCATTCCTTTTGCATCTTATAAATCACACATGATGATTACATTTGCTCTGTCTCTGCTGTGCAATTTGGTATTTTATTCCGAGTTTCCTACATCATCATATATATATATTCCTGTCACCTTTTACTCTTTTTTGTAACTACAAGAATCTGCTTTTTATAGACCAGGGTACCTACCTTAGTCTTGTTTTATTCCTTTGATACAACTGGTCTCCTTTTTTTAGTATATATTTTTAAATTTACAGATGTAATTAGACAATTGAGCAGAGTCCTATTATATATAGTCAGTGACACATATCAACAGATACCTCCATCTGTGTATCACTTATGGTTATCATCTGTGCATTTTTATCAATGTAAATTTCCTCTTGCTGGGGTTACACATGTAGTATTATTTAAATCACTTTGCACTTAATGTTTGTGAATATATTTTACCCTTGAACAATGCAGGATTTAGGGGCACTGCTCCCGGACGCAGTTGAAAATCCACATATAACTTCTGACTCCTCACCTCTGAACTTAACTACTAATAAGCCCACTGTTGGCCAGAAGCCTTACCAGTAACATACATAGTCAGTTAACATGCGCTATATGTGACAGACGTGTTACATACTATATTCTTACAGTCAGGGTTAGAAGTCATGAAACATTTATATTTGTGGAAATATAATTTTTTTTTATAGATTCCATTTATTTATTTGACAGAGAGAGATCACAAGTAGACAGAGAGGCAGGCAGAGAGAGAAGGAAGCAGGCTCGCTGCTGAGCAGAGAGCCCGATGCGGGACTCGATCCCAGGACCCTGAGATCATGACCTGAGCCGAAGGCAGCAGCTTAACCCACTGAGCCACCCAGGCGCCCCTATAAATTTTTTTTTATTTGTACTGTATTTGTGGGAAAGAATCCACTTGGAAGTGGACCCACACAGTTCCAATTGTGTTGTTCAAAGATCACATCACGGTACTTTCAGGGCTTTCTGTAAAACCCACATGTTGTAGCCTCTTCGTGGGGAGAGTTGACTCCTCTGTTTGTGTCTGTTCATTGCAAAAAGCCGTTCTTAATAATATCCAAGAAAAGTATAATTGTATTTTTAAATTAAGTGTTTTCATTTTGAGAGATAATATCCAATTCTGAATAACCAGACAAACACATGCTGTCAAGTATTTTCTCACCTGATTTGCCCTTCCTGGAAAACTCAGCTTAGCCTTGAAGAACCATGAATTTGGGGGCACCTGGGTGGCTCAGTGGTTAAAGCCTCTGCCTTCGGCTCGGGTCATGATCTCGGGGTCCTGGGATCGAGCCCCACATCGGGCTCTCTGCTCGCAGGGAGCCTGCTTCCTCCTCTCTCTCTCTGCCTGCCTCTTTGCTTGCCAGATCTCTGTCTGTGTCAAATAAATAAATAAAATCTTTAAAAAAAAAAAAAAAAAAAAAAAGAACCATGAATTTGGAACTCTCTCCTAAATGCTTCCCAATTCACCTTTCCTGCCTTGTTTCCTGCTTACCTACTGCCCCCTAGTCCCTCTTTCATTTATGCTTCAGTCCCTCTGGTCATTTTCCGCTACTGTGCAAGCACATCTTTATGCCTTAGCTGCAGGTTGCACCATATCTGGA
Source organism: Meles meles (assembly GCF_922984935.1). Lineage (NCBI taxonomy): Eukaryota > Metazoa > Chordata > Mammalia > Carnivora > Mustelidae > Meles > Meles meles. The sequence goes on from NC_060067.1 coordinate 39,099,745, forward strand.
ATTACTAGAATATGGTGGGTCCCTCCTCCAATCAGCAAACAAGTACTGCTTTGTAACTTGTAATTGTATCTTCTTTTAGTTTTTTTCTTATGTTCTTAACTAGACTGTAAACTACTTAGAACAAAGAACCACATTTTTCTTTAAATCACCACCATACCTGTTACATCAGACACCTTCAGTATGTGTGTGCTAAATAATGATAAATGGTTATTGTGACTAAAGTTCTATGAAATTTTCAAAAGAAGTGTGTGGTAATGAGCTGTGCTTTTCTCTAACAGGGTTCAGAAATGCTCAGAAATCAATCACATGAATGCGCATAATTTGGCCTTGGTCTTTTCATCCTGTTTGTTTCAAACTAAGGGACAAACTAGTGAAGAAGTGAATGTAATCGAGGACTTAATTAATAATTATGTTGAGATATTTGAGGTAAATATTTTATATCCTGACCTTGTTAAAATAGTTTTGATATTACTGTTGGCAAATTTAAAAATACATTTTAGGATGTTTATAATCAAGTCTTTATGAATATCTAAAAATAAAGGATAATTATATGATTTTTAATACATTAGATACAACTAGCCTTTTAAGCTATAGCCATTCCTTTACATTTGGCTTCTTTGAAAGCCCTCTGGTATCTTTTGGACAGAATATTTCAATTTATGATGTTTCTGTTTTGTTTTTGTTTTTCTTTTTCTTTTTCTCTTCAGTATGTGCATGCAGTAAGTGTGTCTGTTCAGAGGTGTGAAATTATGAATTTCACAAACTTGGCAATAAATACCAGGCTGATAAATTCTGTAATTGAATGCATTTTAGTGTTTTCTTTTAATTGTGTCTGAGTTAGAAATAAAAAACCCTGAAATAATTATCATGTGGTTTTTACTAAGTTAACTGTTCTAATTATTTGACTTTCAATTGGCTATTTTATGAAGTCAGTATATTCATGTTTCATCAGAAAACTGTCAGAATAAGGATGATTTCTTAGTTGAAAGAAGTAAAAATAGAGGAAGTAAGCCCAGGATTTGAATATAATGGATCTGAGTCAGAGGTCCTGTTCAATCACCTAATTACCACGGCATCTTAATTACCACTGGCATGGCTGTCATTTAACCTTTGGGGCACTCTTAAATAGTGCTGTATAAGACTTCTTGTTTTCCAGGGTTATGGATATGTTAGTTGAAATCAAGTGGGTTAATGTAATAGGTTATTATATGTAGACTTCTTACATTCTTAATGTAAGTGATCACAAGATTCTTTAGCCAAGGGAAAGAAACTTTTTTAATAAAATAAAAACACACAGTTTGTATCTTAATTTATGTAGGAAAGGACACCAAAGTTGTTGGGTTCTCTTTGCTCTTTGATCTCTTTTTAATTTTCTTTTTATATGTGTCCACTGTTTTTGATCAACAGCAGCTTCTTCGCAATAATTCTGATGCTGGAAAATGAAAGAATTTGGGAAAAAATGTGTGGCTTTATGTGCTCTCTTTATTTTCTATTTTTGTACTGTTACATAAATAAAAAATCAAATGCTTATCTTCATAGTTTTGCTAATTCCAACTTGAAGTGGTGGAAATTTCATATGCACTTAATGAGCATTTCAGTTTGAGACTTGAATGTTGTCTCTCAACCTGCATAAACTCTAGCAAATCATTCATCAGCCCCTTGCTTATTAAATTGCTTAGTGATATAGCTTCCGTTGGTGGAATCCACAGCTTGAAGTGATGTCATCATAAAATGCTCTGAACTTTATGGGGCTCTGTTATGTTGGCTTTATTTCTGCCCTAGTTGTGTGGGCCCGTGCTGATTAAGATGGCCATTCTCATTTATTTTTAAATTGTTGGTCTTTAAATTCCTGAAGAGTTATGTGAGGATGAGTACCATAACTCCTTGTATTTTATTAGAATATCCCAAATTATATTTTAAACAGGTTAAAGAAGACCAAGTCAAACAAATGGACATAGAAAATAGCTTTATTACCAAGTGGAAAGACACTCAAGTGAGTAGTATTAGTTAGATCTCCAAAGAATTAAAAAAAATAATAAAATAAAACCACAAAAAACAAAAACTTCTGTTGTAAGTAAAGATGTTTGTTGTATTTATTTTTAAGTTCCTATATGAAGCAAAGTAAAAGTAATGGGGGAAAAAAAAAACCTAGATAAAATAGTTGCATAATTCTGCAGCAGGATGCTTATGTGCAAAATGCCAAAGTATGTTAAAATAAATTTTTCAAAATACAGAGGGAAAAATCATTATTAATCTTATTAATGCCCTTTGTAAAATCAATTTTATTTACAAATGCACTATTAAAAATGCCAGTGGATTTCAAAGGAAGCCTTTAAAGCCAAAAAGATACTAGAGTAAATTGAAAACTCAGCTCTATAATGATTGTTTCCATTATGATTTTGAAAATATAAATTATTTCTTCTATGCTTTTGCTCTGCATGCTCTCCGATGATTACATTAGTGGAATGTTTCTAATGTCATCTTTGTCACATATGCTAATTTATGTCTTAAACTGACTATTTTCTAAATCTTCTTTTGCTTTCTTCGGTTGCGTGTGTTCAGGTTGCACAGCAGTTTTCCAACGTACCTTGCCTTGTTTGATGAACATTCGTTAGACTTTCTTAAAATTCATATTTAATCTTCTAATCACTTTGAATTATAGTGGATTCAGGTTACCAATGTAAATAATATCCATAGGTCAAATATATCCTGTTTATAGATATACTCAGAGAATGAGGCAGATGCTTCCTTATTAGTCGACTCTACATTTACCTTATTCCTGAAATATTAGAGAAGTCATGGAACAATTCCATAGCAAGGAGGGAAGGAAAAGCTTCATTTCTAGTACCCAAGGTCCCTGAGTACTAGTACTGTGATAGAGTACTTACCTAAGAAAGCATCTCCTCCATTTTGACCCTAAGTATTAATGCAGCTTTTAGAGGAGTTAATCATAACACTAAAAAACCTGGCTCCTTATCAGTTCTCTTGAATTACTGCTTTTTAGGGAGTTTTAGTCATGAAATAAAGGGTTGTGTGAGTCCAAGGGATAATCTTTGGCAGCATAACCTATGTTGTTATTAGATAAAGTATGAGTGTCCTTCTGCATTTTTCTTTTATATTCATATTACAGTAATGAGTCTTGGCTGTTTTTTAATTAAGTCCGTAAGTAGAAGAAAAGAATTGTCTATAAAACAGAGTAATTGGACCAGAAAAGTGGAAGACTTTGAAAAAACCTGTTTTTCTCTAATCCATTGAAAACTCTGCTATGGTGTTTTTTCCTGACAGTCTCCATGTCTTATCCCTGTTTGAATTTCTCAGTTATTCTTGTTTCTGCTTCTCTCTATGAGTCCTTTGTGTTTGCGTTTTTAATTTTTAAAATGTGTCCTTCCTGGAGAGTTGTTTATGCAAACACAGTGAAAAATAGAAATGTCAACTGTATCTTTTCTCCCCTTGAATTTTTGTGTAGCATCGAAAGTGAGGAAGAAAAATTGGAAATAAGCTTTTCTAAGTCTCTACTGCCAGTATAATTAAGAACTTCCTCAAAGTACATTTTTAATGTTTTCCTCACTAATTTCTTCATCAGGTTTTATTTTTAGGCAAATTGATCTTTGGGATGATTGTTTCTCCAATATGATCATTTTTTTTTTAAATTGGGAGATACTATTTCTAAGTGGTTACGTAACTTAAGGCAGTTTCTGAAAAAAGCTGCTCAAAATATTTTTCATAGATTCATTTGGTTTTTCGTTACCCTTTTCCACATTATACTGTCGATGTTCATAGAGATATATTATGGTTTTTATTTTCTGGATTGTCTCTTCACTTAATATGTCTGCTGGGATATAATAGTGACCCAAATATTGGAACACTAAATGGTTGGCTAACAATAATTAAAATAAAAATTTATCTTTTCATCTACTTTATTCTTTTACTTCACTTTTTTTTTCTTTGCTAAATATATTTTCTCTATTTTTAGTTTTAATATAGCTCCAACCTAATTTATCCTCAAATGTCATTTTTGGACGTATCTCTTTGAAAATTTAGCAACTCCTTTTTTCCCTTTTTATTATTGGTATTGTACCCACACTGTGGCTTAGAGCAAGTTACATATGGATCATTTTCGCTTCTCATTTTGTTTATACTATTAACACACATGGCGATGGCTCTTACAACTTCTGTTGTTGACGTCAGCATATTCCTTCTCATTGTAGCCAAATTCATTATTTTACTAAGAATATAAGAGTATTCAGGACATTAAACTCTTGATTAAGAGATGAAAAAAAAATGGCCATTTGTGTAGATTCCTTCTCAGCTGCATCTGGAAAATGGGTATTATTATGCTATCAACAGGCTCATTTCACTATTATGAAATATTTGGCTTTGTGTCTTAAGTGTCATACTTATATTTGCTGTTTTCACATTTGCCCCTTTCTAGGTTTCCCAGGCTGGAGATTTGTTAATTGAAGTGTATGTAGAAAGGAAGGAACCTGACTGCAGTATTATAATTCGGGTGAGTCCTAATGATGTATGTAAAGAGTACTTTTGGAAGTTGCAAGTATTAATATGCATTAATTTGTATATCTTGAATTTTCCATTATTTCTCATATTTTACCTGTCCAGTTCAAAAAACGACTGATTGATAGGATTCACATTTTATTCCAGTATCCTCCAGAAAGTCCATGTTTTAGTCATTTGAAAAGAGAACATCTTAGGTGCTTTACGTTATGGTTAAGATTTTCTGTAGGTTCTAGGGAAAAAACTGACCTCAAATACTTGTTCCTCCCCCTTTGTAGTATCTTAGCATTAGGCAAGTTAACTTACTCTGAGTTGCAATCATCTCACCTATAAAATGAGGAAAATTAAAGTATTTACATCATATCATTAATGTGAGTCCTCAACAGGATACTGCTTATAAAACACTTAGCAAATTGCTTGGCACATAAGTGTTTAATAAATAATCGATACTACTAGTCCTATATTATTTTTATTATTTATTAATGGTCTTCCACTCTTGTATTCTAGACTAACTTTCTATCTTCCAATTGATTTGAATATTGGAGAACTCGTCTTTTTTGAGAATATGAATCTTTTTTTTTCTTTTTTTCTGAATTAAAAGGGTCCTTCTTATTCTCCTCTTCTGTATTTCGTCAGCCTTAGGGAGAGTAACAGTGATAATTCAGATTCCTACTCAGTTAAGACTACATTCTCTGTGTGAGGAAGACATTCTGCCATCTAAAGTCCAACGTTTAAATAGAGTCTTATATCATTCTGGACTTTAGTTTTGTTAAATATATTGTAATATTCATTTATATTTTTTAATGATTCCATATTGTGTCTGTGTGGCACTGGTTAACTCACTTGCAACATGGAGTGAACTACTACGGTCATAAGTCCCTAAGAGCAGGAGCCTTGCCACTCATTGGCCACATCAAATTTCTTATGCTGAACGTGGTATGCTGATAATAGGGGACACAAGCAAGTAGTACAGATAATCAGCACAAGTTCATCACTAATGCTAGAAGAGGTATTCAAAACACATGACTTAGCTCCACATACACACTCTTTAGTAGCTCATTTTAATTTTATCTTACTGACAAGACCATAATACAAATTACTAAAATTGAGCAAAATTCTTAAGTATATGCATATAAAGGACTGTCAGTTTCACCTTTAACAACCCCAAATTCTCTTTATTTTTTATTTTTATTTTTTTAATGATTTTATTTATTTATTTGACAGAGAGAGTGAGAAAGGGAATACAAGCAGGGGGAGTGGGGAAAGGAGAAGCAGGCTTCCTGCTGAGCAGGGAGCCTGAGGCAGGCTGCATCCCAGGACTCTGGGATCATGACCTGAGCAACAGGCAGATGCTTAACAACTGAGCCACCCAGGCCCCTCCAAATTTTATTTAAAAACATAACAAAAACCATGTAAAAATAATTATTAACATTTTTTTTCATGCTTCAGACTTTAGAAAACTCTTCAGTTATATTGATTTCAGCTGGTCATTACCTCGGCCCCAGGAGGCCAGTGAAGCAAGTAATGTCTCAAGTTCACATGAATACAAACTGGGAATTAAATAAGTGTTAAAGGCAGAACACATACCTTGACCATCATATTCCTAACCTGATGATCATCATACTGATTTGTATATTCTTTGGAGTAATAATTTCCAAAGCATGCTTTGGGTAGTTCTAGTAGTTCTGGGGGTTCCCTGTCCTTGGGAGTCTTCTGGGATAAGGGATGGAGTTCCAGTTTTCCATTCCTTGGTCAACCTCCTTCACAGTTTAGTGTCTTAGTAATTTATTATTTTAAGAAAGGGTTATGCTTCTTAAAAAAATGTTAAAGCCATTCAGGTGAGCAGCATTATGGAAATGATTCAGCCAATGTTTCTACTACTAAAAGTTTTCCAATTTTCCCAGATGGTGAGTTTTTATTCTTTAAAGATTATATTTCACTGGGCTTTTAAAAAGAGAAACCAGTAGACGTTATTATATCATTCATACATTCTGAAGAGTCCTACACATTCCACAAAGTCCAGAAGAGAGACCGTAGATGCTACCTGTAAGAAAGTGTGTTTTATGTTACTTACATAAGTGTGAACACTTTTGCTTATGATTGGTACTGGACAGGAGAAATGGTAATGAGCACATTCCCTTTTGAAGAACTTTTTAAATAGGTACATACTTTCACTGAAAATGTGCAAACTAGGTTGCAGTTGCAGTATCCCAGTGTTTAAAACATCTTCTGTTTGTTTAGCATTAGAACTAAATTCATATTGAAGAAAGTCGCTTGCTTTTGTCTAGTATGCCTTTAAGAACGGTTAAAAAAAATTAAAAAAAAAAAAAAAAGAAACCAGTCAGAATTCCCTAAAGTCCCTGAAGAAGATGGTGTGGTTATGCCATGGCCTGAGGCTTTGGGACTCTTGTGGAACTGGCCCCAGGGCTGGCACAGCAGACTCTGCCCTCTGCCCTGAAATCCCGGCTCCAGCTTGCTCCCGTATCCCACCATCTGTTACTGGCACGGCAGGGCACACCACAGCCCACTAAAACCCTGGAGCTTTTTGGCATGGTAGACAGCAGTCGATTGTGTATCATTCAGGGCCCAGACCGAATAAACCAAACCACTGTGAACTCTTGATTACTGAACTGATGAGTGAAAATTTTTAGTCCTGGAATACCATTAGATTCTTTGTCTGGTGAATCCTTCCTTGAGTGATCTAATGGCTCACTAAGTGAGAAAAAAAAATCCTTCCTGATTATGTCTTTACTGTAATATCTTTTTGCACTCACATTAAAATGTATTCTAGTTTATGGAGAAGAACTGAACAGGCTGTTTTTTCTCTGTGCTTAGAGAAGCTAGGTAAGCATACTAAGTAAGAAACTTGGAGCATCATAAGTTGGTGGATGGGGTGAGTACTGTCGGTGCTGTCATGAGGTGACTTCTGTGTGTGACATACATTCTTGAAGGAATTTCGCCTCTCCTACAGATATCTCCTGTGATGGAAGCAGAGGAATTAACTAATGATATATTAGCAATAAAAAATATAATTCCTATGAAAGGTGATATCTGGGCCACATTTGAAGTCATTGAAAATGAAGAGCTAGGTAAGTGATTTTCATGCTAAGATTCTTAAATTCCTTATAGTGTGAAGAAGTGCTATTTTTGTGACAAGTCGTTACACACGTGTTTTTTAAAGATTAACATCTCATTTTGAATTCCCTTCTACCTCCGTGCATGTGTTAATATGTTATTGCCACTTGAGAGTGCCCTCCTATGGTTTTACTCATCTTGATAATTATTTTCTTGACTATAAAAATATAGTGCAAAGCATTAGGCATCTATGTTGCTGTTTTATGAAATAGGCCTTTGTTTATAAGGATAAGCAGTTTGATTTGTAACCATATTTTATATGGCCACCCACCTTATTCCTATATAGTACTCTTTTAACAAAAACAGAATGTTAATTTAAAAGATTAATATTTTAAAGATTTTTTTTTTTTTAAGATTTTATTTATTTATTTGACAGAGAGAGATCACAAGTAGACAGAGAGGCAGGCAGAGAGAGAGAGGGAAGCAGGCTCGCCGCCGAGCAGAGAGCCCGATATGGGACTCGATCCCAGGACCCTGAGATCATGACCCAAGCCGAAGGCAGCGGCCCAACCCACTGAGCCACCCAGGCGCCCTAAAAGATTAATATTTTAAAAAACAATTTGTTTTAAGCTGAGTGGAAGCTTATTTATTTATTTATTTTATTATTATTATTATTATTTTTTTTTTTTTTTGGCTTTTTCCCTGTCCTCTGTCTTCAGTGGAGTGGATCAGATATTTTGTCATCTTTTATCTCAGAGACGGAAGGATGGAGAGAGCTTTTAAAACACCTTGACTACCCCAGTAGTCAAATGCTGAATAAGCTTTACATTCTAATGACACTATTTGGTTGTAAAGACCTCTAGGAGGAAAAAAAAAAGAAAGATGCAGAATGTCTTTGTACCTTGACCATCTGTCTAGCTGATACCTACTAAGGTCTTGGGACCCTTTCAAGTATAGTTGTCAAACTGCCAAAAGTAAAATCTTGCCACCTGCAAGCTCAAGATAAAAATTAAAATTCAACATCAAAATACCCCATCGTGTATCATTAGGAATTTGCAGTCAATGTTAGAATGAAATGAGATGTCAGATACTTTGTCTTTCATTAGTTAATCTTGATGTTTTCATATCTTTTTATAGTGCATGATTCTTTAAAAATCTAATTTGTATTAAAAAGTACATTTTTAAATAGTCGTTGTCAAGAGTCCATGACTCCCATGCTTTGATTTGGTTCACACTGTGTGTCTCCCCATACTCAGTCACTCCATTTACCGGAGATGGCCTAGTGGATGATCACTATGAACGCCTCCCCCAGCCCAGCTTCCAAGCCCACTTGATTTGGTTCAGGCTTTACTTGTCCTTTCTGTAGAGTTTATTGTTAATTACGATTCCCTTTCCTTTTGAAGGTCTTCACTCTGTTTGACACTGCATGGATTCTCCAACCTGGCTCTCTAATCATTTTATCTCATTTGTCAGTTCTTCTCGGTCTATCCCTTTATTGGTAGGTTTCTACTGACCCAATCTCCTTTGCCATTTTTACTTATTTAACATGTTCTTTATAGATAACCCCTTCCTTCTTTGTACTTGCCTAACGAGCTGGTGTTTCCCCAATGCGTCTTTATTCTCCCCCATCTGGGCCAACAGTTGAACTCCTCTAAAATCCATACTAAGCGTTCCTTTGCTCTTTGTCTTACCTTATAGTGCCCATCACATGGATTTATATTTGTCTCTTGGGAGCTCCTCGGAAGGAAGGGGGATCTTTCTTTTTTCTATCTCTGGTGTCTGGCATAGTGCCTTGGACATATTTGCCAGATGATTAAAATCTACTGAACAAGTGAAGCACAGTCTTTGCATTACTGTAGGTATACGGATGGTGCAGACTTTTGCTTTTTTGTTGTTTCAATTTAGGGAAAGGGGGTAGGTCACTCTTCATCATATTTGTGAGTAAAAGATAACTATTACTGCCAAAAGTATCTTTCTAAAATTACAAATAAAATCATATTGTTCCATTGTTTGAAACCCTTTCCTTATTTCCTCATTGCCTCTCCCTCAGTATTCAAATAACCTCAAATAACCTTTCCTCCATGATGATGTTTAGATCAACATAGTTCTTCTCACTGGACTTTTTCTAATTACTAGTTTATCATCTATAATACTGCACATTATCTAACTTGTAGAATAGTAGTGTGTATATATCTGGCTCTGCTAGATCCTATTTTTTTTTTAGGACATTTACCATGTTTTTTAGACCCTTATATGTGTCACTACCTCTAGTATAATGCATTGATGTGGAATATACCCCACAAATATCTTGTTAACTGAGATGGAACAAAAATAGATGCATTCTGAACCTGAGTGACTTGACTTGGACTGTTGCTCTTTGGATTAGACGTATCAAAATGTGGAAGGTACATGGAGTGATTTCTGCTTACAGATTAGGAATCACTAGGAGATCTCACGGCCAAGCTTAGCTCTTAGACAGCTGATTGTTTACTATATGCTTCTGTTCCTGTTGTTTTTATTTGGAGATCAGTCACGGATTTGGGGGTAGCCATCCTCTCCCCACTACTCTCTCTCAAGGATTGAATCAAAGCAGATTCCTATGTCATATCATTGGAGCTCTGTGCCTTTGGGCATTGGCGTTCCTGACTGAGAGGAGTGAGCAGAATGAATGATAGATAGGAATTATATAGCTAGAAGAGAGATTTCAGTATATCTGGAAACATTGTTGCTGAATTTCTCTTGGAAAATGGGGTTGCTTACATTGAAAGTGACTCAGTATCAACTTGCATATGACAATTAGTACATCACAAATGTAACATTGGATTGTTTTTTTGTTTGTTTGTTTTTTGGCTTAATTAATAAAGTTTTAAAGAGAATATAAAAAAAACTTAGACCTCAAGTTGTTTGGATTCACAAATTTCTAAATATGTAATCAAAGGAACACCCCCACACACCAAGAAAAACATTTGATGGAGTTAAGAATTCAGATTGTGGAGGCCAAGAAAATTAAGGCCATCCCACCTCAGGTTTAGCCTTAGCATAAGTACAACCATCTTAGGTCTGGCAGCCATCTCAGACCCCTGTGCCCAAGGGCTGAACTTTCCCCCACCCTGCTTTAGTAACCCCCACCCTGTTTTGGTTTCAGGAAGCCCCACCCTGCTTTAGTTTCAGAGACCCCCACCCTGCTTTGGTTCCAGGAATCCCCACCCTGCTTTAGTAACAGGAACCCATAAATACCCCTGCCTTAACTAAGCTCCGGGTCCAAGTCCCTACTCTGCTGTGTTGGGTATGCTTGGGCCCAAGCTTAAGCTTGTCAAATAAGCCCTCGTGTGTTTGCATTGGTGCTTGGCTCCTTGGTCGTCTCTCGTCTCTCGGACGCGAAAACTCGGGCATAACAAGATTTGGCATGGTTTTAATATTTGTCCACTCATTAAGTAGAATTCACTGGAAGAGAAAGCTAAGATCACTTTTACTGCTTCTAAGGGAGCGACGCTAGGAGAGCAGCAGAGGCGCCTGTGATTGTGCTGGCTTACTGAAGCAGATGGGAACCTGTGCGCTCGCCTGACCTTCTGAAATGTTAAAAGCTTTATTTCTAGTAACTTGCAGGGAAGAGAAAGTGAAATATAAAAAGAAGATAAAAGTGAAGGCGTTGGTAGTCACAAGATTGTAGCTGATGGGAAGAATGTCAGCAGGTAATTGCTGCTTTTTCAAATGTAAATATAAAATCCCCCCAAGTAACAAAGTAACCAAAAATAAATAGATAGCTAGATAGGTAAATAGGTAAGTAAGTGAATCAGAAGTGCTGGGTTTTTTTTTTTTTTAAGGTGTCAGTAAATTTTAAAGCAATAGTTTTCTACCCTAACTTATCCAGTGCCCTTTTTTATAATAATTATTTTGTAATGTTCCTTTTACCCTTCTGAGATAATTTATTATGCTTACTTTTTTTTTAAGATTTTATTTTATTTTATTTTATTTTTTTGACAGAGAGAAACACATGGAGGGAAGCAATAGAAGCAGGGGGAGTGGGAGAGGGAGAAGTAGACTACCCACTGAGGAGGGAGCCTATAGGGGGCCCCATCCTAAGATGCTGGGATCATGACCTGAGCTGAAGGCAGAGGCTTAAGCTTAATGACTGAGCCACCCAGGTGCCCCTATTATACTTACTTATAAGCAAATTAATATATTTCCCTAATTATATAAAAATGACAGGAAAATATATATTGTGTAAATGCTCAGACACTCCTAGATGGCTGAGGATAATGAACATAGATTCTTAAACCTATAAATGGAATTACCATGGATGCGACAGCTACAACACAGACCAAAGCATGTCCATTTGTGACTCATGTATCATTGGCATCATTACTGTCATTGGTGAAATACTGTCTTAGTCCATTTGGGCTATTCTAACCATTCTGTAGCCTGGGGGCTTATGAACAGTAGAAATTATTTTTCACAGTTCTGGAGGCTGGGAAGTTTCACAAGATCAAGGTGCCAGCAGATTCAGTGTCTGGTGAGAGCCTGCTTCCAGCTTCATAGAAGGCTGTCTTTTCCCCGTGTTCTCACATGGTGGAAGGGAGCTCTTTGGGGTCTCACTTATTTTAAAAGGGCACTAACCCCACTCATGAGGGCTTTGTGCCCATGACCTCCAAAATGCCTACCTTCTAATACTGTCACATCAGAGATTAGGTTCTGACAAAGAGTCATCTTGTTTTGCTTTTATGGTAGTCAGATTGATGGGAAAATGTCATATTAAAACCATGTAAATATTTTGAGAATTTATATGTAAAGTTGTTAGACTCTAGGCTCAATTTATGAATTGGTTTTCCCTCTAAATGAATGTCTGGTGGGACATTTGAAATTTGTACTGGATAAAGAAAAGTCATTCTTTGTCTCATTCTTTGAAAGATGCAAGCATACTTAACCCCTGCTGCCAGTCACTAAGACAAGCTGAAAGAGAAGCTGTAGGAGAAGGTACTGCCTTCATCTAGAGCTAACCTTCTCAGGTATGCTCTTAGTATAACGTTTTGTCTTAAAACTGAAGCTGTCCTCTGCAGATGCAGTCCCATATCTTCAGTGCCCTCCCCTGCTGAAAAAAAAAAAAAGTAAATAAACAAATAAATAACCACCCTGGGGGCCTCATTTGAGTAGGCTCCTGCACTGAGAAGTTCAAGTTTGGGAAGCAGTTCTGTTCTCAGAAGCATCACCACAAAGTGTTTTCTTGTTTCTTCCTCATAGTTACTGTGATGCAGAAGATCTGTTCTTTTTTTTTTTTTAAAGATTTTATTTATTTATTTGACAGATCACAAGTAGGCAGAGAGGCAGGCAGAGAGAGAGAGAGAGGGAAGCGGGCTCCCTGCTGAGCAGAGAGCCCCACGCGGAACTCGATCCCAGGACCCCGAGATCATGACCCGAGCCGAAGGCAGCGGCCCAACCCACTGAGCCACCCAGGTGCCCCAGATCTGTTCATTTTTGATCAAGATTCTTTCCAGCCCCTCTCCTGATAATACAGAAAGTGCTCTCACCCTCTGAGTGTGGACAGGACAGAGCAAAACTTGCATAGCTCTTAGGATTCAACTACTGAGGGAATCATCGTTGTTTCAGGAAATCCTATGTCATTTCTGCCAGAAATTTAAGGACAGCACCTGTTATTTGGAGTGGACAATGGGTTGTTCTTTATTTAACAAGGGAGGCCAGGTTATTCTCTGAACCTGATTTTCAGATATTGATAATGTGATTTACCTCGCTAAATAAATAACCTTTTGTTCTCAAGTAACATTTTCTTCTCAAGTAACTACACTGAATTTTCAGCAATATTTAAGCTATAGATAGTATGCAGCTGAGTTATTTCTAGTAATGCCCTAATGCCAGATGACGTGCATCCCATATAATCTATCATGACAGATGGTTGCAAATGGAACGATAAATACAAACTTATTTATTTGTAGGAATTTATATTCCAGCAATGTTTAATGTCTCACTTGTTCCCGCCTCCTATCTCTTCAGGTGGATTTTAATGCCATTTTATAAAGGTAGCATTTGATAGACTAATAAATACTTACCTTTTTATCTCATGCTTCAGCTCTTGCTTTTATGTAGGAACTTAGATCTTCAGGATTTTCATTCTTCTAAAGTATTTCATACTGTGATACTGATGAGAAAAACATACTTGACAAATTTTTGGCAAATTTGTATTTCTGTATCTATGGTGTCAGTTATACTGTGATTTCAGTATAACTAAGAACACTTTAGATCTATAGTATCTACTTGTAGCAGCGACCCTCTTTAATACAAATGTTCTGATACTCAGAAGTCTTATTACCAATTTAATCTTGTAAGAAGGAAGAAGGAGCTTTTATTTCACTCCAAATACTGTTTTCCAGTTAGCAATAGAATTCTCATTTCTAAGCCAGCTGTGGTTTCATCAGTTTCCCTGAGTGCAGGATGTCGAAACTTTCTTGGTATTATTTCCTAACCATCTTCTCACCAAGGATAAGCAAGATACCTTGTTTGGTCCTCAAAAATATCTTAGCAAGTTGATGCTTTTTTCCCCCAAATTACATGTGAGAAGATCATTTTGTGGGACTTTACACAGTTTCCCAAAATAAAACTGAAGTGTGGTATTTAAAAATATTGGGCTTAAAAGTGAGGTAGATTTGAGGTTCAAATCTTTGTTCTTCCCTTGAACCAGCTAGGGTTTGACTTTAGGCAAGTTGGCTCTGATCTTTGGGTTTCTTTACATGTAAAATATGAATGATACCTAATAAAGTGTGCTGAGCAGATTAAAAGTGATTATGTATAATATCTGATTCATAGTTATTCCAGAAATGGCAACTGCTAATTGTATCAGTGGTGTCCCAGAGATTGCAAGTAGTAGAACCAAGGATTCGGTAATGCCAAATGTAAAGAGAGTGCTCATTCTATTACTAGTCGTTTTTTTTTTTTTTTTTTTTTAATACAGTTAATTCTAATTATAGCCTCCATTAATAGAAGACAATCATTTATGGAGTAATCAAAAATCGAATTTATAACTTGGGCAGTTTATGGGAAATTATTATTTTTGTCAAACCTTTCAGAAAATTACTGGAATTAGTGGTGCCTGGGTGGCTCAGTTGGTTAAACATTTGTCTTCAGTTCAGGTTATGATCTCAGGGTCCTGGGATCTAACCCCAGTCTGGCTTCTTGCATCTCTCTCCCTCTGCCCCTACCCCCAGCTCATGCTCGCTTGCTCTCTCTTACTCAAATAAATAAAATCTTTTTTAAAAAATTACTTGAAGAAAAATGGAATCGATAAAGCACAGAAGATTTTGTCTGATTTTACAAAGAATTGTTTGCTGATTCATTTAAAATATTTTCTATTAATTATAGGCCACCAGAGAAATTCATGAGATACTTTATTCCTTGAGTATTTATTGAACGTCTATAATGTACTTATCAGTCTGCTATGTACAAAGGATATATTTGTAAATAAAAGGCAGATTCGCCTTTAAGATGTATGGCTTAGTAGCTCATTTTTGTTGTTTTGTGTGTGTGTGTGTGTGTGTTTGGTAATTGCTGTCATCATACTGAGTAGGCTTGCTCCAATAAGCATAGAATTCAGGCTGAATTTCCTCATACTGAACAGTAAGCACAAATCTGTTTCTTTAAACTGGAATCAGAAAAATGTATTTTCTTTTTCTGTGGACCTAAGATTATTGATAAGTTCTGGAATGCTGTGGTCATAGCAGGGGAGATCAGGATTAAGGAGGATGTGATATATTTGGTCATTTTACTTTTGATTTTATCACCAATTAAAATATCATGGTTCCTATATGAGTATGATGCTTTTGACATGCTCTTTCTTGTTTGTCATTAGCATTCTTACTTCAACTGAAAATGAAAAGCCAGAATGCTATGCTCTTTGTATTTAGGAAGGGATGAAAGAGTTGGATTGACTTATACATGGCTATGATCCTGAGAAGGCCGCATCAGCATCTTTATGTTAAAGCTGATGTTCTTGCTATTTCAATCATGCCATTCTCAGGGTACTGTGAAAAGTTTTGAATTTCCTTTTTTTCCGAGCATATGTTTCTGCTCTAACATTTTATTAACTGATTGCCTTATTTTGATCAGGAAAAAACCTTCTATGAAGCTTTGATTGTAATTGAAAAACCAGGTGTTTTTCACTCTATGCTAAAAATTTGTGATATATTTAAAAATATGATTGCCTAAAACAAAACATATGGATGAGTATTTATCAAGGAGAAATCTGTAAGATGTCATTAACTTCTTCATTTTAGACTATCGTATCAATAGTTACTATATGATATTGCCACATAATATTTCTGATTGATATTTTTACTAATAGACATAAATGACTTAGTATTTTATGATTCTTTTCATCTATTCTCTGTTGAAGGCATATTTTATAAATTCATATTAATTGACTGATATTTTCAGCTCTAAATTGTTCATTGGTATTGATCAGAAATTATAGCATGCTAATCATGTTGGGATAAACAAAGGTTATTACTTACTACTGAACAAAATTAACTTTGCTAGTCCTTTTACAGTTAATTACTTGCATATGCAAATAGCTTTCCATAAGCAAACCAGAATGTTACCTGAATTAAAAAGAAGATGGGATAAGAAACTAGTTTCTTTTACAAAAGGGTAGCATTATTTCTGAGATTTTATCTAAAGGATAGTACCTCTGATTTTTTTTTCCAAAAGCTGAGTAACAGATATCCCTGCACAGATTCATTTATACAATAAATTAAATTTCATCATATGCTTAATGGTGTTCTACGTGTTAAGGTCTCTTATATGTAGTCGTAGCATTGTTATTGTATAACATAAGATGTGGTCATATTTTTTGTTGCGTACAGATCTATTTTAAAGGATTTTTAAAAATTTGTAAAAACTGATCATTTTTTTTTTTTCAATTTGATTTGGTTTTATTTTTTGCAGAACGTCCTCTTCACTACACAGAAAATGTGTTGGAACAGGTGCTTCGGTGGAGTTCATTATCTGAACCTGGCTCTGCTTATCTTGTGGTGAGGAGATTCTTAACCATCGATACAATTAAACACTATAATGGTAGGTGTTGTTATTTCACATTGCAACTACAGTTGAAACTTCAAGTGGCTAAAGGATACTGATCATGGCATAAGTATTATGTAATAATGTAAAAAAAATGGGAAACTAAATACAGAATCCACTTGATGCAGTATTGGAGGATTGGAAGGAGAATATATGGACAGGAGTCCCAACTGCCGTATTCAGACTTTCCTGGAAAGTAGCATTCTGCTAATAGTTGGCTAATTTGACAGTCCCAAGTTAAGGTTTTTATAATGAATGGTTTCTATTTTTAAAAGGACTTTTGCAGTACTTAATGTGTTTTTCTAAGTTTTAAATAGATGGTGATTCTTCTTGAATTATGTTTCCATTTGAAAGTTCTCTGGGCATTCAAGAAATGCAAGTTATACAAGCTCTGAGACTGAGTGGTTATTGTTAATTCCCACTTATTTTGGGGTGATTTGTGGGCAAAAAAAAAAAAAAAGAAAGTAAAGAAAAAGGGAAGTACAAAATGTTATACTTCCAATAAGTATACTTGCCATCCAGTTAGGAGAAGACCTATACACATGTAAGGTTAAATAAGTTAGCTAGGACAAGGGAAACATGCCAGCCAGTCTCTGAACCCTTGTGAACTATCAGAGAACTTTTATTTTCAAATTGATTCTTCTGTTATTAACTGACAAATGAGAGAAAAGAATTTCTGCCGGCGCTCTACATAAACTAACTCCGAAAGCAAAGAATTTAAGTTTTATAAGATAAAATTTACTACAGTTTTGCAATTGATATTAATAATGACTGTTACTATCTATCTATCACATATCATTAACTGAACTTTGTACCTAACAAAACTCATTTCAAGTTGTTTAAAATTTCCAAATGGGGAAAGAGAAGTACAGAGAAATGAAGCAATTTGTCCCAGATCATGCAGTTACTAAATATTGGATTTGAGAACAGATTGGTCTGTCTTCTAATTTTATATATATGTACAGCTCTTAAATGCTATAAACCTGCTTAGAAGGATTTCAGGCTCTCCAGCTAATAGCCGTAGATCAGTAAGCTCTTAATTGTACCATAGCTAATATGATGCATTCCTGATTTCATGGTAGTGTCCTAGCACTAGGATAGACTGGAACAGCAGAAGTTGATTTCTCACGGTCTGGAGGCCAGAAGTCTGAGGTGAAGGTGCTAGCATGGTCGAATTCTGCTGAGAGCCTTCTTCAGGATGCAGACTCCCTTTTCTATCTCCTCACAGGGTGGAGAGCAAGGAAAGGCAGCAAGCTCTGTTGTGACTCTTAGTATGATGCTAGTCCTCTGGGAGCACTCCACCCACTGACCTCATCTAATCCCACTTCCCTTCCTAAAGGCCCCACCAGGAGGTAGGGTTTCAACATAAGAACTCTGGAGAACACAAAAACATTCAGTCTATCACGTGTCCTTTATATCGCAAATATCTGTCCTGCATCTTGTATACTTACCTGAGAGCATTTTGACAGAAGGCAAGCAGTGTAACAACTTATGTGTCATTCTGGTCTTACATCTAAACAGGTATTTTCTTCTCGCTGGAGAAATTTAGCCTTTTAGAAACCATTATTTTATTTTAAATTCTTTTATTATAACTGTATATGTTTTTGACCACATACCCACACCTCTTCGGGATTGCAGCAGAAATTTTCTCTAGTCCTACAGAGGTGACATGATATAGAGCAGTAGTTCTCAGGTGGGTTCTCTTTTTGTTCCCCTGGGGACATTTGGCAATGTCTGTAGACATTTCTGAATCACAGCTAAATACAGTGATGTTTCTGGTGTTTAGTGAGTAGGGACCGGAGATGCTGTTAATCATCCTATAAAACATAAGACAGCTCTTCACAAGAATTATTTGGCTCCAAATGTCAGGGTTGCCAATGTTGAGAATTTCCCATTTAGATAATCTGTGAAATCTGTTCTAGCTCCTAAATTCTCTTATTTCATGTTGACACTGAGATGAAGAAATAGTATCAAGCTTATGAACCAAGACCTGTCCACATTATGAAATATATATAATAGGTTCTCATGGTTTCTTTTCTTTTAGAAAATCATTTTTTCAGGTACATTTTAATTTTTCTGGTGAGAATTTTTCTTTTCCTTTTCCAAGTATTCTTCTGAAATGTGTCTAATTTACCATGTTACAGAATACTTGAAACCCATACCTAGACATAGTACCTTAGGTCTTGTTTGAATGCTAGTGGATTGGCAGATGAATGAAAACAGACAAGAATAAGATCTTAAAAAGGCTGTGATATAAAAGAAAGTTTTGTGCAGGTAGGGGCGGGGGATAACCAATGCAAGAATACTATTACGTGCCCTTGGTCTTTAATGAAAAAAACAAGAGCATACACATTGAGCTGGTTGAGAGCACTCACATCTGAGTAGAATCCTTAAGGTTGCTTACGGACCCAGAGAAATGGTAGAGTTGGAAACTGCGCTGGCTCTGTCTGTAACTGGGTCAGAAGATTAGGTGTCAGCCTGATGCCCGCGTATTCCTGCGTGTCCTCTTCATGGGTTTGGGAGTGTGTCCTTCTGGTATGAAAGTCATCGGGCTTTTGTAAGGTATAGACAAAACATCTGTATAAAAAATGGAGAGCCCAAGCAGTGGAAAGCAGGCTCAAATGATAGGATCAGGGATTTGAAGGAAACATTCTCTAGGGTAAAATGTCAGCAAACTTTTGTGTTGCTCTCCCATCTCTTTCGTTCCTCTGATGGGGTGGGAGCCATAAAACACATGCCTGTGCCCTGCCCTGTCCCTTCCTCTGGTTTCCAAGTGAGTATCCAAATTGTAATTATAGTTTCTGTAGTTCTTTCTACCAGGAAATTATTTCTCTTTGCATGGAAAAAAAAGTCAGGTATTAGAGTAACACCAACAGCGAATAGATTAATTGGACCATTTCATATTAGTAGTTAATGTATTTTTGGTCAAAAATAGGAGTGCCGATGCAGTAAATATTTTAAGAACTTTTTTTTTTATCTTCTAGGTGA
Source organism: Meles meles (assembly GCF_922984935.1). Taxonomy (NCBI): domain Eukaryota; kingdom Metazoa; phylum Chordata; class Mammalia; order Carnivora; family Mustelidae; genus Meles; species Meles meles. Next base: position 39,119,401 of record NC_060067.1, read on the forward strand.
TAAAATTTTTATAATTTTTTTTTAATTAGAGCTTGATTTATATTCAGATTGTCAAAGCAAAATAATCTCTTTCATTATGGTTTGCTCTGCATCTTTGTGAATTTAAGATTGTCATTTTAAAGCAACTACGCATTTTTTTAAATCAATTTCTTAGGTCATGATTTGTTTTCCGTATAATTCTATCTTGCAGTAACCTGGAGTTTATAAATACTTCTTTTGGCGTATATTTGGTGATAGATTTTAGGTTGGTTAGATATTCAGTCTACTTTGTCTCTGTCTTGGCAAATGTCTCCTAAATCAATCACAGTGACCACCTACTCCAGAATCATTGCTCCGTTCATTACATCCACTGCTCCTTAAAATTGGGATCTAAAAGGAAAGGAATGAAAGTAAATCAGATGTGATTTCTCTGTCAGTTTGTTAGCAGAAAAACTGGAATCATCTCAGAAATACATTGCTCTTCATGACAGAAAAGGAATAATGTGAAGGGTTTTTCTTTCTTAACATTTTCTTACTTTAACCTGGGGAGCAAGTGGAAATTAGCAGAATTTGAAACAAGGGTGGTTGGTTGCAACCACATTTTTTTCTCAGTAACAAATAGCTAATGTTTTAACATTTTGTCAAGATAAAAAGTAGTACTATCTGTGTTTTTCCATACTTGATGTCTAGTTGCCTCAGATGTTACTATCTGCCTACCTGTCCCTATCTCTGTTCCTGTGTGTGTGTGTGTGTTTGAGTTTGTATATATACATGACTTGCACTCCATTAATTGAATTTTTCTGATTTATATAACAAATCACAAGCATATACTTTTTTACATTACATTTTCAACACCTACTTGCTAAGTCAAACATTTTATCAAATAAATTTAAAGGCTTAGGGTAGTTTAGGGGTTTTCATTCCCTTCATTTTCTTCACGTTATCTGAACAATTTAAAATGTTGGCATCACAAGTAGGAGTGGATTTTAAAAATCATCCAGCACTTAATTTCTGTTCATTCATTTAAGGTAATGAAGTAGCACACTTTACTTTTATAAAAGTATATGAGAGTAAATAAATTTTCTGTTGTCTCTACTTAGAAATCAATTTTGTGCTCTTCAAAAGCAGCATTTTATTTCTTAGAAACATTTTATGCCATTGCCATTATTGTAATGAGGAGTTAACTAACTTGAAAAGAAAGATAATAGTCCTCAAATTTCTTTTCTACTCCATGGATTATGACTGAGACTTTACGATAGGGAGAATAAAACTTCATTTAATTTGCCATTTAGACTTTGTCATAGCTAATCTCACTAGACTGTCTTTTGTTATCATTATCTCTTGTATTGAGTTAAGCTTCAGCATCTCTATCACAGGTAAACCATAAATGTTTATCCATATACCATATCCATATATAAATGGATACTTTCTGTAAGGCTCCAGAATAAATAATTTTATGTTGCTAAAGTCTTGTTTTAAGCATTAAAGATCTTTAAAATTACCCAGATAGAATGTGAGACATAGAATCAAGTTTTAATGATCTCAATAGGGAAGAAATACTTTTAAGATATAAGATGTAACTCAAATGTAGATCCCTGTGGGTTTCTTAACCCACTGAGCCACCCAGGCGTCCCTCCCTGTGGGTTTCTAAATTTAGATTGCTGCATATGACAGATGCTTTGGAATTAAATTTGCATTAGAATAGAATAGTTCAAAATGCAACTGCTTCTGGCAAATACAGACCTGGAAAGCTACACCATTCACTATGAACTGACTTAGGAAAATAAAAGAAAATTCCAGCGAAAATAGTACAAGTCCATAAATCATAGTCTACTGAAATGATTCGCTTTCCATTCCCCATCAAATCCTTTTAAATCCAAATGTGTATAAACGTTGAAGGTAAGCCTCATCCACGTCAAATGGAAGTATCCTCTTGGAAATTGATGAGTCTTTGATATTCACTATGAAGCATGAATGTTCTGACTTCTTTTAATATTGTAATTCTGTAGTGAGAAAACCAGCTGGTAAGTTTCTATTAGGAATCTACCAGGCATCTACTGTGGAAAATTTGAAGGATTGTTAAGCATTATCTTTCCGCACAGGAACAGAAAATCTAAATGTATGAAGTCTATTTAAATTCTAAGGCTACAAACACAGCGTGCGGTACATGACTGCTAAGGGCCAGGAAGGGTATGGAGAGCTTTCAGGCACCAACGAGTGGTTCATTTAGTTGACTGTTGACATTTCTTCCAACACCAATGTCTCTCATTTAACAAAATATCATTTCTTGTTTAGTTTTTCATATATGGGTTACCCTCTATAACAGAACAATGTCTTATTCTTTTATTCATTCAAAGTACACATTGAGTAAACTTTTTAAACTATAAATGAACAAAACACTTGGTTGGTGGCCAAGTACCAACTGAATATCCCAGCAGGGCCATCTCAGCTTTTGTCTGGATGGTTAGGGAATGCTTTCCAAAGGAAATTAGCATCATGGTATTATTGAGAAAGCAGGATATAGCCTTCTGTTTCTTGGGTTTGAATGCTTTGTGAGAGATTAGGATCGGGAGTATAGAAGGGGTTGCTGGTTGGTATGACATAGGGGTGGGGTCACTGAATTCTGTTTTGGGATGTCTTAAGTTTTAGTTGTCAGGTGCCCAAGGGTATATTGTCTAGAAGGGGTCTAAATACCCATCACTACAGAGCACATTATTTGGAACATGGTTTTAGTCTTTGGAGACTATAACATCATGCAGTTGTAGTGCGAAAGTAAGAACGTTAGAGTACTGAGCATGGAATTACCAGTATTAAGGCACGGATGTATCTAAAGAGGCCCTTTGTGTGAAGGAACCTTCAGAAAGGTTGCCAGAAAAGGACAGAGCAATGTCATGGAATCATCAAAGGAGTAAGTTTTAGGAAAAATTGTGTTTAACAAGGTAAAATGGTACACAAAGCCAAGAAAGGTACTGGAAAATGTACTATTATTATGGTGATGGTGGTGGTGATCATGATAATAATGACCATTACTTGGCAGTGTCTCATTTTAGAAAATAGAATTCTATGTTACATGTTAAGAGACTTGAATTGTAATTATAGGGCATTTGCTTCCTAACCTTGTCACAAAATTTTGTGAGCCACAGTGTTCTCGTTTACAAAATGAAATTGTATTACCTGTACTTCCTACTTTAGAAAGTTGTATGGGGGATGTCTAGCGAGCTCAGTCAATAGAGCATGCAACTCTTGATCTCAGGGTTATTATAAGTTCAAGCCCGACACTGGGTGTAGAAATTACTTAAAAAACAAACAAACAAACAAAAAACCTCAGAAAAGTTGCCCGAGAATCAAATGCGGTAAGATACATGAACACTTTGGAAAGCCTAAAGTGTTACCTATGTGTTTGTTAAGAGTATGCTAAAAACAACATCTTGATTTAATATAAAAGAAAACATCATTTACTTTGCTAAAATTTTTTTAAAGTTTATTATAATTCAGTGTAACAGTAAAAACAGAATAGAAAATAGTTTCCACTTTCTGTAACTTGCACTTCAGTTATATGGCATGGAATTTCTGGCACTTTTCTAGTCAGTCCTTCAATAGTAATTATGTTTATAATTTTGTTATTTATGGAGACTCTAATTGTAGAAGAATGTCAACAGACTACTAGTTCTATTAAGCATTGCTTCTTCAGTACAAGCAGCATGAAGGAAAATAGACTGGGAATGAGTCAGGGGACATATCTGGCTTTTTCTAAGACATAGATTACTTTCCAGCAGCTATTACCAGTTTGGTTTCTACTCAGGTGCAGAACTAAATTTTACTGAAATGCATTTTGATTGAATGTCATTTTGAATGTCATGTCATGCAGCAAGAACAATGTATCTGAAATTCTACTTTCTCCACATCATAAAAAATGCACATGTTCTTTGTCACATGGTTATTTGTCTTTCCAGCCTGGCTCATTTTCCTTAGCATAATATCCTCTAGGTCCTTCAGACAAAACAAAACAAAACAACAAATAAATAAACAGTAGAATCAGACCTATAAATACAGAGAACTGGTGGTTGCCAGAGGGAAGGGGGTGGAATGGGGGAATTGAGCAAAATGGTAAAGTGAGTGGGAAGTACAGGCTTCCAGTTAGAGAATGAATAATCACGGGATTAAAAGGCACAGCATGGGGTAGGGGCACCTAGGTGGTGCAGTCAGTTAGGTATATGACGTTGGTTTCTACTCAGGTCATGACCTCAGGTTCTTGACATCAAACCCTGAGTCAGGCTCTGTGCTCAGCATGGAGTCTGCTCAGAATTCTCTCTCCCTCTCCCTCGGCCCCTCATGCTCATGCACTCACTCTCTCTCTCGCTCTCTCTCTCAAATAAATGTTTTTTTTAAAAAGGCATAGCATAGGGAATAGTCAGTGTTATCATAATAGTGTTGTAATGGGACAGATAGTAACTATACTTTGGGGGACATAGCATAAACTTGTCAGGTCACTGAATCATGTAACTGAAACTAATGTAACATTGTGTGTCAACTGTACTCAAAAAAGAAAAAAGAAATATACATCCTCTATATAATCGATGTCAAAGAAAAATATGCATAATTTTTAATTTGTAGGAAATTTTTAGCTATTAGGTAACAAATATTGCCAGTATCACATGGCCGTGGCATGTTTTCAAGAGGATGTCTCTCCTGGAAACTGCCCATTTGCCTCCGTTACAGTTCACGGGCAAAGATGGAATAAGGAATTCTTTCAGGTAATGTGTAGCCTTGAAGAAATAATCTTTGCCAGCAAAAGAAGGGGAACACAGAGAGACCGTGAAATATAGAAAAAAAATGGACCTTTTAAAAATCCTGTTGTCTTCTTCAGAACATATATAAGAAATATAAGACATAACAATACATTTTTAGTTACTATACATTTACTCTGTGCCAGATGGTGGGTTGAATACTTTGCATTCACCATCTTGTTTATTCTTCCTAGTTAGTCTACTAGTACTTAACTAGGCCTTTACAGATGGAGAAATTAGGATATGGAGACAATACATCACTCCCTCAAGGTGACCTGCTTGTAGGTGGTGGAGCAGACATTTGAATCAAGATGTCTCCAAATCCAGGCCATATATTCTGCCTTAACCCACCTAATGTCCTGAAATCAGGGATAAATCAGATTTCAGTTTTTCAGACTCTTAAAAATTCAGTCTCTAAATTGTCAGGACTTTGAAAGTATAGTTCTTTCTGGTTTCGCTTTCTGTAGGCTTCGTGGTACAGAGGAAAATGATGTGTGTTATCTGTTAAATTCTACTTCCCCTGTACCAAGCACTGTTCTAAGTACTTTATATACTAAATCCATGGGGTACTATAGGTGTCCCCATTTTGCAGTTGAAACTAAGATTCAGAGATTACTGCCTGAGATTGGGTGTAGGATGTGGTTGTCATTAAAATTCAGTTGCAGGGGCGCCTGGGTGGCTCAGTGGTTTAAGCCGCTGCCTTCGGCTCGGGTCATGATCTTGGGGTCCTGGGATCGAGTCCCGCGTCGGGCTCTCTGCTCGGCGGGGAGCCTGCTTCCCTCTCACTCTCTCTGCCTGCCTCTCTGCCTACTTGTGATCTCTCTCTATCAAATAAATAAATAAAATCTTTAAAAAAAAAAATTCAGTTGCAAAGTGTGCTCTCAGTCACTGTGCTATGTCAGCTCTCCCATGGCTGGGGAGGAAAATCCAAAGTACACACTGTTTTAAAAAGCAAATAGGAAATTATCATGTACTTTAAAGCAAAGTATTAAGCAAATATGGTTTATGCATTCAGGAACTAAGTTATATCTTAAAGTTAAGAGACATAAATAGCAAGTATGGACTAGAATAGTTAGAAAAAAAAATCTCTGTTATAAGTTGGGAGAAGTGGGATAGAATTTATATAGCAGCAAGAGAATGGAATTTCACTTAAATTTATTAAGGTGATCAACTTGAGTCATGCATGGAGATGAGGATTAGTTTTCCAAACAGTATATTATGATCGACTGAATTTTAAATATATTTTAATTTAATATTTTATAGAGATGGGTAGGAGAAGTTCAGTTTAGCCTTTAAAATGTCAGGAAAGGGGCGCCTGGGTGGCTCAGTGGGTTAAGCCTCTGCCTTCGGCTCAGGTCATGATCTCAGGGTTCTGGGATCAAGCCCCACATCGGGCTCTCTGCTCAGCAGGGAGCCTGCTTCCCTTCCTCTCTCTGCCTGCCTCTCTGCCTACTTGTGATCTCTCTCTCTGTCAAATAAATAAATAAAATCTTTAAAAAAAAATATGAGGAAAAAGAGTTTAGACTTTGGTAATAGGAAAGTTAGCCTTTGAAGGGAGTTGGGGGTAGGGGATTAACCTGTTAAAACAACGTTTGCATAACACCAACCTGGAATCATTTGCTGGACCCATTAGAAAAGAGGATGGTGTTACAGAATCTTGGAATCTCCAGGTAGTCAGTAGGAAAGGCAGGGGTTAGAAGATAACATTGGGAATGAAATAGAATTGAGCCCCAAAGAGAAATTCTCAAAGAACAGTGGCTGACTTGCCTGCTGCCTGCGGTGGAGGATGAAAGAAGAACACGTATTTTAGTAGGACCATTCCTGGATTTATGTTTCTCCCTCCTGTGTCTCTGTCTCTGCCTCTCCTTACCAAGAAATGTCCACCTCCTCTACAGATCAGTTCTTTTATTGGGATTAGGGACCACTAGTTAGGAATTGTTCTTTTTGTATTAGAACTTGAGGATTTCAGGTGATTTGGAAAAATTTCTTTCTGTTGTTTTTATTGCCCCAGTAATATGATAGTCTGTTCTGTTTAAATAAATTTGGTCATTCTGTTTTGTTTGATGCCTGTGACTTTTAAGGGCTTTTCTAATTAATAACAACATTGGAGCACAACTGAGAACACTGTTTTGTTTTTGTTTTTTTTTCTTGACTCAACTGTTAACTCTAAAGACGTTTTAAGTCCAATTGTGCCTTCCTTGTCCTAGAATCAACAAGAAGGGGAGAGGGATTCGATTTCCTAGAGAAAACAGTATGTTGGAAATTTATTGGAATAGAAGACAAAAAGGTAGTAAAGGAAATTCTACCCATTAGGGTACATCCCAGAAATTTCCTCTGAAGGAATTAAGTTCTTGGGGAGTGCATTAAATCTTCAAATTTGTGATATTTGGGAAAAAAATAAGATGATTTTCTCAAGTTACTTATAGGCTTCTTTTAGTACATTAATCATGTGCTATGCAGGTTTCTTTTCCAATTAAAAGCAAAATTACAGAGTGTGACCTATGTTTTTTCTTTCCTTTTTTTTTTCTTTTTTTACATTCTTAGTACATAGAAGTATTCCATGCTTATTAACTTACACCATGCTGAGGACTGAGGTCATGGACGATATGACATGTGAAATCATTCTTTTTGATTAGGTTGTAGGGACTTAATGTATATTGAATGACCATAGGAACGGGTATAGCCAAGAGGACTGCTTACATGGCATTCGAAATACTAGTGCTCTGAAGTTTGGATCCTTAAAAAAAAAAAAAAAAATCTAGGGCGATCACTGTGCTGGGAACGACTATGAAAAGAGCAAGACTTCATGGAGTTGAGAAGCCCAAAGCATAGCAGGGAGACGGGAGTTCTGAGATTCTCAAGAATGATGAAGCAGGAATTTGAACTCCAGCTAAGAAGAAATGTGCAGGGCCAAAAGCTTATATTCTGAGAAGCTCGAGTCAAATTCAAACCTGGACAGGGTTTGGATAGCGGGCACAGTGGACACAGCTGGCATGAACTTTTACTGAACCAGATTCCTGTAGAGCAGAGAACCTTAGTGAGATTCCTGCCTGGGGTGAAGGGCTGGGATTTAAAATATAAGAATGAAGTACTCACAGTTGAGGGAGCAAGCAGTACTGGAAAAGTTTGAAAAAGTGAATTATTAGAAGCCATTTAATTCATAACTTTGGTTTTGTTACATGCTGAGTCATACACGATGTCCCCCAAAGTATGTAGCTTCGTTTTGTCCTTTAGTAGTGGGTAATTTTTCTACATGTTTTAACATTTTGAGATCGATAGAAATTCAGTTGTGAGAGCTTTTGAAACACCTTTAACATCCTTGATAGTTACAGAACTTCATATTTCAAAGTTCTTTTCATTCTTCCCTCCTCCTTCACAAATATTTCTCTCGAAGCCTTCCTCCTGAGTCCCTTAAGAATGTATGCTGCAAGAGTTAGTTAATATACTCAATTATGTAATAATTAAAATAAATATTACCAGGTGTGAACCCAAACACAGCTAAAATATTTGTTTCCCTAAGCCTATTTCCTCTTTGACCTGCAAATGGTTTACTTAGGCATTAGACATATGAATATTGGTAAAATTTGAAAGGTTTATTAATTTGGACAAAAATCTAAATGAAAAAGTATCATTAAAAGGTGTGGATGGAATTTGTCTTAAGCAATATATAATATCTGTATCTCACAACTTGATTTTAATTTAAACTTTAAAAAATGATTTACCTGTTTCTAAATCAACAGTGTTGTAATTGCCTTTCTCCACTTCCCTGTTCCACAGCAGCTGAATCACTAATCCTACTGAATGTTTTTTGAATTATTCACTTCTATCAGCAAATGTAGCTTTGCTTGTCAGACATATTTAACTCATTGTCTCCAAGATTGTCTATTACTAGAACCGAGTATATACCAGACACTCAGTATTTTATGAAGAAATGAATGTTTTGATATAATATGAATTTCACTGAAGAGTTTTGTTTATTTTTTTCTTGACCTTCCAGTTGTATTAAAGTACATCTTCTTTCTTTTCATTGGAAAAATTATTTTTAATTTAAATAGAAGTTATTTAGCTGTAAAATAGCATTTGAAATATTTTTCTGTGGGATTGAATATTGAGTAGTAATTGTTTGAGAAGACAAATTTTAGCAGTGTTTTCAGAAATTAAAGTTGCATACTACCAATAAAGAAGCTATTTTAGTATGACAGTGTGATTAAAAGAGTGTTATCTGTGGCTAGTACATGTATTGTGAAGACTATTGGGGTTTGCTAACTACATTTGTTGGCACATCTGTGCTTAGCATCAGGGATATGATTATTCTTGGGAATTTTTGCTTCCAGGTATCCATGCCATGCTCATATTTGAATATAATTATGAAAAGCTTTTTCTATTTTTTAAACTTTCATTTCCTTATGCTAGTTATAATTCTGAACCTCTGTGTATTATTTTTCACATACAGGTTTTTCTCAAACCAAGGAAGTGTTAGATTTAAGACTAAGAGTTCTTTCTAAAACATTCAAGTTATTTTGTAAATTTCAGAAACAGTGCATGAATATTTTGTATTCACATTGTTTTAAATTTCAGAAACCGTGCATGAATATTTAAGAATTATCACCTGACTAGCAGAAAAATGTTAAACGTCCTTGTCTGATATAGTGTCCCACCCTACATCTTTTTGTGGTCATTAACAAATAGGAGGCCCACGATAATCTGCAGGGTGGGTGTTTTATGACTCTTATTTTCCAGGATCCAGCAGATACTGATGTTTCCAATACCCAGCAGATATTGACACCATAATAACCATGTCATAGCTGTTTGACTTAGGGTTCCTTTTTCCCCTCCATTGTTCTTCAGTTCCCAAGTAGGCAGTTGAATATTGTCTAGATTTTAAGGAGAAAGCTTTAGACTGAGGCTGTATTGATAAATTTATACAAGTACAAATTTGGTGTTCTTTTTCTTTTCTTAAGATTTTATTTATTTATTTGAGATAGAGCGAGAGAGAAAGAGAGAGAACACAAAGAGGGAGAGCAGCAGGCAGAGGCAGATGCAGGCTTTCCTCTGAGCAGGGAGCCAGATGTGGGACTAGCTCGTAGAACTCCAGAATCATGGCCTGAGCTGAAGGCAGATGCTTAACCGACTGAGCCACCCAGGTGTCCCTAAATTTGGTGTTCTTACCAAAAAGTATTTTTATAGAATTGGCTGAGTGTTTCTAAGTGTGGGGCATGGCAGTATTGCACATGAAATGTAGTTGTTGATAAATGCTCTACCTTAGCAGTTTTGCCTTTTTTACCCTTTTCTGGTTCAGATGTATAGGATTTTATTTAGTGCCCCAAGAATTCCTGGGTTCCTGAATCAGAATTATGGGAGAGGCTTCCAATTTTACCTCTATATTTGCATTGTTCTTTTGAGAGCTGTTCAAAAAAAATATAATAAAGCCAATATTTTAAATTATCTAGTAGCCCCATTAAAAGATCTAAAATAGATAAAATTAATTTTAGTAATATAAAATCATTATTTAAAATATAATTTGATCATGTAATCAATCTTAACAAACTTATGATATTTTTACCTTTTTTTGGTAAGGTCTTTGAAATATGGCATATATTTCATACTAATAACACACCTCAATTAAGATTAACCACACTTCAAGGGCTCATTAGCCAGTAGCCAATTGGACAGCGTAGGCAGGCCTTATAAGTAGATATGAATATCCTGACACATGGTGCTTCCAGAAATTAACCCTCAGCTTCTTACTGATAAGAAACAAGTTACTATTTTATATTATCAAAATAAAATATAGAAATGTTTTATATTGTATTCCAAATAAATGAAAATGTCCTTTACTTACAAAAGCAATGTTGTACCTTACAGAGAGGAGGGCCCTGGAAAGTATCAAAGAAGGAATGCTGAAAATTAAAGAAGAACCATCTAAAATACTGTCTGGAAATAAGTTTCAAGACCGGTATTTTGTTTTACGAGATGGGTATCTCTTTCTCTACAAGGATTCAAAGGTAGTTGTATATTTAGTATTAGTATTTGAACATGTATGCATGTTTGTGTAGGTATTAACATTCTCATTTCATAGCCCTGTCCATCCTCTCTTGGCAGTTAAGCCCCGTAGTAAACAGAACACACCGTCAGCTAATTTCTTACAACCTCTGAATCTAACATTAATGCACTAAGTAATACAGTGAAGAACTTCATGTGGCCTTTCTGAGCACTTGTCATTTTTTAGTGCAGAGAAGTCCTTAAAGAAAAGTCTGATATGTATTACATAAGCTAGCATTTAAGTCAGCATCTTTATCAATAAAATTAAAAGCCATCAAAAAAGATAAAATCTTACCATTTCTGTGGATGGAACTGGAAGGTATTACGTTGAGTGAAATAAATCAATCAGAGAAAGACAGTTATATGATTTCACTCATACGTGGAATATAAGAAACAGCACAGAAGATCATAGGGGGACGGAGGGAAAACTGGGAAGAAGTCAGGAAGAAAAACCATGAGAGGCTCTTAACTATAGGAAACAAACTGAGGGTTGCAGAAGGGGAGGTGGGTAGGGGGATGGGGAAACTGGATAATTGGCTTTAAGGAGGGCACATGACGTGCTGAGCACTAGGTGTTACATGCAACTGATGAATTACTGAATTCTATATCTGAAACTAATGATGTGCTATATATTGGATAATTGAATTTAAATTAATAAAAAAGAATGTTATGCCCTGAGGCAAAAATAGCTTGACTTTAGCTAATGGAAATTAATTAAATGTGGAATAAAAAGGCAAAAACCAAATAATAAAATAAATTTGATTAATGTATTAATGTATTTCCTATATGGTTTCCTATATGGTTGAATGAATTGACCCATGTAATATCATATTTATCAACAGAATCTTACTGATATATCCCTGTTAAGTTTGAATTTTCAAAAGCTTTTGTTAATGTGCTCGCTTCGGCAGCACATATACAAAAGCTTTTGTTAAGGAGTTGTGGAACGGAGAGGAGATATAGAAATAAAAGAGGAAATAGATAAATTTATGGAATTGTAAGAATATTGATTAGTAGCGAAAATCTCTAATCCACCAAATTGGTTGTGTGAATAATAACTTAAGCTCTTAACCTCAATTTCTTGAATCTGTAATGTGATGATGATAGTATGAATCCTGAATGCCACATTATTTTATTGCTTAGTTAAGAATATTTGTTCTTTTAAGTCATGAAACATTACATATAATAACATTATGCATGTAATATGAAACACCATATACTCATAGCTTAGTATTATCTATTGGTAATAGCATGCTCATCAAGACTTCGTGAAGAATATTAATGGGTAAGTCTCAGAGAAAAATATATTCATAGTATATATATCTGAGAAAGGACTCATATCTAGAAGATGAAGAGCAAATCAACAATAAAAAAAACAACACAATGAAAACTGGGATGCAGTCCTGAACAGACACTACATGAAAGAAGATGGAGGAATAACCAATAAAGCATTGAACTAAAGACACTCGACTTAATAGTCCCCAGGGACTTGCAGATTGAAACCACACAATACTATTTTATACCCACTGGTATTACTAAGGATCTTGATTAACTAAAATCATCCTCAATTGCTAGTGGAAGCACAAGATCACACAATCACTGTGTAGAACTGTTTGGTCGTTTTAAAAAATAAAGTTATTCATACGTCTACCCTGTGATCCAGGCATTGATTCCTAGTATTCTGTCCACAAAGCACTTGTTCCAGAATGTTCATAAGCAGCTTTACTCATAAAAGAGAAAACCTGGAAACATTCCAAATGATTCATCATCAATAAAAGAATGATATATTCATACACTAGAATATTACTGAGCAGTAAAAATGAATACTAATGAATATGGATGAACATGGATGAATCTTTGAATCCTTGTTGAGCAAAAGCAGCTTGATACAAAGTAGCATCATATGAGTTTGTCCGTAAGAAATCTAGGAACAGGCAAAACCTTTTACGATGAAAGAAGTCAGTAAGTGTCTGCCTGGGGTGTGGAGAAAGGTTGCTGCAGAAGCAGGACAATGGAGTCAGTAGGAATCTTTCTAGGATGAGAGAAACAAATGTTCTCTCTCCAGTTCTGGGTGGTGATTACAAGGGTGTAAGCAGTAACATCTCTACCCCCTTGAGTTTCAAATACCACCTACATAATAATTTAAACGGAGAATGACAGCAGGATCTGAAGAAAGACACAGGATCTGTGTGGTGCTTTGCTGTGATCTGTTGTGGAGATGTACAAACACAGACCAGACTAGTTATGTCTGTGAATATGTTATGAATTCATAGGATTCATAGGCAGCTTTCCAGAGCTCTGTGCTCTCATTTTGTTACGGCTTCTGTCGAGCTCCTCACATGCTTTGACCGCTTTCCCTGTATGTTTCTCCGGCAGAGAGGCCTCCATGTGGGCATAAATAAATCTGAGTAGCATTCTTCCTTTGCTTAGGACAGTGGACTGTCCAGGCAGGGGGGCTAACAAAACAGCACTGACTCCTGCAGCCCTCATCTATGCAGAGAGCTATAGTAAACACTGTACTCAGACTCTCACCTTATTCCATCTGATGGACCCAGCAGGGAGTCTGTTTGCGTATCAAATGGTTATTATTTATTGTCACCCTGCAGTTTTTCTAGTTGACGAAGAGTGGAGTTTGCAGAAGTGAGGCACAGAAGAATTTGGGCCTATGTGAACTGAACACATCAGATTTTAAGGTTCATGAACTTTAGATATGTGTTCATGAAAGTAAATTCAGGACGTCACAGCTGATTATTCTAGCCATCCAGAACTGAATCCGGTTGAATTTTCTTTGGTTTTCTTCAGTGGGTCACCCACTTTGATATTTGTTGGACAGATTTCCTTAATCCTTGCCCTTTTATATACATAATATGTTGGTTACAGGGTCACTTTTGTAGTTGGATATCTGCTTAGGGTATTTAAAAACGAACCTGAACTTTTTGGTCCCACTGTGGAACCAAGACTTATATTGTGTAGCAACAGAGGGTTGCTAGAAACAAACGACTAGTAGTCAGTAATAGCAGTGCTGCCATGATGGCAGCAACCAACATTCAGGCAGTTGCTCTCTAAAAAGTGGAGTTCTATACATTTCACTTGTATTATCTCATTTTATCTTTATAATAACCCTGTGAAATTAGTACTATAATTATTCCCACTTTAGAGATGAAGAAAGGAGGTTATCAAGATATTCTGTAACTTGCCCAAGATCCCATAGCCAGTAAGCAACAGAGTGTTCATTCCCAAGTATTAGACTCCAAAGGCTCCATGCAGGGATTTACTAAACAAATAGTAATTTTGCATTATTTTAAGTTAGGGGATAAGTTTTTGTTGTTGTTGTTGTTTGTTTTTTTGTTTTTTAAATTTAGGCAGTACCAAAGATTCCCAAATATGACAATCCATACAATTCATTGTTTTTATAGTGTTTTACCCCAGGCTGATGTAAATTTAAAAATCTGCCACAGGAAGCTTATTCATGGACAAGTGATTTTTTTTTCAGATGGATTGATTTTGTGACAGAGAATCTCATACCCTTTAACAGAATATGTTTTTGAAAGGTTGAATCTGCTCAGTCTAAGATAATTCATACAGTGACAATATCAGTTTGTCTTAAAGAGTGGTTTTTTTTGTTTGTTTTTTGGCATTTGAAATACTTCCTTTTCCCAGCTTTATTGAGGTGTGATTGACCAAAAAAAGTATATATTTACATTGTACAAGGTGATGTTTTAATACATTCATTACACCTTGTGAAATGATCACTGCAGTCAAACTAATTAACATATCCATTACCTCACATAGTTATCCGTTGACGCTCTGTGTGTGTGTTGGGGGGGTGGTAACACTTAGGATATACTCTTAGCGAATTTCAGGTATGCAGTACAATATTAACTATAGTCATCATGCTGTACCTTAGCTCTCTAGGACATTCATTCAGCATAACTGAAATTTTATATGCTTTGACCAGCATCTCTCCATTTCCCCTGCCCCCAAACCCTGACAACAACCATTCTGCTTTCTGCTATGATTTTGACTTTTTTAGATTCCATGTGTAAGTGAGATACACTATTTGTCAGACAGTGCTTTTTAGGGACACTGAACCCATTTTGTTTTTATAACAGTGACCTCAGGTTATGGCATTGTAATTATTGTGCTTAAAAGTTGTATTTGTACATCTGTCAGAATAAATTACTGCAACTGATACTTTAATTTGAACATTCAGGCAAGCAGAGGAGACTTGACTTACGGTTTTCCTTCAACGACCATTATTTTCAACACATGATTTTATGCGGCTGTTTTGTTTTTCCTGCTCTGTCCCTTTTAATATTGATGATAGAGTCATTGACAATGTTAACATTTCCAATTATTTTACAGCAAATAAGCAATAGTGAAAATCGCCTAACTTATTCGAATAAACATTTGGCTCTGGTTTTGACAGTTGCCATTAATATATGTGTGACTGTATGTACTTAGAAAATGATTTACTGAGAATGAAGTGGAAATTACAAATTGAAAAGTATATTTAAAAAGACTAGGTGTTAATTAGAGATAATTTATGAATGCTCATTAACAACAAATTAGGGTAATACACAGGGGAAGATATATTTTGTTTTGAGTTTTCCCTGCATAGAAAATGTTAATTAAAATGTTTTCAGACTTGATTTACATAAAAGGTGAGACGTTTCAAAGAATATCACCATTATACTGTTAATGGTGTGAAAAAAACAAGTGGCTAAGGGAGGGGTCGTTAAAAGTTGCATGCACTAATAAGCAGACTCCTTTTAGGAGCAAGAATAATTTTTTAAACACACTAATTTAATTGGCTTAGTTAAAAACTTTATTTTGAATTATAGTTCCTGAAGTAACACATTAGAGACTTCCTAACAGTCTAGTATATTGAACTTTCTGAAGAAATTCTCCAGAAAATACACATACCAAAAGAGAGAATTGTAATAAACCAACAGTAAAGTTATCTTGCCAAATGAGATTTCTTTTTATAGAACTTTCCATTAGTGTCCTTACAGTTCTACTTTATGCATATTCAATTTAAAGACAGAAACTTTAAAAAGCTTTCTTTCCACCACTGCTGCTTTCTTCTCAAATTCTGTCATTAGTGTTCTTTTTGGACAGAATATATGGTGTAAAGTAATGAGCCTGCATGTCAGGAGTGGCTTGAGAATCTGTTGTATGACTTCAGACCTTCTATTGCCAAAAGTACATCAAAATGTAGGCAGTCTTAGAATTATGATGTCCTGTTATAAATGCAGTCTACCTGCTTCAGCACTGTTTGTCTCATCCTGAACTGTACAGATCCCATTGTTCTGGCTCTCACCTCACCTTACCTGGCCACCTCCCTCAGGATTGAGTCCCAGGGAAATCCCCATCTCAGCCAGGAAGAGAGCTATTCACCTCAGCTGTGGTCTGATGTCCTCTCCGACAGGTGTGGCTGGGAACACCACTACTGTGGATACAGCCCCAAGTTCTTCTTGCTTTGACTCTTTCCAACATGGAATACTCACTGCCTTACAAAGCTACCTAACTGTTCTATATTAGACTTCAGTGCTTCTCCTTAACATGAAGTAGAGTAGCATGCTACAAAATCAGCACCCCAAAACCAGTCCTCAGTCGGAATAAAAAGACAAAGCACATAAACTACCAGAAAATGACCTTAGCAAGAAGTACAGATGTTATGAGGGAAACTATAGAACTTCACTGATAGAAATAAAATATATGTGGGTGCCTGGGTGGCTCAGTGGGTTAAGCCGCTGCCTTCGGCTCAAGTCATGATCTCAGAGTCCTGGGATCCAGTCCCGCATCGGGCTCTCTGCTCAGCAGGGAGCCTGCTTCCCTCTCTCTCTCTCTCTGCCTGCCTCTCTATCTACTTGTGATCTCTCTGTCAAATAAATAAGTAAAACCTTTAAAAAAAAAGGAAATAAAATATATATAAAGTATATTAATATTTATCAATAGGTTTCATGTAATGCCTTTCAAAATCCCAAAGGAATTATTTTTAGAATCTGGCAGAAGTGATTTGATAATCACCTCAAAGCGTAAACAGATAAGATACTTGCAAACGTCTTGGTGTATAAAAGACAAAATAAGTGTGTAGTGTATTCCATCCAACAATTGTGGTATGCAGTAAAGCTTAAATAGCTGAAATAATATGATCCTGGCATAAACATGAACAGAGATAGCAATGGTACCATCGAGTCAGGTAAAAGATATACTTGTATATTAAGATTTGTTTTTGACAAATATGCCACCATAAATGTATGTCTAAAGAAAGGTTGGTTTAAAGCTGTCATCATCAAGACAGCATGGTACTGGCACAAAAACAGACACATAGATCAATGGAACAGAATAGAGAGCCCAGAAATCGACCCTCAACTCTATGGTCAACTAATCTTCGACAAAGCAGGAAAGAATATCCAATGGAAAAAAGACAGCCTCTTCAACAAATGGTGTTGGGAAAATTGGACAGCCACATGCAGAAAAATGAAATTGGACCACTTCCTCACACCACACATGAAAATAGACTCAAAATGGATGAAGGACCTCAATGTGAGAAAGGAATCCATCAAAATCCTTGAGGAGAACACAGGCAGCAACCTCTTTCTAGGAACATCGCCAAAGGCAAGGAAAGCAAGGGCAAAAATGAACTATTGGGACTTCATCAAGATCAAAAGCTTTTGCACAGCAAAGGAAACAGTTAAGGAAACCAAAAGATAACTGACAGGATGGGAGAAGATATTTGCAAATGACATATCAGATAAAGGGCTAGTATCCAAAATCTATAAAGAGCTTAACAAACTCAACACCCAAAGAACAAATAATCCAATCAAGAAATGGGCAGAGGACATGAACAGACATTTCTGCAAAGAAGACATCCAGATGGCCAACAGACACATGAAAAAATGCTCCACATCACTCGGCATCAGGGAAATACAAATCAAAACCACAATGAGATACCACCTCACACCAGTCAGAATGGCTAAAATTAACAAGTCAGGAAATGACAGATGCTGGTGAGGATGTGGAGAAAGGGGAACCCTCCTACACTGTTGGTGGGAATGCAAGCTGGTGCAACCACTCTGGAAAATAGCATGGAAGTTCCTCAAAAAGTTGAAAATAGAACTACCCTATGACCCAGCAATTGCACTACTGCGTATTTACCCTAAAGATACAAATGTAGTGATCCGAAGAGGCACGTGTACCCGAATGTTTATAGCAGCAATGTCTACAATAGCCAAACTATGGAAAGAACCTAGATGTCCATCAACAGATGAATGGATAAAGAAGAGGTGGTATATATATACAATGGAATACTATGCAGCCATCAAAAGAAATGAAACCTTACCATTTGCGACGACGTGGATGGAACTAGAGGGTATCATGCTTAGTGAAATAAGTCAATTGGAGAAAGACAACTGTCATATGATCTCCCTGATATGAGGAAGTGGAGATGCAAAGGGGGGGTGGGTATGAAAAAAATAAATGAAAGAAGATGGGATTGGGAGGGAGAGAAACTCTTAATAGGGAGACTCTTAATTTCACAAAACAAACTGAGGGTTACCAGGAGGAGGGGGGTAGGGAGAGGGTGGTGGGGTTATGGACATTGGGGGGAGGCTATGTGCTATGGTGAGGGCTGTGAAGTGTAAACCTGGCGATTCACAGACCTGTATCCCTGGGGCTAATAATACATTATATGTTAATAAAAAAATTAATTAAAAAATTTAAAACATGTTTGTTTAATAAATAGGGCTGGGGTAATTCTTAAAAATTTTCAGTTTAAACTCTCATCTATTCCAGATTGACAAAAGAAGTAAAACTTTAAAAAAGCAGCCCTTCAGGGCGCCTGGGTGGCTCAGTGGATTAAGCCGCTGCCTTCGGCTCAGGTCATGATCTCAGGGTCCTGGGATCGAGCCCCACATCAGGCTCTCTGCTCCGTGGGGAGCCTGCTTCCTCCTCTCTCTCTGCCTGCCTCTCTGCCTACTTGTGATCTCTCTCTGTCAAATAAATAAAATCTTTAAAAAAAAAAAAAAGCAGCCCTTCAAATTACATGGCCATAAATTCAGTACTTGTCAGCCACGTAAGAACCCTTTAAAATTGAGATAGTTAAGAAAATTCAAAAGAAAAGATCAATATGACTTCCTAAAACTAATAAAAGTAAACAGCAGAATTAAGGCAAACAGCAGTTTGTATAGAATGTTTCATTTAAAAAGACAGGGAAATTTCTTATTTCATATATACAAAACTAATTCAAACAAAGAGATAAATTGTGAACCAAATCAAAAGTGAAAATTGGGGACACCTGGGTGGCTCAGTTGGTTAAGCTGCTGCCTTCAGCTCAGGTCATGATCCCAGAGTCCTGGGATCGAGTCCCACATCCGGCTCCTTGCTCAGCAGGAAGCCGCTTCTATCGCTGCCTCTGCCTGCCTCTCTGCCTACTTGTGTGTACTCTCTCTCTCTCTGACAAATAAATAAATAAAATCTTAAAAAAAAATGAAAAGGGGAGGGGAGGCGAACCATAAGAGACTATGGACTCTGAAAAACAACCTGAGGGTTTTGAAGGGTCAGGGGTGGGAGGTTGGGGGAACAGGTGGTGGGTAATGGGGAGGGCACGTTTTGCATGGAGCACTGGGTGTTGTGCAAAAAGAATGAATACTGTTATGCTGAAAAAATAAATAAAATGGAAAAAAAAAAAAAAATTCTTCAAAGGGCCCCTGTTTCATGATGAATTTTCAGTGGAATGGAGAGGAAAAGGCCCAGAAAAAAAAAAAAAAAATGAAAATTGCTAATGAATATATGAGTGTATGTTTAATTGTAAGTAAATGTACACTATCAATTTTGCCAAAATCTTATTTTTTTTTAAGATGCTATGTATTTATTTGAGAGAGAACAAGAGTGTGATTGGGAGGTTGGGGAGCAGCGGGAGAGGGACAAGCAGACACCATGTTGAATGTGGAGCCCAATGTAGGGCTCGATCCCACGACTCCAAGATCACAATCTGAGCCAAAATCAAGAGTCAGTGTTCAACCAACTGAGCCACTGGCACCCCTAAAATCTTAAACATGTTCCTAGCCTTTAGCCCAGTGATTCCATTTCTAAAAATCTAGCCATAAGAGAAAAAAATTCCAAAATAACTATTCTAAATTATCTACCATGATGATAATAGCAGACATTGTTATACTGACTAGGAGTAAATTCACCAGGTATATTCCTGGTCTCATCAATGCCCTAGAGCACTGGTCACCCAAGCTTTACTCCTGATCATCCTCTTGCTTGTTTTTGCCTTTATATTTCCTCTATATTTTCCTAACCTGTTTTCTCTATGAAAGGCAGTTTTTAATTTTAAATATATTTTCCATCTTTTCAAATTCAACTGCTTTCATGAAGAAAAGACTTCACAGTAACAGTTTAACTTTTATAGAAGTTAGTACTAATTTCAGTTAATTGTATTTAGTACTAAATTTCAGCCAGTATTGGCTAAGTGGGCTTTTGCATACTGTCCTACGATCCTAACAATTTGTCTGTATTACTGGGTCTCTGAAGCAATATGTTCTAAGTTCCTAATAATAACAATAATAATAATTTATTGCACATTAATGCTTATTACCAGACTAAATGCTTAATAGACATTTTTCTCATTTAGTGTGTAGAATAATCCTTCATAGTACTCCTTTACTTATTTTATCTTTTTTAAAAATTCAATTTATTAAAAAAAAATAAAAATTTTATTTATTTATTTGAGAGAGAATATGAAGAGGGGGAGGGGCAGAGTGACAAGCAGACTCCCCGCTGAGCAAGGAGCCAGATGTGGACATGGGGCTCGATCCCAGGACCCTGAGATCATGACCTGAGCTGAAGTCAGATGCTTAACCAACTGAACTGTCTAGAAACCCCTTAATCACTTAGTAATAACCCTATGAGATACTTGATATTTTTATTATCCCTCTTTACTAACAAGAAGAGCAGAGCAGAGTAACTTGAGCTCACATACTAAGCAGCAAGCCAGATTTGCACCCAAGTTTCTGTGATCCCAAACCCCTTGCTCTTAGTTTTAAATGCTATATGCCTAACACTTTAAAACAGAAGATTTCCTTCAGAATTATTAGGGTATGGGGAAAGCATGTGTTAATAATCATTTCCAAGGTTGTTACCTTTATAAAATTATTTCAGGTTATCTAAGGATAGATAATCAAACGTGTGTGGTTTGGTATAAGTTTTGAAATTAGAGTATAATGATTCAAATTTTACCTGATTGTCTATGTTCCAAGATTTTTAAAAAATATTAGTTACAGATAAATATGTCAGGACGTATATGTAGAATAGATCATTGATCCAGAATAAATGTAAATTTTTAATAGTCTATTTACATTAATTATTTGTTTAAAATGTTATTAATATGGATACTTGAGATAGTTCAATACATACCCATAAAAGTTCCTAGTATGGAATCCACAAATAAAGAAAATCATAATGCATTTGGCAACAAAACCTAACATGAAGGTAGTTGTCTTAGTTACATGAATACTGGGTGTTGTCCCAGACAACGCAGATGGAATTACGTAATATTGACATTATTCTATTTTTCAGATATGAGAAAAAAATGAAAAATTATCAGTTCTTACTTATATCTGGTTCCAGGTGTCTTGAATAAAAAAATTACTGTCTGTATATAGATGTACACACATACATAAACATGCATGTATATTCAAAATTTTCTATTTAAATTTATAACATTGTAATCAGAATAATCTTTGTGTACTAAAAACTTAGTATAACATCCAGAAAACATTGGAGAAACTGATTCTGGATCCAGTCATTAATACTCAAAATATAAAGATATTTTTAAAGTCTGTTTAATTACAAATTATTTTGTTTTCCTTACAGAGTAGTAAATATGACAAAATGTTTTCTCTTGGTTCACTGAAGTTTTATCTTGGAGTGAAAAAGAAAATGAAGCCTCCCACAAGGTAAAGTTTGAAAGGGAAGGGTTTTTGAAAAGTGAAAGTTTTAGGAATATGTATCTATGCAAGGATTTGGAGGTCAGAGACATTAATCAAGCTTTTTATAAGTTAAGCTACAGACAAAATCTTTGAGCTGCCACAGACATGGCAGGAGACCTGTTGCAGATTGCAGGAACTTCTGTGGGCAGGTAAAAAAGCATAATATTCCCACTGAAGTCAAATTCCTTGGTGATGGGATCTCTGTTGTGTGAAACAAGAAATTCCCAGAAGGCCCTGTCTATTCAAAAACACCTGGGTTTTTCTCCACATTCCATTCCTTGATCAGTCTCACAACCTGGGGACATAAGGAATGTTCCAGCCAATTCTACATACAGGAAAATAGCCTCATGATGCCTGGCTGTGTAATTTGCCTTTTTTTTTTTTTTTTTTTGCCAAATTTGATAGCAAACCCACTAGCACCCAGGCAGTGAAGAGAAAAGTAGACTCTCTAATACATTGTCCTTCTCTTCAGCATTTGAATCATGCAAGCATGTGGTTTATGCCATACTTTCTAATCACAGATTGGTATGATTAGTTAATTATTGTTTTCACAAATACTTAACGAAACATTTTAATGAACTGTTAGATGCTTACTTTGGGTTTCTATTACTAAAAATTTTTCTCATTTTTGCCTACGTGCTTTGTTTGTAAACCCAGCACATACACCTGTGTTGCTGTTGACACATTATTTAATTTCCCACAATATCAGTAGGAGAAGGTTTATATCTTGTTTTGGCCGTTTTCCTAGATAACTATCCTTCCTCAGCCAAGAGTATCTTCGGAGAGATTTCCTTCACTTTCCCATGATGTCATAAGATCCCTTCCCTCCCTCTTCCTTGAGCATATTTAAATTTGTAGCCAAACCCATCATTTATCATTCACCTCTAGATCAGTCATATCCATTGAATCATGATGTGTGGGTTTTTCTGTTCTGTTATACATTGCCACCATTGAGTACCTGCTCCTTAATATCTAATAATCCTGTTTTTGGTTTTGTATGATTTCTCTTTTTTAATATGTGTGTGTTTGTTTATTTGTTTGTTTTTTTCCCATATAATGTAGTTGGGGATTGACAGTGTATTCCGAGAAACATCACTGGTAAGTTAACAGCTGGCAGTTTTTGGATTTAATATATCGATAACTTTAGTAAACAAATAATGTTATTGGCAGATAGAACTACAGACAGGAAATGTTTCATCAAAGTAAAGTTAAAATTTTTTTTTAAATACTTTGAGAAGAAGAAAATAGATTTGCTTCAAGATATAGGTCCATTTCAATCCCAGGTGTCCTACTTGCTAGTGCCCTCCTAAGAGAAACAACATCTGATTTCTCCCTAGTTATTATGTGAGTGTGGGATAGGCAGGCAGAATTCAGTTTTATATAAAGGAAAAGAACTAGCCAAAATTTTGTATAAAAAAAAAAATCTTGGCCTCAAACCTTTTCTTTGCAAATATGTACTTTTTTTCCATTGATGTCACAGGACCTAGCTGGTCTCCCTAGAGATTGTACTATATGTCTCTTCCTCCCACCTTAGCTGCATCCAACCAACCACTAAACCATATGGGATCTGCCTCTTACTTGTCTCTCTGATCAGGCCATTCCTTCATCTGTGTGGGTTATTCCAGTTATCCTAGATGCTCTTTATGCATCTAATTTTACTTTTGTTTTCTAGAATATTCTCTATCCAGCCACCAAAGGGGCTTCCTAAAATGCATTGTGTTTCTTTCCTGCATTAACTGTCTTCAGCAGGATAAAGTGCAGGATTGTTGGCACAGCACATAAGGCCCTTTAGTATGAGGCTCCATCAGCCTTGTCTCCCATGGCTTCCTTTTTTTTTTTTTTTTTGGCTTAAGGATAAAACAGCAATCTATCTTTAATTCACAGTATATTCCTTGTTTCTTCATCTTTCCATGTTAATGTCTATATTCCCTTTACTGAGCCTTCTTCCACACTATATGCTGCTCCCATCCTCTTCCTGCTGATGTGGTGGACTCAACTGTCATTATTCTTTCAAACTATAGCTCACATGCCCCAAAAGTCTTATCAGTTAATTCTCACCTCTAATCATTACTTATTTATTCTCGGTATCTGTAGTATTTTGCATACATGGGTGCTTAATTATAGAGAAGACAGGTTTTTGGGACATGGTAATGAAAAGGGACAATACTTTTGTGAGAATCTAATGAAGGAAGCAAGATTTTTTTTACAAATTTAATTTTAACATTTTTATAATTATTTTCAAAGGGAATAAAAATACATAATTACCTTGAAATGTCCATGTCTAACATCACTTACAGAATTTTCCTTTTATAAGAATCCTTTACTGCATCCCCAAGTGTGCTCTTCCTTTCTGTTCAACTTGACTTTCTCTTTTTCTCACTGTGTCCTAATTTATTTGTTTACTTGCCTAGCTCCTCTGATAGACTAGGTGAACCTTGAGGGCATCTCTGTTTTATGCAGGTTTTTAATAAAAGGTTACTGAATCAGTGTTATTGAACATGCTGTAGTAGTTTTTCATTTAGTTCATTTTTCATGAGTCTTATGGGTATTAATGTTTATAATCCTAATGATAGAGACTGTCTAAGCCTTTTTAAAAGTCTGCTCTTAAGAAAATGTGCACATATTTTTCTTCTTAGGCTCAGAGTTTCTGGGGAAAAAGATGTTTAATATCATGTACCTGAAAAAGGAAATGATGGTGGCCTTTCTGCCTTTCCACAAATATTGCGGATCATATTTCAGCAGTTCCCAAAGCCTGTAGTTGTATTTTGTTTAAACTAGTATATTTTACTATTATTTTGTTATTGTACATTTGACAGAAGCCTAAAGCAACTTATACTGAAATACTCCCATTTTGATTGCATTAAGTCATGAATCAGGAGAAATCCAAAGAGGTCTCCAATCACTTAATAACCAAACAAATACACGGGAGAACAGTCTGCTATATTTCTGAACTATGTATTCGATAAACCTTGTTTTACAGGCACATTTGTTGTGATAGTCCACAAACTCAGATGGAGTGGATGGCCAATGTCTTCATTGCCCAGGTATGATCTCTGTTTCAGCTCTCCAACCAAGTATAACCACTGCTCATAGGAAATGTTAGTGTGATGTACAAGCATTTTTAATGAGTTTTATGTGTATGCCTTAATTTTCTCATTTATATATTTTTAAAATATATGAGAATCCAGATATACCCATTATGCTTTGAAAAAGAGCTTACTTTCTTTGTTGAGGCTTCCTTTCTGGCACTCCAGCTACTCCTTACCTCAGGAGAGGTGCACAGCTTCAAGATGGTAGTGTGTTAGAAAGAGGAGCTTGTTTTACCGGAGTCCTGCATTCGTCTTCATTTAGAAAAGTGTGCTGTTTTCCTTCTTGTCCTCCCTATGGCTGCCTACTCCCCTGCTCCCCATTCTAGCCTTTCCAGAAATAAAGACAGGAGCCTACATTCCTTTAATACTTAACTGCGTGTTGGATTCTTCAGAGAGTTAACTCCTGCATTCTTTGCAACAAACCATGCATGGCGTTGCTTGTCGTTGAGGGAATAAAGGTATAAAGATTCTCTCACTTGCTAGGCACCTTACGTTTAGTTATTGGTTTAAACCCAGGGACGCCAGAAGCTAATACCTATACTCAATTCCCCATTTAGTCACCTCCCTATAGGAGGACTGTGTCTTTGGGGGAAGGGTTAAATAGTCTCATTAATAGGATTGGTTCCACCTCCCACCTTGTCTGGCTGAATTCCCAGCAATCCTTCCCACAGAGCATTGAAATTCACTGGTAACGATTAAGTTGCCATTCTTTATTACTGAGGATATACTTCCCTGTTTCTCTTAGAAGTGGGAAGTTAATTCACCCCAGATCTGGCCCTTATTTGTTTTGAAAATCATTTTGTCTCTTAATTTATTAACCTTTCCAGTGGTTAATAAACCCTGTTCTTCTCAGTCTGATGCTATTGTTAGTAGCTGAAAACACATAGACAGAAAAAGACTTAACTTTTTTAGATACTTTCCCTCTAATTTGTGACTTTTCAGAAATTCCGATATTTAACTCCTTAAAAAGAAAGCAAACTAGATTTGAAGTGTTTTAGTAAAATTGGAACCATAGAGTCAAAACTATTACAGTGTCTGTGGTATAACTACATTGATTTTTTTTGTTTGTTGTTATAACTGAAGTCACTAGACTTGTTTAAAAATCAAGGTATAAGTAGAAATAGCCCAGTTACTTTTCCTCTGCTCATTCCACTTCTTTGGATTAAGATAAACACAAAGGCTTTCTTGGATTTAAGGATTTAATGGCTCACCTCCATAAGGAGACAGGAAACTAGCAAATGCTGATTTATACATGTTAACAAACAGACACATACAGAGTAAGTCCTCCTTACAAGGAGTTCTTTAGGGTGTGCAGAATACTTTTCTAGTATCCATAGCCATCTGCACCCCTGATTCAGAAGCCCTCTTGATTTTCCTTTATGTGTCACATTCTCAGAGGAATTCTCCCTGATCTTCAGACCAGTCAGACCTTCAGGCTATCGGAACCCTGAACATTCTGTACACCAGGTATATTTCTAATTAGAAAGCATTGTGTGATTAGATTTTTCATATCTGCCTCTCCTACTAAAACGTAAACTCAGTGAGAAGAAGGGTTTTGTCAGTCTTATAAAACCTGTATGGTTACCTGCACCGGAGAACCCAAGGCCACTTACAAAAGTACATGGAACCCCACATCAGGCTCTCTGCTCTGCTGGGTCCTGCTTCTCCCTCTTCCTCTGCTTCTCCCCCTACTTGTGTCCTCACTCTCTCTCTCTCAATAGTTATAAGAAAGGAGAGAAAACATAAATAATTTGACAGAATTTCAAATAGATATTAGTTTGATAAAAAGGAGAAGGAATGAGTGTGACTGAGGTAAAGAAGGGCACCAACTAGGAAAGATTCTTAGGAAAATGCCTTTCTGAATAGCTGGCAGGTGTGTTGAGACCTGTCTGAAATTAGGGAGCAAATCATGCAAGTATGCAGGAGTGGGAATAGCATTCCAGTTACAGGGGCCAGCAAGTACAAGGTCCTGAGATGTGGTCACAACCTTTGTTCCATGAACATCCTGAAGGGCTGTGTTGCGGGAAGATGTAAAAGATGAGGAAGGCACTAAACAGGTCATATAATCCCAATTTAGGAGTGTGGGGAACAGGAGAAGGATTTGATCTGATTTATATTAACTGAAGAAATAATAATTTAGTTTGTTGTGGGCATGCTGTTGGGGGTCCAAGCTGTGTGGAAGACGGCAGTTCTGGCTAGGGTGGTAGCCGTGGACATAGTGAGACATTAAGATTCAAGAGTGGTTGAAAGTGGAGCCAACAGAATTTACAGATTGATTGGCTACAATACTTGGAGAGGAGTACTAATCAAGGAAGAGTCCTAGGGTTTGTTTTTTGTTTGTCCTAGGGTTGGTTTGTTTGTCTGTTTAATCTCGGGCAACTGGCAAATAGAAGTGATAAGATCAGAGATGCAGAAGAAAGCTGAGAGTTCTGTTTCAGCCTATGAAATTGGAGATGCCTGTTAGACATACAAATAAATATTTATTTGAATAGCAGATTGGATATATAGCTCAAAAACTCAGATAAAGTATACCTGGCTGGCTCAGAAGGACATGTGACTCGATCTCAGGGTTGTGAGTTCAAGTCCCACGTTAGGTGTAGAGATTATTTTAAAAAAACAAATGCTCAGGTGAAAATTTGGGGATTCAGTGTAATTTGGGGGAAGTCAGTATTCAGTTTGCATTGAAAGCTCTGGATTTGGGGTGGATAGGAGAATCTAAAATGAAAGGAGAGTACGGTGTAGGGAGAGAAAGAAAGAAAAGGATGGAAGAATAAGCCCTGGGACATTCCAAACTCTAAAGGTCAAGCAGAAGAGAAAAAAAAGAAAACAAAAGAAATGAGAATGGTTGATAGGAAGAAAAAAACAGATGATTGGTATAGAAAATCCATCCTAGGAATTAGCTATGCAGATAAATGAGGCTGTGTGGCTAGAGAAAAGGAGGAGGTCAGGGTAGGTTTTGGGGTTTCAATTTATATGTCCTTAAGATGGGAAGGTATATACTTTCAACATAAAGCTAATAGAGAAAATTCAGTAATTGGAAGAAAAAATTGAAGAGGAAAGTGATTTTTTTTTCCTTCTAAGTTTTTATTTAAATTCAAGTTACTTAACATATCGTGTAGCATTAGTTTCAGGAGTAGAATGTGATTCATCTCTTATATACCTCACTCACAGTGGGCTCATCACAAGTGCCCTCCTTAATGCCCATCGCTGTTTTACCCATCCCCCCACCCCCACCCTCCATCAACCCTCAGTTTGTTCTCTGTAGTCAAAAGTCTTTTATGGTTTGCCTCCCTCTCTGTTTTTATCTTATTTTATTTTGAGGAAGGTAATTATCAGACTAGCAGGGGCCCTGAGCAGACATGAAGCAATGTGAACAAGTGCACATTTGTTCATCATTGCTGAAAAAAATGGTTGTACAACAGAGTGTCAGACCTTGACAGTGTTTTAAGCTCATGGAGCACTTATGACTGAAGACAAGTTCTTCCCAAATATTGGGAAGAGAAGGGAGCCTCACTTATAAGGCTAAAAGATCCAGGGAGAGTAGTATATTTCATGGCAGGAAAATTAAATTCTTCAGTGATTACTAGTAATGTTTACAATTAAATCAGTGATCTCACTTTCAGTGAGTTAGGGAGGGATATGGAAAGTGTAGTGGCAGAGGAAAGGTGAAAAATAATCTTCCGAGAGTTAGACGATTGTCCTATAGTGGAACTTCAACTCAGTGCTGAGCTCTTGCCTGACTTTAAGGTTAAATTTAAAGTGAGATAAATCTATAGAGTAACCATCTCTTTTTCTTTCTTCATCAATTGGTAGGTACCCATAGAGTAAGTAGAATGGGTTTAACTAGGTCGAGGGCTCTGCCAGGCAAGTATGATAAAAGGAGAAGGAGCACAGGAATTGAAGATATTGATAAGCAGGTGAGCATACTTAATGACTATGAAACATGACAGGCTGTCAAGGAAGTGAAGGAAGACGTGGAAAGTAGAATGAGGGTAGAGAATAGATTGGAGGTCTCAAGGAGTCTAAAGAAGTGAATGAAACTAAATTGTTAGCTGGAAAGGTAAGAGGTCAAGCTCAGAAAGAGCAAGAGGCAGACTCAAGTCCTTCCAGCATTTTTCACAATTGCAAAGGTATAGAAATGACCTTGGATCATGTCTAATGACATAAGTCCAAGGATGAATGGATAAAGAAAGTGCACACACAACTGAATATTATTCATCCTTAAATAAGAAAGAAGTCTTGTCATCTGTGACAACACGGGTGAATATGGAGGGCATTATGCTGAAATAAGCCACACAAACAAAGACTGCAGTATTATATGTGGGATCTAAAAATAAAAGTTGAACTCCTAGAAACAGTGGAGAAGGGGTTGCTGGGTGGGTAGGGGAAACAGGAAAAGGTTGGCAAAAGGGAAAATCTTTCAGCTGTAAGATGAACAAGGTTTGAGGAGCTCATGTAGATAGAACATGGTCACTGTTGAGATAGTTGATAATACTGTACTGTATCATTGGAATTTGTTAAGAGTAGCACTTAAATGTTCTCACCAAAACAGATGATAGATGTCTTAATTGACTGGATGGAGGAGAATCCTTTCACAGTGTATACATAGATCAAATCATCACATTGTATATTTTCAGTAGCCTCAGTTTTGTCAATTATGCCTCAAAGCTGGATGAGTGGGAAGAAATAGAAAGTGGGAGATAGAACTGAAGATTTTGGGGTGTGATCACTGGTTATGATGATGAAAGTATGATCCTCAGCTCTATGATCCATGCAGAAGGACCCTTAAGGTCACTTATAAATAACTGTGACGTGTCAGAATGTATTACTAGATAAAATGTTCTGCATGTTGGGAAACATACCTCTTGGATCAATCTGGTAAGAACTAATTAGCCAGTATACACAACGTAGTATATCCTTTCAGAAAAAGAAATACGTATTTGAGACTGTGTTTGCTTTTAGATTTCTCTGAATATAATTTGGCACATGTATTATACCTCAGTGAGTACAAGTATAAGCATAATCCATAGGGGTAATGAGTCCTTTCCTGCCACTTTTTTTTTGAGCTTTACATGTTGGGAACATCCCAATTATATAACATCAAAATTATTTTTACCATGTTTGTGGCTATGACATAAACACAGCATTACGAAGCTTATAACGTTCTGAAATATTTGCTAATCTACCATTACAGATTTGCCGAACCAAAATAAATGCTACACTAAAAGTCAAGGGCAGATCTAATGCATATGCATTCAGTCTAGTAATAAAGATTACACTGTCGGATCATTTGAGATTAAATAAGATTATGTACACTGATAAGCACCAAGTCTGGCAGTATGTCCCTCAATATAATCTTGCCATTATATATGGATACACAGTGAATCTTAGTTGAAATTAATTATTTGCTATAAGACACATTAAAATACTAATTACAGTGTAAGACCAGGAATGTGTTGAATCATAAGAAAAAGCATTTAGCTATATACTTTGCCAAAAGGTTTTCTTTTCATCAGAATATCTGTAAAGCTTATCATTTTATAATTGGTATTCTATATTTCTTTCATAGATTGTTGTCTGAAAATCAGTTTGCTTTTGCCAACTTCTGAAAAGTTAATCTATCCTCAGGAGTAGAAAAATTCTTTTAAGGTTTTTCTTTTATATGCATATCTGAAGGATTTATCACCCAGGGGTTATATTTTTATCAGTGGATATTTCTCCCCATTGCATAATTAATTTTTCTCCAGTAATACCTATAGTTGTTCAGTTAGCCAGAATATGTAGTCAATAAGTTGAGAACAAATGTGCCATATTCTCTGTTGTACAGTGATTTTCAGTATAAATGTCTATGTGCAAGGTAATTTCTTTGGAATTCAATTAGATGAAAAAGTAACATTTTTCAAAAGGTCATAAAATGAGGCTAATTTTTCTGATAGCCGTGCCTTAGGTTGAATTGAGGTCTGTGGGGTTAAATTATTTTTACGCTAAAGTTATCTTTGGTGGAGGGAAAAAATGGATGCATAGTTACTTTGATCACAGGGCTGAGAAATACAGACAAGTGTATTATTTTTTTCCCAGAAAGAGATTTGCCAGTTTCCTCAATTATTTTCCTCCTTTTGATTTGATAAGTAGTACAGAAGCCATGTACTTGAAACTTAGAAATTGAACTGAGACCTCAAAGCTCTGTTCACTTAAGAGTTTTACATCCTCAAGCGGTGTTCCTGTCAGAGTCAACAGCATAATTTCAAATGGCATTCTCGAGGAAAGCAGATCATTTGATTTGGATATATGGAAAAGGAGCCAAGTGACTCTAACATGATATACCATGTAATAAAATCACACACCAACAGCAAGAAATTGTGTTTCCACAGCATGAAAATGATATACGGCCACCAGCTGGAAAGGAACGAAAACGGTCTATAACCAAAAATCCCAAAATTGGAGGTTTGCCTCTAATTCCCATCCAGCATGAGAGAAGTGCAACCCAAGCCCGGAGAAATATTGAGGTAGGTTAGGATTTTATTTATTTTATATGAATTATAACATTTGTTTTCTTATGTCTTAATGTGATTAAGTACATTAGTTATTTCTTTGGCTTCAAAAGCACAACAATAATCTTTGGAAAGCATAGTAAAAATCACATCCTGCTAAGAAAACATTATGAGTAACCCTGTGCTCCTTCTTTAAGTTTTATATTTTAACTTTTCTTAATTTTAATTAGTTTTAATAATGTCATTGACCATCCAATTAAATATGGTTAATACCACTTATTTTCTTATCCCTCACCTAAACAAGCAATTTTAAATGTATATACAGAAGTCCACCTGGTAAATCACAATCTCAAATTAGTCTTACAAGTTCACTGTTAATACTCTTACAGTGAGCCCGGGGCCAATTATGTCTGGAGCCATGGTAACTAGACTTTCTAGTAAGACAATCAAATTCCAGTGGTTTGGGAACTGATGGGGTGTCCTGGTTAATTTAAAGGACTGCACAATGACCTCTGAGCATCAATAAAAAAGACCTCGCATCTTTCAGGAAAGCGGCTGTTTTCCTTCTCACCTTGTGGGGTGGGGAGAACATAGCATCAATCTTGACTTGAATTTCAGTCTCTTCAGGAAAGGAGAAAATCTGTTTGCACTCAAAACTCATTAGATACTTTGGGATTAATGCATGTTTCAGTGCCTTAATTGAGCTGCTCTGAGCAAAAAGAAAAACACATAAAAGGTGTTATTTCCTTGCGGTTTGGGATTGAGCTATTTGGATCTCTTTCTTTGCAAACAGAAATAAAATGCTTTTAGTCTCTTAAAAGAAGTTAATTAAGTGATCAGATTTAAAAAATATTTTTCCAGGGTGCCTGGGTGGCTCAGTGGGTTAAGCCTCTACCTTGGGCTCAGATCATGATCTCAGGGTCCTGGGATTGAGCCCCGCATTGGGCTCTCTGCTCAGCAGGGAGCCTGCTTCTCTCTCTCTCTGCCTGCCTCTCTGCCTACTTGTGATTTCTCGCTCTCTCTCAAATAAATAAATAAATAATCTTTTAAAAAAAATTGAAAAAAATTAAAAATATTTTTCCATGTAGATTTTTCCTTGAACATTTGCCCCTCTTTATTCCTCTTCACTAAAAGATTAAAGCCGTGAAAATAATGGTTATTTCCTTTGTCGCCTATTCAGTCCTTCTACACATAGAAGTTTTCTTGGTTTTAAAAAAAAAAGTATTCTGCACAATTATGGGTTCCTCAGCTAATCTAGAATCTTAAAATCTAAGGGTCACATTTTCCAAGAACCCAAATTAGGAAACATAGTTTGAAGAAATGCAGCAAATATAGGGAGCAGACGTGCCCTACTGGGACCCCAGCTCCTTCTGATGTTGCTTTAGGATCAGTTATGGAACAAAGCAAAAGATAAATTATTAGGAATAGGGACGCCTCAGTGGCTCAGTGGGTTAAGCCTCTGCCTTCAGTTCAGGTCATGATCTCAGGGTCCTGGGATAGAGCCCCACATCGGGCTCTCTGCTCAGCAGGGAGCCTGCTTCCTCCTCTCTCTCTGCCTGCCTCTTAGCCTACTTGTGATCTCTGTCAAGTAAATAAATAAAATCTTTAAAAAAAATTATTAGGACCAAATCTAAATACATTAACCAATATCCAGTATAGAATTAGGATGATAACTAAATATATAGTATAATAGTTTCTTACCTAATCTCAAATTCAGAATTTCAGAGACAATTTTTTTTTTCTGTTTTAGCATTACTTAAGATCAGAAAAATAAGGAACTCCAAACTACAAAAGCTTACTATAGGCTCTTAAAATAATTCCATGAAATTGTAATTGCAAGTATTTAAAACTAAATTAACCTTTTTGTAAATTTTGTAAATGTGGTGATCCAACAAATTTAGCAAAGAAAAATTTTATATGTTCCAATGTTGGAAAAACATGGGTAGTTTAAAAAGCATTAAAATAGAAATTGAACCATTGAAATGTTTTCTATAGAATTGGAGTCATGTAATTTATAAAATGAATCATCACTTTTGATCCTTTGTATTAAAAAGGGAAAATGGTTTAAAATACTGATAAATGGGGAACATCTAGGTGGTACATTCAGTTAAGCGTCCAATTCTTGGTTTCAGCTCAAGTCATGATCTCAGGGTTGTGAGATCAAGCCCCACGTTAGGATCCGTGCTCAGTGAGGAGTGTGCTTGGGTTTCTCTCTCCCCTGCACTCTTTCTAAATAAGTAAATAAATAAATCTTTAAAAATATATATTGCTAAGTAGGTTATAGTCATTAAGAAAAATGTAGTCATATCAATGGTGATATATTCAAGAAGAATTGTTTTCAAACAAGGTGTTCGCAGATTGGTAAATTTGGTGCTTTGGCCATTTTGGTAATTACCATTTCAAGTCTTGATTTCTTGAGATTCTATTAAAATTCATGGGAGGATACCTCATTCAGACAGGAAGTCTGCCTGGAAAAAGCAACTTCTAAAATTGAGTAGTGAGCTAGCTGAACAAGCCAGGGAAAGTAAGTTGTTGTCAAAAAAAAAAATCACACACAAAGAGGCAAACATAGTGCTTAAGAATGCACATGCTAGGTCCCACCTGTGTTTGGGGTAACTCCAAACTTCATTGCGCTCAGCCTTTTTATCTGTCAGCATGGAAGGATAAAGAAAGGCTCTACCTTCTAGGGCTATTGTGATGATTCAGTGATATCATACTTTAGAATTTAGTGGAATAATGCCTAGTGTATAGTTAACATTTGAGTAAAAATAACAAGGAACTTGGAGGACAATATAGGATAATTTCCTCTTTTCCAAAATTGTAATTTTTGTCATCTGTAAAACAAAAACAATGAAAAAAGAAGAATGATGCAGTTCCAGCAGAAAGTAGTGACCTAGAATCTTACCCATTGCATGCTTCTCTCCTCTGCCCGTATCCTAGAGCTCGTAAAGAAGCACATTGGTTCCAGACAGGCCAACATGGCATCCATTCCAATTTCCCATTTATGTGACCTTGGGCATATTGGCATTTCTTTGCATTTCTATTTCTGTGTCTTAAAATATAATATACTTTACAGTTTAATAATCGTAACATTTATTTACTGTGAATAATGCATTTAAACCAGTATCATGAGGATTACTGATAGGATTATATTTTATAGCATGGAGATTATCAATTAAGACAGTGAGTTTAGTAGTGAAAGTTATTTAAGAGCATTTCTGCTGCAATCCACATTTTAGTCAATGCATGTTTTGGTATTTTGAGGCCTCCATAACCAGTGGCCTACATCTGGATATAATGGAAAATAGACGTAGGCACAGACTAAAGCCACGTGCGTCATTTTCTCTGTGAACACTTTCCTGCATTATGTTCTGCCTGTGACATAAGAACTACTGTCTGTAGGGAGAGGGACTGCTCACCTTGGCCTTTCCATTCAAATAACTACTTCTATAAACAGACTCTGACCCATAGTCATCATCTGGACCATGTTACCGCTCACTCCTCTAATATTATAACTGACCTGTCCTTCTTTTTAAATTATTAATGTCTTATCCTTTAAGAACAGTGTAGCACATAAACTATGTCTTTCTTTCCCCACAACATGAAAGGCGCTCGTAGCTCACCATATTGTTCATTCAAAGCCTCACTGCCCCATCTTCTCAACTTTAAAAAACATTTTATTTATTTGTTTGTTTGTTTGTTTTTATTTATTTGAGAAAGAGTGTTGAGAAGGGAGAGGGTCAGAGGGAGAGAACCATCAGGCAGGCTCCCCTCTGAGCACAGAGCTCAACATAGGACTTGATCTCACGACCCTGAAATCATGACCTGAGCTGAAATCAAGAGTCAGATGCTTAACTGACTGAGCCACCCATGCACCCTCCCCCACCCAATCCTCTTGACTCTAGGTCATTTTCAGCACCTCTCTCCATCTTTGTAAAAGATTGCATCCCTTAAGCTAATATTAAGGTTTACTTAAAATTTCAGCATTCCCCGCATGAATACTTGACCCCTAAATTCTACATCTAAAAAATTCCCAGGTCTATCTGTTGATGGTTTAAAGATAATGACAACTGTTACTATGATTTGTATAATCACTATAGACCCTACAGACTCCACTAAAAAGCTATTAGTAGTGATAACTGAATTCAGTAAAGTTGCAGGATACAAAATTAATACACAGAAATCTGTTCTCCTTCTATACAACAATAACAAAGCAGAAAGAAATCTGGGAAAAAATCTTAAGGAAGTGAAAGACCTCTACTCTGAAAACTATAAAACACTGTTGAAAGAAATTGAAGATGCCACAAATGGAAAGACATTCCATCTCATGGATTAAAGGAATATTATTAAAATGCTGAGTTTCTGAACACTAATGGAAGAGCAAAAAGAGAACAATCCCATTTACATTGCACCAAATATAATACCTAGGAATAATCACCTTACCAAAAAGATGAAAGACCTGTACTCCAAAAACAGTAACACACTGACGAAAGAAATTGAAGACGAACAAATGGAAAGATTTTCCATGCTCATGGATTGGAAGAACCAATATTGTTAAAATGTCCACACTACCCAAAGCAATCTACAGATTTAATGCAATCCCTATGAAGATACCAATAACATTTTTTATAGAACTAGAATAATACTAAAATTTGTATGGAACTAGAAAAAGAAGCTGAATAGCCAAAGCAATCTTAAGAAAGAACAACAAACCTGAAGGTATCACAATACCAGATTTCAGGATATACTACAAATGTATAATATCAAAACAGTTTTGTACTGGACAGGAATAGACATAGATCAGTGGAACAGAATAGAAAACCCAGAAACTGACAAAGCAGAAAAGACTGCCCAACAGCAAAGACAGTCTCTTCGATAAATAGTTTTGGGAAAACTGGACAGCTACATGCAAAAGAATAAACCGGGACCACTTTCTTACACCATACACAAAAATAAATTCAAAGTGAACTACAGACTTTAAATGTGAGACCCGAGCTATAAAGCTCCTAGAATAAAACAGAGGCAGTAATCTCTAAACTTTGGTTTAGCAACATATTTATGGTACATCTCGAGCAGGGGAAACAAAAACAAAAATAAATTATTAGGACTATACCAAAATAAAAAGCTTTTTGCACAGCAAAGGAAACCAACAAAAGGCAACCTGCCAAATGAGAAAACATATTTGTAAATGATATCCCTAATAAGGGGCTAATATCCAAAATATATAAAGAACTTTCACAACTCAACACCAAAATAACAGATAATCTGATTAAAATGGACAGAGGACCTGAATAAACAGTTTTCCGAAGACATCCAGATGGCCAACAGAAACATGAAGATACTCAACATCACTCATCGTCAGGGAAATGCCAGTCAAGACCAAATGAAAACAAAACAAAACAAAAACAAAAACACAATGAGATGGCACTTTACACCAGTCAGAATAGCTGGTTTCCAACAGACAGGAAATAACAGATGTCAGGCTGTGGAGAAAAAACTCTCCTTCACCTTCCCCTGTTGGTGGGAATGCAAGATGGTGCAGCCACTATGGAAAGCAGTATGGAGTCTCCCCAAAAAATTAAAAATAGAAATACCATACAATTCACTCTGACAGATGCTGGCGAGGATGCGGAGAAAGGGGAACCCTCCTCCACTGTTAGTGGGAATGCAAGCTGGTGCAACCACTCTGGAAAACAGCATGGAGGTTCCTCAAAATGTTGAAAATAGAACTACCCTATGACCCAGCAATTGCACTACTGGGTATTTACCCTAAAGATACAGACGCAGTGATCCGAAGGGGCACGTGTACCCGAATGTTCATAGCAGCAATGTCTACAATAGCCAAACTATGGAAAGAACCTAGATGTCCATCAACAGATGAATGGATAAAGAAGAGGTGGTATATATACACAATGGAATACTATGCAGCCATCAAAAGAAATGAAATCTTGCCATTTGCGACGACGTGGATGGAACTAGAGGGTATCATGCTTAGTGAAATAAGTCAATCGGAGAAAGACAACTATCATATGATCTCCCTGATATGAGGACATGGAGATGCAACATGGGGGGTTGGGGGATAGGAGAAGAATAAATGAAACAAGATGGGATTGGGAGGGAGACAAACCATAAATGACTCTTAATCTCACAAAACAAACTGGGGGTTGCTGGGGGGAGGTAGGGTTGGGAGAGGAGGAGGGGGTTATGGACATTGGGGAGGGTATGTGCTATCGTGAGTGCTGTGAAGTATGTAAACCTGGCGATTCACAGACCTGTACCCCTGGGGATAAAAATACATTATATGTTTATTTAAAAAAAAATTGGAAGGGGAGGCGAACCATAAGAGACTATGGACTCTGAAAAACAACCTGAGGGTTTTGAAGGGGTGGGGGTGGGAGGTTGGGGGAACCAGGTGGTGGGTAATAGGGAGGGCACGTATAGCATGGAGCACTGGGTATTGTGCAAAAACAATGAATACTGTTACACTGAAAAAAAATAAATTTATTAAAAAAAAAAAAGAAAAGAAATACCATACAATTCAGTAATTCTACTACTGTGTATTTACCCAAAGAAAATGAAAACATTAATTCAAAAAGATAGATGCACCCCTATGTTTATTGCAGCATTATTTTTACAATAGCAAGTTATGGAAGCAGCCCAAGTGTCCATTGATAGTCAAATGGATGAAGAAGTGGCGCATATGTATTGAATGGAATATTACTCAGCCATAAAAAGAATGAAATCTTGCCACTTGCAACAGAATGGATGGACCTAAAAGATATTGTGATAAATGAAACAAGTCAGAGAAAGACAAATACAATGTGAGTTTACATACATGTAGAATCTAAAAAACAAAACACAGAAACAGATCCATAAATACGGAGAACAAATGGACGGTTGACAGAAGGGAAGTGGGTTGGTAATAGGCAGAATGGGTGAAGGCAAGTGGGAGGTGTACAGGTTTCCACGTATGGAATGAATAGGTCATGGGAATAAAAGGCACAGTGTAGGGAATATAGTCAAATGATGTAATAGCAGTTTAGGATGACAGATGATAGTCATGCTTGTGATTAGAGCATAACACAGACTTGCCAAATCACTATGTTGTATTCATTAAACTAATGGAATGCTGTGTATCAACTATACTTCAATTAAAAAAAAAGTCTATATTGCTCATTAAATTTCTCCAGGTAAGAGATATCAAGTGAAACTCAACCTGTTTAATATTTATGAACTCTCAGTCACAGCCCTATGCTGGTTAGCCATCATTCTCAATAATCTTTCATTTTTTGCAGGAGAGGGGTTATTTTGTTGTAGTGAAGTATACGTAACATGAAGCTGTTCATATTAACCGTATTTAAGTGTATACACTTCAATGGCAATGATTATTCACGTAATGCAAGCACCACCAATTTCTCAACATTTTAACATATTCAAATGAAACTTTGGAATTAAGCTAGATACTAAATATTTCATCAGTTTTTACCTGACAGTTACAATCATAATTTTTTCTGAAAATTCCAAGTTACAAAAATGTATAAAATACATTTGTGAAAATATTTGTATTCAGCCTGAATTTGTATGTTTCGATTCCACATCTGGATTTGATGGAATTTAGGA
This sequence comes from Meles meles, assembly GCF_922984935.1. Classification (NCBI taxonomy): domain Eukaryota; kingdom Metazoa; phylum Chordata; class Mammalia; order Carnivora; family Mustelidae; genus Meles; species Meles meles. The sequence goes on from NC_060067.1 coordinate 39,158,409, forward strand.
AAATAGCAGTGTTATATGTTTGAAAAATTTTAGACCTTTCTCTATTCACTATGTAATAAGTTAATGATCATTTTCTAAGTGCAGGCACTGTACTAGGCTCACATTTCAGTGAACATATCAGACAAACACCCTGCTTGCATGGAGTCTTTCTAGCAGGGCATTCAGATAATCACATTAGCTAACTGCCATAGAGTAAACTAGAGAACGGTGGGTGTTATCTTGTAAACATTACTACATGGAAGATCTTTACTGTTTATGCTACTCACAATTTCATACTTCATGTAATATTACCATTTTCATTACATCTTCTTTCAATATCCGTAACATAAGTGCTCCTTCAGATTTTTGCTTTCTAGGTTTTGCAGTTTTTAGTGGGGAAATTTCTGGAGACGTTTCTTCAGTTCTTGCTTCTTGTGAAAAGAAAAATTAACTTTTCTCTTTCCACTCCATCTACACCCTGATCCAGTTTATTGAGTATCCTTCCCGTGTGGCTCCTTCTGCTGTATGCTTTTGATTCTCTGTTGTTTGTCCTCACATCTATACTTGATTAAATTTTCATCCCTCTGATAATCTGATGGAAGTTCTGTATGCCCGAAATTTCCCAGTCACAAGACCGTTCTGAACGCTAGTTCGAAAACGCACCTTTATAGCCCACAGAACTAATGTGAACTCTAATCCTTGGATTCAAAAGTGGATTTAATACATAACTATATATTTTTCCACATTTTCAGGAACGTATCTGTGGGATTCTAATAGGCATTGTGTGGGAGGAAGAGAAAAACAGAGAAAAGTTAAATAGATCTGCCATAGAACCTCTCAGCATTTTTAATATACTACTGTGTACTGTAAATTTCAAAGAAGGGGCTGCAGTGCAGGTATAGAGCATGTCCCCAAATCCTGTGGCCACAGACAGGACACTGTAGGAATTATAGATAACACGAGCATATGACGCATTCAAGCAAAAATGACCTGGAGGAGGCAGGTTTGAAATGAGAATCAATCCGAGTAACTAACCCGAGAGACTTCTTTGAAGCTGTATGTTAAATGCATGTTAAAATGCATTTCCATGGTCTGCCTTTCAGTTGATTTTGTAGCTCTAAGATGCCTGTATTGCTTTCTTGGTTAGTAAATTCCAACGTTAAAGTTAAGACCTCAGTCATGGCAATAAGCACGAACATGAGAAGCATCCACATTTACATGGCACGTATCTTTTAAACTTACCTTGTACCAAGTCTTGCTTTCCTGTGAGATGTTGTATTTTCTTTTCAGAGTGCCAGAGCAGAACTGGAAAGGCTGAGGCTCAGTGAAAAGCGGGATCAAGAGTTGGGGGATAGCAGCTTGAAGGAGAGAGCCTCCATGGTGGCCCACTGCCTAGAGCACAAGGATGAGAAACTTCGAACTCGAACCAGAAAACATCGGAGTTTCAACTGTCTGGAGGACACAGAGGCCGAGGTCTTTCCTGGACAACAAAAAAGCCATAAAGGCCTCAAGACATTGAGGAAGACTGAGGACAGGAATGTCAAAGCTGCTTTGGACTCTGATAGTAAGCTACCATCCAGAGTAATCGAAGAACTTAGCGTGGTGCTGCAGAGGACCAGAACCCTTCCAAAAGACTTAGAGGACGAGCAGAGCTTGCAGAAAGAGATAAAATAGTTTTGCACATTATTTTTTTTTAATATTGTATACTATGTGTGTGCAAACCAGAAACTGAACAGTAAAATTCATGGTTTGTGAGATTTGTCTAGCTATACATAAGCATTTAAATAGCATTTTAAAATATCTATGTACATATGTGATAAGAATAAGAGGATGCTTTTTTAGGTCTGAACAAAGCTTGTACAGTTCAACTGTAGACACCCTGGGTTACTTTGAGCCAGCCAAGCTTTTTACAGTAGTCTGTTTAATGGTGTAATTTATGAGCAGAAATCTCAAACTGTACTGTATTGTATAAAATGCTTTGTTTAAATGAAGCCTACGAAACTGTATGTAACACATTTTGCACTTTGAGAAACCCTGTATATTAAGTTACCATATATGTGTATATTTTTAGGTTTACATAGGGTCCACCTTATGGAAAAGAAACGGAAATTGAAAAGGGGAAGGATATATTTTAGTAGCTGCCTATCAAACATTGGAGTTTTACAAAAACCAAGGAGGTCACTTAAGTTCTGATCCATAGTGAACCAGAATGAATCTTATTAATGGGAAACTGTGTAAGAAAAAAGCCTAGTGACTGTTTCCCAAGATAGTGTTCAGCGAACAACCATGAATGACGGCAGTGGCCACGCTTACTTACGGTGTTAGTGAACGACCAGAGTACACTCACTACACTTCAGTTCTGCAGCGGGGGCTGCTGACAAGAAATGTATGCTGCATGGAAGTCATTGAACGCGTGGTATCTGGTATGGATGCCATTTGTACTGTTGCTATATACGTTTTGTTTTAATTCCTTGCTATGGTTTTCATACAAATTCACTCTCACAGGGTTTTGTTATTGTTTGATTTTTTTCATTGTTGTTTTACTTGGTATTTCCTTTCTTATTTTAAGTAAGGTGGTAATAGGTTTCTCTGCAGTGTCAGAATTAACTGGAAGTTTACAGCTTGTGGCCATTTTAGGGTGAGGGATAGCTTATCCCACTCTTGGTGGCTACCAGTTCATATTTGAACAAGTCTCTTTATTTAAGGGGAAAAAAAAAAGTCTCCTCCTGGTACCTAATAAATAATAAGAAAGCCCTCTGTTTTTTCTTCCACGTCAAGGTCAGCTGCTGAGTTGGCGATTTTCCTCCAACAGTCGATACTGTCTAATTATAGTTCACATTATTAACATCACTTTTCATCAATTTATTAAGAATTTTATTAGGCCTGATGAGTTTTGATTAAAATTATATAGGAAGCTCTATTTCAACCACTTATTTCCCCCCTGTTTTTCAGGTGACTTCTTCAGAATCCGTTATACAAAGGCCCATACTTTGGTCAGTCCAATCGTAGTATAGTAATATGCTCTTAAATGCTCTGAATTTCTTCATTGTAAAATACTGATCATTTATATTTGGTGGTGAAACAATAGTTTACCATGGGTGTATGATATTTATTCCTTAAAAATTCCAATCGATTTGGATGTAAAGAAACTGCAGGTCAGTTTATGAAATAGGTATTAGCACTGCTGGGGAGCCTTCACTTAAAGCAAGAAATGGTATTTAGGAAAAAAAGAATCTAAAATTATTATTCCTAATAAATGATAATATTTATGAGATAAGCAGGCATATGACAGTGTTTGACACTGGGAAAGTATCCAGAGTTTTTTTCACCTGCCTTTTCTGAATATTTTTGAAACTGGAGCTTAAAATCTAATAGCCCTATTTCCCTTCCCCTCCTGTATAATTGTCTCCATTTTTCAAGAGTAAGATAAGGGCTAATGATGACATCTCGTATTTTGAATAAAAATTAAAATTGTTTTACAAGTCCACGTGAATGTGATTGTTTTCAGAAGTTAAAGGTTATTTTGAGATAAATCCACTCCTCTTCTTTCCTTTTTAATTGTTTGAATATATACTTCAAACAAGCTATATCATTTTTTCCCAAATATGTCAGTATGAATATCATTCTACTTTAAATGATGAATATCCACAAATAGGACACAACTATATTGATGGTACTCTTTCATTTCTATAGCCCTAAAGTTAATTACTAGACGCAGCTGTTAAATATTTGACTTCTAAACAAATCATTACCTGATGATTTATGAAAGTGGCACTAAAAACTCAAAAATAAGCAAAAGTAATTGAAGCGAAATTCGACTTATGTTTCTAACTATAATAGCTGTCAATTTGCACTGTTCAGATGACAGTTTATAGTTCTAAAATACACATCAACTGTTTATTGCAAAAGAAATATTTTTGAAAATGCATCAAATTTGTTTGAAGAGACTAGTATTCACATATTTTCATGTCTTTTCAAACTTGAAAATCACAATGGGGAAAAGATTAAAACTTTTACCATCTTTCAAAATTTGCACCAAGACTTCGATAATTATCATATGCTCAAAAAAAATAGAATTATGTTTATAATATGAACAGTTTTCTGTCGTGTACAATCATGTTTATTTCTAATCATCTGGAAAACAAATGAATATTAGGTAACTAATCTGTTTTATATCTGTTATTTTATTATTTTGAACAATTTTTTTATTGCAAATGTTCTAAGTTATATTGTACATTCCTATCTTCTCTGCCATGGCTACATATGTTGAATGTAAACTCAATTCAGATAGCTCTATAGATTTAAGACCTTTTATGAATTATGGGATTCTTGTTCAGAATTTAAATGTCCTCATCTGAGAAGTGGGAGTAATACCTGTCTTGTAGGCATTTTGTGATAACTAATTTTATATATATATATTTATATATGTGTTGGTGTATATGTACATATACACACACGTATCGCATAGAATTTTAATAAATGTTACTTATTAATGTATTAGTTTTTCTAGACCTGCTTTGATTCAATCCCTGAGACAACTTACTTATTTTCAAATTGTCTCCATCAGTTTTTTTTCCCCCATAGTTTTTAAAATATGCACTGATAAAACAGATTACCACAGGTTGTGGGCTGAATTGTGTTCTAAAGCCCTTTGCTGAAGACCTAATCCCCAGTACCCCAGAATGTGGAATATTTGGAGATGGGGCCGTGAAAGAGGTGATTAAGTTAAAAGGAAGTTAGTGCGGGACCTAATCAAATCTGACTGGTGTCCTTAAAAAAAAAAAAAAGAAAAGAAAAAATTTAGAGACCTTAAGAAACACCAGGGATGTATGTGCGCAAAGAAAAGGCCATGTATGTGAGGACACACCAAGAAGGTGGCCCTCCCCAAGCCAAGGAGACAGGCCTCAGACAAAACCATCTAATATCTTGATCTTAGACTTCTAGCCTCCAGCACTGTAAGGAAAAGCCCTATTGTTCAAGCTACCCCGTCTGTGGTATTTTGTTAATAAAAGTCCTAGCACACTTTTATGTTAAATCTTAATATAGGTGTCAAACAGAGTACTCCCTGATATTTATACATATTGGTTCTTACACTTTTGTTATCCCACCTATCAGAATCTAACATCAATGCAATCTAACATCAATGGAATCTAACATCAATGCAATGAATACAGTGTGATTTTACAGCTATCATAATGACTAATGGAGAAGATGAGGCGTTGAGATGTAACTACTTAGAAGTCAACTAGCCAGATAACTTGAATGCTGAAATAATATAAACAATTGAAAATTTGCCCAGCAAAATTATAATTTGGGTCTGCTTGTAAAGATTCAAGTTCTATGACCTCAAGAACACTATTCCAGCAGAGTGAAGATGCTGACCCCTCACACACCTGATAGAGAATACTGCAAATCCTTCCAATGAACAACCCAGAGAGATCTTGAGTTCAGTAACAGTATTCACTAGACTAGAGACAAAGTCCTTTCAAACCATAATCCTACCTGCCTGATTGGATCAACACTAACCTTCATCTAATAAAAGTGACATTTGTATCTCATTGGAGGAGATCTCATCTTCCCTTCTATCCAGTAAATTATCTCACTTGCTACCTTTTTTATCCCCTCCCATTTTCTCTCTGAAACCTCTTCATTCAGCCTTGTTTCCTGATATTTTTAACTGCTCCTGGCAAGGTCAGAACAATTTAAATGGTCACTGCTAATTTAAATGGTCACTTCTCAGTTGTTGTACCTGACACCTGTCACCACCTGTAGCATTTCACACAGTTGATCACCCCACCTTTGTGGAATTCATTCTAGCATTAGTCTCCAGGATATTTCTATCATGTGATTTTCTCTTTCATTAGTCTGTCTTGGATTCCTTACTGGATACTCATCTCTATATAACGGAACTAGAGAAACTCATTTACTCTCTCTAACTTCAAATAGAGTACATATTCTGACTAAAAAGTTTCAGTCTGGACCTACCCATTGAGCTCCAAACTGTAATTTACATTCCCACCTGAGTTCCCAGCTGTCATTTCAAATACACCATATCTAATGTTCTTTATCTATGCCTCATCCTTTCCATTCCACCCTCCTCTGCCCTTTCTAGGACTCAGGTACAGAAAGATCAAGCAGATTATTTGGCATTTGAATGCAAGCAGAAGTCCTAGCTCAGAAGCCTTTCTAAACTCCACATTAGCTTGCTCAGACCACTCTCCTCTCTTGCCTGAATGATTACAAAAGATGTACTATGTGGAACAAATCACAAATTAATCTTTTTAAATATAAGAAAAAGCCAAATTATTCTTTTTAAATAAAAAATAGTCTCTCCTAACAACACTTGAATAGCTTTCTATTTATGTTAAATTGAAAGTATAAATATAAGCACTGGAATAATTGGTTTCAATGTACCAACTGCTACTTCTGTCATCTCACCAATTTTCACCTCCCTCACTTTGATACAAGCATACTTGCTCCTCAAAATTACCACACATGCGCATGAAAATGCTTTAGCTTTGCATGAACTATTCCCTGTAAGTAACGTGCTGTCCAGACATACATATATTTCACTGGTCACCATCAAATGGCTTCTTAACAGACAGACCTCTGAACATTCCATATGAAATGGCATCATCACTTTCTATCCCTTTTATCTTCTTACATCATAGAACTTATCACCATCTAACAATTTACATATTTATTAGTATACATTTTCATGGTCTAATTATTTCTAATAGAATCTGTCAGTGGAGAATCTTAGGTTACCACTATATTCCCAGCACTTAGAACAGTGCCAGTACCATAGCCTATAGTCACTACTGAAATATATACTAAATAAATGAAGTCATGGTATAGGGAAATGCTTGAAGAAAAAAAAAAAATGGCCCTACCAAGAACTAGGAATAATGGATCTTAAAAAATCTGTAAAGACTATTGCTGAAATGAATAGGAATAAATGTGGTAACACTCTGAGGAAGTAGGAACATTCAAGATATTGTACAGCTGCTCTTTTTCTGGGGGTATTCACAGAATCTGTACACAGGGAAGTAAGTTGAAAATAATCTGGTCTTTGATCAAATTGAGACATGCTTTTTGCAGAGAGATAAATCAGAGTTTTTGACACTTGTGTAGCCAAGAAAGCAAAATTAGAGACTCAAGGGACAAAAATCCCAGGAAAAAGGGAAGAATGAAACTGACTACAGCTGGCTTTCCTTTTAAGACAATGTGCTGAATAGGGCACTTTGCTACTAAGTTCATTGGAAAGGCTTCAAGAGCAGAGTTTGTAGGCTTACAGTACTGAGAAGACAAAGATTCAAGTTTATTTACTATCATGGAGAGGTTTCCTTGTGAACATAGAAAGCTCCAGTTGGAAACCTTGGAGATCCATATGGTCAGAGCATATATGAATTGGAATCTGACAGAACATGGTCAAAACTGCCTCACAACCTCAATTCATCTCAGTTCCTGATTGGATCAAGATCACGGGCTTTCTCTGCTAAAACAGGAAAAATAATATCATGTAGAACTTCACTGTCTGGCATTGAAAGAAAAAAAAAACGCATCCACCTTCTGGTGTCAAAACCACATAAAGACACTACAAAAAAAAAAAGAGAGAGAGAGAGAGAGAACTACAGACCAATATTCCTGTAAAAATCCTCAGCAAAACCTTAGCAAACTGAACCCAAAAATACATAAAAAAAAATCATTCACCGAGGGAGGAGTCAAGATGGTGGAGAAGTAGCAGGCTGAGACTACATCAGGTTACAGGAGATCAGCTAGATAGCTTATCTAAACACTGCAAACACCTACAAATCCAACAGGAGATCAAAGAGAAGAAGAACAGCAATTCTAGAAACAGAAAATCAACCACTTTCGGAAAGGTAGGACTGGCGGAGAAGTGAATCCAAAGCGACGGGAAGATAGACTGCGGGGGGAAGGGCTGGCTCCCGGCAAGTGGTGGAGCAATGGAGCACAAAATCAGGACTTTTAAAAGTATGTTCCACTGAGGGACATTGCTCCAGAGGCTAAACCGGGGTGAAGCCCACACAGGGTCACCGTGGCCCCAGGTCCCGCAGGGTCACAGAAGGATCGGGGGTGTCTGAGTGTCGCAGAGCTCGCAGGTATTAGAATGGAGAAGTCAGCTACAGAGACAGAGCCGCGGACTGAACTCTCAGCTAGGGGTTACCTTGAACAGATCGTAGGCTTGGTGAGCTCGGAGTGTGGCAGGAGGCCAGGGATATGGGAGTGATTGTGTGCTGTTCTCTGGGGGCGCACTGAGGAGTGGGGCCCCGGGCTCTCGGCTCCTCTGGGCCAGAGACTGGGAGGCCGCCATTTTCATTCCCGTCCTCCGGAACTCTAGGGAAAGCATTCAGGGAACAAAAGCTCCCAAAAGCGAAACCGAGCGGATTACTTAGGCCAGCCCCAGTAAGGGTGGTACAATTCCGCCTTGGCCAAAAACACTTGAGAGTCACTACAACAGGCCCCTCCCCCAGAAGATCAACAAAATATCCAGCCAGGACGAAGTTCATCTATCAAGGAAAGCAGGTTCAATACCCAGGACAGCAGCAGAATTCCAGAAGAGGAGAAAGCAAATCACAGAACTCATGGCTTTCTCCCCATGATTCTTTAGTCTTGCAGTTAATTCAATTTTTTTTTAATTTTTTTCCTTTCTTTTTTTTTTCTTCTGCTAAATTTTTTTAAACATTTACCGTTTTCTTTTTTAATGTTTTTTGACTAGTTTATCTAAAATATATATTTTTTCTTTCTTTTTTATATTTTTTATTTATTTTTTATTAATTTTTTCTTTTTTTTTTCTGAACCTCTTTTTATCCTCTTTCTCCCCCCACAATTTAGGGTCTCTTCTGATTTGGTTACAGCACATTTTTCTGGGGTCTTTGCCACCCTTTTAGTATTTTATTTGATCCTTCGTATCCTCTTATCTGGACAAAATGACAAGGTGGAAAAAATCACCACAAACAAAAGAACAAGAGGCAGTACCGAAGGCTGGGGACCTAATCAACACAGACATTGGTAATATGTCAGATCTAGAGTTCAGAATGACAATTCTGAAGGTTCTAGCCGGGCTCGAAAAAGGCATGGAAGATATTAGAGAAACCCTCTCTGGAGATATAAAAGCCCTTTCTGGAAAAATAAAAGAACTAAAATCTAACCAAGTTGAAATCAAAAAAAGCTATTAATGAGGTGCAATCAAAAATGGAGGCTCTCACTGCTAGGATCAATGAGGCAGAAGAAAGAATTAGTGATATAGAAGACCAAATGACAGAGAATAAAGAAGCTGAGCAAAAGAGGGACAAACAGCTACTGGACCACGAGGGGAGAATTCGAGAGATAAGTGACACCATAAGATGAAACATCAGAATAATTGGGATTCCAGAAGAAGAAGAAAGAGAGAGAGGAGCAGAAGGTATATTGGAGAGAATTATTGGAGAGAATTTCCCTAATATGGCAAAGGGAACAAGCATCAAAATCCAGGAGGTGCAGAGAACGCCCCTCAAAATCAACAAGAATAAGCCCACACCCCGTCACCTAATAGTAAAATTTACAAGTCTTAGTGACAAAGAGAAAATCCTGAAAGCAGCCCAAGAAAAGAAGTCTGTAACATACAATGGTAAAAATATTAGATTGGCAGCAGACTTATCCACAGAGACCTGGCAGGCCAGAAAGAGCTGGCATGATATATTCAGAGCACTAAACGAGAAATACATGCAGCCAAGAATACTCTATCCAGCTAGGCTATCATTGAAAATAGAAGGAGAGATCAAAAGCTTCCAGGACAAACAAAAACTGAAAGAATTTGCAAACACCAAACCAGCTCTACAGGAAATATTGAAAGGGGTCCTCTAAGCAAAGAGAGAGCCTAAAAGTAGTAGATCAGAAAGGTACAGAGAAAATATACAGTAACAGTCACCTTACAGGCTAATAATGGCACTAAATTCATATCTCTCAATAGTTACCCTGAATGTTAATGGGTAAATGCCCCAATCAAAAGACACAGGGTATCAGAATGGATAAAAAAACAAAACCCATCAGTATGTTGCCTACAAGAAACTCATTTTAGATGCGAAGACACCTCCAGATTTAAAGTGAGGGGGTGGAAAACAATTTACCATGCTAATGGGCATCAGAAGAAAGCTGGGGTGGCAATCCTTATATCAGATCAATTAGATTTTAAGCCAAAGACTATAATAAGAGATGAGGAAGGACACTATATCATACTCAAAGGGTCTGTCCAATAAGAAGACCTAACCATTTTAAATATCTATGCCCCTAACGTGGGAGCAGCCAACTATATAAACCAATTAATAACAAAATCAAAGAAACACATCAACAATAATACAATAATAGTAGGGGACTTTAACACTCCCCTCACTGAAATGGACAGATCATCCAAGCAAAAGATCAACAAGGAAATAAAGGCCTTAAATGACATACTGGACCTGAAGGACATCACAGATATATTCACAACGTTTCACCCCAAAGCAACAGAATACACATTCTTCTCTAGTGCACATGGAACATTCTCCAGAATAGATCCCATCCTGGGTCACAAATCAGGTCTCAACTGGTATCAAAAGATTAGGATCATTCCCTGCATATTTTCAGACCACAATGCTCTGAAGCTAGAACCCAATCACAAGACGAAAGCTGGAAAGAACCCAAATACATGGAGACTAAACAGCATCCTTCTAAAGAATGAATGGGTCAACCAGGAAATTAAAGAAGAATTGAAAAAATTCATGGAAACAAATGATAACGAAAACAAAATGGTTCAAAATCTGTGGGACACAGCAAAGGCAGTCCTGAGAGGAAAATATATAGCAGTACAAGCCTTTCTCAAGAAATAAGAAAGGTCTCTAGTACACAACCTAACCATACACCTAAAGGAGCTGGAGAAAGAACAAGAAAGAACCCTAAACCCAGCAGGAGAAGAGAAATCATAAAGATCAGAGCAGAAATCAATGAAATAGAAATAAACAAAAAAAACAATAGAACAAATCAATGAAACTAGGAGCTGGTTCTTTGAAAGAATCAATAAGATTGATAAGCCCCTGGCCAGACTCATCAAAAAGAAAAGAGAAAGGATCCAAATACATAAAATCATGAATGAAAGAGGAGAGATCACAACTAACACCAAAGAAATACAGACAATTATAAGAACATACTATGAGCAACTCTATGCCAACAAATTGGACAATCTGGAAGAAATGGATGCATTCCTAGAGACATATAAACTACCACAACTGAACCAGGAAGAAAGAGAAAACCTGAACAGGCCCATAACCAGTAAGGAGTTTGAAACAGTCATCAAAAATCTCCAAACAAACAAAAGCCCAGGGCCTGATGGCTTCCCAGAGGAATTCTACCAAACATTTAAAGAAGAACTAATTCCTATTCTCCTGAAACTTCCAAAAAATAGAAATGGAAGGAAAACTTCCAAACTCATTTTATGAGGCCAGCATCACCTTGATCCCAAAACCAGACAAAGATCCCACCAAAGAAGAGAACTACAGACCTTGATGAACACAGACGCAAAAATTCTCGCCAAAATACTAGCCAATAGGATTCAACAGTACATTAAAAGGATTATTCACCACGATCAAGTGGGATTTATTCCAGGGCTGCAGGGTTGGTTCAACATCCGCAAATCAATCAATGTGATACAACAAATTAATAAAAGAAAGAACAAGAACTATATGATACTCTCAGTAGATCCTGAAAAAGCATTTGACAAAGTACAGCATCCCTTCCTGATCAAAACTCTTCAAGGTGTAGGGATAGAGGGCACATACCTCAATATTATCAAAGCCATCTATGAAAAACCCACTGCAAATATCATTCTCAATGGAGAAAAACTGAAAGCTTTTCTGTTAAGGTCAGGAACACGGCAGGGATATCCTTTATCACCACTGCTATTCAACATAGTACTAGAAGTCCTAGCCTCAGCAATTAGAAAACAAAAAGAAATTAAAGGCATCCAAATTGGTAAAGAAGAAGTCAAACTATCACTCTTCGCAGATGATGTGATACTATATGTGGAAAACCCAAAAGATTCCACTCCAAAACTACTAGAAGTTGTACAGGAATTCAGTAAAGTGTCAGGATATAAAATCAATGCACAGAAATCAGTTGCATTTCTGTACACCAACAATAAGACAGAAGAAAGAGAAATTAAGTAGTCAATCGCATTTACAATTGCACCCAAAACTATAAGATACCTGGGAATAAACCTAACCAAAGAGGCTAAAAAGCTATATGCAGAAAACTATAAAGTACTCATGAAAGAAATTGAGGAAGACACAAAGAAATGGAAAAATGTTCCATGCTCCTGGATTGGAAGAATAAATATTGTGAAAATGTCCATGCTACCTAAAGCAATCTACACATTTAATGCCATCCCTACCCAAATACCATCCATTTTTTTTCAAAGAAACGGAACAAATAATGCTAAAATTTATATGGAACCAGAAAAGACCTCAAATAGCCAAAGGAATATTGAAAAAGAAAGCCAAAGTGGGTGGAATCACAATTCCGGACTTCAAGCTCTATTACAAAGCTGTCATCATCAAGATAGCATGGTACTGGCACAAAACAGATACATAGATCAATGGAACAGAATAGAGAGCCCAGAAATAGACCCTCAACTCTACGGTCAACTAATCTTCGACAAAGCAGGAAAGAATGTCCAATGGGAAAAAGACAGCTTCTTCAATAAATGGTGCTGGGAAAATTGGACAGCCACATGCAGAAAAATGAAATTGGACCACTTCCTTATACCACACATGAAAATAGACTCAAAATGGATGAAGGACCTCAATGTGAGAAAGGAATCCATCAAAATCCTTTAGGAGAACACAGGCAGCAACCTCTTCGACCTCAGCCGCAGCAACATCTTCCTAGGAACATTGGCAAAGGCAAGGGAAGCAAGGGCAAAAATGAACTATTGGGATTTCATCAAGATCAAAAGCTTTTGCACAGCAAAGGAAACAGTTAACAAAACCAAAAGACAACTGACAGAATGGGAGAAGGTATTTGCAAACCACATATCAGATAAAGGGCTAGTATCCAAAATCTATAAGGAACTTAGTAAACTCAATACCCAAAGAACAAACAATCCAATCAAAAAATGGGCAGAGGACATGAACAGACATTTCTGCAAAGAAGACATCCAGATGGCCAACAAACACATGAAAAAGTGCTCCACGTCACTCAGCATCAGGGAAATACAAATCAAAACCACAATGAGATATCACCTCACACCAGTCAGAATGGCTAAAATTAACAAGTCAGGAAATGACAGATGCTGGCGAGGATGCAGAGAAAGGGGAACCCTCCTACACTGTTGGTGGGAATGCAAGCTGGTGCAACCACTGTGGAAAACAGCATGGAGGTTCCTCAAAATGTTGAAAATAGAGCTACCCTATGACCCAGCAATTGCACTACTGGGTATTTACCCTAAAGATACAAACGTAGTGGTCCAAAGAGGCATGTGCACCTGAATGTTTACAGCAGCAATGTCTACAATAGCCAGACTATGGAAAGAACCTAGATGTCCATCAACAGATGAATGGTTAAAGAAGAGGTGGTATATATACACAATGGAATACTATGCAGCCATCAAAAGAAATGAAATCTTGCCATTTGCGACGATGTGGATGGAGCTAGAGGGTATCATGCTTAGTGAAATAAGTCATTCGGAGAAAGACAACTGTCATATGATCTCCCTGATATGAGGATATGGAGATGCAACATGGGGGGTTAGGGGGAAGGAGAAGAATAAATGAAACAAGATGGGATTGGGAGGGAGACAAACCATAAGTGACTCTTAATCTCACAAAACAAACTGGGGGTTGCTGGGGGGAGGTGGGGTTGGGAGAGTGGGAGGCTCCATTAAGCATCTGCCTTCAGCTCAGGTCCTGGGATCAAGTCCCACCTCAGGCTCTCTGCTCAGTGGGAAACCTGCTTCTCCCTCTTCCTCTGACTGCTCTCCCTGTCAAATAATTTAATAAAATCTTTAAAAAAAAAAAAATGAGGAGCACTAAGGAATGTATAGAATTGTTGAATCACTATATTGTACACTAGAAACTAATATAACCTGTATGTTAACTATGCTAGAATTAATATTTAAAAGCTCAATAAAATCAAAAGCCAAAGATTGTGATACAGAATAACTACATAAGAATTTCAGATATAGTTTATATTCAAATAGAGTTTATGTTAAAATTACATTTGAAACAACCTTTAATGTCAAGGTAATACATTTATGGAATATTTTATTTAAAAAAAAAGTTTTGGGAAGATGGCAAAGTAGGAAGATCCTGAGCTCATCTCATCCTGTGGGCACACCAAAATAAGAGCTACCTCTGTGTGACTAACTGAAATAGCCTGAAGACTGGCAGAGCAGACCTTCCATAGTTAATCACAGCGAGAAGGCCACATGAAAAATGTTAGGAGGGGTGGAGATGTGAATGAGAAACAAACTCCTCGCATGACTAGCCACAAACAGAAAAGTACATCACAAGCATGAGGAAAAGAGAGGATCGGACCCTGCACCGGGTCTCCCTGGTATTAGGGAACCTTGCTGCAAAGATGAGTCCCCATAATGTCTGGCTTTGAAAACCAGCACAGCTTAATCCCAGGAGCTTTAGAAATCAGCAGGGCTTAACTTTGGGAGAGCAAAAGGGCAGTAAGAAACTGCGTTCCTGCCCTTAAAAAGTGAGCATACTAAATAACTTGGCTCAAGAGACTGCAAAGAAGCAGCAGTTTGAAAAGCCCTAGGGTATTATGTGATGGCAATATACTGACTAATCTTAGAACATGTGCTGGAGGGACAGGGATCCTCAGGAGATTTCTCCAGGAACAAAAGCACTGAGAGGTGGTATTTTCTCTTCCCCTCCCCCAACCTAGATAGATAGAATGCTTGTGAGAGCCAGCAATAACACACTTTATCAGCCTTGCTAGCAGCACCAGGTGCCCTGCTCCCATGTTCCCCTGCCAACCCACTCCATCTAACCTACCTTCCTGATAGGCAACCCTCCAAAACAACTCCCCGCACAGCCATACCCAGTAGGCAGTCCCAGCAGGACCAGTACCACTCCAGAAAGATTCCTGCCCCGGGGATGGGGGATAGATAAGCCCATACACCAGCAAATCCACAGTTCCTGCAGCTTAGCTTCTTAGCTGGCTGTGCGAGGAGCAAGCCCTGCTATTCAGGGTGCCTGCAGCTGTGGCAGAGAGGCTAACTGTAGACAGCCAGGCTGACTGCTGTCCAGTCCACCAATAAACCACCACCAGTGCAAACAATCCTCTCAATACTACAGATAGAAAACAAGGCCCAGTGCATCCTCAGCAGGCAAAGCTGGTTATTGTAGCTGGCTGGGAAATCATGGCTCAGCCACAACAGGCGGGTGCGTGCAGCCCACAGAGGGGCACCCCTAGAGTGCCCGGTTGTGGTGACCGGGGGATTGTTCTACGAGGCACCGCAGGACTGCTTCACAAGGCCACTACTTTCAAGACCAGAAGACACAGCTGACCTACCTAATTTTTTTTTTTTAAAGATTTATTTATTTGACAGAGATTACAAGTAGGCAGAGAGGCAGGCAGAGAGAGAGAGAGGAGGAAGCAGGCTCCCAGCCAAGCAGAGAGCCCGATGCGGGGCTCGATCCCAGGACCCTGGGATCATGACCTGAGCTGAAGGCAGAGGCTTTAACCCGCTGAGCCACCCAGGCGCCCCTGACCTACCTAATTAACAGAAACAAACACAGAGAGTTAGACAAAATGAGACAGATGAATACGTCCCAAAGAACAAGGCAAAATCACAGTAAAAGAGCTAAACTAAGTGGAGATAAGCAATATGCCTGGTAAAGAATTTAAAGTCATGGCAATAAGGATACTCACAGGACTTGAGAAAAGAGTGGAGGAACACAATGAGAACTTTAAAAAAGAATTGGAAAATATAAAAAGGAATGAGTCAGACATGAAGAATACAATAACTAAAATAAGAAAGTAGAGTGAATCTGTGCACCTGGGTGGCTCAGTTGTTTAAGCAGCTGTGTTCAGTTCAGGTCATGATTCCAGGGTCCTGGATCAATCCCCACATTGGGCTCCCTGCTGGGCAAGGAGCCTGCTTCTCCCTCTCCCTCTGCCTGCAGCTCCCCCTACTTGTGCACACACACTCTCTCTTTCAAATAGATAAAGAAAATATTAAAAAAAAAATAATGTGAGTCAACAGCAGATTAGAGGATACAGAAGAATAGATCAGTGATCTGGAAGACAGGGTAATGTAAAGCAACCAAGCTGAACAGGAAAAAAAAAAAAAGAAGAAAAAAGAAAAAAAGAAAAGAAATGAAATGGTTAAAGGAATTCTGTGACACCAATGAGCATAATAACATTAGCATTATAGGGATCCCAGAAAGAGGAGAGAGAGAGAGAGAGAGAGAGAGAGAGAAGGGGGTATAATACATATTTGAAGAGATAATAGCTGAAAACTACGTTAATTAGGATAAGGAAACAGACTTCTGGGTCTAGGAAACACAGATAGCCCTTAACAAGATTATTCCTGAAGAGGCCCACGAATTAAAATGGCAAAAAACAGTGATAAAGAGAAAAATTTAAAAGCAACAAGAGAAAAGAAAAATTACATAGAGGGGAAACCCCATAAGGCTATCAGCTGGTATTTTCAGCAGCAATGTTGTGGACTTGAAGGGAGTAGCAGGATATATGCGGGATGCTAAAAGGAAAAACAAAACAAAACAAAATGAAACACCCTACAAACAAGAATACTTTACCCAGCAATGTTATCACCTAGAACAGGAGAGATAAAAAATTCCCCAAAGAATACTGAAGGAGTTCATCACCACTAAAGCAGCAGTACGAGAAATATTAAAGGGAATTCTTCAAGCAGGTAAAAATGCCACAAGTAGAAGAAAATTATGAAAGGAAAAAATTTCAAAGGTAAATATAATAAAGATAATTGATGAATCATTTACAAAGCTAGTATGGAAGTTAAAACGCAAAAGTGGCAAAATATCTACAAAAATTAGCCAAGGGATATGCAAAATGAAAGATGTAATATATGATATAATGTACATCAGACAGAGAAGAGGAGGGAGTAAAAATTTAGAACTTTGTGAATGTGTTTAAACTTAACCAACCATCAACTTAGTATAGACTGTTATACACATAAGATGTTGTGTATGAACCTAATAGTAACCACAAATCAAAACCCTATAATAGATACACAACAAGTAAAAGGGAATCTAAGCAAAACACTAAAGAAAACCATCAAACCACAAATAAATCAAGAGAGGAAGGAACAGAGAAGAACTACAAAAACAACCAGAAAACAACAAAATGGCAATAATTATATAACTATCAATAATTACTTTAGGGGTGCCTATGTGGCTCAATCAGTTGAGTGTTCAGCTCTTGAGTTCAGCTCAGGTCCTGGTCTTGGGGTCCTGGGATTGAGCCCCATGTGGGCCTCTGTGTTCAGTGGGGAGTCCGCTAGGACTTTCCTTCCCTCTGCCCCTCCCTCTGCTTGTGTTCTCTCAGAAACATTTCAACCATTTCTAATATTCAACTAACAGAGCCAACAGCAGGAGTTGTTGTCTATGTTTAAAGATATAATCTGCCAATCAGTCATTTCATTTGAATAATAAATTTCTGGCAATACGCATTTTAAATTATTACTGCAAAACAAACTTCTGACCTCATTTGTAATCAATAATCATTGTAAAATGTACTAAAAGTAGCCTACAGGCCCTTAGGGGATTTCCTATTATGTCACAGGACAAGGTACTTAAATATTTCTTGGGTGATTACATAGACATGAGCAGACATCTGCCTTACAGTCAGTGAAAATTTTTTCCAGATTTTGATAAATTTTTATCTGACGGTGTGTGGTAATGATGTGATATTTTTTTGTTTAGTGTTATCTTGTTTACTCTGTTGTTCATTTTGTCCTTTTTATTTGCTTTCCCCCTCCCTTTTTAAATGGTACTTAAATGGAAAATTGAGAAAGGTTCTTTCATTTGTTCTATAAAAACATCATTTTATACTGGAAGTCCAGATCTAGTCTCCCTCAATTCTGATTAAAATTTATTTTGCAGCTTGGTCTTGAACATGCATATCCTTGTAAGTTCCCATTGCACTTCTGAAATAGATTAAAATTAAATTGCTTTTAGCATGGAATACTAAAATTTATGTATTCTGCTTATCAGAAGTTCTGTAGCTTTTTTAACTTACCAATTAAAGTGGGAAAAATTCTGACTCTGAAATAAAGTTCCTGATTTTTACAGTTTTTAGAATGGAGCAGTAACTGATAATCAAATGCCAATGGTTTCTATATTCATAAAAAGTTTCTAGAGCTACATTTTTCTGGTCCAGGCAAAATCTGTGGATATAAAAATGTTAGTGTTGGGGCATCTGGGTGGCTCAGTGGGTTAAAGCTGCTGCCTTCGGCTCAGGTCATGATCACAGGGTCCTGGGATCAAGCTCCAGATCGGGCTCTCTGCTTGGCAGGAAGCCTGCTTCCCCCTCTGTCTCTCTGCCTGCCTCTCTGCCTTTTTATGATCTCTGCCTGTCAAATAAATAAATAAAATCTTAAAAAAAATAAACGTTAGTGTTAAACCTGCTGCACATGGGTAATCCAATTGGTGCTCTGATGTTTGGGGGGGGTAAAACCCTGGTGTAAATTATAATCTGAACAGTTCCACAGTTATAGTGATCCACTTAGTCAGGTTATTGTGATATATTGAGCATTTATCACATACAAGGCATTAGCAAAGTATACCTAACTTGCAGGATTTTTAAATTTTTTATTTTTTTAAGATTATTTATTTGTGCTCCAACACCACCTCGGTGTCTCACAATTCAACCCAATTCCAACATTATCTACCTAAAGACAGTACCCGCTTCCATAGGTCAACATTTCAATACCACAAGACTGTTCTCCTTTCAGACCAGGATGTCTGTCACGTGTGCTTATGACCTACTGGCTATCAACTGGAGATTCCAACAATCCCCTTTCTTGAGTTCAATTAATTTGCTAGAGTGGCTCAGAGCTCAGAGAAACATTTTACTTGCTAGATTATGGTTTATTATAAAAGTATAGAACTCAGGAAAAGCCAGATAGAAGAGATGCGTGGAATAAGGTATGAGGAAAGGGCAAAGAGCTCCCACTATCCCCAAATCTCCATGTGATTACCAACCTGGAAGTTCTCCTTTTGTGTTTTTGTGGAGGCTTTTAATATAGACATATTTGATTAAATCATTGAACATTGGTGACTGAACACAATTCTCAGCCCCTCTCCCTGGAGGTCAGGAGGTAAGACTGAAAGTTCCAACCCTCTCATCACCTGGTTGGCTGCACTGGCAATCAGCCACCATCCTTAGGTGGTGTTCAAACTCTCTCATTAACATAACAAAAGGCAAATTTATTATTGTCCTTGGAGGAAATGCCATGGATTCTAGGAACTCTGTGCCAGAAACAAGGATGAAGACCAAATATATATTTTTTATAAGTCACAATATGACAATAATTGTCTTGGATGGAAATGGAAATTGAGTGGGATGATAAGGAGGTGACCGATGAATTATTATGTTCTGTATCTTGATAGAGGTTTGGACTAAACAGGTGTATGCATTTATCAAAACTCAGAATGTACACTGAAAATATGTGCACTTTACATAAATGTTATTAAAGAACTTCATGCTAAAGAATTTGAGGAAGTTGTTGAGATGTTTGCAATTTACTTTAAATGAATAGAAAATAAGATGAGCTCATGGATGAATAGAGAGAAGGATAGATAGTATGAACGAGAAGCATAGCAAAATGTTAATAGTAGAATCTAGGTGGTGGATTTTAGGTTGGTCACGAAAAGTTTTTCCAACTTTGCTCCATGTTCAAATGTTCACATGATAAAGTCTTGGAAAGAAAAGAATGCAGCATTAAGGGTGCATATAATTTATTCACTCTGTCTAGCATTTTGATCTTAATAAAAGTATTCAGCACTTAATTAAATTGTATTTAATTTCAATGCTGCCTTTTCATATGTACTTGCTGTTTATAATAGTGAAAGCTGTTTCCTGCATGTGTTCCTTTTAGAACTCAATTAACATTGATTTGTCCACTGCTGCAGACTATATTAACACTAACAACTTAGAATAAATTAGTGTTGGCTCTTTATGAATAAGTTCAACAACTTGCTGTTTCATTCCAACTTCCTTTCAAATGTTTTCAAATTAAAAGCTATTAATGTTTCCATTTCCTGGCAATTTTATTTTTATATTCATATTCAAATTGCATTACTATAATGCATATTTTTCCCAATAAATGTCAGATTTTATTGTTTGTTATTTCTATTTAAGAGTTTAATGGCTCTATTTGGATGTTCAACATATAACTTTTTTTTTTTTTTTTTAAGATGTGTTCACTTATTAGAAGTGGGGAAGGAACAGAGGGAGAGGGACAAGCAGGCTCTGCTGAGCGTAGAGCCAGATGTGGGGCTCAATCTCATGACCCTGAGATCATGACCTGAGCCGACATCAAGAGTCAGAGGTTTAACCAACTGAGCCACCCAGGCACCTCTCAACATTTAACTTTTTAAGAAAAGTTCATAATTTATAAATATAACATGCTCTATTTTTCAGTATGCTGGGGTAGGGGTCCAGAAAATGGCTAGATTCACTGAAGGTGTCATAAAAGTGCATAAAACTATCTGAATTTTATTTTTATTTAAAATTTTATTAATATTGAATATATGGATTGACCAGGACAAGCTCACTTGGTCTTTTTGTCAGTCACATATCACATGAAGTATCTGGATTTCCTGAAGAAAGAATGAGTTTTGCAGTGCAGAGGAGTTAGCCGTTAAGCCTATTGTATTAAACTGTTGTTCATACCTGACTGTTGTTACGTGGATTCCCAGCACTGGTCTCTGAAGTCATATGGGACACTGAAAGTGCTACCAGCTTGGATAGGATCCCCAGGGAGGTAGACTCCTCAATAATCTTCCTAACTTTTCAGTGAAGACTGATAAAGTGTTTGTATGTGGGCGAGTTATTCATGTTAATATAGTCAGAGCATATTTTGTTCACATATTTCTATCTAATGAAGTCATCTTCATGACCTAATAAGATCATTAATTATGTGCCTCACATTCACTATTTTTTGGATTTTTGCTGATCTCGTTGTATTAGTTCTGCTTTGGCCTGGAAAGAAGAGAGATAAACAAACTTCTCAGTTTCCTTGTTGTGATTATTGTGGTTAATGAATGTTTTTTCTTATGCCAGTGAGTGGGGTCTGTGGTCCCTGATCATGACCTATACTTTGCCACAAAATTTCAAAAGAGATTCTTTCTGTGGTCTGCATGAGAATGTTTTCTAATACCCAAAAAGGAATTCTGTACTCAGCAGGATTTATATGGTAACTGGAACAGGGAATATTAGAATTTCTCTTACCTTTAGGCTACAAGAATGAATGTATTTGAGGACATACACCCAGTTCACAGTGAGCTGAATAATTACTTCCCTCTAAGAAGAGACAGCATAGACTAGAACGGAAGAGAGTTTTTGGAGTGAGACATTGGAGATTTTATTCCAGGTCTGCCACTTGCTAGCAGTAGAACCCAGGCAATATTTGCAATGCTTCATGTTTCAATTTCCTCGTTTGTAAATGGCTCTGACAATGGTCTCCCTCTTCCTCGGATCCTAAGTTTCCTGTTTCTGCATTATTACTGTCACCAGCATACAAACATCCTACAAGAGCTTCCACTTTAATATTTTTAAAGCAGGAAAAAGACAAGTTCTGTCTTTATACCACGTACACCTCCTCCTACTACGTCACAATATCCCAAGAGCAAACTACCTTAAAAGATTTGGTTTACAGTGTCCTATTTCTTTCCATTCTGTCTTGAACTCTCTCTGACCAGGCCTTTCTCCCCATCAACACTCTCCTCTCCTCTACCTTCTAACAAAACAAAACAAAATAAAAATAAAACCCAAACCTATTTCTAGGCAAGTTGATGAGTGACCTTCACTTTTGCCAAATAACTTCTCATACTTTAGCTAACTCACTTAATCAGTGGCCTTTGACACTGTTCATCACTCCCTTTTCAAATGCTTTCTCACTTGGTAAATGGGGCACCACATTTTAAATGAGCAAACACAGAAACATGAAAGTATTGGTGGGCTTAGTCCTTTTACTTCTTCTCTTCTATATTGGTACTCATTTCCTGAGTACCAATATAGATTATTTTATCGAGTATCATGGCCTTAAATACATGCATTTGCTAATTACTACAGATTTGTATCTCAGACAATTTCTTTTCCTCTTTGAATTACATGCTTTTAGGTTCTGGGGCATGTATGTGTATTCTTATTATAAATTCCTAAAATGGTTTCTGTTACTTGCAACTCCAAAGTCCAAATACAGTTGCCTAATTTGCCTTCTGAGAATGTTGTTCCTGATATCTAAAATAAAGCTATAACTGAAACATAGGCAAGGCAGTTTTTGGTGAAAGACTCTGGTTAAGACATATAAATAAAATACAGGAAGATAAAATGGAATTCTCCAAAGTTTCCTTTAGTTTTTTCATATTATCAAGGATTAGTTGATAAAACTCATGATTATTTTATCAAACGCAGAGACCCAAAACTTAAGGGGTCTCAGGGACTCTCTGCCCCTTAGAGGATTTTAGTCATGAGTACGACAAAACTGCAAAATCAGGAAGGGAATGTATCTGCATATGACAGTCCATAAAAATGTGTCAGGAAGAGGGATGCACGGAAGACAATGTATTTATTATTGAATAAATGAATGGCCAATGAACTCTTGATCAGAGGGAGCCATTAGCATGATATCCACAAAGGAGACATCTATTAAACCATACTTAAAAGGCATACTTAGGGGCACCTGGGTGGCTCAGTGGGTTAAGCCTCTGCCTTCGGCTCAGGTCATGATCTCAGAGTTCTGGGATCGAGTCCCGCATCGGGCTCTCTGCTCAGCAGTGAGCCTGCTTTCCCTCTCTCTCTGCCTGTCTCTCTACCTATTTGTGATCTCTCTCTCTCTCTCTGTCAATAAATAAATAAAATCTTAAAAAAAAAAAAGCATACTTAAAGAGCCTTTCCCCTTGCCCCGGCAAGATAAACAGTTCCCGTTTTATTTGGAGTACTCTATCCAACCATCTAAGGAATACAAAGAGTGTAGGAAGTAGAAGAGAGCCATTATGAAGTATTTGAGAGGCAAGAATGATCTAAAACACTTACACATATCTAATCTTTTGAGAAAATAAATGCAAAAGAGCAAGGTACACTGAAATAGTCCCATAATTGTGTTAAGTCCCTTAAGGTTCAAGTCTGGCACATTAGGCATGTTATAATTGAACCGTTGAGAAACAAATTAAAATTTCAATGATCTCCCCTCCCATTGGAAGTAAACTTAGTTTCCTATTACTGATGTTGTCAGAACTCATAATAGCATTTTCTAACCAACACTTAATGGCCCACTCTAAGTGCTTCTAATTTTCTATAATTAATGTACATGTAAAAGAGCCCTGCAAATGTTTTATTTTTGTATGCTACATGTCAGAAAAATAGAAACAACCTAATACTAGGTTCCTACTTTGGAATCCCCTGAGATGTTGGTGAGCAGTTTTGCACAGATATGGGTAGGAAATGGGTATTATGTTTTATACAATACGATATATTCTTCTGTTCATTCATCTCCCCCTACTCTGATGGTCACCTCTTTACAGGTCACTAAAAAGAATAACAAGCAGTATGAAATCTATTTTACATAGATAATATGATGCAATCTACAAATGCTAAAATTGCTCACCAATTTTAACTAAAAATTAAACTGAGGGTTGCTGAAGGGGAGGGGTGGTAGGTTGGGGCAACGGGGTGATGGACCTTAAGGGGGTCACATCACGTAACAAGCACTGGGTATTATATAAGGCTGAAGAATCACTGACCTCTACCTCTGAAACCAGTAACACATTATGGTAATTGATTAAATTTAAATAAAAACTTTTAAAAACTTTTTCTTTCTTTGTAGGAGGGTAATCATAGGAGTACATTTGTACATTTTGCCTCATCTGCTTTCTCCTAATAAATCCCTCTTCCTATGAATTTACAACCTGTGCTGAAATAGCATTTGCTCACACAACTGAGAAAGTCTCTTACCTCCTTCACAACTCACTAATTTCTTTTCTTCCTTGGTATTCACCGTTTGGTAACCTGACTTGTCCCTTACACAAACTTTTCCTGTATTACTCTGTTTTAGGACAAAAAGCTTGTCCTCAGAGCAATTTCATCCTTTTCACTTACATGGTTTTCCTGCCCTTATGTAAGGCACCCATCTCAAGGCATACTGATCCCCTTTATCACAGTGACTTGCTGAGTCAAGAGTATTTGGGAAGAATCAGAATAATTTACTTTCAAAGGCCTCAGACATAGAAGTCATGTTGTAAAAGGAACTTATTTTAAGGGAAAAAGGGCAAAGAGTGGCCACAAGTTGTGGAAATGAAGATTAAGAGCATGGGAGGAGAAGTGTCTGTTCATATCTTCTGCCCATTTTTTGATATGATTATCTGTTTTGTGTGTGTTGAGTTTGAGAAGTTCTTTATAGATCCTGGATATCAACCTTTTGTCTGTACTGTCATTTGCAAATATCTTCTCCCATTCCGTGGGTTGCCTCTTTGTTTTGTTGACTGTTTCCTTTGCTGTGCAGAAGCTTTTGATCTTGATGAAGTCCCAAAAGTTCATTTTTGCTTTTGTTTCCTTGGCCTTTGGAGACATATCTTGAAAGAAATTGCTGTGGCTGATATCGAAGAGGTTACTGCCTATGTTCTCCTCTAGGATTCTGATAGATTCCTGTCTCACGTTGAGGTCTTTTATCCATTTCGAGTTTATCTTTGTGTATGGTGTAAGAGAATGGTTGAGTTTCATTCTTCTACATATCGCTGTCCTGTTTTCCCAGCACCATTAATTGAAGAGACTGTCTTTTTTCCATTGAATATTTTTTCCTGTTTTGTCGAAGATGATTTCACCATAGAGTTGAGGGTCCATATCTGGGCTCTCCACTCTGTTCCGCTGGTCTATGTGTCTGTTTTTATGCCAGTACCACGCTGTCTTGGTGATCACAGCTTTGCAGTAAAGCTTGAAATCTGGTAACGTGATGCTGCCAGTTTAGCTTTTCTTTTTCAACATTTCCTTAGCAATTCAGGGTCTCTTCTGACTCCATACAAATTTTAGGATTATTTGCTCCAGCTCTTTGAAAAATACAGGTGGAATTTTGATCGGAATGGCATTAAAAGCATAGATTGCTCTAGGCAGTATAGACATTTTAACAATGTTTATTCTTCCAATCCAAGAGCATGGAACAGTCTTCCATCTTTTTGTGTCTTCTTCAATTTCTTTCATGAGTGTTCTGTAGTTCCTCGAGTACAGGTCCTTTACCTCTTTGGTTAGGTTTATGCCCAGGTATCTTATGGTTCTTGGTGCTATAGTAAATGGAATCGATTCTCTAATTTCCCTTTCTGTATTTTCAT
The DNA here is from genome assembly GCF_922984935.1 of Meles meles. Classification (NCBI taxonomy): domain Eukaryota; kingdom Metazoa; phylum Chordata; class Mammalia; order Carnivora; family Mustelidae; genus Meles; species Meles meles. The sequence goes on from NC_060067.1 coordinate 39,183,962, forward strand.
TGTTAGTGTATAAGAAAGCCACTGATTTCTGTACATTGACTTTGTATCCTGCCATGTTACTGAATTGCTGTATGAGTTCTAGTAGTTTGGGGGTGGAGCCTTTGGGGTTTTCCATATAAAGAATCATGTCATCTGCGAAGAGAGAGAGTTTGACTTCTTCCTTGCCAATTTGGATACCTTTTATTTCTCTTTGTTTTCTGATTGCCGTTGCTAGAACTTCTAATACTATGTTGAACAAGAGTGGTGAGAGTGGGCATCCTTGTCGTGTTCCTGAACTCAACGGGAAGGCTGTGAGCTTTTTCCCATTGAGGATGATATTTGCTGTGGGTCTTTCATAGATTGATTTTATGACGTTCAGGAATGTTCCCTCTATCCCTATACTTTGAAGCGTTTTCATCAGGAACGGATGCTGGATTTTGTCAAATGCTTTTTCTGCATCAATTGAGAGGACCATGTGTTTCTTCTCTCTTCTCTTATTGATTTGTTCTATCACATTGATTGATTTGCGAATGTTGAACCAACCTTGCAACCCAGGGATGACTCCCACCTGGTCATGGTGGATAATCTTTTTAATGTGCTGCTGGATCCTGTTTGCTAGGATCTTGTTGAGAATCTTTGCATCCATATTCATCAGTGATATTGGTCTGAAATTCTCCTTTTTGGTAGGGTCTTTGCCTGGTTTGGGGATCAGGGTAATGCTGGCTTCATAAAAAGAGTCTGGAAGTTTTCCTACTCCTTCAATTTTTTGGAACAGCTTCAGGAGAATTGGTGTTATTTCTTCTTTGAAAGTTTGGTAGAATTCCCCAGGGAATCCATCAGGTCCTGGGCTCTTGTTTTTTGGGAGGTTTTTGATTACTGCTTCAATCTCGTTACTAGATATCGGTCTATTCAGGTTGTCAATTTCTTCCTGGTTCAATTTTGGGAGTTTGTAGCTTTCCAGGAATGCATCCATTTGATCTAGGTTGCTTAGCTTATTGGCATATAACTGTTGGTAATAATTTCTGATGATTGTTTCTATTTCCTTGGTGTTAGTTGTGATCTCTCCCTTTTCATTCATAATTTTATTAATTTGGGCTTTCTCTCTTTTCTTTTGGATTAGTGTGGCCAATGGTTTATCGATCTTATTGATTCTTTCAAAAAACCAGCTTCTAGTTTCATTGATACGTTCTACTGGATCTCTCGTTTCTACCTCATTGATCTCTGCTCTAATCTTGATTATTTCCCTTCTTGCATGTGGAGTTGGTTTGATTTGTTGTTGATTCTCCAGTTCTTTAAGGTGTAGAGACAGCTGGTGTATTCCGGATTTTTCAATGTTTTTGAGGGAGGCTTGGATGGCTATGTATTTCCCCCTTAGAACCGCCTTTGCTGTATCCCATAGGTTTTGGACCGAAGTGTCTTCATTCTCATTGGTTTCCATGAATTGGTTAAATGGGCAGAAGATATGAACAGACACTTCTCCAACGAAGACATACAAATGGCTATCAGACACATGAAAAATGTTCATCATCACTAGCCATCAGGGAGATTCAAATTAAAAGCACATTGAGATACCACCTGATACCAGTTAGAATGACCAAAATTAGCAAGACAAGAAGCAACATGTGTTGGAGAGGATGTGGAGAAAGGGGAACCCTCTTACACTGCTGGTGGGAACGCAAGTTAGTGCAGCCACTTTGGAGAACAGTGTGTAGATTCCTCAAGAAATTAAGAATAGAGCTTCCCTATGACCCTGCAATTGCACTGCTGGGTATTTACCCCAAAGATACAGATGTAGTGAAAAGAAGGGCCATCTGTACCCCAATGTTTATTGCAGCAATGGCTACGGTCGCCAAACTGTGGAAAGAACCAAGATGCCCTTCAACGGATGAATGGATAAGGAAGATGTGGTCCATATACACAATGGAGTATTATGCCTCCATCAGAAAGGATGAATACCCAGCTTTTGTAGCAACATGGACGGGACTGGAAGAAATTATGCTGAGCGAAATAAGTCAAGCAGAGAGAGTCAAGTATCATATGGTCTCACTTATTTGTGGAGCATAACAAATAACATGGAGGACATGGGGAGATGCAGAGGAGAGGGAGTTGAGGGAAACTGGAAGGGGAGATGAACCATGAGAGACTATGGACTCTGAAAAACAACCAGAGGGTTTTGAAGGGGCGGCGGCGGGGGGGGGGGGGGGGGTTGAGGAACCAGGTGGTGGGTAATAGGGAGGGCACGTACTGCATGGAGCACTGGGTGTGATGCCAAAACAATGAACACTGTTATGCTGTAAATTAACAAATAAGAAAAAAAAAAAGAGCATGGGAGGAGAGGGTTCTCGTTCAAAATGGCAACATAAGGAGGCTCGTGGACTCACTACCTCCCACTGACACACTAAACATAAAAACTGTCTGAGCAACTCCCTAGCATTTGGTAAACAAATAAAGATTCACAAAAAAAGTGGGTAGGAAAGACTTGCCCTAAACACGATCCCAGGCTTGGTGATCCTAATCAGGAGGGAATTCAAAACCCAGAACCTCTCCCTGAGGAGCTAAGGGTTTGAACCTCCCATTGGACACCTCGACTTCCACCTGAAAGATGAGTCACATCTAGCTCTGAAAAGCAAAGGGGTTCCCATCCATGAGACACACAGGCTAAAACAATCCGAGAAATGGCTCTTAAAGCCACACTTTTAGACTCACTCACCTTAGGGACCATCACAAATGCCTGACTTTGTGAATAAAGCCCATTTGCTAATTTAAAACATTGGCTTGAGGGTCAGGCATCTAATTCAGCATACATCTAGAGGCCTGCTGGCCCCTTCTTGCTTTCTCTCTGCCTCATTTTAGCCAGTAAGTTTCATCTTTCTTTCTTTTTTTTTTTTTCCTTTTCTGTGGGTGTCATCTGTGTGTTCTCTCTCTGCCTTGCCCTAGTTAGTGAGCATCATCTTTGTGCTCTTCCTCTGCCAGTCCCAGAGTGCCAGCATTTCCCAGAGGGGATATTTCACACTTACCCAGTATACTAGTTTTTATGGCTGATGCCCAGGGGATGTATGCCCTGATCTCTTTGGCACAGTAAGAGGCAACAGACCCAGGAGCTCAAGCTTTCTCTGAAGGTAGTTTATTAGCTCACCATCATAGCTGAATCCTGAGGGGCAGCTTCTAGTTATACACACACTGAAGGGCTGATTTTAATTCTTTCAACAGACCTTGGAGGACAGGCATGACCTTCAAACTCTTCCCTGGCCCTGCTCCAGAGGACCAGTACCTCTGGGAGGGGAGATTTTACACACATACAATGGCCCAGATTTTATGTCTGGTGCCCGAGTTTTTGTGCCTATAACCCAAGGTATGCCCTTTGATCAGCTGGATTTGATCATCTGGGGGCTTGTGTTCTTGTGTCACATAAAATTTTAACATTTGGAGAGAGTGTTCTTGCCAGGCTCCCACCCCAGGTGACTGCTTGTCTAGGAGCCTTGGCTTGAGGGCCATGTTTATGGTTTGGCCTACAGCTAGGGCCCTATAGAGGTTCTCTCAGGGAACAGAGGCCAGTAGATACAATATTTGCATTCTCCCTCTGCTCTGTTCATGGGTGTTTCCCAGAAACGAGCTTATACTCTTGTCTAGTGCCTCCAGTTGTGTGACTGCTATCCAGGGGATACCTCCAGATCACCTGCCTCTGGTGGTGAGTGGGGCTTATGTTTATGACCCTATAGAATTGTATATATTTGCTTTCTTTAAAAACTTCTGCCTGAGGATCTGGATTCCAATCAGCTTGGACCTAGGTGCTGATGGAGCTTCTCCCTTCTGAGACACTGACAGATCCTGGCACACCCTCAATTAAAAGGAGCCATTAAAAGTAAAATAGGCTGCTTGGACAATCACAAAGATTGGGGAGAACAACAAAGAGCTAGAGCAAGGTTGAACAATAAGTTTCATCTCCTACATCAGGCCCCTCATTCAAGACTTGAAGTGGCTCTTTTACCTAATGCAGAGAAATCAACACACAGGGAGGCCTGGGTAGCTCAAGTCAGTTAAGTGTCTGATGTTGGCTCAGGTCATGATCCAGATCCTTACTGGAATCAAGCCCCACATAGAGTTCCCTGCTGAGCAGAGAGCTTGCTTCTCCCTCTCCTTCCCCCACCCCTGCTCATGTGCCCTCTTTCACTTTCTCTCTCTTGCTTTCAAATAAACAAATATTTTTAAAAAAGAAAAAGAAAAATAATAAACCAACACACAGAGTATTCCAGTCCAGGATGGCAATGTTAAAAGACCCTGAACTCACCTCCTTCACTGAACACACCAAATTTCCCTATTAATAAAACAATTCCTCCTGAAGAAGAACTGAGGGCTACTGAACAACCGAAGATAGAGAGAATGGCAAGAGAACTACAAGAGAGATGGAGACACAGTAACAAAGAAAACCAGAAAACCCCACATTGCAAATGGCAATGCGGAGGGATAGTCTGAAGGACCAGAAAAGATTCCACATTAATTGGGGTACAGAAGAAACCCACAGTTTAAAAAGCAACTAGCATATAAAAGAGACAACATTAGAACTCTACCAAGTGGTAGAAGAACTGTGGGATAGCTCTCTAGGCAAGGGGACTGGAGAACAGCACAGTTTACATTCCTACCACGTCTTAAGAGTCTAGATTGTAGAAGAGTTTGGATGCAATAATGGGAAGGTCTGATCATCACAGCAAGCTTGAGACCTCAGGGAGTCCAATGTCCATAAGCCCATGCCAGCTCTGTACATATTGGGACATAGAAAAAAAGGATTTTGAGAGAGGGGTGTCTAGGTGGCTCAGTCAGAAGAATAAACAGCTCTTGATCTAAGGATCATGAGTTTGAGCCTCACAGTGGGTATAGAGATTACTGAAATAGACAGAAGAAGAATAAGAACAAGAAGAACAACAACAATAGCAATGTGTCAAGGACCTGTGGGAATAGCTTTGTTCCACCTTAAAAGACCATGCCAGAGGGGCACCTGGCTGGCTCAGTCTTTAAGTGTCTGCCTTCAGCTCAGGTCATGATCCCAGGGTCCTGGGATAGAGCCCCACACCAGGCTCCCTGCTCAGCAGGAAGCCTGCTTCTCTCTCTCCCACCATTAACCCCCACCCCTCCTGTGTTACCTCTCTTGCTGTGTCTCTCTCTGTCAAATAAATAAGTAAAATCTTAAAAAATAAAAAAATAAAAAAGACCACACCAGAGTAGGGTCTGGATGCTGCAACAGGTGGGCTTCGTCATCACAGACAGCTGGGGACCTCAGTGAATCCAGGGTCCACAAGGCCACATCAGCCTCTGTGGTGCTGGGGCACAGAAAATAAGCCACAGGATTTTTAATTTCTTTCAACAGGGGGGCTCATTTTTAATTTTTATTTTTATGTATTTTTTTTTCTACTTTGTCTTTTCTTAATTTTTGTTCTTTGGGGTTTTTTCTTCTTTTCTTTTTTTCTCTTCTTCCTTTTTCTTTTTACTGTTATATTTTTCTTTTATTGTTATTATTTACTTACTTTTGTGAAAAGTCATGGTTTAAGAGAATACCTAGCAAAAACAGCCAGCCAGCCAGCAAAAGTCACCAAGGACACACAGTTTATATAGGGAACACATACAGAAGACCACTCTTTCAAGTTCAGGAAAAGCAGTCTTTCCACCTAATCCATGGGGGTGGGGGAAATATAGAAAGTCAAGAAATATTGGGAGACAGAGGAATATGCTCTGAAAGATGGGACAAGGAAAAAAAAATCAAACAAACAGAAACAAGAAATATGCCTGACCAAAAACTTAAAATAATGAGTATAAATTATTTTATACTAGAGAAAAGAATAGAAGCTTTCAATGAGAACTTCAATAAAAAGAAAATGTTAAAAAGAATAAATCAGAGTTGAATAGTATAATAACTGAAATAAAAAACACAAGAAGGAATTCACAGTAGGTTAGAAGATGCAGAATAATTTGTCAGGGATCTGGAAGACACGGTAATGGAAAGCACATAAGTTAAACAGCAAAAAGAGAAAATAGTTTTAAAAATGTGGGTAGATTAAGAGATCTCTTGGCCAACATCAAGTGAATAAACATTTGCATCATGGAGGTCCCAGAAGATGAAAAAAAAAGAGAAAGTTGTAGAACACTTACTTGAAGAAATAATAACAGAAAACTTCCCAGAGTAAGAAAAAGATATCTAAGTTGAAGAATACAGAGAGTTCCCGACAAGATGAACCCCAAAGAGGTCCATAGCAAGGCATATCATAATTAAAATGTCAAAGGTTAAAGGGAGAATCTTAATATCAGCAAAAGAGAAATAAAAAGTTGTATATGAAGAAAACCTATAAAACTATGAGTTGAGTTTTCAGCAGAAACTTTGCAGGCCAGAAGAGAGTAGGATGATATATTCAAACTGCTGAAGAAAAAGAAAATCTACAATCAAGACTGGGAAGGTTATCATTCAGATTGTAGGAGAGATAAAGAGTTTCCCAGACAAATAAAAGTTAAGAGAATTTATTACCACTAAACTAACCTTAAAAGAAATGTTTAAGGAAAAAATGGCCATAATTAGACATAAGAAAATTATGAATAAATAGATGTAGAATTTGATAACATATACATAATACATGGAGAAGGAAGTAAAATGGGAAGTTTTTTTCTTTTTCTGTCTTTTTTTCTTTTTTTTTTAAAGAATGTGTTTGAATCTAAATGACCATCAAATTAATATAGACTCCTATTTAATTAGGGTGTTATATATCTACCTCATGGTAACAATAAACCCAAAACCTTTTATAGATGCACAAAACATAAACAGAAATAAAACTAAGCATAATATAGAAACTCATCAGTCACAAAGAAACAGAACAAGAGAAGAAAAAGGAACAAACAAACACAAAAAAACAATAAAAAAAAAACAGAAAACAAATCTTAAAAATGGAAATAAACACATCCCTAATAATAATTATATTAAATATAAATGGGCTTGGCCCACCTGGGTGGCTTAGTTGGTTAAGTATCTGACTTTTGATTTTGTCTCAGGTAATGATCTCAGGGTGTGAGATCAAGCCCTGCAGTGGACTCTGCACTGGGCATGGAGGGTGCTTAAGATTCTCTTTCTCCCTCTCCTCTCCCTATGCTCCCTACGCTCCCTACTCTCTCTCTCTAAAAATAAATAAATAATAAAATATAAATTTCCTAAAGGCTCCAATAGAAAGACATAGGATGGCAGAATAGATTAAAACAAAAACAAAAACAAAAACAAAAACAAAATCTATATGCTGCCTGCAAGAGTTTCACCTCAGACCTAAAGACCCCTACAGACTGAAAATGAAGGGATGGAAAAACTTTCACCATGTAAATGCAAATGTGGAGAAAAAAAAAGAAAAGAAAGAAAGAAAGGAAGAAAGAAAGCAAAGCAAAGCCAAGCCAAGCCAGGGCAGCAATACTTATGTGAAACAAAACAGACTTTATTTATTTTTTTTTTTTAAAGATATTATTTATTTACTTGACAGACAGAGATCACAAGTAGGCATAGAGGCAGGCAGAGAGAGAGAAGGAGGCAGGCTCCCTGCCGAGCAGAGAGCCCGACGCGGGGCTCGATCCCAGGACCCTGAGATCATGACCTGAGCTGAAGGCAGAGGCTTTAACCCACTGAGCCACCCAGGCGCCCCACAAAACAGACTTTAAAATGAAGGCTATAACAAGAGACAAAAAAGGACATCACATAATAATAAAGATCAATCCAACAAGAAGATATAACAATTGCAAAGACCTATGTACCTAACACTGGAGTACTTAAATACGTAGAACAAATATTAATGGAAATAAGGAGAAAAATTAATAGCAATACAATAATAGGAAACTTTAACACCCCATTTATATTAACAGATTACCTAGACAGAAAGCTCAATAAAAAAAATAATGTCTTTGAAAGACACATTGGACCAGATGGACATAACAAATATATATAGAACTTCCATAACCCCAAACAGAATACAAGTTCTTCTGAAGTGCACATGGAGGATTCTTCAGAATAGATCATTTACTAGTCCACAAAACAAGCCTCAATAAATTTGAGAAGATTTAAATCATACTATGCATCTTTTTCAATCACAATGGTATAAAACTAGAAATATATTGCACACACAAAAAGAATGGAAAAAACATAAGCATGTGGAGACTAAACAACATGATACTAAACAACCAATAGGATCAAAAATGTAGTCAAAGAAGAAATTAAAAAAAAAAACACATGAAAACAAATAAAAATGAAAACACAATGGTCCAAAGTCTGTGGGGGCACAGCAAAAGCAGTTCTAAGAGGGAAGTAAATAGTGACATGGGCGATCTCAAAAACATAAGAAAAAGATCAAAAAATGTACTTTACACTTAAAGAAACTAGAAAAAGAACCAACAGAGCTCAGGTTGAGTAGAAGAAAGGAAATAACAAAGATGAGATCATGAAGACAATAATAATGAAATAAATGACATAGAGAGAACAGAGAGAGAAATCAATGAAGGCAAGAGTTGATTCTTTGAAAAGATTTTTTAAAAAAGGAGGGGTGGGGGTAAGCCCTTAGCCAGACTCATCAAGAAACAGAAAAATGACCAAATTAAATCAGAAACAAGGAAGGAAAAGTAACAACTTACACCACAGAAATAGCAAGGATTATAAGTGAATACTACAAAATATCATATGCCAACAAACAATACAACCTAGAAGAAATAATTGCCTAGAAGCAGATGGTCTTCCAAAACTGAACAAAGAAGAAAGAGAAAATCTGAACACACAGATTACAAGTAATGACTGAATCAGTAATCAAAAAAACTACCAAAAAATAAAGTTCCAAGACGAGATGGATTCAGAGAGGAATTCTACCACACATGTAAAGAAGAGTTAATACCTTTTTGCCTCAAACTATTTCAAAAAACTGGAAGATAAAGAAAATCTTTCAAATACCTTGTAGGAAGCCAGTATTACCCTGATATCAAAACCAGGTAAGAACGTCACAAAAAAACAAACTACAGGCCAATATCCCTGGTGAATATAGATGTAAAAATACTCAATAAAATATTAGCAAACCAAATCCAACAACACATTGAAAACATCATTCATCATGATCAGATGGGATTTCTTCTGGGGATAAAAGTGTGACTCAATATTTGCAAATCAGTCAATGTCATACACCACATCAATAAAACGAAGAATAAAAATTATATGAACATTTTGATAGATGCAGAATAAAATATGACAATATTTAACATCCATTCATAATAAAAACTCTAAACAAAGTGGGGTAGATGAACCATATCTCAACATAATAAAGATCAAACATAAAAAATCCACAGTTAACATCATACTCAATGGTGAAAAACAAAGCTTCTCCTCTAAGTTCAAGAAGAAGACAGGATGTCCATTCTCACCACTCTTATTCAATACCATACTAGAAGTCCTGGCCACAGCAATCAGAAAAAAAGTGGAAGTAAGAGGTATCTGTATTGGTAAAGAAGAAGTTTAACATTACTATTTGCAGATGACATGATATTAACATAGAAAGTACTAAAGATTTTACCATAAAAACTACTAGAAGTAATAAATAAATTCAGTATACTGGCAGGATATAAAATTAATAACTGTAAATCACTAGTGTTTCTATACAATAATGACTGTGTAGAATAAGGAGAAAATTTTTTAAAAATTACAATTTTACCAAAAAAATTACCTAGGAATAAACTTAACCAAGGAAGTGAAAGATCTGTATTCTAAAAACTCTAAAATACTAATGAAAGAAACTGAAGAAGACACAAACAAAAGAAAGATAGGTCATGCTCATGGATAGGAAAAATATTAAATATCCATACTACTCAAAACAGTCTATAGATTCAATGTAATCCCTATCACAATGCCAATAACATTTTTTATAGAACTAAAACTAATATTAAAATTTGTATGGAATAACAGAATATCTCAAATATCCAAAGTAATCCCAAGAAAGGAGAACAAAACTGGAGGTATCACAGATTTCAAAATGTACTATTAATTTTTAGTAATCAAAATGGTATAGCACAAAACATTTTTGTGCCTGTGCCATTGGCATTGACATTAATGGAACAAGATAGAGAGCCTAGAATAAATCCACAATTATATGGTCAATTAATCTATGAAAAAGGAAGCAAGAATATACAATGGGGAAAAGACAGTGTCTTCAATAAATGATGCTGGGAAAATTGGACAACAACATGCAAAAGAATGAAACTGGACTATTTTCTAACATATACAGAAAGAAACTCAAAATGGATTTAAGGGCTATATATGAGTCTGGAGAGCATAAAAAGCCTAGAACAGAGAACAGGGAATAATTTCTCTGACATCAATTGTAACATTTTTCTAAATAGATCTTCTACGTCAAGGGATACAAAAGCAAAAATGAATTATTGGGACTTCATTAAAATTAAAAAAAAGCTTTGCACAGTAAAGGAAAGCATCAATAAAACAACAAGGCAACCTACTGAATAAATGAAGATATTTTCAAATGATATATCTGATAAGTGGCTAATATCAAAAGCCTATAAATAACTCATACAACTCAAGACCAAAAAAAATTAAAAAATGAAAAAAAGAATAATCTGATTAAAAAATGGGCAGAGGACTTGAATAGATATTTTTCCAAAGAAGACATACAAATGACCATTACTAATCATCAGGATATGCCAATAAAACCCACAAAATATAGTACCTTACACCGGTCAGAATGGTTGGTATCCAAAATTCAAGAAATAACAAGTGTTGGTGAGGCTGTGGAGAAAAAAAAAAAAAAAAACACCTTTGTGCACATTACCCTATTGGTGGAAATGTAAACTATATAGCCACTATGGAAAACAGTGTGGAGGTTCCTCAAAAAGTGAAAAATAGAAATGCCATATGATCCAATAATTCCATTATTGGGTATTTATTCAAAGACAATAAAAACAGTAATTCAAAAATATATATGCACCCTTATGTTTATTGTAGCATTATTTACTATAGCCAAGAAATGGAAGCAACCTAAGTGTCCCTCAGCATGCAAATGGATAAGGAAAATATAACACACACACACACACACACACACACACACACACACACACACATTTATTATGCAGCCAAAAAAAAAAAAAAGATGAGATATTGTCATTTGCAACATTATGGCTGGATGTAGGTGGTAAAATGGTAAGTCAAATAAATCAGACTGAGAAAGACAAATGCCATAATTCCACTCATAAGTGGAATCTAAAAATAAAAATGAACAAATAAAAGCAGAATCAGACCCACAGATAAAAAGAACAAACTGATGGTTGACAGAGAAGAGGGGGATAGAGGGGTGGGTAAAATGTGTGAAGAGGGGTGGAGATACAGGATTCTAGTTTTGGAACCAATAAGTTACAAAAGTAAAAGGCAGAGCATGAGGAATATAGTCAATGATTTTGTAATAGCAATGTAATGGGACAGATAGTAACTACACTTGTGGTGATCATAACATAATGTATAAACTTATCAAATCACTAAGTTGTATACCTGAAACTAATGTAATATTGTGGGTAAAGTGTACTCAAATAAATAAAAGAGCAACCAACACAGAGTCAAGGAAAATGAAGGAACAGAGCAACACGTTCCAAATGAAAGTACAAGTGAAAACCTTTGGGGAAAAAAACCTTAATGAAATGGAGATAAATAACTTGTCTGACAAGGAGTTCAAAGTAATGGTCATAAAGATGTTCAAAGAACTAAGAAGAATGGATAAATACAGTGAGAACTTCAACAAAGGGATAAAAAAAATCTAAGACAGTACCAAATAGAATTTCCTGAGATGACAAACACAACAACTAAGCTTAAAAGTACAGAAGAGTGTTTCAACAGTAGACTAGACAAAGCAGAAAAAAGGATCATTGAATTTGAGCCAGAACAGTGGAACTTACCCAATTACAGCAGCAAAAAGAAAGAAAAAGAAGGGAAAAAAAGTGAAAATAGTTTAAGGAACATATGGGACAATATCTAGTGTACTAACATTCACATTATAGGAATCTCAAAAGGAAAAAAGAAAAAAAAGGGACAGAAACTTATTTAAAGAAACAATGGCTAAAAACCACCTAACTTGGGAAAAGACACAGACCTCCAGATAGAAGGAGCACAGAGTTCTAAATAAGATTAACTCAAAAGAGTTAAAGACAATGAGAGAATCTTAAAAACAGCAATAGAAAAACAACTCTTTATGTACAAAGGAACCCCTGTAACATCATTATCAGGTTTTTCAGAAGAATTTTGTAGGCTACAAGGGACTGACACAACATATTTTAAGTCCTGGGGGGTAGGGGGAAAACTTCCAATCAAAAATATTTTACGCAATAAAATTATATTTCAGAATTGATGGAAAGGGGGGCTGGGTTGCTCAGTGGGTTGCCTCTGACTTCCGCTCAGGTCATGATCTCAGAGTCCTGGGATCGAGCCCTGCCCTGGACTCTCTGCTCAGCCAGGAGTATGCTTCCTCCCCTCTCTCTTCCTACCTCTCTGCCTACTTGTGATCTCTCTGTCAAATAAATAAATAAATCCTAAAAAAAAAAAAAGAATTGATGGAGAGATTATGAGCTTTCCAAATAAGCTAAAACTAAAACAATTTATCATCATGAAACCAGCATTAGATGAAATGTTGCAGGAAATTCTTTAAGAAAAAAAAAAAGGCACTAGTTAATAAGAAGAAAACATTTGAAAGTATAAATATATAAAGGTGGTGGACTAATCACTTACAAACCTAGTATAAAGGTTTGTAATAGGAAAAATAACTATAATTATAATAATTAGTTAAGTGATACAAAATATAAAAAGATGTAAAATGGGACATTAAAAAATAAAATGTTGGGGATGGAGGTGGAGACTAAAATGTAGAGCTTTAGAATGTTCAAACTTAAATTGTTATCAACTAAAATAGACTGGTATAAATATAAGCTGTTCTATGGAAGCCTTATGGTAACCTATAGTAGATATACAGAAGACAAAGGAAGCTAAGAAAGTCATCAAACCATAAATGAGAGTAAAAGGAAAAAGGAACACAGAGGAACCACAAAACAGACAGAAAACGATTAACAAAATGGTAAAAAATACATACCTATGAGTAATTACTTTAAATATAAATGGACTAAATTCTCTAATCAAAGGACAGAGCAGCTGAATGGATAAAAAAAAAGTTAAGAACCATCAGTATTCCCTATAAGAGGCTCACTTTAGACCTAAAGACATGTATAGACTAAAAATGAAGGAATGGAAAAACATACCCTATGTAAATGGAAACCAAAAGAAAGCTGGAGTAGCTATCTTTATATCAGACAAAACAGTCTTTAACACAAAGGTAAAACGAGACAAAAAGTGCACTAGATAATAAGGGAGTCAATTTGACAAGACATACATTTGTAAATATTTATGCATCCATCAAGAGACCATTTAAATATACAGTTGACCCTTGAACATGGCTTTGAACTGCACAGGTTTACTGATATATGAATTTTTTCCCCTGATAAATACAGTACAGTTCTAGAGATATATTTTCTCTTCCTCATGATTTTCTTAATATTTCTATTCTCTAGCTTATCTTATTATAATAATACAACACATAATACACAAAACATACAAAATGAGTGTTAATAGACTATATTATCAGTAAGCTTCCAGTCAACAGTAGGCTATTTGTAGTTCAGCTATTGGGGAGTAGAAAGTTATATATAAAAGGGCAGTGCCTCTAATTACCATGTTATTCAGTGGTCAACTGTATAAAACAAATATGAACATAACCTAAAGGGAGAAATCACAATATAACGATAGTTGGGGATTTTAATATTCTTCTTACATTCAATGGCTATATCATCTAGATAGGAACTCAGTAAGAAAACTTTGGCTTTAAGTGAAAAATTATACCAGATGAACGTAAGAGATATACACAGAACATTCCATCAAAATCAACAGAATACACATTTTCTCAAGTGCACATGGAACATTCTCCAAGATAGATCACATATTAGGACACAAAACAGTCTTAATAATTTAAGAAGACTGAGGGGAGCCTGGGTGGCTCAGTGGGCTAAAGCCTCTGCCTTCGGCTCAGGTCATGATCCCAGGGTCTTGGGATTGAGCCCCGCACCGGGCTCTCTGCTCAGTGGGGAGCTTGCCTCCCTCTCTCTTTCTCTCTCTCTCTGCCTGCCTCTGCCTACTTGTGTGTGATCTCTGTATGTCAAATAACTAAATAAATCTTAATCAATAATAAATTGATAATAAATATATATAATAATGATATAAATAATAAATCAATAATAAATAAATAAATCTCAATCTTGAGATTGAGCCTCATGTCAGGCTCCATTGTAAACATGGAGCCTGCTTAGAATTCTTTCTCTAGGGGCACCTTGGTGGCTCAGTAAGTTAAGTATCTGCCTTCCACTTAGGTCATGATCTCAGGGTCCTGGGATCAAGCCCCATGTCAGGCTCCCTTCTCAGTGAGGATACTGCTTCTCCATCTCCCTTTGCCTCTCCTTACGCCTTGCTTGTGCTCTCTCTCTCAAATAAATGAATAAAATCTTAAAAATAAAAAAGGATTCTCTATCTTTCCCTCTGCCCCTCCACTATCTCTCTTCCTCTTCCATTAAAAAAAAAGAACATTTAATTACTCATTTTATAAGGTCAGCATTATCCTAATATCAAAACTTCACAAAGATATTACAAAAAAGTCACAGGTCGATATCCTCAAACATATAAGCAAAAATCCTCAAAAATGTTAGCACACCAATTTTAACAATACATTAAAAGAATTCTATATGAAGATCAAGTGGGATTTATTCAAGGGATGCAAGGGTGGTTCAACATCCATAAAATCAACCATCATGACACAGTACATTAACAAAAAGAATAAAAATCATATAATCATCTCAATAGAGAAAGCATTTGACAAAATTCAACATTGATTTATGATAAAACATTTTCAACAAAATGGGATTAGAGAGAACATACCACAACATAGTAAAGGCCAAATATAAGAAGTACACAAGTAACATCACATTCAGTGGCAAAAACTGAAAGCTTTTCATCAAGAATCAAGGAATCAAGAAAAGATACTGTCTTTTGACACTTTTATTTAACATAGTCCTAGAACTCTTACTGAGAACAACTAGGCAAGAAAAAGAAATAAAAGACATCCAAACTGGAAAGGAAAAGTTAAAAATCATTATTCATAATTGACACAATATTATACATAGGAAGCCCTAAATACTCCACTAAAAAAGCATTAGAATAAATTCAGTAAAATTGTAGGATACAAAATCAAAATACACAAACTTGTTCTGTTTCTATACAATACTAACAAACTACCAGAGAATTTAAGAAAATATTCCTATATATAATTATATCAAGAAGAATAAAGTCTCTAGAAATAAATTTCACCAAGAAGGTAAAAGATCTGTACTCTGAAAATTGAAAGATATTGGTAAGAGAAATGGAAGATGACACAAATGAATTAAAATACACTCCATGCTCATGGATTGGAAGAATTAATATTTTTAAATGTCCATACTACCGAAGCCATCTACAGATTTAATGCAATCCTTATCAAAATTCCAATGACAATTTTTATAGAAAAATTAAATCCTAAAATTTGTACAGAATAACAAAGACTGCAAAGGGCATAAGGAATCTTAAGAATAAACAAAATTGGAGACATCTTGCTTTCTGATTCAAAATTATTGCAAAATGATACTAAATAAAACATTATGTTATTGGCAGACACATACATCAGTGGGAAAGAATTGAGAGCCCCAAAATAAATTAATTCCAAATATTTGTCATACTTGTGCAGGCTTATTACAAAAGAACCAAAAATATACAGTGGAAAAATAATAGGCTCTTCCATTAACAGTGTTGGGAAACTTAACAGCTACATAAAAAAGAATGAAACTGGACCTGTTTCGTATAAAAATTAACTCAAAATGGGTTAAAGACTTGAACATAAGACCTAAAACTATAAAACCCCTAGAAGGAAACATAAGTGGTAAGCTCCTTGACACCAGTCACAGGAATGATTTTTTAAATTTCTAAAATCAAAGTCAACAAAAACAAAAATAAACAGCTGGGAGTACATTTAACTAAAAGATTTATAGACAGCAAAGGAAATCATCAACAGAATGAACAGGCAACCTACTGAGTAGGAGAAAATATCTGAAAATCACATATATTATGAGGGGTTAAGTTCAATAAAATAATTCATATAACCCAGTAGCAAGAAAACAAAACAAAATAAAAATCAACTAAAAAGATAGGCAGAGGAGCTAAGTAGACATTTTGTCAAAGAAGACATACAGATGACCAACAAATTCATGAAAAGATGGTTCATATTATTAATCACCAGGGAAATGCAAATCAAATTCACAATGGGGTATAATTTCATATCTGTTAGTATCTCTATTATCAAAAATATAAGAGCTAACAAATGTTGGCAAGAATGTGAAAAAAAGAGAATGCTGCACATAGTTGGTCAGAACATTACAGCCATTATAGAAACATTATAGAGGTTCCTAAAAATTTAAAACTAGAGCTAGCATATGATCCAGCAATTCCACTTCTGAGTATTTATTCAATAAAAACAAGAAACTAATTTAAAAAAATATATGCACCTCCATGTTCATTGCAACATTATTTACAGAAGCCAAGACATGGAAACAACCTGAATGTCCATCAATGGGTGAATGGGGAAATAGGTGGAATACATTATGTAATAAAACACTCAGCCATAAAAAACTAATTCTTGCCATTTCCAAAAACATGGATAAAACTTGCAGGAATTATGCTATGTGAAAATAAGACAGAGAAAAATAAATATCATATGACCTCATTATATGTAAAAATCTAAAAACAAAACAAAACTACCCAACAAGTTCTGGTCCAAGATGGCGACATAAGAAGACTTTGAACTCATTTCTTCCCTGGACATACCAAATATACATCTATTTATAGAGCAGTTCCTGCTGAAATGAAAGCTGGATGAATAGCTTCTGCTCAACAAATAATAGGCCACATAGAAAACAGCAGGAGAGACAGATACATAGTTAAAAAGAGAACCCACATCCTCATTGCTAGGTATGGCATTTGAGAGGGATAGAACTGAGGGATGGTGAAGAGATTTAAAGTCTGCCCTGGAACATAGAAAAAAAAAAAGCTGTAGCTTAAAAGAACAACTAAAGGGGCACCTGGGTGGCTCAGTGGGTTAGGCATTTGCTTTTGGCTCTGGTCATGTTCCCAGGGTCCTGTGATCGAGCCCTGCATTGGGGTCCCTGCTCAGTGAGGAGTCTGCTTCTCCCTCTCCCTTTGTCTTTCCCCGCTGCTCACGTGCTCTCTCCCTCCCCCTCTCTGATAAATAAATAAAATCTTAAAAATATAAAAAGCAACCAAATGTAATGGATCCAGGCTTAGAATTCCATCAAATGGTGGGAGAGCTCTGGAACTCTTTCTGGGTCAGAGGGGCTGGTAAGAACCACAGTTTACACTTTTCCTCCACCTAGAGAGCATAGACAAAAGCAGAGTCTGGATCCCACAGCTGACTTGCTGCCTCAGCAACCCCCAGCTCCTAGCCCATGTCAGCCTTAGATACTCTGGGACACAAAAAAATAAGAACAAAAATGAAACAGTTGTTTAAAACAGTAAGTAGATTATAAAGTAACCAGCCCCAGAATCTTGCCAAATAATGGGAAGCTGCTGAAAACCTACAGATCAGAAGGGTTGGCAAGAGTCACAGTTCACGTTCCCTTTCTACCTTGATAGTGTGGATGGGAGCAAAGTCTGGGCACTCTAGTTGGTCTAACACCTCAGTAAGCCCCAGCCTAGCCCAAACCAGTCCTAGCTGGTCCCAAGGTGGGACCAGAGTGGTACATACCAGGACACCCCTGATCAGCACTCATTATGGCTCCAGTCATCATGCCAAAGAGACTGATGCAAAGCCTCCCAGAATACATTCTAATCCACACAAATTCTGATGCTCCACTTCAGGTAGCTTGCCAAGGTACCTCCATTACAGAGTGTTTCAGGACTTCCTGGCTCATGTCTGCTTCAGCTTCAGTCACTCCATCTAGGCAACCTCTGCAGGGAGTGCCCTGGGACTTCCCCTAACCCATATCCCACTTCTGCTCCAGCCACCCACCAGGGCACCCCTGGTGCCAAAGACCCTCAGACACATTGTCAGGTGCCCAATTTAGCTTCAGCTTTCCTCTTAGGACACTCTCTGTATGGAGAGCCCCAGAAAAACCCAGCTTGCACCAATTTAGCTTCAAGTCCTCCCAGGCTGTACTCTGTGCAGAATATTCTGGGATGGACCATGCCAATGTCCACCCATTTCAGCTTTGGTTGTTCTGTTAGGGATCCCTCTGTGCAGAAATCCCCAGGCCTATCCCAGCCCATGCCCATTTCAGCTCTGGTAACTCCACAAGGACAAGTCCAGCATAGACTACCCAGGACCCCCAGCACATGCCAGCCACAGCTATAGCCAGCTAGCAAGTCACCAAACACACACAGTCTACAGAGGGGATGATGATACCTAAGACTATTTCTTCAGCTACTTAGCTGTTTCACCTAATTCATAAAAATAAATACAGGAAGTTAACAAAGTGGGGAGAGAGAGAAATATGTCCCAAATGAAAGAACAAGACAAATCCTCAGAAGAAAAACTAAATAAAAGGAGATAAGCATTATGCCTAATAAAGAGTTTAAAGTAATTATGGTAAAGATGTTTATTGGATTGGAGAGAAGAATAGAAGAACTCCATGAGAACTTCAACAAAGATTAGAAAATATAAAAAAGAACCAATCAGAGTTGAAGAATATAATGACTGAATTTAAAAATATATTAGAGGTTATCAACAAGTTAACAGATGCAGAAGAATGGGCCAGTGATTTACAGAATGAAGTAATGGGGGGGAAAAGGATGGAGTAATGAAAAGACCCAAGCTAAACAGAAAAAAGAAAAAAAAAGAATTTTGAGAGGACAGAAGATGGCGGGGAAATAGGAGGAGGCACCATTTCAACCTGTACCCTAAAGTGAGCTGATTACCTACCAAAGAACTCCGACCACCCATGAAATCAGCCTGAGATCAGAATTATACACGTCTGGATCTCTACAGGAGCAGAAGACGCCAGTGGCAGGTAAAGCAGACTGGGAGCATCGGACTGATATCGGAAGATAAACAAAAGAGGGAGGGAGCCACCAGAGGTGACTGATCGGAAAGTAACACCCCAACACGAGAGTGCTCTGCATCTGGGGACCAGCATTAACTTGGAGTCTGGTTGAAAGCACTCAAAAAACAAACAGCAAAGGATCGCGGTGGGGGGTGGTAATAGTGGGAACCTGGGCGGTTAGGGTCAGGGACCTAAGTCCCCGGACCCAGCACAGCCTCCCCTGGTGCTGAGCCAGAGAGAGTGCGGTGGAGAAATCAGGTCTCTGTCCCTGAGCCGCCAGTGCGCCTGAATGCTAGCGCGCCTGAGAACGAGTGGGGTCTGGCTCCCGTGAGGGGCTGGGAGCCTGGCCAGACGGCAATCCTGAAACGCGCTAGTCCCACACCCTCCCTTGGGATAGGTGCTCATAGGCGCTAGCCTGGAGCTCTGGCATCCAGAAAAACCAGACATTCCCAGCCCAGGACAGCGGGAAAATCTCAGTGTGCGATTAGAACCTCTCTGGCAGTCTGGAGCTGCCTACACAGCCACCGCTGCCCTGGTTTTGGGTACAACGAGGAGCTCCTGCATCCCCAGGGACAGTGACTCAGAACCAACTCAGCCAGCAGTTTTTGCAAAACATTCTGAGGCTTCTCTCTGAGAGGGAGGTCGGGGTGCAGTTTGCTCTCCTCTAAACCTCCAAAAACCATCAAAAGCTGTCAAGGCAAGAGAAAGCAGATGAAAGAACATAAAAACCCCCAGAGAACAAAAGGCTGAAAAAAAACAGTTTCCTCAGAGCTCACCCCCTTGAGGGGAGCGGGAGGACCTAACTCAGGGAACATCATTGTCTGAAAACCCACGTGGCAGGCCCCTCCCCCAGAAAACCAACCAGGAAGGAAGAAAAAAAAAGAAAAAAAGACTACAAGAGAACAACCACCACTACTTCATAAATACAACTTTTATTTTTAACTCTTTACCAATATTCTGGTTCTTTTTTTTTTATACATACAGATAATTTTTTAACCTATTTACCACCATACTGAGATGTCCGGTACATCAAATTCTTTAATAACCTTCTAAACTGAACTTTTTGATACATACACCGTGTTTTTCTTTTGCTTTTCTATTTTTTTTAATTCTTTTTTAATTTTAACTTAGTTTAGTCTAGTTTATTCTTTTTTAATTTTTATTTTCTACTATACATATAGAGTTAAACTTCAAGGTAATCCCCTTTCCCCAATCAATGCTACCCCTATAGGCAAACCAGTTTCTAATCCCCCTGTAACTTAGGAAAGTTGAGTCCCTTAACAAAAACATCAAGATACCTTCAGGAAGAATCAAAATAACCTTCCTCATCCACACTGAGAATTTATAACCACTCTCCCAATTTTTCCTTCTGTCAGTGTTTCTGTGAATTTGTGTTTGTCCTGATAATATATAAATCTTATACTTGGGGTTCTTTCTGATGAGGTTCTTCCCCTTTTTTTTTTGCTTATATATATATTTTTTTCTCTTGTAATATACTTTTATCAGTCTTTTTGTTTGTCTGTTTTTGTTTGTATACTTCATAAATCTTACCTTGTGGCCCATTTGGGCTGAGCCTTCTCTTTTATCTTCCCTTTTTCCCCTATCTCTCTCTCTCTTTTTTCCCTTTTTTCTTTCCCCCTTTTTTTCTTTCTTCTCTATTTCTTTTTCTTTTCTTTTTTCTCTCATTTGGGTGGGGAATCCTGATTGCACAGAAGCGTTCCAGGGTGCACATTGACTGCACCACAATCGATAAGTCCAGCTGCATCTGTTCAGTCATCTCTTTCCAAAATGACTAGGAGGAGGAATACCCAACAGAAGAAAAATACAGAGGATGGGCCTTCTGCAACAGAGCTAATGGCTATCGACATAGACAATATGTCAGAAAAGGAATTCAGACTAACAATTATCCAGGCAATAGCTAGGTTGGAGAAAGCCATGGATGACCAAACAGAATTGATTAGGGCAGAACTGAAAGCCACCAGGGATGATGTTCACAATGTTAGGGCAGAACTGAAAGCCACCAGGGATGATGTTCAAAATGCTCTCAATGAGTTCCAATCTAATCTAAATTCTCTAAAAGCTAGGGTAACTGAGACAGAAGATAGAATTAGTGATCTGGAGGACAAACAGATAGAGAGAAAGGATCAGGAGGAAGCCTGGAACAAACAGCTCAGAAGCCACGAAAACAGAATCAGGGAAATAAACGATGCCATGAAACATTCCAACGTCAGAATTATTGGAATCCCTGAAGGGGAGGAAAAAGAAAGAAGTCTAGAAGATATAGTGGAAGAAGTTGTCTATGAAAATTTTCCCAATCTCACAAATGGAAACAACGTGAACAACATTCATACACTAGAGGCAGAGAGATTTCCTCCCAAGATTTTAGATTCTCGAAAGTCCTCACGACACCTTATAGTTAGAATGAGGAATTATGTTTCAAGAGAGACACTCTTAAAAGCAGCTAGGACAAAAAAGCTCCTTACGTACAGAGGAAAGCCCATTAGAATAACGTCAGACCTTTCCACAGAGACCTGGCAAGCCAGGAAGGGCTGGCAAAATATATTCAGGGTACTAAATGAGAAGAACATGCAACCAAGAATACTCTATCCAGCAAGACTGACATTTAAAGAGTTTCCAAGACCGGCAAGGCTTAAAAGACTATGCAACCACCAAACCGACACTGCAGGAAATATTAAGGGGGGTCCTATAAAAGAGAAAAAATCCTAAGAATATCATTGAACAGAAATATAGAAACAATCTACAGACAGAAAGACTTCAAAGGCAACACGATGTCAATAAAAGCCTATCTCAATAATCACTCTCAATGTGAATGGCCTAAATGCGCCCATAAAACAACACAGGGTTGCAGATTGGATAAAATGACAGGACCCATCCATATGTTGTCTACAAGAGACCCATTTTGAACCTAAGGATACACCCAGACTGAAAGTGAAGGGATGGAGAAGCATCTTTCATGCCAATGGGCCTCAAAAGAAGGCCGGGGGTAGCGATTCTCATATCAGATAAATTAGATTTTAAACTAAAGACTGTAGTCAGAGATACAGAAGGACACTACATAATTCTTAAAGGGACTATCCATCAAGATGATCTAACAATTGTGAATATCTATGCCCCCAATATGGGAGCACCCAATTACATAAGAAAACTATTAATCAAGATAAAGAGTCATATTGATATGAATACAATAATAGTAGCAGATCTTAATACGCCTCTCTCAGAAATAGACAGATCATCGAAGCAGAAAATTAATAAAGAAATAAGAGCATTGAATGAAACATTGGACCAGATGGACTTCATCGACGTATACAGAACATTCCACTCTAAAACAACAGAATACTCATTCTTCTCAAGTGCACATGGAACCTTCTCCAGAATAGACCACATACTGGGTCACAAAGCAGGACTCAACTGATACCAAAAGACTGACATTATTCCCTGCATATTCTCAGATCACAATGCTTTGAAACTGGAACTCAATCACAAGGAAAAGTTCAGAAGGAACTCAAACACCTGGAAGCTAAAGACCACCTTGCTTAAGAATGCTTGGATCAACCAGGAGATCAAAGATGAACTTAAACAATTCATGGAAACCAATGAGAATGAAGACACTTCGGTCCAAAACCTATGGGATACAGCAAAGGCGGTTCTAAGGGGGAAATACATAGCCATCCAAGCCTCCCTCAAAAACATTGAAAAATCCGGAATACACCAGCTGTCTCTACACCTTAAAGAACTGGAGAATCAACAACAAATCAAACCAACTCCACATGCAAGAAGGGAAATAATCAAGATTAGAGCAGAGATCAATGAGGTAGAAACGAGAGATCCAGTAGAACGTATCAATGAAACTAGAAGCTGGTTTTTTGAAAGAATCAATAAGATCGATAAACCATTGGCCACACTAATCCAAAAGAAAAGAGAGAAAGCCCAAATTAATAAAATTATGAATGAAAAGGGAGAGATCACAACTAACACCAAGGAAATAGAAACAATCATCAGAAATTATTACCAACAGTTATATGCCAATAAGCTAAGCAACCTAGATCAAATGGATGCATTCCTGGAAAGCTACAAACTCCCAAAATTGAACCAGGAAGAAATTGACAACCTGAATAGACCGATATCTAGTAACGAGATTGAAGCAGTAATCAAAAACCTCCCAAAAAACAAGAGCCCAGGACCTGATGGATTCCCTGGGGAATTCTACCAAACTTTCAAAGAAGAAATAACACCAATTCTCCTGAAGCTGTTCCAAAAAATTGAAGCAGTAGGAAAACTTCCAGACTCTTTTTATGAAGCCAGCATTACCCTGATCCCCAAACCAGGCAAAGACCCTACCAAAAAGGAGAATTTCAGACCAATATCACTGATGAATATGGATGCAAAGATTCTCAACAAGATCCTAGCAAACAGGATCCAGCAGCACATTAAAAAGATTATCCACCATGACCAGGTGGGAGTCATCCCTGGGTTGCAAGGTTGGTTCAACATTCGCAAATCAATCAATGTGATAGAACAAATCAATAAGAGAAGAGAGAAGAAACACATGGTCCTCTCAATTGATGCAGAAAAAGCATTTGACAAAATCCAGCATCCGTTCCTGATGAAAACGCTTCAAAGTATAGGGATAGAGGGAACATTCCTGAACGTCATAAAATCAATCTATGAAAGACCCACAGTAAATATCATCCTCAATGGGAAAAAGCTCACAGCCTTCCCGTTGAGATCAGGAACACGACAAGGATGCCCACTCTCACCACTCTTCTTCAACATAGTATTAGAAGTCCTAGCAACGGCAATCAGACAACAAAGAGAAATAAAAGGTATCCAAATCGGCAAGGAAGAAGTCAAACTCTCTGTCTTCACAGATGACATGATTCTTTATATGGAAAACCCCAAAGGCTCCACCCCCAAACAACTAGAACTCATACAGCAATTCAGTAACGTGGCAGGATACAAAGTCAATGTACAGAAATTAGTGGCTTTCTTATACACTAACAATGAAAATACAGAAAGGGAAATTAGAGAATCAATTCCATTTACTATAGCACCAAGAATCATAAGATACCTGGGAATAAACCTAACCAAAGAGGTAAAGGACCTGTTCTCGAGGAACTACAGAACACTCATGAAAGAAATTGAAGAAGACACAAAAAGATGGAAGACTGTTCCATGCTCTTGGATTGGAAGAATAAACATTGTTAAAATGTCTATACTGCCTAGAGCAATCTATACTTTTAATGCCATTCCGATCAAAATTCCACCTGTATTTTTCAAAGAGCTGGAGCAAATAATCCTAAAATTTGTATGGAATCAGAAGAGACCCTGAATTGCTAAGGAAATGTTGAAAAACAAAAACAAAACTGGCGGCATCACGTTACCCGATTTCAAGCTTTACTACAAAGCTGTGATCACCATGACAGCCTGGTACTGGCATAAAAAGAGACACATAGACCAGTGGAACAGAGTGGAGAGCCCAGATATGGACCCTCAACTCTATGGTGAAATCATCTTCGACAAAATAGGAAAAAATATTCAATGGAAAAAAAACAGTCTCTTCAATAAATGGTGCTGGGAAAACTGGACAGCGATATGTAGAAGAATGAAACTCGACCATTCTCTTACACCGTACACAAAGATAAACTCGAAATGGATAAAAGACCTCAACGTGAGACAGGAATCTATCAGAATCCTAGAGGAGAACATAGGCAGTAACCTCTTCGATATCGGCCATAGCAACTTCTTTCAAGATATGTCTCCAAAGGCCAAGGAAACAAAAGCAAAAATGAACTTTTGGAACTTCATCAAGATCAAAAGCTTCTGCACAGCAAACAGTCAACAAAACAAAGAGGTAACCCACGGAATGGGAGAAGATATTTGCAAATGACAGTACAGACAAAAGGTTGATATCCAGGATCTATAAAGAACTCCTCAAACTCAACACACACAAAACAGATAATCATATCAAAAAATGGGCAGAAGATATGAACAGACACTTCTCCAATGAAGACATACAAATGGCTATCAGACATATGAAAAAATGTTCATCATCACTAGCCATCAGGGAGATTCAAATTAAAAGCACATTGAGATACCACCTGATACCAGTTAGAATGACCAAAATTAGCAAGACAGGAAACAACGTGTGTTGGAGAGGATGTGGAGAAAGGGGAACCCTCTTACACTGTTGGTGGGAATGCAAGTTAGTGCAGCCACTTTGGAGAACAGTGTGGAGATTCCTGAAGAAATTAAGAATAGAGCTTCCCTATGCCCTGCAATTGCACTGCTGGGTATTTACCCCAAAGATACAGATGTAGTGAAAAGAAGGGCCATCTGTACCCCAATGTTTATTGCAGCAATGGCTACGGTAGCCAAACTGTGGAAAGAACCAAGATGCCCTTCAACGGATGAATGGATAAGGAAGATGTGGTCCATATACACAATGGAGTATTATGCCTCCATCAGAAAGGATGAATACCCAGCTTTTGTAGCAACATGGACAGGACTGGAAGAAATTATGATGAGCGAAATAAGTCAAGCAGAGAGAGTCAAGTATCATATGGTCTCACTTATTTGTGGAGCATAACAAATAACATGGAGGACATGGGGAGATGGAGAGGAGAGGGAGTTGAGGGAAACTGGAAGGGGAGATAAACCATGAGAGACTATGGACTCTGAAAAACCACCAGAGGGTTTTGAAGGGTTGGGGGGGTGGGAGGTTGAGGAACCAGGTGGTGGGTAATAGGGAGGGCACGTACTGCATGGAGCACTGGGTGTGATGCCAAAACAATGAACACTGTTATGCTGTAAATTAACAAATAAACAACAACAACAACAACAACAAAAAAAAGAGCATCATGATGAGTAAAATTAACTGGAAAAAAAAAGAATTTTGAAAAATGAGGGCAGGTTATGGGATCTCCTGGATAACATCAAACATAACAACATTTGCATTATAAGGGTCCTAGAAAAGAAAGAAAGAGAATGGGGTAGAAAAATAATTTGAAGACATATGAGTTGAAAACTTCCTTAACATGAAGAAGGAAACAGACATTTAGGTTCAGGAAGCACAGAGAGTTCCAGAAAAGATGAACCCAAGGAGACCAATGCCATGGCAAAATAATTAAAATACCAAAGGTAAAAGACACAGAAAGAATTTTAAAAAGATAAAGAAAAAATGTAAAAGCAGCAAGAAGAGCAAAAAGTTACATACAGGGAAACCCCATAAGACAACTGGCTGATTTTTCCACCAAAACTTTGAAGGCTAAAAGACAGTTGCATGATATTTTCAAAGTGCTGAAAGTTAAAAAAAAAAAACAAAACCAAACCTACAACCAAGAACATTCTACCTGGCTAGGTTATCATTTAGAATGGAAAGATAAAGAGTTACCCAGATAAAACTTAAAAGAGTTTATCACCACTATCATGGCCTTGTAAGAAATGTTGAAGGGAATTCTTTAAGCTGAAAAGAAAAGGCCATAGTTAGAATAACATTATGAATAAAATGATATATAATATCTAGATATAGGGATAAAATGATATAAAATATGACAATATATATATTTATGGATCTATGTATCTATCTATGAATGGTGAGGAGTAAAAAATGTTCTTTTAGAATATGTTCTAACTTAAGTGATCATCAATTTAATATAGACTGCTCATACTTAGGATGTTATATATGAACTTCACAGTAACTCTAAACCCAAAACCCTATAATAAATACACACACACACACACATACACACACACATAGAAGGCTAAGCATAACAGCAGAAAGTCATCAATCACAAGGAAAGAGAGTAATAGAAAAATGGAGAAGAGCAACAGCTTTATGATGTTGAGGTATGTTCACTACTCTATCACTACTTGTTGAGGGCTTTTATCAGGAATGGAACCTGTACCCCTGGGGCAAGTAATGCATTATATGTTAATAAAAAAATTGAAAAAAAAAAAAGACTGGATGCTGTACTTCGTTAAATGTTTTTTCTGTATCTATTGAGAGGATAATATGGGTCTTATCTTTTCTTTTATTCCAGTGGTATATCATGTTGACTGATTTGCAAAACTGAACCACCCTTGAAGTCCAGGAATAAATCTCACTTAACTGTTGTGAATCTTTCTTTCATTGTATCCACAGTTAATATTATCCTCAATGGAGAAAAACTGAGAGCTTTCTCTCTATGGTAAGGGACAAGACAGGGATGTCCACTCTCACCACTGTTATTTAACATAGTACTGGAAGTCCAAGTCTCAGCAATCAGACAACCAGCAGAAATAAAAAGCAGCCATATTGGCAAGGAGAAGTCAAACTTTCACTATTCACATCCAATATAATACTTTATACAGAAAACCTGTAGAAAACACTCGACCAAAAATTGCTAGAACTGATACACAAATTCTGTAGTTGCAGGACAAAAAAATCAATGTACAGAAATCTGTGGTATTACTGTACACCAAAAATGAAGCAGCAGAAAGAAAATCATGGAATTGATCTCGTTCACAATTACACCCAAACCCATAAGATACCTTGGAATAAATCTAACAAAAGAGATGAAATATCTGTACTCTGAAAACTATAAAACACTAATTGAAGAGGATAAAAAGAAATAGAAAAACATTCCACGCTCATGGATTGTAGGAAAAAATATTGTTAAAACATCCCACTTACAGCAATGGATAAATCATCCAGGCAGAATATCAATAAGGAAACAATGTCTTTGATATATTTGACGGACCAGCATTACCCTGATACCAAAACCAGACAAAAAAACAATGAAAAAGAGGGAACTACAGAAATACCCTTGATGAACAAGATGCAAAATACCTCAACAAAATATTAGCAAACCACATTCAACAATATATTAAAAGGAAAATTTACCACAATGAAGTGGATTTATTCTGGGATTTAAGGATGGTTCGATATTTACAAATTAATCAACATCATATACCACATCAACAGAACAAGGATAAAAATCACATGATTATCTCAATAAATGCAGAAAAAGCATTTGATAAAATATAAGATCTATTCATGATAAAAAATATCCATAAGGTGGACTTAGAGGGGAACATACCTCAACATAATAAAGACCATACAAAGAAACCCACAGCTAACATCATACTCAATGGTGAAAACTGAGAGCTTTTCCTTTAAAGATCAGGATTAAGGGGCACCTGGGTGGCTGGGTGGGTTAAAGCCTGTGCCTTTGGCTCAGGTCATGATCTCAGGGTCCTGGGATTGACCCCACCATCGGGCTCTCTGCTCAGCGAAGGGCCTGCTTCCTCCTCTCTCTCTCTCTGCCTGCCTCTCTGCCTACTTGTGATCTCTGTCTGTAAAAAAAAAAAAAAAAAATGTTATAAAGATCAGGAAATCAGGAATAAAAAAAGCATATCAACTCTTATCACTTTATTCAACATAGTATTGGAAGTCCTAGCCAGGGCAATCATATAAGAAGTAGAAGTATTCCAAATTAGTTAGGAAGAAGGTAAACTTTCACTATTTTTAGATGACATACTACTATACATAGAACACCCCAAAGACTCTACCAGAAAGCTCTTGTAAGTAATAAATTTAGTAAAATTGCAGGATACAAAATTAATATCCAGAAATCAGTTGCATTCAATTCACTAATAACATAGTAGCAAAAAAGAAAAATTAAGAAAACAGTTCCATATGCAATTACACCAAAATGGATAAAATACCTAGACAAACATTAATTGAGGTGAAACACCTATACTCTGAAAACTTTAACACACTGATAAACTGAAGACAACACAAACAAATGGAAAGATTTCCCATGCTCATGGATTATAAGAATATTATTCAAACATGCACACTACCCAAAGCAATCTACAGATTAAATGCGATTCCTATCCAAATACCAGCAGCATTTTTCACAACTAGAAAAAATATTCCCAAAATTTGTATGGTACCTCAAAAGAGCTTGAATAGCCAATGCAAACTTGAGAAAGAAGAACAATGCTGGAGCTATCACAGTCCAAGATTTCAAGATATACTATGAAACTATAACAATCAAAACAGTTAGTGCAGTCACAAAAATAGATGTACATATCAATGGAGCAGAATAAAACCCAGAAATAAACCTATGCTTTTACATTCAATGACTGTATAAAAAAGGAAATAAGAATATACAAAGAAGAAATATTGCTAGGAAAACTGGACAGCTGCATGCAAAAGAATGAAACTGGGCCACTTTCTAACATCATACACAAAAATAAACTCAAAATGGATTAAAGACCTAAATGTGAGACCTGAAATCACATAAAACTCCTAGAAGAAAACTGACAGTGATCTTTTTGAGATCAGACTTAGCATTTTTCTAGACATATCTCCTGAGACAAGGGAAACAGTAACAAAATAAATTATTGAGACTACACCAAAATAAGAAGCTTTTGCACACCAAAGGAAACTATGAATAAATCAAAAAGTCAATCCACTGTATGGGAGATGATAACCACAATTGATCCAATAAGGGATTAATATCTAAGACATATAAAGAACTTAAATAACTCAGCACTAATAAATAACAATTAAAAAATGGGCAGAGGACCTGAATAGATATTTCTCCAAAGAAGACATACAGATGTCCAACAGGCACATGAAAAGATGCTTAACACCACTAATCAAAACCATTAGCTGTCACCTTATGTCTGTCAGAATGGCTAAAATAAAAAGATAAGAAATAATGAGCGCTGATGAGAATGTGGAGAAAAAGAAACCCTCATGCACTGTCAGTGGGAATGTCAATTGGTGCAGCTACTATGGAAAACAACATGGAGTTTCCTCTCAAAATAAAAATAGAACTACTATTGGATTCAGTAATTCTACTACTGCACATTTCCCCCACTAAACAAAAATACTAATTTTTTTAAAGATTTTATTTATTTATTTGAGAGCGAGAGAGAGAGAGATCACAAGTAGGCAGAGAGGCAGGCAGAGAGAGAGAGAGAGAGGGAAGCAGGCTCCCTGCCGAGCAGAGAGCCCGATGCGGGACTCTATTCCAGGACCCTGAGATCATGACCTGAGCCGAAGGCAGCAGCTTAACCCACTGAGCCACCCAGGCGCCCCCAAAAATACTAATTTGAGAAGTCATACACACCACTATGTTTACAGCAGCATTATGCACAATAGGCAAGATATGCAAGCACTCCAAGTGTGTGATGATGAATGAATGGATAAAGAGGCTGTGGTATACGTATATACAATGGAATAGTACTCAAGCATAAGAAAGAACGAGATCTTACCATTTGTAATAGCGTGGATAAAGCTAGCAAGTATTATGCTAGTCACACAAAGACAGATACCATATAATTTCATTTACATTTGGAATTAAAAAACAACAGATGAACAAACAAAGCAGAAATGGGTCCATAAATACAGAGAACAAACTGATGTTTGCCAGAGTGGAAGGGTGTGGGGGAATGAACAAAAAAGGTGAAGGCGAGTGGGAGATACAAGCTTCAAGTTATGGAATAAATAAGTCATGAGAATAAAAGGTATAGCATATGGAGTATAGTCAATAGGATGGTAATGGCATTGTATAGTGGTAGATGGTAGCTATGCTTCTGGTGAGCATAATGTATGGACTTGTGTAGACTACATTTTACACTTGAAACTAATGTAACATTGTGTCTCAACTTCAAAACAAAAACAAAAAACAAAATACTGAAGATTCTGGGTGTAGAGAGCAGATTGGTGGTTGCTTGAAGTGGGAACTGGGAAAAATGGGTGAGGGAAGTCAAAAGATGCATATTTCCAGTTATATAATAAGTCATGGGGATGTAATGTACAGCATGCTGACTATTGTTAATAATACACTGCATATTTGAAAGTAGTTAGGAGAATAGATCTTGAAAATTTTCATCACAAGAAAAAAATAACTGTGTATGCTGATGGATGTTCATTGGACTTATTGAGGTTTTTTTAGTACATACAAATATCCAATCATTACATTATTCACCCTATAATTAATATAATATTATGAAAATTATATCCCAATTAAAAAAAGAGCATGGATATGAGGCCAGCCTGGAAATATGAGAAGGATTTTCAGGCTCAGCATGCAGACCAGAGATTACTTCTAAAAATTCAAACAATTGCGGTACAGAAGCAGAGATAGGTCAAGGTTGTACAGGCCAAGGCTGCACAGAGTCTAAGAGGTCCAAGTTGGAGAGGAAGGCTTAAAGCAGAAACAATCCAATAACACAGACACTACCTAACATTCAAGCCAGGTCTGAAGAAACTACTGGAATCAAATGACTGAAAACAACAATTTGCAGATTTGTGGGGCTCGTACCTCCAAAACAAAAAAATGGTTTATTCTTTGGCATTGTTTTAGTGACTTTTCTGAATGCATGTTGTAAGGAGTGCATGTGCAACAAAGGGATACAAAGGATGCAATTCTTCCAGGAGAAGCAGAACTTTGTAGGTGCTGCTGTTTGCAGAGAAGGTGAATTTCTCATTGAACTTCTTCCTTAGCTTCTATTATTGGGACGTATCTTGAATCTCCCTTTTATGCCTTCATCTGATTTTTCTGTGTCTGTATCTCTGGTGACAAAGACAGTGATAATTATTTAAATAATATGACTATTTGTCAAAGGCACTTAGCCATATTATTTTTCCCCTTTAATGAGGTAGGAGTGATATTGAGGAAGTTTTACATTTAGTTGGCATGAATGTTCTCAGAAAATTAAAATAAAAGTAAAAGATGACATTTTACAAGATTGCTTTCCATTCTTAACATAATGAACAAATCAGTCACTGTTGAATAGCCCAATCTATTTTATTTCTTTGAACAAATTCCATTGTAAGAGCCAACATCATCTATGTGCTTCCAAAGCAGAAAGTAATTATCATCCACAATTAACTTTTACAGACATACACATTCTCCTTATGGCATTGCTTCTCATCTTCACCTTCCTCCCCAATTTGTATTCATATCTTCAAAGTGGTTGTTTAAAAAAAAAAAATTATCCCTTTAGCATTTTGTTATATAGCTCTGTAGAGGAACTCTGTAAAGACATTAGATATAGATAACTGTTGCCTGAGTCACCAAAGTTACATTTTAGCCAATATGTAAGGTCAAGGGATATTGTTAAAGTCTTTAGAGAGTCTGAAGGAACTCTAGAAATACAGACGTTATCTTACACAGATATAATGATATTCAAAAGAATTTCTCTTTAGATATTTATGGTAATACAAGGACTTTAAAACTGCTTTTCTGACCTCTATTATGCCCTGATTCTTCACAGTGTTTTGAAGGAGCCAAGTGTTTTGTTTTGTTTTGTTTTGTTTTGAATTTTATTTATTTATTTGACAGAGAGACAGACACAGAGACATCAAGACAGAGAACACAAGCAGGGGGAAAGGGAGAGAGAGAAACAGGCTTCCCACTGAGCAGAGAGCCAGATGGGGGGGCTCAATTCCAGGACCCCGGGATTATGCCCTGAGGTGAAGGCAGATGCTTAACGACTGAGCCACCCAGGCACCCCAAGCCAAGTGCTTTTAACTGTAATTAAATATGCCTTAGAAAAAAAGCAGGAAACAAGTGGGAGCCGGGGCAGAACAGATCCTTATCTTCACAGTAAAATTGTGTAGGCGGGGAAGACTAATCAGCAACATCAATGGCCCTCTGAGATAGGCCAGGACGATTGAGATCCAAAGAGCTAATGTTAATCATGTAACTGCTGTGATCAAATTGACCAGAACCCACTATGTGTCTCAATAGATGGCACAGAGGTAACTGAAGGGTCCGTGAACAAAAGGACAAGACCGATACAAAGCGAAAGTTAAGCAAGGCTTTATTTTGCACCAGCACAAAGAACCAAACCCACCGGCTGGGGCCGCTTCCTACAAAGCGAAAGCGAGGGCCCCATAACCTCATAGGCCAGTTTTTATAGGGTAAAGGCCATGTAGTTGAGCCTAGCCAATGAGATTGTAGCGCACAGAGAAAGTCACACAATCACGCTAGGTTACACACTGGTGGCCAATTGGATTACAATTTACCCTATAATAGTGGTTTAAACTAGCCTATCAGAACTGGCACCTTAGTTTGGCGCCTGAAAGGTGGGGTTTACATACTTTGGTGAGTAGGGAGGTAGTAGATGCGCTTTTACTGATTGGATGTCTCCACCTGGCCTAACATGCCCTGGTATCTGGGCTCTATTTTCTCTGCCTAGCCTGACATGTCCGGGTATCTGAACTGTGTTATCAGGGGCTAGTCAGCCGTATTTTACTGGTCCTGTTTCTAAGTAAGTTCCTCTGGGGGGCAGGGTCAATCTAAGTTCACTGCATACACAACACAATGTCTGTTCTATGGGGATGGGGTTGTTCTGGTTGAGTAGGCCCTTATAGCAACAGACAGAAAAAGTACAGAGAGGGTCTTACATATGTGTGTGGCCACATTACCATAATAATTTTTTGACTAGTTACTTGGTGGATAAATTCATGTGGGTGATAGTGAGAAGCTTTCTTGGAATTTGGAAAACAGGTATAAGAATGGTCTCTAAGAATCAGGATATAAAATCCACCTCAAATGATAAGAGAGATTCAAAGTCACCTTGGAAAGACATGTTGGCCTCCTGAATAGAGCAAGACAAAAGATGTTAAGTAATCTAACAAGATTTATTAGAAACAGGGATTAATTAGCTCAAAATATAGAAAAGCAGGACCACTCAGCTATTGAGGACAGTAGTCCCTCCGCTCAGCCCTGCGGAAGACAGAAAACACGTTGATAAAAGTTTCACCCTGCGTGCTTTCAGCGGGAAGTATCTTAGTATTCTGATGAAGGACGTATCTGACCATCAGAACAATGACATAAATATTACATTGATGAACTAATACCCTTTGTGCTAATTCTATGCTCACAAACCAATTTTATGATTATAATTATATTTTGTTGGAGTGGTTTTCCTTCAGAGAGAGAAAACTGCCAGAACACATGGATGGATAATTTTCCTTTCAAGTGTAGTGTGCTTACCTTCCCAGAACCCAAGTCCCTACCTTTACCAAAGTCCTCTGGCAGGCAAAACAAAGATGTGACAATGAAGGGGTGCCTGGGTGGCTCAGTGGTTTATGCCTCTGCCTTCAGCTCGGGTCATGATCTCAGGGTCCTGGGATCGAGCCCCGCATCGGGCTCTCTGCTCAGTGGGGAGCCTGTTTCTCCCTCTCTCTCTGCCTGCCTCTCTGCCTACTTGTGACCTTTCTGTCAAATAAATAAGAAACAATGTAAATGTCAATTTGCAAGGCCTCTGAATGCCCTGCCAGGCAGCTTCTCTGATGACACTGCAACTTTGGAGCACTGATAGTAGTACGGAACCTAACTCAGAGTGAAAAGATATCCCTCATCTACATTTGTTTTTGAGGCCACACCTAAAATAATGGGCAACACACTGAGAAGTGTGAAGAATGCGTGAAAGTCTTGGGGTGCATTGGGAGAAAGGTCATCACCAACGTGGTGAAAAGGCTGAATACCACGTTTTATGAATGGGAGAAAACTCTAAGACCAGAGAAAAAAAAGGGAGGAGAGTAAGAACACAGACACTGCCCTTATGATCTCAAGAGTTATCACAGGGAAAAAGAGAGTTGGTTCTGTATTGATATTGGATTAAAATAAGAACCAAAATGTGCAAAGTATATGGAGATATATTTTTGGATCATTATAAGGAGTCTCTAATATTTGAAGTAGAGGTCTCAAGAGAAATGAATTTTCTGATTTTGTAGCTATTCTAGTGAAAACTGTACAGCAGCAATTTGAGAGGAAGATTGATGATTAGACTCCTGGAGAAGATACTTTTTCTGGCTACTTTAAAAACCTCATTCTCTAAAAAATTTCTGCATTTAAAGATATAATTGAATGTCTGAATTCTAAAGCACTGAAATATTTATGTAGTGCAGTATATGGAATAATTACTTTTATTTATAAAGTGACATTTTACACCTATTTTCACAGAATTATATTAATCATTAGCTTTCCTTCATGACATAGTAACTTAAAATATTTCTTTTTATTTTGAATAGTGAAATCAGTCCAAGTAAGTCACCATTGCAACATCAAAAACCAACAAATATGTAGGAATAAATCTATGGAATATCATGCAAAACCTCTACATGATAACTATGCTATTGAGGCAAGTTAATGACTATCCAAATAAATGGATGAGTAAACCATGTTCATGGATTAGAGTATTCAAAGTAGTAAACACATCAGTTCTCCTCAAAATAATCGGTAGAATCATTCTAATGCCAATATTAATATCAGTATCCTTAAGGTGTATTTTGTGTGTGAGTGTGTGTGTCTGTGTGTGTGTTGACAAACTGATTCTACAATTTTTAATGGAAATAAAAAGAAAAAATATAACTATAATTTTAGAGATAAGTTAAAGTTGAAAAATATACTTTACAAGTTAGTGAAACCTATTCCAAAGCTATAGTAATTAAGACAGTGTGGTTTTGTACAAGAATAACCTCCCATAAATAAAAACACACATTCTAGAGATAGACTCACACAGACTTATCACTCTATTTGTGACAAAGGTGATACTGCATAATAGGATGTTTCTTCAATAGATGTTTCAATTGGAGAGCCATATGGGAAAACATCTTGACACCTGCCTCATCACCCCCCAAAAATCAGTGGACTCCAATACAAACACAAAAGGTAAAACAATAGAACAAGTCAGATCATCATTAGCATCCTGGAGTAAATGATCCCAACTATTGATAAGGATATGGAGAAATAAGAATTCACATAGATTCTGTAGGAGTGTAAATAGCCACAAATATTTAAAAAAATGGACCCAACATACTCCTAGGCCTGTATTCATCAAAAATGCAAAGTCATGGTCTAGAATGTTTATAGCATCACTGTAATAGCTAAAAATTGGAAATATACTATTATCCATCAATAGAATGGATAAATGTATTCAAACAATGACATAATATACATTAGTAAGATAGAACATTCCACAATTATAAACAATAATATGCATGAGTCTTACAAATAATGTTGAGTGATAATAGCTTGACAAAATATGTACTGTAGGATATTATTCAAACAATAAAAATATAGGTAATGCTTATATATGCTATTAAAATTCAGGAGACTAATTATACTTGATGGGGGTTGATGACTGGAAAGGGAGTCAAGAGTAACATGATTGGGGCACCTGGGTGGCTCAGTGGGTTAAAGCCTCTGCCTTCAGCTCAGGTCATGATCTCAGGGTCCTGGGATCAAGTCCTGCATTGGGCTCTCTGCTCAGCGGGGAGTCTGCTTCCCCCTCTCTCTTTGCCTGTCTCTGCCTACTTATGATCTCTCTCTCTGTCAAAAAAAAAAAAAAATGATTTCATTTGCTGTGCAGAAGCTTTTTAGTTTGATGCAATCCCACTTATTTTTGCTCTTGGGATCATAATAAACAATCATTACCAAGACCAGGTCAAAAAGCTTTTTTAACAGGTCTCTACAAGATTTATGGTCAGTTTTCATTTTTAGGTCTTTAATCCATTTTGAGTGAATTTTTGTGAGTGATGTAAATTAGGGGTCCATTTTATTCTTTTGCATGTGGTTATCCAGTTTTCCTAACATCATTTATTATTTATTGAGGACTATACTTTCCTCATTAAGTAGTCTTGGCTCCCTTGCCAAAGATTATTTAATCATATATGCAAGGGTTTATTTCTGGGCTCTCAGTTCTGTTCCATTGGTCTATGTGTTTATTCATATACCATTACCATACTGTTTTGATTACCACAGCTTTGTTCTATAGTTTGAAATTGGGAGGTGCTACACCTCCAGCTTTCATCTTCTCAAAACTGTTTTGGTTATTTGGGGTCTCTTGTGGTTCCACTAAATTTTAGGATTGTTTTTCTATTCCTATGAAAAATGTCACTGGAATTTTTATAGAAATTGCACTGAATCTATAAATGGCTTTGGGTAATAAGGACATTTTAACAATATTAATTCTTACAATTCATATCTTTCTACTTGTTTGTCTTTTTAACCAAACTTTAGTTAGGTTCTTTGAGCTCTTTTTTTTTGAGGGAGACTTGACTTTAGCTTGCCTTTATCACAAATCCTGCTGAGTCAGTTTAGTGAGAAATTACCCATCCTTAATATAGAGTTAATTTTCTTATCCTCTCCCTTGGTATCCTCACCCTCTACTTTTTACTTGTTTTTATTTATTTATTAAAGATTTTATTTATTTATTTGACAGAGAGAGATCACAAGTAGGCAGAGAGGCAGGCAGAGAGAGAGAGGAGGAAGCAGGCTCCCTGCTGAGTAGAGAGCCTGATGCAGGGCTCCATCCTAAGACCCTGGGATCATGACCTGAGTCCAAGGCAGAGGCTTAACCCACTGAGCCACCCACGTGCCCCGACTTTTATTTGTTTTATTTGGAGTTCTATCTTTTTACTCCTGGTGTCTTGAATAAAATCTCCTGTACTGTTTTAACAAGTCTTTTTTTTTTTTTTTAAGTTTTCTTCTTTTTAAGGATTTTAGTTTATTTGACACAGAAAGAGAGACAGTGAGAGAGGAAACACAAATATTGGAAGCAGGAGAAGCAGGATCCCTCCTGAACAGGGAGCCCAATGTGGGGCTCGATTCCAGGACCCTGAGATCATGACCAGAGCTGAAGTCAGACGCTTAACCGACTGAGCCGCCCACGTACCCCTGTTTTAAAGAGACTTGAATAGAGATCTCTAACAATAGTCTTGAATAAAACCTCCTATACTGTTTTAACAAGTGTCAGAATAGTTTTTCTTTAACTTTTAAAGAAAAAGTACTAATTAGCCATACAAAAATCTTGTTTTTACAATTTTATGAAGACAGGCTAAGAATCGGTTATGGTTATCTTTAATGTAGGTCACATTCTTTTCTAGTTACCCAATGTGAGAGCTCATTTAGCATATTGTTTAAGAAACCTGGTGCAACTACTGATGTTGGGCGCATTTTTGAAACTGAATATTTCCCTTGGGGGAAAAAAAAGAAATATCTTCTGCCCCAATTCCCCAATTTATAGGAGTGAGGAATTTGGGTTTATTACTGGGGTTTTTAGTACAAGAAAGCCTACTATTGGTATAAATAAAGTGCAGTTTTATTCATCTGTGATAATTTATTTATTGGAGGAGGGGTTGTACACAAGGAAAATAGGGTATTTTAAAATGAACAGAAAGTGGCAGATAACATCATACAAAGGAAACATAAAAATTTGTAAGATGAGAAATTATTTCAGGTGAAACTGTCTTCAAAGTCAACCTTCATGCAGACAAAAACACCTTGAAGCAGGTATTCGAATACTCAGAATATAAATAGTTCCCTGGTGTCACTCAAGCCCAGGAAAAACCTCTGTCCCAGGCAGCCAAGGGCAAAGTCCCTGAGTGCAAGGGGATTGAAACAGAGCTCTCTGAGGGAACTGCCTCAACAGTGAGGCCAAATTATACACAGACTGAAGCCTGTCCAAGTTCCAGGTGACACATATTTGAAACGATTCTCCGAAGCATTAATATTCCAAATAATGGCATCAAAGAACAAAGTCCAACTTCATTTAAAGGAACAGAAAATACTCAGCATTCAACAATTTAAAATTTACAATGCTGGTCTCTTACCTAGAGTTACCGGGTGTGTAGTGAAACAAATACAATTCACCACTAGCAGGGAAATCAACCAATAGACACCCAATACCACCACCACCACCCCAAAGAGATAGAATTGGTATAGGACTTAAAAACAGGCATGAGAAATGGACTTTCTATGACTAAACATAAAAGGAAATAGGAGCATAACAAGATAATCAGACAAAAATCTAAATGGACCTTCCAGATTTAAAAATTACAATAATGAAGATAAAATATCAAATAAGAGACATAATTCCCTTAAAATCAGGAATTTGTGAAGGATATACCACCAAACAGTTGAGAAATAGCATAGGACTGCTGTTAAGGTACCACAGTGCAGGGTTTCTCTTCCCATCTCTTCCCACAGGGATCTCTATGGATCCCTGTTCAAGGTAATCACTGTGCCATGCCTCAGTTTCTTTCTTTGTAAAATGAGTACAGTAATAACATCTTTTATCAGGTTTGCTAGGAGGGGTGAAAACAGTTCATATTTGTAAAGAACATAGAAGTTTGCAGGACACAACTTTTAACAGCTATAAAAATGTTTATGAAATAGAATGGACACAATCCGGCTATCCTCCTACAAATGACCAGGAATCAGGCTGCCTCTCAACTCACCTCCAGGCTTATCCTTGAGTCTTTTCTATAGCCAAAGGGCCTGCAGAGGGCTAGTGCTTTATCTGCCCTGCTGGAGTTCAGGAGTGTCAGGAGGTCCCAGAATGTTGAAATGTGCTTGCCCTTCTCCGTTTCTGGCAGTGTTTGAAGTGGGAGGGCGGTCAGGCCACTAATTGAGATAATGGAGGTGACCTCTCCTCTTCCATCCCCCATTAGTGCTCTCATCAAGTTGACTCATATTGCTCACCTGGGTCTGTGGGAGTCACCCCGTTCATAGAGGCCTGCCCAGACAGCGACATCCCTCAGAGACGTTTCCCTGTCCTTCTGTCCTCAACCTTGACTAACACTTTCTACAGGTCAACATACTTCCAGCAAGGTGTATCTCTCCTACTAGTTTATAAACTCAGCAAAATTATGGATCCTGCCTACAAGAGAATTTAGCTATGAAACAGCTTCCCAGCACTGATTCTACAATGGCATCAGCTGAAGGCATTTCAAAGGCCAACCCCTATAATTTGGATTTAATTATTTTGGGCTGGGTCCTGGCATTTCTGTTTTGAAAAACTAACTTGGTGATTCTAACATGTAGGCTGGGTTGAGATCTGCTGTCTCAGAGGATGGTTTGGGCTTTGCCATGAGGTTGCACCTGAGTGCAGGGGACACTGCTGTCCATATCCACCTCATCATGCTCCAGGCAGGTGGAGACTTCAGTCACTGTGAGTCCTACCCAGGCTGCAGCTTAGAACTGCCTAAAGATGACTATACTGATGAGTGTAGTTTCTCAGAGATTCTCACTTGATGAAGTTTGGGATCTAAGTATCACTAGTTCTGAAGATTTCTGGTGGTTCTAAGGTATCATCAAAGTGGAGAAATTCCTCTTAAAAAGGATCTGATGGTCAGTAGACTTTTTTTCCTTCCTGGCAAAATGTTAGTAGTTCTCAGGGAATCTCTGGGGCCCAAGGCAGGTGACCAGGGTCTAATCTAGGAAAGACTTCCTGAGGCCTGACATTTATACATATGAGGATGTGGATTTAAAGGAATTAATTTCATACAATTTCAGTGCTGGTTGTCTTTCTGAAGATGAGGAAATTGGGTATTAAGTTTCAAACCTTAGGGAAAAATCCTCAGATTTTGGAGAAACGTTCTTTCCTCTTTTTAAAAAAAGTATGTATGTATGTATGTATTTATTTATTTCATGTTCTTCCCACTGAGTGAGCCAGGTGCCCTTAGGAGAAACTTTCATTGTGTCTTTGTAAAACATTCATCTGTGAAATTTCTTGGATAAATTTTGAAATGAGAAGGGAAACACGGTAGAATCTTGGGAGGAAAAGTATTTGAAGTTAATGGAAGTATAAAGTGATCCTGGATGTCCTTTGTGAAGGAAAATCACAGGTTAAAAGTATGGGTAACTGAGGGCTGGTAATAATTTCTGATGTGCCAAGGAAGTGACTAAGAAGTATTATATTTTTATTTTTTTAATCATTTTTTTAAAAAATTTATTAATTTGAGAGAGAGAGAGAGCACAAGTAGTAGGGACAAGCAGAGGGACAAGCAGACTACCCATTGAGCAGGGAGTCCAACACAAGTTTCGATTCCAGGACCTTGAGATCATGACCTGAGCGGAAGGCAGATGCTTAACCAATTGAACCACCCAGGCGCCCCAGGAAGTATTTTATTTTCTGAGGAAAAATGGAGTCTTTTCAGCTCTTTGAGTCCAAAAGGAAAAATAAAGACAATTAAGTACTATGAAACAAGGGAGACTGAGAAAAGAGAAATGTTAGAGAAAAACTGTGGCATTTTCTTTTTTAAAACAGATATTTATTTGAGAGAGAGAGTGTGTGTGTGCATGCACACACTTGCACACACACGAGTGGGCAGAGGGACAGGAGAGAATCCCAAGCAGTCCCTGCTGAGCTGGGGGCCTGATGTGGGGCTCAGTCTCACCTGAGATCATAACCTGAGCTAAAACCAACAGTTGGAAGCTTAACAGAATGAGCCACCCAGGTGCCCCAAGAAACTATGGCAGTTTCTACCTAGATGGTGTCATGTAAAGCTGAGATGACAAAGAAGACACGGCCATGGAGACAAACTCACACAGGGATTCTCACTGTAAGAGAAGCCACCTTCCCAGCCTGAAGACCATCAGAGAGAGAAAGAGAGGGAAAGTGAGAGAGTTTAATTGACCAGACTCCAAGAGGGACTTTTCTATAAACAAGGAGCAAAGCTTTCTACCCCAGTCCCTGATTTTTCTCCTTAAGGGTCAATATTAGTCTCATAAAGGGATGTGCATTTCACTGATTTAGAACTCCTTCTATTTTCAAGGATATGAGAGGAAACAGGTGAGCTGATAGAAAATCACCAGTTTAAAAGATTTTTTCATTACCGACATAAAATACAACCTAGGAAAATGTATACAGACAACATTTTGGAATGAAAGGGAATCTGGAGGGAATGGAGAGGAATGTCATTGTGTAATGACATCAGTGTTCCTGCATAGAAATAGCTGTCAACAGAAAAGAGGTTTGAGGAAGAGAAGTCAGAAATAATGGGTATGAGTGGGATCCAAGGGGAGTTTTTGCTGAGTCCTGGAACTAGTGGAGTGGTACAAGGAGATAAAATGGAGTCCACAGGCTTTTTAGTAGCAAAATAAATATTTTAGGTTGAAGATCAAGGCTTCAGGAAACATGAGTCTGGAGTAGAGAGAATGGCATCTTGGGACAGGTTATGACACTCTTAGCCAAACTGAGAGGGAAGACTGACGCTAAGATAGGAGAGTAGGCAACAGAGGACTGATTGACACATTTCCTGGCAGTGAATATATTGGTGTAGAGGGGAGTTGGAGGCCATTGAGGCAAAACTGGCCCTGATGTGTAGGAACTGGCCACCACCCACCATTGGCATTGGGCATCAAGGCCCTGGTTTTTAATATGAGTACTGTTTCTTAGCATCCCCTCTTGACTTGTGATCCTGGACACACAGCCTACCTTCTCTTTGAGTCCTGGTATCCTCTGCCACAAAGGAGGACAGTTGACAAATCTTACACGTGATTGAGTCAGGCTAATTTTGGACAGCAGCCCTTTCGATTAATTCAAGAGTTGGGATTCCATCTGCCAAATCCCTTCAGCTGTATCTAAACTAGTGTTTGGATTACTGGGAAAAGGTGTGATTGATTTCAGTTAGGACAGGGGTTCACAGGATTCTGGGCCACATACCCCCAACTAAATAAAAGATTGTCTCTTTTCTGAAAATGCACATTCCTGACTTCTGAACTTTACTTTTGACTTCACTGAGAACTTCTAGTTAAGCAGGAAGGGCTGAAACCCCAGCCTCTATAAAACAGTGGAACTAGCTGTGTTTTCTTCACTCTGGTATCAAAATAGTCCTTTTATTAAGTATCTTTCCATGGACGACAGCAGTAGTATTCTCAGGGGCACTCCACTTATTTTACTTCCACTTATATATTGTGTTCAGTTCAAACCTCCTTGTAGGGGTTTGGTGGAAAGAGGACATTGATCCAGGGGTGGAGGAAGGGCCTCTGAATCCTTGTGGTGGTGTGTCAGTCCAGGCCTGATGTGCCTGCAGCTAAGTCTGTCGGTGAAGTTTGGGTTGGCTCTCCCGTGCCTGTGAGTCCTAGCTGTGAGCCTCTGTCTGGGACAAAAGTAGTGTTTCCTAACCAACCCTGTCCCCAGCTGCAAATGTTTATTTCTACACCAACTAAAGATAATGGGGACCCTTTGGCGACCCGTTAAGTCAATTGAGTTTTCACAAAGTTTATATTCTCTATGGCTAAGCAGTATTGTGCAAGGACCTCAATTACTAG
The DNA here is from genome assembly GCF_922984935.1 of Meles meles. Taxonomy (NCBI): domain Eukaryota; kingdom Metazoa; phylum Chordata; class Mammalia; order Carnivora; family Mustelidae; genus Meles; species Meles meles. The sequence continues at coordinate 39,227,251 of NC_060067.1, forward strand.
TTCTTCTAGTCATTGTTAGAAGAGTGCAAATAAGGTTGTACTGTGTATGTGAATGATAAAACTTGTTCATAAGAAAGATTTGTGAGATTGGGATCTGTACAACACAGAAGTAAAATAACTATTTAGAAACTTGACTCAGGAAATGTAGAGAAACACGTCTAAGGAGCTGTAAACTAAGCTAGTTTACCTTATATACCATGTATTCACATCATCCAAAAGGTGAGTGCTGAGGTTAAGAAGCATAAGCTTGGGGCGCCTGGGTGGCTCAGTGGTTTAAGCCCCTTCGGCTCAGGTCATGATCTCAGGGTCCTGGGATCGAGCCCCTCATCAGGCTCTCTGCTCAGTGAGGAGCCCGTTTCTCCCTCTCTCTCTGCCTGCCTCTCTGCCTACTTGTGACCTCTCTCTCTGTCAAATAAATAAATAAAATATTAAAAAAAAAAAGGAAGCATAAGCTCACAAGAAGTGAATTGGGGCCAGGAATGTTAAATAATGTGACCTTGTTCACACAGCCAAGAATACTGAGAGCATGGATTCACCCTACTGGTTCCTTTATCTACAGGTTTTCCCCGTGGTTAATGATCCTCCAGACCAAAAAATAAATAAATAAATAAATAAAATTAAAAAAAAATGGGGGGGAAATGATGAGAGGGATGAAGGATCGGAAGTCACTGTAAAGCTGACCTCCAACCCTTCCTGTTGGCCTGTGTGTATTTGGTCCCATCCAAGCCCTGGCCAATAGCAGAATTTGGGAATCCTCCAGTTCAACTTCACATTTGATATTCATTCTGTTGATATTGGGAAGAGAAAGACTCATGAAATACCTTGTCTTTCAAGTGGAACTGGGATCCAGGTTGAAATTTCCAGTGTATGATCTGGGTCAGAGACAGAAAGTGTGGGTCACTGCAACTGGGAATGAGGTCTGCAGAGAGAAAGGCAGGAATATCAGGCACAGAGATCCCATGAAGGGCTCAGTACAGGGCTCTCATCCAGAGCATGATGAGATGGTGGTGGTGGCTGGAGAACAGAGATAGTAAAAAAATCTGGGAAATGACAAAGTGAGAAAGAACAAATACTAGTATACTGGACACAAGAAAACATTTAAAGAAAAGACAAAGTAATCTTAGCAATTAAGACTAAATTAGAACTCACAGTAGCATAGGTTCAACTGAAAATATAAAAAAGGATTTTAGGCAAGGTTTGTATATACTTATGACAACAACAAAAAAGAAAACAAAACAATAAAGAAATAGCTAAAAAAGGATCAGAGAGAATAGTGATTTTTAATTAAGAAAGGAAACAACATCCAACATATGCATACTTGAATTCTATACAGAAGAAAAACAAACAATACAGAAGAATTAACATTTAAACGATTCTCCAAAAAAACTCCATGTAAATAAAAGGCTTTCAGTGACATATAAAGGGATACCTAGTGAATCTGGAAAAATTGATTTAGATTTGTCATCGCCAAAATATTATAGTAAAAGTATTTGATTTTAAAGATAACAAATTTCCCTAAACATCAATAAAATACAAAACAAAAGTCACTTACATAGAAAAATCATTTTGACCTCAGATTTTTTGACAGTAACATACAAATGAAGACAACACTACAATAACTTTAAAAAAAAACTTCAAAGAAAGAAATAGGTGATCCAAGGATTATATTTCTAACTAAATTGTTCTTCAAGTATTACGGTTATAGAAATACAGATTTAAATACACCAAAACTCAGAGAATATGGTATCTAAAGCTCTTTCTGAGTAATATAAAAAAAATAGGAGGGGGTTATGAATTTTTGGTAAAAAATTTAGAGGGACCATTGAATATATTTAATTGTATGACTAAGAAAGTAAAGGGTAAGAGAATAAAATTATTGTTTGCCTTGACATTAAAAAGTAATAATGTTATAAAAAGGTGAAAGGGAAGGTAATGAATTAGAATAAGCTCAGCAGCAGTCACTTAAATAATAGTGGAGTCAGTGGATATGATTATAAGCTGGTAAATCAAATAGTAGAGAACTAAGTAAGGGATAGCAGACTAAGAACATTATTACAGATGTTATTTAAAAAGGCAATCTCAGGAAGAAGACCTCAAATTTTCATAAATCATGGAAGAAGCTGAAAAAGAGAAAACAAAAGACATTCAGAAAATAAATGTACATATAAAATGTTATACCCAGTTAAGAACGAACATGTCATCTGTATCAGTCAAATGTGCTTCATTTACCTATTAAAGTACAGAATATTTTAAATTGTCTTACTAACCACAAGTCAACACAGTAAGATAAAGTTGTTCAATAACACTAAAAATAGAAGGATGGGTAAGTGTATACGGGACAAATGTATATAACAATTTGAAGGCTAACGAGAAACCAGAGGTTTTCATCAAACCCGAGGTTTAATCCAAGATGAGGTAGAATTCAGGCCAAAAAGCATTAGATGATGAATATCTCAAAACATTACAGAACAAAATGTAGGATGATATAAAATATGAATATGCACAAATAACACAGCAATTACATAAAGTAGTATTTCTTCTTGCAGGTGGTGCAAGGAGAAATAAACAGAAACACATAGAAGACTTTAACCTTTAAAACACTATGTTTAGTCCAAAAAAGACCAAGCAAACAAAAATAAGGTTATAGTAGATCAAAATAACTGTATTAAGGTAGATTTTATTGATATGTGTTGGTATATATTTAGATGTGAAACTTTACATGCTTAATATCACCCCACACCTGTCAGAATGGCTAAAATCAACAACATAAGAAACAACACAAGGTGTTGAAGAGGATATGGAAAGAAAAGAAGCACTCATGCACTGTTGGTGGGAATACAAACTGGTGCAATCATTGTGGAAAACAGTATGGCGATTCCTCAAAAAGTTAAAAATAAAACTACTCTATGGTTCTACAATCATACTACTGGGTTTTACCCAAAGAATACAAACCCACTAATTTGAAAGGATACATGGGGTGCCCATATGTATATAGTAAAGTTATTTACAATAGCCAAGAAATAGAAGCAGCCCAAGTGTCCATTGATGAATGGATAAAGAAGACTATATATATATATAATATATACACACACACACACACATATATATGTGTATATATATATATAAAATATATATCTCTCTCTATATATATCTACACACATATATTTGTGTGTAGATATATATAGAGAGATATATATTATATATATATAAAATGATATATATATCCATAAAAATGAAATTTTATGGATAGAGCATAATGGAGTTAGAGAGCATAATTTGAGTGAAATAACTCAGTGAAAGACAAATGTCATATGATTCCACTCATATGTGAAATTTAAGAAAGAAAAGAAAGGGAGAGAGAAAATGAGAGATAAAGAAATCAAGAAACAGGAGCGCCTGGGTGGCTCAAGTCATGATCTCAGGGTCTTGGGATAGAGCCCCGAATCTGGCTCTCTGCTTAGCAGGGAGCCTGCTTCCTCCTCTCTCTCTTTCTGCCTGCCTCTCTGCCTACTGGTGATCTCTGTCTGTCAAATAAATAAATAAAATCTTTAAAAAAAAAGAAATCAAGAAACAGACTGTTAATTATAGAGAAAATCTACTAATGGTTATCAGAAGGGAGGTGGGTGGGTGGGGGATGGGTCAAACGGGTGATGGGCATTAAAGAGTGAACTTGTCATGATGAGCACCGGGTGATGTACGGAATTGTTGAATCACTCTATTTTACACTTGAAACTAATATAACACTGTATGTTAACTAACTGAAATTACAAACTTAAGAAGCCAAAAAAAGGGAAACCTAATGTGTTTATAATACAAAATATTTTATTTATATCATAATAATGAGATGATGTTATCTTATTAAAGCACTCATTTAATTTTTATAAAATTGATCATAAAGTAGAAATGATACAAATAATAACCTTTGATCATAATACAATGAAACTAGAATTAATAATAAGAAAAAATAGCCCTTCCATCTTGGGGGGATATCTCTGTTATGCAACTACAATGGGGAGGTTAAAATAGAATTCATAGGATTCAAAATTATAAAATTTTTAAAAAATAAGAATAGATGAAGCATTGAAAACATCCAAACTTAAGAGCTAGTGTGAGAAAAATAAAAGTAAAATAAAATAAAAGTAAAGTAATGTAAAGATTTAAGAAAAAAATGTAAGAATATATATAAGAACAGGGTTAGTGACAGATAAAACAGGAAAAAATTGAATAAACAAGTCAATAGACTTTCTGGAAAGAAAAAATAAAATAGATAAAAACACTAGTAACCTAATGAGAGAAAAGGAGAAGGTACAAATTTACAAATTGTTAAATGATTAACGGTCATAGCCACTGAAACAGAAACAATTCTATAAAAGCTATGAGAAATTACTGTATGGACCCCTACAAATATATTTGAAAACCTAGATAAGGGAAATATACAATGAAAATAAAATTTACTAAATTTAACTAGAAAATTTACTAATTCATCTATTTAAAAATAGTTAAACCAAAATATTCCCATGAAAGAAAGAACACTTTTTAAAGAAACACTACTTAAAATAGCACCACATCTAGATGCTTTTATGAGGGATTCCTACTCTGTGGAGACTAGATAATCATAATCATAAGGTTATTCATGTTTTCCAGAAGGAAAAGTTAAAAAAATTCCTTTAATAAAGCATATTAAATTTAATATGCATATGGATAATAATAGCATGTAGACATGTTGATGTAAAACTATAAATGAAACATTAACAAGTAAAATCCAGTATCACTTGAAAAATATTAAGTATAAACCAGTGAAATTTATTCTGGAAATGCAAGAATAACTCAATATTAGCATATCTATTGTGTACCGCAGTCCTAAAGTTAGTAATATACAGTAATTTGATGTGTAACTACTTAGTGGTGTTTCCAGTGGTTCCTGCCAGGGATGACTTAATGGATAGGCATCCAATGCGTTTACACAGATAGTCATGCTTAAAAGAGCTCACACATGGTTTAATGCTCTGCTGTGGCCATTGTAAAATTCTTAACTTTCTTCACAAGGGGTCCCATATTTGGCATAGACTGATCTGGAACTGGATCCTGGCTCTGTCACCATTATTTACCTGTCCTTGGGCAAGTCACTTAGCCTGGCTATACCATGCTATTCTGGAATGCTACGGTAGGGATGGAAGTTGGTATAGGGCAATGCTAAATGCATAGTAAGTGCCATTATATTTGACAGATACATGGTAATTACTATTGCTATTGTTACGGTGGCAGTGGTAGATATTGTTTGTGCCTAGGTTGGTGTTTTGTTTTTGTTTTGTTTTGTTTTTCAGCCAAGGTCTAGTATTAGTAAAAAGGAGAGAGTAGGCAACTCTGTTTGAAGTATCAGAGATTACTTTATAAGGAAAGGGATTATTTAGCCGAGTCTTGAAGGCTGAGCCCCCATCAGCCATGAAGAAGGGCATTCAAGATGGAGTGAAGAGCAAATGTAAAGGTAAGGAGGTTTGCAATCAGATGGGCTTCTGTGGGAGGTCTCATGGTGGCCAGGAGCCTGAATTTGGGGAGCCTGGGTGGCTCAGGTCATGAGCCCAGGACACTCTGCTCCACGGGGAGCCTGCTTCCTCCTCTCTCTCTCTCCCTGCCTTTCTGCCTACTTGTGATCTCTGTCTGTCAAATAAATAAATAAAATCTTAAAAAAAAAAAAAGAATTCACCTCTGCTATCTGCATAACCTTGGGCAAATCACCTCACCTCTTTGTGTCTTTATCTTTAAAAACTTGTAATGATAATATAGTACTTAGAGGCTTCTTTCGAAAATTAAGTGAGTTTATGTATGCAAAGTACATAGCAGATTGTACATGCTTAATAGATAATATATTATTCATGGAAATCTGGGTCAGACAAGAAATTTAAAAGAAGTAGGTAAGGGCCAGTTCAGAGGATTAGTGTGCCATGCTAAAGACCCTAAATGTGATGTTGAAAGTAATGGGAGGTAATTAAAGTGTTTAAGCTCTATTGTGACATGATCTGACCTGTCTTCTAGAAAATTGTTATGACAGCATTATAGAGATTTAAAGAATTATGGAATAAAAGTTGACTTCTAGTTACCACTGCTTTCCCTGCTGGCACATCTGACAAAGACAATTTCCATTTCTAGTTAAGCAATAGTCAGGATTGAGCAGATCAATTCTCAGCTCAAGAAAGTGCCTTCTGGCCACAGCATCTGTCCTGGGAGGCACCCTGGTGAAGTCTCAACCATAAGTCATATCCTAAATACCACTTATACCCTGCACCCAAGAAAGAGTCAAAATATGCTCTAGATTGCCACTCCTTATGATATCTCTTCCAAACCAACTCCAGGCTTGCTGAGTCAGACCTAGAACCTGCTGAGAGCTTTAACACTTCCAGTCCCATGGTGCCCAATTGACGTCCTCAACATTTGCTATTGCTGCCAGAGGATCTTGGATGCTTCATTCACAGCAGATATAATGGCAGCCCATAAACAATGTGTATTGAGCACCCACTGTGCTTAGACCATAGGAACAAGACTACAGAAAGCTGCCACAGCAAAGAAGCAGTGGGAGATGGTAACACCTCTTGTGTAGTGTCTGACACCCCTGTCAATACCATTAGCTCTTCCAGGCCATTAAGAATTTTTCAATGTGACAAAAAATGTGACTCATAAACTGTCCTTTTGCCAATTTCTAAGGTATCTAACAGCTGGGGATTCACCAGTGATTGAACAATTCTTAGAAAATGTTCAGAATTCTCTTTATGAATTAAAGAATGTTAATTTCTCGTGCATGATCAATTATCTCTGAATTTCAAGTTGATTTATTTACTCATAATTTTGACCAGCAACTATTTAAAATAGTGAGAAACAATTTTTTGTGTATTATATTTTATTATTAATTTATTATTTATTAATTTATTTGACAGAGAGAGGGAGATCACAAGTAGGCAGAGAGGCAGGCAGAGAGAGAGGGAAGCAGGCTCCCTGCTGAGCAGAGAGCCCTAAGTGGGGCTCCATCCCAGGACCCTGAGATCATGACCTGAGCTGAAGGCAGAGGCTTAACCCACTGAGCCACCAGGTGCCCCTATTATATTTTATTTTAAAACTTCCAGTAATATCATTCCTGGGTATTTATTTCTTCCAGCAATTTGGAAGACTTTGTTTTGCAATATGAACTGTTTTGAACTCTCATGAAAAACATGGTGCATACAGTAAAACTGTATTTTAAAAGTTTGTTGATAATATAACTGAACATTATTCATCCCATTATTTAAGGAATTCTTAGGCAAAAAAAAAAGTTACTGATATTCAAAACAAACCTTCATTATATGTAGAAATATAATTATTTTTTTTTATAGTCTGAGTTCATAAAAACCTTTGCATAATACTATTATCTCACATTCAATCGCAAAGTAATATTGAACGGTGGTGAGTGGTTACCTTCTTTTTTTCAAGTTTCCTTTTTTATCTTGCAAAATATAGTTCCCACAGCTATTCCATAATTATATTTACAAAGATAGATGAAGGACCTTGTTATAGATCTCAAGCTTGTTCAAAAAATGAGATTGAATGGGATGTCAGATTGGCCAACTCTTCTGTGAGAAAAACATTCTGGAGATCCATTTTGTGTGACAACAACATGCATTTAACAAAACAAAAAATAATCAATTCCATGCCAGTGACAGGAGGTGATTCAGCTAGCTGGCTGGCAGTAAAGGTTGTTCAGCAGGTTTCAGATTCCTAATTGGGTGTCTAGTTTGCTAAGTAGCAGCTGGTCTTTAATTAGTGGAAAAATTATTACCACTAAAAGTTGCTTTAAAAATAAAAAGAACAAAATAATTAAAATGTTAGAATCCATATGGTGAGTGCTTATCCTCACTTGTCAATAGCTGTTTTCCTTCTTTATCACTAATAAGTTTTAAAATATTCATATGTCACTTTTTTTAAAGTGTAACTCATGTAAACCTAACATCCCCAAGAACTAGAATGGAAGAGACAAAAAATAGCCGTGTGCCATCTAATAATTCTTTCTAACCATGAAATTATCTCGGATACTCCCAACCCCATGGACTAGACGTCTAATTGATAAGTAAATCTTTGAAAAGCCCCATTACTAACCCCTTATTGAAGGGGTTAGTAAAACACTGAGTTGATTTTTTATAAATGCAATGACACTGGTGAAAATAACAGGAAACCCAAATTTGCTGTAATTTTTGTAATTTTATTTCTTTTTAAAAAGATTTCATTTATTTATTTGAGAGAGAGAGAATGAATATGTGGGAGGGGCAGAGGGAGAAGCAGACTCCCCACTGAGCAGAGAGCCTGATGTGGGGCTCAATCCAAGGACCCTGAGATTATGATCTAAACTGAAGGCAGACTCCTAACTGACTGAGCCACCCAGGTGCCCCTGTAATTATATTACTATTCTACTTAGAGATCAAGTTTTATAAAAATGTTATTTTGGAGATAAACCAGTCTTTGTAAACATTGAACATGCCATGAAACACTACAGTTAATTATGCACATAGGACAGTAATCTTACCTCCCATATAGACAAAGCTGTGTTGCTTAAACTGATTACTTATAAAAATTATTTGCTTTTAGTTTTTATTATTTGAGTTGGGAGGTGATGGTATAGCAGAAAGTGTGTGAATTTTGGTGTTAGCAGAACTAGATTCAAGTGTTAACTTTTCTTTTACTAACAACCTAATATGTCCTAACTCATCTTTGGCTCTATTTTTAATTCTGCAAATTAAAATCCAACCTGTCAGATTATTTTAAACTCTACAGAGTACTTAGCATTGTTTCTGGGATGCATCTCAAATGCTTTTCTTATACTTATTTCAATATGCATGTAATGCATTTCCGTTATCTGGAAAAATCAATGATCGAGTCCACCTCTGCTCTAATGACATGATATCAAAGAGTAATAATTTACATATGTATCTAATATAATTTTGAATAAATATATAATTCATCAATCTTTAGGACTTGCACACTTTTTGGAACTTGAAGATCATTTGATTTTTACATTGTTCACCCCAGGGTAGCTACAGAAAATGAGATTGGTTTAAGTGGAAATTTTAATATAATATTAACTCTCCATTCTTCTGAAACTTCTAACTCACATGAAGAAGATTTCTCATATGAGAAGCTAATTCTCAAATGTATGCATCTCATAATGTGCCTACACTTATTGAACAGAAATATAGTCACACCCAACAGTGTGGTCCTTAGTGGCTGCATTGGGACAATGTGCCTTCTCTCCTGACAAAATGAGATTACTTTTGTTTTTTAACCTTTAAAATCTTCTTGAAACCACTTTTCTTATTTTAATATTACTTTCCCAAGTTCATTGCGGAGTAATAAAAGGAATCATTCCTAATGAAATGTTTTGCATCAACTTTTGTCCCTCTTTTTCTGCTTGCTTTTCAGCACTGCCTAAAGTCTCTGCCCATGCAGTTTCTCCATCATTGTGTTCTGCATGTTGCTGGGTTCACTGCTGAAGTTCAGTAAATTTCAAATTATCATGCTCAGGCAATGCCAAGTGGGAGAAACACTAACATGTGGTACAGTAAGATGCAAATCAGGCTATATAGATTAATAGCAAACATTTGGTTGACATTTCTAATTTCGCTTGGGTTGAAACTAAAACTTCATTGTGCTTCACTGTGGTCTGCCATACTGCCAGCTGTCTTTCCTACAGATGTTCTCAACATGTGAAGGGGAGTCTGAGCATTAACCCCCTGCTTCATATCAACAAGATGCAGATGATCATACCATAATTTGCTTCCTTTTCAAGACCTAACTGTTGATATGACATGATGTAAAACCTCATTGTTACACACTGTCACAAATGTCTGTTAATTACTGCTGCTGCACAGCTAAATGACCCAGCTCATCCACTCCATCACACTCAAAAGATACCCAAGTGACATTTTACTTTTTCTGTCCTTGGTTTTTCCCAATTCATGGCCTAATCATGACCAGCCTAGCCAGAATATGTAAAAGTTCTACTGTTCATGGCATGGCAGTGATGATTTTTGAGTTGGTTGGGAACAAAGTATAAAAAATAATGGAGGATTCTCTGGCAACTGTGTCCTGAATGCATTAGAGAGTAGGAAAGACCAGAGGTATTCAGCACATTTAAAAAAAAAAAAGTCATCGAGAAAGGAGGCCTGTCCCAGACTTTTCTATAGTTTCTTGATTTTTCTCCTTTATCTATTCACTAATGTTGCCTAAAAGCACTGATACTACAAGAAATTTCCAAACTCCAGTTTTTTTATTGTAGGACCTTGAAATAAGTTTAATACAACATGCCAAATTTGCTATCCTGGCTCAAAAATCAAAATGGGATCTCTTGGGCTACTTTTCCGCCTGCACCTTTTTGTCTGAAAATAACATTTTTTCTTATACTTCCATTCTTCTTTTTCTTTTTTAATTTTTTTAAAAAATCTTTTATTTTGTTGAGAGAGAGAGAATAAGCAGGGAGAGAGGCAGAGGGAGAGAGAGTGAGAGAGTAGCAGACTCCCCAACGAGTGCATAGCCTGATGTGGGATTCAATCTCAGAACCCTGAGATTATGACCTGAGCTAAAACCAAGAGTTGACACACAACCGACTGAGCCACACAGTGCCCCTCTATTCTTCCTCTTTAACACTATTTTTCCATCATGCCCTCTGGAAGTTGACTTTCCGCTGAAGATGATGCTTCCTGCAAATTTCTTGAGAAAAGACCATTCTTCTGGAAACCATCTTGAGATAAAATTGGTGTCCTTATAACTCTTCACTGTGAATCTAAAGGATTACTTCTTCACTCTCAAGTACATGTATTGGCTTTTTAAATATTAGCCATAATTCCTCACCCAGCTGTCTTACATTGATTAGCTGCTCACCCCACAATCATCAAAAGCATAAGTATCTGGCTTGCACATTCCCTTTTCCTGCCACCTTATGTGATTTTCCTGGATAAGATTTAGCCAATACCCTGGACTCTCATTCTTTCATCTTTTTAGGTCAAGTGATCTTACCTTCCACTTCGCAACAGCCATCCATATGTTTCTCTGTAATCCTTCAACATGAGTTTAGCTGGAATTGGGAGCCCAATTTCAGACAAGAGTTTAGTCTCTTTCTTACTCTTTCCCTTCAACTACTTCCAAGACCAACCCATAAACTTTATTGATGCGTTTACTCACAAGACTGTTGTCTCTTCCTATCTACTTGCAGTCACCAGTCTTGGATTCCTTTTCAATATTATATATTCTATTTTTTATCTTTACTTGATGTTCTTAGTACCTCCAATACTCTTGCCCCATTAAACATCTGTTCCACTTGTCTAAAATATATAAAATATGGTTGATTTTACCTTATAGCTTGGATGCTGAGTGAAACTGAAAAAAGTGATGAAAACTTGGTGTCACTACAAATTCATGAACATTGAACTCTCTTCTAAATAGCTCTATAAACAAGGGTCACAAGCACCTCTAACTCAACATTTCTAATGGAATGCATCATCTTTCCTCCCTGCTTATTCCTCCATTCCTTCGCTTGTTGTCCTAATCTTTTTTTTTTATTTCTTATTTTTTTATAAACATATAATGTATTTTTATACCCAGGGGCACAGGTCTGTGAATGGTTTACACACTTCACAGCACTCTCCATAGCACATATCCTCCCCAATGTCCATAACACCCCTCCCCCTCTCCCAACCTCCCCTCCCCCCAGCAACCCTCAGTTTGTTTTGTGAGATTAAGAGTCACTTATGGTTTGTCTCCCTCCCAATCCCACCTTGTTTCATTTATTCTTCTCCTATCCCCCTAACCCCGCATGTTGCATCTCCACGTCCTCATATCAGGGAGATCATATGATAGTTGTCTTTCTCCGATTGACTTATTTCATTAAGCATGATACCCTCTAGTTCAATCCACGTCATTGCAAATGGCAAGATTTCATTTCTTTTGATGGGTGCATAGTATTCCATTGTGTATATATACCACCTCTTCTTTAACCATTCATCTGTTGATGGACATCCAGGTTCTTTCCATAGTTTGGCTCTTGTAGACATTGCTGCTATAAACATTCGGGTGCACGTGCCCATTCGGATCACTATGTTTGTATCTTTAGGGTAAATACCCAGTAGTGCAATTGCTGGGTCATAGGGTAGTTCTATTTTCAACATTTTGAGGAACCTCCATACTGTTTTCCAGAGTGGTTGCACCAGCTTGCATTCCCACCAACAGTGTAGGAGGGTTCCCCTTTCTCCGCATCCCTGCCAGCATCTGTCATTTCCTGACTTGTTAATTTTAGCCATTCTGACTGGTGTGAGGTGATATCTCATTGTGGTTTTGATTTGTATTTCCCTGATGCCGAGTGATGTGGAGCACTTTTTCATGTGTCTGTTGGCCACCTGGATGTCTTCTTTGCAGAAATGTCTGTTCATGTCCTCTGCCCTTTTCTTGATAGGATTGTTTGTTCTTTGGGTGTTGAGTTTGCTAAGTTCCTTATAGATGTTGGACACTAGCCCTTTATCTGATATGTCATTTGCAAATATCTTCTCCCATTCTGTCAGTTGTCTTTTGGTTTTGTGAACTGTTTCCTTTGCTGTGCAAAAGCTTTTGATCTTGATGAAATTCCAATAGTTCATGTTTGCCCTTGCTTCCCTTGCCTTTGCCGATGTTCCTAGGAAGATGTTGCTGCGGCTGAGGTCAAAGAGGTTGCTGCCTGTGTTCTCCTCAAGGATTTTGATGGATTCCTTTCTCACATTGAGGTCCTTCATCCATTTTGTGTCTATTTTCATGTGTGGTGTGAGGAAGTGGTCCAATTTCATTTTTCTGCATGTGGCTGTCCTATTTTCCCAGCACCATTTATTGAAGAGGCTGTCTTTTTCCCATTGGACATTCTTTCCTTCTTTGTCGAAGATTAGTTGACCATAGAGTTGAGGGTCTATTTCTGGGCTCTCTATTCTGTTCCATTGATCTATGTGTCTGTTTTTGTGCCAGTACCATGCTGTCTTGATGATGACAGCTTTGTAATAGAACTTGAAGTCCGGAATTGTGATGCCACCAACTTTGGCTTTCTTTACAATATTCCTTTGGCTATTCGAGGTCTTTTCTGGTTCCATATAAATTTTAGCATTATTTGTTCCATTTCTTTGAAAAAAATGGATGGTATTTTGATAGGAATTGCATTAAATGTGTAGATTGCTTTAGGTAGCATAGACATTTTCACAATATTTATTCTTCCAATCCAGGAGCATGGAACATTTTTCCATTTCTTTGTGTCTTCCTCAATTTCTTTCATGAGTACTTTGTAGTTTTCTGCATATAGATTCTTAGCCTCTTTGGTTAGGTTTATTCCTAGGTATCTTATAGTTTTGGGTGCAATTGTAAATGGAATTGACTCCTTAATTTCTCTTTCTTCTGTCTTGTTGTTGGTGTAGAGAAATGCAACTGATTTCTGGGCATTGATTTTTATATCCTGACACTTTACTAAATTCCTTTACAAGTTCTAGCAGTTTTGGAGTGGAGTCTTTTGGGTTTTCCACATATAGTATCATATCATCTGTGAAGAGTGATACTTTGACTTCTTCTTTGCTGATTTGGATGCCTTTAATTTCTTTTTGTTGTCTGATTGCTGAGTCTAAGACTTCTAGTACTATGGTGAATAGCAGTGGTGATAATGGACATCCCTGCCGTGTGCCTGACCTTAGCGGAAAAGCTTTCAGTTTTTCTCCATTGAGAATGATATTTGCGGTGGGTTTTTCATAGATGGCTTTGATAATATTGAGGTATGTGTCCTCTATCCCTAAACTTTGAAGAGTTTTGATCAGGAAGGGATGCTGGACTCTGTCAAATCCTTTGTCAGCATCTATTGAGAGTATCATATGGTTCTTGTTCTTTCTTTTTCTAATGTGTTCTATCACATTAATTGATTTGTGGATGTTGTACCAACCTTGCAGCCCTGGAATAAATCCCACTTGGTTGCGGTGAATAATCCTTTTAATGTACTGTTGAATCCTATTGGCTAGTATTTTGGTGAGAATTTTTGGGGCGCCTGGGTGGCTCAGTGGTTAAGCCTCTGCCTTCAGCTCATGATCTCAGGGACCTGGGATCGAGCCCCACATTGGGCTCTCTGCTCAGCAGGGAGCCTGCTTCCCCCCTTTCTCTCTGCCTACTTGTGATCTCTCTCTGTCAAATAAATAAAATCTTTAAAAAAAAAAGAATTTTTGCATCTGTGTTCATCAAGGATATTGGTCTGTAGTTCTCTTTATTGGTGGGATCTTTGTCTGGTTTTGGGATCAAGGTGATGCTGGCCTCATGAAATGAGTTTGGAATTTTCCCTTCCATTTCTATTTTTTGGAACAGTTTCAAGAGAATAGGAATTAGTTCTTTACATGTTTGGTAGAATTCCCCCGGGAAGCCATCTGGCCCTGGGCTTTTGTTTGTTTGGAGATTTTTGATGACTGTTTCAATCTCCTTACTGGTTATGGGCCTGTCCAGGTTTTCTTTTTCTTCCTGGTTCAGTTGTGGTAGTTTATATGTCTCTAGGAATGCATCCATTTCTTCCAGATTGTCTAATTTGTTGGCGTAGAGTTGCTCATAGTATGTTCTTATAATTGTCTGTATTTCTTTGGTGTTAGTTGTGATCTCTCCTCTTTCATTCATGATTTTATTTATTTGGATCCTTTCTCTTTTCTTTTTGATAAGTCTGGCCAGGGATTTATCAATCTTATTAATTCTTTCAAAGAACCAGCTCTTATTTTCGTTGATTTTTTCTATTGTTTTTTTGGTTTCTATTTCATTGATTTCTGCTCTGATCTTTATGATTTCTCTTCTTCTGCTGGGTTTAGGGTTTCTTTCTTGTTCTTTCTCCAGCTCCTTTAGGTGTAGGGTTAGGTTGTGTACTTGAGACCTTTCTTGTTTCTTGAGAAAGGCTTGTACCGCTATATATTTTCCTCTCAGGACTGCCTTTGTTGCATCCCACAGATTTTGAACCATTGTGTTTTCATTATCATTTGTTTCCATGAATTTTTTTCAATTCTTCTTTAATTTCCTGGTTGACCCATTCCTTCTTTAGACGGATGCTGTTTAGTCTCCATGTATTTGGGTTCTTTCCAGCTTTCCTCTTGTGATTGAGTTCTAGCTTCAGAGCATTGTGGTCTGAAAATATGCAGGGAATGATCCTAATCTTTTGATACCGGTTGAGACCTGATTTGTGACCCAGGATGAGATCTATTCTGGAGAATGTTCCATATGCACTACAGAAGAATGTGTATTCTGTTGCTTTGGGATGCAATGTTCTGAATAGATCTGTGATGTCCATCTGGTCCAGTGTGTCATTTAAGGCCTTTATTTCCTTGTTGATCTTTTGCTTGGATGATCTGTCCTTTTCAGTGATGGGAGTGTTAAAGTCCCCTACTCTTATTGTATTATTATTGATGTGGGTTCTTTGATTTTGTTATTAATTGGTTTATATAGTTGGCTGCTTCCATTAGGGGCATAGATATTTAAAATTGTTAGATCTTCTTGTTAGACAGACCCTTTGAGTATGATATAGTGTTCTTCCTCATCTCTTATTATAGTCTTTGGCTTAAAATCTAATTGATCTGATAGAAGGATTGCCACCCCAACTTTCTTCTGATGCCCATTAGCATGGTAAATTGTTTTCCACCCCCTCACTTTAAATCTGGAGGTGTCTTCGCATCTAAAATGAGTTTCTTGTAGGCAACATACTGATGGGTTTTGTTTTTTTATCCATTCTGATACCCTGTGTTTTTTTGATTAGGGCATTTAGCCAATTAACATTCAGGGTAACTATTGAGAAATATGAATTTAGTGCCATTATATTGCCTGTAAGGTGACTGATACTGTATATTATCTTCTTACCTTTCTGATCTACTACTTTTAGCCTCTCTCTTTGCTTAGAGGACCCCTTTCAATATTTCCTGTAGAGCTGGTTTGATGTTTGTAAATTCTTTCAGTTTTTTTTGTCCTGGAAGCTTTTAATCTCTCCTTCTATTTTCAATGATAGCCTAGCTGGATATAGTATTCTTGGCTGCATGTATTTCTCGTTTAGTACTCTGAATATATCATGCCAGCTCTTTCTGGCCTGCCAGGTCTCTGTGGATAAGTCTGCTGCCAATCTAATATTTTTACCATTGTATGTTACAGACTTCTTTTCTTGGGCTGCTTTCAGGATTTTCTCTTTGTCACTAAGACTTGTGAATTTTACTATTAGGTGATGGGGTGTGGACCTATTCTTGTTGATTTTGAGGGGGGTTCTCTGCACCTCCTGGATTTTGGTGCTTGTTCCCTTTGCCATATTAGGGAAATTCTCTACAATAATTCTCTCCAATAGACCTTCTGCTCCCCTCTCTCTTTCTTCTTCTTCTGGAATCCCAATTATTCTAATGTTGTTTCGTCTTATGGTGTCACTTATCTCTCGAATTCTCCCCTCGTAGTCCAGTAGCTGTTTGTCCCTCTTTTGCTCAGCTTCTTTATTCTCTGTCATTTGGTCTTCTATATCACTAATTCTTTCTTCTGCCTCATTGATCCTAGCAGTGAGAGCCTCCATTTTTGATTGCACCTCATTAATAGTTTTTTTTATTTCAACTTGCTTAGATTTTAGTTCTTTTATTTCTCCAGAAGGGGCTTTTATATCTCCAGACAGGGTTTCTCTAATATCTTCCATGCCTTTTTCGAGCCCGGCTAGAACCTTCAGAATCGTCATTCTGAATTCTAGATCTGACATACCACCAATGTCTGTATTGATTAAGTCCCTAGCCTTCATTACTGCCTCTTGTTCTTTTTTTTGTGGTGAATTTTCCCACCTTGTCATTTTGTCCAGATAAGAGTATATGAAGGAACAAGTAAAATGTTAAAAGGGTGGCAAAGACCCCAGAAAATTTGCGCTTTAACCAATTCAGAAGAGACCCCAAATCGTGGGGGGAGAAAGGAGATAAAAAGAGGTTCAGAAAAAAAAAAAGAAAACAAATAAAGAAACATATAAAAAAGAAATAAAGATTATATATATTAGATAAACTAGTTTAAAAACGTTTAAAAAGAAAAGGGTAAAAGTTTAAAAAAATTTAGCAGAAGAAAAAAAAAGAAAGAAAAAAAATGAAAAAAATAATTGAATTAACCGCAAGACTAAAGAATCATGGGGAGAAAGCCATGAGTTCTGTGCTTTCCTTTCTCCTCCTCTGGAATTCTGCTCCTGTCCTAGGTATTGAACCTGCTTTCCTTGGTAGATGAACTTCATCCTGGCTGGATATTTTGTTGATCTTCTGGGGGAGGGGCCTGTTGTAGTGACCCTCAAGTGTCTTTGCCTGAGGTGGAATTGCACCGCCCTTACTGGGGGCCAGAATAAATAATCTGCTCGGGTTTGCTTTCCGGAGCTTTTGTTCCTTGAATGCTTTCCATAGAGTTCCGGAGGACTGGAATGAAAATGGCGGCCTCCTAGTCTCCTGCCCAGAGGAGCCGAGAGCCCGGGGCCCACTCTTCAGTGCGTCCCCAGAGAACAGCGCCCCGGCCTCCAGCCGCTCTCCAAGCTCACCCATACTTCGATCGGTTCAAGGTAACCCCGAGCTGAGAGCTCAGTCCTCGGTTGTGTCTCTGTGGCCGGCCTCCCCGTTCTAATACCTGCGAGCTGTGTGACACTCCGACAACCCTGATCCTTCTGTGATCCTGTGGGACCTGGGGCCATGCTGACCCCGTGTGGGCTTCACCCCGGTTTAGCCACTGGAGCAATGTCCCTCAGTGGAACAGACTTTTAAAAGTCCTGATTTTGTGCTCCATTGCTCCGCCACTTGCCGGGGACCGCCCCCCACCCCCCGTGGTCTATCTTCCCATCGTTTTGGATTCACTTCTCCGCCAGTCCTACCTTTCAGAAAGTGGTCGATTTTCTGTTTCTAGAATTGTTGTTCTTCTTCCCTTTGATCTGCCATTGGATTTGTAGGTGTTTGCAATGTTTAGATAAGCTATCTAGCTGATCTCCTGTAACCTGATGTAGTCTCAGCCTGCTACTTCTCCGCCATCTTGACTCCCTCTGGCTATGTTATCATTTCGACGCTCGGGTGCAGAGGATGAGGCTGCCACTCAGGGTGGTTCTTCTGAGCCTGGGGTGTGGCTTTGGCGCCACTGCTCCTGTGGTGCCCGTGCTTGGTGGTGGCCGGGTCCCGGCAGACTCACACTGGGGGAAGGGGTTGGTGATCCACGGCCTGCCCGGTGAGGCCCTGGAGTTCAAGGCCCTGGAGTTCAAGACCCAGGGATGCTGACCGTGCATGCACCTGTGAGCCAGCCCCCCCAAAAAATGTTGTCCTAATCTGATTGAATGATGCTAACTTTCACCCAGTTTCTCAAAGAGTTGGAATTCTCTTTCTCTCTTTTAAAAAGATTTTATTTATTTATTTGTCAGAGAAAAAGGAAGAGAGAGAGAGAGAGACCACATTTCTATGCAGAGACAGTGGCAGGCAGAAGGGAGAAGCAGGCTTCTTGTTGAGCAAGGAGCTGGATGTGAGACTCAATCCCAGGATGCTGGGATCACAACCACCTGAGCTGAAAGCAGATGCTTAACTGACTGAGCCACCCTGGCGTCATTCTCTCTCTCTCTCTTTTTTTTTTTTTACATCATTCCTCTGATTAGTAATTAAATCCTGCGGATTCTATCTTGTAAATCATTCTTGAATCATCTGCTGTCTCAAACTTTAGTAGCACTGCCAAGGTCTAGGACACTTATATCTAACTTGACCTTCACAACCACTTATTGGATTCCCTGTCTTAGATAGCTGTTCCATCTAATCATGTATCTACATTGTAACCAAGAGTGAACCTTCAGAAACATAACTTATATCACATCAGTCTCCAGTCTAATATCCCATATAGATTTGCCATTGGAATTAATGACAACTTATAGTTTCTTCATATAGCTTTTGACTTCCTTTGGGAAATCACTCTTTTTTTTTTAAGATTTTATTTATTTATTTGACACAAAGAGATCATAAGTAGGCAGAGAGGCAGGCAGAGAGAGAGAAGAGGAAGCAGGCTCCCTGCTGAGCAGAGAGCCTGATGTGGGGCTCTATCCCAGGACCCTGAGACCATAACCTGAGCCGAAGGCAGAGGCTTAACCCACTGAGTCACCCAGGCACCCCAGGGAAATCACTCTTAGCTTACCTCTCACCACTCCCACTTTCACATTCTATGCCTCAGTTCTTTAAATATTATCTCATCCTAGAGCTTTTGCATTTGCTATTTGATCTACAACTGACTATCATTCTTCTCTTCATCTGGCTAATAACTTCACACTATTCTTCTCTTAGTTTAATAATCTCTTCCTACAGGATGAGCTCCCTTTGTTCCAGCCCTAGGTGTGTGAACACACGTAAATGAAAAGACATATAAAAGACAAGGGCTATGATATCTGATGTCTTCCTTGTCAGTCTTCCATTACAGCATGTATCATAATTTTTTTTTCAAATTGCTTTTTAACTGTCTTTAAATATCTCTGCTATTAGGCCCAAATCTCTCAGATTTGAACTATGTCTCTCTTGTTCACCACAGAATCTTTAGTTCCCAGTATTTTGACAAAATAAGCATTAATAAATTAAAAGAGTTCTTTTTTTTTCATTTAAATAATAATGTGTAATCATCCAACTCATAACAGTTAATGATACAACACTAAAATGCCTCTCATCGGGAGCAACATCAATTGGGTCATTATATGTAGTCTTCATTATAACTTCACTACCTACTCTACTATTGAAGGAAGCAATGAAAGTAATGAAAAAGTTCTATTATTGTAGAGGTAACTTTCTTTTATCATGGTTTTTGAAGTGGAAGTATTTTAAAATTTTGTATATTAGTTAAGATATAAATTCAGTGGCTATTATCAGACATTGCAAAATAATAGTTACCTATAAGACAATTTTTTTTCTCTTATACCCCAAATTTTTCTGCTATCTTCTGTCCAAACTAAAGTTTTATTTAGATGAAAGACAGGAAAAGTCAATATTGGGAGAAAATAATCAATCTTTCTTAACTTTGTTGAAACATAACTTATTTGCTAAATATTGCAAATTATATACATCACTGTGTTGTCATGCCCTATTTATAATACAGGTCTAAAGTTATGCATTAGCTTCATAATCTTTAGAAAATTCTAATATATTTTACTTTTCAGCTGAGCTTTTGAGAGGTGTTGAGTGAGTTCTGTCTCATACTCTGTCAAGTATCCTGGTTGCAGTGATTCTAGGCTACTGTTGGCCCAGTGCAGAGTCAGATGCTTTATCAGGTACCAGAGCTGGGTTTGATTGGCAACCTCTAATGGAACACTGAGGACTCAAACACCCAAGTTAGAACAGGTCATTCCAATTCCTAGGCCATTCTAACTCCTCACACAGGGCCTGAGTATGGTACTTTTCAATAACTTTTTGTTCTGCTCTAACATGGGGTAAATAAGTAGTAGATGACTCCACAGTTATATTCCATGGCCATAATAATTTTAGACTAAGAACATTTTAGGAGTGCCTGGGCAGCTCAGGGGTTAAGTCTCTGCTTTTGGCTCAGGTCATGATCTTAGGGTCCTGGGATCGAGTCCCGCATTGGGCTCTCTGCTCAGTGGGGAGCCTGCTTCCTCCTCTCTCTCTCTTTCTCTGCCTGCCTCTCTGCCTGCTTGTGATCTCTCTCTGTCAAATAAATAAATAAATTCTTAAAAAAAAGAATATTTTAAACTAGGTACACTTTAAATTATACACTGAAAAAATTATTCACTATATTATGAAGTTGAAATTGTATAATTTTCAAGAGTTTATAGTTTCAGCAAATATATTCAGCTTAACTACTGTGATTACAATATACTTTATCAAAAATGAACTGAGAAATAGGAAAACAAAAGTAATCACACATGATGTTTTTTGTTATTTGTTTCCTCTATCCCCAAATATCTTGATGTGCCAAGCTGTGGTCATCTCTTGCCTCCTGCTGGTCTTTCGGCTTTCATTCTTTCTTGTCTACACATTCCATTCCACTGCTCAGAAATTCTGAGTATAACAGCCAAAGTAGTTACAGTGGCTTTTGAAAAATGTCTTACTAGGCCCCCACGTGAACCCTTACTACTCTCTGATCTTTTCCCTACATATTTCTTTACTCTCCACAGTAGTCATGTGACTTGCTGCTGCTTAGACACATTAAACATATTTCCCCTTAAAACCTTTGCATATAAAAAAAAAAACAAAAAAACAAAACAAAACAAAAAAAACCTTTGCATATGCTGTTCCTTATGCCTAGAACGTTAGACACAAAACTCATCACTTTTTAATGTCCATATTTAAATAACAGTTTATAAATTACATATTTTCTGAGAACCACTCTCTACAAAAGAGCAGCATCTTGCATGTTTCCACTCCTCTTACCCTCCTCATTCTCATTCATTTTACTCCATATTGCTTATCACAATCGGACATATTCAATGGTTTAGTGCTGTCTGTTTCTCCCAGGTAACATAAGATACAAAAGGGAAAGGACTTAATTTTGTTCTAAAAACAGTACCTGGAATACAGAAGGCTTTCTATCATATTTGCTAAATGCATATATGAAAGAGCCTATCTCATTAAAAAGCACAAAAATAAATGATAAGAAATGGATACCAATTTTTCATTTTTAATTGGACACTGAACTGAATGTATATTTAAAAATAAGTTTCATGAAAATTATCTATAATATTTTTCTTTAACTGTTGATTTATGTCCTGGGCTTCAGGCTTTTCAGGCTTGTGTGATTTCAAATAGCATATAGTAAAACAAATGAGCATTGGTTTGACACAACCTGACCTTTAAATGACAATGAGAGCAAAAGGGCAGAATGAATATGGTCTTGTCAAACTCTTATGAGAATAGAAAATTTCCAGTAGCCCCAGAGAATGTCAAAAGAAGTGTTCCATAAATGGGATGGGGAACCAGATGAGAGGTTTTCATCAAATAAGGGTGACAGACAGAGGTCTCTCAAAGAATATATAATGAGGATCATCGAAGTCATTCAAACTGAAGAATGGGCAAGAGGTTGTGTGATTTATCTCACATTTTCAAGCAAGGCATAATCATTATGGAAAAATACTGTATTTTAAAATGTAAATAATACTATAAAAATTCAGAGTATCAAAAGATATAAAGTGCAGGGTCTTCTTTACATACCTCTCAGCTCTCTGATTTGCTTCCTCAAAGACACCCACTGGTTCTAATTAGTTTTATAAATTTCTGAAGATATTTTATGCAAATACAATCTAATTATATTTCCTTTAAATATTTAACTTTGTAAGATTTCAGGTAGGCAAGAACTATAGAGGATAATAGAATAGGCATCAATGTACACACCAGACAGATTTTATGAATAATATTTGTCCAAATTGCTTTAGATGTATATTAAAAAAAACAAAATGTTGCAACTTCTACTGTATTCTATCCTCCCAATCCCAGAGATAAACAGTAGCCTGAGACTGATTTGTATCTTTACTAATAATTTTTTTTCATACTCTTACTTACGATATATTGTCATAGATGTATATGTATCATATTATTTAAATTTATGTAAGTTCTATCATACTATACATATGCTTCTTTTCATTTGAGGTTATAATTTCAAAACTAATACATATTTATATGTATAGCTTTAGTTCATTCATTTTAACTAGCTACCATAGAGTTACCCATTTATAAACAGACTCTATATATCCAGTTGGTGGAAATTAAATTGGTTTGAATTATTCCATAAATACACAACTTTGTCATTTGTATTCTTATACTTGTTTTCCTGTACACATATGTAAAATTTTCTTTAGAGTTTATCTATAGAAATGAAATTGCTAGTTTGGAAGACATGTATATCTATTTCTAATGTATATTCCCAAACTCTTCTTGAAACTTATCAAAAGTTTTATACCACCATCAGCAAAATCTAAATATTTACACATATTCTTGCCCTAACTTGGATGGAGATTGAAGATATGGCCACAATATTTTGTATGCCCTTCAAGAGGTATAGTTGATTTCTCACCAACTGAGTTTGGACTTGCCAAATAGAATATGGTAGAAATGACATTACGTGAATTCTGAAGCCTGGTCTCAAAAGGACTTGTAGATTATGCCTTCCCCTCTTCAGAGCATATATAATATTCTATTAAAAAATATAGTTTATCTTACTGGAGAAAGACATAACATGAAAAAAAGAAAAAAAAAAAAAGATGCCACGCCAACAGCCAGACATCTGAGACCTTCTTGGATCATCCAGCCCTTTCGAATCATCAGAGTATTACAACTGCATGAGTAATCCCAAAAAAGATCCAACAGAAGTGCCCAGAGAAGCTGGCCCAAATTGTTCATCCTTAGTGTTAGCAGCGAATAATGGTTCTAATTTTAAGCCACTGAATTTAGGGATGATTTGTTATACAGCAAATAATTACTCAGGACACTTGATGTTATCAGATATTTAACTTTGCTAGGCTGACTTCGATCTTTCTATCTATGAACATGGTATTTGTCATTAAGCATCCTTACATCAGTAGAGTGACTTCCAATATCAGCCAGTAGAATAAAACCAAGTATTCAACTAATAGTATTCTAAACAAAAGAAAATAATTTTTCTTAATAACAAGAAATCTGGAAGTAAGTTGTTACTGATACTTGTTTTATGACTTAATGTCTCCTAATTTCTCTGGTGGCCATTAAGTTCCTCGGCTTCACATAGCACATCTGTATGCATTAAAATGTTCGAAGCCTGGAACATCATAGGAAAGAACATTCAAAAATTACACACACACACACACACACACACACACACTCAAACACACACACACACACATTCCTAATAGATTTCCTAATAGGAAAATCTTCCAAAGAAACCCCTCAGCAGGAAGCCTCTTGTGGCTCAGTTAATGGGGTGTTGGGATCTCCTCCCTATTCCTGCTCCCTTCTCACTGGGGAGTCTGCAGCTGTCCCTCCCCCCCCCCCCCCGCTCATGTGCTCACTCTCTCTTTCTGCCTCTCTCTCTCAGTCTTACATAAACAAAAATAAAATCTTAAAAAAAAAAAAAAAAGAATCCCTCCCCCAGCAGATTTCCCCCTAAATTCTGTTGACCAAAATAATGACCCTAAACCAGGAAATAGTCCACATTCCTTCAGATCAAGAAAAATATCTGGGGAAAAAAGTTAGTTAACAAGCATAAGAGTAGAATGATTTTAGTTAAACAAGGAATAATGTCTAACATACTTTATAGAGCATTCAATTTTATTCATAAAATTCTCTCCTGTTTATTTAGACATTTTTTCCTAGATAAGAGAAAACAAGTTTTTCTGTAATAATGAATGGGATATTGTATATGAGCAACATTTCTTAGTTTGTTTTGCTGGTGTATGGAAATACTGTTGTACTTCTGATATTGTAATAGCAATTTTGTTGAATTTGTTTATTTGCTCTAATGTAGAATTTCATGTATTTTTTGTTTGTTTGGGTAATCATATAAACTATGAGAAAGGACAGCTGTGGCTCTGAATTATTTCTGATCTCTCCTTCTTCTTCTTCCTCTCTTCCTGCTCCTCCTTCTTCACATCAATTAGGAACACTAGTGAAGTGGTGGCACTGGTTGATATTTAATACTTATTTTTACTCAAGAGTTTGATTTCCTATAGCCTACTGATAAGAAATCTGTTCTACCTTATTTAATGAACTTGGTGTAACTATTCTCATACTTACTCTCTCTCCTCTTATCATTGTGAGATTTACTGTTTTGATAAGTATGGATTCTTTTGTGTATATTTTTTATGTAATTCTTTGTTATGATAATTGGTGGTACTCATCAGTCATTGTCTTAAGATGATTGTATTAAATGCCATAGTAAGCTAATTTTTTAAATGTCTGATTCTCATGTTGGATCATTTCCTGATATGACCAGCAATAGCTTTTTTTTTTTTTAATTTCACTTGCTCCCACCAAATATGTACTAACCTACTTTCATCTAAATCCGTATATGTTACCCTCTCTCCTATAATATAACCTCCAAAATCTAGATTTGCATGCTTCTCACCTCTCAAATACCCTGTTCCTGTAATTCTCTATTCTCTTTTCTTACTAATGTTTCTTCTGCTCTATTCTGTTACTTCAATCATCATTCAAACATGCTAAAAATTCTTGAAACCCCACTCACATTCAACAAATTCTTCATTCTTTATCACCCTATTCAGTAAAAGTCCCCAGGGATTGATTTCTATACTGGCTATAGCAATTTCTTATCCTCTTCTTCCTTGGGCATATTGCAAAAATGTGCATTTAGTTAAATGCATTAGTTAAAGGTAATTATTTCTCAAATGACGTAAAAACCACCTTTATAAAATTCTAAGTTTCCATGAATTTGGGGATCTTTTTCTGGTCTTTATACTCTTTCACTTGTTATGGATGAGTACCTCACTTTTAATATAGTATCTTTACAGCATGTTTTGAATCTGGCAGAATTAGTCCCTCTCATCAATTTTTACCTTAAGATTTTTCTATATATTTTTTCTTATTTATTTTTCCATATTGATTTTATGATCAATTCCTCTAGTTCAAAAAATACCAATTTGTTTTGAGTTCACATTAAATCTACATATTACCTAGGAAAGACTTAACACATTTATGAACTTAAGTTAACCCATGCAAGAAAAAGAGATGTTTTCCATGTCTTTAAGTCCACTTTTATGTCTTCCAAGTATTTAAAACAATTGCCTCATGTATATTTTAAGCAGCTCTGTTTATTTTCAGATATTTTTATTATACTATTATATATAGATTTTGCTCTTCCATTATGTCTTCTACATGGTTGCTTAAAAAAATAAAGGCTATTGATTTTTTAATACTAATTTTGTATTCTGCTATTTTATTAGTTTTTTGAGTTATTGATTATTGCAAAAATTGGTGTCAAATCATTAGCTGATAGAAATAATTTTACTTCTTATTTTGCCTATTGTAATACCATGATTTTTCTTATCTACTTCCATTTGACTAATTACTCTGACACAATGTTAAATAGTAATAGAAAAAGGAGGCATGCTTGCCTTACTTCTGATTATAAATTGTGATGTTTTTTAAAATATTTTATTTACTTATTTGACAGAGAGAGAGGTCACAAGTAGGCAGAGAGGCAGGCAGAGAGAGAGGGAGAAACAGGCTCCTCACTGAGCAGAGAGCCTGATGCGGGACTTGATTCCAGGACCCTGAGATCATGACCTGAGCTGAAGGCAGAGGCTTAAACCACTGAGCCACCCAGGTGCCCCCTTACTTCTGATTATAGTGGGGAGATCTTAGCTTTTATATTACCAAAATTCTTTGCAATGAGTAGAAACTATAATCCACACTGAATTTCTCATCTACCCATGTTTTTCAAAATGCATAGCTCTTGATTGTATTTGCGTGGGTAATTTGTCCAAACATGATTTGTTTGAGGATTATACATTTATCTTTCCCCTTTGAATTGTGATGAATATAAAGTTTGCAACAAACTTGCCAAAGCAATCATTTAAAGATCTGGACATGAAAACTGTGTTCTCCAACATTTCAGTTTCTTCTACAGTGATAATATCTATCCATGTTTTATCTATTTATTTATTTATTTTTCTAGAGAGAGAGTGCATGAGAGGTGGGGTGGGGCAGAGGGAGAGGGTGTATTGTAAGTAGGCTCCACACCCAGCTCTGAACCAGATCTCATGATCTTGTGATCATGAATGAGGCTGAATTAAGAATCTGACGCTTAGCCAGTTGAGCCACCCAGGCACCCCATATGGTGGTAATACCTTGAGTAAATTTTATATTACAAAAGAATTGTGTTCAAAATAGTTTAATATTAGTAAAAGACAACTCTGCATAAAGATATTTGCTGAAAAATACTTTTCCTATCCATTAAAACCTAATGCTGACAACTGAACAAAAATATCATTTGCGGAGAATAAAAGCTTCACTAACCTACAAATACATCACTGTGTAACATACCATGTGCCTATTAACTCTTTCAAAGTTTTTACAAGTAAAAACTTACATTTTGTTGCTTTGAAAGTTATTACATTCATAAAAGTTTGGACTGTGATTCTATTTTGTTTTTACTCATTTTAATGTACATTACCGGCATAGTTTGGTAAAGTAGACAAAACGATGCCAGTGTTTCATGTTTTTACTAAGTTAGGTAGTCATGCATTTTGGAGAAAACTCCATGACCTCCACAGGAAAAGGATAAGGTTGGAATTGAGAAACACACTTCCAAGAGAGTTCTGATCAGCAGTAACATGAGTTACCTGGCGTGCACTCTGTTCCACAATCCTGGGATCTCATTACTGGGGCAGCAGGGTGGGGGGGGGCATAGTGAGGGGAGAGGGCAGGGAATTGAGTGTACAGCATGAAGAAGCATGTTGTTTGGAAAAATGTCAATGTATACCATTAAGGACTACACAACACTTTGAGATAGTCCTGATCTCTTAGGAGCTGTGCATTTTGAATATGTGGTGGGTGAGAAATTCAATGTAGATTATATATGCTTCTGCTGTCAATTTAATGAAATTGTACAGGGTGGGATGAAGATATGCAAGACAAATCAGAAAATGTCTGTCACATTTACATTAAAATAGGCCCACTTATGCATGTATTGATAAAGCAACGGCACACTCAAAACCAAATAAAGGTGAAAAAGTTATTATTATAAAGATATCATTAATGGCAGCTGGCTGGAAGGAGTACTTTAAACATGTTTAGCAATGAAAAAATGGCAAGTTTTCCATTAAACTAAGTGTATTTTAGTGACCTAAAGCCCAAATTGTACCTGACAAAAATGAAATGTCCTGAGGTCATGGAACTAACACTTTTTGCCTCAGCAAAATTTTACATCTACAAAAATAGCTGCCAAGTGAAAACCACAGCCTTTTCTAAAAAGGTTGTATATCACATTGACATTTTCTGAAGAATCACAGAAATTAACTCACACATTCTAAAAGTTACAAATTAAGCATCCTCTGTAAAATTATTTAATAGTGATAAATCACTTGAAAAATTTACTTAGAGACCACCTCATTTATGATCATTCCACTATGCTTTAGATAATTTGGAAATATTGACATAGCTGACACATTCTTGCTTTAAATTATAAAATAATAATACATTAGTATCATTTATAATTTTAAAAATATTTATACTCCCATTAGTTTTAATTAATTAATTTTTTAAGGAAATATTCTAAGCCTGCCACCATGTGCTTTTCCCTGTGAAGAGAGGGATGTAGTTCTCAAATTTTTTGAGTGTGTTTGAGATTTCCCCTCATTCCACTACTTTGTTTACTTAAAACTTTTTTTGAATTGTGAAATACAGCCCACACTCAAAAGGGTGTATGTAATTACATGTACAGTTTAAAGAAGGACAATGGGAGCACCTTTACATAATTCCCAATGTAAGAAACAGACTGCTGATGCATTTGAAGATTCTGTATGTGATCCCCATGGCAGCATTCCATTCCCTCCCTGCCAGAAGTGACTAATAATAGCACTGATATGCCAATCAGTGTGCTCTGCCAGTGTTTCTAGGTAGCTGTGGCTAAAGGGCTGTGTGGCAAAATAGTGCTAGAAAACTTAATGTTCAAGCCAAATTATAAGGCAGAGTATATTTATTGTGGGAATTCAGAATCCTAATATACTAATGAATTAGAATCTCTATGCAATCTTTATTTCCTGCAAACATATGGAACATATTTTACAAAACATTGATCCAGGTAATTTACCAAACTTTTGCATAATTCATGATGAACTAAAGATCAGACAAATGCAGACTTTTTATTTCATTTCTTTTCTTTTTTTTTTTTTTTTTGTATAAGCCTTGGTTAACCTTTCATGGAAACTGAGCCTATAGGTGGATGAATAAAGCATAAGCTTAAACTTTCACAGGCATAAAAGAACAAATATTTATTTCTCATTCATAATATATGTTCATCATAGATTTGCTAGGGACTTTGTTTTGAGCAGTCTTCTCTTTGGGCCACTCTCACAAAGAAAGTGTTAGTCAAGGCATTTCTACTCAATTTACATGGTAGAACCTGTCAAATGACTCCATCCCAAAGCAAGAGGGCTGGAAAATGCCATGTGGGAAATATCTGGGGAGCAGAATTAATGATTATTCTCACAGGTTGAGGGACACAACCACAAGGCTATGCAAGAAGTTGAGTTTGAAAGGTAAAAATATCTATTATGTCATTCAGTTTGGAGAAAACTTTAGGCCTCACCTAAATCTGATGTGGGAGCATTGGGATGGCATTTTCCCCTCCAAAAAATTCTATCTGCTATTCTTTTTTTTTTGAATTTTAATGATAAATTTTATACATGTATGTAAACAATTATTTTTTGAATATTTCATAAGTATATAACAAAGTCACTTTCCTCTGAGCTTGCACAGGAGTTCTGTTTGTTTAGCATGATTACAACAATATTCGATATATTTTTCAAAATAGTGTACTTTTCCACAGAACAGCTTTTCTCAGATATATACAAATTGCTCTAAATTATATTTTCTGTTCCAAAGGAAAACAATTTTTAAAATATTTTTTCAAGATAAGCAAATGCTACAAAATGTTCCAATTGTTGTAAAAAAAACACTCCATGCTAAACCCCTGTGATTCATAAGAGCTGTGGAATCTAGACTTTGGAGCCAGAAATCCTGGCTTCAGTTGTTGGCTCCACTTTACAACAACCACATGACCTTGAGCTAACTTCTTAATTTAATTTTTTATCTATAAAATTACATCATAATTCTATCAATCTATGCGTTATTGACCTTTAAGTGTGTTTAGGACAGTGGTAACATTCAATAAGCACTCACTAAACAGTCATTATTATTATAGTAACAATATATGAAGTAATATTAAAAATAAAATCTTTCTATATATTATTGTAATAATTATAAAAGACACTTTCCTAAAATCAAGTGAGGACAATATTCCTTCCTAATAGTCCAGTTTTCTGTTAGAGTGAGTTCAAAATTAATTTGTAAGGGACCCCTAGCCCTACATGAGGTATTCATCTGACTCCCCTTTTGGAGGAAACGGATAATCTCCCGGTGATATCATGTCCACACTTCCTCATTTCTCAAACCCTTCTCTATTCTCATCCATCAGTTAAGGCTTTGTACTGAACTGCTAACATGGAAGAATAAAACATTTAAAAACTCACTAGTGAATACAGAATCGAACTCCCTGCCATATTCTATTTCTTGAAAGATTATCAAAGAGAAACAACAATTGGAGGGAAGTGTTGCTTGGAAGATTACTGCATCAAATGGTTCCTTTGAAGGAATTTTTATAGGAATTGCACTTAGATTTAATGCCATGGTCACGTTGAGAGAATCCATGGAGGACAACAAGGGAGCTTGCAGCTCTGAAGATGTTGTTCACTCCATTACACAGGCTTTTCATTTTGGGAACCTTAAAAGACATTCTTTTCTTATATTTCTTTTCTTATATTGTTATTGTTCTTTTCTTATATTCTGTTCTTATATTGTTAAATTGTGATTTTCCTGTTTAGTTGGTTTTATGTGTTTATCTTAAGGGGAGTTTGAGATATCTAATTTACTGTATTTTCCTCCTTAAGTTGGCTGGCAAACAGCTTAAAAGAAAATTATGGTTATTCCATGGCAAATGTATAGAATTTGACAGTATATAATCTTGATTTAGTCTCAATTATTCTCACTTTATTAAATTTATTTCACTTAATAAATATGTTTACATGTGTCTATTAAAACCACTGGAAAGTGTTTTTGCAACAAACTGGATTAGTAATAATGATGTCATTTATGGAAGAAATTTTAAAGTCTCTTCATAACTTTACAGATTTCGAACACAATGGATGTCCGTGATAAAAAACCTGATAAAATATAAATATTTAAATGACAAGCAGTGGAAGTTTAAGGCATATTGGGGAATGATGCAACTCAATAGACTCTGTTATAAAGACAAAGAAAGATGGAGAACCTGGTGGCTCAGTTGGTTAAGTGACTGCCTTCAACTTAGTTCATGGTCCCAAGGTCCTGGGATCAAGTCCTGCATCAGGCTCCCAGCTCAGTGGGGAGACTGCTTCTTCCCCTAACCTTCCCTCTCATGTTCTTTCTCACTCTCACAAAAAAGTAAATAAAATATAAAAAAATAAAAACAGTGAAATATGACTTTTTACTTTTCAGATGTTACTATTAATATCAATTAGATGTTAAATATTGTTCACACAAAGCATTTTAAACTTCTTCGAAATGAAAGAATAAATTCTACAAACATATTGTGTTTCGGTTTTCCTTTATAAAACTATTTTTTCATAGCATATAAACTGTTACCATGCATCTAAAAATTTTCTATAGAGGTTTAGAGAAAAAAATTCTACATGCCAAATGGTAATGATATATAGGGTAAAACAATCATTATCTATAAGAGAAATTACTTTTCTTTTATGAAGTGTGTCGCTTCAATGAAATTTTGTAGTGCAGGATTTAGATTAATACCAGGTGAAAGGTTAATGTTTGCATTTTAATAAGACTATTTTATGGAAAATAATCAAATGTACAGTTATGTTTTTTCATATCCATTTTGACAAAATGCTAAATTAAGAAACTCAGGGGCTTATCTCATCAGAACTATATTTATATAAAGTGGCTATCATAGTCTTCCTCTATAAATTATGGGAAGATATTAATTAAAAAATACAAGACAAGTAAATCATTAGAGAAGAAGTTAGTTCTTTTGTTAACATACACTTGCTGAAAGTAATGATCTCTCTTTTAGATCTTGCTCTTTGAGCACTCAGGAGTGACAAGCATTTGTTACATATGTTCAGCTGACAACGAGGCTGTCTCTTGCGAAAGACAAATGAAAAGAATTAATTTGGTTATAAAGAGATTTACATTTTGCTGTTTCTAACATGTCTTTTGGAGATTGATGAATAAGAAATGAGATAAGAAAGCCCCTCAGAAGCTACTATTGCTGAATATGGTAGAAAAATTGCTCTTGCTGGAAGATGAATCAAGTTTTTGTCAGGTAAAGCCAGGGAACATTCTCTTGTGTTATCAACTAATCTTACCGGAGAGGGAAAATTATGCAAGATGTATGACATTGCTTTCTCCCTCTCCCAGAAGCAAAGTGGTTGTGCACTTTACCAATCTAACAAGATTTCTACACCTTCATTTTATTTATTTACCAGCTTAGTCTTGAGTGTATAATAAGTATCCCCTGATCTTGCCTGTCCACTAACCTTCTTCTGGAAAGTTTTCACCATGTAAAATTAGTTATTAAATCTTTTGCAACAACAATAAAGTGCAATATACTGAAATTATTTGCCTTGCTTTATTTTTTTTCTGAGGAAAATATATACTGGCAAGCAAACTATAACTAATCTAAATTCAAGGAATACACATTTTATTTTGCCTGCTTACAATCTTTTAAGTACTTACTCTTCTGTCAATCAAAATCTAAATTTCTTTTTCTTCCATAGCCTTTATATTCAGTATATATAGTAGCACAAAATCACAAAACTAAAACTAATTCTGTATAATTCTAATGCTATATGGGAATTTCACTAGTGTTTTGCCAAGCACAACAGTTGCAATAAAAATCAACTTAGTGTGAAAACTCATCCCAATAAAAATATTTAAGTAGCCTAGACTTAAGTATTCTAGAGTAAACAAGCGTGAAAAAGAAAGTGCCCATTTCAAACAGCTAGGATATTTCTCGTTCCTGATAAGAGCTACTTAATTCAGTGCTTCAGTGTCCGGAAATAACACTCGGAGGAAATTTGGAGTCGAGTATCTTTTGGATACCTGTAATTGCTGATCCAATAGTGGTACCTCAGGGGGACAAAAGAGGAGATGCATGATTCAAGCACATTTTGCTGTCAAAATGGATCAAGTTGATTGCAATTAGGTCCTATCATTCCTTCTGTAATGCCCTAGAATGGCATCCTACTGCACTCGAAACAGTGAATTCAAGACAAGGAATCCTTGTTCCTTACAAGGCTTTCTATCTTGCCACCTGCCTTCTGTTAGTCTTCCACTCTGTCCTCACTGTAGAGCACTCTCCCTTAACACTTCCTGTTCCAGGTACCCTGGTTCTTTCTGATATGGCAACTTCTCACCTGTGGGCTTTTTGCTAGCCATTCTTCCCGCCTGGCAAGTCCTGTTTTTAGATTCTTTATCAGGCTTGCTCCTTTTCAGATTTAGTTTTCCATTTAAATTTTTACCTCTTCAGCAAATCCTTCCTTGATTAGCCAACCCAAAGTGGACCTTCCATCCCTTTCTGTGACATTACTGTGCTTTTGTTTTTCAAAACATAAGTATGTTTATACTTGGTTATTTTTCATCTCCTATTAGTAGAGTATGCCTCGTAATAACCAGCAGAGGCCTTACCTATATCACTCATTGCCCAGTGTATTGTGTTCACTAACTACCTGACAATTTGAGGATTTTCTTTATTCATGATAGTCACCTATCTTGATATTATATGATTTGCCTACTGGAACCTCACTAGACCTCTTTTTATAAGTTTAGTTTATGGATGAACTTTTTTTTTAAGATTTTATTTATCTGTTCAACAGAGAGTGAGTGAGAGAGCACCAACAGGGGCAGCAGCTGAGGCAGAGGGAGAAGGAGACTCTGTGCTGAGCAGGGAGCCTGACGTGGGTCTCGATCTCAGGATGCTGGAATCATTATCTGAGCCTAAGACAGACACCGAACCGACTGAGACACCCAGGTGTCCCTATGGGAAATTTTTTAATCTTCCCAGGTATATGGATGAAAAGTCTTTGTATAATGCTGGACTAAACATTATCTACTGTTAAGTGATAGAATAAAATTACAATTTCCTGTCTCCTGATTAAAACCTTGAGTACATGCAGTATGTTCTGCATATTTCAGGTTCTATTACTCTTTGTAGTTTCTCCTACATGGTGGCTATTGGCTGAGACAAAATCCACATGTTTCAGTTCTTCATATTAATTAATATCATTCCCAGTTTACAAATGAAGGAATGAAGTCTTAGTCCAAGAAAACCAAATGCAGGTCTTCTGTTTCAATGTCAAGGCTCTTTCCACAGTATCTCATTTATTTCTTTAAAATTAAGGCACAGTAAACATCTTATATTTCTTTATACCCTAGGACAAAAAGTATAAGAATAGTGTTCCAAACATTTTTAAATCCTTGACATAAATTAAAAAGTATACTAATGTACACACTTCCTAAAGTTAAAATTCAGGGTGGTGGAACAATATTGAATAAAATATTAGAATCTAGCTAAATAGGAAACTCTAGTTTTCTATCAAAAGACAATAATGGTTAACTTGTTCACTGGAAATAGAATTAGAATAAGGGAAAAAGCCAAAACAAGACAAAAATAAAATCCAACCAAACAACAAAGAAAAAAAAAGAAAATGAATTTTTATTTTTGGATTTAAAATCAGTGTTGTGATGCTAGATGTGTGATTATATTCATGTAGCTTGGTTTCTTCATTTGTAAGATAAAGATCATCTATTTCTTAGTAATCTTTTAGTACTGCTAAAGGGAAAGTTTGAAGTAATGTGAAATTTGCTTTGATAAGGCAGAAGTAGGATTCTTAGAATGACAACTACAGAGAAGCAAGGTGACATGTAACACTTGAAGCCTGTGGTCTCTCAGTAGAAAGTCAGAGTTCACACCTTGGAAACTGTGCGATTTGCTCGTTTGTTTGAGGAAGAAGTTTGGAAGGTCTAAAGCAAGTGAATCTTTAATCAACTCTCTGTTTTGTTTCAGATATGGAAAGCATTAGCATTAGGAATATTATAATACTAATCTTTTACTTCCTTTCTCCTGGTAACGGTTTCAAATGTACTTATTTAATAAGAAAGAATTGAATTCAATGTAGTACAAGAAATAAATATCTCCTTATGCAATATGAGTCAAAGGGTAAAGAGTGTGACTCTTTACTGACTGAGCCCTAGTCACACACGGTGTGTCATAAAGCTGGAGTCATGAGCATGATTTTTACCTTGTTTTAGGGAGGTAGCTGCCAAAGACTCGGGTGCTTTTCTTAGAACTATTTATGGCCATAGAGCATGGCAATATGATTTCTCCTATTCTTTCCTCACACATCACTGTCACCTGTGGCTTCTTTCCTACTGTTGCTGTTTCAATTTCTCTTAATACAGGGACTTATCCCTAGAGTGTAAGAAAAAAAGTTTGAAACCAAGCATTTCAGTTTGTAAATACTAAAGTAATATGTTCAACAGGACCCCACAGAAACTATGGCTTAATATTCTCTTTACAGTGGGCATCATCATTGTAGATAAGATATCTCTTAATTTTCAAAATTTTCAATCCTAGCCAAAAATACATAAAGCATAGAAAATAAAATAATGGTTTGTATAGAATTATTACATTTATTTGCATACTAATAAAATTAAAAGATAACTGATTCAATAAGATTATAATTTATTGTGATTTGCTTATGGAAATAAAGTGCCTTATTTGTCAATGAGTAGACTGAGTATACCTAGGTTGGTCATTTCATTTTATATTTTAGCACTGCAATAAGGACATAGTTTTTGTATCCAGAGAGGTAACATTAAATGAGACAAATGTGAAAATGGATTTGTTTTGTTACACCATGAAGAGTTAGAAAATTTTTTTCTACCATTGGATCTATTTTTACATAATATATATATTATTATTCAATATAAATTTATTTAGATATTATTCAGATTACAAAGATCTATTTTTGTCTATTTGATATTAATCATGTTA
The DNA here is from genome assembly GCF_922984935.1 of Meles meles. NCBI lineage: Eukaryota > Metazoa > Chordata > Mammalia > Carnivora > Mustelidae > Meles > Meles meles. The sequence goes on from NC_060067.1 coordinate 39,263,044, forward strand.
CATTTAAGCAATGGTTCTCAAACTTCAGTGTGTATCAGAATTATCGGGAGATCTTGTAAAACATGGATCTTTAAGATTCAACTGAAGAGTGATCTGAAGGGGCACGTGCACCTCAGTGTTTATAGCAGCGATGTCCACAATAGCCAGACTATGAAAAGAGCCTATATGTCCATCGATAGATGAATGAATGAAGATGAGATGTATATAGATATATAATGGAATATTATGCAACCATCAAATAGGAAATTTTACCATTAACAACAACGTTGATGGAAATAGAGGGTATTATGCTAAATGAAATAAGTCAGTCAGAGAAAGAGTTATCATAGGATCTTGCTCACATGTGGAATTTAAGAAACAAGACAGAGGATCATGGGGGAAGAGAGGAAAAAAGTGAAATGGGATGAAAAAGAGAGGGAGAAAAACCATAAGAGACCCTTAATCTCAGGAAACAAATGAAGGTTGCTGGGGTGGAAGGAGTGTGGATGGTGTGGCTGGGGAATGGACATTGGAGAGGGTATGTGCTATGGTGAGTGCTGTGAATTGTGTAAAACTGATGATTCACAGACCTGTACCCATGAAACAAATAATACATTCTATGTTAAAAAAAAAAAAAAAAGATCCACCTGCAGAATTTCTGAATCTCTAGGTCTGAGACAAGACCCTTAGCTCTGGATTTATAAGAAGTTCTCAGGAGAGACTGATGCTACTGTTCCAGAAGCCACAGATGGAGAAACTCTACTTTGTATCAACCATTGGATATCTTGTTCCTCACCTGTCTCTTCTATGAACTAATGGTGTTAATCTAAATGACCACATGGCAAAGTTGTATTAAGTGGCAGATTTGTCAAGTATTATGCTGACATGGTCCCTACTTTTGAGACGATCACAAGGGAAATAGCTGATTCTGTCTGTGAGAAAAGATCTGAGAACCCTTTATAGAGACGATGTACTCAAAACTGATAAAGCTTATAAAAAGTTACAACATACAGAAATACATCAATTTAGAAAAAGACTTACCTCTTTTCCATCATCCCAACCCCTTCTCCACCTTGTATTTCCCACTTCTTAGACAAAACATTAATAATTTGACATGAAATCTGTCAAATGTCTCCAAATTCTCCAGCCTCTTGGAGTGATTCATTAAATATCCAAGTAGAATAATGAAAGTTCTTTATCTCACATATAATAGAAAGTTGAGCAAAGGTTTCCATATATTTTCTGGGAATTTCTAATGTTTAAGAGTATTTCACTATTACCTCTAGCTCTAAATTCCAGATACTGATGCCATTTGATTCTCACTCAGCTTCTGCCCCTCTGGCTGCCGACCTCTCTTTGCCCTACATTACTTAACACACAGACACCTTTAAACTTTCCCTCCTCAAAGCAGCACACATCTAAGGCTGGTGTGTCTAACAGACTTAGAGTAAGTCTTGAGTTCATATTTTTCAAGTATTACAAATGTCAAGTGTTACAATTTCAAAAAATATGTGCCAGTGTTCACCATAGGAAGTTTATTGCCTACTGTGGGTCTATCCTTAAAACCAAATCTGCTACCATGTGTTAGGAAACCTTCTTTCTCTTCCTTTCATTAATGTCCATGACACTAAACCCTAAATTAGGGGTAGCCAGGACTAACCTCAAAATTCCAGTTGCTCTATCATGCTAAGTATAATTTTTAGTATGCTAAGCATCAATCTCTTCTCAATTAGGCTAGTTCTTCCCTTACCTTTTATAACTAAAATCTACTTATTTCTTAAATTGGGCCTATGCCCTTAGCAACACAAAACAGAAACTTTAAAAATGTCTATTGAACAACAGTTATTGCCAGGTTCATTTTTATGTTGTAACTCCGATTCATTTGCTTTATTCTGGATTGTAAACAATTCTATAGAATTTATGGAGTATAGAATCTATAGAATATCAATAGAAATTGGTGAGCTCATTATTTATATTTCTTTTTTTTAAAAAGTTATTATATTTTATTTATTTAAGTAAAATCCACACCCAATGTAGGGTTCGAACTTATGACTCCTGAGATCAAGAGTTGTAGGTTCTACAGAGTGAGCCAAGCAGGTGCCCCTATAACTCTATTTCTTAAAAAATTACTCAGGCTTTTATTTAAAAAAAAAAAAAAGTACCTGGGTGGTTCAGTTTGTTGAACATCTGCCTTCAGCTCAGGTCATGACCCCAGGGTCCTGGGAACCCAGAATTGGGCTCCCTGCTCAGCAGGGAGTCTGTTTTTCCTTCTGCCCCTCCCCCATCTGTACTCTCTCTCTCTTAAATAAATAAATAAAATCTTTAAAAAAAAAATTACTCAGGCAGGAAAGATAAATATTTATGAAAGATGAGATGGCCTACAGGTAAGCAGCCCGAAAACGATATCAATGGTCTGGTTGAGAAGTTTGAAGTCCTGAATGGAAGGAGTGAAAAGTAAACTGGAGCTTTAGTACTATATGAAAGATCGAATACAGAGGATGAGAGAGGGAGGTTTTGAAATGAATCGTTCATTTCTTTTTCTAGTTACCAGGTGAATATATCATTAACTCTTTTCTCTATTATTTCAAATTTCAAGCTTTGATTCCATGTCAATTATATGATTGAGAACTGCGATACATCAAGAATGTGGCTGTCAAGTGGTGAACCATTAACTTACCCTAGGCACAAATGTTAGGCTGAGGAATGCAAGGTATGTATCTGAAATGGGATAGAACCATCCTTATTATACATTAGACACAAGAGTTAGCCAAGTCTGTCTTTTTTTTTTCTTTTGTTAAAGATTTATTTATTTATTTTGACAGAGAGAGATCACGAGTAAGCAGAGAGGCAGGCAGAGAGAGAGGAGGAAGCAGGCTCCCCGCTGAGCAGAGAGCCCGATCTGGGGCTCGATCCCAGGACCCTGAGATCATGACCTGAGCTGAAGGCAGAGGCTTAACCCATTGAGCCACCCAGGTACCCCCCAAGTCTGTCTTTTTGTAGTTGAAAATCATAAGCAATTGATAACTAAACCACATTTAGAAAAAGAATACGTTTACCACATGATTTCCAGTGACAAAGAAAGCCCATTGACATTGTAGAATCACATGGACATGCCTTCCCAAGATACATTTGGTTCAGGATACACATAAAGATCATACACAAGATTTCAGACTTCTGTTACGACACCAAGATATCCAGGACTGTAAGAGATATGCAGAGATGTTGGAAATTGGCAATGAAGTATAACTAGGGTAAATGAAAAACTTTGGTTTGCTATCTAGATATATTAAAGAAAAGTTAGGAACACAGTCTGTTAGAGTTCTCAATTTAATATAAGTAAAATCTCTGGGTTTTTATTATTTTGCTGAGGAAACATGGGTTAGCATTTTTAAGTGATGTGTCACTTCTGCTGCAACTGTTTCACAGTAATGCAAATATGTAGATAGACATATAGATTTGGAGAATCCTTAAAGAATGCTATTTTAACAAGGCTTATTTCTGATTGTGTGTACTAAATCATACACTCTATAAATGACTAGGCATTGAAGCATCATAGAAATAATTTTAATCTGCAATTAAGGTTGTTCACCACAGGATTAAAAGAATCACGTTGGATCCTGCAAGGCATTTTTTTGATATATTAAAATATATCATTTCTAACAACTGCACATAATATAATGAGAACTGCTATGCTTTGGGGTAACTCTCCACAGATTCAAATGCTTTAAAAAAGTTTAGGATATTCTGGATTCAATTTTATTCTCTAAAATCCCATCTCCTCAGAATATTTACCTTCATGAGATTGACGTGTTAAAGTTGGCCTTTGTCTTAAAGAATTTATAGGGATTTTTATAAAAATAGAATTCACTTTTGCTAGCACAGTAACATTTCTTTTAAGGTGTCAGGCCAATAAATTATTCTTTTGTCAAAAATATGTAACTTATTTCTCATTTGTTTGTTTGTTTTTGTCATTTGTATAAGCAGACTTCACCAATGAGAATAAAATTCTTGTTTACCCTAAGTCTTTATCTGTCCTGATGATATTATCTCTTATTCCACTTTTTAAAAAGTTTTGTTTTTAATTTTATTTTTTTAAAATCTTATCCACTTTTAGGACATCTGTATTGAAATATAAATTACATACCGTGAAATTCACCAAAGTATACAATTCAATAGATTTTAGTATATTCACCGTTGTTCAATCATTAACACAATTTAAGTTTGAAACGTTTTCATCACACAAGAAAGAAATCCCATATCCATAAGTTATCCCTCCTCATTGTCATCCTCTCTACCCCCAGCCATAAACAACCACTAATCTATATTCTGTTCCTCTAGACTTTCCTGTTACGGGCTTTTAATATAGATGCAAACATACAACATGACTGGCTTTTTTAGTGTAGTGCTTCCAAGTTTCATTAATGTTGTAGTGTAAATTATTTCATTCATTTTTATTGCAGATAACATTTCATTTATCCATTTATGACTTGATAGACATTTGAGTTGTTTCTACTTTTTGGCATTCACGAATAATGCTGTTATGAACATTTGTGTACAAGTTTTTGTGAGGAAACGTTTTCTATTTCTCTTGTATATGCACCGAAAAGTATAACTATTGTTTTATATAGTAACTGTTTACGCTTCGTCGGAACTGTCAAACTGTTTTGGCTGCACCATTTTCATTCCCATAAGCCATGTAGAAAGTTTCCAATCTATCTACATCCTCACCAACACTAGTCATTATATTCCTCCCTGACCATGGCCATCCTATGAGCTATGAAGTGGTATTTCACTGTGGTTTTGATTTGCACTTCCCTAATGTGCTTATTGGTCATTTGTATGTCTTCTTTAAAGAAATTTCTATTCAGATTCTTTGCCCATTTTCTAACTAGGTTATTTGTCTTTTGTTATTGATTTGTAATAGTTCTTTATATGGTCTGCAAAAAGTCTCTTACTACATATGTGATTTGTAAATGTTTTTTTCTCATTCTGAAGGTTATCTTTTCACTTTGATGGTATCATTTGCAGCATAATATTTTTTAGTTTTGATATAGTCAAATTATTTTTTCTTTTGTTTCCAGTGCTTTTGGTGGCATATTTAAGACACCATTGTTTAGAGTGCTTGAGTGGCTCGATTAAGTTTCTGCCTTGGCTCTGGTCATGATCCTGGGGTCCTGGGATAGAACTCTACATTGGGCTCCAAGTTCACAGAGAGCCTTCTTCTTCCTCTCCTCTGTGCTCCTGCTCTCTCTCTCTCTCCCTCTCTCAAATAAATAAATAACATCTTTAATAAAAATATTTGTTTAATCCAACACCATGAAAACTTAATCTCACATTATAAGAAATATTAAAATATTAACTAGAAAATGGATCATAAACTTAATTGTAGGGGCTAAGACTATAAAACTCTTAGATAAGGCATGAGTGAATTTTAAGTTCAACTTCATTGCATGTGGATATTCACTTGTCTCAGTAGCATTTGTTGAAACACTTCTTTCCTCATTGAGTTGCCTTGGCACTCTTATGGAAAATTATTGCTCATCAATGCATGGGTTTATTTCTAGACTCTCAGTTCCCCATATCATACTGTATTACTTACTGTAGTTATGTAGCAAGTTTTGAAATCATTAAGTGTGAATCCAACTTTCATGTTCTTCTTAAAGACTTTTTGGTTGGTTGATTTTTTGCTATTCTTGATCTTTTGCATTTCTATATGAATTTTGGTGTTGCCTTGTCAATTTCTGCAAAAAGGGCAGTGGGTAATTTGAAAGAGATTGCATTGAATATGTAAATTAATTTATAGAGCATTGCTACCTTAGCAAAGCACAGGAAGTTTTCATTTTTCTTATTTTATTTTTTAAAAATATTTTCTTTATTTATTCATAAGAGACAGCGAGAGAGAGGGAGAAGCAGGTTGTCCACAGAGCATGCAGCCCAGTGTGGAACTCAATCCCAGGATCCTGGGATCATGACCTGAGCTGAAGACAGATGCTTAACTGACTGAGCCACCCAGGCACCCCAACAGGAAGTTTTTAAATACTAATTCAATCTTTACTTGTTATAGTCTTTCAGATTTTTCTATATATTCTTGAGTCAGTTATGGTAATTTGTGTGTTTTTAGGATTTTCTTTTCCATTTTATTTAGAGTGTCTAATTTGCTGGCATACATTTTTATGGTATTCTCTCTATTTCTGTTAGGTTGGTTGTGATATTTCCTATTTTATCCTTGATTTTAATAATTTTGTTCCTTTTCTTTCATGGTCAGTCTAGTTAAATATTTGTCAATTTGTTGATCTTTTTGAAGAACCAAGTTTAATTTTGATTTTTTTCTATTCATTTTCTCTTCTCTATTTCATTTGTTTCCTCTCTAATCTTTATTCTTTTAATTTACTTGATTTGGGTTCACCTTTCTCTTCCTTTTCTAGTCCTTGAAGGTGGAAGTTCAGATTTTTGAATTGAAGTCTTTTTTCTTCTTCTTTCTTTCTTTTTAAAATATAGGCATTTACAGCTGTAAGTATCTGAGTAGCTACTTCCCGTAAGTTGTTATATGTTGTGTTTTCATTTGCATTTATCTCAAGGTGTCTTTGAATTTCACTTGTGATTTCTTCTTTCACCCATTGGCTATTCGGGAGCAATGTGTTGTTTAAATTCAACATATTTGTCAATTTCCAAACCTTCTCTTGATATTTATTTATAATTTAATTCCAGTGTGGTTTAAGAACATCAGTTGTTATGATGTCAATCCACTTAAATTTACTGAGGTTTGTTTTATGTCATAGCATATTGTTTTTCCCAAAAATGTTTGATGGGCAATTGAGAAAGATGGTGACATGTTGTGTAGAGAGCTGCTGAATATAAGAAGTTCACACTGTTGCTCAGGTCTTCTATTCCTTACTCATCTTCTACCTAATTGCTTTATCTATGATTGAAAGTGGGGTACCAAAGCCTTTATTCTTTTTGAATTATTAATTTCTTCCTTCAGTTCTGTCAGTTTTTGCTTCATGTATTTTGCTGTCCCTTGTTAGGTTCTTATATGTTTATGATTATTATATATTCATGATGAATTGACCCTCTATTCATTATGGAATACCACACTATCTTTTTTTGTTTTAAAGTCTGTTTTTCTGTATAGCTCTTTCTGTTCTCATTCAGTTCCATGATATGTCCTTTCCTATCATTTTACTTTCAAATTATTCATTTCTTTGAGTCAAGAGTAGTCTTCTGTTAACAGCATATAGTTGGAATAGGTTTATTTTCAATCTGATAATCTCTGATTTTTGATAGATTTTTTTAATTCATTCACATTTAATGTTATTATTGATAGGTTGGATTTATATCTGCTTTTTTCTGTTTTATATGTCTCATATCTTTTTTGTTTTGATATTTCTCTATTGCGTCCTTTATTATTTTTTAAAAGATTTTATTCATTTTATGTCAGAGGGAGAAAGAGCATAAGCAGGGGGAATGGCAGGCCAAGGGAGAAGCAGGCTCCCTGCTGAATAAGGAGCCCAATATGGGGCTCAATCCCAGGACCCTGAGATCAGGACCTGAGCTGAAGACAGACACTTAACCGACTGAGCCACCCAGGCATCTTTGCCTTCTTTATTATTAAGTAGATATTTTCTAGCATGTAATTTTAATTTCTTTAATTATTTTATATTTTCTAATGGTCTTCTTTGTAATTGTTCTAGGGCTTATAACATACATAACAATTTTCCAGAGTCTGCTTCAGATTTGAAATGCTATTCTAATGAAAGAAACTTTCTCCAGTATAACTCCATTTTCTTCCCCTCTTTTTTGGTATTATTTTTGGTATACATATTGTGTTACATACAGTAAAACCCAGCCATAAATTGTTGTTTTTACATTATGTAAGCTTACGTTTTCTAAAGAAGCTGAGAGAAGAAAGGAGTATAAGTGTGTATTTACAGAAATTTGTTATATTAACATTTTAATTTACCATTGCCATTCTCTTTATTTCTTCTTGTGGATTCCAGTTACTGCCTTATTTCCTTATACTATTACAGCTTTGCTTCCATCTTACTTCCTGCTACATTTATTGTCTGTATTTCAATTTGTATTTTTTAAATCCAACAATACAATTATATTCATATTGTTTTATGCAATTATGTTAAAATCAGTTAATAGAAGAATAGAGAAAAATATGCAATTACATTGTCTTTTATAATTACCTGTAAAATTATCTTTACTGACACTCTTTTTTTTTTCCCCTATGTGGATCTTAATTACTGCCTGATATCATTTGTTTTCAGCCAAAATTTTCATTAGTATTTTTTGGAAGTCAGGTTTGCTAACAACATATTCTTTCAGCTTTGGTTTACATGGGAATTATTTTATTTCACTTACATTATCAAAAGAGTTTGGCTATATGTCAAATTCTTGGTTAATTATTTTTGTTTTTGTTTTTAATTTCAGCACTTAGAACATGTCATCTCACTGGATTCTGCCCTTTATTGTTTCTAAAGAAAAATCAGCAGTTAACCTTATTGAAGAGGGGATGTCTCTTATGAGTGATGAAACATTTTCTTTTACTGATTCTAAGATTTTCTCTTTATCGTTGGTTTTCAATATCTTGGCTATGATAAGTCTGGGTGTGCGTCTCCTTATATTTATCGTGTTTATAGTTCTTTGTGTTTCTTGGATATGTAGATTAGTGTTTTTAATCAAGTATGGGGAGTTTTCAGTTATTATTTCTTCATATATTTTTTCCCCTTTCTCCTTTCCTTCTGATAATCTCATTGCATTATGGTGTCATACTTAATCATATGCTATATTTTTCTGAGGCTGCTCTTAAAACGCATCATCTCTATTTATCAATCTTCATGTTTGATAATTCTTTTTTTTTAAGATTTTTTTAAAAAAAATTATTTGACACAAAGAGAGACAGCATGAGAGGGAGCACAAGCAGGGGGAGTGGGAGAGGGAGAAGCAGGCTCCCTGTGGAGCAGGGAGCCGGATACAGGGATCGATCCCAGGACTCTGTGATCATGACTTGAGCCGAAGGCAGATGATTAATGACTGAGCCACCCAGGTACCCTACTAATTCTTCTTTTGAAAATTCAAATCTACTGTTGATTTCCTCTAATAAATATTCTATTTTGGTTATTGTACTTTCCACTCTAGACTTTCTACATAAGTGGATGTTAACCTAATGGAAACTTGACTTTGCACCTTACTTCCATTTAGAAAATTTTTCATATTTTATCAAATATTTTATTTCTTATCAGAAATGACACTTTAATTTATATGACCATATATATAGAAAATGAAAATGTTTTCAGTCAATAGTCAAATTATAGAAGCAACCCAATGTCTATTGATAGATGAATATAGAAGAAGATATGGTATGTAAATATATATATACACACATACATATGTATATACATATATATATAACACATATATATATATATGTATATAATGGAATATTATTCAGCCAGATAAGCAAATGAAATCTTGCCATTTGCAACAACATGGATGGATCTAGAAAATATAATACTAAGTGAAATAAGTCAGCAAAAAATACTGTATGACTTTGGTCATATGTGTAATTTAAGGAAAAAAACAAATGAACAAAGGGAAAAAAGAGACAAACAACAAAAGACTCTTAACTATAGAGAAAAGATGATTACCAGATGGAATGTCGGGGGGTGAAAGATGGGTGAAATAGATGAAGGGGCTTAAGAGTACATTGATCTTGGGGCACCTGGGTGGCTCAGTGGATTAAAGTCTCTGCCTTCAGCTCAGGTTGTGGTCCCAGGGTCCTGGTATCCAGCCTTGCAGTGGGCTCTCTGCTCTGCCGGGAGCCTGCTTCCCCTCCTCTCTCTGTCTGTCTGCCTGCTTGTGATCTCTGTCTGTCAAATAAATAAAAACGTAAAAAAAAAAAAAAGAAAAAAGAGTACATTGATCTTGATGAGCACTGAGTAATATATGGAATTGTTGAATCCCTGTATTGTACACCTGAAACTAATGTAACACTATATGTTAATTGCACTGGAATTAAAATTAAAAAAATATTTGAAATGATGTATTTCTATTCATTGTATTTGTTTTCCTGTGTGTGTGTGTGTGTGAGAGAGAGAGAGAGAGAGAGACATATCTGGCTGTTCTAATAACAGTTGACTATAACATTTGCCAAATTTGATAGAGTAATTAAGAATGATTTAACTTTAATAGACTTTTAAAACGTTTTTACATTATTGTAAATCATTCATGACATATACATATTTCTTTCTAATTTGTTAACGTTCTTAGCAAAATTGTAGGTCTTCTGCAATGTTACTTTGTTTTAATTAAGGGCAAATACTTCCATTTTAATTAAAATTCTGAAGCAAAATAGTCGAAGAAAAACTTCCTGTCACCATAAATAGAATCAGGATCAGGTAACAACATTATATAAGCAATCATAAGTTATAGCCATTACCACAAAATTATTCTATATAATCATAAATTATTTGTATAAGTCTCAATAACAACATATAGGTATTTTATACTATTTTTGATGAATTGCTTTCTGTGCTTACAAAATCTGCTGTGCAGAAATCTCAAGGAAGGACTTTATTACATATAGATCATGTATCTTGTGGTTAAAATATTGATTTAAAAAAGAGGAAATATCTATTTCTTTAAAGTTGTAGTTTATATTCTAATATTTAATAATCTCTTCTGAATTCCATTGAAATACACAAAATATTGAAATTATACATAAGGAAATGTTAATTGATAATTTGTAATATAATGTAAAAAATCACAACTATCATGTATTTAATTGTTTTATTGACATTTTCAGATACTGAAAATATAAATATCTGAAATTAAAATTTTTTTCAAAGGCATACTTAATACATATCAAATAAACTTCTTCTTTAATCATAGCACCTGAAATTTTTTAAAAATCTCAAAATAAGTATTAATTAGAGCTAACTCCCTAATTAATGTCAAATAACTGGTATAAAACTGAGAGAAAGACTCTTACATTTCTCTTCCTTGGGACCATGTAACAGGTGGTTAATGGCAGGAAAAATGAACTATCGTAGGTGATTTTCTGCTTTTATTTATATCCAAAACAGCAGTGTGACCTTGGAAATGATCAGCCTACTTAAAATTCTCTTAACCTTTTGCCAAAGAAGGGAGAAGTCTTGACTTGATAATCCCTATAGTTCCTTTTCATCTCAAATAAAAGGTGTCTCAACAAAGTACTCGGTTGTGAGTGAGCGTGTGTGTCTCTGTGTGCCTATCTGTGTATCGTGGTGTACATGTTTGTGTGTCTACACTGACGTGTGTAAGCAGACACAGTAAAAAGCATACTGTACTTGATTACAGTAAAAAGCAACTTTACTCGAAATTGTTCCTGTTGTCCTGATTTCTTTGTAAGCATTTCTTAAACTATACGATAAGAGTCTTGAAGGAAAGGAACAGTATACTATTAGAGTTGGAGATGTATATCTACCATAAATTCCCTACACTAAGGACTATATACGTGCTTCACTTGGTTGCATCACTGAATCCCACAGGAGCCCGAAGAGGAAGGTTTTCTAATCCCCACTTTACAGGTGAGGGCCCTGAGTTTCACTGAGTAAATTGACCAGGGTCACATAATTAAGACAACAAGTGAAGAGGGGATCAGAAAATGATGGGTAAGAGAGGCATCACCTGAATGTCAAAGAGGTAATGGGGGATAGAAGGTAACGGGGAATAGAAATAAGGCAGAGTAGCCTAACCAGGTATTTAATTAAACATCTACTTAGTTGGAAAAGTTAAATCCTTCGAAAGGGAAGTGGCCCAGTGTGGTCTACAACTTTCCCAGTGGTAACTGCAACTCCAGCAGATCTGCCTTGAAGGAAAGGAAACTGGATAAGAAAGGGAAAAAAGATACTAGTATTCTGGCTTTGGTTAGCACTTATTAATAGCGTTCACTAATTCTTACTAAGTCTTAGTATGCCTGACACTTTTCTGTATTCTTAAATACTAATTCATTCAACTCCAGTATCAGCCATTTGAAGTTATTTTGCATGGAAGGAAACTAATCACAGAGATTTCTGGTAACTTGCTCACAGTTACATGCCCCATCGGTGATGGAACTGGAATGAGAGTTCCAGCATTTTCTCTGTAGATCGGCACTGTATAGGATGACAGACACTGGCCCCAAATACTTACTGAGCATTTGAAATGGAGCAAGTCCGAGCTATAATGAGCATTAAAAGTGGATTATAAACACTGAATTTTGAAGACTTAATATAAAAAATAATGCTTAACCATTGGTTATATATTAAAACAGTCCTACTTTGTGTAAATTAGGTTAAATAAGCTATATTATCATTTACTTTTTTTTTTTTTTTTGGTAAAATGTGGCCACTTTAAAAGTTTAAAATTACCTCTGTGGCTAGCATTCTATTTCTTTTTTTTTTTTTAATTTTTATTTATTTATTTATTTATTTAGCATTCTATTTCTTTTGGACAGTGCTGCTCTAGAAACTGATGTGTTTATCATATGCAATAGTCCTTCCTCTTATCTGTACATAAAAATTAGATTTATATTTCTGGTGCTGCTTTAGTTCAATGAATGAACTTTCGGATAACACTTGGTTAAAGTGAGATCGGGTCACACTTTTAGCTATGCAAATGTATGGCAACTCGGTGTTCTTTGGGCTAGAGTTTGTTTAAAAACTGGAGTGGTTTTGGGTTGCCCGGGTGGTTCAGTTAGTTTTGTGTCCAGCTTTTGATCTTAGCTCATGTTGTGATCTCAGGGTTACGAGGTCTAGCCCTGTAACAGGCTCCCCACTCAGTTGGGAGTCTGCTTGGGATTCTCTCTCCCTCTGCTTCCGCCACCCTTGCTTGCACTCTCTCTCAAATAAATAAATATATAATCTTCAAAAAAAATGGAACCATTTAGCAAAACCTGCTTGAGATAAAGAGTTGGCTGTTAGGTAAAAAGTTAATAAATTTGCATGAAGAACTCAGGGCATTTGGGGAGGAAAGCAACCAATATCTCAGCTTCCACAGTCCCGGAGTCTAACTGAGTGAATTCGTTGGGGGTAAGTGGAAATGGTAACAATTATGGCTTGAAGTAGGAAGAGGAATAAGATCTTGATATTGGGGGTGCCTGGGTGGCTCAGTGGGTTAAAGCCTCTGCCTTTGGCTCAGGTCATGATCCCAGGACCCTGGGATCGAGCCCCGCATTGGGCTCTCTGCTCCACAGGGAACCTGCTTCCTCCTCTCTCTCTGCCTTCCTCTCTGCCTAGTTGTGATTTCTCTCTGTCAAATTAAAAAAAAAAAAAAATCTTGAAATTGAGTGACCTTGAGGAACTGGGAAGACTTGACTCATGAAAAGAACTAAGAGCTTGTATAAGGTAGCTGTTTTGAGCATAGGTTATTGCTGAGGCTAAAGGTGCTTTTAAGCTGTAGCCAACTTTGAGGCACCTTGGGGGACAACAGATGAGAAAGAAAATGTGAGGAACCCTGAACTGGGTTTTTGCTCCTCAAAGTGGGGACCACGCAGTGCATATCGGCAGGGAGGTGGAGGAAAAAGGCATCACTCCAGAGACCAAGCACTCGTTCTGCACCTACTCCTTGGTAGCAGTCTGAGTCTGTGGCAGGAGGAAGCGGGGGCAGCTGCGAATTGATCAGATTTCAGTGTTCTCTCTGTGCCACTTTTGGACTACGTCCCTGAGGCTTCTGGATATTTTTTCAAGGGAGGCCTCAGCAGGTGTTCTAATACCCTGTTGTTTACCCTGTTGATGAGGGAAGGATTCCACACCCTAAATACTACAAGATGACTAAACACACAACACCTGACACAGGATAGGTGACCAGTTTATTAATCATGTGTACTCTCCGCCCCAGGGAGGAGTACACTGCACACCATGCAGGGCTATGTAGCGCTTGTACTGGGGAACAGAGTATGATCTTGAGCATAGATACATGGGAAAGATAGTTCTATTTTCTCTGATATGGTGCAATTTTCCATTTTGCTCTAGAGCATGTGAAAGAGCTTCAGAAATCACAATCTGCTAAACAATTGTATTTTTGTGGAGAAATGTGATGGAGTGCCATTTTGGATTGTTTTCACTCGAATTGTTCAAGCTTGAAATGGCATTCCAGAATCTCATTTTAAAATAAGAATAAGTTCAGATGTTATGTAAAAAAATACATGGTACATAAAAATGAGGGTTATTATTTGAATCAAATACAATATTTATATGCATTTGCAAAGTTTATATTTCTCGCTTACTTAGGGAGCATTTTGTTCCCCAAACAAAAACTCAGATTAGTTTATATGAAAGAGATAATTGTATTGGAAGGAAACAAGGGTATTTACTAAAAGTAATGAGTAAGAAGTGTAATGAAGCCCAGTGAAAAAAACAAAGAGTGGGAACTGTAAGTACAAAGCTTGGAAGTGACAATTTAGCAGAAACTTGAAGAAAGTGAAATAGAATTAAGATTTATTCCTCAATTATTTACTCTCATGTGATAATTTATGCTTTCTTTTTCTAGCAATTAAACTTATGGTTTTTAACTTAATTATTGAATTAAAAGTGTCTGTTATAGAAGTGTTAGTGTGGAGGTGGATTTGGAGGATATGGAGAAAATGGAACACTCATGTACTGTTGGTGGGAATATAAATTAGTGCAGCCACTGTGGAAAATAGTATGGAGGTTCCTCAAAAAATTAAAATAGAACTATCATATGATCTAGTAATTCCACTTCTGGCTACTTAACCAAAGGAAATGAAAACACTAATTTGAAAGGTATCTGTACCCTTATATTCATTGCAGTATTATTTATAATAGCCTAGACATGGAAACAACCTAAGTCTCCATCAACTCATGAATGGGTGAAGAACTAGTATAACTACAATGGGGTATTATTTGGCCATAAAAAGATAATGAAATCTTGCCGCCTATCACAACATGAATGGGCCTGGAGGGCATTATGCTAAGTGAAGTAAGTCAGACAGAGAAAGATAAAACCATACAATCTTATTTATATGTGGAATCTAAGGGAAAAGGAAAAAAAAAGATAAAGGAACTCATTCATTGATGGTTGCCAGAGGTAGGGGCTGGAGGGATGGTGGGTAAGACCATAAAAGGAGGTCAAACAGTACAATGTTACAGTTCTAAAATAAGTCCTGGTAATGTAATGTATAGCATAGTGACTATAGTTAATAATAGTGTATTGTATATTTGAGAGTTGGTAAGAGAGTAGATCTTAAAAATTCTTATCACAAGGAAAAAGAATCTATCCTTACATGGTGATGTGTGTTAACTAGCACTTATCGTGATCACTTAGCAATTTATACGAACATTGAATCATTATGTTGTATACCTGAAACTAATATGTTATATGTTAGTTATATCTAATCACAAATATCTGTTTTAGTTCAGGGTTGAAGCTTCATGAAAGCAACTTTTCATTACTATGGCGACTCCACCATCTACCGTGGCGCCCAGGCATAGGATAGGTGCATGCTAAAATTGCAAGCATATGGGGATGCAATAATTTGTTTATTCATTCTCCAACAGGTGAATATTTCATTGTAATTTGTACTTTTTGAAAGTTCTCTGGTAGTAAACAACACTGACGTCTTTTCATGAAATAACAATTGAGATGAATTAAGAGGATAAGTGAGAATAGATCAGGGTAAAGAAAGGGGGATCAGTTAAAGGATCAGATGGATATGACTTAGTTATAGCTTATCTTTGTATATCGTAACGCAGTGTTAAAAGCATTGTCAACATATGCTAATGAGGCACTAACTATATACCCTGCCAAATGCTAGGCATCACAGAAACAGTAAATTTAAAAAAAAAAAAAAAAAAAGGGATGCCTGGGTGGCTCAGTTGGTTAAGCAGCTGCCTTCGGCTCAGGTCATGATCCCAGTGTCTTGGGATCGAGTCCCACATCGGGCTCTCTGCTCGGCAGGGAGCCTGCTTCCCTCTCTCTCTCTCTCTGCCTGCCTCTCTGCCTACTTGTGATCTCTCTTTCTCGCTGCCAAATAAATAAATAAAATCTTAAAAAAAAAAAAAAAAAGAAATGGTGTCTCTTTCGACTATAGAGATCTTTGGTTCTGCTGACTTCCCAGTAGGGTAGTCAAAGAGGTATTTGTAGTGCTATTGAAAAGGTAAAAAACTGACAGATTAATAGCAGATGAGCAGGTTTAGAATCTAGCCCTCCTGACTCCCAGTACATTTTTTCCCCTTCACATTACACTGCCACCCAAGAGGCCCCTAGTTGAGCAGCATCACTCGTATGCACACAGTCAACCACATGTTTAACCGCTAGACCCATGAAACTGAGCAACTATCAATAAGAGTTTATTTTGGTGGCATACATTGAATTGAGGAGAGTTGTAAGAAGAAACAAGTGGGTAGCATGTGTTTCCCAGTACAAAGAGGCTTCCTATACTCCAGAATGGCCAACAAATATTGCCTTTAAACAATCCTTTCTATAGGAGCAATTGTTCTAACCTCGATGAAATAAACAGGAATAAAACTGCAAGCAACAGCAGCTGGACGCCATGCTTGGGTGTTTACCATCATTAAGGCTCAAACACAAGGGCCATATTTATTGTGAGCATTAGGTGATGGCCTTCAGAGAACAGATCTACTTGCTGAGACCCTAAAAAGTTTCTTCCATTTCATCAAATTCAGTTCAGAATCTAAGGTTATTTCTAAGATAAAAGAACTTTGGATAAACTGAGGAAAGACTCAATACTGAAATTTTTTATGCCGACATAAACTCAATGATATATTTAGTGGCTTACTTAGCTCAGCATCTACTCTTGGTCTGATGATTCTCACAAGATATTAGTAAAATTTACATTGCCTGTGTCTAGATTTGTTTCCACTGAAATATGACAGAAATGCAAGAAAATTTTTCCCCTGTAAATAATTTAATGACAGTTTTTCCCCCTTCTTATTGATACAGACTATGCCCTTTCAAATGGCTCTCATCAATTTCAATCTTAAGCTAGTTTCACACTTTCTTCCTATGTTGGTTAAGCAGATATTGCTATCCTGGTTTTACAAATGAGCTAAGGGCATATCAGAAGTTGAAACTCTTCAAATAAGTCGTATAAGGGTAGAGAAGACAAATACTGGGTCTGTCTCTATAGCCAGTGATCTCTCCTTTACTCTAGAAAATCAGGTAGCTGGCTCATGAACTCTTGTTTATCCCCTTCTAACTCCAAATCCTTCATGGCAATGGAGTGTGTGGGGTGTTTGAAATTAACTTGCTAAGAAATGGCCATTTGTTGAGCCCTTACTATATACTGCACATAGTGTCAAGAATACTAAATGCATAATTAATCTTCACAGACACCTTTTAACTTAAATGTTCTTATCCCCATTTTATAAATAAAATCAGGGCTTAACGAAGTGAAATAACTTGCCCTAGGCTACATGGGTACCCTCAAAGGAATACTAGAAAATTTTCAGCTTCTCTGGAGAGAAGGACTAAGACTTCGCCGTACTCTTTTAAGAGTAGGGCTAATGTTTAATTTTTATTCCTGCTGCTGTTTGGAGAGTTGGAATTATGGAGAGGAAGGAGGAAAGAAAGAAGTCCGAGAGTTAAAGCAAAGCTATACTTCTAGGTTGGTTGTTAGCTAATTGAATGGAAAAGCCATGCCTGATTCATCTTTTAAGTCCTACTTATTGAAGGATTTAAGAAGCGTATGCTTATTAAATAATTTTGGAAAGAATAATTTCTGAAGAAGGATTCTGAACAAGGTTGCTTGTGTGTCATCAACCTCTTCAGGGATCCACCAGCATCCTCTTGGCTCTTATCCATCCTGAGTACAGCTTTGTCTTCTATGACAAATTCCTGCAGTTGTCTGTCTCATGGCTCTCTCCTGCCACAGGCATGGTTCTGTGCAAGGCAACCTGAGAATAATGGAGGCTTCAGATCTTCCAGAGCCATGACAGGTGGGAGTTGTTGGACAAATACCCCACGGGTGAGACAACTCTGAGGAACTCTAGCATTACTGAGAGGTCCCAGGCTGGACTGAGTTCCAGGTGCCTATTTCACCACCTGCTCATTACCATAAGTCCATCCAGCTTCCACCGCACTCCCTTCCTGTCCCAATTCTCCACAACCTATCTGTGCTTCTTGGAATTACTTTCCAAATAAACTAGCGCTATGATTCTCATTCTGGGGTTTACCTCTAGGGGAACCTGAGCTATGACATCTTCCTCAGAGTTTTAAAATAAGCCATACAAAAGGCTATATGTAATAATAGGTAATAATAGATAGCATTCATTCATGAGAATTTAAAATGTGCAAGACCGAGATCATTTAAAGTTTTACCATCCTGCCAGGTAGATACTAGCCAATATTGCCATTTTACAGATGAGAACACTGAAACACCACAAGATTAAGGAACATGTTTCAAGTAACAGCTATTAATGGTCAGTGTTAAGACTGCAAACCAAAAGCTAATTAGCTCTTTGGTCTTAGAAAATATCTTTCCCTTATCATGACCAAATGTGATTGGTTTCCTATCACAATGCTTGCTAAAGATATTACTTGGGAGACTTGAATACTGGTACTTGGGGATTATCTTTTGCTTAAATGATGCTGATTACCCAATGTATGTTGTTATAACATTTATTATAAAAACAACTGCATGTCAGAGAGCTGCCAAACATCAGGCTAACCTGCACTGTGAATAACTAGGTTGTATCATTATGGCTTCCCCCAAAAGAACAATGGGACATGAATTATTACAGCTGATTCCCTGTCTTTATTTCCTAGAGGCTTTTCAGTTCTATAATTACCAGTTTTTGTCCCCTTCTTTTCTTCTTGCTCCTCATTTTCCCCTCATTTGCTTCTCCCTCTGCTCCTAGTCCTCCTGCTTCTCTCTTATTTGCTCTGGTTTTTTAATGGCCCCAAAGAACCTTTTTTTTTTTAATTTGAAGCATTGAGATTTTAATGGTTAAGATCTGACAATTAATTATAAAACCAAGGAAAGAGCTAGATAGCTATTAATCATCATTGATTCAGATTGCAAAAAGGACTGCTGTACACAGTGGTTTTATTGAATGATGTGCCTGAATTGGTTTTCTTTTATTTTGCTAAAGTAAGTAGAAAGGAAATGCATCATTAGCTACAAGAAAATCATATAAGCACAAAATGATAAACTAGCAGACTGTAGACAAACACTGCACATTGAAAATATTATATTTTCAGAACGAGCAGGAGAGATGTTTTTGTAAATGCCAGAAAGTCAAATGTGAATATAAACCAAATAAGTGTAAAAATTGTAGGGTTGAAGGTAAGAGAGGGAGTGTGATAGCACTCTTAAAATGGTGAATATCTATTCCTAGAAATAAATGTTTTAACATATGGGTGAATGCAATATTAAGCGAAAAATTTTATTAAAATAGTAGCTATTTAAATGTCATAAATATTATTAAAACACAGAGGTTATGAAGAAGTTAATGTATTCCTAGATTTAAAATCACTCCACTTGAGAATTAAAATGTAACCCATCATATAGTTTCAGGAACAAAGAACCTTGCTCTTCAATCTGGACTACTGAACTTTCCCTACATATCTAAGCATTGTGGAAAGTATTTCTTCACTGTTTATTTATTCATTAACCATTCTTATGTTAATGACATGGAGATATTTTTAGTGAAATGGCATTTATGAGGAATTCCTCATCCCATGAAGTAAAATTATGTAATTATTTACTACAACTCAGAAGAAATTTGACTCTACTTGTATATCTTTGTTTTTTTTTTGTTTTTTTTTTTATGTGTATATTTTGGAAGAACATTTCTACTTACTTATCTATAGTAGGTTTAATATATAGTCTTGTTACCAAAATCTCATTTTCAAGTTTCCCAATATGGACACTGATATGTCACATTTGGGGGTTTGTAGAGGATCCACATTCATCCTTGTGCTATTACAGCCCTCTTAGTTTAATTTCTTTGGAGATGGAATAGAGTGACTTAAAAGAGATCTTCTAATTACAGAAGAGAAAATAACCTTCTGCCACATGGTCAAGTGTGGTTGGTGTCCCTGAAACCTTGACTGTGAAATTAACTCTTGGATTCCTAGTTGAGGTTTGCCTTAGAAAGGGGTAATATAGGGGCGCCTGGGTGGCTCTGTGGGTTAGAACTTCTGCCTTCAGCTCAGGTCATGATCTCAGGGCCCTGAGATCGAGCCCCGCATCGGGCTCCCTGCTCAGTGGGGAGCCTGCTTCCCCTCTCTCTCTCTGCCTGCCTCTCTGCCTACTTGTGAGCTATCTCTCTCTCAAGTGAATGAATGAAATCTTTAAAAAACAAGCAAAACAAAACAAAAAAAACCTGATTTGGCTTTTTTTTTTTTAAAAGAAAGGGATTATATATATTTATATTATATACATGTATAAATATATATATATATACTTAGAATATATATTCTAAATACACATTAAGAATCATACTATATATTGCATGTATAGAGAAATATAGTCTGTTCTTTTTCATTCAGAGGTCTACTTTAAGGGGTCTACTATATTTTCAGTTTGTATAGTCTCTCAAACAGTTTTCCAGTGGGTTTACTTTTCTGTGCCTTCATCCTTCTTTGATTTCTTCTCTTCTCAGAGAAACTTCCTTTTCAGACTCTTTTTTTGGGAGGGGAGCCAACAGGGATGAGGTTTGGAGAGGGGTGAAAGGAGAAGGAGAGAGAGAATATTAAGCAGGCTCCATGCCCAACACGGAGTCTGATGTGGGGCTCAGTCCCACAATCCTGAGATTATGACCTGAGCTGAAATCAAAAGTTGGACGCATCACTGGCAGATTCACCCAGGTTCCCCAGCATTAATTTTTTTAATTAATTAATTTATTTGAGAGAGAGAAGTGAGAGCGAGCAGAGGAGAGGCATAGGGAGAGGGAGAGTATCTCAAGCAGACTCCATGCTGGGCATGGAGTCCTACACAGCACTTGATCCCACAATCTTAAGATCATGACCTGAGCAGAAATCAAGAGTCAGATGCTTAGCTGCAGAAGCCACCAAGGTGCCCCAATCTTAGCTTTTTTTTTTTAAAAAAAGTGATACTATATTTCTTTGTGAACCTGATCAATGCTTCTACAAGACATCAATCTATATATCCCACATATTAGCACAGTTTCTTGTAAACATTGAATGTACTCAATGAATATATGTTTAGGTAAAGAAAAAGCAGAAGATTTGTTGAATGGGTTACATGGTTCAGAGTAGATAGAGTGGAGTCCCAGTCCTTGCTCTGCCACTTGTGCCTGTTGACTGATGACAAGTCCCTGCATTTCTCTGGGCTAGACTTTCCTCATTTATAAAATAAAGTTCTGGGACTAAATCCCCTCCAAGGACATTTTTCGCCCCGACTTCCTATGAATTTATGATATAAGGAGAGCCAGAATAATGAAAATGCAGGGAGGAGGAGGGGTTATTACTATGAGCATTCTGGCACTCTGGATGAACAAATCTTGCCTCTGTTAGAATTCTCTGGAACAAACTCCATTTCTGCTGAGATGACAAGCATCGTGACACAGGAAATCATTTTCACTGATTTATTTGTTGCTTTGTTTTACTTATTTGAAGAACTTCTCTGGTTATTAAAGAGATGTATGTATGGATATTTATTATCTTAAACATGGAGAAAAAAGAAACAAAGGAAAAATGAATTATTCATAATTTTATCATCAGATATAAGCATAATATTTTGGAGAATTTGACCTTCATAATATGCTTCTATAGTTCTTTCCAAAGTCAAGATCATAATTTATACATCTATGTATATATCTAATATCCATCTATTTTTCTATCAATACAAAGAAATACATTATATACAGGCATGTTTGTTAGTATCTTATTTATTCACTTAAATATATCCCAATTTCTCTATCTCGGTTAAATGTCTTTGAAGGCATTCTTTTAATAGCCATTGTAGTGCACTGGATGGTTAGAATTTCTGTTAGCGTCTTTTAACTTCCTTTTCCCTCCTTTTGCTAATAGAGACTCTCTATTATCCATTCCATAGTTCATACCATAAGTCTGAGCATCTGACCAAACCATGGCCAGTCAAAGCACTACATTTCTGTCCACAGTAGTGCAGGACAAAGAAAATGAACCAAGACAACTGGAATGGATGAGGATTTCTCTGGGCTTTTGGTGGAAACACTGGAAGAAAATTACCATAATTTCATTGGAATTTGTGCCCTCAGATTGATATAAGCCAATTTGCCAATGCCACCATTGCCAGAGAATAAAGTCCACACAGGAAATAGCAGAGCTGAGAGACAGTATAAAGTCAGGAAGAGTTTTAATGTATCCTCTGATTCTATGGTTCAGTTAATGCCTAAAGCCAGTATGGGTTTGAACTTCCAGCTTCTGCAAGTCAATGGAATCCCCCGTTATTTCTTTATTTGAGTTTGGTTTTCATGTCTTGCAAATGATCTTGTTTTAACTAATGCATTTATATATGTATATATATGAGATGGGCTAACATGAGATAGTTTCCTAAAGGAGAAATTTAAAAAATAAAGGGTCTAGTTTTTCTAGACTATATTATCAAAATATTGTCCAGAAAACTTGAGAGTTTGACATCAATAAATAATCTTTGAGATATATATGTGAGGGTATGTTGATTATAACATAAAATATCTCCATTTTCATCATCTGTTGTCTTTTAAATTAATTTTAAATTAATTTAAGCTTCTTTTGTCCCTGGATTGTGTAACCCCATGAGTTATGCTTACTTGGCCATCATACAAAGCCATCTAGACAGTAATTAAAATGTTCAGACCTATGTAATGGTCAAAACATCATCCCCTAATCTGCTCGCTTGGAATAGACAAGGAAGCGTCAAACTTAATGAGGTAAACATGAATGGCTTCTTCTCTCTTTCTTCACGTTGGTATTTAACTCTTTCTCCCACCCCCACACCCCTTTCTCATGAGCTAAGCATTCTAAACAGCACACTCTGCCTTCTCCAGGATAAAGTGGGAGTAGGAAGAAGAAATAAAGAGATCAGGAGAGTTCTTTTGTCATTGCTCCTTATTGAGCTGATGGAGAGCTCTCTAGGCCTGAGAATTTAAACCTCTCTTGTGAACTCTTGTGGATTCTTTGAACCCTCACCAACACCAGCGGCACTACCATCGCTGAATATTTCTGCTGTGTAGTTGCAGTGATAATGCCAACCCTCTGTCACCACTGGTTGCTAATTCCTTCCACAGCCTCTGGTTATCTGCCGATGTGGTCTATTCTGCTAAAATGGAGTGTTTCTGTAACTCATATTGGGTAATACATGATTGATAAATAGCAGAATGATGTCATTATAGTGCAAAAGTCTCAGGGGCTTTTATATGACTTTGTTTTCTGGTATGTTAATATTTTGGATGACCAGTATCTGCAGTTGAATGTAAAATATACCAGTAAAGTTAATCGCAACAAGCTACATAAATATGCAGTCCTGGACATGATGCCCTATCATCTCCCATTTTCCCTCTTGGCCCAGCTTGGCCATATGCTCTGCCTTCAAGGTACTTATTGCATTATTATCTCTATTCTCTGTTTATTTTGCCTTTTCTCTATAACTCAGCAGGCTCAACCATTCCTACGTGCCCTTTCATTGAGCTACTTTTATTTTTAAGACAAAATCCTCCATTTGCTTTAGTTTTTATTTATTCAGAACTTAAAATGTATTTTTTTTTTTTTAAAATTTTATTTGACAGAGAGAGACACAGCGAGAGAGGGAACACAAGCAGGGGGATGGGAGAGGGAGAAGCAGGCCTCCTGCTGAGCAGGGAGCCCAGGACCCTGGGATCATGACCCAAGCTGAAGGCAGACACTTAATGACTGAGCCACCCAGGCACCCCTTAAAATGTCTTTCGACATGTTAGAATTATCTAGCTCTTTTGGAATCTGGTATATGTATGCATATGTATGGATTTTCAGCATTTTTTAGTGATAAGATTATAAAGCTGCCTAGGTTTTGAGTGATCTGCCTCTAATATTATAATCCTGTAAATTCAGGTTATATTTGCCAGTTTTTCATTATCATGGATCATTATTTGAAAATGCCTATATTTTGGCTTTTTTCTTGTGAAACCTCTTGTAACTTCCAGATGACTCTTTTGGCTAGGATCCACAATGAGTTTATGTTGATTCGCTTCCCTCCTACTGAAGGGTGATAACATCCTTTTCCCCACAAAACTTTAGGAGAAATTTGGAAGTGTTAATAGCCACGAATTTAGAAAGCTCCTTTTTGCTTAGCCATCAGAGTAGCCACTAGTCCCATATCTTGCCTATAATCTTCCAGTTGGGTGACAGACACAGGTCCATATATTTTCCAAAGGGAATGCCTATGAAGCCTCTGAGTCAGATCCTTAAGGCTTCTCTCTCTCTCTCTTTAGATGGAGTTATAACATGGCATAACTTAGGAGGTAGGACACATCCTCCTTGGGGCATTTATCTCCCAGCATAGTTATCGGCAAAGATTCTTCCCTAACATTGTTTTCTTTTTGGTTTCTGAACTGACTCTGTTATATTCTTTTTTTTTTTAAGATTTTATTTATTTATTTAACAGAGGGAGAGAGAGTTCACAAGTAGGCAGAGAGGCAGGCAGAGAGAGAGCTCAGAGCGCTGATGTGAGGCTTGATCCCAGAACTCTGAGATCATGACCTGAGCTGAAGGCAGAGGCTTAACTGAGCCATGCAGGTGCCCCTGACTCTGTTACATTCTTGATGCGGCATGACACTTAATAGCCTTCTACTCCCTTCTTGAACATGTACTCTGTTACTTCTATACCACTTGGGAAATTGCTGGTCATTGTGTAATCTGGAACTTCCCTTTTGAGTTTCTAGTACATATATCCCTATCTATATCTGCACAGATCTATAACTATTTTGAACCATATTGCAGAACAAGCTGGTAAATTAGTACATTTCATTTAACTCAAGAAATATGTAAAGCCTGAATTTCCTTCCATTTTAGAATTGCTTGTATTTTTAAGATAGAGTGATCTAATTTAAACAGCCAGACTTTTAATTTACTTGAGAAAGTGTTATTGCTCTGAAAACAAATGGAAGTACCTTAGATGACACCATGAATTATAAACACGTGGCACAGCATTGTAGAGCAGTTACAAGAGGATGCATCCCATCCTTCAGTGTACACACTTCTTAATCACTTGGGTCAGAATAAATGTTTCTAGACATCATGGACTGTCTTTCTAAATATTTACCCTGTGATGGTTTTTTCACATTTTTCTTCTTGCTGGGGCATTCTTCTCTTTAGAATCCGTGGCTTCCACTCATCATTCTCTGTTTCTGAAGGAGCAAACATTGAAGAACACCATCCATAACCGCATATGAAGCCTGTGCTGGTTCTGAATCACTTTCTTGAAATATGAGTAACAGCAGTAGGCAGAAACACCCTACCTGATTTAAAGTTTCTTCATTCACTTGTTGAAGGATAATTCTTTAAATGATAAAATCATGACTCATACAGATTTAAAATGAACACATGTCAGAGAATTTATCGGAGTCATCAATTAATGGGGGAAACTGGTGGTTCAAAAGATAACTCCAAGTCCCACATTTATAGTCAGATAAGAACTACCGAAACCAATTTACACATAGCGGCCAACTTTTGAATACCTATAGGGCTATAATCAATTGCGTTCTACCAGATATAACTTGCATTTGTATGGCTGGGAACTATTTATATCGGTATCGCTTCATTATAAATTAACATCTGTCTGTATAGAACAGTAAAATAGCCCAGCCAGAGATAGACAAAGATGAAGAGAACCCAGATGAATGAGCTTGCCCAGGGCAACCACTAAATTTCAAAAAGTCTCTTACCATTTTTCCTTAGGAGAGTATATCTCAGATATATCCTTTTAAGCACCTCTTCATATATTTGGTGAGAATGCTAAATGCTTTATAGCCTACATATATGTACTATTGGTCAAAGCTTTACAGCAAATAGCAACTTCTGGAGAGGATCTGAACTGAACCAGTCTGAACTGGTTCTATAGCTGTTTTGTCCGTATCACTGAGCTCTAGTTGTTTTTTAGTTAGGCCCTCCTCCAGTCAAGTATGGGCTCTTGGAGACCAACGCCTGTTCTTTGTACGCATCACCTCAACTGATCCCGGGTTCACATCACGTACTTGGTTAATGTAAAGTTAAGGCACCGGTGGTTTGAGATAATTATTCGAAGGTCATTTTGTTGACATTAAAAAAAATCATTTATTTTTTCCTCTCTCAAAAATACTTAATCAAATGCAAGTACTTAAAAAACAAACAAACAAAAAACCTCAAGATAGATCATGCTTATTTATGGGATAAGTAAATGCTCAATTCATTTTTTGTTTTCATGAACATTTTTCTTTAGGAAAATATTGGTTGGAAGCAATTGTGCATACTTCCAGTTATTTGTCATAGTTCTTCAAGGGCTTGAAGTATTCTTTGTCCCTACCTTAGAGCATTTGGCATTTATGCTCCAAGGAGTGGCTCTGGTAATGAGAGAATATGTTTTGTGCACTCTTGGTGCTGCCAGTAATGTTTTCAAATTAAAAATTAATTTTTAAACAGTAGACTTCTGTGACCATGACACTTATTAAAATCTCTTTTTTGGCGCAATATCCAGCTTTCTTTAGTCATTGTTGATGCTTTTATTTTTAAAAAGCTATATTTTATGTTACATTGGTAACTTTTCCTCAAAATTAATATTTAATCCAAGTATATTGGAAAATAAAATAGAAATGCATTAACATTACATAAGCCTGAAGTTAGTAGGGTCTTAAACTTTTATTTAACATGTTGGAACAGGGTACTTTTTTTCCTTTTTGGAAACAAAGAATTTGGTAAAAAGTGTACTAAAGACAAAAAGATCAGGACAGTGTACAATATTTGGAGCCAATGGTACAATAATCATTCAAGAATATGTAGAGTATCTGTTCATTTCCATAGTCATTTGACTCGATGTCTTAGGGATTGGCATTTATATTGTTTTCTCACCTAATTATAATTTTTGCCTTAGAAATGTTAAGGTTTTGAAAGGGAGGACAATATTAGAATTGTTTCTGAGTGACCTTGAAATTATTCCATATGGAAACTTTCTCTCTTTCTCATCTTTAGTTTTAGAATAGTAATACTTGGCCATTAAAAAGCAATTTTAAGAACAAGTAGCTGTAGATGGTAAGTCCTTTTAATAATAAAGTAAGATTGTCAGAGGCACTTGCTGTTGTTACTTTGAATTAATATGACTCTATCAGTCTCCAAATGGATTCATTTCCCTTTGGGAAAAAACGTCCAATCTACGTATATTTCTTCCAGAGGAAAATCGCTAGCCAGTTCAGTTCAGGTCAGTTCAATTAGTGTTTCTTGAGAGTATATTACATGTCAGACCTTATTTTTAATTATAGTGCTACACAAATGAATGGCACATTCAGTGGCATTATTCAGGGACATAGGATTCTAAGGAACCACTTCAAGATTTTCTTGAATTGACAGGAATTTTGAGTATGTGGAGCTTTGGACTGAGGGTTAAACAATGAACAAATTAACGAGGTGGAAAGGTGGGTAAACGTTTTTGTACTTTCTAGTTTTTCCTAATTGTAAAAATTAAATGGTGGTGAGGAGATGTGGTTGGTGAGCTGGAAGTCTGTGTTTCTAGCAAAAAGTTGTAGGTCCTATCTATTTTTTTTTTCTTCCCTTTATCTGGAGCCCACTCTGCTAGGGATGGAAATGTTAAATTAATTATTTGACAGGAGATGTGTAGGGTGCCGTGAGAATATATAAGAGGGGCTCTTAATTTAGATGTAGACCAGATTTCTTGGAAATGTGTAATATTTCCAAAGATAAGTATGAACTAGTCATAAGGGAAGAATGTGGGAGGAAAGGTTTAGCAGAGATAGCACAGAGGTAAAAGAAAACATGAGGTATCCGAGGAACTGTTAGAAGTTTGGTGTTTTTGAAATATAACATGTGCCTAGAGAAATTGGCCTGACATGAGGTTGGAAAGATACATGGGATCTTCAAACACATGCACACATACATACATATACACATATGGGCATATATGTCAATACATCATTTAAAAAATGAGCTTCTTATTTTAGGACAATTTTACATTCGCAGTATTATTGCAAACAGAGGATAGCATTCCCCTAGACCCCACATTTGATTTCCCCTATTTATAGCATATGTTAGCATTGTATATTTGTTGTAATTAAGGAACCAGTACTGATACATTATTATGTACTAAAATCCATACTTTATTCAGTTTCCTTCATATCGACCTAATGCCCTTTCTCGCCAAGGATCCCATCTAGGTTCCAATATTACACTTAGATGTCATGCCTCCTGGCTGTGAGATTTTTCAGATTTTCCTTCTTTTTCATAACCTTGACAGTTTTGTGGATTGTGAGGTATTTGGTAGGATGTACCTCAACTGGATTTTGTGCAACGTTTTTCTCATTAGATTGGGGCGATGTGTTTTTGGGAGAAATACCAAGGCAGATTGCCTTTTTATCATTCCCCTTTAAGAACACATATCTCTGGGGCACCTGGGTGGCTCAGTTGATTAAACCTTTGGGTTCAGTCCAGGTCATGATCTCAGGGTCCTGGGATAGAGCCCTGTTCAGTTTCTCTGCTCAGTGGGGGGGCTGCTTCCCCCACTCTCTGCCTACCTCTCTGCTTACTTGTGGTCTCTCTTTCTCTGTCAAGTAAATAAATAAAATCTTAAGCTCCAATATAAGTTATCATTATAGAAGTTAATCTTGCTCAACTGACTTGATGTAGTTTTTGTCTGGCTTCTCCACTATAAAGCTACTCTTTTAACTCTTTTTTTGTTCTTCCTTCTCATACTGTGCTACGTGGAAGGAGGAGTATCTACATTCATTATTTGGAATACTTTTGCATGAGACATTTGTCAATTCACTGACATTTATTTATACAAGCATTTATTCTAGTCAGTATGAATATTCATATACTTACTTTAATTGTGGGTTATAATGGTTGTACTTTGTTGTTCAAATTATTCCACTTTTGGCAATTTGGAGCTCTTTCAATTTTCCCCTGAGTCCCTTTGGAATGTCCTCAGCCTTTTGGTTTTTATTTGTGTACTTCTGGCCACTTTCTTTCTGATACTATAGATACTCTTGGTTTATTGTCTACACTTTCTGCTTCATTCTTTGAATCAGCCATTTCTTCAAACACCTTGCCTTCAATATAAGTCACGGTAACTTCTTTCAAGACATATCTCCAATGGCAAGTGAAACAGAAGCAAAAATGAACTATTGGGATTTCATCAAGATAAAAAGCTTCTATGCAGCAAAGGAAACAGTCAACAAAACTAAGAGACAGCCCACAGAATGGGAGAAGATATTTGCAAATGACATTATAGGTAAAGGACTGATATCCAAGATCTATAGAGAATTTCTTAAACCCAAAATAAAAAAAAACTAATAACTCAGTCAAAAAATGGTCAGAAGACTCTTGTCCAAAGAAGACATACAAATGGCTAACTGACACATGAAAAAATGATCAACATCACTAGCCATCAGGGAAATACAAATCAAAACTACAATGCGATACCACCTTACATCAGTTAAAATGAAAAAAATTAACAAAATAAGAAACAACAAATGTTGGCGAGGATGTGGACAAAGGGGAACCCTCTTACACTGTTGTTGGGAATGCAAGTTGGTACAGCCACTCTGGAAAACAGTATGGAGTTTCATCAAGATGTTAAGAATAGAGCTACCCTATGACCCAGCAATT
Organism: Meles meles; assembly: GCF_922984935.1. Taxonomy (NCBI): domain Eukaryota; kingdom Metazoa; phylum Chordata; class Mammalia; order Carnivora; family Mustelidae; genus Meles; species Meles meles. The sequence continues at coordinate 39,292,801 of NC_060067.1, forward strand.
GCTTTACTAGGTATTTACCCCAAAGATACAATGTAGTGAAAAGAAGGGGCACATGAACCCCAATGTTCATAGCAGCAATGTCCACGATAGCCAAATTATGGAAGGAGCTGAGATGCCCTTCAGCAGATGAATGGATAAGGAAGATGTGTCCATATATACAAAGGAATATTATTCAGCCATCAGAAATGATGAAGATGTATATTTGCATCAACATGGATGGAACTGCAAGGGATTATGTTAAGAAGCAAGCAAGCAGAGAAAGACAATTTTCATATGGTTTCACTTATATGTGGAACATAAGCAATAACACAGAGGACCATTGGGGAAGGGAGGGAAATCGAAAGGGGGAGAAGTCAGGGAGGGAGATGAACCATGAGAAACTATGGACCTTCGGGAAGCAATCTGAAGGTCTCAGGGAGTAGGAGGGTAGGGGTGGGTGGGTAACAGGGTGATGGGTATTGAGGAGGGCACATGTTGTGATGAGCACTGGGTATTATACTTAACTAATGTATCATTGAACACTATATCAAAAACTAATTATGTACTATATAGTGGCTACCTGAATATAATTAAAAAACCAAAAAACAAAAACAAACAAAATAAAAATGCAGATTCCTTTTATTGGAGAATGCTAATAAAACTAAGATCTGGAATAAACAAAGAATAAACAAGTAGATTAAAATGCCTAAATGTCAATATTCTCTCCTCCTTATTTCCTGTATGTACTTCTAAAATGAAAATTTCACAGTTCTATTAAATAATAAATAAATACTTAAATCTTTATGTTACTTCTATAACATTTAAGATAGACACAGACATACTTTTAAAGAAGTGCTCTAGTCAAGAGTATAGTATAAGATCCAGAGTATATCAAAATGATTTATTTTTCATCTATGAAGCTTATTTTTCTGGAACATAAAGAAATGAGCTGAAAAGAAATTGAGAAAGGAGAGTATCAAGAAAACCACAAAACACAAATCTCAGCACAATGCTCACTGATGTCAGGGAATGAACTCCAGCTCTCTGCTTCCAGATGCAAGGCTTTCTTCCTACCAACATTTTGTTTCTAAATAACTTCCATGATATTTTTATGTGATATATGTGTAAGTAAGTTTGAGAAAGAACATGTTTGTGCCTGAGTGCCTGTGTACACATACAATTTAAAAGCAAACATTTATCTAGCCATTACAACATGGTTGGTGGGTTTTTCAGTGCATTGCATAGATTTCCGTATTTTTCCAGTAATCCTAGCAATATCACTGGTATTGTCGTTCCATTTTTATAGTTTAGACACCTGAAGTAAGTAACTCACTGAAGGTTTCCTAGAAATAAACAATTCAACTCTAGTTAAATCCAGCACTTAAATCTAGTTAATCTGGCTCCAGAGTCCATGTTCTTGACCTCTTCTCTATGTGGCTCACCATGCTGGGGTCACTGCATTATTTTATTATTATCTGTATCAGTAACAGCACAAATATAATATTTTGTTTCCCACCATCAATGTTTCCCATAGTGGAGTAGCGATTTTAAGACAGAATGACAGAAGAAGGTTTTGCCTTCTTTTCAAAATACTTTTCTATGGTCTCTTTTACTTTCAGTTTCTCAAAGCTACAAAATAATATTAGAATAGGACAGCCAGACGATACTAATATTCAATGAATAGTGAACTAAAGTTCAATGAATGTATATTACATTAATATTATATATCATGTTATACATAGTATTACATGCTATTATTTATGGAGAGAGAACAGATAGGGATAAAAAGGTTTGCTTAGTAACAGGGTGGATTCATTTGAGTAACACAGTACTCTGGTTCGTTCACCTGCACAACCTCTGAATGGCTCCCATAGTTTCTGTTAATTCATCATCCAAACTGCAATCACAAAGCTAAACTCCAAAGTAGTCAACAATTATTCACAATGGATGTAATGTGAGAAGAAAGCATATTTCTTAATTCCAGCATGTCAGTGTGTCTTCTGGGATAAATGGTATTTTGAATCCTTTCCCTCCCGTCCACAGATTGGGTTTGTTATCAGTTATATTGATGGGTTGTCCTCAGATGGTTGAAGACTGGGGCTGCAGGGATGATTGAAATTTGTAGGCGGAGAGACAACTGCAGTCCCCGGAGGTGTTAGAAGTCTACAGTGTTTGGGAGGTCTGGTGCTGCCATTTATATTTCTTTTCCCTGGAACTCTTTCTTCGTAACAGATTTTGAACTAAAAATAAAGAAAATCTCCCATACTCTGTTAGAGTTTATTTTTTCAAAGAAATCTTGCCACCTCCTTTGAGAAAATTTCTAATGAATTTTACACCCTTTTCTCCTTTTATTATTTCTACCAATCTGGCTACATTTTCCTTTTTAAAATAAGAACATTAAGGTCAACAATGTCTTCTATTTGACAATTAGCTTCTTTGTTTTCTTTCTATCAATTCTCTAGAAACTTTGAGTTTTTGGAGTCAGTATTCATTAACTATAAGGTACGATTTAACTTTTTATTTCTATTCGCTATTTAGTAAAAACTCAAGTTTAATCACTCAGAAATTACTGTCTGTATGTGTGTTGTGTGTGTGTGTGTGTGTGTGAGGCACAAATAATTGAGCATTTCCATTGGTAAATAATGCAAGCCAATGTGCTACAAATATGAAATGCTTACATTTATTTTACCAGAGACAAGATGCTTTTTTCACTGGAAATGGGTATCAAAATACCTGCAAAACATTTTTTTCAAATATATATCCTTTGTCATTCTTTAGCAGAATTCATACTAAGAAGACTTTCTGAAGGGTGGAATTATAAATGCTTCTTCAGAAAGAGGAGAGATCCAAATTAAAACTGTATCTGAAAACTTACCCAGTTATATGCAAAGCTAATTTAATTAGAATATATCCATATTATCAGAGATTTATTGTGATGATATATGACTAAATTGTGGTTTTAACGTAATCCAGGTTCAGACATTTATACCCAGATATTCTGCAGGTGGAATTTAATATTAACAAGCAGAAGAGTTAGATGGAAAAAAAAACAACATGCAAATGAAATATGCACTACTTTGGGGTTTAAATGAATACATTTTATATTTATTCAGGCATTTTCAAAGTTAATAGTAATTTTTTGAATGTTAGGCTAATATGTTTTGAAATAAGAAAAAGAAATTTCTACAACTGTTTCTAAAGAGATTACATTCTGAAAGGTCTTTGGACATAATTTCTTGGGCAAAATATTTTTTAGATGCAAGATTATATTACCATCGTAAGTTAGAAAGCATCTTGGAAGTCACCCGGTAAACCTTCAGTTGAATTAGAAATTACCCTGTTAAATGCCTGACCACATGGCAGGCAACAGTTGCTCTTTGGACATGTTTATGAAGGGTGTTTTGACCTTGTGTAGAGTGGTGCTAGTTGTCACTGAGCTGAAACCTCCCTGCCAGTAATTTCTTTTTTTTTTTTAAGATTTTATTTATTTATTTGACAGACAGAGATCACAAGTAGGCAGAGAGGCAGACAGAAAGAGGAAGGGAAGCAGGCTCCCTGCTGAGCAGAGAGCTGGACACAGGGCTGGATCCAGGGACTCTGAGATCATGACCTCAGCTGAAGGCAGAGGCTTAACCCACTGAGCCACCCAGGCACCCCCCACCCCCCCGTCGGTAATTTCAATGAATGAAAATTCCACTCCTAGGTTCAGTTCTTCCTTGTGAACTTAACAGAATAAGTCTTTTTCCTCATTGACCTAATGTCTTTTGTTGGGGCTAGCTGACCTGTCCACGTGATCTTTTCTGTCCTAAAGAAACTTAGCTTAGTCATTCAGATAAAAGAATACTGAAAAGACTATTAATCTCTCCTATTCAGAATTCTCGTGCTCCAACATCTTGCCTATTTAGGCCTCTCTCTCCATCATTTCTTCTTTTCCCTCAGTTCTGTGAGTTACTATGTCTTAGTCTATAGATTTCTTTTCTTTTAATATTTATTTATTTATTTTGAGAGAGAGCGCAAGGGCATGGGAGGGAGGGTTGGAAGGAGAGGGATAGAGAATCTCGAACAGACTTCCCACTGAGAGGGAAGCCCACCTTGCGGCTCAACCCCCAGACCCTGAGATCATGACCTGACCCGAGCCAAAATTGAGAGTCAGAAGCTTAAGTAACTGGGCCATGCAGACACCCTGTAGATCCTGCTGAAATTTGCTAGAATTGAATTTTGTTGTTTGGTACCAATGAACTCAACTATAAAGATCTGTTGTCATTACCATCATCATCATCATCATCTTTGCCAATTACATATAGCTTTGAAAATTAGACACATTTTACATCACACTCTTTAATCTATTAATTTTTATCTTTTAAAAATATTGTTTTGGATTTCTTTCCATTGCAAAATCTGGAGAAATGACTCCTTTCTCCAAATGTTTGACCACTCCAAATGACAACTGTTACTATTAGGGGTAAGGATACTATCATTCAACTAGCAGGGTCGTGGCCACTGCAGAAAGAGGCATGAGAAAAGTAGTGAAAAATGAGGTTTTAACAAATAGAGAAGGTGGATTTGATTTCATTCCTATTTTGGTTGTGATGTATGATTTGATTGTTAGTAAAAAATAATATCTTGGATTTTAGTAGTTAAAATATGGCTTTGTTTTTGTTTTAGGTTTTTCTTTTTTTATATATATATTTTTTATTTATTTGACAGAGAGAAATCACAAGTAGGCAGAGAGGCAGGCAGAGAGAGAGGAGGAAGCAGGCTCCCTGCGGAGTAGAAAGCCGGATGCGGGGCTCGATCCCAGGACCCTGGGATCATGACCTGAGCCGAAGGCAGAGGCTTATAACCCACTGAGCCACCCAGGTGCCCCTGTTTTAGGTTTTTCTTAACTCAAAACACCTCTCTTTAAGTCTCAAATGTTATTTGAGGAACTGATCAGTACATTCATTAAGTGATTCATTCTGGCAATGGACTTGGCAACCAACTTAGATGAACGACCGCTTCAAGTATTTCTTATTATTGCCAGATTGTCTCATCTTCAGAAATACCACATGCTGGCTTACACCTGAGGAAGGACGGTCTTAATTTATATACATCAACAATTTTAATACAGTAACCTTTTCACTATCCACTAAGACATACAAGAAATAGTTAAGCCTGCCTGGCAGGCACATTCAACCTTGCAAGCCTGACTGAGCTCAGCTGGGTTCCAATGAAATGATTCAAAGCAGGAGATGAAAAACAGAAAAAAAAAATGAAGATTTAGTTAGAAACGACATGATCATGAACATTTGGGCACTGCTGAGTATGAACAACCCTTTGATCAGTTTCTTCTTTATTTCCCAAAGAAAGGGCACCTGAAGCATCTGTCTAGCAGTGGATATTTTACCCATCTGGAAGGAGTGAGGAAAAGCTTTGTCATAGCTCTGGTTTTGTTTTGTGTTCCTTAACAAGTTCAGTGATACTTACATGAGTGAAGGAAGTATAATTGACCATACAAATGCTGTTATCAGTACACTAGCTTTTGTCTTTTTTTTTTTTTTTTTTTTTGCTTTTCTCTTTTAATTTTAAGATTGATGTCAATTATATAGCAAACATATTCATTGGGATCATGTATCTTTCATTTTTTCAGTGGACCAACAACCACATATAATTTATTTTATTTTCATTAAATATTTCCAACTGGCCCCAAAACAGGGAGTTGATCATTGTCTTTAAAAAGATTTTCTCGGGGCACCTGGGTGGCTCAGTGGGTTAAGCCACTGCCTTCGGTTCAGGTCATGATCTCAGGGTCCTGGGATCGAGTCCCGCATTGGGCTCTCTGCTTAGCAGGGAGCCTGCTTCCCCCTCTCTCTCTCTGCCTGCCTCTCTGCCTACTTGTGATCTCTCTCTGTCAAATAAATGAATAAAATCTTAAAAAAAAAATTTTCTCCCAGGTTGGTTTATATGCATATACATATAAATACACACAAAACCATACACCTGCACATTATAAGTATAACTGATAGGATGACAGAAGATGCAGCAAATGCTAGCCACTACTCTATCTGTGCAAAGGGGTACAGAAGATTTCTGTATTCTTGAAACTTTTCTGAAGATTTGAAATTGTTCTATTTTTAACTGTTTATTTCCAGCGATGCATTTCAGATGCATGCAGTAACGAAGACTTCATTCCCATTATTTTGTATTAAATCACCCCCAACTGAGGAATTTCAAAACAGTTTACCTCTTTAAAGAAGACACATTTAAGAACAGCCGGAACAATTGTGGCCCTTTGTCTCGACATCGTAATATGAATTTCCTAGGAACAAGGATTTTGTCTCATGTAACTACCGTTTGGCTTGGTTACCCCATGCAAATAGTTGAACATTGATACTTTATTCTAGGAATCATGTTCCTATTTTGTCTCAGGACTGTCATTTATGGGCACTCTTTGTTTGTTTGTTTGTTTTCCCTTTGAGGAAGCGGTTTAGGATCCTGTATTGCATTTAGTTGACATGACACTCAAGACTCCTTCAGTCTGGAAGAATTCCTGCGTCTCTATTTACCTGTCGTGCCATTGATGGTTTTGAAGAATATAGGCCAGTTATTTTAGAGAATGTTTCTCATTTTGGGTTTCTCTGATGTTTCCTCATGATTTGATTCAGGTTATGCATTCCTGACTAAAGAATAACAAAAGTGGGGCACCTGGGTGGCTCAGTGGGTTAAAGCCTCTGCCTTCGGCCCAGGTCATGATCTCAGGGTCCTGGGATCGAGCCCCGCTTCGGGCTCTCTGCTCAGCGGGGAGCCTGCTTCCTCCTCTCTCTCTGCCCGCTTGTGATCTCTCTCTCTGTCAAATAAATAAATAAAATCTTTAAAAAAAAAAAAAGGATAACAAAAGTGATGAGCTCTTCCCCAAATAACAGATCTGGCGGAAATACTGTCTAATACTTGGTTTTATTTTTATTGTTTTCTATTGTGGCGCATAAATTTTCTCCACAAAACCCAGTGGAATTTAAAAAAGTAAACACAAGAGGTGAGCCAGCTGGCACTGGGTATAATGGTGCCTCCTAGGAAATACTCTCAGGGGAAAAGATATTTCACTTGGGTTCTGATTGGTGTATCACTTTCCCCACAGAGAATATTCAAAGTACCTCTCTACCCCAGGAGCACGCCTTTCTCCTAGCAGTGATACAGCATTGATGAAAGGATGCCAAAAGCCTGAACATTGAGACAGCGGATCAGTGTGCTCAGAGCAGAAAGAGATCATGAGGACAGGTCCAGGATAGGGCTGTCAGTGAGCCACACCTTCCCGGAGTGGTAAGTAATAACAGGCAAGCAGATTTTTTGCGTAGCAAAATCTGTTTGAAGCCCGAACAGTGAACAGGAAAATAGGGGTATCATTTCCATTGGACCTGCACTGTCCTGACGACAGGCTGGTGCTTTTGACTTGTGGTATTTTCCCGTCTATGGCATCTGAAGATGAACTAAAGCAGGACAGAGTTGACCTGGGAGTCCAGTTCAACACTGCCCCTTAATGCCAGCTCTTGCTTTAGCTCTGGCTCGAGCCCTAATTCAATTCTAACTTGAATTTCTTCGATTCTTGTCCCTTCTTTTTCTTCTAATGGAAAAAGTCCAAGTGAGTCCCTAATTCCTGATCTCCAGCTCTTTCCCCACTGAGTTCTGCATGATCTGTGAAGTGTTTCCTTTTTCCATCTTAACTCCTTCACGCCCCAAGGCCTCCTTTGCTAAATGTCACCCCTGTCATCACTTCCTCCGGAGCACACTATAGATACCATTTTCCCACCATGCATGGAAAATGGCCCTCATTAATTCCTTAATGAGGTGGTAATCGAAAATACATGATCAGAAAACATACTACTCATCTTCTGTAGTTTGCGGTAAATAGTTCTGCAGTTTGCCAATCCTTTATGTCATCTTCCCCAGACCTCTAGATAAAAGATGTGCTGAAGTTAGATAGGTACCTGAAATAACATAAATTGTCTAGTGCTTGTAATATGCAAAATGGGGTAAATAGAAATCACTGAATAATGTCCTAAATACTATTGAGTTGTGCTACATGTTGCCCTGAAATGTGAATGACATGAAAACAACAACATCAACAACTCCTCTTTATGGTTCGCACGCTTAAAGTAAACTGATAAGAAATTAGAATTATTAAACGTATACAAGACCAAAATAGTTAAGTAACACTATTTCTCTACCATAAGGTAGTCAAGCTTATTGGGGCTGAGACTGTATTATTACTAGTAACATTTATCTTACTCAGTCTCATACAATCCAAGAGACTTTAGACTAAGATCTAGAAAGAGTAATTAAAAGTATTTATGACTTTACAGGAAATGGAAGATTATGATAACTTGAAACCTGCCTCTAAAGAAAGTTGGCAGTATTTATGATATTTGGGTTAAATTTTGGGTTTTATTATTGAAATAAGTGTTGTAATATAGATTTGAGGGCACAGGCTATAGGTAAAGTTTTGTATAATGCCAGAACTTGGGAGGCAGTGTACGTCCTTTTAGAATACCATGAGTAAAAAGTCTTACCATACCCATCCTTGCTTTTAATGTCTTCAACATTTCATGCCAATGCTTTAGAGGGAACAATGACATTAAGGGGGCAGTAGACCCATTATTGATGGCATATAGTGCTATAATGTCCAGGCTGTACACTTGGAATAAGATAAGTGGTGTTGTTACTTTGTTGCCCTACCTGGGTGACCTTGAGGAAGGCATTTAAAAGCACCAAAAGTCAGGTTGCCTTGGTGGCACAGTGGGTTAAGCATCTGACTCTTGGTTTCAGCTCAGGTCCTAATCTGAGGGTGGTGAGATCAAGCCCTGTGTCAGGGTCTGCATTCAGCTCAGAGTCTGCTTGAAATTCTCTCTCCCTCTGCCCCTCTCTCCTCTTGCTCTCTCTTTCTCTCAAACAAATAAATAAATAAATCTTAAAAAAAAAAAAAAAGCACTGAAAGTCTGTCCTAAAATATCCTCAGCTCTAACCTAAGGAAGTTGGGCCAAGAACACAGGCTATGATATAATAAGATTCAAGGAGGCACTGTGCAGAAGCAATTGCACATGTCCTCTTCCTCAGACTGTCTTGTTGAGAAATTGGTTATAGAGTAACAGTGGAGGAGTGATTTTCCTATTGAATGATTATCATCTGAGTCACCTAATTTCTTGAATTCAGCCATTTTGTCAGAAATTCAGCCATTTTGTCAGAAATTCTGCCATATACATACACCACTCCTCCTCCTCCTACTGAATACCACTAATAATAAAAATAAACAATAAAAATTGCAAATATCACAACTTATAAACTAAAAGTGGAGCAATTACTCCTCAAAGACACTTTCTATTTAATCCTACAATTCTGAGGCAAATTTGTTCTTTCCATCTATCATATTCTGCAAGGCTAATATGTTTAAAAAGGGTCAGTGCCTGAGAATATTAAGTGATATTTATATCAGCTCTGAGCACGTTCCTGCCATTTGGGGGAGGTAATTATGCACATCATGTCAGTGGTGATAGTGACAAAACTTGGGCACATTTCAAATAATTGTATCAAAGACTCATTCTGATACCTTATGAAGCCATATTTTTCATTTTGGGCTGTTCAATCAGGAAAAAAACATTATACATAGTGTGGACTTGCTTTATCATCTGCAGATTGGTCCTATAATGGAAATCTCAAGTGCTACTCATGTGAGAAATGTGGCCCAGCTGGAAAGGGCAAGGAGGACACAAAAAGAAAGTGAAAATAACGTAAATGATTAATAAGTGAATCTAGGTGACTTTGAATCAGAATCACTGACATTAGAACTTTACTCTCTGCTCCTATTTCATGGTATTGCTGCCCATTCTGAACACAGTTTCTCTATCGTTCTCTTAGGTGAATTTCTTGAAATTAACAGAGATAGCCTGGCATAAAGATTCATCTAAAAAAGAAATCTAATACTTAAAAATATCAGTGTATGTCTTAATTTTGTTATAACAAAATTACCACAAAGAGCATGGGACTTTCTCCCTGTGTGCCTGTCTGTGTCCAAACTTTGCTTTCCTATAAGGAAAATCTATATGAGTATAGATACAGATCATATAGATCAGTGGTCCTCTGGACTCTAGTATGACCTCATCCTGATGTTAACTGATTACATCTGTGCAATGATCCTATTTCCATATAAGGTCAAGTTCTGAGATACTGGGGTTTAGGACTAGAACATACAAATTTTAGGGAGTGGGACACAATTCAACCCCAACAATTACATATTAGAAAATGATGACAACTTTGGCCACCTCTTTTGCTGTCTCTCCTCTCCAGGATGTAGTGTCACCTCACATTGCTGATTGTACTGTTTACTTTTGCTCTCTAAGATTTTCTGTTTTGCCTTATTGTTGTTACTAATCTCCAGTATCTGGTACAGTTGCTGATATATAGTATACTTGTGAAATTGAACTGAAATAGTTTATGTTATTGAAATGTATTTATTTCCTCTTTTTCTCTCTGTTTCAAAGACCATCTCACCTTGTCCCTGGTCTATTAATCCTTTGCCCCTCTTCCATGAGTCTTATTACCATGCTGGTAAATGAAAAATCTATATTGTTGGCAGAACCAGCATCTAAATATTCAAAAGTCTGGGCAATTTTTAAAAAGCATATGAACTCGTTCCTATTTTATATAATCCCCATTTCCCTAAACATTTATAAATCAAGACTAAATATTCCCTCTGACATAAGTAATTCCATGACCACATTGATCATAGTGAATAGACTTATACTTTACTTTAAAGGATTTTAAGTCTGAAATAGGTTTTTCTTTTAACCTTGTGATTTAGAGCAAGAAATTTTGTAGACCATTAGTTCTTAATGGATTCTTGTTGTCAATCACTCATTTAGTGTGAAATAGCATGGAAATAATTGCAACCCTTATCTGGCTGTAAGGACCAGTAATTTATATGACTCTCAATTTGAAATCAATATACTATTGATGCTTTGCAATGTAATGGTTTGTAGAGATCCTAAACTGGAAGGTTAAATGTAAAATCCATTGATAGGACAATGAACTGAAGTCGCCCTTTATTTATTGAGGTGCTCAAAGGAATAAATGAGAATTCACTCTTCAAAAAAATGTCTTGATATTGTGGTCAATAATGTTTTCCAATTATATAATTTCAAATGGTCAAGGCAGTGTCAGGATACTTCTGAATGAAATGAGGCTGCTCTGTTTGCTTTCCAAATGACTATACTGCCTGCAGCCAGTCCGTGGTGATTCGGACTTGTCTTGGCAGCAAACCAATGAGCCCATGAACACCTCAGTGTGGGACACACAGCTTGGGTGCATGCCCGTTCTGTCAGATCCCTCGTGAGACCAATACCAATGAATACCCTTTTTCATTTCTGCAGCAGCTTTTATCCAAGAAATCTAGAAAGGATAAGGATTTCAACAAATGTACTAAAAGAAAGTGAGTGCCACTGTTTATGCTCTTAGAGAGAGCGAATACAAAACTCAAGGATTTTCTCTAATTCCTGATTATTTCATATTTCATTTATATGTCAGCTACTTCCTAAGAATCTCCTGTGGTTGAAATACAGACACAACAACCCTTTCCTCATTAATACCTTGGATACCCTATACCTATATAAATACACAAATCTAAAACAAAACAAAAACTGAACAGAGCTAGTGGTAAATTGTAAAATTTCAATAGAGTAATCTTAGATTTACACTAAGCCCTAATCCATTTCTGACTTTGGAGCTCAGACTCAGCTTGTCTGACATTTATTCATGATTTGTCATGTTTTGTTTGTTGCACATATAGTTCATAGTATTTCCAGTTCTGTAGAAGATACAGTTCCATGTTATTTATATATGAACCTCAAAGTCCTCATATTTACTATGTAATCAGTCTTTCTTACTCTATGGGGTTGTTTGAGGACAAAACAGAAAAATGTACAAAAAATATCCATGTCTATCAATTAATAGGTACTTAATACATTGTTGCCAAATCCAGTTACCATTTTCTGGGTACTGAAGATAAAATATATCTGCACTAAAGTTAAAAATATATTATTATTTTATTTTCTGAGAAACTATCTATATGCTTCCCATTTACTTGGACAAAATTGTTTAAACAAATAAAGGACAGTGATTTTAGCGTATTACTTTATAAATAGTAATCATTTATTATTACATGAATTATCTTCTTCAGCCCTTTAATGGAAATGAAATCTAGAAAGCAAGCAAGATTCAGTTGTCATTCCTTCTCCCTGGTTTTCTGGTTTATTAAAACTGGCATTCCGAATTGTTCCCTGATCCATCGAAGCAAAATTATTTGAAATATTTTTTGTTATTTTCTCCCAAATTTATAATTTACATTGTTCTATCATATATCTTGGGGGAATTAAGAAATGGATGATATAATCTGGGGTTGTGAATCTGAATCTTTCTCTTGCTTATGGTCATTCATATTTAATATTCTCTTCTGACATGTAGTATTATCAACAAAGTCAAAAACATTAAATCTGAAAGAGACTTAAGAAATCCTATGTAGGGGTGCCTGGGTGGCTCAGTGGGTTAAAGCCTCTGTCGTTGGCTCAGGTCATAATCCCAGGGTCCTGGGATTGAGCCCCACATTGGGCTCTCTGCTCAGCAGGGAGCCTGCTTCCTCCTCTCTCTGCCTGCCTCTCTGCCTACTTGTGATCTCGATCTGTCAAATAAATAAATAAAATCTTAAAAAAAAAAAAAAGAAATCCTATGTATAACTCACCTCATTAAAAGGTAGCAAATCAGGATCAAGAGGGGTGAAATGATTATTATAAGATTACAAACAGCAAAGTCATGTATGGAATCCATTCCTAAGTTCAAGTCCATTTTCTCCTTCTGTTTGCTAAATTGTTCTGTAGTTTTCAAATATGAAGGATAGTTTAAACAGAGTTCTCCTAAACTCATCTAAACACTATCTTATTTCTTCAAGCAAATTATAGACTTCCAACTTATATTTTTCTTATTTACACACAAAAAATTCATAGGCCTCTTGTTAACCTTGAGGAAAGAGAAAGAAATCATGAGATGCTGTCTTTGCGCTTGAACAGAGACAAGGCAGGTGCATAAATAATGATAATTGCTGGAGATAAATGCTATGTAATAAAGGCAACTCCAGCATACTTTGAAAGGAACAAAAGTTATATGTGAAATAATAAAGGAAAACATAAGAACCATCCTGTAAAGTTCTCCAATAGAATGAATTTGGGTTTAGTCAATCTCTTGAAATGGAGTTGGAAATGCATTAAGAGGAAAGGAGCTAGTGTAGGAGCTCTCAAAAGTTTAAATTGTGGGGTGCCTGGGTGGCTCAGTTGGTTAAGCGCCCAACGCTTGATTTCTGCTCAGGCTGTGATCTCAGGATTGTGAGAACCAGCCCTGCATTGGGCTCTGTGCTCAGCAGGGAGTCTGCCTGTCCCTCTCCCTCTGCCGCACCCCACACTCCTTGGCTCTCTCTCTCTCACAAATAAGTAAATAAATCAAATCTTAAACAACAAAAAGAAAGTTTAAATTGTGACTCATGGTAATAAGTTCATTTTATATTGTGATCCAAGAACACATACGTTTGTATATATATCTGAAAGAAGTTTCCTACACTTTTTATCCTAATTAAATACAGTACACTCTGATCTCTTCCATTTCATTCCAGTGACCTGACTGTGAGCAATAACATTGATTTCACAACTTGCAGTCTGAGATATACTGAACTAACATGTATTGAACATCTGTTACATATCTGCCCTTTGGCTAGGCATTTCACACATGCTACCTCACTTAATTTTCTCAGGATTTTGTAAGGTAAATATTAACACATCTTTTTAGAAATGAAGCTGAGTTACCTCCTCAGGGTATTCTGTGGCAGAACTGAAATCCAAAGCTGCCCTGTCTGAATGCAGTTTCTGTGCCGAGAAAGGGGATCAGCCTCTGGCCCTTTAAGCACTCCTGCAAACCTGTTTCTACCCCATCGACCTACACCTTCTGTTGGAGAGGATGAAGAGCACCGCAAGCAAGGCAAACTGGCACCAAGGCTCAAAAGAGTCTTGCAAAGGGCAGGCAAGATGTGAGAAGTAAAGAACAAGCTTGACCTGAATTCCTTGCAGTCAGGCCCTTTGGACTTACACTGACCAAGGGTAAGTGTAAGCATAAGACCTTTTCTTATGCTTATTAATGCTGAAGACTTCTTTTGTATTATGTATCTTGGTTCTTTTCACGTTTACTACAGGGCCCTCTGTGCTCTCTACTCCAGTGATTACAAGATTTCAGCATCTGTAAGATTTATTTATAATTAACCTCAAGCTAACAGCATTCCCCACTCTCCCAAAAAGAAAAAGTCAGGCACAGGTGCTTAGGAGCCAGGCAGACCAGAGTCCAGATCCTAAAATTAAGACATATGGGTTGTGTGATCTTGTGTGATCTTGGTTACATCATTCCATCATTCTGAACTTTCATGTCCTTACATGTGTACCAACCTTGGGAATTACTCTCAAAAATTGAAATTAGAATACAAACAGGCTAGCACAGAGTGAATACTCTTTCTGGGACTGTGCTGGAGGACAGCCCCCTTGTCTGTGCACCGAATAGGCTTCGGAGTGGGGGGCGGGCATGAGAACCTCCACAGCTCACCATGAAGATATTCTCCAGGCCTGCGGGGGCCATCCCTACTCTTTCCTGCTGGTCATTTATTTGTGGAGACACAAACGAGGGTCAAAGATAGCTCTGACTTTCAGCTCTGCTGACAAGGTGCTACCTGGTTGCAGATTCCATGAGGAGAGAAACTGTACCCACCTTGACCCTCTCATGTCACCAGTGTGGTGGCTAGTGAGCTCAAACATTATTTTTAGAATGACTGAAAGAAGGCTTTTAGTTACTTTCTCACTGCACTTCAGAATGCCTGAGACTCAGAACAAACCTCCTTAATAGTAGCTAACATTTCTTGAACTCTCCCTCTGGTCCAAGTAGGTGTATTATTTCATTTATTCCTGACCACAACCCAGTCAGACAAGTGCTATCATTACTCGCATTTCTTCACAGATAAAGAAAGTAGAGATTTAAGCAACTTGCCTTTGACCACATAGCTAAGACTTGCCCCAAGCTTAGTTTTTATCCTTGGGAGTCTGGCTTTAGTGACCACACCTGTAATCATTAAACTGTACCAATGTCTTTAGAGAGATCCTGTAAAAATAAGTAGTATCAGAGGCAGGCATATAAGCACAATAGGATTCAGTAGCAATCGTATTCCTGTCACTTTAGCTGGGACTCACAAACACACAATGAATCCTAAGGTCCTGGGATAGGGGAAAAGCGTATCATGGTGCCAAGGGTTGAAGAAGAAGTGAGTTTTAATATAACGTTATCTTGTCCAGGTATAAGTCAAAGGAAACTAGATCAACAGAAGCAACCACAAAATGGCAACCCATCCTTTGGATGCTCTTGTGAAAGAAATGGATTGTGTTTAATCTAATTGGCTGGAAAAATAAATTTTAAAGGAGCAGCATTTCAATGAGGAAGATTTGTGTATGAAGAGGTGATAGAAGGAAAGTCTAAGAAACAGAAGCAACTGTGAAAATGAGGCAAGCAGAGAGGGGTTTTCTTATTAGTCATTCAAATATTTTAAGAGTTGACAGTTAACTAAGTTCTTCCCATTTATATTATCCCAGAATATACTTCACAGAATAGTCTATAATTACATAAATCATTCTTCATATGATCACTCTGGGTTGGTAGTTGTTAACATTATCTGTTACTTTCTCCTTGATTTGTCACAGTGACACATTGTGATATGTATTATCCCCATTGAAGAGAGGAGGACACTGAGGCTTATTGAGGTGAAGCAACTTGTCTGGTGAAAGTCACTTAGGTACACATGAGGTTAGGATATTAATGGATGGGTTTGAGCCATATGAAATTGTCAATATTTGACCTCCTTTGATTTAATGAAAAAAAATAGTTTCATATAGTTCTACCTTATAAATATGATTTTAAATTTCCTGATATTAATAGCTGTGTTAAATGGCCTCACTTGAAGGAAAAGAGAATGGGATTTCAGAATCACCGGAAAAAGCATCAAATTCATTTTAATTTTTCTGATTCTTCTATGTGTCTCTTCTCCCATTTTCTCTTGAGAAATTTGACTTAGATGCTGACAAGATGTCAGAAGCTCAGGGAAAATCTGATCCTAAAATTGGTCTCTTTTCTTTTGATCTCTGCAGTAGTTTTCCACAAGATGCTTATTGACTGGAATATGAAAAGAATATCCCCCCCTCTTTTTAAATGGGAAAATGCTGAAATTATCCACAATTTCTTTCTTTCTTTCTTTCTTTCTTTGGTAAATGGTTGTGAAAGTGCTATTTTTCTAATGTGTTTCCTTATGACCAACTTCTGTTCTTGCACACTATAATTTGCATAACTTTAGGAGTCAGAAAGACCCTGAAAATTTATTTATGACTCATAATTACAGAATTTGCAGAGGCACTATGATTTGTCAGTTTCAAGGCAATCTAGATTTTTTAAAAAATTACTTAAATAATTTCAATTCTAGATTCTACTCTCATTTTTGCTTCCCTCAGAAAATTTTCTAGACGCTCTTGTGCACTTAATTTTATCCTTATATAACCAGCAGTGCTTATAATTTATCTATTTTAGAAACTGTTCCTATTGTATAGTACATAATTTATGCATAAAGATAAATTGGTAAGATGTTAAAAAGAATAGTGTAATTATTCAAGATGTATTGATCTAACTAAACTTTCAATGAGCTCATCTTTGCTTGAAAAACACAAGGAAAAAAGTGGATAGAGTTGTAGAAAATTTTTATAGTTTAAAAATAAATGATTCCACTAGGTGGCACTGTTGATTTATCTACTTGTGTGTAACACACATTTTTATCTTCCTGAAAGCTGTAAGAGTAGGTGAGATTCCCCACCCCCCCTTTTTTAATCTAATGAAAATTCCTGCATAGGAAAAAGCTGATTTGGGCAATTCTGTACTTGAAAAATGGGTGCTTCTTGCCATTAGAAACCTTATAAATAAGCCTCTACCAAATAGGTTAGTTCTTTTGGCATACAAACAAGAAGGTTGATGACATATGTAACTTCCATCTGGATTCAATAGGTTTAGAAGCAAACTGTTTTTATCACATCTATCTCTCACTGTTCAGGGATTGTTTTAAATAGGACTTTTGTCATTGAAATATCTTTCTCCTTATCATCTGCTTTCTTTGGTAATCAGAGACTTTGGTGCCCAATCCAGATACTCAATGGCTCTGTAATCTATATTGGAGAGACCTGATTTACCATAGACTCCCAGTGTCTCCACACATTTTTTTTTTTCTGGGTATTCCAAGAATGCAGGGCCTTGACTTACCTGGGCCATCTCTCAGGGTTGTGTTTGCAGGGAACAACCTTGGGGGAGGTGGTAATGTCTCCCTCTAGAAAACAGTAGGTTTGCTTTCATTTACTGTAAAAGTGATGATTCCCCCAACCTCAGTGTTCCTTCTCTATAATGCGAGTATCCACTGTAGCTCTATGGCATTGCCCCCAGGGGGTCTGGAGAACATATGGAATTTATGCATCCTGGCACCTTGCCAGGAGTATTAAAATCTTTTGTCTCAGATCCAGGGGTCTCTCCCTCTCCCTCTCTCTCTCTCTCTCTCTCTCTTTATTGGTTTATTTTTGTTGTTTCTTTTCCTGCCAGCACTCATGAAACAGTAAATCCCAGATCCTACACGTTTCTGACAGTATATTCTTTGTTCTCCATCCTCCTTAGAGTACAATAGATTTTGCTTCAGAATCAAATCTGATTCAGATTGGAATTAAATCTGATTCATATGACTAAAAAGTCATCTGGTGGAGTCCAGCTTTCTAATCTAATAAACGAAGACTTTCTGCAATTTCTCTGAGTAGTAAATTGCCTGTTCTCAGGTTTAACCCTTCAATGGCAAGGATTCAGTATGCACGAAATAGCTTATTCCAACTTGGAATAGCTCTATTAAAAAGCCACTCCTTGTGCTGAGCCTAATTCTTTTACTGATGCCTTTCTCCCAAAAGAACTAGTTCTGTCTTTGAAAGTGAATTCAGGTATCTGTGGTCATTTTTCGTGTGAGAACACAATCGTCTCTCTTGTCCAGGCTATTTGGTTCCTGTTATTTTGACTATTTCTAATATCTGATGGTTCTAAATTCTCTTCTTATTGTGGTTATTCTCCATTTTTATATTTTTTCTCTGTTTCAATTTTTCTTTTAAATAAAGTCCTCAAAAGTGGCAAAAATACACATTTTAGGTGAGTTCTGATTCTTCTTCACCCCAAGCATCTCTCCTTGTTCTTTTTTCCTTCTGACCAAAGTAAGTAAGTAGATGGCTTATTTTAATTCATCTTTGAATCATGGGTGCCAAGCATAATACCTAACACTTGATGTGTTCTCATAAGTAATTAATGAATAAATGACCTGTGTAGATTGACTATCATCACGGCTACCTTTCTGGTTTCTAGTTTTGTGGCCCGACATTTGTATTTGATGAACATCATTACTCTCTTAAGTTCTATCAAGGGAATGGGAAGGTAAAAAAAAATAAACTCATATCCTGCCTCTGCTACTTACTAGATGTGTGACATTAGGTATGTTATCGTTCACCTGCTTTAATTGCCTCATCTGGAAAATGGCAAATAAAGGACGTCTACTCATAAGGTTTTGTGAAGATTAAAAGCATTGGAATAAACCATGTAAAATGTGCAAACATGTGCATGACATAGGGTGGGACTGTGTATGTGTTGATTACATAATTATAAGTTGCCACGGAAGCAAACAATGTCTCATGGATGTCTACATGTGGGAGAAACAATGTGAAAAATAGTATGTGCTTGTCCAAAACAAGATAAACCCAGCTGGGTAAGGCTTCACAGAAGACCTACCATTTTAGAAGTGCTGATAGAAGGGAAAAGGATTCCCAGTGACCTAACTGAGCACAGCTCTAGAGTTAGGAAACTCTTTTTCTTCTCTACTGCTATTATCAATTAACATAATATAGGAAATGTATACTGTCAAGAAATATTAAAAGAAAAGCCAAAAATATTACTGCTCACAGATGGAAAACTATCATTTGTATAACACTTCACAGTTTATAAAACAGCTTTACCACATCATCTCATTTGATTCTCAAAACAAACAAAAGCGAAAGAACTAATCAATACCCTTTGTAAGGTAAGCTCTATTCTCCTCCTTTATGAGAAATAATAGAGTTCAATGAAATTGCTTAAGAAACAATGATATTTCTATTAGCCAGATAGAAAGATAAATAGTACAGTATAAACCAATATCCATTTACAACGGTAGAGTCACTAGACAATGGTGGACAATGGAATGTGCCAGCCTTTCACACATAGAAGCCCAACAAAGATAGAAAACAAAACTAAGAACATTTGAATAAATATTGAAACAATTCTAATTGCTGCATGGGAAGAATAGAAGTAAATGCTAGAAATGGCATTTTTTTTTTGCCCTACACAAATTTACACATTTAGTGCAATGCCAGTAGAAACATCAATGGTACTTCTGTTTCTATATTTGTGTTAGTTCTACATTGTTAAGTACAGTGACTTTTTCTGGAATCATTCTGTCAACAGATATTGAGAACCTATTATTGCCAAGCACTCTACTAAATACTGGGAAGTAGCTACAAAGAAGGCAAGGTCCTGGGTGCCTGGGTGGCTCAGTAGGTTAAGCCTCTGCCTTTGGCTCAGTCATGATCTCAGGGTTCTGGGATCGAGCCCCGCATCAGGCTCTCTGCTAGGCAGGGAGCCTGGAGCCTGCTTCGCCCTCTCCCTCTGCCTGCCTCTCTGCCTACTTGTGATCTCTCTCTATTTCTCTCTCTCTCTGTCAAATAAATAAATAAATGAATAAATAAATCTTAAAAAAAAGCAGAGTCCTTATTCTCAAGGAACTCACGTTTAGTAGAGGAAGACAAAAGCTAACAAGTAAGCAATAAATTAGTTAATATCAGGTATTGATCAATACTATGTAGATTATAAAATATGAAAGAGAATAATTGAAGGAGATTTGCTTTATTCACAGCAACTGGTGAAGGTCTTTATAAGGAAGTGATATTTGAGTTAAAACATGATAAAAAGGGAGAAGAATTATAGAATTCAGAGAAAGGAGTGTTCTAAGAAAAAGGAACAGCAAATACAAATACTAGGTAATAGAAATAATACAGTGTTTAAGGAAACAAAACTTTTAAATATGAATTAAGTTATTATAAATAAGGGTAGAGCAGAGGCAGATGATGTTGGGGAGAAAGTTAGATTATTAAGACCCTTTGGAGACCAAATGAAGAATAGTTTAGATGTTTTAAAGTATTTTTTTGTTTTGTTTTGTTTTTGTTTTTGTTTTTTTAAATTTGGGTATAATGTGGTTTGGTTCACTCTGATTTCTACGTGAAGGATGGAGTTTGGGAAGTGAATGGAAAAGATGACTCCGGTTTTAGGAATTGTAACAGTGAGGAGATTAGGGTTATATGGTGGAAGAAAAACTGATCAGCCATATACATGGGAAGAGATGAGATAAAAAGGGAAGATTCAAGAAAGCTATAGGTTTTTGTTCTGCCTAATTGCAAAGAACGCAGTACCGTTTTTTCAGAGAAATCTGGCGATGGCTTCAGAGGGGAAAATACAAAGCGATCTTGAACAGAGCCAAGTAGGAATGTTGTATTGACCACTGGATATACCAGTAGAGAACTCAGAAGAGACATCTGGTCTGGAGACATACATTTCAGGGCTGATAGAATATTGATGATATTGGAAATAGTTGAAAATTATGAACTTCCCCAGGAAGAGAGAATGACTAGAGAAGAAAAAAAGTGTATGTGATCAAATCTCGTAGTACTGGTATTAGAATTATTCAAGAAGAAGAACCAGTAAAAGACAACAAGAAGATAGAACCAACAAAGGAGGATGTGGCCAGTTTAACTAAGGTTAATACCAGAAGCCTAGCTGAATGCTCAACCAAACCAAATGCTGCTCAGGGTTTATGTACAATGAGGACAAGAATTAACCACAGAACCTGATATAAGACCCAATATATGATACCCTGATGTATGACATAAAGTTCTTTGTGACTCAGTATCTTAATTTTGAATGAAATATATTAGCAAGTACATTGAGTTCCTTAATATGTAATTGTTTTGGTTTTAACTTACCTACTGTACTGATTCCCAAGTATTTTGTAATTAACAACTTTTCTAATTTTCCATTTTGTGAAGAACAAGATCTCACGTTTGTCATTCTTCATCTCTAATGTGTCTTTGATTTAAAATGCACTGTTATGGGGTGACTGGGTGGCTCAGTTGGTTAAGCATCTGCCTTCAACTCAGGTCATGATCCCAAGGTCCTGGGATCCAGCCCTGCATCAGGCTCCCTGCTAGGCAGGAAGCCTGCTCTTCCTCTGGTGGCTGCTCCTCCTGCTTATGCTCTCTCTCTCTCTCTTTTTCTCTCTGTCAAATAAATAAATAAATAAAATCTTAATGGGGTGCTTGGATGGCTCAGTCATTAAGTATCTGCCTTTGGCTCAGGTCATGATCCCAGGTCCTGGGATCAAGTCCTGCATTAGGCTCCTGGATCGGCTGGAAATCTGCTTCTCCCTCTCCCACTCTTTCTGCCTATGTTCCCTCTCTCACTGTGTCTCTCTTTGTCAAATAAATAAATAAAATCTTAAAAAAAAACCTTTAATAAAGACAAAAAATAAAATGTAGTGTTACTGGATCATAAAGAATAACCTAAATATATTTTCAATTCAAACTGAAACATCCTTGCCAAGCTGTTTATGCTTTAGTACATTTTCTCATCTGCCATTTTTTTTCTGTCTCTGCATTTCCTCCCTCTTCCATTTTTCCTTTTTTTTTTAAAGGTGTTCTCTTGTAACATTTTTTTCATTGAATATTTTTTAGTTTCCACTTTCTGAAAGCATTGGGGAAACCAAACCAAACCAAGCGCATACACACACACACACAGACACTACTGAAGAAGCATTCTGAACAAATTGGAAATATTTTGAACTGAATCTGCGTGGTCAGTAAATGAAGTGATACTTTTGTAAGAGAAAAGTTTTAAATATAGGCAGGTACTTCAGAGAAAAGAAGTCACTTTCCCTCTATCCCCACCCCACCCTGGCCATTTCTAGAACACATATTTGGGGAATATGTGTTTTCTAATTCAATTATCCTTCAAAATTCAGGTAATGTTATGAATAGATATTTAGAAACTCCAAGATAATCAAGGTCCAAAAATAATGTGAGGGTTTAGAAACTGATGAGTCTCCTGGACTATACACTAATGAAACATTTTCACATCTGAGAGCAGAGTGTCTGTGCTGTCCAGGACTCTCTAGGCTCTCTTCAACATGGGGATCTTTTCTTTGCTTCTTCTCATGATTGGTTTCTATTGCTTTTGCCATGGCTCTTAAAAATAATATATCCTTTTATTGTTTGATTTCATGCTCTTAAAGGAAAGCAGAGAGAAGTCCCACTTCATCCACCTATGTTCTTTTTATCATAAATCTCCACTAATTTTTTGGCAATGTCAGGACAGAAGAAAATTTCATGTTCTACCAGTGAACCACAAGAGAGTGACTTGTGAACTTCACTAAGTCTCTGATATCTACCTCCTTCCCTATAAAGTTGAATAATGGTGATACCTACTTATTATTCCTCAAGGCTTTGGTGAGAATCGATGGATATAGTGAATGTGAAAATGCTTCACACAAGGGAGAATAGGATGAATGTTAGTTACATGCATCATATTTAGTATCTCAGCTTTATAGATAAAAAGGCTTAACACAAGGGAAATATTGACTTCATCGAGTTATTTTCTGCAATGTTATCATAGTCACATCATTTGTTTCATGCATTCAGAATATATTTGAATAAAAATGCAAATGGATATCATGTTACAGATCCCTAATACTCTAGATCAGTGATATTGAACTTTATGATGAACAACAATTTTCTGAGATCTTTGTTAAAAACAGGTTCTTAAATACAACCTGCAAAGATTTTTAATTTAGTATCCAGACAGAGTCAAGGAAAATGCATTTTTAACAAGATCCACGGGTGATTCTAATGCAGGTCACCTGGAACCTCCCTTTGACCACATATTGCTGAAGTTTTGATCTATGGAAATCTGCCAGTGTTGTTCCAAAGGTCCACAAGGTCTGGACTCAGCGGGCCAGAATTTAGAACCTTGTTTGGTCCTTTTCTAACTGAATGACAAAGGCCGACTGCTGAACCTCTTTGAGCCTCTGTGTCTCTATTAGCTTTCTCTGGTCACTATAACAGATTATTGCAAATTGGATGATTTAGAACAACAGAAAGTTACTCTTTCATAATTCTTGAGGCTACAAGTGTGAAATCAAAGTGTCAGCAGGGCCATGCTCCCTCAGAGGACTCCCTGGAAAAGTCCTTCCTTATATCTTCCAGTTCCTGGTAGCTTTGGGAAATCCTTGATATTCTTGGGCTGGTAACTACTTCACTCCAATCTCTGCTTCCATTTTCACTTGGTGTTCTCTGTTCCTCTATATGTCCTCTCCTCTTCTACGAATCCAGTGATCAGATTCAGGGTACACCCCAATTCGGTATGACCTCATCTTGATTTCACTGCAACTGCAAAGACTTTATCTCCCAAAATGGTACATCGTGAGTTTCTGGGTGGACGTGAATATTGAGGAGACGCTATTAGACCCCCTATAGTGTCCCTACATTAAGAAGATTCATTATGATAACATTTGGAAGAAACTAGTTTACACATAGTAGTGTATGTTTGGGAAATAATAGTTTCTCTTCTTTCTTCATAGTATGGTTTAAAGACTAGGTCTTAAACACAAGTCTAAAGACTAAGACTAAGTACATTAAATTGGCCTTGAGAATATTTGAAAAATACAAATTCCAGACTGCTCACTGTAGGTAATTGTTATTCAGTAAGTCAGGGATGAGGCCCAAGAAACTGTATTATTAAAAGTTTACCCAAGGGATTGTGATGTACACTCTGTCTTTGAAACAACATTCTTTGATTAAGAATTTATTACTTCATTTATAGAACTGGAACTCAAGGGTACATCATTTACATAAAATTTGCATGCTGTAAAAATATATACTTCTTGTAGCATACATTTATTTACAAATAATAATGCTAAACTTAAACCAAAATTTCAAAGTCAATGCAAAGGCCTTATTTGGGAGTTACATTTTACCTTTCTGAGTCCAGTTTCAAATCTCAAGGAAAGCTTTTCTTTTGTCTATTATGGGTTTAAATAGATTTAAATATTATTTGAAGACAATTATAATATGGACCAAATATTGTTAGACATATTCTCCCAACCTATTATTTTCTTCACATTCTGGCTATTTTGTGGTTGACTTTATAAAGTTTCTCATTCATTTCTTCCACTTCCCTTGTAAAAAAGTCATTTCTTGTTACTGTTGATTATCTTCTTTAGAGTTTCAGTAGTTTACAATTTATCTTTCTCTGGAAATTCTCCATGCGATTTTAAACCCAACACAAATTTTCTTCTTACAGGAGGACAAGGAGCACAGTGGTTTCCTCACAGCTTAGTGGGACGATTGACATCAGGAGTCTTCAGTTTTACAGGCAGTGAAAATCATAGTGGCAGTGAAATTACTGTGAATGAAATTCACTTTGCTGATTATAATACTCATCCACTCCTGGGGTGCCCTGTTCTATTGTCACCATTCATTGTCACACCTACTTCGAAAGGAATGTAAGGTGGTTTTGTCAAAAGATAAAATTAGTCTCATAAGAATTCCCATCTTTAAAACACTTAGAACTTAAAAAAGAATATTCAGCTACCTTTTCTGTCACCATTGTGTATTAGCTTTGGCAACTGGATCTGATGCATTAGAACAGGATGTGGATATCTGCTCCTCAGCAAGACAGGACACATTTCACTCGAAGATTCCACTAGATTCTTTATGCTGAACTCAGGGAGATAAGCTAACTTTCTCTGAGTTGCCAAGGGCAACTTGATTGCACATGAAATTAGGAGCTACTCTGAGAAAATAATGTCTAGACACATTCTTATATTTCATTTCAGGGAAATATTCACCTAATATCTGTTATCTCCTACTGTCAAAACACTGCTGATGAATACTGCCTGTCCCTTGAATCACCTATCTGAGCTCTATGAAAGAGTGAGCATAATAGAAGTGATAATATTTTCATGTAGCAAGAAACTTCATTTCAGCATAGAACTGTCAAGGAGCACTAATACATTTGACTTCTCATATATATATTTTTTTTTATATTTGAAATTGTTGACACATGTTCAGGCTATGCCTCTCCACTTATTCCTTCAGAAATGTCATTCCATTGAAGATTTCCTCTGCCTCTCCCTCCTACTTCTGTTGTATATTCAATTCTTTGAGTTACAATTGTGACTTTTTTCCATAGTGGATAGCAATTTATGCCACTTATTATTTTCTCTATACTTAATTATGAAGAATCATAGTTAAAATATGAATATTCATGTATGTAAGTGTGACTACGACTTTGCGAAAGTAAAAGGGAAATAGGATGGTGAGGCCCCCAGGCAGGCGTTTTTTTTTTTTTTTCTTTTTTAAGATTTTATTTATTTATTTGACAGAGAGAGATCACAAGTAAGCAGAGAGGCAGGCGGAGAGAGAGAGAGAGGAGGAAGCAGGCTCCCTGCCAAGCAGAGAGCCCAATGCGGGACTCGATTGCAGGACCCTGAGATCATGACCTGAGCTGAAAGCAGAGGGTCAACACACTGAGCCACCCAGGCACCCCCAGGCAGGCATTTTTATGTAGCTGTATCTTGGCAGTTACCAACTTTTGGCATGGAGGTCTAGAGTCACTTACCCTCAGACTAAGTCAGAAACTAAAGATGACTCAATAAAACAAAACTTACAAAAGACAGATGTATAAACCACATATTTTATGATAAACAGTTGATAAGAAATCCTAGTACTTATGCAAATTCTTTGGGATATAATCCAAAGTCACCTACTGGAAAGTCTACACCAGAAATCTCTGGAAATTGGTAAGTGAGCCCGAGTTGGAGCAAGGGAGCAGATTGGAAGTGGATGACATTATCTGCTCCACTGGGGGTTCTCTTACCAACCACATGAGTATGATTAAGAGAGTACTTTTCCCATGAGCAGATTGGAAATACACTGGACATCATCTTTTTATGGCTCCTTTTTGAACTATTCTTTTCTTTGGACTTTGGATGGACAGACCACCTTTCTAAACTTAATAATTTATTTATCAGATCCCCCAGGACATGTTAAAGTTTGACTTTATGTGTCATGAGACCTTCACTAGATTTCTAGAACCTGGCTTCCTGTATTGGGTCTTAGAGACATTTGAATGGTTTTTTGTTTTGTGGGGTTTTTTATTGTTGTTGTTGTTGTTGTTTTGTTTTGTTTTAAGATGGTGTTTGTGGTTATAGTGGGTTTCATGTGTTACATGCAACCTGCTGCCAATTCAAAAACTTTAGCTTATTTCAAGTTCTAGTGTCATGTGATGGGAGTCCCCTTTGTGCTTATTCAATCTCATGTGACTGTCCCATGTTGCTTTCACATTCCCAGTCTATGAGTAGTAGAACCTTATAATTATCAATGGGCTAAAGAGGATGAGGCCTTGCCTATTAAACATACCCAATACCTGCTCATAGAGAATACCTGCTTCAATGAGATACAAACTATTCATTTTAACTTTGAAAGCAGCATAATTGCTATAACAGTGGTATGGAGCATGGCTAAAAGAACTAGGAGTGGCAAACTCTTCCTCAGTATCTGGGACAAAGGAAATGAGGAAGGGATGCAGAGAAGTTTTGAAGTTCTATGGTTAAAAAAAAAAAAAAAAGTAATTGTGTTTAGCAAATACTCCCAAATTCTTTTCAGTAGGGCTGATGATTAAATGAGGGAGGAAAACCCTTAAAGAATGAGGAAAAACTTGGGATAAACTGTGGGAGGTGGGATAGGGAGATGGGAGAAAATGCCTCTTCTCTTTGTGATGTAAAATTCAGAGTCTCATTGGCAACTACTTACAAGGATTCCTGATGGGTGACACGCAGGGGGACAAGCTGACCAGGGGACATCAGCCTGTTTTTGGAGATTTCCAGATTTGTTCTACCTAAATTATTTATTTATTTATTTATTTATGACTTCCAGCAAAGCCAAGAGAGGCTGGTGCTTCTAAACAAGTTTAACTAAAATATCACAAGATAATACGAAGAAATGAAATGTTGAGATTATTAGACACTTAAACAATTAAATTTACCAGAAAGAGGTTTGCACTCTCAAAATAACTGGCCCCATCTTTTTACCCATGGAACCCCAAGAAAGATTCTGATGGTGCCTGTGTCTCTTGACTTCTTGCTCTTGTCCATTGCCATCTGTAACCTATAGCAGAGAGGACCGCCATTGTAGCTACACTATAAGAGTGTAGGAAAGAGACACAGATCTGAAGAAAATGCCTAACATTTAGACAGTTACCTAAAGCTTGTTCTCCCTTTTTAATTTGCCAGCATGAATAGCAACTTCTTCAGATGACTATTAAAATCAACCTCCCCCTCAGGTCAGTCTTCAAATTTTTAGATAGACTTAACTGTATAGACTATCATTTCAAAACTATAGGTCTGTGATCTATAGACCAATGCAGTAGTTAAGATATTCATGTGGGTAACAAAGACATCTAAACTTTTTTTCAGGGTGTTATTAAGTATTTCCACAAATAGTGCTCATCTAGGAAACAAGAAATATATACTTCAAATTATAAAGTTCATTGACATGGTATGCAAGATGTAACAAACACAAAATATTAGTTAAAATGTTACAAAACCATTCAAAAGGGGGAGCAGAGCTACTAAGAAACAAAGGAGAAACAGCCCCAAAATGAAGAAAATGAAAATCAGAATAGGAGACATGAATGAAAGTTTGGGCTGCCTTGTGAGAGTTTGAGGAGGCTAGTAGCAAGGGATTTGGGTTTGAGTGGCTGGTGGGAACAGCAAATGGGACTCCAGACAGGGGTTGATTTGGACCTGTTTGTATTGATTTTGACTATACTGCTTTTTTTTATTAGTACTTATTTCTGTTCAATACTGTAACATACATTTAAAATATAAGTTGACCAAAATAAATGTCTGATGGAAGAAAATGAAAGAAAGACTAAATGAAGGGAGGAATAAGTGAAGGTATGTTTGTATATATCTATCTATATAAGAAAAATGTAGTGTTTAAAATGCATTTTGAGTACTTAGTGCTGTAAATGACTTTTTTTTTTCAACTGGAGATTTAGTTTTCATTTAATTAGATTCTCCAACTATCATTCGTTTTTTTTCAATATGAAAAATGACATTTGAAGAACATGATTTATAACTTATTCAATTAATATATATTTAATTGCTTCAGGCACTTCAAAATATGAAATACTCAACCTTTATAAGAAATCACTTAGGGCTCAAATTCTAGCTCACAAAATATTTTCAAAGAGGATGAAAGAAACAATGAATCACTTTTGGCCATTCCAATGAAAAATTTAGAATTAGAAACAAGGAATAAAAACACTGAAAATCTCAATTACTTTGCTCAACTCTGATTTTGTTTTTGACCTTGTGAAAGTTCCTTCTGTGTTTTAGTTCTTTGCTTTTCAAAATAGAATGTTGTTTTTTTTTCTCCCAGCAGTTTTTCAAAGAGGACCTATCTAATGCACAGCCTCAAATAGTTTGGGGAATGAAGCAAAATATGAATTATTAAATAAATAACATCTAATGTTTGTAGCCCAGAATAAAAATATTATGGGTATAAAAGAAAAAGTCTTTCTGTTCTGTTTCTAATCCTGGAGATGAAATTTTCTCTTCTGTGATTTCATTCTCCTCCTGACCCTAACAATGCAAGGAGATTTCATCAGGATGAAAACTTTATGGTTATCTGCACAAAATAAGGGAGGATCAGGTGAATGTATGAGAAACACCATAGGAAACATTAACAATTCCTTCCTATTTTTAATTTTTTGCCTCTCTTTTATGGGCCCAATTAAAATGTTACTTAAATTTTATTAGAATAGTTGTTTTTACTTTTGCTGAATGAGCACTTTAAGCTCTGCAAGTAGGCAATGAGAAATGGATTGATTATTCCACCTGCTCTTAAACCTATAAACAAGTTGAGACTTTTCACAACAATAATCTAAGAGGAATGTCTGTATTGGGCACTGTGTTATCTAACAGTTAATACCATAGGAAAAAGCAACATAAAATATTAAATTACTCAGGAATTATGTTATTCATTTTAGAAAGCCATATTTTTTTCTTGTATGTAAAGCATTAGCTATATCTATTCATCAATCCATATATCTCTGTCCACAACTGCATCTAGCTTTTTACTTCATAATCTTAGATTCTAGTTTTATTAGAGTCTCTGCCTTAATCACTATAAGTAAGAAAACATAAAAAGGCAACTTCTTTCACTTTCACCTGGCCTGGCACAATATTGGGTTCCAGGAATTTTATTAGGGAAGGCTTTGGCATAACTTCCCTCCTTTCTCTTTCCTATGGGCTACATCTTCATGGCCATGTGCTGGAAGTCATCACAGGAATTTCTAGCTGAATTTTCTGAGCCTTTGGGATGGCCTGGAATTCCCGTCACTGGGTGTGTCTCGGGTTTCTTCATTTTCTGGGGGGTGGAGGTATGGGGGTGGGGAGAAGCCTGTAGTGGCCTTCAGAAACAACTTTTTTTTTTTTTTTACTCTGACTCATTAAAATGTGTTTCTCCTGATAAATACTATAGAAAGTGTATGTTACTTTAACAATGAAATTTTTAATAAAAAAGAATCTTCTTTTATAATTTATGATTACAGTTATCACTTTGAATCAACTAATATATACCTTCTCTTGTCTACCCCCTGGGTTTTAGAGGTCCCTAAGATATTTTTCCTCAATTATAAATTAGGTGGTCCTTATACCTTGAGTGAAGGTCACAGGAGGTATCCTATCTTTCAATTACTAATCTCCCTTCAAGTTAGAGCTTTCCTTCAAAAACGTGCTAATGGAGTATGAATTTTTTTTTCTTTTTTCTTTTGGTTTCACATATAAGTTTCAACAAAACTTGTATTGATGGGTGACAGGGTATAGCTGTTCAGACCCCTCAATTTCCATAGTATTTTTTACTATAATTAGAACAAACTGATGGTTGCCAGAGGGAAGGGAGTTAGGGGGATCCACAAAAAGGATGAAGGGGAGGAGATAAAGGTTTCCAGTTATGGAATGACTAAGTCATGGGGAAATTTTTTAATAACCATATTTATATGGGCCTAATTGTCTCAAAGATAACCTTTTATTAGGGTTCATTTGCTAATATCAGGATCCAAAAAAAGTCCAGATATCGCTTTTTTAATTATTTTTTATGTCATAGATTTGTCAGGGAAATCAAACTGTTCATCCTTGTAGGGTGTCCTAAATTTGGATTATTACTTCCAGTGATGTCATTTATCTTACCTTATTATTACCCACATATCTGGCACACTGGTAGTTAGATCTAGAAGTTTAATTAGATTTAGAGTCAATTGGTGGAAAGGTTAAGAATGTTTACTAGGGGCGCCTGGGTGGCTCAGTGGTTAAAGCCTCTGCCTTCAGCTCAGGTCATGATCTCAGGGTCCTGAGATCGAGCCCCGCATTGGGCTCTCTGCTCAGAAGGGAGGCTGCTTCCCCCTCTCTCTCTGCCTGCCTCTCTGCCTACTTGTGATCTTTGTCTGTCAAATAAATAAATAAAATCTTTAAAAAAAAAAAAGAATGTTTACTAGGTCATCCGATCAAAACCCACATGATCTGTGGTTGTCTCACTTTTGGTGACGCTTAAGCTGTTAGGAGGTTGAGATAATGCCAGTGTGATCCTTTTTTCATAAAATTTCTTGTCAAGTTTTATTCAGTGTTTGTAGTAGATCATTTTCAAGTTCTATTATTTTATTAGGTGGTGTAAGATGATAATTTTATAATTCTATCATTCCTTTTGCATTTATTAGCTAGAATTCTGATTGATTAACTGATTGATTTTTAAGTAGGCTCTTTGCCCAGTGTGAAGCCCAAGATGAGCTTGAACTCATGACCCTGCAGACCTGAGCTGAAATCAAGAGTTGGATGCTTAACTGACTGAGCCACCCAGGTATCCCTAGAATGTTTTTTTTTAAAAAAGAATTTTCACACAAGTGTTTTGTTTGCTTGTTTGTTTTTAAATCTTGAAATACAATTTATGCAGAATAGATAGTATAGATGATTGATTTGTTCACTTTTTGTTGAATTTTCAAAATAATGAGCTCATGCCCTGGTAACTTTCAATGGAGACCCATGTGTTGTGTGTTTCTGTGCATTTGGGGGAGAGCAGTATTTTGAATTCATAAATATTGTGTTTGATGCATTTCGTTTTTAAAAAATTCAGTGCTATCTCAACATTTCCTGCAGGGAAGTTGTGCTAGTAATGAATTCTCTTAGTTTTTGTCTAAAACAAAACAAAACAAAACAAAAACCAAAAAACCCACACAACTTCATTTCTCCTTTACTTTTTACAGATAATTTTGTTGGATATAGAATTCTAGGTGGAGTGGTTGTATGTGTATGTGTTTAACATTTTAAGTATTTTGCTCTGGTTTCTTCTTGCCTGCATAATTTCCTCTATAGATAAGATGTTTCCCTACACAATATTGCAAGATATTCTCTTTCTCTTTTTTTGCAGATTGAATCTTATATATTTAGGTGTAGTTTAGTTGGTATTTATTCTGCTTAGTGTTTTCTGACCTTCCTGGGTCTGTGATTTGGTGTCTGTCATTAATTTTAGAAAATTCTGAATTATTATTACTTCAAATATATTTTTATATTCTTTTCTTTATTTATTTTCCTCTGAGACTCCAATTATGACTATTTTCTACCTTATGAAATTGCCCACAGTTCTTGGATGTTCTGAGGTTTTTTGGTTTAATTTTTCTTTCTTTTTTTTTTTTTTTTGGCATTTCTGTTTAGGAGGATTCTTTCCTTGGACATTTACAGTATGCTGATGAACCTATCAAAAGCATTCTTCATTTTTGTTGGAAGAATTTTAATTCATAGCCTTTCTTTATAATTCTTTTTTTAGATTTATTGTCTCTGTATTTGATTACCTGTCTATTCTTGCTTATTGTCTACTTTTTCCATTGATCTGTAATATATGGATCATAGTTATATTAAATTCCCCATCTGATAATTCCATTATCTATGTCATATTAGAGTCTGGTTCTGATGCTTACTTTATCTATTCATATTGTATTTTTATGTGCCTTTTGTTGTGCTTTATAATTTTTGTTAAAAGTTGGGCATGTTGTATCAGGTAATAGGAACTGAGCTATATAGGTCTTTAGTGTGAGAATGAATGTTAATCTAGTTAGGAACTGGGCTATGTTTAATGTTCTCTGTTCCTAAGGTATCAGATTTCGAATTCCTCTACTGTCTTAGTATATGCTCTTCCTCATAACCTTGAACTTCCCTATATATTCCTCCTGAGAGAGAGTTTGTGTGCCTCAACTCTTCCAGATGTAATCTGCTGTTATTATACTGGAGCCCTGTGTGTGTGTTGATGAGATAGAAAGAGGAAGTATTCTGTAATATTATAGACACATGTCTTTCCCTGGGTATGTGTCTTTGTGCTGTGATCATAGTAAATATTTCTCTGGTAACTTACTTTCCCTCCTCTTCTTCCCACTCTTCTCTGGCTCACCTCTCATTCCCAATTTTCTTGGAGACTCGATACCTATTTATTATGTTTTATTCCTGTTATTATGAGACAGGAAGGACTAAGAGGGAGGAATGCCCTTCCCAGCAAGGATGAAGCTCTGGTGAAACTTTTTTTCCATAGAAAGTAGATCTTTATTATGGAGAGGGCTCGTGGCATTTTCACATGTTTACTTTCCCCACGTCCTTCCAGAACCAGGAAGGGACTTTTCTCAGATGTTTACCTTAAGAACCTGGTGGGTTTCCCAAAGTCATGCCCACAAATTATGCTTCCTAAGACTGTGGCACTCAAGAACTTTTCATTCTCATATTAGTCCACACTCAGCTTCCAACAATTTGTCAAAATTACCATTTAAGTCTTCCTACCAGTTCACACCCCAGATATTTCTGTACAGGTAAGAAGATCTTGGCTGTGATCTGGATTCACCTGTTTTTACAGATTTCAGGGCTGTAGTTTGCTTTGAAACCTCAGTTATCTGATAGGTCTAAGAAAAGTGATTAATTTTCACCTTGTATAACTTTTTCTTCTTATAAGAATGGAAGGGATGACTTTCAAGTTCTTTAAATGTCAAAGCTGAAATTGGAAGTCAAATTCAGTATTCTTGTTGAACCCTCAAATTATTCCATCCTACCATCATGGAGAGCCAACAAATTGGATTGCATATCATTTAGATATAACCCAATTTTTATTTTATTGATTCCATGCTTTCTGATAAAAGATATCCTAAGCTCATCTTATACATTGTCCTTGCCAAACTTAGAATGAGCAAGTTTTTCAAGGAGCCCTAAACAGAATTGTTAAAAAGCAAAACAAACAAATAAAAAATAAAATGTCTTTGTTGAAAGTTAAGCTATACTCTGTGGTATTGCTGCCTTGGTGTCTATATCTTTTGGCCAAGTGACCTACAGGGACCTGTAGACTAGAGACTAGATCCTCATACAAGTGCATGCTCTAGATAGAAGCCCACAGTGTCAGAAGCATATGTAAGCTCTTGGTATGATTTTCCAACAGCTCTTGCAGTCAGCAGTTTCCTTTGCCTCCCAGAACCTGTATGCTTTATGTGTTCCTAAGATAAGACCCTGTGGGGCTTCCAAAAGCTTCACTCTTTTGATTTGAATAAAACAACCTGGCCCTAACCCAGGAGCCCCAAAACTTCCCACCCATGCACTAATAAAGGCATTTTGCACAAGGTCCTGAATTTCTCTTTCTGTACTCTGCCTGAACTTCCCGGTGTGGTCCCTCAAGGTGTGCCATGTTTTTCCTATAGGACTGGTGAGTAATAAAATTCTCTACTTGAACTTCTTTTGTGGTGTGTTGTTGAACTGTGACTCACCAGCTGGTACCTTGTGTTCCATTTAACAAATGTTTATTTGACAGATTTGTATCAGTCTTTGTGACATTTTCCTATTAATCTGAAGATAAATGTATTTACAAACCATAATCTAGGATGAGTGTTAAGCATAGTTAGTATTTCTTCAATAATTCAGTAATATTTATTGAGCATCTTCTCTGTGCCAGGTACTATTCTAGGTGCCTGAAGGTATAGCAATGAACAAAATAAGATCTTTCTGGTCATGGCACTTCATTTTAGAAAGGACAGGCAACACACAATAAATTCTACTGAACAAATAAAATATATAGAGTATTATGTATTGCTAGGTACTGTGGAAAAAGAAAAAAATAGAACATAATAAAAGGGATCAGAAATGTGTGAATTTGTATGGTGAGTTGCAATTTTGAAAACAGTGGTCAGAGTAGTCTTATTAAGTGACAGTTGAGTCAAGTTTACTCAGGTGAGTAAAGGGGACAACCATCTTGATATCTGGGTCAGAGTGTTCTAGACATTTACCACTGCCACATATGCAACCAACAATGATGCCCAATTAAACAATGATGATAATGTTTCTCTACCCTTGGATTTAGGTATCCATGAGGCATCACATTAGATATATCTGTAATCTTTTGGAGACCTGAAGCACTAAGTTGAGAAATTTCGGCTGTGTTGAGTTTGGTATTCTTAACTTAGAACATAAAGAAATCCTAACCTATCTAAAAAGAAAAATAATTATATTATATAAAATTACTTCTCTAACATTTATGGAATGTTTTTGAAAACTTTCCAGATAATTCTTACTGGATCTGTCTACAGTGAATTGAAACCAATACTATGCCTCAGACCATCAGTTTCTGACTTTTCCATCTCAGTCACATTTAATTAAAGAAAATGTTCTTGTTAAATAAAATTCTTTCATGTACATAAAGAGAACTGAAAGATCACTAATTGTGATCTCCAATGTAAGAAAATAATTAAGATTTAATTATTAAACTAAAAATGAAATTGCCATATATATATATATGAAAGAGAATAAGTAAAATAAAATCAAGTCTCTTGAAATAACCTTGGAAAAGGTGAGATTCTGAGAAACCAGAAGAATGAGATAATCTAAAGGAACATCATGAATAAAAAATATTTCTGAACTGGAAACAATAAGACAAAATCATCAAGAGTACATCATAGTTAACATTTTTTTCATGTATTTTTCTACTTGGACATTTAAACATATCTTTTGAAGTTGCATATGTTAATTTACTATGTTTGAAATTGGAATTTTAATGAGTCCAGTCATAATACTGCTTCATACATAAAAGTCAAAGACTTTAATATACATTACCTTCTTAATTAGCCACAATTCTAAGTTTTAGATAAGAGAGGGCTTATTATCCAAACAAAAATCAGAGAGGTTAAAAGATTGATTCTAACTTATAATATAGCTAAACTTAGAAACTATATTTTACTGCTGTTAGTCCAGGGAACTCTTTTAAAAATCATTTCTTATAAAATGGATCTTTATCAAAAAAACAAAAACAAAAACAAAGAACAGCCTGGGTCACTGAACAGAATACTTTGGTTTGAGAAGTTATAGGATAATAATATGAAAGGGGAGAGAGATTGACTGAAATAG
Source organism: Meles meles (assembly GCF_922984935.1). Lineage (NCBI taxonomy): Eukaryota > Metazoa > Chordata > Mammalia > Carnivora > Mustelidae > Meles > Meles meles. The sequence continues at coordinate 39,328,550 of NC_060067.1, forward strand.
GGGAAGAGTTGTCCATTTAAAGTTGATTTTATTTCTTTTTTAAAGATTTTAAAAAAATTATTTATTCATGAGAGACAGAGAGAGAGAGAGAGGCAGAGGCAGAGGGAGAAGCAGCTCCCTGCTGAACATGGAGCCGGAAGCAGGACTCAATCCCAGGATGCTGGGATCATGCCTTGAGCTGACGGCAGACGTTTAACCATCTGAGCTACCAAGGCTTCCCTAAAGTTGATTTTAAATTAGGAATTCTTCCTATTGACAGCTTAATCTCAAGCAGACTCCATGCTGAGCATGGATCCAGACAGGGGCCTCAATTCCACAACCCTGAGATCAAGATCCAAGCTGAAACCAAGAGTCAGAACCTCAACTGACCACACCACCCAGGCGCCCCTCAGGTATTTCTATATACAGTGTTCATGAAATCTAAAAAGGGAAAACAATTTTCTTCCCAAAAGATGAACATAATATGGGCAAGTATTTCTCATGCCACAATGTAATCTTCCTTCTTCATTCAGTCATTGATTTAGAGCTTTAAATCCCACTTCTACAAAATGGGTTCCCCTGCCACTTATCAGCCTATGTACCCTGGGCATCCCTCCCTACTCTCTCTCACATCTGCTCTCAAAGTAAAAGACATCAGAACCTGTAAACCTAACTTTTATTGTTCATTTCTGTGGCTCTCTTTTACTGACAAATGCCCATAAGGTCCCTCTACAAATGAACAGAAGAGACCATGGGATGTGCAGGTACTCACTGTTCTTAATCTTACTTTTCTCCTTATTCTCCCCAGCTAGCTATAAACAAGCTATGTAACCAGGTGAAATCCCAGGTTTCATGTAAGAGAGTGACCTCCGGAGCCAAGGCACTGACTCCAAAAAGCCGCTCTTAAAACGCATGCATCATGGGACACCTGGCTGGCTCAGTTGGTTGAACCACTGCCTTCGGCTCAGGTCATGGTTCCCCAGGTCCTGGGGTCAAGTCCCGTATCCGGTTCCTTGCTTGGCGAGGATCCTGCTTCTCTCTCCACCTCTGACTGCTGCTCTGCCTCCTTGTGTTCTCCCTCTCTCTCTCTCTGACAAATAAAGAAAGAAAGAAAATCTTTAAAAAAGAAAAAAAAAGCATGCATTATGACTGGGAAGATAGAAATAATGGAAGTGCTAACTCAAATGTGGCAAACTGTCTTTATCTTAAGAGTAAATTCCTGTTAATTGGTAGTGACTGTATGCTCTGCTTTGATTTGAAGAAGTCTGATACTGAGCTCAGAAAGAATTAGTTCTAGGGCTAATTATTGATGTCTTCCATGAGTGCAAAAGGAGGAATTTGCTATTGTTGATAGTCTTTCTCCATAGGTAAAGAAGACTCCAAGGGAAACTCAGATACATAGAAAAGAGGCAAAGACCAGCCGTACATTTGGTTCGCTTAGGCTACAGCTCCAGTACTGAGGCTTTGGTGGTACATTGGAGCTTGACCATGGGTCCTTTAGAGTCAATAAGAAGTATAATTCTAACTATATATTTTGCTAAGAGCTAATCTTCTCTGAAGCTTCTCTTGGATTACTCAATGTTAGGGTGAGTGCACAATAGCAATAACTTTGTGCTAGTTTTTTAAAAAAATACATTTACTAATATTATCTCATTATGCATTTTATCACAACTCTGTAGTTAGGCCAACCAGGATTGGAATGTTTGTCTCCATCAAAGAGGGAATAAATAGGGGTGCCTGGATGGCTTAGTCAGTTAAGTGTCTGCCTTTGTCTCCGGTCCCACTCATTGGGCTCCCTGGTTAGCGGGGGAGCTGCTTCTCTCTCTGCGGCTCCCCCTACTTGTTCTCTCTCTCTTCCTCTGTCAAATAAATAAATGAAATCTTTTTTAAAAAAGAGGGAATAAATGTAAAAAAAGTTAAGGATCTTGTCCAATATTATATATCAGGTGAAGAACCATAATTTCCCGATGCTGGATTATTACAGATTTTTCCCCCCACAGTGAAATCCTTAATCTTGATATTTTTTTCAGGATACCCAAAAAAAGTGCTGCTTGATACTTTGCTCTAAAGTATGCTTTATCTTTTTACAGTGAAACAGAAGACTTAAAATGAAATACTCATCTTTTATTAAAATTTCCTAGCATGTTTGATGTGACAAGATAAGAACTAGAAAAACTTTAAAGGGACCAAATCTGTTAGGTCTTCAAAAATTTCAAAATAAATTGCTACAAGCAACTGCAAATACAAAGTAGAAAGTATAATACCTATGAAAATGTGAAAAAAAAAATATATATACACATACATACAGGAAGCCAGACTTCACTTCTGCTGAGGCCTGATCAATAGTTGAAAAACATTCCCTGAAAAATTAATGCTACAACTGTCAAAATGAAACCCAATTCACCTTTATCAAGAAACTCTGAATGCCAACTTCCAAATGACACAAGTTTAAAGATAAAATTAAGTTGGTATTTCCTAACAGAAATAATATCCCAAAGACAGTATTTCTTAATAGAATATTAATATAATTCTTTTTTCTTCCCTTCTGTCCCTTACTCTAAAGTTCGTGGATCTCAAATTTACCCAAAGGATACAAAAATATAGATTCAAAGGGATACATGAACCCTCATGTTTATAGTGGCATTATCAATAATAGTCAAACTATGGAGAGAGCCTAAATGCCCATTGACTGATGAATGGATAAAGAAAAAAAGTGGTATATACATATACAATGGAATATTTCTCAGCCATCAAAAAATTAAATATTGCCATTTGCAACAATATGGATGGAGCTAGAGTTTTTTATGCTGAGTGAAATGTCAGTCAGAAAGACAAATACCATATGACCTCAATTATATGTGGAATATAAGAAGGAAAACAGATCAACATATGGGAAGGGGAAAGAAAAAAAAAAGGAGAGAAGGAAACAAACTGTAAGAGACTCTTAATGCTAGAGAACAAACTGAAAGTTGATGGAGGGAGGTGTGTGGGGATGGGCTAGGTGGGTGATCTGTGTTAAAGAGGGCACTTGTGATGAGCACTGGGTATTGTATGTAAGTGACAAATAACTAAATTCTGCTCCAGAAACCATTCTTGCACTCTATGTTCACTAACTGAAATTTAAATTAAATAAAAAAAGTTACAGGAAAAAAAAAAAAGGTTTGTAGATCTCTATAGTCACATCCTGATTAATGATCTCAATTCTAGACTTTAGTCATTGGAAAATTAGTAAGGGAGTGGTATTAATTATTCTCCAAGTTTCAAAATTCAGTACTATGGGAAGATAACTATTGCTTCTCTTTAAGTTTTATCTCTTGCTCCCTGTCCTAGGAGTCTTGTTTTCTGGTTCCTTACCTTACTCTGGCCACTGTCCTTCCCAGGGATCAGCACGTCACTCCAGTTTAACAACAAATTGTTGGTTTGTGACTATGTTGTTATGGCAATATTTATTGTTAAAATCATGGATACCGTCATGAAGCTGGTCGAAATCCTATGTTTATATTTTATGTAAATAAAAATTTTTTAATGAATATAAGGCAGCAGGAATTCAATTTTCCTTAAGAATAATTGTTCTAAGTTAAAGCAGGTGACCAACAAGAAAATATTTCAATGAAATATGAAAAGAAATGGTAGATATTTTATCTTGATGAAAAAAAATGGACAACACTCTATCTTGGATTAGGATATTCATGTCGGCAACAGTGTTTAAATCTACAAGTGCATATTGGTAAACATAGTTTATTTTTCCAAAAATATCTATGTGGGCCAGTGAGATACTTGCCCCATCTCCTAGTAAAAATCATGAGGTGGTTTTGTTGTGGAAATAAATTAAAAACAAAGTATCTCCCAACTCAGAAAACTTTTCCACAAACATGGCAGAGAAAGAAAATAGCTTTATAACTGACAAGCATTCCGCCAGAATATAATGCACATCATAGGTAATCCACTAGGCGATTGAAGAGACAGAAAGAAGTCTCATCCTTCATACAGTCAAGCAGATAGAGTCCATTACATACATGTTTTCAAAATAAACAGTAACTGGTCCTCATGTCAGAGTATTTCACATCACCATTTGTCACACACGATGCATCTTAACATTACCTAGTAAGTAAGATAATCATCTGTATTTGCTAAAATTACCCTTATCTGGTGGAAAAAAAAAAAAAGAAATAGCTCATATGTTTATGGCAGGAGGTAATTTTACAACTTGTAGCAAGGACCCAGAGAAGTTAGGATCCTTCTTTTCATAGTCAGTGGGATATAGGGGATATATCTCCCTTAATTTTTAGATTTTGAAGAGATAGCTCCAGGGCCCTTGAGAAAGCTGACAAAATGCCAATCTAGATGTTTTTGGAAAGATTTATGTACATTTTAAAGAGAGGAAGAATTACAGACCAGTTTTCTAAGGCAAACAATATAGGAAAGGGAAGAAGATCTCTTTCCTTATTTTCAAAAGGGAGAATTAATTAAGCCTCTTATTCTTAATTTGTATCTGTCCTTAGGATGTCTAGAATCTCTGACAGATACAAGTTTCTTTGTAGTGCTTTCAACACAAAGAAGTCCGGCACTTGAATCCATCAGATCTCCTTCCATTTTAGAGGTAAAGGGTATTAATAGAGTGTCATAAGGTTAATATTATTTTTTTTTTTTTGAGTATGAAGAGATCATCAATGCAGTATATTGGTTTTAGTTATTGAAAAAAAGGTAATCAAGTTGTTATACGACAAAGAATAACAGAGGTCAGAAAAAACATATAGTCTCTTTCAATTATTTCCCACAACTGGAAGCCTGCCGTGAATAGAATCAACACCTAAGATTTCAACAACTGTCACCTCTTCTTTTCATTTTTTGATGCAATTTTGGGTTTCTTGAAATCAATTTTCAAATTGACCATTTTTTTAGGTTACTCTCTAAAGCCCACACACCAGATTTTTTGGCACTTTGTGGCTTGATTGATCAGATTAAAATTCATGGAAATCAGTACTCTAATTTCTCCTTCATTCTTTTTGTGTAGTCCTGGCTGAGGGGTCTCCTTGTAACAGACTCTGTTTTCTCCCTCTTTGTCTCTGCCTCTCCCTTTCTCTCCCTCTCCTTCTCTCTTATTTTTCTCTCCTTCTTTGGGTATGTGATTTCTACCTTCAAAATGAATAAAATGTCGAAATGCTGTCTATCTTCCTTCTATTCCCCTTGTAGGCATTCAAATCCCCCCCAAAATTCCTGAGATAAATAATCAACTCATGGATTAACTACAATTTATTTACAATTTAATGAATTTTTCAAGCAACAATTGTATTTTTTCATTGCGGCAATGGTATACATAATTTATATCTTGTTTCTAAGCCTAACAAATGTGTTTTCTGGAGATAAGAGGCCTATTTTCACTATGTTTGTTCTCTGCATAGCCAAACTTTTTGAAAAGGTTTATGAACATTACTTATGATACATATGTTAATCATTTCCCCCTTTTAATTGTGGATTTAGACTCAATTTTGCATGCTGAAATCTCAGTCTCAGTCTCAGTCTGTTTTGTTCCTTTGGTAATTTAATATGATCAGATTTGACTTCCAAGAACTTATTAACCTAATGCAAAATTAATCTTTCTCTCCTACAAACACATGTGTATTAACACCACATATTGACAATTTTAAATAAGTTAAATATAAAATTTCATTGTTGATGGGAAACGAAACAAAATATAGTGTTAACCTTATTTTTGTGACTTTTTGGGATCTTGCTCCTGAGAATGTATTATTTTTTGATTTAGGTTCTATTTCTCTAGTTATTTGTAAACCTCAAAAACAAAGGTGAAAAGTTTTCTTTAAATTCAATAGAGGTTAATCGTCGAGAGGTTGTGCAAATTTAAATGAAATTTCCCATGAGGTACTGAAATCTAATAACAGTGGTCATCCTGTATTTGTTTTTATCAAATTTTAGAGTTGATACAAAATAACTCTTTTGGAAAATAAGTTTTTAGAAAGTAAAAATACCAGAGAAACTGGCTTAGAATTTTTCAATGTTTATTTACTATTTTAATAGATATACACCCTCAATATATTTTCATTAACAATTGTTTATGTTATTTCTTAAGATAGCATAATAAGGAGGGTCTAGCTATTAATATTTATTATAATAAGAAAAAGAGTTGCCATTTATCAAACTTTTTCTGTATACTGGGTATTTATCAAAATGCTTACATGCATTATCTTATGAATCCTCACAACAATCCTCTAGAAGACAAGCATTTATTATTCCTAATTTTATATATGAGGACACTGGGGTTTAGAAGGGTTAGGTGGCTTGGACAGGCTGGGCACCAGTAAGTTCCAGAGCTTGAACATGAAGCCATGTCTGTCTATGTAAATGCCACTGTTTTTAACCAAGATGCTAACTGCCTCATTTAGAAACTGCCTAGCTCAGTAATGTAAAATTAATTAAATGAGAGATTATATTGGAAACCTACAGAACATCAGCTAATATTTCCCTTCCTAATTCTTCCCCCATATCCTCTGGAGATCCACCTGTTATATTCTCTCCCTTTCCCTTTTTTTTTTTTTTTAAATTTCAGGATAAATTCCTGACTCATTATTTGCTGGATTGGGGTCTCCTTCTGTGCTTTGTTGTGTCATGTTATTTCATTCCCATAACCACTTATTGTGTGCTATTATTCCCCTTATACAGAGAAATATATGGAGGCTCAAACTGGTTAAATAAATTGATTAAGTTCTTTGGGATATTTATAATGATTTTTCCATTATGACACTGTGATGGTTAGCTTTATGGGTTAAGTTGGCGTGTGTTTTTGATGAGATTGACATTTGACATCAGTGAACTTTGAGTAAAGCAAATTGCTCTCCATGATAGGGGTGGGCCTTATCTAATCAGTTGAAGGAAGGTCTAACTTGCATGAAAACACTGACTTCCCTGAACAAGGGGCAATTTTTCAGCAGATTACCTTCAGGCCTTCAGGCTTTATTTGCCCCATAAGCATATCACAGGGCACTTAATGTGCTTTTTAAAAATAAAAATGGAGTGGTGGTTTCCAGAATTTCTTCTCTTAAATTTGACATGGACAACAAGGAGGGCATGTATGCATCTGGCTTTCATTAAGGAAAATTTTGTAAATTGTAAAAGCAGCAGCACATCTATCTGTTAAATGTATTGTTAGAAAACAGATGAGGAATAGAAATTAAGCTTGAGAGGCACCTGAGTGGCTCGGTCATTGAGTTTGCCTTTTGCTCAGGTCATGACCCAGGGTCCTGGGATTGAGCCCTGCACTGGGCTCCTTGCTCAGTGAGAAGCCTCTTTTTCCCTCTCTCACTCCCCCTGCTTGTATTTCCTCTCTCACTATGTCTCTCTCTGTTGAATAAATAAATAAAACTTTTTTAAAAAGAAATTAAACTTGAACACAATATATACACATAACATGGTCTTAGAAAAATTGAGTAGCACAAAAAGTGGATTCAAATCTGTTGAAACTAAGGAGCTATGGAGTGGATTTACTAAAAAAAAAGAAATAAGAGGAACCAAATAAAATATCTAATTTTTAATCACAGCAATATCTTATATACTGAAATTTAAAAAGAGGAAAACTAAGATGAGAAAAGAATGCATTCAGGGGCACCTGGGTGTCTAAGTCAGTTAGATGTCTGCCTTTGGCTCAGGTCATGATCCCAGGGTTCTGGGACTGAGCCCAGCATCAGGCTTCTTACTCAGCAGGGAGCTTGCTTCTAACCTCTACCCCTCACCCTGCGTATGCTCTCTCTCTGTCAAATATATTTAAAAATATCTTTTAAAAAATTTTAAAAAAAGAATTAATTCATGTATAAAGCATTATGACAAAACTTTAAAACAGAGATAATTATCATTTGTTGGATTTTGAAGGGAAAACAATCCATTTGGAGAATAAGATTTTTAAGGATTCAGAAGAACCAATATACAGCTATTTGGAATTCAAATAAAATAGAACAAAAAGAGGTGATGGAGAGATAATCATCAAATAAACACTTTAAAACGTTTCCTAATCTGAGGAAAGACTTAAAGCTTCAAATCAAAAGAGGTCAGAGAGTACCAGGCAAATTTAGTGAAAATAGACACCCTGCATATCCAGCAGAAAAGATGAGTTGCTTTCAAAGGATATAATGAGGTTCATGTTAGATTTTTTTCTTCTGATCACTAGGGGTCAGAAATCAATAAAGCAACATCAGCAGCTTTGAAGGAAAAAAAGATTAAGGCCTATGAATTCTATACCCAGAGAACTCATCATTTATTTGCAAGGGCAGGAGAAGATACTCTCTGACATGCAAGGGCATAAAAATTATACCATCTAAGTAGTCATCCTGAAAAAAATTATTTAAGATATAGTCAGCTAATGGAAACATACATCAAAATAAATTTTTCAAGAAGGGAAGTACAGGTATAAAAAAGTGTGATGAACAATTAAACCAGAAAATAGTAACATGGAAATAATAATTGTTAATATTAAAAAAATGAGAATTTTATAAAAAGGTCTCTAAAAGAGTAAATTTAAAGGAAAAATATTATTTATTTGTAACACAATAAAGTCATTTCAATAAAAATAGGAAAGAAGCAATAAAAGGGTGGCAAATTTCATTTGATAATAAAAGTCAGTAATTTCAAATTAATTACTTGTTACTCATTTTTCAAAATAACAAATCCTGTGTTTTCAAGACTAAATGCAATTAGCCTCATCTGGGAACATTGTTGAGCATATGTATCTTCAATATTCATCTCAGAACTTCAGAAACAGAATTTAGGTGTGCCTGGGAATCAAAACTATTTAAAAAGATTGCCACAATAATCTTTTGTGCAGCTGGAATGTAAAAATTTATATATATAGTTTAACACAGCTCACAGTTATTCTGGGAGATAATCAAATCTCCCTTTGGAGAAATAAAGATCCTATCCCTACTTTGTAACCAATGTTTATCTTTATCTTTTCTTTGGGGAGTTGATAAGGGTAGGGGAAAAATAACCCAGACTGTGATTATCTATTGTATTTAAAAGTCCCCAGAAAAGGGGCTCCTGGGTGATTCAGTCCCTTAAGTAGCCCACTCTTGGTTGGTTCGAGTCATGATCTCAGGGTCCTTGGAGCCCCAAGTCAGGCTCCAAGATAACTGTGGAGCCTACTTGAGATTCTCTCTGCCCCTCTAGCTTGTGCTCTCGATCTGTCTAAAATTAAAAAAACAAAAACAAAAACAAAAAAACCCAAAAACAAATTAAAAAAAAATTCCCAGAAGATACCACATTAAAATAGGGGCAAGAACATATAATTCTTCAGAAAATGCTGTGAAAATTCTCCACTTGTTTTCTGTGTCCTGTCTAAAATTTTACTGAGAGAAAAGCCTGCTTTTTAAGGCCTTAAAGGAGGTCAGCAAATAAAATGAAGTAATATGCTTGTGATTTGTGGTTACAACAGTCAATCTTTTCTCCCCCCAGGGGAAAGAATAAAAGGGTAAGGACGACTCCTTTTGAAACTGTCATCTAGTTGTGACCTCAGGGATTACTTATGAGTATTGGGTAAAAAAATTTCTAGTTTTGCCCCATGATCAAGTGAACACTGGGGTTCACATTTGTGGAGTGTTGGCGACAGGAAATAAATCTTGCTCAGGGAACAGAGTCTCAGTGCATTGTTGAACTAGACAGAGTTGTTATTGTAAGTAGAGCCGAAAGTCTGTAAAGCCTCAAAGATCTAGAAGCTTATTTCTCACACAAATGACAATTCATGGAAGGTGCTAGTCATTGGCGGCCAACTCCACGGGGAGGTGCAAACACCAGAATTTGTTCTATCCTACAGCTCTGACATCCCTTAGAGCCACTTGTCTAGAACATACAACTGCCACAATGGAGGAATGAGAAGTTCTCCACTGGGGAAAACTAAAGCAGCAGTTAGAACTAAGAAAGCAGAATTCCTTAAAACATACTTCCTGAAACATAATTCTTGGCTAGATAGCCTTCAGTAGATAGCTGTCTCTGCTGTAGGATATATAAAGCTTAGACTATACTCTTTTTCAACATCCTGTAACTATCTTATTACACCGAAAAGAATCCAAAATGATCCTAGTTCTCTGAAAGGTGTCACTCCAATACATGTAGACTAAACATTTATGAAATTAAGAAAAAAGGAAGATGGAATGCTAACTGAAAAATAAAGGACACATATTTACAAAAGAAGAAATAAAAATGGAAATAAACAAAAAAGGATGTATTCAATTTCACTAAAAGCACAAAATACAATTGAATTTTCTTTCCCAAACTGACATAATATTCAGCATAGTATTATCCAAGGTCAATTAGGCTGTATTATCCATTCTCATCCATTGTTGGTGGATTTTTTTTTAAAGAAAATAATTTTTTTTTTTTTTTTTTGCTTACTGAGAAATAACTAAAAATACTTACAGTCATGGAATCATGTATACACTTTGACTCTGTAAATTCACTTCTAGCCACCTACCCTAAGGAAATCAACAGAGATGTGAACCATGATTTATAAATAAGGACATTCACTGAAACATTATTTATAATAATGAAATGTTGGTGGAAAATTCCAGCTACAGTAGAATAACTAAATGAATCATGTTACAGCCATATGGTAGCCTGTCACTCACTTATTTAGTAATATATTTCCAAGAAGTTATATATGGAAAAATGTTCACAGTATAACATTAACTGAAAAAGGGAAAATATAAAATTATATATATGACATATTAATTTGGTTCATAGAAAAGTAAAAGCAAAAATTAATACTATAAATTAAAATGATATATGTAGAAGCAAAATTTCTAGTAAGATATATGCTAAAATATTAATAACAGCTTTTATTTTTTAGATTTTAATATTATGAGTGATGTCTTTTCTTTTATGTATTTCCATATTACCCAGAATCTCTACAGCTAACATATATCACTTTATTATTGAAAATATCCTGTTAAAGAAAAAAATATCTTATGGAGTCACAGAAACGAGTTTGAAATAGACTTTAGGTGTTATGTATTCTGAACTTCTACTAATGCAATAATCCTCTCCATACTAAATTAAATCATTGCTGTCTAGGGCTAGTCACCAAAAGTGGTTTCTTTAAAGTTTGATAATCATTTCTGTATATAAGAGAGTTGTTAGGAAACCAGTAGACAAAACAAGGGCTCTAGAAATTTACTTTTTTTATTTATTTCAAGCCTGTTCTATGTATATGTGTATGTGTATATCTATGGTTCATTCTTTACAAAAAAAATAATGTGTTTTTTTCTCACCAAAGAAATATTTGAGTGAAAATGGAATATAATGAATAATTTACATTTAACATTTTCATTAGCACTTTGGATACTTGTAAAGAAATTTGAGCGCTCTTTCTCTCTTACTCTTTCTTTCCCTCTCTCTCTCTCTCTCTCTTTTTTTCTCTCTCTTAATTTCTCTTCCCGATAAATGAAAACTATAGTACCTATCTGATAGGAGCATCTCCTCCTCACTTTTGGAGATGCTGACTTTTTAAGAATACATTTTATAAGAATTTTCACAAGATGCTTTTAGATAATTCTATTCTATTTGTTTTGAAAAAGTGCTTCTAAAGTAATCTATTATAAAGTATGCAGTTTTCCAAAAGCCATAGCTAGTTGCCTAGCAACACAGTTGGTTATGTCATATAATGAAAGCAGTATGATGAAATGCTATTTTTCAGGTATTAATTTTTAAACACTTTTCTAACTTAAAGAATATACTTTATCAGTGGAAACTTTTGAGAAATGGGTCTTGTAAAAACAAAATAAGAGAGGGTAAATGCCACACTAATTGAGAGTCATTTTCTTAATGACACGATATTAAAATTCATGCCCAACCATAAGGATTTGAAAACTCCTTACCAGGCCCTCAGGCTCTACCTTGTACTCCCCAAAGCACTCACTGCATTAAGAGCCTGCAGTAAGACGATCAAATTGCATGTCTGTAAAGGGAACTTAATGGCATTATGACATTTGCTGAACACACAGAGTGCCTTAAACGCAACAGCAAATATCTAACTTTGTAAAAGTTCTTTATTTTTTTAAATGTCAGAACTGTTAGAGCAGGAAAATTTTACAAGCTAAATTTAAATCCTAGCATTAAAATCAGAACAATCGCCATTTGGGTTTTTTGTTTTTTGTTTTTTTTTTTTAAACTCCTGTTTCTCTTTCCATTTCAAAGAGTTTTTTTTTTTCCCCCAGTGATCCATAATTCTTTGTTTATGTACCACACCCAGTGCTTCATGCAATATGTGCCCTCGTAATACCCACCACCAGTCTCACCTATCCTCTCACCCCCTTCCCCTCTAAAACCTTCAGTTTGTTTCTCAAAGTCCACAGTCTCTCATGGTCCATTTCCCCCTCCAATTTCCCCCAATTCACTTTTCCTTTCCTTCTCCTAATGTCCTCCATATTATTATTCCTTATGCTCCACAAGTAAGTGAAACCATATGATAATTGACTTTCTCTGCTTGACTTATTTCACTCAGCATACCCTCCTTTCATCCCATCTATGTTGATACAAAAGTTAGGTATTCATCCTTTCTGATGGCTGAGTAATATTCCATTGTAGATATGGACCGCATCTTCTTTATCCACTTATCTGTTGAAGGGCATCTTGGCTCTTTCCACAGTTTGGCTATTGTGGCTATTGCTGCTATGAACATTGGGGTACATATGGCCCTTCTTTTCACTGCATTTGGGTCTTTTGGGTAAATATCCAGTAGTGCAATTGCAAGGTCATAGGGTAGCTCTATTTTTAATTTTTTGAGGAATCTCTACACTGTTTTCCAAAGTGGCTGCACCAACTTGCATTCCCACCAATAGTGTAGGTTCTCCACAACCTCTCCAACACTTGTTGTTTACTGTCTTGTTAATCTTTGCCATTCTAACTGGTATAAGGTGGTATCTCAATGTGGTTTTGATTTGAGTTTCCCTGAAGGCTAATGATGATGAACATTTTTTCATGTGTCAGCTAGCAATTTGTATGTCAAAGAATTTCTTGAAAAATCACATATACCTATTTGCTTTTGCTTAAATATTTTTGTGGTATTTACTAATATTAGAGATCACTCAGATCTCCTATTTCCTCTGTTTTCTTTCCAAAATTTCATCTGCTTTTTCTGTTCCCCACAAAACTCAACTTCTTTCTTCCATTGTCTTTTTGTGCCGGTGTGCATTGTGTATGTGCGTGTGCGTGTGTGTGTGTGTGTGTGTGTAGGCACCTAGTGTTGGGGTGGGGGCTGGTGGTATGACATATTGGGACAGTTCATAAAAGAGGGGAGACTCTCTCATATGAAAATAGATTGAACTAGTAATTGAAGATATGGTCTTGTCAAGTTTAAAGGTTTAGAATCATTCTAAAACTAGGTAACTTTTAAGAATTTTTCATTTTTTAACTGATTTCTATTTGATGCTTAAATTCAGTCTGATCTTTTAAGCCTGAATACTATAATCTCCAGCAGTGGACAGCCTGTCTTTGCCAAAATATCTCAACTGGCCTACCTACCACTCTTCCATAATATCCCATCTTTAAATCCTTGCCATATGATCCTCTTACTATATAAATGGTTTATATCTCTTTTGAGGAGACATAGGCTATTGATATCCACTTTCACATTAATATAGCACTTTTAAAAGAATTCATTGAGTTACCATAGAGATTCTGTGCGTGTATGCGTGTGTGTGTGTGTGTGTGTGTGTTTGTGCGCGCATGCACACATGCATGACCCAGGAATGGAATGTCAGGAAAAGCACTGATTTGAGAAAATACTAGAGTATCAAGAAGTCAGGGGTCACTAGTATAGGTTCTCAACTCCTCTATGTGACAGCATAATGTTTTTTCCCAACTTTCTATTGTGTTAAGATACACCTAACATTAAACATACCATTTTAACTAATTTTTTTTTCCTTTTTGCACTTCTATCTTAGTGTCTCTCCATGCCTAATTTATTAAACAGGCTTAAGAGCTGCAAAGTAATTGACACATAGGGAAAGATGGCACCTCAAGTTCTCAAGCTTCTCTCATCCACTGGCATGCCTGTGGTTACAACTTCCTGCCTTCACTTTAGGACACTGTCCTGTCCCTAGTTATGCCAACTTTCAAGGAAGGATATCTCAAGTTTCTATACCATTGATACTCTAGGTGCAACAAAATTCAGAGAATTTTGCTTTATGGAGGGAAGGGGCACTGGGGGGTAAGATAATAATGCTCCAGGGTTACCTTTGAAGAGGCAAAAAGTGTTAAGGGGGGAATGGATCACTGTAAAATATTGTGTATTATACTGTTTTAAGGTCAATTTTCTCTTGCTAATTAGTTTTCAACATCCTTGCCTTTTCCAGATCTACATTTTGCTGACCTTTTTTTAAACATTAACTATTTTTAAGTGCATGTTTCACTGATTCTAAATACATTCATCATATTGTGCAACCTTCCCCACCATCCATCTCTGTAACTCTTCATTCTTGTAAAACTGAAACTCTGTACCCATTTAAGAACTCCTTGTTCTCCCTTCCCCTCTCAGCTCCTAGCAACCACCATTCTACTTTCTGTCCGTAATTCTGACTAACCTAAGTTTTAAAAATACCATTTCTATTCCTTCTTTTTGTTTCTCATATTTTCTTTCACCCTTTGCCACCTTCCCCAGTCCACGCTCTGACCATTTTAGGATAGGATTTACTGTCTCAAGGAAGGAAAGCATGAATTTTTTTTTTTTTTTTAAGGGTGGGATGGAAAGAGTGGGAAACTGAATTCTCTGCAAAGACAGCATATTTTTGGAAAAACATGGTAAAAATACTGATTTCAGAGCAAAACTTCTTGTCTCTGAGATTTATAAAGGTTTTTGGTCTGGGAGTCAGGAAAGAGTTGGAGAGGAAATAAGAACTTTGCAAATCATGTAGGACTTCTGGAAGAACTGAGAGTAGAGTCCCCAAGAATATATGACTTTGTGATATTCTTAGGGAGACAGGATTTTAGATGCCTTCAAGGAATTCCCAGAGAAGTACAGAAGCAGCAAAATGAGTCTCATGCACCCAAGAGTGTCAGGAATGTCGTGGAACAGAGTACATCTGGGTAGACAGCTGTGTAAGGTGTTTCGTAAATGATAAACTCCATCATTTGTTTAAAAACATCAGGGAAGCTGCAGTGATATACAGATGCCAAGGACCAGCCTTGACTGAATGGAGAAACCTGAGAGATCTGGTGTTGGAATGAGAAAGAAAAAAACAAAACAAAACAAAACAATAAAACCACACACACACACAGAAAGAATGGGATCTCAGCTAATGCTGAGCTGACGTTAACTGGTTTACAGCAGTTATATATGATTTAAGCACAATCTAGTCACATGAGAGTCACTTTGATCATCGCATAGATAATTCAACAGAACAATCAAGGGACAATCTACTGGTGAATAATATATTTCTCATTCAGCGCTGTTATACTATGTTGTGTCAGATCAACTAGCTTAAGGGCAAATCTATTTTTCTGTGCTTACTTCATGCTGTATGGTTTATATGCCTCTGCACACTGCGGTCATGATAGCACTTTAGGGCTGAACCATGGTGGGTAGGGCTGGTCTCTGACCTGGCCCTAAAACCACAAGAACCCTGTCAGCTTGCTATCTGGTCACCAGAGTTGCCCCTTTTTATTTTTAGATGAAGCTCATGGAGGTGAGATTGGAGCTGTGAGAGGGATTGGAACCCTGCTTGGATGCAGACTGGCAAAAGACACACAAACAAGAAGACAAAAGTTAGGGTGACAGCAATCGAATAAAGAAAGGAAGTAAGACCATTGGAGTGCAATAAATTTTGTGTATTATCAAACACTTGTTTGGCAAGTTCAGATGGCTTGAACAATGGCCCAATAAGTTGTATCAGCAGATGCATGGATACCTAGCAGGCAACAAGAGCTATCGTGGCTAGAAAAAGCATTTTGGGTTCACTCTTAACTTTCTGACCTTCCAACAATTCCTGTACCTGCACTGTAAGGGTCTTCAGTTGCCCCAAGTTAGGATCGTTGCTTGACGGGTTGCTCTTGCACGAGGGGGCTGCTGTGGAGAAGCAGGCATCAGGGGTGTAATTCTCAGCCTCCAGAATGGCAGGATGAGGCAGGGGGATGGATCCAGAAGTTCTGGAGTGTGATCCGTTCCAAGTACCTAGGAGGTGCTCAGAAAGCCAGATGGGTCCATCAGTGTTTCTAGGAAAAATACACACATGCCCTTGTCCCCAAATTAAAACAGGATCAGGGCCAGACCATTGATTTTTTAAAGGATCCTTCCACTGCACTTAGGCATGATGTTTTCTGGGTGGAGACTTTTTTGAATTTGAGGGTTCAGGTAGAAAGAAAAGTTGAATGCTTTGATTTGTTTACAAATGAGTATTTTTACATTTCTGTAGGTCACAGATATATTAAGAAAAAGTTTCCTTAGTCCGGAAGAGCAAACATTAGAGAACCAGCAAAGTTTCAAACAAGAGTCACAACACTATAATCTTTCAGTTCATTTAGTCTCATGTTACTAGCTCTTGTTCAGTTTGAATGCAGCTTTAGTTAGTTATGGAAATTCTTACTCATTTCAGTTCTGATCTTAAAGATATTGAATACCTGTGTTGCCCTAAAAGTCCTTTTTCTGAACTTCCTTGAAGATTAATCTCATTTTACAAGAGAATTAGAACAAGTAGAAATGACAAAAACTCAGAATGTACATGGTTCCAGATCTGATGAGAATTTATAACAGAGGTGGCAAGGAAATCAGATTATTTCTGTGACACAAAACACTTCAACAGCCAAAATATCCAGTAATGATGACCTTGTATTAACACACTAAAATGTTAGGAATTGCATATTATCTTTAGAATAGTTACAGCATTTACCCAAATGTAACCTAAGGCTCATTATTTAACAGTACCTGCAGAGTAACTTAGCATACCAAAGAAAAAGTCTGAAGCGTTAAAGAGAATTCATTTACAATTTAAATCCTGGGAAGTTTGTTAAAACCTTAGGAAGTTATGAGCACAAGCCTGCATAGTATAGTATTACAGATCATTATAAAAATTATTTTTATTTAACCAAGGTGACAATATGAGATTTGAAAGGCAAGTATGTAGGGTTCTATAGTTGTTAGCAAAAGGTAGTGCCTTTAATACTGTGAAGTTTTAACCAAGTAATGGAAGAGATGGGATAAAAAACAAAACATAGAAACTGGTTTTTTGGGCAGACAAAAGGGAAAAAAGGAAAAACTTTGTTTACCATTTTCTTATCCAGAGCAGATTAATAATTCAAGAAAACTTGTCTTTAGAACAGAGAATTTCAGTCTTATACCAGTGTACATTTGAAATCCATTCATTTCAATCTTAGTCCTGACCACACCTAAAATTCCTTTCCAAAGATTTCCCTTCACAAACCTTCTACAACTTTCCTTTGTTGGGTCCCTAATGTTGGGTCCCCCAATAATGGGTCCGTGATTAAAGGAGCGAGACTAATACAAAGCGAAGGTCAAACAAAGCTTTATTTTGTGCCAAGCAACGAGAATCAAACTGACCAATCAAACTGACCGGCTGGGGCCACACCTCTTACAGAGAGCGCGACCCCTCCCTGCCTCACGGACTAACTTTTATAGAGGAAAGGCCATGTGGTTCAGTCTGGCTACACACAGGTGGCCATAGAGATTGCAATACACAGAGAAAGCTGCACAGTCATGCTAGGTCACACACGGGTGGCCAATTGAACTACAGTTCACCCCATAGTAGACATTTGAACTAGCCTATCACCTTGGTGAGAACTGGCGCCCAAAAGCTAGGTAGTTAGGGAGACAGTGTGCACCGCTCTACTGATTGGATGTCTCCACCTGACCTGACTCATCCCTGCATTACGGCTGTTATCTCTACCTGACCTGACCCACCCTTGTATTTGGGCTTTGTTACCTGGGACTGGTTTCCCCAGACTCGCTTTTAAATAAGTTCCCCTGCGGGGGACAGGATCAATGTAAGTTTTAGTGCATAAACAACAAAATGGCTCTTCAACCGAGGTGGGGCCACTCTGGCTAAATAGGCCCTTACACCTTTGCATTCAGATTTTGTCCCATGCTCTCTTTCCAAACAACCATTTTATTTAGGACAAAATTACCTTCTTTTACCTTCAAAAATGCATTCCCATTCCTTGTATATTTCTTAAATATCTCCTACTTTTCCACATACAGAGTTGTTACCCTTATTTCCAGTCTTATAGTTAGCAGAATTTTACACTCTTAGAAACCTTAGTCTCCAGAGAAGACTAAGGAGTAACCAGTTGGGAACTGTTACACCAGAAGTTTTAGAATGCAAATTTGGGAAGTCAGTTAAGCATGAAAAGCAGGTTTACCAACAGATTTAAATATCCTTAGTTTCTTTGCAGTAAGAAGTCAAAAGCACAAACCTATGTCCAAGTTTACAGTGATTTAGCATTTTATCCCATTTGGAAAAGACCTAGATGTCCAACAAATTTAATTCATTTATCATCCAATAAGAACTTCAAAGTTTCGGGTTACCAAAAACTTTGAAAGCTATCCTAACAATTACCTATGAAGACTTTGAGACAATTAACCATCAGTTTAATTACCTTTTTGCTAACAAATTTCAACAGATAACATGAACAAATTTATTTGAACTTCAGTTAACCTTGATAGAATAAGGTTCGTGTTTAGTGCTGATAACTTTAAAGACATGCCTATTTTAATTATACCAACAAACCTAACTTAGTTTAAATACTGAATTATGTTGCACCTGGGCCCACCCCACTTTCAGTTTTTACCTGAGACCCGGGTGGGAGAATGTGGAGCCGGAGTTGTTAGGTCCAAGGGGTGGGTGCTCTTCTTGCTCCTTGACAGTGATGAGAGGCGGAACCATGGTGCAGGAGGCACCGAGAATGGTATAGAGGTCAGTTCTGCAAGTCACAACCAAGTTGGTGCAGAAACAAGAAAAGGAGGAGACAGAAGAGACAAAGTGCTGCCAGAAGGCAGAGAAAGGGTTCCCAGTTTTAAAGCTCTCCAACTCCAATAGAGGAGCAGATATCATGTTTTACCACCGACAAGAGGAGAAGGCTTTAGCAGTGCATGTTGGGCCAGAGAAGGCAGGGAATTTCCCTGAAACAAAGGGAGTTTTGGCAGCTGCTTGGATATATTCCTTAAGGTTTCCATGCCAAGGAAGACCAACAACAGCTGGCTCCAGTTATAGCCATTAACCTGGGAAATGAGTGAGGGAGAAGCCCCACATCTATTAGGAGGAACACAGAGAGAGAAAGTCCGATTCCCCTTTGCTAAGGATGGCCTGTGTATCTTCCAACAACCCGGGTTTACTAGGAGGAGGCTTTTTTGCTTATTTATATAGCTACCATCCAGTATGTCAGAAGGGGGCTGACTATTGGCTGCTGGGTTTGAGAGGAGCTGTGTTTGGGTCTTCCTGTGTTTGAGCAAGTAAAACATCCTCCTCCCTATGATATGCAGCAGCAGCCTCCTCAAGCTCCTCCTTGTCCAAGGGAGAGAGTTCATCATACTCATGAGGATAAGTATTAGAGAATGCAAAGGTGGAATAATGGGGGGGAGGGCAGGCACTAGGGACCACAGGAATGCATTGTCCCGATGATAAGATGGACTCCTAAGGGCACTTCTTTAAGTTATTTTTAGTAGAAACCTCTTTCCCTATAGTGGTTCCAGAAAGTGATTGTAAAGAGCCCAAAACCTTTTCCAATTCATGGACTGGATCAAGGCAATTACATACCAGGTTCCACAAAGAGAAAGTATCAACAGGAACCTTGGTAGGACCATGTACAGAATAACAATCTTTAAGCCGTTCTCCTATCTTTTCCCAGTTAGGAAGATTAACTGTGCCCTCCTTAGGAAACCAGGGGTCAACTTCTTGGACAAATTTAAGAAATCTCTCTATTTGAGCATCACTAACTTTTGTTCCCTGAGACTTTAACATAGATTTAAGACCTCATATGAAAAGTGACCTATCCTTGTCCATAATTTATTACTCCCGACGCACAATTGTTCCTCTATTTAGGGATTCCAAATGCTGAGATGTCTCTTTCCCCGAGGAGTTCCTCACGTGCTGTGCCATATGCCGATCCTGAGTACTCATATACCTGTTTGGGCGCCACCTGCCAACAACCAGCCTTGACTGAAAGGAGAAACCCGAGTTCTGGGGTGGGAATGAGAAAGGAAAAAAAAAACAAAAAAAACACAAAAACAAAGAAAAAGGGTCGGGAGGGTCGCAGCTAATGTCGAGAGAACGTTTATTGGTTTACAGCAGTTTTATATGATTCATGCACAATACAATCACGTGGGAGTCACCTTGATCATTGCATAGATAATTCAACAGAACAATCAATCTCCTGGTGAATAACAGCTTTCTCATTCAGCACTCTTATACTACATTGTGTCAGATCAACTAGCTTAAGGGCAAATCTGTTTTTCTATGCCTACTTCATGCTATATGGTTTACTTGCCTCTGCAAGCTGCAGCGCTTTAGGGCTGAACTGTGGTGGGTAGAGTTGGTCTCCGACCTGGCCCTAAAACTGCAAACACCCTGTCAGCTTGCTCTCTGGTCACCACATAGATACAGATATAGATATAGATTTAGATATAGATATAGATATAGATAAAGATATAGATATAGATATACAGATATATAGATAGATAAAATAGATAAGATAGATAGTGATATTAGCTAGCCTGCTAGCTAAAGAAGGACAAAGAAAAAAGAGATGGTAAAGGGGTCTTTTTATAGAGTAGTCAGGAAAAGTATCTGACAGTTGGAACTTTATTGATATTTGTAGGAAATTAGGGCCAAGCCACATAGTTATCCTGGGAAAGGCATTATGGGAGTAAAAAAATGGGTGTAAAGTCCCAGACATGGTAACATGTCCAAGCATGTTGAAAGAATGATGATAACCTGAACCAGAGACCAGACATAAATTGCTGAGAAAGAGAGAGAGGTAGGCAATGAACTCGGGGTTGAACAGGGCATTAGATCACATAGAGCTTTTATAGAATTAGGCTTTTCCTATGAGTGAGATGGTAAGCCCCTGGAGAATTTTAAGCAAGGGAAGAAAATGATCTAATTTATATTTTGAGAATGTTTGTGGCCTAAAGGAAGCAAGGACAGAATTGGGGACACTAGTTAGGAAGCTATGTTTAACAAAGCAGGGAAGAGTTGGGCCAGGGTGGTAGCAGCAGAAATGGTGAGAAACGTTCTATTGTGTGATTATTTTAAGAGAAAGTGAACAGAATTTGCTGATATAACAGAGATTAGATGTAGTAAAGAGAGAAGAATTCTGCCTAGACAAGTAGATACATGAAGTTGCCATTTACTGGGAGGGGGAAGACTAGAAGAGGAGCATATTGTAACAAAGGTTGAATTGTTTCATACATATACTAAATTTGAGATTTATAATTTTGGATGTATTTTTTTAAAGATTTTATTTATTTATTTGCCATACGGAGAGGGAGAGATCACAAGTAGGCAGAGAGGCAGGCAGAGATAGAGGGGGAAGCAGGCTCCCCACTGAGCAGAGAGCCCGATGTGGGGCTCCATCCCAGGACCCTGGGATCATGACCTGAGCTGAAGGGAGAGGTTTAATCCACTGAGTCACCCAGGCACCCTGTATAATTTTGGATATTATACATTAAAGAGAAGATGTTGAACAGGGAGCAGAGTTTAGGACATAGGCCTTGGATGAAGATATCCATTGAGTATTTTTAAACATCAAGTTGATAATTAAGGGATTGCTTATGTTGCTGATCTACAATCAGATCACCTAAGATCCTAGTATAGATAAAGAAGATGTCTAAAGTTTAATTCCTAATCTAATATATAGAAATCAGAATAGTGATGAAAGCGTAAGAAAGGAAAACGAGAAGTAGCAACCCAGGTGGTGAAGAAAGAATGGTAAAGGAGAATGATGCTCCAGAAATCAACTGACCAAAAAAGCAGTATGAAACACTGGAGTAATTAAATATAGATGCTACATTAAGGGAGAAGTGGATTAAAAAACAACAACTGAATTTAGCCAAAAAGGATGTCAGTGGTGGCCTTGCTAACAGAAGTTCTAGGAGGTGGAGACAAAAATCTTAATTGGTATGGTTTCAAGAAAGAATGAGAAGAATGTGACCTGGATGAATTTTACTAAAAAAGGAACAGAAGATTGGAGAATTAGGTGAAGGGGAATGAAGGATAAAGGAAATTCACTTTTCAGATGTGAAATAATTTATATATATATATATATACAAATTATACATATA
This sequence comes from Meles meles, assembly GCF_922984935.1. NCBI lineage: Eukaryota > Metazoa > Chordata > Mammalia > Carnivora > Mustelidae > Meles > Meles meles. The sequence continues at coordinate 39,350,814 of NC_060067.1, forward strand.
AATAAACATGTTAAAATTATATATAATATACTCATATATTATATATAATTATTATATTATATATTATATATAATTATATTATATATAATTATATATATGTATGTATATATATTAATAATGGTTGGTCAGGTAAAAGGGAAAATTTTTTTTTTCTTAATATTTTATTTGACAGACAGAGATCACAAGTAGGCAGAAAGGCAGGCAGAGAGAAAGAGAGAGAGAGAGAGAGGAGGAAGCAGACTCCCTGCGGAGCAGAGAGCCCGATGTGGGACTCGATCCCAGGACCCTGAGATCATGACCTGAGACGAAGGCAGAGGCTTAACCACTGAGCCACCCAGGCACCCGGAAAATTTTGATTCATGATCCATGAGTGACATTGAATAGTACAGGAGTCTGGATGAGTTGGCACATTGATAGGTAGGAGAATAAAAGTTCCAGTAAAGAGGGAAGGAAGAGAAAATCTGGGCATGGATGCAATTTGGCTGATGGAGTTGGTGGGAGGACATGGCAGCTCTCTACTGATAGCTTCATTTACTCCTGAAATGAAAAAAGATCATCAGGCGAAATTTAGAAAGAAGGAAAAGGTGTTGGATGTAGAGACTCATGAGAGTATCAGAGTCACCTCAGTAAGTAGAAGAATGTACTGACCAGAGAAATGCAGTAGTATTTTGGGCTAGCACTGATATTGAGAGCTCATTTGTTACTTGATTTCACAAATGTAAAAAGATATAATGTAACATGGTTTTAATTATTTAAAATTCCATTTATTTTTCCTTTGAGATCTGCTCAACTGCTCAGTTCCAACAATGAGTAAGCAGATACTGTTCTGTAACGAGCCAAACCAGCATGTCTGAGGGAGAGATAGGCAAGGAGCTGTGTATATTAGTTACGACAGTGTAAATTGCTGTAAAAACAGATTCTTGATGTAATGGTTCAACATAAAATAGATGTATTTCTCACACACATATCAGGTTGGGGGGTATCCTTTTCCCATTAGGTGATTCAGGAACCCATCTTTCGCTTTTGTGGCCTTGCTATACCCAACAGTCTTAACCTCAATGTTTTTCTTGAAAGCTTAGAAAAGAAGACCAATTTTTAGAAAATATTCTGGCAATAGCACACATCACAGCCACTCACATTCTATTGGGGAGAACTAGTCCTATGACCATATCTGCTTCCAGCATAAAGTAAAGTAGGTAAAGTAATTCCTGGCTGAATACCATCTTTTTTGCTTATGTATTTATTTCTCTAGAAGGGTAGAACGACTTTTGGTTGACTTCTAGTTGTTTCTGCTGTACTGGTTATCATGATTGGCATGGAACTGAACTAGACATGGAGGGAAGTAGGAATGAAGGGTTTTTAATGGCATTACATGGGATTGGAGAATCTGATGCTAGTGGAAGAATTGTTGAAATTGGACTACTAGAGGCAGTGGCCCAAAAATAGGAGGAGGTGGTTAATAAGTAGGATACTTAAAAGGGTAAAGAAAAGTGACTGATTGGCTACCAGTTCAGAAGACTCACAAAGCTAGTGTTGAGTAAACAGAATAACTAAACATCAGAGGAGATATACATTCTAATATCTGATTCAGATATTGAATTCTGACATTGAAAGTCTGTTCTAGAACAGATTTCTTATTTTCCCTGAATTTTAATTTTGTCTTATAAAATAAAAATATTAAAACATCCTATTGGATTATTAGAAAATTAAGTGAGAGTGTGCAGATAACAATGACCATAAAACTCTTTATTTTTTCATATTTCTAGAAGAATTTCAGGACACTGCTGACTACCATGAATTTGAAATTTTGGTAAGCATGAGGGTGAAATCAGAGGTGCTTCTGAATTGTCATGTGTCTTCCTGAAAGAACACAAAATAACTCTTCAAAAAAGATATCAGAATATTAACGTAGTAAACGGAGAGTATAGGCTGGGGTAGGATAAATTATACTGATCTATAACGTTACAGAGCAGAACTCTGTCCCACTTTCTTAGAAAGAGTAATTCATTCCTGAGTTCTGGATTCTCTCCTCAGGCCTACCCTACCAATGATATATTCAAATGAAGTTTAAAATATTTTGTTAAAATAAAACATCTTTTCCTGTTTGTCATAAAATAGGACAGTAAGCTTCTTCTAAATTTGAATGAATATTTCCCAAGTTATGATATATAGAGGAGAAGATATGAACCTAAATTTGGGCCACAGTAAGAGATAAAACTACTGAGGAGGTAACTGTGTCTTCTCTACTTAAAAGAAGCAAGAAAATAAAAGAAAGATATTTGAAATTTCTCTTTCCCTTTCCTTTATCCTCATGAGAAATTTTTTACACTCTGACAGTAAAAAACAAAAACAAAAATGCCTGGAGAAGGTTGGAAGATTGAGAGGCTATCTGGGTTTCCACTACAGGAGAGAGAATTTAGGGCAGAAAGTAATAAAATTTGCAGAGGAGAAATGAAAGGAGAAAGGCATTTGATAGTCAATGAGGACTTGACTGGATTTTGAGTTTTAGAAGATGTGCAAGAGATTTAAAAATATACAAATGTTGGTTGGAAGAGATTTAAAAATATACAAATGTCGGTTGGGCTGTCATAATGAAGTACCTTACACTAGGTGGCTAATACAGGAATTTGTTTCTCACAGTACTGGAAACAGCAAGTGTAAGATCGGGTGCCACCTGGCCGAGTTCTGCTGAAAGCCCTCTTTGGGCTGCAGACTGCCTACTTCTCCTTATTTCCTCCCAAATAGGCAGAGATGGTAAGCATGCTCTCCTGTGCCTCACATAAGGGTACTAATCCTATTCATGAGGCTTCCACCTTCATGACCTCATCTAATCCCAATTACTTCCCCAAAGACCCATCTCCTTATACTATTGCTTTGGGGGTTAGGATTTCCGCAGGTGAATTTGCAGAAGGCATATTCAGTCCATAGCACGTGCAGATTAAGTTAGTGATGTGATGATGGTAAAAAGGAAAGAAGTAGGGGTGGGAACTGAAAATGATGGGCAGATAGTGATATTCAAGAGAGAGAATTGACCTGTATGTCCATGATTTGGGTCTGATTTCATGCAGGAAAGAGGTAACATGCTCCTTCCTCTGTCTGAAATGCACCCCCCCCATTCAACCCTTTTCTGCTGTTCACCTTCATACTCTTTTTTGTCTTCAGATTTAAGCACAGTCATCATTTCCTCAGGAAATCTTTCCCACGTGAGGTAGTGTTAAATGCTATTACAGAATCCTGTTGATGTCCTTGTCAGGACTAGGGGTTCTCCTTATTCCATTACATTAATCTCTTTCCCATTTAGTCAAATAGGAAATTTCAGTTACCTGAGAACAGGTACCGGTTTTATTCTGCTCAATACCTCACATATTCCTTGGTATATGGAACACATCCCATAAAATTTTGTCAAGAAATTAATAACTGGGTGTGTTCTTGGTAAGAAATTGGTGGGGCAACCATTTGGGTAGTGTTGCCACCCACTGGGATAGGGTATGAACAGGTGGAAGAAAGCACGTAAGTTCACTATGTTTGGTGTTGAGTTTAAGATGCCGAGCTATCAGTGGCACCTGGGTGACTCAGTCGGTTAAGAGTCCAACTCTTGGTTTCAGGTCAGGTCATGATCTTGAGTTGTGGGATTGAGCCCTTGCTCAGTAGAGTTTGCTTGAGATTCTCTCCCTCTGCTCCTTCCCCTGCTCTCTCTCTCTCTCTTTCTCTCTTTCAAACAAATAAATAAACCTTTAAAAAAAAAAAGGTGCTTATGGGTCATGTCAGGAGAAATGTTGAGGCAGTCTTCAGGTATTATGGAAGTTGTACTTTAAATGCCAAAAAAGGTGACTGGGTGGCTCAGTTGGTTAAAACCTCTGCCTTTGGCTCAAGTCATGATCCCAGGGTCCTCGGATTGAGCCCCGCATCGGGCTCTCTGCTCAGCAGGGAGCCTGCTTCCCTTCCTTTCTCTCTGCCTGCGTCTCTGCCTACTTGTGATCTCTGTCTGTCAAATAAATAAATAAAATCTTTTAAAAAAATAATAAAAAAATAAATAACTAAATGCCAAGAAAAAGAATTTAAAATTTATTCAGTTGGAGCAGAATCTATAAAAAAGTACTGAAAAAGAGTGAATGGACAGAGAGGTAGAAAGATAATCTGGAGACATTTTTACAGAAGCAGACAGAACTGACAAGGGAGAAGAAAACGCCACTGACATGCTTTCCCTCATGGAAGGAACTGGAGAAGAGACAGTGTGGATGTTGCAGCTTCTCATACCCAGTCTGTTACTTTGCTGCATAGCAGCATTAATGCTTAATCAGAGGTTCCAACACATGGAGAAATTACTTCTCCTGTTTTTATTCATACTTATGAGAATCTGTACCTTATAATTTTGCCAGATATGAAATATCCAGAGGCCTTAGTGACCAATCATTTAAATATATATTTGAGCCAATGAGACCTTGAGAAATCCAGACTCTACGAGATGTTACCTTAGAATATTTTTGCATACATTATGGAAAGAAGTGGTTTTAGGCTAATTTGTATAACTTACTGATGTAATACAATGCAACTTATTAGGTTGAAAAAAAACCTGATTTTTTTTCCCTCTATCAGAAACCTATAAATCACAGAACGGTGATTTAGCTAATACATTTGTTAAATCGACATAGCTAAACTTTTTGTTTTATTTCTGTTAAAGTATTGAGAACGGTATCATTTTTTTAATTGAGATAAAACTGGCAGGTAACATTGATTAAGGTGCTCTTTCTCTTCTTAAAACTAACTAAAAAAAGTATCTCTTTGTTACCGTCCAAGCAAAATTTTATTTCTCATACAACATTTTAGACATTAATCAGAGACAAAGTTAGCTCTGGCCAGGAAGGGCTATGCTTTAAAAACTAAAGTTTACAGTGCGTTTTTCATTTGAAAAGCCATTTTAGAACATAAATTAATCTTTACGACACTGTTGAGAAGTAGTTAATGACAGGAAGGGTGATCATTACTCCCATATTATAGATGAGTAAAACTACGCTGCAAGTTTAGTGACCAAATTAAAATTATTACTCATGTGGCAAATCATTTAGGACTATCCCCATCTGATATTTCATGCTTCAAGTTTTTTTAATGCATAATCATCTCTTGGATGAATAACTGTATTGCTCTCAGGTCTTTAAGAGAGAAAATACTAAAGTAATAGGACAAGGCACATGGAGTTTGGTCAGTACACGATGGAATATCATTACCCTCTACTGCGTACACAGTGGGGGAAAGAACTACACAGCACTGACAGACTTCATCACTTCCCAAACAGATGTCATACTCAATTAAGTAGAGAGCTCTCTGTCAACGAACTTGACATGCTTACCTAGGGAATGTCACAACCTCCCCCCAAATCAATATTCAAGTTATGATGGACTGACAGCTTCACAGATGAATGAGTGTCCCTTGATTGTTGCCTACTTTGGTGCAGAACAGAGAAAAGTGTTCAAAGCATGAACAAACAAACTTAATTAAGCTTAAGGGATATGGCTGAGTAATGTAAATCCGGAGCAAACAAAGTCATGGAGCATTAAAGAACAGCTTAATGAAATTCTGATCAACAGGAAATAAAATGAAGAGCTGCTTTGACTGATTCAATAAAGTTGGCTCTTGGTGATTTAGGGAGGCAAAGGATCACATGTAACCAGTTATTTTTGAGAAGTAATTTCCTAGACTCTAGACTGATGCATGTCTTGAGAATCTCTATACTTTCTAATATATTTGACAAATTGCTGACAGTTTCCCCTTTCTTCCTTGATCTATAAAATCATTCATAACAGGCTCCAGAAATAGAAAGAAAAACATTTTAAAACTTTAGAGGAAAAACATAACGACTAGGGTTATCGGAAAACACACGTGCCCAGGCTCAGATGCTTTCTTTGACAGATGCCATTTTCTGGGCGCTCTTTTCTTCTGGTGGAAAGCTATTTCTTCTGACAGAGTTGGGATCATCTAACTCACCTTTCTCATCCATTGTTTTATTCTGAGTTCTCCTTTTAGACTCTCATCTTCTTGGGAATGTCACATTAGCCACTTCTTTGGGTTAAGATAGCTATGAAATAAATTAAATGGCAAAGGTTAAGACATCCATGAACTAATTTAAATTACAAATGATGTTATTAATTTATAACTTAGTGCAAGCTGACACATAAGTCTGCTGGGAAACCCTTTTGAACAGGGCGCATGGTGAGGACATTTTACTCAGAGAAAGGATAGACTAGGATAGTGATCCATGACATACACATCCAGAGGATGCTATTCTTTTTTCTGTTCAGATATCGTGCTACCTATAATTGTAGATTAGAAATGACTTTGTGGGAAAATAATGAGAGAGAGAGAGAGAGAGAGAGAGAAAATGAGAAACACAGAGATCCATTTCTATAGCTGAACACAATTTTATCCATAAGAAATGAGTGTAAATAATAAATAATAAAATTGTGTTCACATGCACCAATAAATATATACTTTTCTTCCTTTGTATGACTTACTTTTCAGAAGGGAAATAAAGGACAGATCTTGTTTAACATTAACACATAAATTATAAAAACTAAAACAAAAACAAAACTGGACATACTCAGAAAAACTCAGATGTCTAGCAGTTTCTCTAATATAATTCAGCATCAGGAAGTTGAAGAAGAAGAGGAAGAAGAAGAAGAAGAGGAAAAAGCAGAAGAAGAAGAAGAAGAAAGAGGAGGAGGAGGAGGCGGCGGCAATGAGTGTTCTAAATAATGTTACAAATTTCATGTTGAATGACATGTGTTTATCTACAAACCTTCTTTTGTTTTTCACTCATATATAATTCTATGAAGTTTGGTTAAAATTTTCTAAGCCAGTATTAGATATAGAAATGTGACAGAAAAAGCATAATGGGTATTCTGATTTTAAGGATATTTTAATGATGACTCTATCTTATCAACAAAAGCTTAAGCCCTTCCTCCACATATTTTTTTCCATTATTCTTTCCTTTTCTTAATTTTATGTCATTGTTGATTCAGTAAATATCGGGTGCATATAATAAATACACCAGGCATAGTGCTGGGCACTGAGGTTAGAAATATTTTGTTATACAGGGGCAGGGCAATTTCACAGGTTGTAATTTAGGCAGATTTCTATTTTATTTTATTTCATTTATTTATTTTTTTAAAGATTTTATTTATTTATTTGGCACAGAGAGATCACAAGTAGGCACAGAGGCAGGCAGAGAGAGAGAAAGAGGAAAGCAGGCTTCCTGCTGAGCAGACAGCCGGATGAGGGACTTGATCCCAAGACCCTGAGATTATGACCTGATCCGAAGGCAGCGGCTTAACCCACTGAGCCACCCAGGTGCCCCAGATTTCTATTTTAAAAGACTAAAATAAATCTTCTTGGTACTGTGCATTTTTACTTATTGCTAACTTTGAATATTTGGATGTGTTACTCAATATTTTGATGCTTAGTTTTTTCTTGCATAAAATAAGGAAATAAGAGGAAATTCTTAAGCAACCAGTCAGCATCTGGTACATAATAGGTGTAAGACATAAATTAGTGTCATTTAGTAGCAAAGACAAAAATTTTTGCCATTCTAAAAATGTACCTACTTAAACCCAGTTTACCCCAAAGTAAATTTTATTACCAAGACTTTATTACTTTTTTGTCTATCCCCAGTTTATTTCTGTGCTGTTTTCCCCTTTGGAGAGTTTCAAATATAAGGCACTCAAACTCAAAGATAAAGGGAATTCAAGTAAAAAGTTGTGTTTTAGGATGTCTTGAAAACTGAACAATCCAATCTGTTTTCTACCAGCTGATGAATTCACTGTATTATTTTTCAAATTCTTTACTTTTTATTATCTTTAGAAACAACTTGTGCATTTAAAATTTCTGGCTTTCATACAAATGTTAGGTGTTCATTACAATTCTGATCTTTTCCTTTTTACTTAGAAAAGAGAGCAGCAACAAACACATCAACTTCTGCCATAAAAATATTGATTTGGATTCTTTATGGTACATATTGTTACTTCTAGAATCATTATGTTGACTCACTAATTCCCGGAAGCAAATGTTCCTACCTTTTTAGAAACACAGCGAGCCATCTACAATGTCACCCAGAGCTGTAATTGTAATTATGGGTAAAAAATTCATGGCTTCAAACCAGTTAGATATGTTTGAAGATAAACACAGACATAAATGTGGCACGGTATTAGCGCAATGCCTTGTCTCTTGAGTGCTGGCGAACATCTGTGTTGGAAAGAAAGAAACAAATGCACAAGCAGGGCCCGGCTTCTCCATCTCTGCACGTGTGTTCCGAGATGACACACCAGGGTGTATGCGAACAAATAAAGAGAGAATGTTGTGATCAGCACAAGTCATTACCCAAATCTCATGTGGGTTCCTGTTGGTGGTTTTGTTGTCAATTTGTGCCTCACTAGCTCTGTGGTCCTGAACAGAAAACAAACTTAAATCAGAGTTAAAGGTAATAATATGAGGTTAATTCTAAGTATTAAAATGAAACTTTATAGTTAAAATTTCTTAAAATGGTAAAATTTCTTAAAATGGTTGAAAGATGGGTATCAATTCCCTTAATAACGGAGCTTATTTTTTTGTTAATTCTAGCTGCAGAGTGTAATGCCTTCAGATATTCTTCCCCCGCTGGCACTGTTTTTTATATCATAGACTTGAGTTACAAAGAGCTCTAGACTTAGGTGCTCCAAAATAAGTGCTGATTGTGTGATGGAGAGAGTAATTGTTTTCACCAAATTGCACCCCTGGGATTGGGGTGAATCAATTTGAGCATAATGTCCTTCATGGTGAGCTACGGTAAACATTTATTAATTCACATTTGTGATATGATAAACTGTGCTAAGTGCTATGATATAATGAGGAGCAAAAATCAACAAGATTTCTTCCTGGTGCAGCTGGAGATCTTGTGGAAAAGAAAATTTTAATTATATGATCAAAAACTACAACTTGGAGTAAGTGCTAAGAAATGAGAGGTGGTAGCTAATAGAGAAGAGAGGGGAGTATGATTCATGCTGAGGAACTGGAGAGAAATTACATGGCTGCAGTGCATAGACTGAAGGAGGAATATAACTCAAAATGAGGCTGGGGAAATAGTTAGGAATCCAACTACATACCATATTTTGTTGTGAGACAAATGGGAAACCATGAAGGAAACATCACTATGGCTGTAAAGTATAAAGAACAGAATTGATTCACAGGAGTCAGTGCAGAAGAAGATGAACAAGTGTGTAGTAACTAAATTGTCCTTATCCAGACAGAGGTCTGCATTTTGTCCCTGACTACTTTCAGGTGACCTCTAATCCCTTAGAATTTCCTGAGTGATCGGACTGTCTTTTTGTTTATAGTGGGCGCCATGGATGATATCTGATAATTTGCACAAATGATGTGGTCCATGATGGGCTCTTTTGGCCACATGGTATCAGCCTGACTTCCAGAAAGGAGTGAGGTTGAGTTCAACCACATGGACAATCAGTCAATCAACCATGCCTGCACAATGAGCTTCCTGGGAGGTTAATACTCTGTGTAGATTGTCACACATTGATACTGAGAAGGTAACACATTCTGCAGGGACTGAGAGTCTGTCTTATGTGTCTTTTCTTTTGGCTGATTTTCCATATCCTTTCCTTGATGTAAACATAACTATGAGTATAATAGGTTGTCATGGGTTCCATGAATTTTTCTAGTGAATTATCAAACCTGATGATGATTTTGGGAAACGCTCTCTGATTGTTAATTGTATGTGTTAATGTGGTTAGGCTGGGTGCACAGATATTTAGTCAAACATATCCTAGATTTTCTTATGAAGGTATGTCTTGGATGAGATTAACATTAAACCAATGGATTTTGAGTAAAGATAATTATCCTTCCTCATCTAGGTGAGCTTCATCCAAGCAGCTGAAGATCTTAATAGAACAATGGCTAACGAGGGAACAAGGAGTTCTCTCAATAGACTTCCCTTGGAGTCCAACTGCAACTCCTTTCTGGCTCTCTAACCCACTGGCCTACCCTATAGATTTGGGACTTACCAAGCCTCCACAATTGCATCAGTCAATTCCTTAAGACAAAGCTCTCACTTGCTCTCATTCTCTTTCTCTCTCTCTCTCTCTCTCTCTCTCTCCACACACACATACACACACCCCATCCTGTTGGTTCTTTTTCTTTGGAAAACTCTGGTTGATATAATTTCTAAACCTGCAGTTGGTGTCAGAAGTGAGGGTAGTCTGTGTGGACTCTGACTCTAACTGTAGTTGGACCTTAACTTCTAGTAGGGATCAGAAGTTTTGGGCAGACTTGGCAGTCTGGAGCACTTAACCTTGTGGTTTGGGTAACTCTGGGTAACAAGTTAAAAGGAACTCTTGTAGTCCTAGAGAAGATGTGCTTTTGAAATAAATGGAATGAAATAGATGGATTTGAGAGGTATTTATTAAATAAGATCAATGGGACTTAGTGAGGGTGATGAAGAATGACGAAATTTAATGTTGACTAGGTCAGGGAGTATACAAATGTTCTCATAGGATCATTAAAAGAGTGTATAGTTTGCAAGGAATAAAGTCTATTTGGATAACTGGAGTATAAAAGTTGTGTTGGTCCACAGGTATCTTGAAACAACAACAACAACAATCCTTTTGATGGAGAGATGACTTTAATATCAAGAACTTATGGGGAGAACACATTAAAGCCAACAGCTAAAGCCCTCATCACCTCTTCATTGTTTTATTTCCTCCACTTTTCCCAGCAAGCTAGAGAATCAGTCACTTTAGCTGACTCAGGATGAGCTAATCATGATGAGAACAGGCTTTACAATTTGAGGACCTCCAAACAATGCTGGCTAGAGGAAAACCAACAAGAGCCAGCAATGGGTCTATAAAATTTGTGACCCATTTGAAAGGACAAACACTGACATTTGTATTTTCCTTAGAGACACCAAAAGCAGAGATCTCTAAAGAGGAAAGATTGTGGAGAGTAAGGGGAGAAATGATAGAGATAAGGAACTTGGGAGGTTTAAGTTAAATATCCTCTTGAGGGTGTAGGGACCATCCCTTACCTTTTTTCCTTATTCCAGTTGGTCAAGCAAGGAGGCTTCTTTGAAGTGTGGCTTGTGAACCAAGGATACATGCTATGATTCTGTCTCACCAGTCCCTGTCCCTCTATATTTTAGTAAAGAACTGCTTAAATCCTCCTCAGAGCATTTTCTTGCAATATTTGGGATAAGTGGAAAAGTGACAGCCTCTTCCTCTTGGGCACAGGCAGACCCTGGTAGTATCATTTGTGTGAATCATATGTCATGGAACATCTTTTTTTGTGGAATATTCTTTTTTATTTTTTAAGATTTTATTTATTTATTTCACAGACAGAGATCACAAGTAGGCAGAGAGGCAGGCAGAGAGAGAGAGAGAGAGAGAGAGAGAGAGGAGGAAGTAGGCTCCTTGCCGAGCAGAGAGCCTGATGTGGGGCTCGATCCCAGGACCCTGAGATCATGACCTGAGCTGAAGGCAGAGGCTCAACGCACTGAGCCACCCAGGTGCCCCTTGTGGAATATTCTAATTAAATAAATAATATGGGAAGTTATCCTTCTTTTCCTTTCGAATTCTGAATATGTCAGGACACATTGCATGGGCCAAGAAAGAATAGTGTTACCACATTCACTAAGGTTGCTTTTTTCATGTTTTGATTTAGACAAGCTTCTAGCCTATCAAGTCCTTTGATGATAAAGAACAATAAAAATGTTGTTTTTAAAAAAGATTTATTTATTTACTAGAGAGAGACAGAGAGCACTCAAGCAGGGGAAGGGGCAGAGGGAGAGAATCTCGAGCAGACTAGCCACTGAGCCACTGAAGGCAGAACCCTACTCAGGGTTTGATCTCATGACACTGAGATCATGACCTAAGCTGAAACCAGGAGTCCAGAACTTAACTCACTGTACCACCCAGGCACCCCAAGAGAGTTCTGATTCTACTGTAATTGACAAGAAGGTATTAACTTCTTGAGTTGGTATACTCACTCATTTTGCAGGTAAAGGAGGAGAGGTGTCAAGACATTCCAGATGGAGACAATATCAATAATAATATGAAGAGGGCTCTGAAGTGGGAGTCAAGAGGCTAAATACTAATCTTCCTTGTGCATAATGTCCAATAATGATGCTAGTGACCAGGGAGCAACACCAGTGACCATAATTGAAACAATAGAAAATTCCATAGATTGACCACTAACCTCAGGCCATGATGCATGATACAAGCCTGTTTGACTTCTTTTTCAAAGAATCTAGAAATTTCTCATCTAACAGTCTCAACTTTATTATTTACTAAAAACTTGCTGAAGAGAACAATTACAGTGAGTAAATTGAGTCCAAGTAATGGTACACACACATAGTCCTTGTTCTAAGTAACTTTAACAATGAGAGGAGGTTTTATGAAGATTAGGCTTGAGAAGTATTTCTAGTGACGTATGTATCAAGTAAATTTGTTTATGGCAAAAGTTGACTATGTAGAGCTTTTTAAATGTGTCCAAAATGTGATTTATCAAATTATCAAAATGTTATAATATATTGCACATGCTTTTTAATATTTTAAAATTGTTTGTTAGTTGAAGATTACATGGGTTATATTGTTTATGTATGTAACATGTATTTAACATGTATTTCCAAATTTTCACAAACACATATAATAAATAGATACCTGTCCTTGTAAAATTCTATTTACTGTGTATTCCATTAATGCAGTACATATATTTCTGCACTTATTGTGGAAAATGATGGAGCCTCTGGTGTCTACTGTATTTTAACAAGTATTTCCAAATTCTTGCAAACACATAAAATAAATAGATACCTGTCCTTGTAAAGCTCTATTTACTGTATATTCCATTACAACAGTACACGTATTTCTGTGCTTATTGTGGAAAATGATGGAGCCTCAGGTGTCTACTGTAAATATCAAATTACATTCAGGGCTATCTTTACCCTTATTTTTAATATAGACTTCTCATGAGAAAATACTATAATGACACACCTGTTTCTTTAAACCTAGTATGTTTCATGTAAAAAGAAGGGATCAATTATCATTTCAGCAGGGAGATTAAATGTTGTTTGATCATCTTAAGGAAATATCTCTCTTGCACCATTTTGGGAGTCTGGTAACTTAACAACTTAAAAGTATATGCTTTTCAAAAATGGAGGTCTATTTAGTCAGGAAACCTTAAGAACATGTAATGAGAACATTTTGAACTTGTGTAAGCATTTTAGAATTCAAAATGTACATACAACAGTCAATTATTTAAATTGTTCTAAGGCTAGGTCTCCTCCACTAGGAAATTGTCATTAAATGGACGACTTAAATTTGACCATTGTGAGTTTGTCAGGTTTGGAGGAGATGTTAGTGAATGGTAGTAATTACGATGGTAAGGCTTCTAAAGATAGTAAGTAGTCTCTCTTGCTCTTTCAGTATGCACCATGATCTCTGCCTGCACAAGCTGGCACCCAGCTGGCTTCAGGGGATTGACTCATTATATGAAACTAAACCTCACCCACCTAAGTTAGCTAGTACTCTGTGAAACTGGGTCATGCAATATTAGTGTTATAATACTCACCAAGGAGAATAAGAAGATACCTCAAAGCATGTGTTAGACTCAAACTCCAAAGACATTAGCAAATACAATCAGTAATTCTGCCTTTTCCTTCCTTTTTTCTTTTTTCTTTCTTTCTTTTTTTTTTAAGATTTGTTTATTTGAGAGAGCGAGCACAGAGGAAGGGAGGAGGGAAAAGGATAGAGAGAATCTAGAGCAGACTCCCTGCTGAGCATGGAGCCCAGTGCAAGAGCTTGATCTCAAGACCTGGAGATCATACAATCTGAGGTGAAACCAAGAGTCCCAGGCTTAACCGACTGAGGCACCCAGATGCACCCTTTCCCTTCCTTTTTAAAAACATTTCCTAATTGAAAAACACTAAGCAAACGTTAGTTACTGTTATTTATAGATCTTAATTTCCAGAATGTTGCCAACATCATAAATTGCTCATATATATTCTGTAAGGTAGTTGTAAGGTGAGCACTCCACCTTAATACATCTAATAGATGACAAAACCAGCCCAGAGTGCTTATGAAGCTACCCGAATGAAGTTCATACTGCAAGCCAGGAGACAATGAGATTAGAACTCTTATTTGTGACTTTTATTTCATAACTGTTTTCATATTATAACTAACACGGAATTTTTTCTTAAATTCACTCTGTTTGCCTTTCTTTTTTTCCCCCAACAATGTATTTCTTTATTTATTATTTTTATATTTATTTTTATTGTGTTATGTTAGTCACCATAAAATACATCATTAGCTTGTGATGTAGTGTTCCAAGATTCATTGTTTATGTACAACACCCCGTGCTCCATGCTATACATGCCCTCCTTAGTACCTACCACCAGGCTTACACATCCCCCCATCTCCCCTCCTCTCTAAAACCTTCAGTTTGTTTCTCAGAGTCCACAGTCTCTCATGGTTTTTCTCCCCTCCGATCTGCCCCAATTCATTTTTCCTTTCCTTCTCCTAATGTCCTCCATGCTATTCCATATGCTCCCCAAGTAAGTAAAACCATATGTTTACTGAATTTCTCGCTTGACTTATTTCACTCAGCATAATCTCCTCCAGTTCCATTCATGCAAAAGTTAGGTACTCATCCTTTCTGATGGCTGAGTAATATTCCATTGTATATATGGACCACATCTTCTTTAACCATTTGTCTGTTGAAGGGCATCCCGGCTCTTTCCACAGTTTGGCTATTGTGACCATTACTGCTATGAACATTGGAGTACATATGGCCCTTCTTTTCACTACATCTACTAACACTGATTTTTTAAAAATATTGATTCTTGAACTAAGTCTCTCTCTTACTTGTGAAAAGCTGCCTTAAATTGATACATAGACATTCCAACTTGTCTATGTATAACAACAATAATGTCAAAAGCACCAAAGGAACCTTGAAGTCCCATTGTGTCTCAACTCAGTATTGAGCAAAGCCTGGCAAAGAGAGGCAGGGAGAAGCTCCATTATTCCTTAGGTCATTGGTGACAAAGACAGGTCTTGAGTGGGTTTCCTTGACTTTGCAACCATGATAAAAGTTAAAAGTTGTTCCTAAAGAGTATCAATGCCATGGGAAGGAAAGAGTAAAATGGGGAAGTATGTCACTACTGGGTGGGTTCAGTGAGGCTTTGACCCCAAGGGGTTGCAAGTAAGGGAGCAGGATGGTTGCCTTTTCTTGCAGAGCCACCTTCCTTTTGCTCGACTTAATTTTGCTATTATCATATAGGAAGCACCTGACCCAAGACTGAATAATTAAAGACAATCATCATGATTCTGTTTCTCTTTGCCAGTGATTGGATTGGTGGTGGCTGTGTGGCCCAGGTATAGCCAACAAGATATAAGGGAACATTTTCTGGAAACGATTACCAGATCTAGCAAAAGAGAAATATAAAGAGAAAGCTTCTTGGCTTTGAACTTACTTGCATAATGATGTGATGTTTGGAAATACAGTAGTCTTGTTTGATTAGAAAAGAAAATCAAGAGGCCCTTGAAGAAGATTAACTAATGCCCTACATTATTGAGCTGCTGCACCGGCTCTGAAGTTTCTATCATCAGACATTTTTTTTTTTATGAGAAAAATAATTACATTTTGCATAAGCCACCTTTAGGCAGGTAACATATTACTTATAACTAAAAGCTGCTATACTGCACCCTAGTTCCCATTAGTCTCCCTTTGCCCTGAGTCCACTCTTTGACCTTATCTGTCTTACTATGTGCCCTGGAAGGGTGACCCTAGTGGACTATATCACCTAAAACTTTTTGCCCTGTGGTTTCTCACTGTTATCACTGTGTTCCTGCTCAGCATAGTTCTGACCATGCTGTGCTCCCTAAGATGGTGGTTTCTGTATGGTAGCCTTTATTTTATGACTACAGCTCTCAATAAGACTTATTAACTATTTTTGTTTCTCTTTCTTTTTCAGGCAGAGGGGAATGATATCAGCCTTTTACTATTTCTTCTTTTTACAGGTCCCAAAATTTTGTGGATTCATTTAGCCTTGCCCCTTGAGCCTCAAAAGATAATTTCTTCAATAAAAATTCTCAGCTGAGACTGTTAACTGTCTCTAATTGGGACTTGGATGATACATACACTTTCTAAAAGCTTTTAAAAATGAATCTGAATAGAGTTATGACATTTCTTTTTTATTTATTTTTTTATTTTTTAAAGATTATTTATTTGACAGAGAGAGATCACAAGTAGATAGAGAGGCAGGCAGAGAGAGAGGGAAGCAGGCTCCCCGCTGAGCAGAGAGCCCGACGCGGGACTCGATCTCAGGACCCTGAGATCATGACCTGAACCGAAGGCAGCGGCTTAACCCACTGAGCCACCCAGGCGCCCCGACATTTCTTTTTTAAAAGCAGAGTAATTTTAGGGGCCAGAGTGACTCTGAGGGTTAAGCATCCAAGATTCAGCTCAGGTCATGGTCTTGGGATTGTGGGATCCAGCTCCACACTCAGTGAGGAGTCTGCTTGAGAGTCTCTGTCTCCCTCTCCCACTGCACCTCCCTCCTCATGTGCATTCTTTATTATGTAATTAATTAATTAAAATCTTTAAAAAAGAGAACAAGTGGAATAATTTTAGGCCAACACCTGTTTATGATCAGGGTGGAAGTCCTACCCTGTGTACTCATTTGGTAGGACTACTGACAGTGTAACACAAATTGGGTGGCTTAAACACCATGAATTTGTTGTCTCACTTTCCTTGAGGCTAAAATCCACGATTGAGGTATTGGCAGGTTTTATTCCTTCTGAGAGTCATGAAGGAGAATCTTTACCATGACTTGCCTAGCTTCTGGTAAATTGCTGGCAATTTTTGGCATTTCCTTGGCTTGTGGATGCATCACCCTGATCTTTGCTTTCATTTTCATGTGAAGTTCTCCCAGGGTGCATGTCTATGTCCAAATTTTTCCCTTGGTAAGAATCTAGTCATATGAATTAAGGCCCAACACACTCCAATATGACCTCAACTAAACTAATTATATCTTTAGTGACCTTATTATTTTTTTTAATAATGGAAGTTTTTTTTTTTAACATTTTATTTATTTATTTGACAGACAGAAATCACAAGTAGGCAGAGAGAGGAGGAAGCAGGCTCCCCGCCGAGGAGAGAGCATGATGTGGGGCTCTATCCCAGGACCCTGGGATCATGACCTGAGCTGAAGGCAGAGGCCTTAACCCACTGAGCCACCCAGGCACCCCTAATGACCTTATTTTAAAATTGAATCACATTTTGATGCCCTGGGGTGGGGGGTCTTCAACATAATGAATTTCAGGAGAACATGGTTTGACTCATAGCACTTTGTCTAAAGAAACCACTATGAGCTAGTTCTGCCATGGAACAGAAAAAGGATTTAGAAAAAAACTTGTCAAACACTTGCTGTGGTTCATGAGACCCTGAACTAGGGATATAAACTTTCCATATAAACTCTCCAGTTGGTGTAGTAGACACGCTACCATCTTAGGCATGGTTATCTCACATAACTTTAACCTTATTACCAAGAAATATTCTATTATTTATCTGGCCACTTAAAATGTAAACATTTATTGAACAGTTAAGGCACTGCTCAGAAACTTTACACGTCTTATTGAATTTGATATTCATAACGGTCTCATAAGATACAATTATTAGCATCAAGTTTTTCAGATAAGTAAAGTTTTGGATCAAGGCACTTGACCAAAGTTTCCTTGGTTGGTGAAGCCAGAATGGTGAAGCCAGAATGTAAACCTAAGACCTCAGACTTCAGAATGAGCATTCCAAACTGCAATACTTTATTTGACCACAATAAGAGAAAGTGATAGTTAAGGATGTTGGGACATCTTGGCTTTTCAGTGTTTTATTTGTTTGTTCAAATTGCACAACTGGAAATCCCATGTGCACATCAGTATCAGTACTTTGTTAACTGCTGGACTGTCCTAGGACTGATGTTTTATGCTGTCAATTCCAATTCCCAATACTCAAGTCTGAAGTTCACCGGTGGCAATATCTCCACTCATTTTCTTTAGAGGTAACTGTCTAGTGGAGTTACTCTGAAAAAGATTTATCTAAAAACAAAACAAACAAACAAAAAACAAACAAAAAGAAACAAAAAGCCTGCTATACACCCTAAATATAATTTTAGTATGCTTCCTTAAAAAACTTTTTTCATGTTGAATGTGAAGAAAATATTCCTCAATACCACTCATACCCAACCACATAAGAAATTATAACCTTCTATAGAAACCAACTAAATGGGAAACTGAGGAGAAGTTAATAGGAATTGCTGCTTGCATTAGGAGTTAGGATATTTGATCTTTGGCATTGCCTGCCCATGCAAAACAAACAAAAACAAACAAACAAACAAACAAAAAAACAGACAAAAACATTGTGAGCAACCTGCTTCCCTTTCATTCAGTGGGAAATAAGCAACAAAGAGAGATACATTGTAAAGCAGATCAGATTGGAGGATTGAAAGATGAGCATCGATCCAGTAATCAGACATTTCAACCTAAATTGCTTTTCTTTTCACATATTGCTTACTAATGGGTGTAATTCCTTACATTTGGTCAGAGAAAAATTGCCTTATTGAGCCAGATAAACTTTTCAGGTAAATCTTGTTATCTTTAAGGATGATTAGATGCCTATGGTCAGAGTGGGTTTTGCTACTGTTTTACCATTTCTAATGTAATTTAAAAGATTTGATTGCATTTCAAGCCAATATCCTCTCCTTTCATCCTCTCATAATTGGGCTTCAGAGACTTGAGATTCAAATTGGTCTTTATATAAAGTCATAAATGGAAAACTTATGGATGTCAAATAAAACGAAGTGTTGGATTCTCAGTATTAAGGAGATTTGGGGCGATGAGTGTCCATGATGTGTCAGCCAGTCTCTTTCACGTAGGTGAATTCCCTTAATTCCCTCAATTGTTTGAGACAAGTATGCTTACATGCCAGCTTTATGAGGATGCTAGCTTTCAGAGATATTAAGTTGTCCAGGGTCTCATAGACAATAAACAGAAGAGGTAAGAATGTATATCTATCTATACCCATCTATCTATCTATCTACCTATCTATCTATCATCTATCTTTCTTAGTTCTAATCTTAAACTCTTATAAGATTGCACATTGAATATATATAAAATTGAATTCCTCACCAGATGTATTATATAACACAGTGTTACACAAAGTATGCTTTGTAGCAACTGCACCAACCAATTTACATAAGTACATTTCCTTTTTTCCCTCTCTCCTTCGTCTCCCTCTCTTCTTCCTTCTCTTCCAACATATTTATTATACACCACAATTAACCAGATCATATTTCAGTTTAATGGGAATGTGGGTTCATCGATCAGTATTTCTTAGGGGATGACTGACTGCTGACTCAAAAGGTAGCAGGCCTCAGAGAGCAGAGACCTAGGACTATATAGTAAATGAGCTAGGGACTCATATCCCCACTGCCCAGTGAGAGCATGTACATCTGGTGGGAGAAAAGGAAAATCTGAGAAAAACTCACAGTCTAGCGAGAGAAACATGGCCAGTCCTCTTTTTCACACCAAAATTTTATTACCTTAATTTTCGCTAACAGAGCAAATTTAAGGCTTAAATATGATGTCGTGTTGCCATCTTTATACTACTTTATACTTCTTGGTCAGGTACTTCTGTGTTTAGAAGTGCCTGGGGATGGCAGAGATTGAATGTGGGGATGTAGCTGCTGGGCAGTCCTTTGCCCCACATCTCTAAAGTCAGATTTAATACATTTTTGACATACTACCTCTATGCCTGCAAATGCTAATTAGAAATCAGTCTCTGATTTTTTATATATTCATGATATACTTTAATTATGATTTTTTACTTTTGTCCATTTATTATTCATAAACTACATATAAAGTTTAACTTTTTCTCAGTTCAATTGTAGGCTCTGGAATTAAAGAAGAGAAGATACTAGAAAAGTCTCTTTTTCTAAATGCCATCCAAAATGTGACTGGAGTATCCTTGCTGTATTTTCACATTTTCTATTCAGCTTTCAGCAATAAGTATATCGATGAGTATTATCAGAATATGCATATCAATGCATTTAACAGAAATCAACATTTTAACATGTTTCCTGCTTCTAGAATTTGAGTATTGAATTATTTTATTGATGTAATACATTACATGATAATATAAGACATGTGCTTCAAAAAAGTACACAAGGATCTACCATTCAAATTTAAGTATTGCACCAAAAAACTCTTTGGGGAAAGTCCCAAGACACCACTTAAAAAATCTTGAGAAGAGTCTGAGATGAGTTGATTGCCATCTTGAGACAAGACAGTGCTGAACTTTGTCAGGATTCAAGTCCATCCAATTACCTTTGTGCTCTTCACTTTCAGAACTTGATTTAGCATTCAACACCATCTCTTGGCATTTGAAGCTCTGTCGAACTAAACAGCTCTGTTTTAGACACATGTTTTGAAAAGCCTCACAGGCTCTCAGTTTGCACATACAGTATGTCTTTTAAATATTATAACCCTGAAGCAGCACTGAGATATTATTTTCATAAAAGGAAACTAGAAACCAGTGAAGCTTACATAGTTGCTGTCCTCACAGGAAAAAGGAATATACTCCTTGCCTTATTTTCACACTGTAATGGAGTTCTGCCATTTTGAGATTGTAAGCTCAATTTTTTTTTCCAAATAATTCAAAGCCAAGATATGGGCTTGCTTCATTTCTCCCAAACCCTAAGAGCCTTTCAACCAGAAAGTAAATGTTTTCTCAAAAAATTGAAATTCTGGGACACACATTTATCTATTATTTGTAACCCAGAATTACAATGAATATTATTGGTAACCTATAAATTCAAAGACTGGGGATAATACAGAGCCTACTGCAGTTTGCACTTAAAAAACAGAGTATGAACAATAGGAAAAAAAAATCATTTTTGTGGTTTTCTTTTTGTTATGCCATGGTGCTATCTACATTTACATCTTAATATTAAACCCTTTATAAGATAGGATACTGTCATTATAAAATAATATTTACAAGAGCTATGGTTTATAATGATTGATCCAGCTAATTCATACAAGTACATTTTCTTTCTATCCTCTTTTCCACCCCCCTTCTCCCTCCTTGACTTTGTCCTCCTTTCCTTCTCTCTTTCCGTACAACACATTTATTGTGTTCCACAATGAACTGGGTCATGTTCCATCTCCATGGAGTACACGTCCTTTGATCCATAATTCTTTCAGGATGATCTTTGTCTCATCCCAGAAGTTTCAGAGCTTCAGAGATCAGAGACATGGTCCTAATAAACTTTTCAAAGTTTAGAAATCTCATTTTTGTTCTCTATCCATTTCCATGATGGATGTATATGAACCATTCCCTTCTAGAGGTAAATGTCTCTTAGCCTTTTCTATTCTTTAAACTTAGTACTGCATATACAGATCTGAATTCTATAGATGGTACTTAGAATTCTGAATCTAAAGACTGTAAGCTTACATTAGAAATTTGATTAAAGGAAGAACATTTTAAGGGGCAAGATCGTGGGACTGGAGTGGTTTGGTGATTACATTTTGCACATTCCTTTTTAGCCTAGTAAATGCCACATTTTTCTAGCTCATATCCAACAGAGATGAGTACCTTAACAGGCTTAGCAGTAATTCACACTGTCAGCTCATAAATAAAATCACCGACATTGCCCGATAATAGATAACATTATCTAGAAGAAGAAGATCGGCACAGAAGAAGAGACAAAAAGAAAGAACACCCTGAAATGTGACATTTCCATGGTCTTCTCACCACAGTCTTATGAGGATATTTGTAAAGATAGGCAAATTATTTGAATTAATTTAGTTCATAGGTAAGCAGAGTGATATCCATAAGTTAAAAATTTTATTTTATTGATTTTTTTCTTTTAATTTTAGAACCATATCTTGAAGTCTATACTCACTCCATTATACTGTGGTGCCTCTCACAATGATATGATCCTTCCATTTGCTTTAGCCTGAGGCATACATATTATAATTATGTATTTTTCAGTCTTTTGATATTTACTGAATATCTGCCATATATAAGGCATAGATTTATAAGAAATGTAAAAGTGAATGAAGTAACATGATGTAGTTGATTAATTGTTGGAATCAGCTAGACTTGGATTGAATTACCATTATTATTATGGAGATTCAAGCTCTCAGTGGTAATAGTCATGCATCAATGGAATATAATAATGTCAAAAGTAAGCACATTTGTAGTGCCATATGAATATGAGAAGAAATAAATGCTCAGAATTCACTGGAGGGAAACTTCACAGTGTGTTTGTGTGTGTGTATCTTAGTGCGGGTGTGTTTATATTTAGTTGTTTTATATCTATATACATAAATGTGTCTAGCACAATCAGTCTAAGAAAGACACCCATGTCTTTGGAAGTCCCTTGGAATTATTAAATTATATAGGCCATTTCTACAATTTTGCTATATTTAAAATAAAATTGCTAAAATTCAACAACATTTAATAATCCTACTATAATACCGTGTCTTTGCTTTACTTTCTAGAATGGGGTACACATTTTAAAAATATGTATATGTGGAGTACAAATATTCTTAATTTATTAAACAGAATCTATTGTCCAGGACTCCCTTTTAAAAGTTGTTAACCTCAGTGCTTTATATCCTGTCTGTTGAGTAACTAGAAAAGGAAGAAGAGACATAAACTCATTTGGAAACATATTACTGGTTTATCCTATTCCTGCCTCTCTTGGTTTCCTGTGCTATCTTGGCCTGAAACAAATCTTAAGTGCTATACTGAGTGTGTTTTTCTATCAGAGATTGCAAAGCAGCAGCTGGAGGGCCCCTTATGTATTTCGTTTGACTCATACAGTGTTAGCCTACACAGTATTTATATTGTATTTTTAATTAGAACTGGGAGATTTTACTTCATATGTAAATAATTGACTTTTTTCTTTAAAAAAAAAAAAAGAAAATATAATACCGGTAGATTTTTGACTGCTTGACTCAACCTGGATCACACCATCATCCCTGGCTATTGTGATTGGCTGGGTCTGGGTCCCATGCTCATATGTGTGATACAAGAGATAACCTGGATATGTTATGAGAAGAATAATAAAAAAAAGTAAAAACAAAAGGCAGCCTAAAACAATTACTACCACAGTGACCCAAGGAACAGGGCCACATGTTTTGGTTTAGCCTGATACCTGACCTTCATTCTAACTCCTTCATATTTCAAAGATGGATTATTACTATTTGCCTTAAAGGTAAAACAATAAATTTGGTCAGCTTCCATTCGTACTTCCAGCTTCTGCTGTGGTGTCTTTAGTACTTGTGTGAAATGCATGTGTTGCGAAGAAAGAACTCATTTCAACACCTAGTTAAATGTGCAAAACAAAAGAAAACAAAACTGAGATACTTCCCTCTCTTTTCCGTACTTTTTCTCAGAATGTAAAATACTCCCTGATGAAATGAATTCAGAAATAAGCAGCTGGTCAGTTAACTCCTAGTCTGGGGTGGTAGTAGGTGAAATATTTGATCTGATGTTCCTGCCTTTCTGCCCTATGCCAGCCAATTGTGTTGTGGTCCATGTTTGGCTTGAGAGATGCAAGAAGGCTGCCAATTAATGGGCCTGGTGGTAAACATAGAAAATCATAGGTACAATACTCATGAAACAAATACAGGAAATAGGGACCAAGCTGTTTTGCCATAGCGAATAGTCTGAACTCTTTTTGCTAGAGTGATTTTTGTCACATATTGTGTGGTGTAAATCAACAGCAATTTATTTTATTTTTGGTAACGGTTTCTTTTCAAATTTGGCAATAACCCTTTCAGCAGTAATGAATTAAATGCAAATGAAAATACATTTTTGATAAAATATTAAGACAGTGAATATGGCAATATGCAACTTGCACAAAAACATGAATATTCAACATTCATCTTGCATAAAGTATTTTGACATTTACCATCTACCATGGAGGTCATGGTGATGTTGCTGACCACATGCAATTCAGAAGAAACACATATGAGGAACAATAGCACTGAGTTCGAAATTTAAAGAAGACAAAGTGCCCAGAGAAGATTTAACCCCATAAAGTGTTTTTACATTAGCATGGAAAACATGACCTCTTATTTTGATCAGAAATTGTTCTTCTAAATTAAATTTTGTAATTTCCAAGTTTCTTGTACATATACAAATTGGGTTGACATGTGTTAATATATTTGCTACATTATTTGAAGAATTTAGTTGTTTCTCAAGAAACTAAATACTAACAGTTTTATATCATCATCATTGCATGCTTCAAAGTATCAGTTAATGAAGCATAATGATTTACTTTTATATCCCATTCAATGAAAATATATTTGAATCCCATACTGTTGAAGAGGAAGCACCTGTTCCTATTACAAATCCTGCTGTAAATTCTGTTAAGATTTTTTGCTTTAACAGTGATATTAAGAATCCTTTTTTTTTCTTAAAGAAGTTACCATGACAAAAATCAAAATCAATGTCCTTAATGAATTAAGAATTCTATGGAGCAGAAATATACTTTGAATTGGTTGAGCTGACCATAATTCCTAATTGTCTCTAACCAAGCTGTAATATACTACCAACCAAAAGAAAATCTATAATTGTCAAAACCGACAAATATTAGAATACACATGCAGAGTAACTAAACTACACTTTTTTTTAAAAATAAGGATGATGTTGAATACAAAACAATGTATCTTCGTGAAAACATGTGCTTTTTTTGGTGCTTATCACCAACTAGATTTGAAAAATGTTTGACTCCTAAAGGAACTTCTAAGCAGAACCTAGAAGAACTTAGACTCTCAGTGTCCTACAATGATATTGAACATTTTAATACATATTTTAAACTTGGTTTGCATTTTGGTCAAAATCAGTTGGAGATTTTTAATTATTCCATGAATCAGGCACTGTGCAATTGTTAAAACAAAACCTGCAAACAAAGGCCATTGAACTTTATTCTAAAAATATCAAGACAGAAACTGAAACTTAATTAGTAACTGAAATTATGTAAAAGATTTATGTTTTATAATTCTATAAATGTATTTTGGATATCTTGACCCATGAAAAGTATCTTTGATGGAACTCTTATTTTTAATTGCATACATTTCTTTCTGCATCATTATGGAATAAAATTGAAAATGCCTATTATTTGGCAGATCTAATTTTGATAAAAATAATTTTATTTGATGAGTTTATCTTCTATAATATACTTGTCAAGGAAATGTACTTTTAATGGAGATAATATTAACTGTGGATATTTTAGGGGTACAATATTTATGAATTTCAATATAAAGATTGAATTTAAGATATTTGTCTTTGAGTGTATTGGCTTTCTATGAAAAGATTTACCAAAAAAAAAAAAAAAATAGTGTGGCTGCTCATATTTTCCTTTCAGAGAGTGAAGGGGAGTGTTTGCCTTATAAACACTCCGTAAGGAGTGTGGTTGTCTTATAGCCTTCATCTGCCACCTAGGGATCTGCTGTGGCATTCATGCTGAGGCATATGTCTTCTGAGGTCAACCCAGCTGCAATGAATTGAATTGTATCTCCTCAATTTATATGTTGAAGCACTAATCCTCAATGTGACTGTATTTCAAGATAGGAAGTAATTAAGGTTAAACGAGCTCATTAGGATGGGGCCCTATTCTAACAGAAGTAGTATCCTTGGAGAGACATTGGAGAGCTTGCTTTCATCCTCTTCTTCTGCCATTTGAGAATATAGCAAAATGGTGGCCATCTACAAGCCAAAAGTGTGTCTCACTATGAATCAAATTGGCCAGCATTTTGCCCTTGGACTTCCCAGCCTCCAGAACTGTGAGAAATAGATTTCTATTGTTTAAGCTAGCCAGTATGTGGTATTATATTGTAGCAGTCTGAGCAGACTAAGACACTGGCCAATAAGTGAGCATGATGGAGGCACCAGAGCTGGGTCCTTTGTCTACACAAAGAGCAGCCTTGCTAGACTTTCCCAGACCACTGCTCTTCTATAGTATCTTCATTTTTTCAATCTCTCTTTGGACAGATGTCAGACCTGCATCATGGTCTTGAGACTTTTCCTGCCAGCTCCTGGTTTTTCTCTCCTTTATCCTCCATAGTTCTTCAAGTATAAATCCATCTTGGTATGTTCTAGAACCTGAACTGACACAAAAGCCAAAAGCCAAATGAAAGTGATGACAATTTAAACATAAGTTTTAATTTTGAAGTAGATTTCACATAATTTTGTGAGAACAAAAAAGAATAGTCAGACCATATTGAAAAAAATGAATTTTTTGAAAAATAAAATATTAAATACAATAAATACATTATTAGAGAGATAAAGCTAAGAAACTAGTTAAAGTGTATGATTAGGTATCTAGAATATTTTTTTCTGTTCTTTTTCATTTTTAATGTCTAGTTAAATCTTAATATACAGTTTATTTTAAATTTTTATATTTGCTGACAGTTTAATTTTTGAAAATGGCTATTTCTTTTTTTTAATTTAATTTTTTTAGTGAAATAAGTATTTCTTTTTTCTTTTTTAAGATTTTATTTATTTGTCAGAGAGAGAGAGAGCACAAATAGGGGGAGCGATAGGCAGACTGGGAAGCAGGCTACCTGTTGGTCAAGGAGCCCAATGTGGGACTTGGTCCCAGGACTCTGGAATCATGACCTGAGTGGAAGGCAAAGGCTTAACCAACTGAGCCACCCAGGCATCCCTGGAATAAGTATTTCTGAAAATAA
The DNA here is from genome assembly GCF_922984935.1 of Meles meles. Classification (NCBI taxonomy): domain Eukaryota; kingdom Metazoa; phylum Chordata; class Mammalia; order Carnivora; family Mustelidae; genus Meles; species Meles meles. The sequence goes on from NC_060067.1 coordinate 39,377,597, forward strand.
TTTTTAAACAGAAGTATTACATAAGTCTACCAAAATAACACATTTTCAGTCAAAAAACAATTCAAGAAGTATATAATTATAATTATTTTAGTACTCAATGTGACACAGTTTAGACAGTAAATAATATAGTCACATTAACCCCAGGGTGCTAATCGTGATCACATTGACCATTTAGGTAAAAAGGCTATGAAGATTTTAATGTGATTATCATTCAGGATAATTTAGGTTAATTTTTGACAACAAGTAACTAATATTGTGGTGGCTTTAGGCAACAAGCAGTGGCAGTTTCCTATTTCAAGATAATTTCCTCCTATCCTTCTTTTCCTCCTCAACTCCATTTCTCTCTTACCTTCTTCAAATGTGAATAGAACATTTTTTCTGTTCATTGTTTTGTACTTTGAGCAGTGGAGTTACAGAATCAGCAATGTACAAGAAATTTCTCACAACAAATATAAAAAAATAAAAAGCTTCTAAAGAAGTATTTGAATAAATATCAAATGGCGTTGAAGAGAAAAAATTATATTTATTCAAAAATATTTATTGACAAGCTACTGTATGCCAGACATTATTCTGGCATTAGAATAGAGAAGAAGAAAAATAGGAAAAAATTATTTCCTCATTGAGTTTATATTCCAGTCAGGAGAGGTCAATAGTAAATACAAAAATAAGAAAAATTTCCATTTTTCAGATGTAATAATTGCTGTATGTCAAGGGAAGCTTCACACAATTGTGACACTTAAGCACAGACTTTAATGGAGATAAAGGACCAGGTTACATAAACATTTGGATGAATATTCAAAGCAGTTAGTAGCTCGATTTAGAATATGGAACTAACATGGCTTGCTGATGCATAGGACTGTCAAAGTATAAAGTTCCCATTTATTGACATAGGGATTGACTGGGAAGAGTAGTTCTGGTGTAGGTGAGAAGATCAGAAATGTGGATCTTTTAGGATTGATGCTGGCAGCTGAATTTATATCCTTGAGGTTTCAGGGATAATATTTTGGCTCTAGATATAATGTTGAAATCATTAGTATATACATAATATTTAAAGTCAAGGGGCTAGATGAGGTCACCTAGAGTATAAGTATAGAAAAAAAATGGAAGTATTTGAGGAGGGGGTTCACATCAACATGTAGTGGTTGGGGCATTTGGGAAATACCAAAAAGTAGGTTGAGAAGGGACGAGCATGAGAAAGAAGAAAAATCAAAAGAGAATGACGTCCAAGGAGCCAAGGATATGTCTCAAGGATAAATAATGAAATTTGTCAAATGCTGCTCATAGTTTAAGTAAGGTAACTTAAAACTGACCATTTGAATTATCAGCTTAGAGCAATTCCTGACTTGGTTTTTGTAGTCAGTGGAACACTGAGGACAATGTTTTCATATGCAAGAGTTCGAACAGGTACAATAAAATGAGAAAAAAAAAATAACAACAGTGAGTACATACAAGCATTGGAAATAGGAAAGAAATGAGTCACTATCTGGAGGGGGATGGTGAAGGCACAGTATTTTTACTTTATAAGAAGAAGAAGAAAAGCATGCTTGCTTCTGGGACTAATTCATTGGAGAGGGAGAAATTGAAGGAGACAGCGAGAGTCAGGTGGAAGTAGGAATCTGTGCCGCAGTAAGGGTAGAGAACCTACAATGTCTCCCAGGAATTAAGGTATCTCGGTTTTCTAAACATTAAAGAAGTTTGTCAAAAGGATACATTTCTTGCTTTGATTTAAACCCATTTCCTTTTGTACATACATCTGTGGCCAGAGAGAGCAACTGAAGAGATCCCCACCATGAAAACGCCTGATCCCAAATAGAGACAGGTATCTTATTTTGTCTTTTTTCCCTTCCTTACCTTTCTTTTATTAAATCAAGGGGCTGATATTTATCTCTCTTTACTTCCTTGCTGCTAAGTGAAAACCACATAATGAACTTTAGTATAGAACAGGGCTATACAAGTGATTCATTTTGTATTTATTATCTTGATATTCTTGCTCTATCTTCATAACCTTAAGTATTTTTAGAGTGTGTATTTTAGATCCCGCTTCTTTATGCATGCTCTTATGTCCCATATAATAGATTAACAAAAGACTTAGGTTTATCATATCTGTTTGTGCTCTTCTGCTGCCACGTTTAGCTGTACATATTTTAGCAAGTTACTCAGTGACTCTAAAACCACAGATTTTTCAAGTATGAAATGGGCATAACATTTCTTTTTTCTTTTTTTTTTTTAAGATTTTATTTATTTATTTCACAGACAGAGATCACAAGTAGGCAGAGAGGCAGGCAGAGAGAGAGAGAGAGAGAGAGAGAGAGGAGGAAGCAGGCTCTCTGCTGAGCAGAAAACCCAACATGGCGCTCGATCCCAGGACCCTGAGAACATGACTTGAGCCAAAGGCAGAGCCTTTAACCCACTGAACTACCCAGGTGTCCCTGGGCATAACATTTCTTGATGCATGACTTTAATATAAAGACTTATTAAGTAATTCAAAAATAAATATTCACTTAAGGATTTTTTCCAGGTATATTTACATGTAATCAAATTCTAAAAATGCATCGATGAGGTCACTGTTATTGGAGTGGTCATGCCCACATATCATTAACATGACTGTTGTGAAGCCTGAGGTCCACGGCAGCCATACTTCTGAGTAATTTTGAGGGCATTCAAAATATCATTATGGGTTGAGGTTAATAATAACTTTTGTGAAACTAAAAGTAGGACCTATGCAAGGAAATAATCAGTTTTGTTTCTTGTAGAGGTCATTGCGATTTTTCTCCCCACCATTTGTTCTTAAGAGTTATCATTTTGTTTGAACTGAGCACCAGTTTAGGATTGATTTCTAATTTGTAAAACTTAAGTATGGATAATTAATCATAGATGATTCCATCACCAATGAGACACTCCCCTGATGTTTCCTCACGCCCAGGTATCAGCCGAATGATAATATAAGCAGTTTAACTGCATCATCTTTGGTGGGGAAAACATTGTGGCAGGGCACATGTCCTTCCTAAGAGTCACAGTAATTTTGCTGTAGTAACAGAAGCCTGCTTGAATTCTATATTTAGAATAGGACAGAGTCGAGAGAATTGCAGGAGAAAGGAGTAAGAGCTCTAAGCAAACCAGACTTGAAACCGACTCTACTTCTGGACTTTTCCACAATGTGAATAAACCAAAGTCTTTCTGGGAGCAGTTTGGGTTTTGTGCTCCATAACTTGCCACAGGAAGCATCCTAATTCATTCAGTTTAGCAGTCAAGAGTGAAGGAAAATCAGACTCAATTTTCCTGGCATTATTCTCTTTGAACATAAGCCACTTTCAAATGTAATAATGAGTCCCTATTTGCTCTACAACACATCTAAGAAATTTTTTTGCAGGTCTACTGGATATGACTTTTCATTATGAGCTTGATTTCCCATGCAAGTAGGAGAAACTAATTTATATTAAGTTATAGTTCCATATTGATAAGACTTTCTGCACATTTTATCACAGTTGGACCATGTATGTTTTCAGCATCTAGTAAACTGCAAATTGAATGACAGAATAATAGTAATCAAGGAGCATGATTTTAAAAACTTGTATTATATCATCTCTTTATGATAATTTACACAAGATCACTAAAGAAACTTTTTTTATTATGATCTAATAAAGTATAAATATTTGTACTGATCCCCTAATATGTACAAAGCCTAATGCTAAGTAATCTCTAGGATTCACAAGAAGAGTTTGTGGAGATATTTTCTCCCAAGAAAATTAAAATCTAGTCAAGGAGATGAGACACTTCTGAAACACAAGTGAGAAATCAAAGACCACATGTAATTAGCTGTTGAATTATGCCTTAACCTCAAATTCAGAGAAGAAATACATCATTAAAGACTGAAGAAATCAGAGAAAGCCTGCCTGATTTTTATTGGGTTATGGCTAAAGATATCTTCATGTAACAGTATTAGTATGACATTCAATATATGAAAGATTAAAGACCCTTGTGGTCTGTAACCAAGACTCCTATTCTTTAAATTGCTTTTGCAATTGTATTTACACTTACATTTAGAAGTTTCCTTCATTAATTAATTATTCTCTGTGCATGTGTTTTACAAACTGTGGGTATAATCTAGCACATATTCATAGACACCAACATAAAGTGATGAGCAACTGAATTCAGTACTAAATTGGGATTTAACATGTTGAAAAACAAGCATCTTACATAGCAAATCAGCTTCTGAAAAGGTCTATTGTTGGAATGAAGAGTTGAAAATATGGAACACAAAAACTAGGTTGTTTCCCAGATCTCCAGTCTAGTAGTGTTGTGGATTGGTCTGGTTTTCTCTGAGTTTCAGTATTCTTGCATATAAAACAGGGATAGTAACAACATTTAAACCACCACACTTTTGGTGATAATTGTATTTCCAGATAATATATAGAGTATGAAATTACTTGTAAACTGCATGTGTTTATATGAATATTAGTATTATTTCTGTTTGTCCTAGGAAGTTTCTAGATTTCAGTTTTATTTTTTAATTTTTTTAAAGATTTTATTTATTGGGAGGAGTTAAGATGGCGGAGAAGTAGCAGGCTGAGATTATATCTGGTAGCAGGAGATCAGCTTGATAGCTTATCTAAACATTGCAAAAACTTACAAATCCAACGGGAGATCGAAGAGAAGAAGAACAGCAATTCTAGAAACAGAAAATAAACCACTTTCTGAAAGGTAGGACTGGCGGAGAAGTGAATCTAAAATGACGGGAAGATAGACTGCGGGGGGAGGGGCCGGCTCCTGGCAAGCGGCAGAGCAACGGAGCACAAAATCAGGACTTTTAAAAGTCTGTTCCACTGAGGGACATTGCTCCAGAGGCTAAACCAGGTGAAGCCCACGTGGGGTCAGCGTGGCCGCAGGTCCCGCAGGGTCACAGAAGGATAGGGGGTGTCTGAGTGTCGCACAGCTCGCAGGTATTAGAACGGAGAAGCCAGCTACAGAGACAGAGCCATGGACTGAACTCTCAGCTCGGGGTTACCTTGAACCGGTCGCAGGCTCGGTGAGCTCAGAGCACGGCTGGAGGCTGGGGATACGGGAGTGATTGGGTGCTGTTCTCTGGGGGCTCACTGAGGAGTGGGGCCCCGGGCTCCTGGCTCCTCTGGCCCAGAGACTGGGAGGCTGACATTTTCATTCTTATCCTCCAGAACTCTACGGAAAGCGTTCAGGGAACAAAAACTCCCAAAAGAAGAACCCGAGCAGATTATTTATTCCGGCCCCCAGTAAGGGCGGTGCAATTCCGCCTCATGCAAAGACACTTGAGAGTCACTACAACAGGCCCCTCCCCCAGAAGATCAACAAAATATCCAGCCAGGATGAAGTTCATCTATCAAGGAAAGCAGGTTCAATACCTAGGACAGCAGCGGAATTCCAGAGGAGGAGAAAGCAAAGCACAGAACTCATGGCTTTCTCCCCATGATTCTTTAGTCTCGTGGTTAATTCAATTTTTTTTCTTTCTTTTTTTTCTTCTGCTAAATTTTTTAAAACTTTTACCCTTTTCTTTTTTAACGTTTTTTGACTAGTTTATCTAAAATATAAATTTTTTCTTTCTTTTTTATATTTTTTCTTTGTTTTATTTTTTTAAATTTTTTAATTTTTTTTTTCTGAACCTCTTTTTATCCCCTTTCTCCCCCCTAACAATTTGGGGTCTCTTCTGATTTGGTTACAGAGCATTTTTCTGGGGTCTTTGCCACCCTTTTAGTATTTTATTTGATCCTTCATATCCTCTTATCTGGACAAAATGACAAGGCGGAAAAAATCACCACAAACAAAAGAACAAGAGGCAGTACTGAAGGCTGGGGGCCTAATCAACACAGACATTGGTAATATGTCAGATCAAGAGTTCAGAATGACGATTCTGAAGGTTCTAGCCAGGCTCAAAAAAGGCATGGAAGATATTAGAGAAACCCTGTCTGGAGATATAAAAGCCCTTTCTGGAGAAATAAAAGAACTAAAATCTAACCAAGTTGAAATTAAAAAAGCTATTAATAAGGTGCAATCAGAAATGGAGGCTCTCACTGCTAGGATAAATGAGGCAGAAGAAAGAATTAGTGATATAGAAGAACAAATGACAGAGAATAAAGAAGCTGAGTAAAAGAGGGACAAACAGCTACTGGACCACGAGGGGAGAATTTGAGAGATAAGTGACAGCATAAGACGAAACAACATTAGAATAATTGGGATTCCAGAAGAAGAAGAAAGAGAGAGGGGAGCAGAAGGTCTATTGGAGAGAATTATTGCAGAGAATTTCCCTAATATGGCAAAGGGAACAAGCATCAAAATCCAGGAGGTGCAGAGAACCCCCCTGAAAATCAACAAGAATAAGCCACACCCCGTCACCTAATAGTAAAATTGACAAGTCTTAGTGACAAAGAGAAAAACCTGAAAGCAGCCTGGGAAAAGAAGTCTGTAACATACAATGGTAAAAATATTAGATTGGGAGCAGACTTATCCACAGAGACCTGGCAGGCCAGAAAGAGCTGGCATAATATATTCAGAGCACTAAATGAGAAAAACATGCAGCCAAGAATATTCTATCCAGCTAGGCTATCATTGAAAATAGAAGGAGAGATTAAAAAGCTATCAGGACAAACAAAAACTGAAAGAATTTGCAAACACCAAACCAGCTCTACAGGAAATATTGAAAGGGGTCTAAGCAAAGAGAGCCTAAAAGTAGTAGATCAGAAAGGTACAGAGACAATATACAGTAACAGTCACCTTACAGGAAATAGAATGGTACTAAATTCATATCTCTCAATAGTTACCTTGAATGTTAATGGGCTAAATGCCCCAATCAAAAGACACAGGGTATCAGAATGGATAAAAAAAACAAAACCCATCTATATGTTGCCTACAAGAAACTCATTTTAGACGCGAAGACACTTCCAGATTTAAAGTGAGGGGGTGGAAAACAATTTACCATGCTAATGGGCATCAGAAGAAAGCTGGGGTGGCAATCCTTTTATCAGATCAATTAGATTTTAAGCCAAAGACTATAATAAGAGATGAGGAAGGACACTATATCCTACTCAAAGGGTCTGTCCAACAAGAAGATCTAACAATTTTAAATATCTATGCCCCTAATGGAAGCAGCCAACTATATAAACCAATTAATAACAAAATCAAGGAACCCACATCAATAATAATACAATAAGAGTAGGGGACTTTAACACTCCCCTCACTGAAATGGACAGATCATCCAAGCAAAAGATCAACAAGGAAATAAAGGCCTTAAATGACACACTGGACCAGATGGACATCACAGATCTATTCAGAACATTTCATCCCAAAGCAACAGAATACACATTCTTCTCTAGTGCACATGGAACCTTCTCCAGAATAGATCCCATCCTGGGTCACAAATCAGGTCTCAACCAGTATCAAAAGATTAGCTTCATTCCCTGCATATTTTCAGACCACAATGCTCTGAAGCTAGAACTCAATCACAAGAGGAAAGCTGGAAAGAATCCAAATACATGGAGACTAAACAGCATCCTTCTAAAGAATGAATGGGTCAACCAGGAAATTAAAGAAGAATTGAAAAAATTCATGGAAACAAATGATAATGAAAACACAATGGTTCAAAATCTGTGGGACACAGCAAAGGCATTCCTGAGAGGAAAAATATATAGCAGTACAAGCCTTTCTCAAGAAACAAGAAAGGTCTCAAGTACACAACCTAACCCTACACGTAAAGGAGCTGGAGAAAGAACAAGAAAGAACCCTAAACCCAGCAGGAGAAGAGAAATCATAAAGATCAGAGCAGAAATCAATGAAATAGAAACCAAGAAAACAATAGAAAAAATCAATGAAACTAGGAGCTGTTTCTTTGAAAGAATCAATAAGATTGATAAGCCCCTGGCCAGACTCATCAAAAAGAAAAGAGAAAGGACCCAAATAAATAAAATCATGAATGAAAGAGGAGAGACCACAACTAACACCAAAGAAATACAGACAATTATAAGAACATACATTGAGCAACTCTATGCCATCAAATTTGACAATCTGGAAGAAATGGATGCATTCCTAGAGACATATAAACTACCAAAACTGAACCTGGAAGAAATAGAAAAAATGAACAGGCCTATAACCAGTAAGGAGATTGAAACAGTCATCAAAAATCTCCAAACAAACAAAAGCCCAGGGCCAGACGGCTTCCCGGGGGAATTCTACCAAACATTTAAAGAAGAACTCATTCCTATTCTCCTGAAACTGTTCCAAAACATAGAAATGGAAGGAAAACTCCCAAACTCATTTTATGAGGCCAGCATCACCTTGATCCCAAAACCAGACAAGGATCCTGCCAAAAAAGAGAACTACAGACCAATATCCTTGATGAACACAGATGCAAAAATTCTCACCAAAATACTAGCCAATAGGATTCAACAGTACATTAAAAGGATTATCCACCACGACCAAGTGGGATTTATTCCAGGGCTGTAGGGTTGGTTCAACATCCGCAAATCAATCAATATGATACAACACATTAATAAAAGAAAGAACAAGAACCATATGATACTCTCAATAGATGCTGAAAAAGCCTTTGACAAAGTACAGCATCCCTTCCTGATCAAAACTCTTCAAAGTGTAGGAATAGAGGGCACATACCTCAATATTATGAAAGCCATTGATGAAAAAGCCACCGCAAATATTATTCTCAATGGAGAAAAACTGAACGCTTTTCCGTTAAGGTCAGGAACACAGCAGGGATGTCCATTATCACCACTGCTATTCAACATAGTACTAGAAGTCCTAGCCTCAGCAATCAGACAACAAAAAGAAATTAAAGGCATCCAAATCGGCAAAGAAGAAGTCAAACTATCACTCTTCGCAGATGATATGATACTATATGTGGAAAACCCAAAAGACTCCACTCCAAAACTGCTAGAACTTGTACAGGAATTCAGTAAAGTGTCAGGATATAAAATCAATGCACAGAAATCAGTTGCATTTCTCCACACCAACAACAAGACAGAAGAAAGAGAAATTAAGGAGTCAATCCCATTTACAATTGCACCCAAAACTATAAGATACCTAGGAATAAACCTAACCAAAGAGGCTAAGAATGTATACGCAGAAAACTATAAAGTACTCATGAAAGAAATTGAGGAAGACACAAAGAAATGGAAAAATGTTCCATGCTCCTGGATTGGAAGAATAAATATTGTGAAAATGTCCATGCTACCTAAAGCAATCTACACATTTAATGCAATCCCTATCAAAATACCATCCATTTTTTTCAAAGAAATGGAACAAATAATCCCAAAATGTGTATGGAACCAGAAAAGACCTCGAATAGCCAAAGGAATATTGAAAAAGAAAGGCAAAGTTGGTGGCATCACAATTCCGGACTTCAAGCTCTATTACAAAGCTGTCATCATCAAGACAGCATGGTACTGGCACAAAAACAGACACATAGATCAATGGAACAGAATAGAGAGCCCAGAAATAGACTCTCAACTCTGTGGTCAACTAATCTTCGACAAAGCAGGAAAGAATGTCCATTGGGAAAAAGACAGCCTCTTCAATAAATGGTGCTGGGAAAATTGGACAGCCACGTGCAGAAAAATTAAATTGGACCACTTCCTTACACCACACACGAAAATAGACTCCAAATGGATGAAGGACCTCAATGTGAGAAATGAATCCTTCAAAATCCTTGAGGAGAACACAGGCAGCAACCTCTTCGACCTCAGCCTCAGCAACATCTTCCTAGGAACATCGGCAAAGGCAAGGGAAGCAGGGGCAAAAATGAACTATTGGGATTTCATCAAGATCAAAAGCTTTTGCACAGCAAAGGAAACAGTTCACAAAACCAAAAGACAACTGACAGAATGGGAGAAGATATTTGCAAACGACATATCAGATAAAGGGCTAGTATCCAAAATCTATAAGGAACTTAGGAAACTCAACACCCAAAGAACAAACAATCCAATCAAGAAATGGGCAGAGGTTATGAACAGAAATTTCTGCAACGAAGACATCCAGATGTCCAACAGACACGTGAAAAAGTGCTCCACATCACTGGGCATCAGGGAAATACAAATCAAAACCACAATGAGATATCACCTCACACCAGTCAGAATGGCTAAAATTAACAAGTCAGGAAATGGCAGATGCTTTCGAGGATGTGGAGAAAGGGGAACCCTCTTACACTGTTGGTGGGAATGCAAGCTGGTGCAACCACTCTGGAAAACAGCATGGAGGTTCCTCAAAATGTTGAAAATAGAACTACCCTATGACCCAGCAATTGCACTACTAGGTATTTACTCTAAAGATACAAACGTAGTGATCCGAAGGGGCATGTGCACCCGAATGTTTATAGCAGCAATGTCTACAATAGCCAAACTATGGAAAGAACCTAGATGTCCATCAACAGATGAATGGATAAAGAAGAGTGGTATATATACACAATGGAATACTATGCAGCCATCAAAAGAAATGAAATCTTGCCATTTGCGATGATATGGATGGAACTAGAGGGTATCATGCTTAGTGAAATAAGTCAATCGGAGAAAGACAACTATCATATGATCTCCCTGATATGAGGAAGTGGAGATGCAACATGGGGGGTTAGGGGGATAGGAGAAGAATAAATGAAACAAGATGGGATTGGGAGGGAGACAAACCATAAGTGACTCTTAGTCTCAAACAAACTGGGGGTTGCTGGGGGGAGGTGGGGTTGGGAGAGGGGGAGGGTGGTTATGGACATTGGGGAGGTTATGTGCTTTGGTGAGTGCTGTGAAGTGTGTAAACCTGGCGATTCACAGATCTTACTCCTGGGGATAAAAATACATTATATGTTTTTAAAAAAATAAGAAATAAAGATTTTATTTATTGGAGAGAGAGACAGAGAAGGTGAAAGAGATTTGGAACAGGGAGGAGAGGGAGAAGCAGGCTACCCACTGAGTAGGGAGTCTGATGTGGGACTTGATCCTAGGACTCTGTAACCATGACCTGAGCTGAAGGCAGACACTTTTCCGACTGAGCCACCCAGCCACCCCTAGATTTCTGTTTTAATAGCTGGGTTAAAACTTGCAAAATTTTCTGGTGGGAGGTAGATATAATAGAATCAGAATATACAAAAATCATCGTCACTGATGACTAACTTTTGTCTAAACTTTTAACCACCCAATAGAATACCTCCTTCAGGTTTGTAACAAGTGTTTTTTTTAATATTATAATTTTTTTGGTAGTATACAGTAAAATCTCTACACAAATCTGCTTCTAAGATATCCATAAATGTTGAAAAGTTCCCACTCTGAAAATTATGCAGGAAAAACATCACAAATAATGAAAGGAAAAAGTCAATCTCTTTAAGGAAGAGAATTGTAGAAGCTGTGACCTTCTTTTTTCCAATTTGTGTAGTCCCTTTTGTTTCATACTGTTAAGCATGCAATCCAATTTCTAGAAAAGGGGATGTAAGAACAAAATGCTAGTACAGCTCTTCATCAGTTATCTCCTTCCCAAACTGAATAACTGATATGTATGCAATTTTGGCAACTGGGATTAGAAGGAGAAACTAAAAAAGCTATTTTCTTTCTATGAAGACTTTTTTTTTTTTAAGATTTTGCTTATTTATTTGACAAAGAGAGAGAGATCACAACTAGGCAGAGAGGCAGGCAGAGAGAAGGGGAAGCAGACTCCCCGCTGAGCAGAGAGCCTAATGTGGAGCTTGATCCCAAGACCCCGAGATCAGGATCTGAGCCAAAGGCAGAGACCCCAACCCACTGAGCCACCCAGGTGCCCCTATGAAGGAAATTTTTATAGATGTAGCACATGAAGCATTAAAATACTAAATAAGATTTTGAAATCCTGACAACATGAAGCAACCAAGTTCAAGAATAGTATAACTGTGCTAAAGAGATGTAGACATTATATGTCTCATGTACACTGACTGTTTACAGTTGTTAAATCTAAATCTGAGAGCCAAAGAGTGCTCTTACAAAATGATGATACATGATAATTTTAGCCTCCTATTTTCATGCAAACTATTCTTCTAACCATATGCAGAAGAAAAACACAAGGCAGGGTAGAGATGATAGCAGATATTTTTATTATTCATATATCATGAACAATTGTTCTTTTTATAATAAAATGTGTTTGTAAAGGAAAATTGATTAGTGAGGGTGAGGAAGATATTTACTGTAATATTTTCCTTAAACTCTAAAAAAACAGTGAATGATAGACAATTCACTGAGAGCTATTCTGGGAATTTAAATGACTCCTTGTTGTGTTATTGTCTAATTCATTCGTCATTGCTTTGTATGAGTAATTTTTAAAAAAACATTGTTCATACGTGCAAGCACTATGGGCTTACCACAATGATGAAGGATCACACAATCTGGATAACATTGAAATACCTTAAAATTAGGGATGCCTGGGTGGCTCAGTCGGTTAGGTGTCTGCCTTCAGCTCAGGTCATTATCCCAGAGTCCTGGGATGGAGTCCCACATCAGGCTCCTTGCTCAGCGGGGAGCCTGCTGCTTCCTCTGCCTGCTGCTCTCCCTGCTTGTGCTCTCTCTCTCTGACAAAAAAATACATTAAATGTTGAAAAAAAGAAATATGTTAAAGTTAGTACACAAAAAAGAATTTCAGATACATTTCCATCACAGTAGCAACTTGGAAAACCTGTGTATCTTTTTCTTTTTTCTGTGAAATAAGTATCTTTGTTCTGTTTTTGTCTTGCTAAAGGAGAGCAGGATCTACATGTAATGTTGCCCAGAATCTTCCAAGTAGAGAAATATTTCTCTGAAGAAAGGTGACATTATGGAGATAGAATTTCTAAAGTGGAACTGGATTTTTCTGAACTTAGAATGGCTCTTCTACCTGTATAATTAATCATTGATACTTATAATGTTTATTACTGATATCACATTCAAGTGTGGAGACGGGCTGGTAGAATGCTTTACAAACACGGCTGGCATGCAGAATGAGACATCACAGTTGTTGCTCCAGTTCACTGACTACTGAAGGGTTGAGGACACACACAACCGTTTTGTTGGTAAGGACAGGTCTAACCCTTTAATAGGCCCATCTGATGCTCCTATCCAATATGCTATAATCATTCATTGAGGGTTTTCTATGTCTATAACTTTGGCAAATTCTGTAGAAATTCAAAATGAGAATAAGAGGTGGAGGGGGCAAGGAAATACTATAGTGAGAAAATCGTGTTGCAGGTGGTTGCAATGATATAAAGAAATCAGTCTTTTTTATCCTACAGAGTTTCTCGTGATTGTTGTAGCCTAGTATGCCTGTAGCTCTCCCAAACTGCACAATGTAGCATTTGTACTGTTTTTATTGTTTGCTGTATTTTCATTTTGCAGCACTGTCACATGTGGCGCACACTCCTTAAAAATCACATTTTCACTTCTTCTCTAAACCCAGTACACGTAAACTTGGCAGAGTGCTGAGCACAGGGGTGTGCTCAGCGAATTGTTGTTTGTTAGCTTAAATGTGGTGTCGCCCCCACCTGCCGTCACTGTAAACACAGTAAGTTGAAAATAAGCCCACACCCTCTGCAGTTTACAGAATACAAAGGTCTTTGGGCATCGTTCTCTATGACAGACATTATCAAGATGGTTCAGTCCAGAAGTCTCTATTGGCATCTGACTGAGTCTTAGACTGCCATAGAGCACTGCTGAGTTATACAGGGATCAAAGAATAAACTGGACTGGATCATTCAGAACAAAGAATTTCTCCATATTCTTTTGATCCAGGTTGACAAAAGCAAATCCCAAACAATATTTTAAAAAAAATGCATTGTGTTAGTATAAGATTTGATGCAGTGCTTACTTGAGAATTTCTAAATGAGAGGGGCACAGAGCTATTCTGATTGGAAGAAGCTGGGGGCTTAATGCCAAACATATGCATTATGCCAAATGCATAGCACTGTGCTTATGGGCACTGATACCCATTGTCTTTGTCAAAGAGAGAGTGCCTATTTTTGAGGTTAAGAAACTAGTTATTGTTTAAAGCCCAAGCTCCCAAGGATGGGGAAAGTGGGGAGGGGAAAATAGTAGCGGCAGGTGAAAGAGAGCAGAGGGCTTTCTAATGGCCAGACCTGCACAGCTCCCCAGATCCCTGGTCCCAGCCCAGCTGAAGACTGCTTCTTTTCTTCCACTTGTTAAAAATCATGTTGGGGCTGGGCTGGTGTCACTTTCTTTGGAGTCCAGAATGAGTGGTGCTCTGGGAAAGCAGTACTAACATAATCTGTGAGTGATCTGCCTTCTTACATAAAGAGGAGCTCACCCCCCAGGGGTAAGGAATAGATGTTCCAGAATGTGGATATCCTTTGAGAACAAGGTGCTGGAACCTCCAGCACTGGGAGGGAAGTGGTGGTTCTCACCTATTGTGCCATGCCAGCATGCAAACACCTCACTCAGGGATGGCAGAGCAGGCAAATGTATGATGTTTTTGGGGTGGCTTTACCAAACACCACCAATCGGGGGTTTCAAAGAAAAGAAGAAAAAAAAAGAGGGAGGAAAATATAGAGGGTTTAAACCAGACCCACTCAACCTGGCTTGGGATTATTTCCAGGCGTGTGCTTTGCTCATAAGACAAGGGGTAGGAGATTCTTTTTTCTGGGTTTTAAAGATATTCGCTATTAGAACAGCTCATAATTTGCTAAATCTCATACTATGGACCTCTTCATGCAAATATAATAAATTATGTAAGTAAATTCTTTATACAGTATAGGTCTTAAAAATATTTGTTATTTTCTACATATATAAATGTTTTGTTGTTTCTTGCGAATTCAAGTAAGCTAAAAATTTCCCAATTATTAAAATGAAAGCACTGATAGGAGGTAACATTTCTCAATTCAGAAGTTTGCACATTTAACATAATATTAATAGAAATAATAAATGAATGTTCAAAGTCTGAGTAAATGCACTAAAATTTCATTGGCAAAATCAAAAGTGTATTTTTGTAAGGATGTGAAAAAGTTGTGGAAAACATGTCATCTTATTTGGTTTTTGTGTCATTCACCCTTTGAAATTGTGTTACTAATTAAAGTTTTGATGAAAATCAACAACTGTCCAATTTCTGTAGGCATCTTGATGTTTTTCAGAAAACACAGATTAGTTTCTTATAAAGGAATGGTTTGATTCACTTACAGAGTGAGGATTTCATTTTAAAAAGACATGCTTAGATAGCAATGTCTATTATTTATGTGACATGTATATTTTTAAGGATTTAGGTGAGATCACTTGTTATGTTCATTTACTTCCCTTCTCTTTTTATGCTTTTATCATTTTATAAATGTATAATTTTTATCCTTCTTTAATTCTTCTCTAATGGAAAGGATAATTTTTGCCTACATGTCCATGTCATATTTCCCATTCTTCAAAATCCCCATTTACCACTGGGAGATCATTGTAGCTTCAAGGAAGCTAATCAATTCCTGCTTTCAGGGATAGAAGCACATGACGTAGAAAAAACCCCACCGGAACACTTCAAAATCTGGCCAATGTGATTAGTTCAATATCACTAGTGATGTAACACTTAGTTTAATTGGAGTAAATCTCAGAATTTGCTGAATATCTTGGGAAAAAGATATTCTCCCATATCTGCAGAATATGAAAGAGGACTCATACAACCAAGTAGCTGGAGAAAGCATTTTGAGACCTTGAGGGGAATTCTACACAGTGGAGACAAAGTAGAAGACCAAGTAGAGAAGTAGAGACAAGGGAAAAAAAGGAAAAAAGTATGTTCTGGCCTGGTAACATTATTGGGGTCCTGGCTCAAGTGTCAGGACGTGTGTTTGAATTAGGTTTGCAGTTATTGAAACTGAATGTATTCAAACGGAAATATCAGTACTATGTATTTTTTTTTTTTAATTCATGGATGAAATGCATGTAAGAGTCTATTTTAATTGGAAAGAAATGCACATGTCGCCTTTCAATAATTGTGTGAATTCCTAAGCCCTGGAGCTACTTATCTAAGACTAGAAATTAGCTTTCTTGATTTCCATTACAAATCTATTTTAACTACTTTAGCATTTCCCCATCTGATGTCCTTCAAAACACTTCTACTAGTTAATAGGTTTTTCATGGGAATATTCCTTTGTGCTTAAATAAATTTGAAGTTTTTATTCTGGAGTTCCAACATATTCACGGGAGTTTCCTTTCTGCATACATCTCAGAGCCTTCAACACCACATGAATCCACAGAAGAGGATTTAACTTCAACCTTTCCCAGTCTTATGTGAGTATTACATTTTCAAGGCAGTCTTATTAGTGTCTTCTAGATCAAGACACCAAGGGAGCAAACTTTGGTAATGCCAGTCCTGTTATTCTTAAAACTTTATACTGCCTCTGAAGGAATAGGCAATTTACTGTAAATTTTTGTCTTTAATAATTTTATTTTCTGTGATATTGATGTTTCCAGGGACGTTGTTTGCAATATGATGTGCATCTAGTAATGAGCTATGTTATAATGGGGTTCTAGTTCTATTTTTATATTTCAAAATACAATTTCTTAATTTACTCTTAATATATCCACTCTTTAATAGGCAAATATTAGAGGTATTTGTACAAAGATAACATCAGAAAGAAGAGAAAAAAAGGAATTTTTAGATGTGTTTTTATTACTGTCACTGGTGGACAGGGCACTCGGGGAAGCAGAATAATAATAGTATAGCACGAGCCATGTGGAGAGAATTCACCAAAAGCCCATCATTGAATCAACTACAAAGAGAAGGAAGAGGCTGGAAATATGGTGATTTTAAGGTGGAACAAATAATTTTCAACCACAACGATTGTTACCATATTCTTTGTAAATTTCCAATTTAATCTGAAAATTAAGGAAATAAAATGGACATTTTGGTGATTTTTTCCAGTCATTTAGTTTTCATTAAGTGCTTATTTTATGTTTCATATTGTGTAAGATGTATGTTGATTTTACTGTGCTCTTGAGATATTTGAATTGTATTGGCAAAAGAAGATTGATAGTAGCAAAACTATTAGAGACCAATAGTCAATAAGGGCTGTGAAAATATAAGAAATGAAAAAAAAAATTATTATGGACTTATATCGTTGGAAAGTCTCCCCAGGAGGACAGTGTGGAATGAAGAGTGAGAAATTAATAACATCTGAAGAGATGGAGGATATGATCATATCTAAACGGGGAATTTTTTCTAGATATTCTGAAACACTGTGGATGTTATTAATTGCTTAGATACTTCATTTATGCTTATTAACTATAACAGGCACATACATGATAGATATCCTCAGTTACAAGCTGTTACTATGGGTTCATGTCAGGTAAATTTCAGTAAAAATTGGCTTACTTTAACTTTTATAATTAATATATTTATTGTTTAGGCTTTGCTCATAGATCTTGTGATTAATTCTAAACCTTAAAATAAGAGAGAAAAAATAATCCTAATGCCAAGAAGATAGACACATGTCGTAAAAATTTTGTGTTACTACTGACTTCTCAGTTTGGAATATTCAGCAATGAATATTATTTATAAGGCAAAATTCATAGAACAAAAATATGGAACTTTCAGCCATTTTACTCAATATTATAATTCTTTTATTCAACAAATATACTTTAAAGACCTACTATATGCCAGAGGCTTAAGCAAGCAAAAATAGTTTGCTCACAGAGAGGAAGAATAAAATTACGACTGCAGTACCCTAGTTCACGAGATTTTCTTGACACCGGAATGTGTTTGAGGTTTCAAAGAATCCTGCCCTGTATCACTATGGACCTGTGGTTCTGCATGCCATAGATGTGTACCTGAAAGAGATGATACGATTATTAGGTTGTTTTGACACCATTGAATGTAAAGTGTCTTTCAGCACCTGAGGGGAACACATTCAAGCTGGTCATCTAAAAGGCAACAGAATTTCTTCTCTCTTAGTCATGTACAGTAAACATTGACCTCAGGCTACTGAAGAACTAGCTCACAGAATGCTTTTGCAGTGGGAAATACAGATCATAGAAATTCCTGGGCATGGAGGTTGTCCTAAATTCGGTGGCCTCAGTGACTCATTGTAGTGGGAATTATGGTAAAAACCACAAAACAAAACAACAACAAAAAAAGATTCATTCCTCAAAGAGTCCGGGCAAAGCTTTGGACATGATGGAGACCATATAGCAGTACACGTGTCATGTTTAAGCAGCTAGTTTTAATAGAAGTGTCAGAAGATCATGTGACAATCTTACCAGAAGGATGCTAATGAGAAGAGAGAGGTTGGATTATGAGAGTTTTGTAAAAGAAATATAGAATTATTTGGTAAACATTGTGATTGGCTTTTCAACTTACATCACTCTGCTTTACTGATGAAGAATTGAGAAGCAGTTGGAGGAATCGATCCAAGACAATGGGTCAGTCATGGTAATTTGAAGCTCTTGACAATCACTATTGCAAGAACTCTGGTCTAAGCTAGTGAATGAATCACATTCCTGGGGATGGCAGGGATTGATTTTGCAAGGGCCATGCCATTCTAAAGAAGCAATGAAAAACAAAAACAAACAAACAAAAAGTTGTTTGGGAATTCTGAGAAAATGTTTCTCTTTCTTAAGTGTTAATCACAAGAAAAGGTAATCCCTAATTATCTGCATAGAGAGCGAAATAGGGTTTCTCATGTCAAGCAGGGGCCTGTGTTAAGCAATGATACAAGTAGGTAAGGTATTACAGCTAGGAGACATCCCTGGCACCAATGTTAGTTGGCGCCCCAGAACTGACAATGAGGAGTACCAGAGGAGGTCTGCAGGACTCAAAACTGATTAAATCCCTTTAAAAAGGGAAGGATTTCAGTAGCAAACTGTCAGATTCTTTAGTTCTGCCCCCTCTATGTCTGACCACTTAAAAGAGGCAACTGCCCCTGAAGGCTCTGCCTGATTGATCTCCATGATCTCCAAACAGAACAAATATCCTTCCATGCTTAAACACCAGAAGCGGTAAGTGCTGAGAGCTGACCTGGACAAGACCCAGGCCTTATCTCAACTGTGCACCCACAGACTGACTTAGCATTTGGTTGGTTAACTCCCTGCACCCTTCTGTTATCACATTTGTTGTGAGGCTTGTCTTCTGTCCTGCTCTGTGTGCTGTGTAAGAAGCCAAGTTTAATTACATGGCGAAGCATCATTGAATTTGGAATTCTGAACCTGCTTTATAATTTAATTTAACTTTGCTTTATGATTGAAAAAAGCTGACATTGTGGAAGACACAACTTGTACATGCCCCTTCATAAGCATGCTCATGACAATCTGGAATCATTTTGCCATGTGCAAGACCTATCGCTTTCACTGATGTATTTTACTAGCTTCCAAATAAAGCTACATAGAAAGGAAGGTAAAACCTATGAGAACTGCCAATAAAGGAAGCCAGAGCTGTTGGACTGAGTTATCTTTGAGGCTTATCCTAGACTGTACTCCTAGGATTTTCTTACTACTTAAGAATAGTGGAGATGAGTGGTTTTTGTTTTTGTTTTTTTTTCCTTTACTATTTTTAGCTGGAAACATCATAATGATACAAAGTCTATTAAGAAGATACTGCCTTTTCCCCCTAAAGCTTAGTGTTAGTACTCAAAGGTTAAAGAGGCAAATGACTTAGCCTAGATTATATTACTTACAAAAATCCCAATTGCAGGAAATATTTTATTTAAACTGGGATAAAAAAGTTTTTTTTTTTTTTTTTTTTTTCAGAGTAGTGTAATCCTTTTAGAGCGGTCATGAACACATTCTTTATTTTCTCTTTGTTACCTATAGTAGTGATTCTCAAATTTTAACATGTATATCAACCAGGGTGAAACTTGAGATTTTGTATTTCCAACAAGCTCCAGGTGATGTTGATTCAATTGGTCCATGGCTCAAACTTTGAGTAGCAAGAAGCAAGTGGACTTCAGAATTTTGCAGATAATAAAACCAATAAAAGTTAGTAATTATTGGACTGTTATCATGCATTGTATTATACTCAAAAAGATCTAATGCAATATCTATGTAAAACTCAACTCTGAACAGATCTCTACATTACTCATTCATTGCCACCACACATATGTATGTATCTTATATATACATACATAAATTTTATCTTATAAATTTCTAATGTATAATGAGAAGAATGGAGTGCTGGAGGGGAAACTTCTTGATTAGATTTTCTTTTCCCACTTAATTCAATTTTGCTGAAATGACTGACTATGCAAAAGTGGGAAAAACCATTACATACAAACTGGGCAAAATAAACAATCCCAAAATATTCACGAAGTGTATATGAAGAAGGAATGTGCATAATATGGTTACTCAAATAGCTTAGTCTATTTTTCTTGGATAGTTTTAACTGGGCCCTTATCCAAATGCTTTCATTGCTCTAATTAGCTGTCAATGTAGTCTAGATTCTCTTTAATTATTTGTATTGTTCCTTTTTTAATTTCTTGAGCAAAATGGTACTTCAATTATGTGTGTTAAAGTGAAAACCTATCAAAATGGAGAAATTCAATGAAGATGCAAAATTTGTGATATGTTCTAAATGAATATTCTTCAGTGTTTTTCTCCTCCATATTAGAAGGAAGTAGTATATCTTAAATGCTAGATCGTTATATTATAAACATATTTTGGGAAATGCAAGGAGGAATGCTTTCCTGTTTTGCTGTCTTTACCCATTTATACAAATGTATAATATGTAGGTATATTATAAACATTATTTCAAAATATTTAAATAACTATCTAGTTATATTGGTTAGAATAATTAGTGGCCACAACACCTTAAACAAACATGTCTTGATACAGTAGAAACTTCTTACTCATGTTCCCAGTGAATGTCCTTGCAGGATAGAAGCTCCCCTCCAATTTGTGTTCAGGGATAGAGTTTTTCCATCTTTTAGCTTTTTTTCCTACAAAGCCTTGGAATTTTCTGTATCCATCTAGGGAAAGATAAAAATGAGAGTAGCATACACCAAATTGTTAAAAGCCCTGGCCTAGAAGTGATATATCACTTCCACTAAATTTCACTGTTGAGAATTAGTCATATGCATTATAAGGGAACTTGGAAATGTGGTCAACAGGTGGGTAGCTGTTTCCCCACACAAACTCAATACCATGGAAGGGAAGCACAAATTTTGTAGATAGCCTGTCATCTTTGCTGTAGTGTTAGTTATACATTACATGCACTGGATAAGGTGAGTCAATGGAAAAGTGAGTGACACACTGAGCATTACTATCTAAAGGTAAGCAGGAATGAAAAAAAAAAAAAAGTAGTCCGATATGGTAAGTATTGTGTCTCTCCAGTTGGATGGGTAAGTATTGTGTCTCTCTAGTTGGATGGGACCCCAGAATGTGGGGTGACCTAATCTGGTAGAAGCCAGTAAATTGGGCGGTGAAAGAATTCACCTGAGGAATAACAAAGGAGATAGAAGTTTAACAAATACACCAAAAGGGAGCAGTGAGCAAGACAGCAAAGGACAGATTGTGTGCCATGAGGCAGTGGGTGGGGCTGTATTTAAAGGAGGAAGTGAGGAGATATAGGGATATGTGGAATTTTATGTATTTTGGTAACTGTGCCTGGTTGTAAGTAGCTCATTGGTTAGTTAAGGTCTATGGTGATTTCAAAGTGTACTTAATGAGTCTGTTTGTATTCAGGAGGTTGAGGTCACTGTGGGCCAGTCTATCCAACTCAGGTTTCCTCTGTTCAAACCTGTTGACCAAAAGTGACCTCTACAGTAAGTGTTAGAAGTTGATAACACAAGAAAACACATTTAGGTGGAAAATTTGGTTTTTGTGTAGTGTATTCTGGTGACATTAGAAGAGAAATTGAGTAGATTTAAGAGAGAAAATACTGAGGAAGAAGTTGCAACTGCTTATTAAGTCTTGACAAGAGCTTAAACTTAGATATGGCTGTGTGAAAAGAGAGAAGATTTAAGAGATATCAATTTAACAAAATTAAAGAAATAGTGAACAACAAAGGAAGAAGGAGAAGTTACAATAGGCATGACTTAATGATGACCTTGAGAAAGTGGATGGAGGATGACATTGATTATTACAGGGGATGAAGAAATCACAGTAGATTTTGAATGGGTGAGTGTTAATCAGTTCATTTGGAAATACTCAGTAAAAATATATGAAAGGGTATGTTTTGGTTTCAACAATAAAGGATTCAACAGTATAAAAATGGTATCTAAAGTCAAGAAGGGAGCTGAAATTGTAAGAAAGAACATGCATAATTAGAAGAGGCAATGACTAAAGACAAAACCAAAATTTAGTCTGAAATGAAAATGACATTAAATCAGAGAGAAATGAGATTTACTATCAGATTTTTGCTCATGGAAAGACTGACCAAAGTGACTCAGTTTTTAAAGCAAGTACAGTTGAAAGCACAGTTGAATGAGTTTCAATGGTCTTTAGTGTTTTGTTGACCATAGACATTGTGAGGGTAATGTTTTGTTGTTGTTGTTGTTTTTAAGAGAGAGAGATGGGGAAGGGGCAAAGGGAGAGATGGAATTGTAAGCAAACTCCATGTCCAACTTAGAGCTTGATATGGCAGCTTGATCTCACAGCCCTAAGATCAGGACCTGAACTGAAGTCAACAGTAAGACAAGTAGAGGAAGGCTGAATTCTTTCCCTGCTTGCTTGAGCCGAACTTCTATTTCCTCCTGCCTTTGTCCTGGGACGATGTCCTCTAGGTCTCAGGCCTGTGGATGTGAAGTGATCTACATCATTGGCTTTCCTAGGTCTCCAGTTTGCAGATGGGAGGCAGTGGGACTCCACAGCCTCCAAAATCGCATAAGTTAGTTCCTTAAAATGCAACACTTCATAGATATAAATGTAAGTATAAATGAAATTATATGTAATGATGTATTTAATAATAATATATAATATATAACCTATTGGTTCTGTTTCTCTGGAGAATCCTAATACAGACATATTTAATAATTCAATGAAATTTCTATCCCCTCTCTTAAAATATGAACATCATGGATATGCATCATTCCAACCAATTTCATGATTTGATAGAGTACTGGAAACCTAATCATGCTACATGAATTCCAGGTTAAGAATCTGGTTCTGTGTACCTGGAGGCTTAAACTATAAAATAATAAGTTTGAATAGCTTTGGTAACTTGCTTCTTGTAAGGAAGGGAATGTCCTGTATACATTTTTATCAAATTGAAAAGTTTAAAGGAGATGCTATTAACTTATTGCATTGATATAAAATATTTCCATCAGAGAATTCAAGGACATCATAAATTAAGATTTTTAAATTTCCACTCACTTTGATTTTCTCTTTTGTAGGGAAACCCTGAAATACTATAAGGTAAATAAAATGCATTTTATATTGGTGTTTTAAAGCCAGATAGGTCATCTGCTACTTATTTTACAATGACACGGTAAGTTCCAGTGTTGTTTTCATTTCATGCTCAGCTTATTTATGAAATCTTTCATATAATATAGTGACTTTTCATCCCTCACATTTTCTATTAGTAAAATTGGAATTCTGCTCCTAGTTTTCTGATTATTTCTAATGAATTTGGAAAATGGCATTAGAATAGATTATTTGTTAATGTTCATTAGAAGAAAAACATCTTTACTATGAAAAATGATGTCAACAATGTCCAATATAGAAATAACATCTATTGATGACTGAATAAGCTAGAAGAAAGGTAAGAGATGGTCAGGAGAATGAGACTGATTTGAGTCAGGCTGAGAGAGCCTTTGTCGCAATGTGTTTTCCAGTGTTTGTCTATTCTGATTCCAGAGAATCAAAGCAACTGATATTTTTTAGTTTTCAGAGGGATGTATCCTTTGATTGATCTTCATCTTTTAATTCATATCACTCCTCCATTTCTACAGATTATAAAATATATATTAATATATTTCAGTTATATTTTGAAAGCCAACTTAATTCATTTTTATGTAATATAGATTATTATAAATTGCATTAAATTCATAATTTAAAATATCAGCTACTTCCAATTCTTGGTCATTTTTCACATCTTATGAGTAGTTAAGTTTCAGTTGTTGGGTTTTGGTTTTTTTTTTTGCCATTTATTATGCTTTGTTTTGCAATAATTACCCTATCTGAATGAGTGATCACTGTGCACTTTAACTTCAGGATGACAGGCACTTGGACACTGTAACAGAGAATTAGTCATAACATACTGTGAAGAGTTTATTATTTCATCCTTAAATCCCAATGCAAGATCTCATTTCTACTCCCACCACAAGTACAATAAATAGATTCCGGATATCATTGGCCATTCACATAGACAAGATTTTACTTGGTTCATTTTAACTAAATGTTAATCATATGCTAGGCACTCTGTTAGGAGCTGAGAAATAACTAGACAAGGGTATAATACACTAAGTTCTGGAAGAAGTATAGATATTTACACTCTCACCTTAAATGCAAACTCAGATTTTATTACCCATTCATTTAACTAGTAGTTATTTTACTTTTGCTTGAACCTAATCCCAGTCAACACTCTCCAGCTTTCCTTGATCTAAGCAGACTGGACTCCCCTTTGTAGAGATAATCTTATATTTTGAGAATACTATTTTTTTTTTTTTTAGACTTTGTATTTTTACAGCCATTTTAAGTTCACAAAAAAACTGAGAAGAAGGTATGGAGATATCCCACATAGCCCTGTTCTTACACACTTTTCCACCAGTGTGTATATTTGTTACCAAGGATGAATTTACTCTGATACATCATAGTTATCCAAAGACCATAGTTTACCTTAAGGGGTTTGCACAAATCTCTAAAGACATATATTAATCATTATATCATATGGAGTATTTTCACTCCCTTAAAACTCTGATGTGCTCTCCCTATTCATTCCTTCATCATCCCCTTCACCCCTAGCCAACCACTGATCTTTTTATTGTCACCAAAGTTCTGCCTTTTCTAGAATGTCACATAGTATGTACCAGTTTTAGTTTAACTTCTTGAACTTAGTAATCAGCATTTTAGTTTCCTCCATATCTTTTCATGGCTTGATAACTCACTTCTTTTTAGTTGATGAATAATATTCCATATCCTGAAGTTACCAAAATTTACTTATCTGTTCATCTACTGAGGAACAACTACATTGCTTCCAGGTTTTGCTAATCATAAATAAAGCTGCTGTAAATGTCTGTGTGTAGGTTTTTTTTTGTGGGCATACATTTTCAACTCTTTTGAATAAATAACAAGGAACATGACTCCTGGGTACCATGATAAGGATATATTTAGTTTTATAAGAAATTGCCAGTTGTTTTCCAAAGAGGCTGTTCCATTTTCTATTCCTATCAGCAAGGCATGAGAGATCCTATTGTTTCATATCTTGCCAGGATTTGGTGTTGTCAGTGTTCCAGATTCTGATTAGGTTTGTAGTGGTATCCCATTGTTGTTTTAATGATATAATGCTATGGACACCTTTTCATATGTTTATTTGCCATCTGTATATCTTCTTTAGTGAGGTGTTTGTTATGGTCCTTGGCCCATTTTTTAAATGGGCTTTTTGTTTCTTATAGTGAATTTTAAGAGTTGTTTATTTTGGATAACAGTCCTTAAGATATTTCCTTTGCAAATATTTTCTCTCAGTCTGTTGCTTATTTTCTAATTCTCTTGACATTATTTTTTTCACAGAAGTTTTTAGTATTGATGAAGTCCAGCTTATCAATTTTTTTCTTTCATGAATTATGTCTTTGGTGTTGTATCTAAAAAGGCATCACCATACCCAAAGTCATCTATATTTTTCCCATATTATCTTCTAAGAGGTTTATGTTTTGTTTTAACATTTAGGTTTGATCTACTTTGAGTTGATTTTTATGGAAAGTATAAGGTCTGGGTCTAGACTCACTTTTTTCTTGGCAAGAAAATGTCCAGTTGTTCCATGGCCATTTGTTGAATAGACGATCTATATTCACTGTATTGGCTTTGCTTCTTTGTCAAAGATCTGTTGATTATATTCATGTGGGTCTATTTCTAGGCTCTCTATTTTGTTCCATTAATCTGTCTAATACTTCACTATTACCGCACTTTCTTAAATACTGTAACCTCTATAGTAAGTCTTGATGTCAGTTACTTTCTGTCTTTCTACTTTGTTCTTGAATATTGTCTTGGCTGTTTTGGGTCTTGGCTTATAAACTTCAGAATCAGCTTTTTAACACCCATAAAATATCTTGCTGATATTTTGTTGGGATAGCATTGAATCTCTAAATCAAGTTGGAAACAACTGACACAATGATAGTATTGACACTTCATATCCATGAATATGGACTACCTCTCCATTTATTTAGTTCTTTGATTTCTCTCATCAGTTTTGTAGTTTTCCTCATATAAATCTTTTGTTCATTTTGTTAGGTTTAAACCTAAGTATTTCATTTTTGATGTAAATGGTACTATGTTTTTAATTTCAAACTCTACTGTTATTTTTGATATATAGAAAGGCAATTGACTTTTGTATATTAACCTTGTATCTTACAGTCTTGTTATAATGCTTATTAGTTCCAGGAGTTTTTGTTTGGTTGTTTTAGGTTTTTTTTTCTGTTTTTTCATTCTTTCAGATTTTTTATGGAGATGATCATACCATATGTGAGCAAAGGCATTTTTATATCTCCCTCCCAAATATATATGTTTTTTTATTTCCTTTTCTTGTCATGCTGCATTAGAAAGAACTTCCTGTACAATGTTAAAAAGGAGTAATGAGAAAGGACATTCTTGCCTTTTACCTGGTCTTCGTGGGAAAGTTTCAAGTTTCCTCTCTTATAATCTGTGGGAAATTTTTTAGATACTTTATATCAAGGAGAGGAAATCCCTCTCTATTCCTAGAGTTTTCTCACTAATGGATGTCGGGAGAACAATCACTCTTAAAAGAAGAATAGAAGCAGGCCATTTGAAAATACAAAAAGATTTTTCTCTACATAAATGGATTGGTGACAATTTCTCACCCACAGAGAGCATGCTAAACACATTAAATGATAGGAATGGAATGTAAGTAATGGACTTTTTATGGCTTTCAAACTTTAAAGAACAATTTCAAAGGTTTGAAGGAAAGACATGTATACTACTAGTGTGAGATGAAGTCTTTCTCTCTTTCTCTCTCTTTTTCTTTTTTCTCTTCTAATCCCAGACCTTTACCCCAATATGCACTACTTCTATAGAGGAAGGCCACTGAGGGAGCTTTCAAAGATAAGAACAGAGTCTGATATGTGATGAAAGAGAAAGAAATGTTTTATATGTGAAAAGGAAGAAGCTAAAAGTTCTGACTTTTCCATGGTATTTCTTTTTAGGACTTTTTTTTTTCCTAGTGGATGCTGAGTAATAATTATCTAAGTGTCCACTCCATTCCCCTTTTGCTGCAGAAGCTGGAAAAATAAAATCATCTCCATTAACAGATAGAATTCTGAGTGCAAATTTGATTTCATCAATTATATGTATTCAAGTGAAGCTTGAAAATAAGAATGAGAGTTATGTTGCTATTCTTTTGTTTATTTTCTCCTTATCGTGGAGTGGTGAATATATAGTTTACGTCCCACAGGCCTGCCAGGTGGAGGCAGAAATTACGTGTGCATCTATCGGTGGTTCAGAACCTCACCAGACATAGAGGAGCTTGGGAAGTGAGCAAAACCTCTTAGTCACAAGTTGACATGGAGCTTAATACATATTTCTTCACGTACTGAGTGGAGTCTATTGCAGTTATACCAGGAGGCTGAGCAAAGCATACCTGATTTGATGTAGGGATTCTGCACACCTCTCTTTTCTCTTTTTACCTCAGAAAAAAATCTTCCTCTTCTGCACTACAGCTTTTCTCATACATGTTGTTTTACTCTTTGTATAGATGGATGGCTAACAGGCTAGACTCTGAGATCCTTGAGGGCTTAGTTCAAGACTTCTTACATATTTGTGTCTGTGGTACTATGCTCCACATCATGGAACTCAAAAGTATTTTTTGAGTGAGTGAATAAGTGAATTAATGACTATTATGTATGAAAGTTTTAGGATTAGACCATTCTTCAAACTATTAGCAGAAAGTCTCTGCTTTCAGCTTGGGTCATGGTCCCAGGGTCCTTGGATCGAACCCCGCGTCAGGCTCTCTGCTCAGCAGGGAGCCTGCTTCCCTTCCTCTCTCTCTGCCTGCCTCTCTGCCTACTTGTAATCTCTGTCAAATAAATAAATAAAATCTTAAAAAATATCTTAAGTATTATGTTTTTTTTCTTTTTTTTAAAGATTTTATTTATTTATTTGAGAGAGAGAGATCACAAGTTATACTTGATGGCATCAAAGACAGTTCTCATGGACTGACATTAATTTCCTTTAACTTTATTTTCTTTTCCTTTTGACTGTTTCTTCCCCAATCCAATAATTTTAATCAATATTATTATGTAACAAATATACACATTTCTATAGCATTTTTTTAAAAGATTTTATTTATTTATTTGACAGAGATCACAAGTAGGCAGAGAGGCAGACAGAGAGAGAGGAGGAAGCAGGCTCCCTGAGGAGCCGAGAGCCCAATGCGGGACTCGATCCCAGGACCCTTGGGATCATGACCGGAGCCGAAGGCAGAGGCTTTAACCCACTGAGCCACCCAGGCGCCCCAAGTATTATGTTTTTTTCTCATTTCTAAAATAGCATAAGTCTTCAAATCCTCTAGGGGGTAGGAAAAGTGTTTTAAAATAGATATTACAGTATCAATTACTTAGTCAACCTGAAGAGCAATAAGAAATGTGCTAATTTTCTTTGGCTCATATCTATTAATGTGTTAAGGGGTTCTGTCATGGTATGGATCACTATCAAGAAGGTGGTGTAGGGGGGCACCTGGGTGGCTCAGTGGGTTAAAGCCTCTGTCTTCGGCTCAGGTCATAATCCCAGGGTCCTGGGATTGAGCCCCACATCGGGCTCTCTGCTCAGCAGGGAGCCTGCTTCCTCCTCTCTCTCTGCCTGCGTCTCTGCCTAGTTGTGATTTCTCTCTGTCAAATAAATAAAATATTAAAAAAAAAAAGAAGGTGGTGTAGGTCTTGGAAATATAGGTTCCTGGTTAGTTTTTAGTTCTGGACTTGGACATTTTTATCCTCCTGCAGGAATTGCATTTACTTTTTGACTAAGTATTTAATGCAACACTTATTCCTGTGGTCTAAATTCACTTATGTTCACATTTCCTATTTTCAAAGGTGATTTAAATTCAGAACTAAAGGTTGAATAGGCCAAAGGGTTGCAAATTCATGTGACTCATCACTACTTTCTTGTTTATGACATCTTCCCCTTCACAGCCTTATGAACCTGAACTTATACAGGCTATAGCATAAAAGCTAAATTAATAGTAAGTGTGTTATCTCTGCATGTCTCATTTTGTGGCTCAAGAGACTGAAGCAGTTAAGCTATATATTCCGCATAGAGCCCAGAAAGCATAACGCCTTCAAAGGAATATACATACATATAATGTGTACTCCTTCTCTAAAAACATTCTATATTCCATGAGAGCAACCTTATCATTTTTCAAATTGGAAAATAGCTCAGGGCTTAATGATTGCTGCTTGAACAAGCAATATAAATTCATTTCATACGCTATTTTTTTGGCATCTTTCCTAGAGGACAACACGAAAACTTAGATATATGGATTATATCATGTCTGTTTTGTCTTATTATTTATTTTTTTCCTACCAAGTATAATCTGTGTTTCTCCAGTTCAAACATGCCTGGACATGAAGGTCGTATTATTGATAAGAAGAAACTGTCTCTGTTACCATTCGTAATTGCAAATCAAAAGAAATCCAGAAACTCTTAAGTTGCTCTGAACCACTTTCAGGAGATCTCAGGGACATTGTTACCCTTATTCTCCAACACTGTCCTCTTATAGGTTTGTATAAGCTGTTTAAAATGACCTGAAGTAACTGCTCTGAAGTGGGTAGTTCATGTTCTACTCTTCATGTATCATATATTTTAAAAAGCATATCTCAGTAAAGAAAAAAAGACAGATTTTAAAAAATCTCTGTGTACAAGATTAGGTGGATTCCTGGGGATAGATAAGAATTTAGGCCAGATGTTGATCATTATAGCTATCTGTCTGCTGATCATTTGTTTTTGGAAAAAGCATGCAGATCCCGAGCCCCTTTCCCCTTTTGGTGAAAATACCATGGTTGCTTCTGCAAATGGATGGCTGGAGAGCCTACTTCAAGGGCATCTCAACATAGGGTGAGTTTTCTGTGGGGTTGTAGCTGACGCCAAGCTCGGGTGCTTCCATTTCATTTGAGAATGCATTCATAAATTACTCTCGTAAAAAATGACCCTTTTTCTGCCCACATAACTGTTGGCAGTTTCTTTCTAATTCACTAGAATACTAATGAAAAAATATCCTGGTATGTATAATATGTTTATTTTGTTATCCTTAAGGTTTTTTTACTCCATGATGATTTTATAGTAAGATGACTTTTTTAGTCTTCATAAATCTAGTTCACCTGAAGATTTTTTTCCTTTTCATATGTGCTAAAAAAATAACTCTTTATTGTGACTTCAAGAAATTCAGCTAGGTTTAAGGAAGTATAAATGGATATTAACAGTCTATGTGCCACACAACTTTAGCTCAAAGAGTAAAATGCACATGGAAAGGATTGAGATTAATATGACTCTGGGGCTTAATGGTGATATAGTATAGATATTATACTGAATGGAACAGAGCTCCTGCTTTCTAACTGAAATTCGTACATCAGTGTGGTGCTTTTCAACAGCTAGATAATTTGGTAGGTAAAATACTCCCCCTTCTCTAAAGAAGAAGGGTGACTTGCTTCTAACTAGGAAGTAAAGTTCAAAGTCACAGGATGCCTTGCCTTAACTATGGAAAGAGTGCTCAAACATATTTTTCTATCATGAATTAAATGTTTATTGATTTTCTCATTTTAACTCAGATACTGTGTTTAAAAGCTCTTTCTCTTCTCCATATGTGGAAACCTCCAACTTACATTTTATTTCTACTGGGAATCTGGCTGCATGTTATTGGGCCCAGAGCATGGACCTTTTGAGCTAGATGCAATCTTAGTAGTCATTTCACTGAATCTCATCATTTTGTAGTTCAAAAAAAAAAAAAAATGGTGCTCAGATGGAATATGATATATCCTCAATGTTACACAGTGGAATTTGTAGCAAAACTTAAATTTGAACTCAGATCAATGACATCCTAACCACCCACAGACTTTCTTGTGCTGTTTTCTACCCAAAGTGATGCAAATATGTCAGGTCATATTCATAAGTGGATGGTGTGGAGTAAGTCATTTTTACTAGAATTTACTCAAAGCTACTCTACTGGAATTTTTATTTCTCTTCTATTCTTACCGTGTTAAGATATGGGCACAGTTGAATAGTTTAAAATGTGGGCACAGTTGGAACCCATGATTTGTTGTCAGAACTGTACAGCTTGAGCAAAAAAATCCTGTACATGAAATTGCATCATTTTTGTATGAGCGAAAAGAGTTAGAACAAGGAAACATAGGAAAGAGGAGGAAAAGTATGATTTGTGTTCAAAGATTTGGAGAATGAATTTTGTTTGCAGGATTGTTACAATTTTACCCATAAAATTTAAAAGCAGTTAATAATTCATTAAGTCTGTTTTTATATTTCCTTATCTTCAAATTCCTTTATATTTTCTTAGAGGTAGTCTTCAGAATGTAGCAGTTAACTGGAAAATGATGGCATAACCCCAAATGGAAAGGAACAAAAATGCCATTGCATGTTTTTATAACGTGGGACAATATGGTACTCATGGAAAAGTTGCAAAATATGTGAACCTTAAATATTTCCTGATTCAGATTAATTCTTTTATTTCTGTAGTCAAAAATAAACCAACGGACTCATTCTTTGCCCTGTGACTTTATTTTTGATCCCTACTGTTTTTTTTCCTTTTTCTGCAACATTTTTGCCTTGGTGTCTATTGCTGTAAGAGATAATAATCGAATGTATGTGGTATTTTATTTGATTATTTGATTAGCAGGAAAGGCAATTATCTGCCTAGAAATAAATGCTATCTTTTGTGTGCAAAGAAGAAAGTGCATCGGCTGTAGGATTTAGTCAATGGCAGAAAACTGAGAGATGAACATAATTCTCCCAACTTAACATGGCCATCGTCATCTAATTTAATGTAATATTTCTGTGTGCAACTAATGATTATGGTGATGATGCTGGAAAATAAATTTTCAATTTGTGTGTGTTCTAGCTGCTAAAGATTGAATGCAGGCTAATGTCACTTGTGATTACAGAATCCCTATTTGAATATTTAGTTACTCTGGTTCTGTTTGCAGCTCTACCATTGACATCTGCACATTGACATCCTGAGACATATCATTCTTTTTTTTTTTTTTTCCATTTTATTTATTTTTTCAGCGTAACAGTATTCATTCTTTTTGCACAACACCCAGTGCTCCATGTAAAACGTGCCCTCCCCATTACCCACCACCTGTTCCCCCAACCTCCCACCCCTGACCCTTCAAAACCCTCAGGTTGTTTTTCAGAGTCCATAGTCTCTTATGGTTCGCCTCCCCTCCCCAATGTCCATAGCCCGCTCCCCCTCTCCCAATCCCACCTCCCCCCAGCAACCCCCAGTTTGTTTTGTGAGATTAAGAATCATTTATGGTTTGTCTCCCTCCCAATCCCATCTTGTTTCATTTATTCTTCTCCTATCCCCCTACCCCCCCCATGTTGCTTCTCCATGTCCTCATATCAGGGAGATCATATGATAGTTGTCTTTCTCCGATTGACTTATTTCACTAAGCATGATACGCTCTAGTTCCATCCACGTCGTCGCAAATGGCAAGATTTCATTTCTTTTGATGGCTGCATAGTATTCCATTGTGTATATATACCACATCTTCTTGATCCATTCATCTGTTGATGGACATCTAGGTTCTTTCCATAGTCTGGCTATTGTAGACATTGCTGCTATAAACATTCGGGTACACGTGCCCCTTCGGATCACTATGTTTGTATCTTTAGGGTAAATACCCAGTAGTGCAATTGCTGGGTCATAGGGTAGTTCTATTTTCAACATTTTGAGGAACCTCCATGCTGTTTTCCAGAGTGGTTGGACCAGCTTGCATTCCCACCAACAGTGTAAGAGGGTTCCCCTTTCTCCACATCCTCTCCAGCATCTGTCATTTCCTGACTTGTTAATTTTAGCCATTCTGACTGGTGTGAGGTGATATCTCATTGTGGTTTTGATTTGTATTTCCCTGATGCCGAGTGACGTGGAGCACTTTTTCATGTGTCTGTTGGCCATCTGGATGTCTTCTTTGCAGAAATGTCTGTTCATGTCCTCTGCCCATTTCTTGATTGGATTGTTTGTTCTTTGGGTGTTGAGTTTGCTAAGTTCCTTATAGATTTTGGATACTAGCCCTTTATCTGATATGTCGTTTGCAAATATCTTCTCCCATTCTGTCAGCTGTCTTTTGGTTTTGTTAACTGTTTCCTTTGCTGTGCAAAAGCTTTTGATCTTGATGAAATCCCAATAGTTCATTTTTGCCCTTGCTTCCCTTGCCTTTGCCGTTGTTCCTAGGAAGATGTTGCTGCGGCTGAGGTCGAAGAGGTTGCTGCCTGCATTCTCCTCAAGGATTTTGATGGATTCCTTTCTCACATTGAGGTCCTTCATCCATTTGGAGTCTATTTTCGTGTGTGGTGTAAGGAAGTGGTCCAATTTCATTTTTCTGCATGTGGCTGTCCAATTTTCCCAGCACCATTTATTGAAGAGGCTGTCTTTTTTCCATTGGACATTCTTTCCTGCTTTGTCGAAGATGAGTTGGCCATAGAGTTGAGGGTCGATTTCTGGGCTCTCTATTCTGTTCCACTGATCTATGTGTCTGTTTTTGTGCCAGTACCATGCTGTCTTGATGATGACAGCTTTGTAATAGAGCTTGAAGTCCGGAATTGTGATGCCACCAACTTTGGCTTTGTTCTTCAATATTCCTTTGGCTATTCGAGGTCTTTTCTGGTTCCATATAAATTTTAGGATTATTTGTTCCATTTCTTTGAAAAAAATGGATGGTCATTCTTTAGAAATATTTGCTGAAGAGGATCCGTTGGTCAGAATGTTAAAAGAGGGCACTTCACACACAAGTATGAACTTCGAGTCTTTATCTCATATTGAAATGCACAATGAGTAGTATATATTAAGGAATTCTAAGTTTGTAGACAAATGAATTTGTCAACATATGAATAATTATCTGACTTTGCCAATGATTATTCCATTTTAAACATTTCGATCTTGGTGTTGAGATCTCTGTGTGAAAAGAAGTTCTAAGAAATAAGTATATGAGTTTATTTATCTTTGATGATTTATTTTCAATCTACAGATGCAAAGAAACTAACATCAGGCTATTGCTATTAAATTTTTAGAAATACTACCCAAGCAGTAAGATTTCCTGACCTTGCAGGCTAATAAAATGTTTTAATGTATCAGAATCAGTAGAGCATGTGGGCGGATAAGTCACTGAGCTAATTAGTCATCCCTCTCCCAAGAGCTGTGTATGACTTAGTGGAGTGTGTTTAGCATTACAAGTAAATCAACATTGTTGCAGCAGGGAAGCATCATTTCTGAGTCATTTCCATAACTCTGCCACCTTGACTTTCCAATAAAATCTTCCAAGTTTATGATGCTTACAGCTTGTAAAAAGGGAATGTAGCAGGAAGGAAAATTGATGCCACATATAATCATATGATAACTGTAGTACACTAACTTTAAGAATCAGAATGTATTCCTAAGTAATGAATATGAAGATGCGAATATGTCAGTTCATATACCTAAATGAATAATAGTAAGTCAGTCATTTTTATTAGAACTGACCTACAGCTTTTTCATTGGTATTTTTGCTTATTTTCTACCCTTATTTCCCATTCACAGTAGAATGGGAAAACAGAAAACTTGATTTACAGCTAGAAGCAGCTGAAGTTGACTTTCAGGCAGGTCCTTGCATAGGAGTAGCAAAGAGAACTCCCGTGGCTCTCTTTGGAATTCGTCTAAGGAACAGGAAACAAGTAATAATAATAGCACATGATTTTAAACCTTCTGTATAATTATATTTTAGTGTCTAATTTTTACATATGCATTTTTACTTACTTATTCTACATTTTACTCACTCCCTGAGTGAGTAAACCTATAAGGTTGGCCAAACAATTTTAATTTTACAAATGGAAAATGAAATACAGAGAGCCAAAGTCTATCATTAGAGATCATATGCTTGAAAGTGCGTATAATATACCTATATACCTAATATGCCAATATACCTAATACATGAATACAGTGAAAAATGGATCAAAAGATTACAATAAGGAGGAGAGTAAGAAGCTGCTCTCCGTGAGCAACACCTTCTGTCTTTCTCTCTCTCAATTATTTCTGTCCTTTCATCTTTTAAATAAGGCAAACCTCTCTGATCTTAAACTTCATCTCCTTGACTATTTTCTTCCACCATTTTGTCATTCTTTTTCTTCAATTCCAACACCTGAAAAGAATAAACAACCATCAGATTCTTAGACACAATTTCCCTTGTAAATATTTGCAATCTGGCTCCTGCCTCTCACTACAGAGAAATTGCTCTCTTGATAGTCACCAGTGTTTACCCTTTACTCCAATATTAGTTCTCTGTTATTCTCCATTCCTCCTTGAGCTCTCTGCAACATTTAGACCTCTTGAAAATTTGCTGACTTAAACTCCTTCCCCTCTCTGGAGTTAAATGGCGATGTGGGTACCTAGAAGAAAGAACATTTCTCAGACCCCACTTCTGCTTCCTCTTCCTCCAGGTCTTTAAAGAAAGCCTTGTTTAAGTTTCTTTCTTGGAATGACTTTCCTGTTTGTTGATCTCATGGTATTTCTATGAACTCAAATATTAGTTTCCTGGGTTCTTCCCAATTTCCTGTCTCAACTTTACTTTGTTCTTGAGCAACTGACCCATACTTCCAATTACCTCTTAGACATTGTCATATAAACTCAGTTTAATGAAAGCTAGACTTATTATCTCATCTTTAAGAACATCTCAGCTATTACTCCACTGTGTAACTAATCCCCTAGATCAAAACAGAAATAAAGAAAAATTAAACAAATACAAGAAAACAAGCTTGACATGAATCATTTCTTCAATCTAAGCTTTTTTCTTTCTGTCAGATTCTATTTCCACTCTGACTCTCGTCTGTTTTTTTATTCTACTTTCACTATTTCTTTTCTATGTCAGTTCTAATACAGGCAGTAATGAACTTCTGTGTTGCTTCAGTTTTTTAACTATAAAAAAAGGATGTGTGTTAAATAGTATATTTTATCACTGTTAAAATGAAGTAACGTGATACACAAAGAACACCTAACTCAGAGCCTGGCACAGAGCAGTTACTTAATATAGGTCAGCTTTTACTGACACCGCTGCTGATATTCCTACTACAACCAGGACCACCTATATAATTTGTGGAGCCGACTGAAAAGTGAAAGTGGGGTCCCTTGTTCAATAAGCAGGAAAAAAATGTTTAAATTAGTTTGTATTATATGTTCTGTTTCTAACCACATTTCCAAGGCCAGTTTCTGTTCTATAGAGTAATGAAGTTAATGTCAAAGAGAAATTCAAAGAGACTGGTTAAAAGTTGCAAGACAGATTTTATTCAGACTACTGAAGTGGGGGAGAAACTTCCCTGTAAACTGGGCTTACCTCCACCAAAACAAAAGATAAGAAGTTTAAGGAAAAGTACTGAAGGGCTTAATTTGTCAATATGACTAGGCCATCCAGTTTGTTAATTGACACATACCTAGGAAAGAAAAACTTTATATCTTTAAAACAGGATATAGTGTTGCAAACTGGAGAAGGTGCCCACCAAAATTAGGTTTACTCTCCTTCAAGAACTGGGAGACAGGGGAGCCATCTCCTTGACTGTTTGCATTTTAAAGGGATGGCCCCCAGTTACTTGAGGAGACATTTTTGGGTGGTATAACATTTATACCTCAAAGGGGGAGTGGAAAGATTTATAATTTCAAGGTTTTTTTTTTTTTTTCTTTTTTAAATAGTAGCTGCTCTAAGGAAAATAGAGAGATCAGGGGTTTATAGTAAGGTTCTGGTTGGACCAAACTAAATTTTTTGGACAGCTGTATTAGGGATTTCCAGAGAAACAGGATCAAATGGGATACACACACACACACACACACACACACACACACACACACACACAATTTATTATAAGCAATTGACTCACATGATTACAGAGGCTGAGAAGTCCCCAAATATACAGTCTGCAAGCTGATCCAGGAAAGTCAATGGTGTAGTTCTAGTCTGAATTCAAAGTCCTTGAGAACCAAGAGAATCAATGGTTTAAGTTGTAGCCTCAAAGCCAGATCAAGATCCAAAAGGAGCTAAAATGTTTCCCTTTGAGTCTTACATCATGAACAGACCAAAGTTTCAGGTTAAGGCAGTGAGGAAGGAGGAATTCCTTCTTATTCTAGGGAAGGTGAGTGAGCTTTTTGTTCTGTTCATGCCTTCAAATGAGGACCCCCACATTAGGAAGAACAATTTTCTCTACTTAATGAATCTACTTAATCAATCAATTGTTAATTGACACATATCTAGGGAAGAAAAACTTTATATCTTTAAAATAGGATATAGTTTTGCAAACTGGAGAAGGTGCAAATCCAATCAATTTCATCCTAAAACACCCTCTCACCCAGAGTAATGCTTCACTGAACCCCTGGGTAACCCATGGCCCAGTCAAATTGCCTCATGAAATTAAACATTAAAACAGTGTTGATATTTCTCAAGTACAAATTTTTTTCCCCCATTTTATTTATTTTTTTCAGCATAACAGTATTCATTGTTTTTGCACAACACCCAGTGCTCCATGCAAGACGTGCCCTCCCTATTACCCACCACCTGTTCCCCCAACCTCCTACCCCTGACCCTTCAAAACCCTCAGGTTGTTTTTCAGAGTCCATAGTCTCTTATGGTTCACCTCCCCTCCCCAATGTCCAAAGCCCCCTCCCCCTCTCCCAATCCCACCTCCCCCCAGCAACCCCCAGTTTGTTTTGTGAGATTAAGAGTCATTTATGGTTTGTCTCCCTCCCAATCCCATCTTGTTTCATTTATTCTTCTCCTATCCCCCTACCCCCCCATGTTGCTTCTCCATGTCCTCATATCAGGGAGATCATATGATAGTTGTCTTTCTCCAATTGACTTATTTCACTAAGCATGATACCCTCTAGTTCCATCCATATCATCGCAAATGGCAAGATTTCATTTCTTTGGATGGCTGCATGGTATTCCATTGTGTATATATACCACATCTTCTTTATCCATTCATCTGTTGATGGACATCTAGGTTCTTTCCATAGTTTGGCTATTGTAGACATTGCTGCTATAAACATTTGGGTACACGTGCCCCTTCGGATCACTATGTTTGTATCTTTAGGGTAAATACCCAGTAGTGCAATTGCTGGGTCATAGGGTAGTTCTATTCTCAACATTTTGAGGAACCTCCATGCTGTTCTCCAGAGTGGTTGCAACAGCTTGCATTCCCACCAACAATGGAGGAGGGTTCCCCTTTCTCCGCATCCTCGCCAGCATCTGTCATTTCCTGACTTGTTAATTTTAGCCATTCTGACTGGTGTGAGGTGATATCTCATTGTGGTTTTGATTTGTATTTCCCTGATGCCGAGTGACGTGGAGCACTTTTTCACGTGTCTGTTGGCCATCTGGATGTCTTCTTTGCAGAAATGTCTGTTCATGTCCTCTGCCCATTTCTTGATTGGATTGTTTGTTCTTTGGGTGTTGAGTTTGCTAAGTTCCTTATAGATTTTGGATACTAGCCCTTTATCTGATATGTCGTTTGCAAATATCTTCTCCCATTCTGTCAGTTGTCTTTTGGTTTTGTGAACTGTTTCCTTTGCTGTGCAAAAGCTTTTGATCTTGATGAAATCCCAATAGTTCATTTTTGCCCTTGCTTCCCTTGCCTTTGCCGTTGTTCCTAGGAAGATGTTGCTGTGGCTGAGGTCGAAGAGGTTGCTGCCTGCATTCTCCTCAAGGATTTTGATGGATTCCTTTCTCACATTGAGGTCCTTCATCCATTTGGAGTCTATTTTCATGTGTGGTGTAAGGAAGTGGTCCAATTTCATTTTTCTGCATGTGGCTGTCCAATTTTTCCAGCACCATTTATTGAAGAGGCTGTTTTTTTTCCATTGGACATTCTTTCCTGCTTTGTCGAAGATTAGTTGACCATAGAGTTGAGGGTCGATTTCTGGGCTCTCTATTCTGTTCCACTGATCTATGTGTCTATTTTTGTGCCAGTACCATGTTGTCTTGATGATGATAGCTTTGTAATAGAGCTTGAAGTCCGGAAT
This sequence comes from Meles meles, assembly GCF_922984935.1. NCBI lineage: Eukaryota > Metazoa > Chordata > Mammalia > Carnivora > Mustelidae > Meles > Meles meles. The sequence continues at coordinate 39,416,885 of NC_060067.1, forward strand.
TGTGATGCCACCAACTTTGGCTTTCTTTTTCAATATTCCTTTGGCTATTCGAGGTCTTTTCTGGTTCCATATAAATTTTAGGATTATTTGTTCCATTTCTTTGAAAAAAATGGATGGTATTTTGATAGGGATTGCATTAAATGTGTAGATTGCTTTAGGTAGCATGGACATTTTCACAATATTTATTCTTCCAATCCAGGATCATGGAACATTTTTCCATTTCTTTGTTTCTTCCTCAATTTCTTTCATGAGTACTTTATAATTTTCTGTGTATAGATTCTTAGCCTCTTTGGTTAGGTTTATTCCTAGGTATCTTATAGTTTTGGGTGCAATTGTAAATGGGATTGACTCCTTAATTTCTCTTTCTTCTGTCTTGTTGTTGGTGTAGAGAAATGCAACTGATTTCTGTGCATTGATTTTATATCCTGACACTTTACTGAATTCCTGTACAAGTTCTAGCAGCTTTGGAGTGGAGTCTTTTGGGTTTTCCACATATAGTATCATATCATCTGTGAAGAGTGATAGTTTGACTTCTTCTTTACCAATTTGGATGCCTTTAATTTCTTTTTGTTGTCTGATGGCTGAGGCTAGGACTTCTAGTACTATGTTGAATAGCAGTGGTGATAATGGACATCCCTGCCATGTTCCTGACCTTAGCGGAAAAGCTTTCAGTTTTTCTCCATTGAGAATGATATTTGCGGTGGGTTTTTCATAGATGGCTTTGATAATATTGAGGTATGTGCCCTCTATCCCTACACTTTGAAGAGTTTTGATCAGGAAGGGATGCTGTACTTTGTCAAATGCTTTTTCAGCATCTATTGAGAAAAAATATGGAACGCTTCACGAATTTGCGTGTTATCCTTGCGCAGGGGCCATGCTAATCTTCTCTGTATCGTTCCAATTTTAGTATATGTGCTGCCGAAGCGAGCACTCAAGTACACATTTTAAGGGGGTGGTGGTGGCTCTCATTGTCCTAGGATGTGGTCTTGGGCCAATAGAAGATATGTTAGAATTTGATTAATTATCTTAGCGTGGGGAGTGTTGGACAATGTCAGTTGTGCCCAAAGTTTTATAGTTCTCAGCAGTCAAGTGACATTATTATTACATAATCTCTTGTAAGAAAGTTTCATGAGATTTAATTGCAATGTCTTAAGCCACTTTAGGATTTGAAGAAAATTCTTATCTTTTTAGAATGATTTTATTTTTTAATTTATTTTTAAAGATTATTAATTAAATATTTAAAGATATTTATTTATTTATTTGAGAAAGAGTGAAAGTGACAGAGCATAAGCAGAGGGAGCAGCAGGGGAATAGGGAGAAGCAGGTTCCCCGCTGAGCAGGTAGTTTGATGTAGGGCTATGTTCCAAGACCCTGGGGTCATGACCTGAGCCAAAGGAAGATGCTTAACCAATTGAGTCACCCAGGTGCCCCAGGATATGAAGAAAATTTTAAATGAAGATTTGTTTGGATAAAAATAAGATAAAAATAATTATACTGATTTATATACTCATTGTAGAATTGTGAGTTTGGGAGGTGAACTAGTTTCTGTGTTGTGAAGGGCTATAGATTCAGCTCATGTTGTTTCTTATATTCCAGTAGCTGCCTCATTATGTCTTTACTCACACCTTGCCATGCACATGATCTCGGGTACTTTGAAAATATGGACGTGATGAACTCAGTAATATGGCATTGTAATTTCAGAAAGCATGCCTCTGGCAAAATAAATAGAGCCAGTTTTATGTCATCTGTAGTTTCTCCTTTAAAGATCAATGTTCTTCAATTTACTGTTATTACATAGTGGGATCTTGTTATAGAATTTTATCACTATAATTAAATGAATAATGAGTATACTAAATATTTAGTTAGTGTACACATAGCAGCAGGTACTCTGGAAAACATATTTTCTCTCATCTTATATGCACACCTCCTAACCAAGAGCCCTTCTTAATTTGAAAGCCCCTTTTTCAAAGTGTGAATACTGCTTTCTCATCTAAATGAATCCTCAGACTTTAGGCAAAATATTTAAGCTGTGTATCTGGCACTTATTTCACCCACTGTAGCTTCCTAAAGTGTCTGCTGTTGAGCTTTCTAAAACTGTCTTGCATGAAGGGAAGTAATTAGCCAATACACCCTCCAAAGGGAAGTTATCCTCAGTATTTTGTTTGATGTCCTCTCAGATCGTCCAGCCTTCTAATAGTTTAACTCATGTCTGTAGGATCAAGATTATTTATAAAGTGGACTATGTTTCTACCTACAAGGGATGATTATTTACGTCATGAAAAATAGACAAATTTCCAGTATTTCAGACATGTTTTTAAGTTTTTTTTATTTACATTTAATTATTCAACAAATATTTATTGAGTTCCCATTATGAGCTATAAATATACATTGAGTGTCTTCTGGTGGCAGAGAATGTATCAGTCAATGAAAGAGAACATGGCCTCATCCACACAGAGCTTTTATTTCAGTAGAGGGACACAGAGAGTAGTCAAATAAACCAAACCTATGAGAGTAATAAGTGTGATGAAAAGAAAGCAGAAGGATTGATAGGGGCCTTGGTTAGGTTACCATTTTTAATAGGTGAACAGAGAAAGTTTCACTCTTAATGTGACATTTTGGGAAAGAATTATGAATTTTTAAGGAAATCTAAGAGAGGAGGATTCTAAGCACACTTAAAGTAAGTGTGAGTGTCCTGAGGCAGGAGTAAAATTTGTGAATTGGGGGAATAGCAAGGAGACCAGTGTGACTGGAACAGAGTGAACCATTGAAGAGTGGTAAGAAATGAGCTCTTAAGTAACAGGGGTCAGATTACACAGGGCTTTGTGTACCATTATTAGGATATTGCTTTCACTTTTTTTTTTTTTTTTAAAGTGGGTTCCACATCCAGGGTGGAGCCCAACACAGGGCTTGAATTCATGACCCTGAGATCTGAGATCAAGAGTTGGATTCTTAACAGACTGAGCCATGCAGGCACCCCTCTTTTGCTTTGAATACAAAACAAAATACAAAATTCAGACCAGTGACATATACTGCCTACATTTTAGAAAAATTTGCCTTATGACTATGTTAAGAAGGGTGAATCTACAAGTATTATAAAGGAATTAGAAACTATTGAGACAATGTTGGCTATGACAAGGGTGCTAACCACAAAGGTGCTGAGTGACTTGAAGTTGGTTTTATTTTGAGGCTAGAACTAATAAAGATGGTGATATATGGACATGTGACAAATAGAAGAGTCAAGAATGAATCTGAAATTTTTCTCCTAGGAAACTGGAAAAATGTAGCTGTCATTTTCTAAGAAGAGTAGAAAAAGCAATATCATATGTCCAACTATATTGGACACAATACTTTTGAAATTCTATTATTAATCTGAATGGAAGTGTAGACTAGGTAGTTGGTTGCATGAACTAACAAAATCCTGGCTGGAGGCATACTTTTAGAAGTTGTCAGCATATCAGTGGTATTTAGAACAAAGAGGCTGAATAGGTCACCAGAAAAGTAGTATAGATAGAAGAGAGGAGAGATCCATGGACTACCATCTGAGGCCCTCTTAGTGTTTAGAGGTTGAAGGTTAAAGGGGGTCATTGAAAGGATATGACACAGGTTGACCCCCCAGCTAATTCTGGGCAATTGCGAGTTCCCCATCCCCTCCCCTGTGCCTGGAATGTGTGATTTACTTGCTGTCCTGTTGTTGCAAGGTGCCCTGCCCAAGGGCACAGCCTTCAGGTAGTAACATGTTGTTGGGACCATCTGAATGGTATGAGTGGGCTGAGTTAAGACCTCTGTGCAAACTTTTAAGGTTCTGGCTGGTGGGTGCTGAGATCAGCTCTTCTTGTGGTCCAATCTGGTGAAGCCTGCATTTTTCTTTTTCTCTGTCTGCCCTTTGTGTTCAGAAGCCCATTTCAGATTTCATCCAGGAAACTCCTGAGCTTTTGAACCAAAAGCAAGAGGTAAATTGAAAAATATAGTAAAATATATTTATAGTAAAGTAAAATGCTGTTAAGTATAGTTTTATGTAGGAAAATGACATCATAAATAGAGAACTCAAGAGAGATTTGTACCAGATGGTTTCTAGAACCACAGATAGACCCAAAGAATCTCAGGAAAAAAAAAATACACACACAAAAAAAAACCCAAGATAAAATTAGTTTAAGAACTTTGACAGGGAGCTAATTATTGAATAAACTCTGTGTTATCTATTGTAGAGAGGGAATTGCTGTCCTTGTTAAACAGATTTTTTAATTAATAAGGAATTATCACATACACCATACAGGGGGATTACTAATTTTCCAAAGAATTAGAAAACAATAGAATGCATTTAACACTAAATTAAATCAAGCACAATTTAATCATTATAATGATTCCAAAGTTTGCTAGAAATACTTTACAGAAGCAAATTAGAATATGACACAAATACATATGTATATAAGAGCATGCAGTAAGAATCAGGCTATTGATTAGATTATTTTGGGTGGGAAGATAATAACCCTGATGTTCAGATCATAGAAAGGTATGGACATAGCTAGTGTTCATTGTGTAATACAAGAGGATGTTAGGAGTTAATTAAAACCATTCATTCATTCATTCATTCTTTCCACATTTATTGAAAGCATGCAGAAAGCTTGGCATTGTATTAACTGAATTGTTATTAGTAGGAATAATATTTACAAAACTTTCTGTCTTCGGGAAGTTGACAGTGTAGTTAAGGAGGCAGGAAAGTAAGTAAGGCATGTTAAATCTTATGTTTAATGGTATAGAAGTACCAAACCATCAAGAAGATGAGCTACTGGGGCACCTGGGTGGCTCAGTGGGTTAAAGCCTCTGCCTTTGACTCAGGTCATGATCTCAGGGTCCTGGGATCGAGCCCCATATCGGGCTCTCTGCTCAGCAGGAAGCCTGCTTCCCCTCTCTGTCTGCCTGCCTCTCTGCCTACTTGTGTTCTCTGTCAAATAAATAAAAAAAATAAAATCTTTAAAAAAAAAAAAAAAGACGATGAGCTACTCAGGGGCGTCTTAGTGGCTCAGTGGGTTAAGTCTCTGCCTTCGGCTCAGGTCATGATCTCAGAGTCCTGGGATCAAGCCCTGCATTGGGCTTTCTGCTCAGCGGGGAGCCTGCTTCCCCCTCTTTTTTTGCCTGCTGCTCGAAGTACTTGTGATCTCTCTCTATGTCAAATAAATGAATAAAATCTTAAAAAAAAAAGAAGAAGAAGATGAGCTACTCAATGTAGTCTTAGGTTGGATAAAAAAAAAAATAAAAGAAGAATTTCTAGGGAAATTCACATTGCCACGTTTGAAACCCCAGGGTTTCTTGACATTGTATCTATCCTGCATACAAGAGCATATTTAAGTGGAAGAGACATAAGTGCCTACAGTTGAGTAAAGAATTAGAGGTGTTGCTTGTTCAGACTTCTTGAATATATAAGAGAGGACAATTCTTTCTGCAAATCCATTGGTGACAAATGAAAAGATATTAGGAACCAGTTTTCACTGAGTTATTAATGTCAAGAGTAACCCACTTTTTTACTTAAATAAGTGAAGTGTTTACATGCAACTGTGGTTTCTTTATCAATGGCTTCTAAGGATTGACGTTCAGCTGCAAAATTCATAAGAACTCACAACATGGATTTCATATGTCAGTAAACAAAGATTCGTATGCAAGAGGACTTGTTAATCCATAATCATGACCTATGTATCATTCAGGGTCCAGTCAGGACATAGAAGCTATGACAGTTTTTGTTGCTATTGTGGGTTTTTGTTTTTGATCAGGAATATGTAATATAATGATTTGTTACAGTTCATTCCTCCTTATTGGAGGAATGAAAAGGCAGAAAATACTAAAGCATCGGGGATAGTAGCTACTGGAAAATGATTCCCTCCCAAGGATGGGGCAATTAAGGTTGGAAATTATTAATACTTCAGAGATAGACAGGGGAATCCGCAGAGCTGAAACTCGGATGTCTACTAATCAGACATCTAAGGAGGAGTTACTGCTCACTCTGTGAAGCTCACATCTCTGAGAAGGTGTGATGAGGTTAGTTCAGAAGGTGTTGGGCAAGTGCAAACTGAAATCGGCTGCTGCTACTGAAGTGAAATGTCCCTATCAGGGTGAAAAAATCATTGCTGTGGGAATAAGAGCAAGAAGCCAAAACAGGAACAGGAAACAAATGGGAAGGAGTGAGACCCTTTTCTTCCTCCTAAGTCTTCCAGTCCTTTTCTCATATTGTCTATTGGCAGAGACTCAGAGAAGCCAGCATAATAGAGCAGAAATAGGATAGGCAAGCCCCAGTCCCAATATCACAATCCAGAAGGTTGTGCTGAGAGCCCTAACAATAAATGGGACAACAGAAGTTAGTGCTCAGATACCCTAGAAGTGAACATATTTGAATGTACTTTTTCATTAGCTCTATATATTTTAAGTTGCAGGATGAAGGTGGAGTTTAATGAAGAATTTGCTTTTGTTCATATATAATTGAAAGTTGGTTATTCAGTCAATACATTTACAATTTTAAAAAAAAGTTAAGTTTGGTAAAAGCTGTGAAATACTATCAAATAGTGTCTCAACTTGCTTCAGAACACAGAAACCTCAGTAAGTGGATGAGACTGACTTGAAGTCATACAATTCGTATTTGTTGTTGTGTTAAAGATTGGTATTTAATTGTGTCTCTTGGAATTCACTGTGGAAGTTTTGCTTTAGTTTGGGATAACAGAACATAAAAAACAAAATATGTATCAAAACAATACATCACTTTTGTATTTCCTTCCTTTTTCATGTTACTAAAAAAAGAGTGCTTTACTTTAATTCTATAATAGTCTATTTTCAGGCCTATTATGCTTTCACCATTTTCTCAAATATCAATCAGCAATTAGCAAAAGGAAGAGGTGAAAGAATCTGGTCTTCTGATTATCCCTATAAAAATCTGAAAAGAGCAGGAGATTGGCATAGACTTGAGCTAAACTATTGGCATTCTTACAAAAGCTATAGAAAGTACTCCACACAGAAATTCACTCAACAGTGAAATAACATTTGGAGGAAATTATTTATTTTACTTTATTAATGTTGATGTTAAATTGTGCAATTGGGCATCATGTCAAAACTGAGCTTTTTGTTTCTTAAGGGGAAAAGGTAGGCAGGAAGTTGACCAAGCGAAACAATAAGAAATAAGATTCTGTAAAATAAGTAGATTTTAATTGCATCAGTTGCTAAAGTGCTACTTTTCCCTCGAGTATTCGAAGTCAAATTTTCATATGTATCATTGCATAACACCAAAGTTACTTATTGTCCCCGGTTTAGACTCTTGCTTCTAAACTTAATTCTTTGAGATAAACTGGTAAGTCTATAAGTTTCACCTGGCTTCTCAAGATGATGTACTAGATTTTTTTTTTTAATGTTTGATTCCACAACTCTATTAGCTACTGTAGGTTTCTTTCTTTCTTTCTTTTTTTTTTTTTTTAAAGATTCTACTTATTTGACAGACAGAGATCACAAGTAGGCAGAGAGGCAGGCAGAGAGAGAGGGGGAAGCAGGCTCCCCACCGAGCAGAGAGCCCAATGTGGGGCTCGATCCCAGGACCCCGGGATCACGACCTGAGCCGAAAGCAGAGGCTTTAACCCACTGAGCCACCCAGGCGCCCCAGCTACTGTAGGTTTCTTAAAAGTATTATGAAGTTATAGAGTTCCGTAAGTTTTCTGAATTACTCTCTTTTAATGTTTATGCATTGGGAGAAATTTAACATTAAATTGGAAGTTTATACCTAAGATGAATTGTAATATATATCTTCAATATGAAATATTGAAGAAGATATTTATCTTAATTTCCAAGAAAGAGGTGCCATTGAATGCCCTTTTGAGTAGTTATTTTTTCATCTTTTTCAAGGTAGGCAAAGAAATATTAATATGATTATATTTTGGTACATTTAGTTAACAAAATATTAGACTTGATTTAATAGCGAGGATGATAAGATTATAATCTTTTAATCTCAACTTTTAAAATGCTAAAATTATAATCTCAGTTTAATCTCAACTTTTAAAAATCAACAAAATGTTTAAAATTCTTATTTAAAGGGCGCCTGAGTGGCTCAGTCATTAAGCATCTGCCTTCAGCTCAGGTCATGATCCCAGGGTTCAGGGATTGAGTCCCGCATCAGGCTCTCTGCTCTGCAGGAAGCCTGCTTCTCCTTCTCCCACTCCTCCTTATTGTATTCCCTCTCTGTCTGTCTCTCTCTTTCTGTCAAATAAATAAAATCTTAAAAAAAAATAAAATAAAATTCTTATTTAAAACAAAGACTAAACCATGGAATTCCAAATTATTTGCATATGTTTATGTATATTGAAATATGAGTTCCACTTCTGACTAATAGTTTATCACTGGGTCATAAGTAATCATGAAAATAAAAATGAGAGTAATAAAGTGCTAATTATCATTTATTAAGAGACTGCTCTATTGCCAGCACTGTATTAGACACTATTTATGTCTTTATTCAATGTAGGAGTGCTGACAACACTGACTCCATCTTTGTTCCTCCATCTTGTTCTTCTTTGGGCACAGACAGGCTCTACTTTAGACAACTACCCTGTGAACTCACCACCATTTCCCTTCCTCCATAACAGGTGAGGATTAAGGTCCTAATGGGTAAGAGAATAAGGACCCAGATTCCTAGTGCCCTGGATCTTTAGTCCCTCCATTAGCCTGATTTTCCCTGACAGTCAGTAAGTTACCCTGAATAAAAGTCTATGTAAATGGAGTGAAGTGGCTTACTTTGTTTTGCCATATTACATTGTCTTCTCAGTCCGGAGGATATGTTTTTGACCCTCATCCATCTTCTAACATTTAACAAAGATTTTTTGATTAATTTTTGTGTATTAGGCATTAGAGGAGACAACTAAAACCTCAAAGATTAACAAGAAATTCTTCCACCTTCAAGATGACAATATAATATGATAAACATAGGAGATAGAAATGTTTTTTTAACTTTCTCATCTTTTTTTAAATTTATGCACTCATTTAATAAGTAAATCATGGTAATTCAAATTGGATAAATGCAGACCAAATGCTTTCTGAAAAGGAACTTTTCAGATAGGAGATGGGATAGGAGGCAGACATTATAAGATTAATATATTAGTAAATTTAAAATTGAGCTGTTATAAAATCACTTTGGAGGGTTACATGATACTATGAAAGGGTAAGATGGTATTTCTGCACTAATCAAAGAAGTTAGGAAAAGATGGTCTAATGGATATCTGAAGGATGAACTCCGGTGTGTTGGGGAAGGGAGGTGGCAGCAAGCTGGCAAAGGAGCAGCATATACTAAGGCCCTGCAGTGATGGGGTGGTAGGGAGTAAATATATTTTAGGAAAGTGAAAGGAAACAAATGAGGTCACTTTGTTAAATAAAATTCAAACCATATAAAGTCTTCCATTTCAAGTTAAGGATTTGATATTTATCTTAAAAATTAAGAAAATAGTAATATGGCTTACTCAACTAGGTGTATTGCTGGTATTGTATTTTTCACTTCAAAATATTATTCTGGCTCCAGTGAAAAATCTGAAGAAAAATCAAGGTGAGGACAAGTGTGGCTTGGCCGGGACAATGTAGAAAACTGCACTTAGGAATATTTGTATTAAATTCAGTGTATGCATAGATCTCTTGGAGCTAACCTATAAAAAAGAACTGCTATTCTAGAGACTTAGTAACTAATATAATTATTTTTTAAAGATTTATTTATTTATTTATTTATTTATTTATTTTAGGGATGATTGGCAGAGGGAGAGGGAGAGACAATCTCAAACAGAATTCTCACTGAGCATGGAGCCTGCTTTGGGCTGGATCCCACAACTCTGACATTACAACCTGAGCCAAAACTGAGAGTCTGAGACTTAATCAAATGTGCCTCCTCCTGCCCCAGTGTAAAAAAATCTTAAAGGAGTTAAGTAAGACTAGTTAAGGGAACTGAAGTCATTTTATGATGGAGGAAAGAAGTAGAACAAATTCATGGATTTTGAACTTTTTTTTATACATAGTGTGATTTTTATATAAGAGCCCAAGATTGAAAACATGAAATTATCCTACATTGCAGATATCTGTTCATTTTATAAAGATTTTTCTTAATGCTCATAGGATTAGGAAACATATCTTATAGCTAAACACCTCAGATCTTTAATCCTCATCGATTTTGCATTCTTTTTTTAGGACTTAGAATTCTGCCAGGAGAGGGAGGATGACTTTAATATTCATTTTGAATCTATAATAATGATGGTGATAGCAGTAACAAATTAATAGCTAATATTTACTTTGTGTATATGGTTAAAGAAACACTTCTGAGGAGTATCTCAAAAAAACAAAACCCTGAGGTAAACTATTTATTATTATTATTTTAACTTAGAATTTGAGGAAATTCAGGGTCAGAAAAGTAACACACATGAAGTTATACAGCTAATAAGAAGAAAAACATTAATTCAAACTAGTGTCTGTTTGATTCTAGGACCCATACTTTATTTCCCTTATTAGGAAGCAGGTAGAGAGGGGTTTTGTAAATGATGAGCAAAATTATTTTCTGCATTGTCCCTTTGCAGCCAACTAGTTTATAGAGGTATTAAATAGAATAAACAAGGGTTGTTTGAGGGAGAGAATAAAAAAGGAAACAATTTTAATGAATATTGGCAGAATCATACAAAAATAGATATTCTACATTAATACAGAGGTTGCTGTTTTTCAACATCCTGTTCCAAATTGCCAGAAAATGTTTAAAACAATGCTGATAAATGTTTATAAAAATCTTCCCTTTCTTTTCTTATAAGAAACAAATATTGTGTAATATTTCCTTTTATTTTCCCCATCTGTTCTCCTACTTAAAACTTTTTACAGAATATTTTGTTTCTCTGTAAATAAATGAAAGGATTTCACCATCATTTAATTACACTTTTTAAAAAGTTTTTCTGGCATACATAAAGAAGTAATAAAAATGAAGCTGGATTTGTTTAGATAGTACAGTGATGATAGTAGAATATTTTAATATCTTTCCTAGAGTATATTCAAGACATCGCAATTTCCCCTCATTATAACCAGTGTTGGAAGGAGCTTATAATGGAAATTGAATACACTGTGTGAGTTTATAAAATATAATGTGAGGAGAATATGCATGCTTAGTTGTGAATATGAAAGGCTAATTCTCCATTCAATATTTTTAAAAATTAAAAAAAACCTTATTTCATGTATTCTGATTTTAGTAAGTTTTAACCATTTTTTTAATTTATTTAATGCTGTCCTCTGTCTATGGTTAGTCTTAAAAGTTAGGCTTTACACAGAGAGTAAAAAACAAACAAACAAACAAACAAAAAACTGAGTATATTATCTTTTTAAATTTCCACAAATAAAAGTCTACTCAGATTAAAGAATATCAGTCCCATCACTTTCCTCTTTAATGATGGGTTCCAACCACTGGAAATATCTGAGCTATATTCAAAATTTATTTTAAGTTAGGGAGCTAATGTGCAAGATAACGACACAGCTGCAAAGAGAGTACATTCCTGTCACTGGAAAATTATATGTACAATACCTAGCATTTTATTAACATTCTGGGTTACCTCCCAAATAAGTTCATGATATGAAGACATAAAATTCTGTTTTTCCTAATCATACATTCTTAAAGCACTCTGAAAAGAAAAAAATAACATGCTAAAATTGTTTTGTTCTTTGTGGATCTACTCAGGTTTAGGTTAAAGCCAAGTCTGCATAATTTCCTGCATGGTTTGACAATTCTCTCTCTGCTTAGTGCAAACCTGGTAAAGCTTTTCTGCAAGATAAAGCCTTGATTTTTGGAAAAGAGTCACAGAAGGCTCAAAACGACAATGAAATGAACAACGCTAACCTCGATTTGTTAATTGAGGTCATTGGTTAGCTTTAGAGAATACTGTATACACAATTAAGCAAGCGTTTCACACTGTTCTTCCTTGTTAACTGGTTTTGAGATATTCTGCTAGACAGATAATTGATAGGCATGGTAAACATGCTCTAGTTGCCTAATTAATTAAGGTAGTACAATTACTGGTGTTCAATATCTATCAACAAAGCAAAGGTGCTTTAAATGTCATATAAACACTAGAAATAAAGCACAAAGGGATTTCACACAACTAGCCATCTGAATGAAAGTTGACTTCTTGTTAATCCTGTCTTGTAGTGTAGAAAACTCAACTTAGGGAAAGAAAGACAGAAAAGAAAGGCCGTCTTTCATTTTAAATTGCCATTTCTGAGGGTTAGAGAGGCATTTTAGAGGGTGTTTCCCAGCTTTATGAAACCTCATGTTAACTTAAAATGCTAAAATGGGAGCGCCTGGGTGACTCAGTCCTTAAGCGTCTGCCTTTGGCTCGGGTCATGATCCCAGGGTCTTCTCCTACTGTCTCTCTCTCTCTGTCAAATAAACAAACAAAATCTTAAAGAAAGAAAGAAAAAAAGAAAGAAAGGAAGAAAGAAAGAAAGAAAGAAAGAAAATGCTAAAATATTAATCAAATAATTCAACTTATATGATACCACCAGATAGATAGTCTCCCATTTTATAGTTTCTGTCGCCTTGCTGAATAGGCTACCAGTAGACTCCAAGAACCAATGATTCTATCCTATGGAATGCAATGTCTCTGCACGGGTAAACATATTGGTCTTTCAGAGTAAATTTATACACGTGTAAATTTTTAGAATGCTGTTTTCTTCTCTTATTTTCTCACCAATTCTTATATATAGTCTTTCTATTATGCCTACCATTCATCCATTTGGTTATTGAACTGGTATTTTCAAAATACTTATTCTGTTAGTAAGGTAGTAACATATGCCTGAAATAACTTTGTATGCGAAATAATGTTCCAGTGTAATGGACAGGCTGTAACGGACAGCCGCATTTGACTCTTCAGTGTCTACCTGCATGTCCCTTGTTTCTGTACGCTTTTCACATAGACCTATGACTCAGGGAAACCTGACTGTACTCTGAGCTCTAGGTGGTGAACGACATGAAGGTGATTCCAGCCCCTTTTCAAGAGACTAGTTCAGTTACAGCCTCCCCACCCATTGAGCAATTCAATCACCATTAAAGTGTTGTTGGATCTTTTGGAAAAGTTATTGAGTTTCCAGAGCTCTTTTCCTCTGAATCTTATAAAGAATAAGTGTCAACACAGGAAATGTTTTGATCATTTTTCAAGGTGAAGAAATGGCCAGAAAAAGGACACACAGAGAGGAAGGTGCATTTGGCAACAGTAGTGCAAAGAAACTAAAACCATAGTTTGAGTTGCTCCTCAGGAAACCCAAATTACCTCTAGACTTTATCATTTTAATGTCTGTGTGTATTGTGTTTTCTGTTACTTAGAATCATAGCACTTCAGCTGATAAATAAGAAAAAGCCCTATATCAAACAAAATAAGAGTTTTATTTATTCTCATTTTTTCATCTTTCTGTCACATAAAAATATACTTCATTTTCTTAACAAATGAAGACAGCCTGCTTAATAATATATTATATAAAGGGATACCTTAGTTTTTCATTTTTGTTACTGATATATATGCCCATACTTTATAAACCAAATAATACTAACATGCTTTTGGATATAATATTTTCTTTGAATTCTCTGAGAGTACCAACTGATTATTTTCTAAGGACTTCTACCCTTGGTTTTGATGCTCTATTTTCTTCATTGTTCTGTTTAGTGTTTCTCTCTTAATAAGAAACATTTATCAAGTATCTGGTGATTCTTGGCTATTTGTAAATGCTTAAGATTAGGACATTAGGGGCGTCTGGGTGGCTCAGTGGATTAATCCGCTGCCTTCGGCTCAGGTCATGATCTCAGGGTCCTGGGATGGAGCCCCGCATCGGGCTCTCTGCTCCGCAGGGAGCCTGCTTCCTCCTCTCTCTGTCTACCTCTCTGCCTACTTGTGATCTCTCTCTCTGTCAAATAAATAAAATAAAATAAAATTAAAAAAAAAGATTAGGACATTAAAAGATAATTAAAAGTTTAAAAAAAAAAACTTGACCTACTTTCATCAAGTAACTTCTGGTCTCTTTATTTTCCTCCTATATCACAAATATCTATCTGTATCTTGACATACTTAGCTGGCTTCTTCTTCTGTGACCAAAAGTTAAATTCCATTCTCTGCTGAAATACTCCACCTTCAAGTTGCTCTGCAACTTACTGAAAATGTTACTCCCTACCAGCTACTCACTACCCGTTGCTGTCAGTGCTTTGAAGCACTGATATTTTTTTAAATTATATTGCACAACTTTATGCACTTTGATGGTCTGTTTCTTCTTTGTGCCTAAGCTCCTTAAGAGTACCAATAAGGTCCTGTACCAATGTGCATTGCTATAGGATACAGTGCCTAGTGCATTATAGATCCTGATGGAGTATCCTGTGGTTGAATCAGTTCTGAATCAGTGTTGAATCAGTATTTAGTTCAAAGTGTCCATTCTTAAGGACAGAGTGTTCTTTTAAAAACTTTTTTTTTTTTTTTTTTGCAGGGGGAAAGGAGTAAGAGGAAAAATTTGTCTCTGTAGAGATTTCCACAGAAGACAGTACCCTTTCAGACCTCTTAGGTTATTTATTCAATGTGTGCATGGTAGGCATGTTAACTATTGCATTAAAAATCACAAGAAAAGTCTCTTGGCATTTCTTAAAATTAATCTCAGTGCACATATCTTTGACTTTAGGTCTTGGATGATTGGGAAACTGAAATAATTTTCCTCCCTAAAAATACTGATCTGTTCAGTGAATCTGTCATTCTGTCAGATAAAGGACTAAGGGACTCTTCTTAACTTAGTCTAGAGAATTTTTAAAGCAGTTCCTCTGGAAAAAAATGTTCATTTTGCTTAAAGCTACACTTGGTAAATGATGCTCAATAAGGCAAATACTTAAAGTTCATCTAAATCATTCCATATGTTAATAGACAAATCACAAGAAAAGAGGAGAGAGCACTCAGATATCATTTTGAAGAAATAAGGGAAAGAACACATTCTATGTATTTGGGGATTTCATTACTGAGGGAAAGATGGACTGAAACCTTTGAATTGTCCCCCCCGCCCATGATTTCAGATATCCAACTTCAACTAAACACAGCAAATGTCTATTGACTGGCTTCTGTGTGAAAGGTGCTGTTGGTTTTAAGTTACTAGGATATATAATTAATATGGAAAACATTTCCTCACAGGAGGAACTCAAGGAAAACAAATGCCTATAGAACAAATAACAAGGTGGTATATGTCAATTCACATGGAATAGAGTGAAAAAGAAGAATTATTTCTGATTTGGATGATATATGGCTAAGGATATTCTAGAAAATTTAAGGTAAACTCGGAATGTTTGCTGGAACTTTAGGGACCATAGGGCATTGTATTTCACCTAGGACTGTTCCAACATTGCTAGGGTTTTAATGGACTCAAAAATTTCAGGTTGAGTTTGCTGAAAGCTACAGGGTTGTAGAGGAGAACCGTTTGTGTGAGTGTATGCATGTGTGTATGTTTGCGGGTTTTGGAGAGACAAAGAACCACTCTAGTGATATTTATATAAAAGAAGTCTCAATTATATTTTGAAATGGGCTTAAAATTTACAAAGTTTGAATGAAATTAAAGTTTGACTTTGGCAACTCTAATTCAGGCTTATGCAGCAGAAATCTAAAATGTTGTTTCAATGTATGACTTTCTTTTAAAATAATCAGCAGGGTTGAAAAGTCTCTATAACTTACATGATTTTAAATACATAAATGAGATCATCAATTAGCAATCTAAACTATTCGTGACACATATGTTTTTCCTCCTTGATCATATTTACATTTTCTATGAAAGGAAGTTACAGAATTAAAAAAAAAAATCAAAACACCAGCAATTACTTTGTACTTGAGATACAGGGTGGGAAACAGGATTCATATCCATGACACTTCTTACAAATGCAGTAGTAAATTTTCCCAGATTGATCTTCATTCGTCTGTCTCCTTTAACCTTGGAACATGTTAGGTTTTACTCCTCTGTGGCTTATAAGGCATAACATTTATTAGCTGAATATTATGCCCAGTTGTCACCATTAATTACTTTGACAGTAAATCTAGATAATAATACTCAGTTTAAAATAAATTAAAAGTTGCTGTTGTTATTTTCTGGGGTCTGACTTGTGAAGGGGAAAAAGCTCTCATATGCTTAAAGAAAACAAACATCTAAACAGGAAATACTCTATTAGTAAATCAAAACAAAAAACCAAAAATGCTATTTTTGGGTTCAATTCAGTACCTCAGATTAGAGAAAACTTAGTTTTTACAGTAAGGCGAAATAATTTGTTTTGTACTAACTATATGTTTATGTATGTCAGCTGCTCATTTCTTATAAAATATTAATATCCCTGTGAGACAAAAGAAAATAGTGCAGGCAATGAATGTGTCAGTACTTGGGTTATATATTGTTATTTTTCTGCTTCCCTCCTTTATTTCGTATAATTGCTAGATTAGGACAAGATTCTAACTTTAACCTTCAAGGACTTTAATTCTGAACATATAACAAAAGAAAAAGAAAACTCTGTGCCTATGTGAGTGCATATCACTTTGGAAGCAGTCAGACTTTTCTGGAAAGGTAATTAATAATTCATGAAAAATAGAAAACTCTCATGCATGGGCATTTGGTCTCTGTGGTATAGACAGAGGTGGAAGACCAAAACATCTGTGGAAGCTTACACAACTGTAGAGTTCTTGCTGATCTGGTAACCTGCAGCTTTGGAAAAGATAAGCTTCCTCCCTGCCAGTAACAAGAGATGAAAACCCAAAAGGCAAACAATTTGTATGGAAAATAAAGACATGGCCTTTTAAAATGTTTCTACTTGTAGGAAGAAATGCTGCATAAAAGGTTAAGTACCTCACAAGACTTTATATCCTCTTAAGGATAAAGCCCATGTATTTTTCTGAACTACAGCTATGGGTTATAAAAATTGCATTTGTCTCCCTGAAATTATCATTTCTCTCTTTCTCTTGCCATCCTTAACATGAAGCATTTAAATAATATAAAAAATAAGAGAAATATAGAAACCATAACATATTCTACCACTCTGATATAAGCACCAATCATATATTAGGGATTTTCATTTCATACATTTTTCTATGGATGTCATTTGTATCCCATCATATTATCATCTATTTTATGAGTATCATTGATTTCTCAGATTTTCTTTTTTTCCCCAAACTTCTAAGTTCATAATTTCAAATGCATCTTTTCATAGCCTTTTCTAGGCCCTAACAACATTTTAGATTCTTGCTGCGTAAGTCTGAAATATAGTTATAGTCATAAGTTTTACATAGAAACTTGTGGTCATTTTTTACTGTGTGAAGTCATGCTGCTTCATTGCTCTGTGCCCTCAACCACACTTCTTCAAAAACTTTCTGAGGGGCACCTGGTTAGCTCAGTTGGTTATGTGTCTGCCTTTGGTTCAGGTCATGATCCCAGGGTCCTGGAATGGAGCCCTACCTTAGGCTCCTTGCTGAGCAGGGAGTCTGCTTCTCCCTCTGCCTGCTCTTCCCCTTGCTTATGCTCTCTCTCTTCTCTCTCAAATAAATAAATAAAATCTTTAAAATAAACGAATAAATAAATGTCTTTAAAAAATATTTTTCAATTAGCTGGTTTATAATGCTAACCAATTCTGTTTAATGATATTACTGAACCTCAATTTATCCAACCATTCCATGGTTGGTGGTTAGTTTCTAAGGTTTTGTAACTGCAAATGATATTTTAATACATCTTCTGTAGTAAGTATCTTGAGGTACATGTGTTTATAATTGAATGGGAGAGATTGGCACCTTTAAATGAAATGCATATTGCCAGTTTGCTTTCCAAAGAGATAGCGCTTATTTCCAGAAATCATTCATGAGATACCTTCCATTTCATCTCCAAAAATCAGTGATTATTATTATATCTCAATTTTTTTTCAGTCTGGTATAATGAGCACTAGACTACTTTATTTAATGTCTATTCCCCTAATGACTACTGAGTTTGAATCTGTTTTCACTAATTCATTGGCAGTTGGCATGGCTTCTTGTTATATGTCTATTTAACTTTTTACCCATTTCCATTAGTTTTTCTGAGCTTTAGTTATCAATTTATAACTGCCATATTTTATATTATAGATTATTTTCTTTATTTTCATAGTCATGTTATCCAATCTCTCAGATGTATTTGATTTTGTTTATGAAATATTATAGCATAACTCATTTCAGTCAAATATGTTTATGATTTCTTAACTTCCTTACTTAGAACTTATATGCTTATCCTTAGCTTACTTTATCCTAATTGACTATAAACATTTTATGTATTTGTTTTATTTATTTAATATTTGAGTTTCTAATTCATTTCATTTATTTTTTAATACAGTTTGAGGTAGTAATATGTAATATGATTTTATTCTAGATAGCTAGTTTTACTGATACTCTTTATTAAATTAATATTTATTTTCCTCTTTGAATTGAAATTGAAACTTTTTTAAAAAAATGGGTTCACATATATATTTGCTTCTATTTCTGGATTTTCTACTCTGATCTGCTGGTTTAGTAGATTGTTTCTATAACAATCCTATACTGTTTTGATTATAGGAATTTTATGCTATATTTTAACAAGTGGTAAGACAAAGTACTAAAGATTATCATTTTATTATTGCAATGGTCTTATCTATATTTAAACAAGTGTTTTTTTCCACAATTGCTATGTTGATTTCATCCAATTCTTCTCTCTCTCTCCATCATATTGAGGCTCAAATTATAATTATATTTAAATTCTGTATTAATTTTGAGAAGATAATTATTTATTTTTCTAGTAAAGAACAAGGTCATTCTTCCTGTTTTTAATTTCTATTTTATGGCTTTTAGAAGTAAAGAAATCTGACATCAAAAATTCTCAGTTTGTTTTAAAAATTAATTTAGCCTTTTGTATCATTTGGTCATGGATATTTGAAAAATTTGTCTGTTTTTTGTAAATTTGGAAAACACCACTATTACCAATTCTTGGATATATCATCAAACTATAGATAATTTAATTTTGAGGAGTGGGTGACTCCTAGGATTTTTGATGCCAACACGAAACTCATTTCTTTATTAAAAAAATAAACACACATACAAACACAACACACTTTTTTCCCTAGATATTGTTTGTTCCTTTACTACCGCTTCCACGCCCTCCCCCTTTAATCTGCTTGGGTCTCTGTGATCCCTAGTCAATGATATAAGAACGTTAACCGGAAACAAGATGATTTTTCCCCTAAATTTTCATTTTAAGGATATTGATCTTTTCAAATCTAAGAATGGAACATTCCATGCTGACCTAAAGAACTGTAGATCTTTTAGATCACATTATCTTCTCACCTATTTCTAATTTTGATCTAGTAAATGTGAGTCAAGAACTGTCTGCAAGCTCTCTGCAACTCCAGTTCAGATTTACTTCTGGGGTTTCGAGCTTTCACAGAAAACAGAGCAGATCCAAGTTTGCACATTTATCTTAATGCTATGACTTCCAAGGAAACAGGTTTTTGAAGGCAGACTTGATGTTCACCATGTATTCAGAAACCTTCTGCTTTGTTTATAACTCATCAAAATGGTGCTCCCCTTACATTTAACAAAAAGTCCACACTTCCCCCAAACCATGTAACAGCCTTGCCACATTTGTTGGCAATTCTTCTTTGCCCAAGTAAGAAATAAATTTAACTTGTGCTTTTTAGATGTGTGTGAATTGTGATTACTTTGAACAAAGCAAATAACCTCAAAAATAGACTTCCACTCCAAATCCCTTTGGGCTTTTTGGGAATTCCTAAGATTTATCAAATTCTCAAAGTGTTTTCAGAACCATATTTTCTCAATATATTTCTTTATACTTATCCAGAGAAAAATTTTGAAATAGAGTACAATTTTAGTAAAGTCATGTATTCCGTTCCCTTTTTCCTTTTCCTCCTGTTGACACAGTTATTGCTCACCTGTCTCTATCAGCTCAGTCCATATTCTCAAACACTACCTGTTTTCATAAAATCCATTTCTTTTCCCCTAAGCTCAACTTCTCCATGCTCCCCAAAACAAATCTTGGTCCTTTACATTGCTCTGGTAAATCTCATGAAGGCAACACTAGATAATTGGATAAACATTCCAACCAGAACGTATTAAGCAAACATGGATAAACATCAGAAATTTCAAGTGACTACAAAGGGAATACCCTGTGGAAATTAAAGGCCAAATCACTGGCTCTTAATATCTTAATAAGAAATTCACACATTCTCTCACCTTGAGTAAAATTTAATTAATTTATTTGTAAAGTTCATTCTTTGTGATTTTGTTGTTATTCTTATATGAAGAAATCTGTGGACTGTTTAAAACATATTTGCTTTGTTTAGTAAATTTAAATCTTCAAAAGAAAGATGTCTTCTCCCTTTAAAAGTGATTATACAGTGGAAAGAAGAGAGCTGAATCACTAAACTATGAGTCAGCTAGGGACACAGCAATTGCTTTGTAGCATTTTTTGAGGAAAAGGATTCGTTCAACTCCTTGTGGGAGGGAGATATAACAGCTGCTAAGACAGTCCACAAAGGGGGGAAACAGAAGCAGTTCCTTGCACAGAAATGCTAAGAAGATAATTGCACTCTCTTTCCTCCGTATGGCTGGAATAAAGTGTTATTAATTTCCTCCAATCATTAAGTGGTAAACAGATACACTAGATTTGGGAGGCAGTAAATGGTTTTCTGTGTCTCCTGCAGTTACATCTATTTCGCTGAGTTTGAAGAAAACAAGCTTTGTGATTGCATTTCCCAGTGAAGCAAAGTGGTAAATTGGAGTGCTGGAATTATTATTAGGAAACCAGAGTTCAGATTCCAGCTCCACTACTTATAGATTATGTGATCTTGAGTGTAGATACTCTGGGCTCCTATTTATTCAGGCATAAAGTAATTATGCTGCTGCTGCTACTGCTTCTTTGACTCTGTTGTTCAAAAGATATGTTAGGTGAAGTATGGCAGGAAGACTACCTAAATACTGGCTACTTATGATTGTTATAATTATTGATGATAACATATGGGATGAAGACTTTTAGCACAAAATTTATGGTATATGAAAGACTCTTCTGAAAGCAGAGAACTTAAAAAAAAATATTGTGGTGGACAGATTTGAAGGTTTCCCCATGGGAGGGGCCTGTGACTTGCTTCTAATTAATGGAATATGATAAACGTGATAGGATGTCACTTCTGGGATCGCATAATGTTAAAGAAGACTTTGCCTAGCAAATAGACTCACTCTAGACACTCTGTCTCCAATGTTGGCTTTAAAGAAGTGAATTACCATGAACTTTCCAGTCTCAAGGGTGTGAACTCTGCCAGTAAATCTGAATGAGTGTGCAGTTGGATCTGTCCCAGTTGAGCCTTCGTATAACCACCAGTCCTAGGCATCACCTTGCTTGCAGGCTTGTAGGGAACCCCGTTAAGCAATGCTCAGACTTCCTACCCACAGAAACTGAGAGAGTCAATGCGTGTCATTTTAAGTCATTAATTTTTTTAAGCTGGATAGAAAATTAACAAAAGGAGTGCTTCTCTATGATGGACTAGAGAAGATCTCTTAACAATTGTTTTGATTTTGCTCTAGCTCTGTCAGTCATGAACATTAACACTTGAAGAGTTATATATTTGTATGCTAGCTAGAAAATATACCCCTCCAAAATCAATAAAAGTAACTGGATATAGGCTCTGGATTGAGAAGGTAAATAAGATAAATTGATTTTATTAAGGATATACTTTGTAGAATATAGGCCAGCAAAAGAAAATTCAGCAAAGAGGCTGGGAGTAGAAATGAGGGCCATTAGTCATACTTCATAAAATGGACATTTTAAGGTGGATCAGGGTTGCCATTCTTCTCCCTTTTAAAGTAAAATAAAAATGTTATTTAACTCTTACTGAGATAACTTTTTATCTGTTGACGTAGTTTAGTGACAGAAAGCTATAAGGAGCTATCAGGATTTTAAGTGATTGGACAAATATTAAATTAAATCTAATTATCAAGGCATCTGGGTAGCTCAGTGGGTTAAAGCCTCTGCCTTCGGCTCAGGTCATGATCCCAGGGTCCTGGGATTGAGCCCCGCATGGGGCTCTCTGCTCAGCAGGGAGCCTGCTTCCCTCCCCCCTCTCTCTGCCTGCCTCTCTGTCTACTTGTGATCTCTGTCTGTCAAATAAATACATAAAATCTTTAAAAAAAATCTAATTATCAAGTAGCTACCAACATTATAAACTGCTACAATGCATTAGGAGCTTAGGGGTACATATTAAGTTTTAGCTTTAATGTCACCTCCTCAGTGGAGCCATATGTGGCTATTCAATGTAATCCAGTCTCTTTCAAGGACATTATCTCATGTTTTGTATTTATGTATTATTCGAGAGCATTTCAATCATTAATTGCAATTTGACACTTCTTTTTCAGTTTTTTTTTTTCCCTTCATTTCCAACAATAAGAATGAAATCTCCAGGAAAGAAGTTTCATCTGCTAGACTCAAGTAAATAAGTGAAGAAATGAAAAACGCACAGATAAATGGGGCATGGAATCTGCTCTAGAGTGAACTACAAATGGGCAGGGATAATGGTTTAAAGGAACGAGCGATTACAAGTGAGGTTATTAGGAAAAGCATTGGAGTTTTCTGAATTTCTGGAAATGTGGTCTACACTTCTCAGATGTCCAAACTGCCTTTTTACAAAGTTCTAGCACACAGAACCTTTATATAAAAGTTGCATTGAGCCTTTTCCACCCCTCTTCTCACCTTTTTTTTTCCATTTTATTTATTTTTTTCAGCGTAACAGTATTCATTCTTTTTGCACAACACCCAGTGCTCCATGCAAAACGTGCTCTTCTCACCTTTTTACTGAAACCAGTCTCTTTTATTGTTCATGCTACAAATATTTATAGGATGCCTTCCTTGCCCAAGGCATTGTTTTAGATGTTAGAGAGAAACTGATGAAAATGGGGCTATAGTGTAGTGCATGGAGCCAGCTCTTGATAGAACAAACACACAAACACGTAATGATGGACAGTGATGAATATTAAGTAAGAAGATTCTAGGAGTTTACAACCTGGTGGGGAGACTTAAATTACTCTTAGGTTAGGATGTCTTGAAAAGATTTCTTTAGGAAATTGAGCATTTAAGCTAAGATCTGAAGGATGAGTTGAAGTTAATTGAGGCTAAGCCTGGGAACAGTGTTTAGATAGAAAATCTGGGCAATGAAATCAGCATGTCCAGAGGTCAGGATGTAGGTGTGAGCTTGAAGAACTAAAAGGAAAGCTGGGATGAAGAGGGGATGAATAGTAGAAATAAATGTATCAGTCCTTTACCTTGTGCTTTTGGGTCTTCTGTGTCTCAATTGAGATATATTACCTTGGGCTACCTGTCTGCCAGATGCTGTTCCTGTTACTGTGAAGTTTTATCTTCCTACTCTTCTTTCAGTAGGACAAGTCTTTTATATCAGAACTTCTAAGTGAAGACTCTGTTCTGTCTATGGGTGCACCTTGCCTGGATCATGGGTGATTTATTCAGCTATTCATCCCCTCAACCCCCTCATCAAAATGAGTAGGAAGAGGAACACCCAGCAGAAGAAAGTTAAGAGACTGTGTCCTCTCCATCAGACCTATTGGATATGGACACAAATAGCATGTTCGAAAGGGAATTCAGGGTAACAATTATCAAGGCAATGGCTACGTTGGAGAAAACCATTAGTGACAACATAGAATCTCTAATGGTGAAGTAAGAGCTGCGCAGGAAGAAGTTAAAAATACTATAAATGAGATCCAATCTAATCTAAATACTCTAACAGCTAGTATAACTGAGACAGAAGGTGGAATTAGTGAGTTAGAGGACAAAATGACAGAGAAACAGGATCAGGAGGAAGCATGGAACAAACAGATTAGAAGCCATGAAAACAGAATTAGGGAAATAAATGATGCCATAAAACATTCTAACATCAGAATTATTGGGATCCCTGGGGAGTGGAAAAAGACAGAAGACTAGAAGATATAGTTGAACAAATACTGGATGAAAATTTTCCCAATCTGGAGAACGGATCAAGTGTTTGTGTCTTAGAGGCAGAAATTACACCCACCAAGATCAACAGATCTAGAAAGACATCAAGGCACTTAGTTGTGAAACTCATGAATCATAATTTTAGACAAGAGCTTCTGAGGGCACTAGGGGGAAGTGATCCTTTATGTATAGAGGAAGGTCCATCAGAATAACGTCAGACCTGTCCACAGAAACTTGGCAAGCAAGAAAGGGCTGGCAAGACATATTCAGGTCACTAAATGTGAAGAACATGCAGCCAAGAATACTTTACCCATCAAGGCTGACATTCAAATTGGATGGAGAGAAAAAGAGCTTTCAAGACTAGCAAGGTTCAAAAGAGTATGTGACCACCAAGCCAGCACTACAAGAAATATTAAGGGGAGGGGGTTCTATAAAAGAAGAAAGAATCCAAGAGTGACATAGACCAGAAATTTTCAGAGACAATCTATAGAAACAAGGACTTCACAGGCAACATGATGTCAATAAAAACATATCTTTGAATAATCACTCTCAAAATGAATGGCCTAAATGTTCCCATAAAATGGCATAGTGTTACAGATTGGATAAAACTATAGGACCCATCCATATGCTGTCTACAAGAGACACATTTATAACCTAAAGAGGGAATGAATAGTAGAAATAAATGTATCAGTCCTTTATCTTGTGCTTTTGGGTCTTCTGTGTCTCAACTGAGATATATTACCTTGGACAATGGCAAGTTTCACCTCCTGTCTGCCAGATGCTGTTCCTGTTACTGTGAAGTTTTATCTTCCTACTCTTCTCTCAGTAGGACAAGTATTTTATATATCAGAACTTCTAAGTGAAGACTCTGTTCTGTCTATGGGTGCACCTTGCCTGGATCATGGGTGATTTATTCATCCAGATATAATTTATTCATCCAGATTCATCCATTATAACATCCAGACTGAAAGTAAAGAGATGGAGAAGCATCTTTCATGCCAACAGGTCTCAAAACAAAGCTGAGGTAACAATTCTCATATCAGATAAATTAGATTTTAAAGACTGTAGTCAGAGATAAAGAAGGACACGACAACATTCATAAAGGGTCTATCCACCAAGAAGATCCAACAATTGTAAATATTTATGCCCCCAATATGAGAGCAGCCAACTACATAAGTCAATTGTTAATCAGAATAAAAAGTCATATTGATATGAATACATTAATAGTAGGGGATCTAAACGTGTGACTCTTAGTAATAGACAAATCACTCAAGTGGGAAATCAATAAAGAAACAAGAACTTTGAATGACACATTGGACCAGATGGACTTCATAGATATGTACAGATCATTCCACCCTAAAACAACAGAATACTCATTCTTCTCCCATGCACATGGAACTTTCTCCAAAACACAAAACCACATACTGGATCACAAATCAGGGCTCAACCAATATCAAAAGATTGAGATTATTCCCTCTATATTCTCAGACCATAATGCTTTGAAATTGGAACTCAACCACAAGAAAAATTTGGAAGGAATTCAAACACTTGGAAGCTAAAGACCAGCTTAAAAATGGTTGGATCAACCAGGAAATCAAAAAAGCACTTAAACAAATCATGGAAATTAATTAGAGTGAAGACACATTGGTCCAAAACCTATGGGATACAGCAAAGGTGGTCCTAAGGGGGAAATATATAGCCATCCAAGCCTCCCTCAAAAAAAAAAAAAAAAAAAAAAAAAACCAAAAAAAAAAAAAAACCCTGAAAAATCCAGAATACACCAGCTCTCTTTATACCTTAAAGAACTGGAAAACCCACAACAAATTAAGACAACCCCCTGCAGAAGAAGGGAAATAATCAAGATTACAGCAGATATCAATGAGATAGAAACAAGAGATACAGTAGAACACATCAATGAAACTTCAAGCTGTTTCTTTGAAAGAATCAAGATCGATAAAACACTGGCCAAACTAATCCAAAAGAAAAGAGAGAGGAGCCAAACTAATAAAATTGTGAATGAAAGGTGAGAGATCACGACAAATTCCAAGGAAATAGAAAAAATAATAAGAAATTATTATCAACAGTTATATGACAATAAGTTAAACAACCTAGAAGGAATGGATGCATTCCTAGAAACCTATAAACTTCCAAGACTGAAACAGGAACAAATTGATAACATGAATAGACCAATATCTACTAATAAGTTTGAAGTAGTGATTAAAAGCCTCCATAAAACAAGAGCCCAGGACCTGAAGGATTCCCTGGGGAATTCTACCAAACATTAAAAGAAGAAATACCTATGCTCCTAAAGCTGTTTCAAAAAATAGAAACAGAAGGAAAATTTCCAGACTTTCTATGGAACTAGTGTTACACTAATCCCCAATCCAGGCAAAGACCCCATCAAAAAGAAGAATTTGAGACAAATATCCCTGATGAATATGGATGCCAAGATTCTCAAAAAGATCCTAGTTAATAGGATCCAATAGTACATTAAAAAGATTATCTGCCACAAGTGGGATTTATTCCTGGGATGCAAGCATGGTTCAACATTTGCAAATCAATCAATGTGATAGAACAAATCAATAAGAGAAGAGAGAAAAACCACATGGTCCTCTCAATTGATACAGAAAAGGCATTCAAAGTATAGGGAAAGAGGAATATTTCACAACTTCATAAAGTCTATCTATGAAAAACCCACAACAAATATCATTCTCAATGTGGGAAAGCTGGAAGCCTTCCCTTTGAGATCAGAAACACGACAAGGATGTCCACTCTCAGCACTCTTGTTCAACATAGTACTAGAAGTCTTAGCAACAGCAATCAGACAACAAAAAGAAATAAAATGTATCCAAATTCGCAAAGAAGAAGTCAAACTCTCTATCTTCACAGATTACATGATACTTCATATGGAAAACCCAAACGACACCACCCCCAATCTACTAAAACTCATACAGCCACTCAGTAATTTGGCAGGATACAAATTCAATGCACAGAAGTCCGTTGCTTCCTTATACACTAACAGCGAAAATATAGAAAGGGAAATGAGAGAATCAATTCCATTTACTATAGTACCAAGAACAATAAGATACCAGGGAATAAACCTAACCAAAGAGATAGAGGATCTATACTCAAGGAACTACAGAACACTGGCGAAAGAAATTGAAGAAAACACAAAAAGTTGGAAGAACATTCCAAGCTCATGGATCAGAAGAATAAACATTGTTAAAATGTCTATACCACCTAGAGCAATCTATATTTTCAATATCATCCCAATCAAAATTTCACAGGCATTTTTCAAAGAACTGGAGCAAACAATCCTAAAATTTGTATGGAACCAGAAAAGACCCCAAATTGCTAAGGAAATGCTGAAAAAGAAAAACAAAACTGGGGGCATCTCATTGCCTGATTTCAAGCTTTACTACAAAGCTGTGATCACCAAGACAGCATGGTACTGGTACAAGAACAGAAACATAGACCAGTGAAACAGAGTAGAGAGCCCAGATATGGACCCACAACTCTATGGTCAATTAATCTACAACAAAGCAGGAAAAATATACAGTGGAAAAAAAGACAGTCTCTTCAGTAAACAGTGCTGGGAAAATTGGACAGCTATATATAGAAGAATGAAACTCAACCATTCGCTTACACTGTACACAAAGATAAACTCAAAATGGATAAAAGACCTCAATGTGAGGCAAGAATCCATCAAAATCTTAGAGGAGAACATAAGCAGTAACCTCTTCGACATAGGCCACAGCAACTTCTTTCAAGACATGTTTCCAAAGGCAAAGGAAACAAAAGTGAAAATGAACTTTTGGGACTTCATCAAGATCAAAAGCTTCTGCACACCAAAGGAAACAGTCAACAAAACAAAGTGACAACCCAGGGAATGGGAGAAGATATTTGTAAATGACATTACAGACCAAGGGATGATATCCAAGATCTATAAAAAACTCCTCAAACTCAACACTCAAATAACAGTTAATCACATTGAAAAAATGGGCAGAAGACATGAACAGACACTTCTCCAATAAAGACATACAAATGGCTAACAGATACATGAAAAAGTGTTCATCATCATTAGCCATCAGGGAGATTCAAATGAAAATCACATTGAGAAACCACATGACACCAGTTAAAATGGCCAAAATTAACAAGACAGTAAAGAACAAGTGTTGGAGAGGATGTGGAGAAAGGGGAACCCTCTTACACTGCTGGTGGGAATGCAAGTTGGTGCAGCCACTTTGGAGAACAGTGTGGAGATTCCTCAAGAAATTAAAAAAATAGAGCTTCCCTATGACCCTGCAATTGCACTACTGGGTATTTACCTCAAAGATACAGATGTCGTGAACAGAAGGACCGCCTGTACCCCAATGTTCATAGCAGCAATGGCCACAGTTGCCAAAACTGTGGAAAGAGCCAAGATACCCTTCAACAGATGAATGGATAAAAAAGATGTGGTCCGTATATACAATGGAGTATTATGCCTCTGTCAGAAAGGACGAATACCCAACTTTTGTATCAACATGGATGGGACTGAAGGAGATTATGCTGAGTGAAATAAATCAAGTGAAGATAGTTAATTATCATATGGTTTCACTTACTCATGGAACATAAGGAGTAACACAGGACATTGAGTGAAGGAGAGAAGTGAGTTGGGGGAAAATCAGAGGGAGAGATGAATCATGAGAGATTGTGGGGAAAAAAAAAAGATGTTTTACCTTACTCTGATATGAGACAGAGAGCCTTCAATGTTTTGTACTAAAAGTTTTATAGACTTTTTTTTTTTTTAACATTTGAGTCATTACTTCTCTGAAATGGATTTTAAAAGTAGTATTAGGAAGTAATTTTTTTGTTTCTTTTGGATATGGAACACTAGTTTTCCCTGTGCCATTTCCTAATGACTTTATCTTTTATCCTGATTTGCAATGTCATCTCTGATATATATAAGATCGATGTTTATATGTTTCTAGAATTTCTGTTTGATTCTATTAGATGTAACTGCTCTGAAACTAGTTCCCAATTTAACTCTAGACTGAATCTTGATATTTTGTTAGGCAAATTTTCTCACTTATTTGTCAAAATTGTCTTGACTGAGATGATCTCCACAAATAGATTTAAGAATAATTTGTCTCTGGTAGTTTTGTTACATAACAACCATGTCAAGCATATTCCTCTGGGCCCAGTGCATCTGGAAATGTACTCCATCCTTAGAGCTTTTTGTGGCAAAGTAAGGTATTGTTTTCTTTAAATGATAAATAAGCAGTTTATGTTGCTGAAAGAAATCATATTCTTTTTAAAATACCTGGTGATTTTTAACAAAAAAAAATAGGTTGCATATGGATTTACAAAGAAACTTCAATAATTACCAAAAAATATACATTTTAGAAGTCATAGTGCTGATTAAAATTAAGAGAATATCTATTATATTATTTTATTTTTTAAATTTAATTTAATTTTTTAGTGTTCCAATATTCATTGTTTATATACCACACCTAGTGTTCCATGTAATACATGCCCTCCTTAATACCCACAACAGTTTAGAAATTTATTTTTCAATATGGATAACTAAATCAGTTTTTCATATTGTACAGACAATCTTTTTGTGATTTTGATGAGACAACTTTGAATTTATAGAGATTTGACATCCTTATGATATTGAAACTTCCCATACATAAAAGCGATGTATCACTACCTTTCTCTGTTAACTTTTTTACATCTTTCAATTACATTTTGTAATATTCTCCATGAAAGGTCTTTGTCCATGTCTTGCTAGTTTTATTCCTTAGTACTTCGTATTATTTCTTGACATTGTATCTAAGAACATTTTACTTACTATTTTCTTGCTGATGTGCATTTGATTTTTATA
Source organism: Meles meles (assembly GCF_922984935.1). Classification (NCBI taxonomy): domain Eukaryota; kingdom Metazoa; phylum Chordata; class Mammalia; order Carnivora; family Mustelidae; genus Meles; species Meles meles. Next base: position 39,446,775 of record NC_060067.1, read on the forward strand.
GGTTGCTCTTGTTCAGGTAACTTGCTGAACACCTGTGTTATTCTAATTAGAGTATAGAATTCACTGAATTTTCTGAGATTTTGATTCTTACATTAATTTTTTAGTTACCTAGTCTTATGTTTTATTGCTCTTATTTTTTCATTTTCTCTTACATAATTTTCTTCTTTCTCTTTTTAAAAAACCATTTACTTCTTTTCTTTCCTGCGATCTACTCAGCAGATCTTTTTCTAAATTTTCAGCTTGGATGCTATATCATTTTGGAAGTGAGAAAATCCAATTAACAGTGAGTTAAATCATTGATTATCTCGATAAAGAAGGAATTATTTCTGTGGGCCATTTCAGAACTTTAGTGCCAGTTCAACAGTGTCATTAAGAACCCGAGGTTTTTCAGGTGGTGGGTAATAGGGAGGGCACGTATTGCATGGAGCACTGGGTGTTATGCAAAAATAATGAATACTGTTATGCTGAAAAAAATAAATTTATTAAAAAAAAAGAACCCGAGGTTTTCCATGCTTTATATAATTTTAATAAGTCAAGAAGGTTATTTGGGTCTTCCTTATTTAAACCCTCCTTCTCTTTATCTCCTTTCCTCTCCCTACTTCTGTCTCTTTTTCCTTAATAAATCAATTATTGAGAAAAGTGAGTAAAATTCACCATCTGTGATCATAAATTTGTTATTTTCTTCTTATACTTGTTTTAGTTTGGCTTTGTAAGTTGTTTACTTTTTCTCAGGAGTTCACATGATTTGAATTGCTGTTTTCCCAGTGAAACCTTTCTGTTTAGAGACCTCAATCCATACTTTACAAATCTAATAAATACTATATATTTACATATTATTAGAAATCTATATATATATTTACATATATAACTATAAATGTTGTATGTATTTTTTTCTCTTTAGTTCATTTTATCAATAGGTCTGTAATTCCACCAGCTTTCTTATAGTTAGCATTTGCTTGAAGTAATTTTATTTTGCTTCCAATTGCAATACTTCCTTAAGTCTTTCTTTATGTCTTTTGCAAACAGTATTTAATTGAATTGTGGTTTTTATCAATTTTTTAATCTTGTAGTTCTTATTCACATATTTACATTTAGTTCTTTTTCAAATCTGATTGATTTGACCCTTTTACATTTCTTATTATTTTTATTACGATTATTATTATTACTAATGTATTTGGATTTATTGTTCTGCATTCATTTCATTGGATTATTTGAAATAATTTTAATGGAATTTTTTCATCTTCTGATTTGGAAGTGATACATCCAAGGTCTTTTGCATTTTTGTACATTTGATGTGTGTGCAGTCTTAAAATTTTAATATTTCTATCTACTTTCCAAACAATATAAAATATGACACATTTTCATTCTAATTTACTGAATATAATCAAGCTGACTTAACACATGATTTGAAATAACTCCAATCAATTGAATGTAATCATCTCCCAACATATATTATGTTAGCTTAATCTGCTTTTGTAACTGATCTGCTACCAATAGAAATTTAATATTCATTTTTACCACTTGCATCCCACTTCATTTTGAAGTTCACTCTTTGGTGAAAGTTTTTAAAGCATATCCTTGTTTGTCTAAAATGTCATCTTTGGGGTCCCTGGGTGGCTCAGTGGGTTAAGCACCTGCTTTTGGCTCAGGTCATTATCCCAGGGTCCTGGGATTCAACACCACATGGGGCTTCCTGCTCAGCAGGGAATCTGCTTCTCCCTCTTTCCTCAGCTCATGCTCTCTCTGACAAATAAACAAAGACTTTAAAGAAAAATAAAATGCTATCTTTGTCTAAAATTATATTTACCCTCAATCTTTAGCAAGATATAGATTTCTAGTTTACTTTAGAAATTAGAAATATTAGTTAGCATTAGATTTTATTGGGTCAAATATAAAGTTTACTTATTTATTTTCTTTTTCTTTGTGGATAATCTTTATTATCTCTCTGGTTACTTTAAGTACACTTGTTCATGATTTTTGTTATTCTGCAGTTAACAATACTGTGAATTTTTTTTTCCATTTTATTTATTTTTTCAGCGTAACAGTATTCATTCTTTTTGCACAACACCCCGTGCTCCATGCAAAACGTGCCCTCCCCATTACCCACCACCTGTTCCCCCAACCTCCCACCCTTGACCCTTCAAAACCCTCAGGTTGCCCCAACCTCCCACCCCTGACCCTTCAAAACCCTCAGGTTGTTTTTCAGAGTCCATAGTCTCTTATGGTTCGCCTCCCCTCCCCAATGTCCATTGCCTGCTCCCCCTCTCCCAATCCCACCTCCCCCCAGGAACCCCCAGTTTGTTTTGTGAGATTAAGAGTCATTTATGTTTTGTCTCCCTCCCAATCCCATCTTGTTTCATTTATTCTTCTCCTATCCCCCTACCCCCCCATGTTGCTTCTCCATGTCCTCATATCAGGGAGATCATATGATAGTTGTCTTTCTCCGATTGACTTATTTCACTAAGCATGATACGCTCTAGTTCCATCCACGTCGTCGCAAATGGCAAGATTTCATTTCTTTTGATGGCTGCATAGTATTCCATTGTGTATATATACCACATCTTCTTTATCCATTCATCTGTTGATGGACATCTAGGTTCTTTCCATAGTCTGGCTATTGTAGACATTGCTGCTATAAACATTCGGGTACACGTGCCCCTTCGGATCACTATGTTTGTATCTTTAGGGTAAATACCCAGTAGTGCAATTGCTGGGTCATAGGGTAGTTCTATTTTCAACATTTTGAGGAACCTCCATGTTGTTTTCCAGAGTGGTTGCACCAGCTTGCATTCCCACCAACAGTGGAGGAGGGTTCCAAATATATATATTTTTTCTTTCTTTTTTATATTTTTTTTATTTGTTTTATTTTTTAAATACTGTGAATTTTTATCTGATAATTCAAGTCTTCTATCAGCTGTGGACTTTTTTAGCATTCATCTTTTCAAGTATTGCTTTTGTTCTCCTTTTGTGAACTTTTCTGACATGTTAGAACTTCTCATTTTACCATTCATGCAGTGTTTTCCCAGTATCTTTCCTGCATGGTTATACTTCCTTCTGGGTGAGTCTTCATACATATCTTCTAATATATTCTTTATCATGTCCAATGTGCTATCGAATCCATACCTTTAATATTTTATCCCATGAATTGTGTTTTTCTTGCTAACATTTTTCTTTTTGAGGCGCCTGGATGGCTTATCAGCTGAGTGTCTGGAGTCATGAGACTGGAATCTTGGAGTCATGAGACTGAGCCCTGAGTGGGGTTCTACTCTCAGTGGGGAGTCTGCTCGAGATTTTTTTCCTCGGCCTCTGCCTCCACTCATGCACATGCATATGCTCTCTCTTTCTCCAAAATGAATAAATAAACAAACAAATAATTTGTTTTTACAGAATCTTGCTCTTTATTATGACTTCAGTTCTTCCTTTTATTTTAAGTAATTTAAACATACTTATTTTTTAAAAGATTTAATTTATTTATTTGACAGACAGAGATCACAAGTAGGCAGAGAGACAGGCAGAGAGAGAGAGGGAAGCAGGCTCCCTGCTGAGCAGAGAACCTGATGTGGGGCTTGATGCCAGGACCCTGGGATCATGATCTGAGTCAAAGACAGAGGCTTTAACCCACTGAGCCACCCAGGTGCCCCAAACATACCTATTTAACTTTAATTCTTCATTCTCTTTATCATTTCAATAATTTGTTAAGCAGGTAAAAATTCAACATGAATAGATAGGTTTAATTCACATGTTTATTTCAAACTTTTTTGCTAATCAGGTTCAGTTCCGTTTTTTTTTTTCCAAAAAGTTGTCCTAAATCCATCAACATTAGCTACCATATGCTGGTTTCCCTTTTGCTACTTAGAGATGCACAAATAACTGTCATAAAACAAATTGGTCTTAGATTGGACAGGTTTGATTTGATGAATATTAATAGTTTATTGGTTGAAGTTGGTTACAGGTTAAAAGGCTTCAGAACTTCATCTTCTACCCCTCTACCAAGTTTAGTATTAGGTAGCAAGTTAAAATGCAGCAAAGCCTCAGATCCAACTCCATAAAATGAAGAGTCATTTATAAATGCAGGCAGATACAGTCCTGAAACCTGTCCATGTCTGGGAATAAGTCTCTCTCTGGGCTCAGGAACACTGATGGGCATTTTGATGAAAGAGTTACTTCTAAGGGGCTTGGAATTCCTACAGGAGATTGTATTATCCCCATAACCAGATCAGGAGGAAGAGAGTGGACAAATGCAGGGAACAGCCACCTCCAGACCTTGAATGGCTGGCATACAAGAGTGGGGTTGCTGGTTTACCTGTAAGGGAAGGAAGTTCTGTGCCATGACCTCCAACCAAACACATGTTTTCTAGGTGGTATATTTCTTTAATCAAAGAATGTCTTAATATGTAGATTAAGGCATTCTGTAGGCTAATGATATAACCCTAGTGTGTTGATCAGAATTACCTTTAGCAAACACACATCATACTAGAAATTATTTCAACATTAGTGATTTCAACTAAAATATTATACATATTTGAGAATTATCTATATAACCCCCAAAAAGATGCTATTGAAGATTCATTGAGTATTTATATCACCTTTTATGCATATTATAACATTTTAAACAATGATATACTAGGTATAATTTCTTATGTACAATAACATTATAAGATAATATAATAAAGCACTTAAGTGGGATGGTGAGGCCAAAATTTAAAACCATTTTTTGCATGTGTGGAAGAACAAAATATTGGTATAGGAACGCTGAAAGTTTCTGAGACAAGAATGGGCCAATTTATTTGTGGAGACTTTCCACTTGGGAAAGAAACAGATTTTAATTCCTCCCTTTGAAAACCAAACAGTCTGCCAACATAAACTTGGTTTATCCTGACAAAGGCTCTCCTTTAGAGGGAGTGCATGAAGGTGCTGATGTTCTTCAGAAGCAACAGAGAACATAGTTTTCACTTGTGCCATCTCTTGCACAGAGCTGCATCGTCAAAGGCTAATGGTGGCTCTGAATCCTTGAGCTGACGCATCCGTTAACTAGACCTGAATAATTTTCCCTAAGGTGGACTTGATTCTAATGATATAGTCATGTACTTGATTTTCAGAGGGCAATCATTTTGAGAGCACAGATGTTGGTCTTGAATGGCAGTGAGGCTGGACCATCCTTCCTCACTCCTTGAGCTACCTAACAGGATCTATTGCAGGAGGTCTAATCCAGGCCAGAAGTATAGCAGAAACCAGAGGTTTGACTCCAGTGTTATACCTTAGCGCCAGAGCAATGGCAGGTGGTGGATGTTTCTCAGATTGAAATTTGTAAGAGTTGGACATCATAAGTGACTTGTTGTCTAGGCCCAAAGTGAGAGCTGCCAGAACTCACTCTCTATATCAATAGCCATCCAAAAACATTAACTGCTTCGGATCAACAGAGAAGCGACCTAAAGGGGTGGGGGGAAGGAGCATTTTTGCTAGTTGAGTCAGTGATGAAGAGCGGGAAACTTAGCCATTTTGATTGGAAGATTATAAGGAGGTTATTGTATGATATGGTGAAGTGAGACAATTTTTTGCATGTACAGTACTATCTTTATCAAAACAGGGTGACTAACAATCCATTGGGGGTCTTGATCTCCATTTTCAAATAGCTTATGCTTGTCCTCTTGACTGCGATGACTCTAATTATTCTTATTTGTTTTAAAGTTTTATACTAGAGTCTTAACAGTACGGGCTGGCATGTTTTTTAATACTCTTTCTCTGTGCCGTGGCACCATGTATAGCTTTGCTTCCTTAAATCTCCTTTTACTGTCCTTTGATGCGCCTTATGAAAATATTTTCTTCCTTGGCCAAACCATAAATCTAAATTTATTACTCCCTCTGCTATTGTTTAATGTTTAACACTAATAAAAATGCTACTTAGCATTTACACAAAGGTTCATATTTTTAAAGTGCTTTACAAGGACTATTACTCAGGTCTTTTTTAATGAGAGTATTTTCAGAGGCAATTTGTATGAATATTCAGGAGATGTTATAAATGTGCAGCTAAATCCCCGCTCCTGTGATGATTTGGAATTTAGATATGTAATACACAGAAATGGGGTAGTGCTGATCTAGCAATCACGAACAAAAAGAAGCATTTACACTGTATTGAGGTCAGCAAAAATGCTCCTATCTATAAATTTACCTATTTATTTATCTGGGTAGGTTATTTTTATAGAGGACAATGTCTATAAAAAAGGGTTTTAAACCATTTGAGTCTCTCCTTATTAACATAACATTTATTCAACGGAGACTTTTTTTTTTAATTGAGAGCAAGCTTCTGTTTGATTTAAAGCCAGAATTTGCTACTTAAGTTTTCAGGTTGTATTTGTGTTTTAGCTTAGTTCTTTATGGGTTGATTTCATTGAAATTACTCTGGTAGTGAAAATGTTCTACTGTCCTATTCAGATATGCCTAAGTAGTCTGAAAGTAAAATTCATTGCCTTACACAGTGTACCCAAATAAATTCTCATCAACAAATGCAAAAAAAAAATATATATGTTTAAGCCGTTAGTGATTCAATCTTTTGTTTTGTCTGCATATGTAAATTTACCAACAGTTTTCTAAGATCAGTAATCTTATGCATCACCGACTGGCATTTGTACCACAGGAGAATTTCTGTATAGGGAATAAACATAAGGTAAAATTATGTTTTTGTATTATTCTCTATGCCTTGGATTGAAATATACTGGAAGAAAGGATGATTTTCATTATTCTTTTATTCTGCAGTGGCTGGATAGTCATCGGCATATATTTGGGCTGCTAGTTACTGATCATATGTAGAAGAACATTATTTCAAACAATATAAATACCGTGTGAAGTATAATCACTCTGGGGCCAGTGCGGATTTCATGGATTTATTGGCTTTCCACCATCTGGACCCATGAAGAAGCTTTCCATCCTACTCCACATTAAGCTTGAATTGCAGACAAAAGCTGCATGACCTTTCTCTAGTCCTATCTGGTACCATTCCTTGTCCTCCCTGTCCACAGGGAGATGGACTTCAATCACACAGGCCTTTGTTGTGTACCTTGACTCAACATTACACTCCCTCTGCAGAGCTGTTTTCCTTCCCACAGACGATCCCATGGATCTTTACTTCTTACCACCCACATCCCATCTTCAACATTAACTCCTAACAGAGGACTTCTTCACCACTCAAATCCTACAACTCTCAACATACTATTTCACTGTGTAATGGTTAATTTTATATATCAGCTTGGTTGAGCCACATGGTGGTGACTAGTGACTAGCTGTTTGGTTAAACCTTATTCCGAGTATTTCTGTGAAGGGTATTTTTGAATTAGATTAACATTTAAATTACTGGACTCCGAGTAAGGCAAATTAGTTTTTATAATGTGGGTGTGCTTTGTCCAATCCATTGAAGGTCTGAATAAAACAAAAGGCTAATCTTTCCCTACTCCAGCAAGAGGAATTATCCAGTGAATGACTTTTATGCTGAAACTGATGGCCTTTAACTTGGAACTGTAGCATTGGCTCTTCCTGGGTCTCCAGGCTTCCAGCCCACTCTGTGTGTTTTGGATTTGCCAGCCTCCATAACTTCATGAACCGGTTCCTTACAATCAGTCAATCAATCTATCGATCTATCATCATCATCTACCACTCTCTCTATTGTATATCTATATACCAATCATTATCCATTATCTGTCTATATGACTTATCATCTATCTATCCTATTAGTTTTGTTGTAGTGGAGAGCTTCCATTAATGCGGTTTATTATCTTTTCCTTCCCCACTTGTGGTATGTTCCATAAGAATAGTAGCCTTAATTGCCTTGTTCTTGGCTATAGGGCCAGGCCTAGAATGGTTCTTATCCTGAATACATGTAGTAATAAATTGTTGTTGAATATAATAAGTAATGGCTTGGTCTACCTATTAAAGGGTACTTAAAGAATATATAATAATGGAGTCCTTAAGATTATTATGTGTTCTCATGTGTGAGTTATAAAACAAGTTGGGTATGAACCTTCAAACATGCTCTAAGTACAAGTCTATTGAATGAAAATATTTATTTTGGAATAAACAATAACAAAAATACAAATGATTAGGCATTTCACTCTCTTTTACCTTTCTTTACTTCAGTTTCTTTACATATAAAATGGGAACAATAGTTACTCAAGACTGCAGACTAATTGTAAAAATGAAATGAATTAGAAGTGCACTTGCCAGATTATATTAATATTATTATGGTTGTTACTATACTTGGCATTAGTTCTCAAGTCTTTGGCAAAGTGCATATCATCTCACAGGTCAGCATGATCTTTTATTAAATCTATTAATGGGGGGTGGCTCAGTGGGTGGCTCAGTGGGTTAAGCCTCTGCCTTTGGCTCAGGTCATGATCCCAGGGTCCTGGGATCGAGCCCTGCATCAGACTCTGCTTGGCAGAAAGCCTCCTTCCTCCTCTCTCTCTCTCTGCCTGCCTCTCTGCCTACTTGTGATCTCTGTCTGTCCAATTAAAAAAAAAAAATCTTAAAAGAAAATAAATATATTAATGGAAAATCGATCAGCTATGGAAGTGGAAATTGTTTTATTTACTCTCTTTTAACAAAACAATGTTTTCAAACATGAAATTACCACTTGTTGATGTTATTTTGTTTTATTATATTTCTGTATACTATGCCGAATAATTGCTTTTACTTCTTTCTTTTCACACCTTTCAAATATTTGCAAATGTTTTTCTTCTTGATAAGTTATACAAATTTAGCTCTTCTGATTTTTTCACTTAAGACATGTTGACTTTTTTAATCATTTAAATTTCTCTGTTCTGGATGATCTCCAAATCTCTCAAATTATTTGGGGAAAACATTCTAAAACCAGATATTATAAAATTTTAAAATATATAATTTCAACCAAAGTGATTTCAAATTAATATTTTGGGGCATCTAGTGAAAATATGTTTACTACATCTTTTCCTAAGGAGCATGATATATTTTGGTCACATTGGATTTTGTTTATTTTTCTAAGTATGTCAGGTCCTGAACTAGTTTATATAAACACATGCATAGACATACATTTACACACCCACAAACACAAACACATATGCATATGAATTATTTCTTATGGTTGGTTTGGCAAAGGTTTCTGATAAAGAATTTCTTTTGATCCTTACTAGGAAGCCACAATTATTTCAGTTTCTAAATTTGACTCCTGAGGGGTTAAATCATTAGCAATGAAAAAAGTCATATTCACAATTTTCTTTTGTTTTAAGCTAGTGGATTTATTGCCACAAAGTCTACAAAGCCCTTCCAGTGGCTTGTACTCTCTCTCTCCCTCAAATAAATAAAATCTTTTCTTTTCTTAAGAGGGTCTGTTGAGAATTTTTCCCATTTGAGACAAACTTATTTGTTTTTCCCATATGGCAAAATTGTCTATATGCATCATAGTTTTTTTGTTTGAAAACATAGAAGCTGGAATTGTTCATCTGAAGGCAAGGTAATTTTATTTCTTTGTTATTTTATTATTCCTTTTATTATTATTCTTTATTATTATTATTATTATTATTATTCTTTGTTATTTCTTTATTATTTTATTTCATTGTTTATGCACCACACCCAGTGCACCATGCAATACGTGCCCTCCATAATACCCACCACCAGGCTCCCCCAACCTCCCACCCTCCTCCCCTTCAAAACCCTCAGATTGTTTTTCAGAGTCCATAGTCTCAAGGTAATTTTTTAAAAAATATATATTTGTTTACTTATTTGAGAGGAGAGAGAAAGAGACAGAGAGAGCATGAGTTGGGAGGGAGGGTCAGAGGGAGAGGAAAAAGCAGACTCTCCTGCTGAGCAGGGAGTCTACCACGGGACCTTATCCCAGGACCCCAGGATCATACCTGAAGGCAGACTCTTAACTGACTGAGCCACCAATGCACCCCCCCCAAGGCAGGATATTAACAAACATTCTTAAGCAATAGTCAATCAGAATTTAAAAGACATTAAACAGAGTACAGAATCTGTGGCATTGACTTTAGATCACATTGTATGTTGTCCAGGTGTCTCAGAAATTGGCTTTTCATTTGGAAGATGAAGATAAAAATGAGCAGTTTCATAGTGTTGATGTGAGAATTAAATGAGATAATTGAGATACGTTCAAGCATAAAATTGGTAATGTGCCCAATTTTTATGGCAATATTTTTATGGCAATATTTCTTTCTCATATATTTTTGTTCATGACAAATACATACATATTACTGTGAAAATGTGTTTTTAAGTATCATTTTTACCTTTTAAGTAATCTGACATTTCTTCATTTTTCATTTATATACATATCATTTTTACTTTTGTTTCATTAATTTTAATTAATAATTTCTATTTATGAAGATTTCTCCACTTCCCTCAGTCTTTTTGTATCAGTCTAAAACTCCCAGAATTTCTCAAAATAATTAGAAATGTTAAAGAAGTCTACAAGACAATGAACTTAATTCTTTATGATAACTGACTTGGAGTTCAGGTAATAGGCCTGTGTTTAATTCTTTTGAGTATTCTTTTTTCTCTATTAAAACTTTAGAACTTTGGAGAATTCTTTCACTATTTGGTGGCATTAAATGTCAAATTTTCAACTTTAAAATGTAAAAATCTGTGTTTACCCATTCTTGTTTTGTTTCTAGTAATTAATTATTTCATATTGTATTTTATTAGTCTCAGGTGTATAATATCATTATATACAACAATTCCATACATTACTCACTGCTCATCAAGGTAAGTGTACTCTTAATCCCCTTCATCTATTTCACCCATCCCCCACCCACCTCCCCTCTGGCAGCCACCAATTTATACTCTGCATTTGAGAGGCTGTTTCTCTGTTTGTCTCTTTTTTTCTTTGTTCATTTGTTTCATTTCTTAAATTCCACACATAAGTGAAATCATATGCTATTTTCCTTTCTCCATTTTCTGGTATTTTAAAACAATACTTTTGACTTTACCTCTTTTTTTGGAAATTACTGTAATTGTATGGAGAAAGATAAAATTACTGCTTTATATAGTTTTTTCTTCATTTGTTTTCTTTAAGGCAACAATGCTTATTGTCTTTATATACATTTTATTGTTTTTTTCCATCTTGTATTTAGTATGCATTTGGTGCCTTTAGTAGATTATTGCTCACTCACCGAATACTAGATTTTAATTACCTCTTTTACTGTGTTATCCTAAGTGGATTACTTAATTGCTTAATCAAAAAAATAATTTGAATGGCCAAAATTAGCAAGACAGGAAACAACCTGTGTTGGAGAGGATGTGGAGAAAGGGGAACCCTCCTTACACTGTTGGTGGGAATGCAAGTTGGTGCAGCCACTTTGGAGAACAGTGTGGAGATTCCTCAAGAAATTAAAAATAGAGCTTCCCTATGACCCTGCAATTGCACTACTGGGTATTTACCCCAAAGATACAGATGTAATGAAAAGAAGGGCCATCTGTACCCCAATGTTTATAACAGCAATGGCCATGGTTGCCAAACTGTGGAAAGAACCAAGATGCCCTTCAACGGATGAATGGATAAGGAAGATGTGGTCCATATACACGATGGAGTATTATGCCTCCATCAGAAAGGATGAATACCCAACTTTTGTAGCAACATGGACGGGACTGGAAGAGATTATGTTGAGCGAAATAAGTCAAGCAGAGAGAGTCAAGTATCATATGGTCTCACTTTTTGTGGAGCATAACAAATAACATGGAGGACATAGGGAGATGGAGAGGAGAAAGGAGTTCAGGGAAATTGGAAGGGGAGGTGAACGATGAGAGAATATGGACTCTGAAAAACAACCTGAGGGTTTTGAAGGGGCAGGGGTGGGAGGTTGGGGGAGCCAGGTGGTGGGTATTAAGGAGGGCACATATTGCATGGAGCACTGGGTGTGGTGCAAAAACAATGAATTCTGTTACACTGAAAAATTTTTAAAAATGTAAAAAAAAGGGGCACCTGGGTGGCTCAGTGGGTTAAGCCGCTGCCTTCGGCTCGGGTCATGATCTCAGGGTCCTGGGATCGAGTCCCGCATGGGGCTCTCTGCTCGGCGGGGAGCCTGCTTCCCTCTCTCTCTCTCTGCCTGCCTCTCTGCCTACTTGTGATCTTTCTGTCAAATAAATAAATAAAATCTTAAAAAAATGTAAAAAAAATAATTTGAGTTATTCTTCATCTTGAAATAGTCAAATGTTCCTTTTGAAGAGACACAATTGACAAAAACAAGTGAGTTCACAAGAAAAGAAATGTTTGCATTTCAGCACAGAATATTTCCTATCTTGAATGATCTTACTTTCTACCCACTCTCTTTGAATAAGTAAAGTTGGCACACAAATTGAGTTAATCCTTGCAGACAGAAATACAGGCCATCAAGTATTACCAACCCAGATATTAGAGTAACTACGGCCTTCTCCCATAACCTGAAATAAATCAACAGAATCTTAGGTTGAAAAAAATCCTTTGATATTATAATAGTTGGTCTCTTCTGTTTCTTATCATGCATGTAAAGATTAAGGACAAAAGAAATCCTTTATATTAATTCCTTTTATTTTTTTTGATAAAATGAAACCCTGGTGGAGAATGTTTGTTTTTTTTTTTTTTTTCCCTTTTATTTATTTTTTCAGCGTAACAGTATTCATTCTTTTTGCACAACACCCAGTGCTCCATGCAAAACGTGCCCTCCCCATTACCCACCACCTGTTCCCCCAACCTCCCACCCCTGATCCTTCAAAACCCTCAGGTTGTTTTTCAGAGTCCATAGTCTCTTATGGTTCGCCTCCCCTCCCCAATGTCCATAGCCCGCTCCCCCTCTCCCAATCCCACCTCCCCCCAGCAACCCCCAGTTTGTTTTGTGAGATTAAGAGTCATTTATGGTTTGTCTCCCTCCCAATCCCATCTTGTTTCATTTATTCTTCTCCTATCCCCCTACCCCCCCATGTTGCTTCTCCATGTCCTCATATCAGGGAGATCATATGATAGTTGTCTTTCTCCGATTGACTTATTTCACTAAGCATGATACGCTCTAGTTCCATCCACGTCATCGCAAATGGCAAGATTTCATTTCTTTTGATGGCTGCATAGTATTCCATTGTGTATATATACCACATCTTCTTTATCCATTCATCTGTTGATGGACATCTAGGTTCTTTCCATAGTCTGGCTATTGTAGACATTGCTGCTATAAACATTCGGGTACACGTGCCCCTTCGGATCACTATGTTTGTATCTTTAGGGTAAATACCCAGTAGTGCAATTGCTGGGTCATAGGGTAGTTCTATTTTCAACATTTTGAGGAACCTCCATGCTGTTTTCCAGAGTGGTTGGACCAGCTTGCATTCCCACCAACAGTGGAGGAGGGTTCCCCTTTCTCCACATCCTCTCCAGCATCTGTCATTTCCTGACTTGTTAATTTTAGCCATTCTGACTGGTGTGAGGTGATATCTCATTGTGGTTTTGATTTGTATTTCCCTGATGCCGAGTGACGTGGAGCACTTTTTCATGTGTCTGTTGGCCATCTGGATGTCTTCTTTGCAGAAATGTCTGTTCATGTCCTCTGCCCCCAGAAATCGACCCTCAACTCTATGGCCAACTCATCTTCGACAAAGCAGGAAAGAATGTCCAATGGAAAAAAGACAGCCTCTTCAATAAATGGTGCTGGGAAAATTGGACAGCCACATGCAGAAAAATGAAATTGGACCACTTCCTTACACCACACACGAAAATAGACTCCAAATGGATGAAGGACCTCAATGTGAGAAAGGAATCCATCAAAATCCTTGAGGAGAATGCAGGCAGCAACCTCTTCGACCTCAGCCGCAGCAACATCTTCCTAGGAACAACGGCAAAGGCAAGGGAAGCAAGGGCAAAAATGAACTATTGGGATTTCATCAAGATCAAAAGCTTTTGCACAGCAAAGGAAACAGTTCACAAAACCAAAAGACAGCTGACAGAATGGGAGAAGATATTTGCAAACGACATATCAGATAAAGGGCTAGTATCCAAAATCTATAAGGAACTTAGCAAACTCAACACCCAAAGAACAAACAATCCAATCAAGAATGTTTGGTTTTTAATGAAATGAATGAAGATTAATTATCATCCCATAACCCTATTATGTTCACTTGTTTCTTAGCTTTGAGTTAAATAATAATTAACAGAGAATTTGTTGAGATTATAGCATTAAATAGACACTGCATTTTGGATAATGACTAAAGGGTCATTTACTTCTGTGATATCAATTTTAAGGTGATTTATATTATCTACACATGTCTTTAATGTTGAAAAACAAGCAGCAGGCTTGACACAGTTTTACATATCTACATCGTGTATTGTTAGGAGCTAGTTGAAACTCATTACTAACTTTTTTTTTTTTCATTTGTTTGGTAGCAATTCAGTTAATTTGTATATTGTGACCCACAAAATAATGTCCCATGTGTGCCCACATTACAAATCTAAATTTAAGTTAGTATCTACTTACAGGGAAAACTTACCAAGAAAACTTAACACAAACCATGGTCCTCCAACTCCACTTTAACTAGCTTACTTTACCTTAGAAAGTAGGACGTGACAGTCATATTAGGAAATCTCTTATCTGCTAGCCAATCATGCCCTGTTTCTATGTTGTTTTCTCTAAGGGTCTATAAAACTCGCTTTTGTCCAAAATCCCTTGGGAAGAAGAGTACTCCACTGCTCACGAGACACTGCACTCCCCCTATCAATAGACTCTTTTCCTTTATATTAAGGATATCAAAATATTTATTAAATTGTTATAGTTTTATTGTGTGACAGTTTATAACTTTGGAAGTCTCTCATTAATGATAGGTGGGGGTTGGCAAGTCTTCCACAAGCTCACTAGCAGGTTGTAATGAAAGTCCTAAACCAAATCTGGTTATATAGACAGAAACTTTTTAACAAGCAGGCATTAAACAGTAATACAGCTTGTTCTTTGTGCTCAAAGAATTTTCATGTTTTAGTCTTTATAGGTGCTCAACATTCGACCTTGCATGAAAGTTTCCTCTTAAGCAAATGTAATCATATTCTAACATGGCATTTACTTAATCACCTAAAAAACTAAACTGATTCTAAATCAATCAAAATCCCAATTGATCCTAAATCAATCAAAAATCCATCCTCAGAACCACTGATGGAACAAAGCATCTGCTGTGGTAGGTATATAGGTATATAAGTCTGCTGTTGTTATAGGCATAGGATGAAGAATCTGATAAAAGTTTTGTATTCAGTTTGGGTAAATCTCTAACATATTTAAGCCACTCACTACAAAAGATGTAGTCTTTTTCAAGAAAACTCTTTCTAAATATCCATTCACTCAGGAGCTACTAATTTCACACTTAAAAATCTATTCTTAATGTTTATTTTGCTAATGAGCAGCATTTCTGGCAAGATAAGAGAGCTGAAGTTGTAGAGGCTGACTCTATTGGCTTTTCTGATTGAATGATAGGGGACCACCCTCAGAGTGTGACTTCCTAATGAGAAACTGAATATCCCTGGAGTGTGTCTTAAACCACTCAATGCTTTTATAATATCACACTTTCTATATAGAAGGCAGGTTAAAATCATTTACAGACATGGTAACACTGGTCTTCTCTGAACAGGATTAGAGTACACTTTTTTTTTTTTTTTTAAATCTCAACCAACCACAGAGTGCAGTGCAGAGCAGGTCTTGAAGAAGAGATCTTGCCATTTGCGACGACGTGGATGGAACTAGAGCGTATCATGCTTAGTGAAATAAGTCAATCGGAGAAAGACAACTATCATATGATCTCCCTGATATGAGGACATGGAAAAGCAACATGGGGGGTTAGGGGGATAGGAGAAGAATAAATGAAACAAGATGGGATTGGGAGGGAGACAAACCATAAATGACTCTTAATCTCACAAAACAAACTGGGGGTTGCTGGGGGGAGGTGGGATTGGGAGAGGGGGAGGGGGCTATGGACATTGGGGAGGGTATGTGCTATTGTGAGTGCTGTGAAGTGTGTAAACCTGGCAATTCACAGACCTGTACCCCTGGGGATAAAAACATTATATGTTTATTAAAAAAAAAAAAAATTTGGAAGGGGAGGCGAACCATAAGAGACTATGGACTCTGGAAAACAACCTGAGGGTTTTGAAGGGTCAGGGGTGGGAGGTTGGGGGAACAGGTGGTGGGTAATAGGGAGGGCACGTTTTGCATGGAGCACTGGGTGTTGTGCAAAAACAATGAATACTGTTACGCTGAAAAAATAAATAAAATGGGGAAAAAAAAAAGAAGAGAGATTGAACAGAATTTTGTAGGGGCAATGGTAAGTGATAAAAATGACAAACTGGCTGTGAATGACTCATCCAATCAATTTGCCACTGGTATAAGTGGGATTTACTCAGTATTCTGGAATGCCCTGCCTTGGGTTCATCTATCAGTATCAATTCGGTGTTTCTGTTTTGTTTTGTTTTGTTTTTGTTAATTAAAAGGTTTATAGATTATTTAATAAACTGAACATTTTAATTTTGTTCTGAATATTCAGAAAGTTATTATAGAACTCTTACTGCATTACATCTTTATATTAGATGTGCTAAAATAAAACATTGTTATTTAATATACATTTAATTATAGGAAATGATTATAACTTTCTTCAATTCTATTGTATTGTTGTATTTTCTTCTTATATAATCTGTATGTATCTTATCTCTCATTTTTATACCGGACATTTTATTTGTGATTCCTTCTACTTTTTAGGTGATTATATTTTTAATTTTTAATTATTCTTCATACTATAGCTCAAGATCAACTTTGCCTTTAAAAATTGCCTTTTTCAAATTTATTTTCTTTTGAAAAGTGTTTTTTAAATTTTGTACAAGTAGAGATTTCTAGATAATTTACTTAAGCATTCTTTTTCAGTTTTTAACATTTTTATTTGAAAACATGGAATATAACTTAGATGGTAAGATTTTTGTGAGAGAAAATAAATTATTTTTTTAAAGATTTTATACAAAGTGATTTGTGCATGCACAAAATGTTCTGGAAGGAATACAGTAGTCTTTCAGTTTGGGAGTACTATGATAGTATCTTTAAGTTATAGAAGAAAGTTTAGAATATACAAATGTGTTTTAGATTTCTAAAAAGGGGAAGGAGTGTGAATGTGTGTGATTCTGTGTGTGTTTACATATTAAATACGTGCATACAAATACTTACAAAAATAGAAGAAATAATTTTCTTAACAGCAGACCATGAAGTAAATTGTATAGAGCTGCCTTGGCAATAAAATGAATAACAATTTCAAATGAATATTTTATATTTTAATCTTACTTTTAAACTTGTTAACTACTAGGCTGTAACAATGCTTCTTAAAAAAGAGTATCTTTCTGTTTGAAAAGATACATTAGTTGAGGTACCCATTCATTCACTCATTAATTATTCTTTAGTTAGAGATGTATTTACCATGTTTTAGAAAAAGTACTGGAGGCAACTATAGATAGTAGGATGAATAAAACCTAGATTTCTTCTTAAAATGTTTCTGAAATGTCAGACATAAATTATGAAACATTGGAAGGATTTACATGTTGTGATTCAATTAAGCTATAGTCTCTTCTGTTTGGTTTTCAGTGTATGGTCAGTTTCAATTAATTGCCACTGTTTGAGAATTCAATCTACCTTTGGACCAACATGATATTTTTAGAAATATGTTGACTATTCTATACAACATCTGACTTGATACTAGATGACTTATATTTTGCTTTTTATTCTTTAAAATTTTAACTCAGCAACACATTCACAAATTTCCACTATTTAACTAGATTCATTTGTAGCAACATTCAATATAGTGAACATTTTAGGGAAAAAAAACAACAGCGGCACAAATGTCCAGGAAAAGGAGAGTAGATAAAACATGATAGGATCACATAATACATATAATTGCTAAAATGAAGGTACCAAAATGACATACAATAGTATGGATGAATCTTAGTGATGAAATATTAAGTGAAAAAGTAAATTCAAATGATCATGTAGAGCTAAAGTACATTTTTATAAAATTAAAAATATTTCAAATATGTATGTGTGTATACCTACATTTGCATGCCCATGTAGTCTCTACATATGTATTCTGTATTATACTCACATACTTCTTAGCAATGCATATAAATGCAATACGAGATTGATGATGTAGTGATACACGTGGAATTTGGGATGATTTTTTTATTGATTTAGGGAGGAACATGATACTGGTTTTGTCCAGGCTTAGTTTTTCTTTTGGGGTGAAGGTTAATTTTATGCATTGCATCATTAAAAATGACTAATTAATGATAGACTAACTAAATAAAAGTGAACCATGAGTGGACAAATGATCAAGGAGAATATATTATAAATCAAAACCTCTAGAGTTTTCTGAGATTCTAGCTTTATTATTCATTTTGTTCTGTTGTTTTTTCCTCCTTTTTCAAGTTCTTCAGTTACATGCTTATTGGCTCATTTTTTTGGCCTATTTTGCATATATCCTTCTATCTTTTTAGATCCTTTTTTTTTTTTTTTTGAAGATTTTATTTATTTATTTGTCAGAGAGAGAGCACAAGCAGTGGAGAGCAGAAAGCGGGCTCCCCGCTGAGCAAGAAGCCAGCTGGGACTTGATCCCAGGACTCTGAAATCCTGACCTGAGCAGAAGACAGATGCTCAACCAACTGTACCACCCAGACATCCCTTTAGACTTTCTCTTTATTTAATTTCTTTGGGCCACTTTTATTCATTCTAAATATTCCTTATGATATTTTCAGATGAATATTTTTTGTTATCTTGCTTTTAGTCTTCAATCATATGATATCTTGTTGGTTTTAATATTTCCTTCCTATGCTCACCTGATATTTCACATATTATGTTTTTGTCTATTTTTTCTAAATTCCTGAATTATTCTTTCATTTTGGCAAGTGCTTGCTTAAAATTTTTTTTCAAGTGTAAATACTGTACTAAAACTTTTCTCTGCTTTGTGTTTTGTTCCTGTGAGTGTTTTTACATACTTAAGTGTTTTGATTCACATTTTCTCTTTTCTTTTCATGACAGCTCTGTGTGAATCTTGTCTGCCTTCCTTTATTTATTCAAAAATTTCTCACATTCTCATCCAGCGATAGTGGTATTTCTATAGGTTTATGGAGAGAGATTGTCATGGTTTACAAAATTGTTTAGTTCATTAAGACCCTATTTGGAGAGACAATGTAGTTGGATGTTAACAAATTGAGACCTTATGTTTTTAAAAGATACAGTTGCGCTTTTGAGATAATACCTTTTTTTTTCTTATACTACCCCAATTTCCACTATACACTTTCTTTCTTCCTTCAACAACTCTTACAATAAATGTGTCTTCTTCATTCCCACCATCAAAACAGTGTCATCCAGGAGACTGTTCTGTCATTCAAGCCCCTTGCTTCAGATTTCTTTGCAGCACTGCTCTGACTCACTAGGTGTCATCCACATTTTGAGTTTTTCCCCTGCTTTGGGCAGGCTCCTTTTGGAGGTGTCTTTATGTGCTTTCTGCAATCTCTAGGACTTCTTTTCCAGGCAGTCTCTACCTGACTCTGCTTAGGTATTGAGTCTGGAGACAGCTTTGTAAGATTGGGTTATTAACATCTTGACTTACATATACACTTACGCATGTAGTATTCTCCATTCCCCAGCTGTTTTTGAGAATAGTTTTATTGACTTTCCTTTTCCATCTTGGTTGATGGGCAATTGTGTGAAGAGATTCAGATTTAGGCAGCTGCCGTTTTTCTTCAGGAGCCCTGAAGCCCAGTATGGTTTTTAAACATGAGTCTTTATTGACTGATGCCTCAATGTGGGGCTCTTATTCTCTCCTGTACATTTTGTGCTCCTCACTGTGCTTGTGTTATATACAAGCTGTCTGTCTCTTTAAACTAAGCATTCCACGGTTGCTTTCTCTCTGTGGCATTGCTGTTCTTCCTCTACCATTTTACTGGGAAGGAGATTTAAACCCTTTTTATTGGAACACAAAACATGACTAGCTAGCTGCACAGTTCAGTTCACTTTGGTACACGCCATCAAACAATATAGTAAAAGCTCCCTTTCCCAAGTCTGCTTGCATGAATAAAAGTAAGGAACCTTGTTTTTCGGATGTCTCTGCTCTGAGCCAGAGTCCTCAGCTTTGCAGGTGAATCTGGAATGGATTTCAGACTACTTTTATGTCCTAAACAGGGCACATGCTACAAAATCTTATATATCAGTTCCCTGTCTTAACTCCCCTGGGAACCACAGCAGGCCTGAGTCATCTTTGGAAGTGCAAATACTGTTTAGAAGGCATAAACATGAAAATAACTTTTTAATATACCTTTATTTAATAATCAGATAATCACTTCCATAGGAAGTTAGCAAGAAAAAAAAAAGGCCAAGTAGAGTTTATAAATCAAAAGCATAGTAGTGAAACTGAGCTTAATAATGTTGAGGTTGGGCAAAGCCAGATTAAATAACAGAGTGGAGGATTCTGGGATTTTCTTCTACTGGATGGGACAAGATAGAACACATATTTAAGAGGAAGTTCTATCTTTGTGCAAGCTTTGGGCTAATGCAAAACATCATGACTTTGTGAATGAAGTTACATTTGTACTGTCTAAGTGCTTATTATATGTATAGAACAGAAGAGGGAGTAGTCTCTCACAATTACTAATTGACAGATTGATTTAATATTGAGCAACTATTTCAGCAATAATTTTCAAAACTGGTAGAAGAAAATGCTCTGGAAAACCGTGGCTAAAAGCTGAATCAATGTGAAAGCACTATTTCAGTAAGTGACACTAATTGCAAAATAATGGCCATATACTTCACAACCAGACTTATGCTGACAGATGAATGTTTTATTATTTTTTAATTTACTACCTTATACATTCAGTTGGCCTGCCAGAACTCCTTGATTTCTTTTGGAAATGAGCCTGGGCATTGTTAGCAAGTTTCTGCTTGATATATGCCAAAATGTGGATTCTTAATTTAAACTTTCACTATGGCAGTATCAACTACCCTTATAAAAATCTGAAAGTTGCATCAAGATTTCTTCCAAATCTTGATTTCTGAGAGTTCTTAACTAAACTGTGAAAATATGATTTCTCTTGACACTCTGGATGTCACATTTCCAGGGTAAAAGTCGCCCCCCCCATCTTCAAGTCCTATCCTTTTCAGATATTTAAAGAATACAGTCTTGCTCAACATAGCTAAGTATTGGGGAAATATTTTTGTTATTAATGCTAATGATTGAAAGTTGAAATGTTGTCTTCGACAAGGTTTATCTTGCTAGTGTTATATCTCATTTTATTTATTCTGAGTGTAAAGCATCTCCTTAAACACATGCTTGTTTGTCATGTTTCATCTGGGGACAAGACAGTCCCTGAAGAAATTTCTGGGAAAGCAATCCTGTGGAGCTGAATCCAAAAAAGAGTAGGACAGAGCGTTTGATTTTCTCTTTTAATAGTAGCTCATTATTTTCCCATTTATTAATATTAATAGAATTTTGATATATATTTTCAGTTTTGTTTCCAAAAAGTCCTTTAGTGTCACTTTTCCAAGGATCATGTTTTTGTTTTGTTTTGTTTTGTTTTGTTTTAATCATGCTGGACATGGAACCCAATTCAGGACTTGAACTCACAACCTTGTGATCAAGACCTGAGCCTAGATCAAGAGTCAGACACTTAACGGACTGAGCCACCCAGGTGCCCCTAAAGATCCTGTTTTCAACTTGTTTGTCTCCTGCCCTTGAAATTTCCTTTTCTGTGAAGATGAGGGAAAAACCATCCATGCAGGTGACAAATGTATTTAAAGTGCCCTTTCTTAGGAATTTCCAAAAGGTTTTGACTCCTGTGCATGTTGTGTGGTGGAAAGAGCATGGCAATTCTAATGGGGCATAAATAGATTCCATAGAATCTACAGTTACACATTTTCTAAAATATAAGACAGAAGACTTACTTCCTTTAGCTCAAGTACTTTAATAACTCTGTTTAAAGACGTCTTTGTTTTTAATACCATTGGTATTGTTAAAACCATTAATGGTAACAGAGTATTATGTCTTTTGAGTGCTTATTACATTATAGACATTATGCTGATAACTTTATTGGTATTTTGTTCATATAATACCTATGTCATTGAATCTAATACATAATATTCCCATGTTAGGTTTGGAGAAACTGACTCTCCAGTGGACTCAGCTGGCTGAGTAGAAAAACACTGCCCTATTTAAATTCTTAAGCATTGTGTTAGTGGTAAGATAAGGAACATAGTATCATTATTGTGATATTGTTCAGATGAGTTATTAATTACCATAAGCCTCCATTTTTTTCATTTGAAAAATCAAAATAATCTCTTAGGGTTGTTTTTCAGATTTAAGAATGTGAAGTAATATAAAACATCTAGCACAATGTCTGACACATTGTAGTCATTAACAAATTAATAAATATTAGTTTCCTTCCATGTTTCACTGAGATAAAATTCTCCATTTCTTGTATTTTATTTAGGAAAATTACTATAGAGTTTAAAATTCGCTTTCTTGCATATCATCTTATTTTGTTACCTGTTAAAACACTTCTACCCATGCCACTTAGCTAATGAGAAAACAGAGTCAGAAAGTCAATAACTGTTCTCAAACTAACACCAGACTCATAAAACCTGTCTGTGCCTCTTCCGTTCTTCCTAAAGCCTCATGTCTTTAGGAAACGGATTTCAGGAAAATGCGAGTCACTTTGGCTGCCTATCATTTTGTCATTGTATTTATGACTGATACAGTAAATACCACATAGTTTGAAGTAGGAAGCAAAAGTACTTGCTGAACTACATCAATCAACTCTAATAACTATGTACTCATGACATTTCAAGTGCTTAACAAAGACAATAAATTTTGAAGTTTGTATTTTATGTGGAAATGACAGCACGGTCAGGACTGTATTTGTTGTCATGGGGAAGTGACCCGGAAAAGCACAGATGGGGTAGCAAAGAGAATGAGTGAAACTGAAGTGTGAAAATGCGTCTTTGTCTTTTCCTTGATTTTACAGAAGGTGTTAAAATATTACTTCTTCATCCTTATGTATGATGTGGGTTGTTGATTTTTCATTTGATTCTTTTTTCTTCAGATTTTTCAGGTGTCTCAGTTTGCTGAGATTTTACTGGTTTAATCATGAACAGAGGTTAAAGTTGTTAAATTCTTTTTTCTGCACTTACTAACATGATTGTATGGTTTTTTTCCATCTTTATTATGTTAACTTAATAAATTACATTCTTTGATTTTAAAGTAGTAAACTTACCTTGCATTCCTGGAATAAAACTTACATGATCATGATTTTTTATATATTTCCAGAATCTGTTTGCTAATACTTTAAGTTTCTTTGCATCTATGTTCATGTGATGACTGGCCTATAATTGTCTTTTCTCATAATGTATTTGTGTGATTTTTATTATCAAGGTAATTCCGACTTCTATAAAAATGTTGGAGTATATTCTCTGTCACCTGCTTTTGGAAAAAAATTTCTGTAAGATTTAAAAATTCTATCAAACTTGATAAAATTAACCAGTGAGAATTTGTCAGTGAAATCATTTAAGGTTGATTATCATTATGGGAAGAATTCTTCTTATTTTTTAACTCTTTGTATTTAAAAAGCATCTTCTCTGTCTTATGGGAACATCAGTTCTATTGGGTTAGAGCCCCACCCATATGAATTTATTTACCTTAATTACTTCTTTAATGGTCCTATCTCCAAATACAGTCACATTGGGAGTTAGGACTTCAACATACGAATTTTGAAGGGGGGAATTCAGACCATAACAACTCCCCAGTAGATTTTCTTTCACATCCAACTGACTAATTGACCACATCCAAAATGGACCATGACCAGTTACAATGTGTCTATTCCTGATTACTAGCAAGAGAAAAGGGAACTGTTTAGTTAGTTTTTGCCAAACAAAATTTATCTCTTAGACAGGGAAGGGCATTAATTTTCTTGGACCATATAAGGGTTTATATTTCAGCAAAATTGGAGTTCCACCTACATGAAAAATTGAGTGTGGCCTTGTAATGACAATGAGCCATTACACAGAGTCTTCAAGGCCTTTGAAATTTTCTTCCTGACTTTCTCTTGATCCTTATACTTCCACTTCTTGCTTTCTCTCCACACTCTAGTAAAAAAAAAAAAAAAAAATAAATAAATAATCTGTGTGTCTTTTTTTTTTTTTTTTTTGAGCTCATCACACTCTCTCTAATGCCTTTATGTTAGTTGCCTTATATAATTGCAATCTTTTCTCAATGTCTTCACATAGCTGACTCATTTCTATATCTTAGGTCTCAGCTCCTTAGGAAGACATGACTTTTTATATAACACTTACATTGCTCAGATAGAGTTTTGCATTAAAAAAAATGATCACACTTGTGTTGTTTAGACAATATTATTTTTCATACTAGATCTTTAAAAAATCCACCAAAATAGTATCTTTTTCTGTCATGTTCATTTCCCTAACATGGTTGTTTGACACTTGGTAAATATTGGTTGATTGTTTTCCTGTGAGAAACAGGAAAACTAAAAGATAATTTCAATATGGAAATTAAGTGTCCAAAAATGGTTTAATCCATTAGCTGAATTAGGGAAAACAAGAAGCAAGATTATTTATAAAGACAGTAGAGAGTATCACCTTTGGTAAACTAGTAATATTTGAGTAGAGATGTATTTTAATGGCATAAAGATCCTTTAATATTCTGCATGTATATCATACTTCAATTTACTTTATTAAAGTTTTATTAAAATGGTCATTTCCTTTCAGGCAGGTAAATAAATTATTCTACTGAATTTGATTTTCTTTGTTTCTTATGTAGAAAGTCATGGTACCAACAGTAGCACCTTTTCTATGAATTCACTGACTTTAAATGAGACCACTTTTAAAATATAAAATTAAAATCTACAATGTGGCATATACTTGTGAAACTGAAATTAGGTTGCATTTTAGGCAAGGTTATATTTTCTTGTGCCTAATCAGATTTTGTAGTTGTTCAAGATGTAAAGACATGACAGTGTATTATGAATGTAATAATAAAGCCTTTATAATAATGTGCTATAATTAAAATGTATTACTTTCTCTTATTAGGAGAGGCAGCTTCCAAACATTCTTAATAATCATCTCTCATAGATGGAACATTTTTTGGACTTAAACTTTAAATTTCAGCTGTTTCATAGAAAAGTTTATTCTTTGCTTTTCTGGCTTGTAAAAGTTCCAGGAAGGTTGTCTTTCAATGATTTCTTCACCAAGGGTTTATAAGACTTTTACTTATCAGGACCTTTAAAGAATATAACATTAGTTAAGGTTTCAAGCCAGATTTTATGGCTTCCATGATCTTTAACTCTTGTCGTAGTCACTTAAAATGTTGAAAGAAAGAAGGTGAGACAAGGCAGAGGAGACAGATGGTACATGGGGAGAAAAAAGCACAAGAAACAGAGCACTGCAAGAAAGTAGAGTTGTGGGAAAAAACATGCTGAGAAATTTATGTGGTGCCGCGTGAACTTTTCCTTAACTCCCAATGTCAGAAAGAAAGTGTAGCCATTGGCCTCACTGCATCGACATGGAACATGCCATGCGTGTTCAGACAGCACGTGTTCTGAATATATTTATACATTAGTAAATGCATCTTCATTTACTCATTCAAAGGCACAGTTTTTAATGGGATTTTTGGTCCTAATGAAAACGAAAACAGTAATACAAAAAATTTCTATCTGCATCAGGTGGGTTTTCATTATTTTTTGGTGGTAAGAATAGAGTCATTTAAGAGTTGCTAAAAAGTTTTTCTATCTCTAGAAGTGAAAACATGTGTGGCAGAATTTCTTTATTTTGAGCTATCCCTAGGCCAGGATAAAATCCTCTGTGTTTTGGAGAAATATGAAGAGGCTCTGGATTCAGGTACAAAGTGTTTTATTATCAATGTAAACCATGTACATCATTACTGAGACTACCTTTATCTTCCCATTATTAAATAATGCCTTCCCCTAAGTGGGATAGTGTATGTGAGAGTGCATTTGTATTTACATTTCAAGAATTGTCTACAGGAAATTGGGAGCAGAAACTGGCTGGAGAGCATACGGGGCAGACCCCTTCGTGATACCGATGTGGAGTCAAGAGAGAAACACAGCAGGCAGTACCAAGTCCATTTGAGTGGGAATTCAGAATACGAATAAGCAGATTCGGGAAATAACTGTTGACCGTTATCATCACTTTGTTTAGACTGTGGCAGTCTAGCTTAAATTTTAATAAAACATTGTAAGAAGAGGAGGAGCACTGAGAAGAAACTCGTGTAATGTGACAAAGTGCTCCCTGTACTTCTGGGACGGCAGCACTGTGCTGTGAAGACAACTAAGTTAACAAGAGGTCAGTAGGATTGAGTTGTGAAACACGGCAGAATTCAACATGAGTTTCCAAAAATTTGCTGGAAAGGAGAATTGAATTTAAATATTGGATTTTGTATGGTCATTTGGTATATAGTCTCTGACTATGGTTATTTGGCTACCAAAGAGAATCATATGTACTCAGGGATAAATGGGAGATCTGCCTGTGTCTCTGTCTCTGTCTTTACCTATCTAGCAAATGGTCCATTTGGAGCAGTCTTATAATGGTGTATATTATTATAGAGGCATCACATTTCAGGACTGCAATGGAATTTGAAGGCCTAGTGGTCCAGTCAGCTCTCTGGTATTTGATTGAGTTCCTTCTCTCATGGCTTAGTCAGACTTCAATATCCACATTGTCAGGGATCTCATAACCTACTGAGGAAATACATTCAATCCACTCATGACACTGACTATTATATACTGACTTCAGATCTTTCTTCTAGAGACTCCACATGTCTTAGCACCAATAGCCATGCACAGTCATTGATGTTATTTATTTATTTTTATATAAATATATATATTTATATAAATTATATATAAACTTTATATATTATATTATATTTATTATATATATAAATTATAAATTATATATATTTATATGAATTTATATAAATATAAAATATTTTTTATTTTAAAGATTTTATTTATTTACTTGACAGACAGAGATCACAAGTAGGCAGAGAGGCAAGTGGAGAGAAAGGGGGAGAGAGAGAGAGAGAGAGAGAGAGAGAGAGAAGCAGGCTCCCCGCTGAGCAGAAAGCTTGATGCGAGGCTTGATCCTAGGACCCTGGGATCATGACCTGAGCGAAGGCAGAGGCTTTAACCCACTGAGCTGCCCAGGCGTGCCAATCGATGTTATTTAAAATGGCCTATCATAATCTACTTCTCTTCAATAGCTTGTATATTTGGATTTCCTAAGCTATTTCTCATTGGCACAACGTACTCTATCCAGTTCTCATATTACATCACAGTTATACTTGCAAGTTTTACTTGCTTATTGAATTCTTTTAAAATGTCAAATCTAGCAGGACAAAAGAAATCATGCACAAATAAAACCATACTAATTTCATCATGGTTTTTGTAGTCACATTTTGATTAAAATAATGCAGTATAGCAATGACATTTAGAACGCCCGTGATGAACAATTTGAGGAGCTTTGAGTTTGCATATTCTTGCATATTTGTCAAATTTTAATTACTATGTGCCAAGAACTATGCTTTTTTATCTGCATTTGCAATCATATCTATGACGGTAGTAGTAGTTTTATTATTATCTCTAGGTTAGGGATGAGCCATTAAGGCTAACTGGATTTACATAACCTCCCTAAATTTATATGGCTACAGTATAAATCAGTTTTCAAAGCTGATATTTCGGTTTCAAAATCCGTGCCTGAAATGTCTATGCAAAGCTGTCGGAGAGTGATATAATGCTGCAAAGTGCAGCCACTGATCTCAGTGTGTCTTGATCTTGATTTTTTTTTTTAATATTTTATTTATTTGACAGAGAGAAATCACAACCAGGCAGAGAGGAGGCAGAGAGAGAGGAGGAAGCAGGCTCCCTGCGGAGCAGAGAGCCCGATGTGGGGCTCGATCCCAGGACCCTGGGATCATGACCTGAGCTGAAGGCAGAGACTTTAACCCACTGAGCCACCCAGGTGCCTCCTTGATCTTGATTTTAAAGATTTTATTTGTTTATTTGAGAGAGAGTGAGTGAGAAAGGGAACACAAGCAGGGGGAGAGGGAGAGAGAGAAGCAGGCTTCTTGCCAAGAAGGGAGCCAGATGTGGGGCTCGATCCCAGGACCCCGGGATCATGACCTGAGCCAAAGGCAGACGCTTAACGACTGAGCCACCCACCCCTTGATCTTGGTTCTAATTATGCAGGGGCTAGGGGTCTAATGATCCATATGTTCTAGACAATACCTGATTTATTTCTGCTGTCCTCAAATATCTTGACACTATTATGCAGAGTTTTTTGATAGCAAAGCCATACTTGACAACTTAGTGGAAAGTATGTATATGAACCCCACAGAATTCTATAACTTGGTAAATGAATTTGCAAATCTCTTCAAGCACCTGAATCTCTTGTTGACAATTAATATAATCTGAGTCTTGGTCAGATGGCAGTTCTTTCCAAAAACGGGACTTCTGGTGATAGCAACCTCATATTTGAAGTTCACAAACTTGCAATGTTGGTGACAGTGCTATATGTTCTCCCATTCAGGATATTTATGACAGTCTTCAGAGTCAGAGTATAAGACCTAGGAAGAAGGTGGATGAGTAATGACTTATATTTCTTACAGAAGGTAGCATGAGCTGACAGACTTCATGGAAAGGCACAGCAAAATCCAGACTGTCACCGGGATTCATTATAGTTTCAATGTGATAGCCAGGAATTCACCGTACTTCGTGAACAATGGTAGTAACTGTCTGTACTGTTTATTTTGTTTGTTTGTTGAGGGGCCCTAGTTGACTTGGAAAGCCATATGAGTGATCTTCTAGAGTATTTTCACAAACACATTTGAGAGAGAGTGGTACTTTGGGAACAGGGAGACCTCATTCACTTTAGCTCCCTCACCTGGACTCTCACTTTTGGCTCAATTAACCGACATACATTTGTTTCTGTATTCATTCATTTGGAGAGTGCTTATTTAAAGATGTAAATAAAATGCTATTATTAAAATGCTAATATTAAATTAGTTAGTTCCGGGGCGCCTGGGTGGTGCAGTGGGTTAAATTAGTTAGTTCCTCTCCTTAAGGAGCTTAGAGTCAACTGTAGAAGATATACAAGTGTATTTGTATAGGTAATCTTAATTGCAATCAAAACTTTTGATTTTTATAATTCATTTGGTGTGTCTCATGTGTTTCAAATGTTGCTGAACCTTAGGAACAATAGAAATTAGACATCATTAGGACTCAATGTCCCTAGACTCTTTTCTGTATATGTTTTGTTTGTCTTCCTCCCTTTCTGTCATGCTGGGTCTCAGTCTTGTGCTTCCTTCTCTCTTACTCTTTCTATCTCTGTAGTTTATCTTATTACCATCAATATTTTATAAAGATCGAAATAATAAATATTTGAGGTTTTGGGTCCATATGCTGTCTGTTTCAACCACTCATGTCTGCTGTAGCATAAAAACAACTATGGAAAATATATCAATGAATGAGCAAAGATGGTTCCAATGAAACTTTATTTATGGGCCTGAAATTCTAATTTCATATAATTTTTACTTGATATGGCCTCTTTTTATTCTCCCGACTTTCAGTAATTTTCTTAAACTTCAAATAGTTTAAACATATATAAGCTACTGTAGTTCAAGGCCCATACAAAAACTATGGCTCATAGTCTGCAATCTCCTGTTCTATATTGCAAAAAATGTGACAGCTTCCAGTTCATTAGCTTATATCTTACAGCTGAGATCAACATCTTTTCTAAAATTCCTGACTAAGAATTCTTATGCATTATAGTCCAGAGGTTCAGGGACATGTACAAAATGTACAAAATGACCTCACCTAGAACAAATATACCAAATAAGATGTCAGCATGTGGGTATTGATGGGAAAAATGGGATGAGTTTCCAGTCAAATGGAAAGTCTGCTAAAGTAAACATTGTGTCTAGTTCAAAAATCAAATAGGTATTTCGGTATAAAGACAGAGATATCCTGATTAGGGAGGCACAAAGAAATCTTTTTTTTTTTTAATTGGCCTATAAACAACCCAAAAGAATGAGATATTAACACAAAATGTGTGATGTATGACAAAATAAATTATACTGGTACCTATCAATAATCTGGAGTCTAGATTGAAATGTGCAGTATGCTAAAGATAAGCTTAAAAAGGAAAGCAGATTAAGAGTCATTTATGGTTTGTCTCCCTCCCAATCCCATCTTGTTTTCTGGGGGGAGGTGGGGTTGGGAGAGGGGGAGGGGGGTTATGGACATTGGGGAGGGTATGTGCTATGGTGAGTGCTGTGAAGTGTGTAAACCTGGCGATTCACAGACCTATACCCCTTTGTTTATAAAAAATAAGAAATAAATAAATTTTTTTTTATTTTTTTCCATTTTATTTATTTTTTCAGCGTAACAGTATTCATTCTTTTTGCACAACACCCAGTGCTCCATGCAAAACGTGCCCTCCCCATTACCCACCACCTGTTCCCCCAACCTCCCACCCTTGACCCTTCAAAACCCTCAGGTTGCCCCAACCTCCCACCCCTGACCCTTCAAAACCCTCAGGTTGTTTTTCAGAGTCCATAGTCTCTTATGGTTTGCCTCCCCTCCCCAATGTCCATAGCCCGCTCCCCCTCTCCCAATCCCACCTCCCCCCCAGGAACCCCCAGTTTGTTTTGTGAGATTAAGAGTCATTTATGGTTTGTCTCCCTCCCAATCCCATCTTGTTTCATTTTGATTTATTTGAGGGAGACGGAGGGAGAGTACAAGCACGAGTGTAGGGGGAGGGGCAGAGGGTGAGAGGATCCCAAGCGGACTCCACGCTGAGCAGCACAGAGCCCAGCACAGAGCTCTACCTCACAACCCTGAGATCACAACCTGAGCCGAAACCAAGAGTTGGATGCTCAGTCCGCTGCGCCACACAGGCACCCCTCACATTGCTTTCTTAACTCCCAAGGGCAACAGAATTTTTGTCCATTTTTCCAGATGACACTGGTACCCACTCAGAAAGGGTAAGGAACATGTCGATAGGTTACACAATTAGTAAGAGACAGAGCCAGGGCTTGAACCTCCGTCTTCCCTAGTCCCTCTGGATCTAGAAAGGAATCAAGAACACAAACTCGGGGGCGCCTGGGTGGCTCAGTGGATTAAAGCCTCTGCCTTCAGCTCAGGTCATGATTCCAGGGTCCTGGGATCGAGCCCCGCATCGGGCTCTCTGCTCAGCAGGGAGCCTGCTTCCTCCTCTCTCTCTGCCTGCCTCTCTGCCTAGTTGTGATTTCTCTCTGTCAAATAAATAAAATATTAAAAAAAAAGAAATAAATAAAAAATTAAAAAAATAAAATAAACAATACATATATGTAAAAAAAAAAAAAAAAAAAAAAGGAAAGCAGAGGGTAAATCGTAATGGCTCTCCTGTGCTATAACTAGGAGTTTGGACTTTCTCCAAAACCATGATGGTTATGGATTGAATTGGGTCTCCACCAAAGATGTCGAAATCCTAACCCTCAGCACCTGTGGATACACCCTTATTTAAAAATGGGATTTTTGCAGATGATGATCAAGTTAGATGAAGTCATTGGAATGAGCCCCAACCCAATAGGACTAGGTATACTTATAGAAAGAGAAACTTTAGACACAAGGATTGACATGCATGGAAAGAAGATAATGTGAAGACACAGGGAGAAAGGATGTCATCTCCAAGCTAAGGGACATCTGAGCCTTCTAAAAGGTGGGGGGTAGTCATGGAACAGATACTCCCTTATAGCTTCCAAAGGAACTAATACTGATGACACTTTGATTTCAGACGTTCAGCCTCCAGAACAGTGAAACAGTAATTTTCTGTCTAAATCTCTTAGTTTGTGATACTTTACTATGGTAGCCCCTGGAATTTTTGTTCTTTATAGGTCGCTGATGCTGTCAGCAATGAGAATAGTCATATCACGTTCTAAGTTTAAGATTAGAGGTGGTGTGTGAAATACTTAGAGACAGAAAAGAAATGATTTAGCACCAAGAACCGGGGGCAGGTATCAGAAAACCAGGTACAGAACTCAAAACTGTTCACTTTAACATTTTCTTCCTGTTAGAATGTGCTGGATTTTTTACTTTACTGACAACAGCAACAGCAGTATTACTGTCAAACCGAGCATCACATTTTCCACGTAGCCTATTGTTAATTCTGTATTCGAGAAAAATGTGACTATAAGATAATTCAATATTTATTTGTGATAGTTGACATGTTTTTGTTGCTTTGATTTCAGGGACATTGTTTGTGTGTGTGTGTGTGTGTGTGTGTGTGTGTGTGCCAATTTACTCTTAATTTTCTTTTCTTTCCTTTTTTTAAAGATTTTATTTATTTATTTGTCAGAGAGAGAGGAAGAGAGACAGAACACAAGCAGGGGGAGGGGCAGGCAGGGATGAGTAGGCAGGCTGAGCAAGGAGCCCAGTGTAGGACTCATCCCAGGACCCTGAGATCATAACCTGAGCCGAAGGCAGAGGCTTAACTGAGCCAACCAGGTGTCCCTGAAATTAATTTTCTTAAAAAAAAAATAATGTTATAGACTTCACATTTATGGAGACAAATAGAAAAATAATACTCCTCATATGCACTCAGTATAGATGTCAACCTTTTCCTGATACCTGTTCTATGTGGCATGTGCTGGTGTTGCTTTTGTTAGTTTTGACTTAAATTCTAAGCACCCACAATTGTGGTAACTTCATAATTGCCAACTTGAATCCATTAATGAAATAGTTGAGTAACTGTATACCTTCAAGATGTAGCAGTGATTAGAGGATCATCTTAAGAACTGAAAATATTAAAATTATAGCATTTCAAACCTGCTGCCAATAAGTTTGTTCCTAAAAAATAAAACCTATTCCCTTGTAAATATTACATATATCTGTTATTATCTATAAACATTATGTAATAGATTTCAATGATTTTTTGTTTATATGAAAGAATCTATTGAGAATAGTAGTTGAGTTTCAGCTGAAAATGAATAATAATGTGAAAATTTGGGATGGAATGTTGCCGTTATCTGTTAGGTGAGGGAAATGGACTAACGAACTGCTCTCAGAGGGTGGTCTTGCACACATCAAGATCCTCCATCAACCTTCTGGTTCCACAGGTCAGATGGAATTAATTTAGAATACTGGGTAAAACAAAGGAGTAGGGAAGGGAATACTGGATACAGAAAGATTAGAGGCAATGTATTTTTTGTGAGGATAGATAACTGATGGCTGGGATGGGAAGAAGATTAGGCATAAAATGGAATCATAGGGAGAATTCCTTTGGGGTTGGCACTCACTTCTCTCCAAATTTGCCTGTTAACAATTCCTGCGGTCTCTGTGTCTTTCCATTATCAGGTGAAGTCTATTTCCCTTCCTTTTGAAACTGTGACTTTCCTTTATCAATAGAATGGGGCAGAGTGACATTGTGCAAGTAGTTCTGGATTCAGCCCTTCAAAGACCCATAAGCTTCTATTTTGCTCTTGAAATCTAGCTCTCATATTGTAAAGAAGTCCAGACCTTTCTTCTGGAGAGAGAGACCATGTGGAAAGGCAATGGGGGCTGAGGCATTATCTTGACAGAGAGAGACCAAGTGGAGGAGAATAGAGACACTCTATAATCAACTATTAACACTAAGACTCTGGAGATGAGAAAGAGGCTTCCTTAAACTTTCCAGCCAACTCTGCAGAGCTTGAGTAACGTCACCTAATTCCACAGGGAGAGACATGCCTAGTCAACATAGGGAATGGCGAAAAGTAGTAAATCATTGTTGCTTTAAGCCACTAAGGTTTGGAATGATTTGTTATGCAACAAATCACATTTCCTGTGCTGAGGTTGAAGAATTATGAGTAACTTCTTTCTGGCAGAAAGAATATTAACAGAAGTTAGATGGCTGGAGTAGTGATGGATAATGGAACATTATGTTTTCTTCCTTGAAAAGGAACTTCAGTAGAATAACAATCTTGACTTTTTATGTCCTCCTTACTTATTCTGCCTAAGGGACATTAAATGAATTAAATCTTGAGTGACTTTAGAATGAGAAACAAAGCAATTTGTAGTCTAGTATTTTCCTTTTCTTTCTTTCCCTCCCTCCCTTTCTTTCTTTCTTTCCCTCCATCCATCTTTCTTTCTTCCTTCTCTTTCCCTCCCCCTCCTCCTCTCCCACTCTTCCTCTCCTCCTCTTCCTCCACTTTCTTCTTCTTCTTCTTCTTCTTCTTTCTTCTTCTTTTCTGGAATAAATCCTTTGTACTTGTTCTTTTCTGTTCACTCATCTCTTAAGGCTTAAAAGAGATAACTCCTGCCTGGTATAGCCTGTCTTTTCTCATGTTGCTGTAACTGGATGAGTACATCTGTGTAAATCTGAGGTTTGGTGTCTGAAGGACAACTTTCTTAAATATATAAACCTTATTCTACAATGTCAGCTCCATTGGTGAATATCTGGTTCCCATCCGTCAGGTGTCTTGTTGAATTCCTTAGTCATTTATCAGTTGAGTGTTGAAGAGGCATAGCATTTATTGAGCACTGCTTAAAGACTGATGTTATTAACCTCAAATCTGAGAATAATGTTTTAAAATTCACTTTAAAAGCTAAAGTTTTGTAATTGGATTAATTCTTAACTACTTAATCAAGAATGCATTTGGTTTTATAAAATATGGACCAGATTTTTGAAAATTATTTGTAGTGACTAAATAAATTTTGTACTTAAGCTTTGAAATGCATTTGAAATCACACTTTCTGGTTATGCAGAAGGTCTTAGTTGTTCAAAAAGAATAAACTATGGCAAACCATATATCATTAAAAAACAGATAATTTTGCAAGAGAGAAAGGTTTTGTGGTGAAATTGGATGCCAGTTTCTGGAGTAAGAATCAGAACACCTAGCCATTTTATTGATTTTTTCTTTTCACTCCTCTTCCTTCTTGCTCCTCAATTTACTCAGCCAATCAGTATAGAACTGTCTAATTCTCCAGGTGGTTGTGAACATGAAATGAATAATAAATAATACATAGAAAACACTTTGAAAACAATCACAAATATTAAAATATAAGGTGTCATTCAATATACATATGTCTTTCTGGGAGTTAACTGTCTTTGGGCACACTCCAGGCTAAGTGAAACTTTGAAATGTTTTTCTATTTGAGACCTAAGTAAACAATGACTACAGTTCCATCTGGACTTAAAATGAAAGTTGAGTCAGGATCATTACCAAGTGCAATAGACCTTTCTGCACTTACCTTGTTGTCAGCTCAAATTTTTAAGGACTGTATATATCCTGCTCTCTTAGACCTTACGGTTGCATGGTTGACCACTATTCCCTGATTAAAGTTTAAAACCACAGCACCCTTAACAGGTCATAAATCACCTCATTCATAAAGGTGCAGATTACAACAGGGGTACAACCTCATCACTTTTATGGATGACTGTTTCTGATTAGGCAAAACATAACAACAGGTATATTTTCTAAGCCTGACAAAATGCCTCTGGCTCACAATGGTGTAGGGAACATCTGTCATTTTCCCTCTCAAACATCCATCAGGCAAAATTATTAAATCAACATGCATCATTTTGGTATAATAGAACTAAAATCACTGTTATAGAACATAATTCTGGGATTGATTTTCCCTGCTTTGAAAATAAACAACTTGGCTTCACATTCATGGTTATGTAACAGCAGGAGATCATTATCTTGTGACAAAACTCTATTTTATTGACAATATCTCTAAATGATCCCTTGATAGGATATATAAAATTTAATATACATTCAATTTAGAAAGATTTCATTCACATCATACTGACATATATCTATTTTCTATTTATTTTACAGCCAACATTTGAATCCAAACATAGTATTTATTTCTGTGATGTTTACTTCTTGCTCAAGTCACTCAGCAAACATAATACCAATGAAAATTTTGATCTAATACATAGACTTTGACACCAAATGTCTGGAGGGTGACTCCTGACCCTATAGTATGACGATGGACAGGGTGCATGCTCTCTAATTGGATTTACTAATCTGTGAAACGAAGATGATAATAATAATGTGTAATTCATGTGATGTTGAGTTGAGTTCATACATTTAATGTATTTAAGGCAATCTCTAGTATTTGGTAAGAACGATATGACCAGCGTTGATCTTATGGCATTCACCCTTTCAATCATGTTCCATTCCTTTTTGTTTGTTTGTTTTGTGGCCTAGAGTGACATGTCTAAATTCTCTGAGGCACTGTGTGCTAAAAAACCTTCTAACTTTCACTTCTTTGTGGTATTAGATGAGGCAATATTTGTAAATTATGTTTGAAATAGTATAGAAAACATCCCTTACATAAATGACTCAAGACAGTTTTCAAGTTGATTCTTTAAAGTATTTGCAATTATGATACTTTAAGAAATCATGTATTACCTTGTATTCTTTGAAAATCTATTTCCAACTTGACTGTGCATTACCATGTATATTTTGCCTTTATTTCTTCAGTTTCCTTCTTTACCCTTCCTAATTCTGTTCTGTGTCCCAGAAGGCTGACCTTTATGGACTTTTTCACTCTGTACTTTTGCCTGATGGCTTCCTCGTGGGTTTGACCTAAGGCGAGTGGGGCAATTGGAGATTAGAAGTCAGAAACAAGGGAAATGAGGATATACATTGTCTTGACTCCGCCAGGTCACAGGGAATTGAGTGTATCCCTTTACTGAAGGACCTGCTGGAAACAACTCACACTGGTCTGGTTCTGATAGCTCCTTCTTCTCTTTGCCCTTTGAGACCCAGTAGTAGTAGGGCTCCAGCTCTTGCTAGCCGGGGGACTGCAGTATCCCTTGCTAATTTTCCCAACCCACTAGGGAGCTACTAGTTTCCCTTGTGATGACCACGTTTATTACTCAGTTTGAGTGTGCCATCTGTTTTCTGTCTAGATCCTTGCTGATTCATGTACCCAAGTTTGAATTGTAGGGTAAGCAGCCACATCTGAAACATGTGAAATGTTAAGTGCTTCAGAGAGATGAATTTTATGGTTGTTGAGATTCTTTAGTGTGTTCGGGGTGGTAGTTGAAGTGCTTGTTTTATGTGTAATCGTTTTGAAGATGTGAAAGTATTTGTCACCCTCAGTAATACAATTTTTTAAAAAGTGTTAAAAAGCATAGCGCCTTTTGGAAACATAAGGTCAGATTAGCATTCATTTGGATTTCACAAGGTAACTGAACACAGATTTGAATTGTAAAGTAGCTGTAATTATCTTTTTAACAGACACAGTAACTCTTCTTGGCAACCAGCACTGTAATTATAGACATTGTGTTCAGTACAAACTTCCATGTTTTTCACAGGCTAGAAGATGAAAAGATACACAAGGACTTCCTGTTGTTAGTCTCACTTTTTGTTTCTTTACATCTCTTTACATCTAAAACTATGACCCAAATGGGCTTTATGCTTCATTATTTATGATATATTGTCCCCTTTAGAAGAAAAAGAAACTTTGCCTTCATGTAATAAGGCTGAATTTTAGTGCTAGGATGCAACTTATTGTTTGCATGATGACAGAAATCTTTCTAAATAATAAAATGTGCCTAGATATTACAATATTTGGATAAGACAAATAAATAATACTACAACATTATAATAGTAAAAATGAAGTAATTCCTAATAAGATATAGTGCATAAGAATAAGATATAGTGGGGCGCCTTGGTGGCTCAGTGGTTAAAGCCTCTGCCTTCAGCTCAGGTCATGATCCCAGGGTCCTGGGATCGAGCCCACATCCGGATCTCTGCTCCGCAGGGAGCCTGCTTCCTCCTCTCTATCTCTGCCTGCCTCTCTGTCTGCCTACTTGTGATCTCTATCTGTCAAATAAATAAATAAAATCTTAAAAAAAAGAATAAGATATAGTGCATCAGAGATACTGAGAATAACAAATCACATCATAAAACACAGGAAAAATATTAGAGCAGAAATTTAAAAATACCTTTCTGTTTGGGATGCCATTTTCAGGGCTTATGATACATTGAAGTGGTCAGCAGAGCAAATTCTGGTCATGCAAGCAGTTCTGTCCAATTCGGGGCGGAAATATTTACATTCAAAAAGGCTACAAACTGAGGAATTAAATCTCAGTGTCCCTGATTTTCAGATCCCCAATTTCTTTCACACTTCCTCTTTCTAGTAGGTCTCATATTTTCTAGGTTCCCTCTACCTATTTGATGGATAAGTGTCAATGTGTTTATGGATAACAGGGAGAGATTTTTGCTTAATCTCTTAAGAATGCAAATAAGATTTTAAAAATGAGTATCTCTAATAAACTTCCTTCCCATTCTGACCTGAGATGAAAATATTCATTGTAGCAGTTAGCTGGGTGACTATATGGATATGCCATGGAAATGAAGAGAAATTTGTTTTGGGGGGGGAAAATATATATATTTTATATATATATCTATCTTATTAGGTATTATTAGATATATATATATCTATATCTTATTAGGAATTACTTCATTTTTACTATTATTATGTTGTAGTATTATTTATTTGTCTTATCCAAATATTGTAATATCTATATATTATATATATGTGTATATATATATTTTATATATATATACACACACACACACACACACACACATATACATATCCATCCACACAAGGTAAAGATTTTGTATATGTAAAGATGTATGTAAACAAAATATTTACCTTATGTGGATGGATACATATATTGAGGACTATTTATGTAATCTTTAAGGAAAAGATAAAAGTGATTTAAAAAAAGAGACTGGGACTTTTAATAATACAAAGTAAAGAAAAATAATGTATTTAAATAAAAGTGAACTATTAGATTAAGAATAATTTTTGTTTCAGAATAGGTATGAAATTAATCAAAGGAATTTGAAGAGAAAGTGAGAGATATTGAAAGACTGACAATTAGAATAATCACATGTAATTTCAAGGAACATAATTTCGAATGTAATAGAAGAGTAAATAATCCAGTACTTTTTTTTTTTTTTTAGATTTTGTTTATTTATTTGACAGACAGAGATCACAAGTAGGCAGAGAGGCAGACAGAGAGAGAGAGAGAGGAGGAAGCAGCCTCCCCGTGGAGCAGAGAGCCAGATGTGGGGCTCGATCCCAGAACCCTGGGATCATGACCCAAGCTGAAGGCAGGGGCTTTTACCCACTGAGCCACTCAGGCGCCCCAAATCCAGTACTTTTTAACCTGTAATGCTTTATGTTATGGTCTCAGTCTTTCTCTCAAAGATTTTCCCTCTGCTTATTGTATTGTTTATAAACTATTACAAAGCTTTTTAATTTGAATAAAATAGCCTCTGTGTGTCTCATACAGTTTGGTCTTTAGGAACCCTAACGAGATAAAGTCTGCCCTACTGGCATGTTTTGAGAAAGTCTGTCAAGCTCTTCTTTCCAACTCAGTAGTAGAAGGAAGCAAGCACACACTTAAACAATATTCTTTTAAGGGTACTTCAGGCATATATCATGACCTACTGAAACAAGATACAGATTTGGTAAATGGCAAAAATAAGTTGATTCATTGCATTAATTGACAACATGTTAATTTCCCTCTCAGAGGAAGTAGGCATAAAATATTTAGAATTGTGATAATGTCTATGATCAGTGATGCTAAAAGATGGGGCCTAACTCGATCAGTTAAATTTATGAATAACTTGGTCTGTGGCCATATGAGACATTCTCATTCTAGTACATTCCACAGAAATTATAGAATAAGATGCAGTCTATCTATACCAGACCTTGCTCTTAAGAAACATGCACAATTTGTTATGAGGCCTACTTGGATTTATTTGGACTTGTCAAAAATCTTGATGTTTTCTCCTTTTGAGTTTTTGGTTAGCCCTGATAGATAAAATCACATATTCAAGTGTGGTCCAGAGCACATACACACATGCAGCAGGTTAAAGTCAAGCCACATGAAGATGATGTGATGTTATTGCACAAATAATTTTTTGAAGGAACTGGTATGCAGACAAATAGAGAATAGAGTCTATTGTAGAAATCTAGTAATTTCCCACATTAGTATTAATTAAATTTTGGGTTCATGAGTTACCTGATGCATTGGATAGATATAGCTCCTTTGAGAGACATACAACTACCTGCTGATGAGCTTTGGTGAAACATCACCACCAAGAGACATCAAATAATCTGAAAACCAAAATATCTCTTCTGTTATTGTTGTGTTAGAGAGACATGGCAATAAGAATAGATCAGTTCAGTAAATCTCATTGGAAATATGGAAATGGGTTAAAGGAATATGCCCCTGTATACTATATCCATGGATAGGTCACAATTCTGCTATGGGAGAGAGAATAAAATCCCCCGAAAAATAGTCAGTTACTCTCACTGAACTATTGGGAGTATCTGACCTAAATAGTTTCTATGTTAAGATGAAGGAAGCTTCTTTGTTGACTGATGGAATGCTAAAAATAAAGAATGTAATGCCATTTTGGAAGTCTGTTATCATTTTCCTGGCAAAAGATATAACTATGGATGATGAAGGAAAATATAAATCTGCAGAAGGAGCCAAAATGAAGGCCATGTATCTGGAACTAGAGGAAGAATTAGACTCTCATTTCTAGGTTAAGGTTATGGTTTGGTCATCAGTCTTGTTGTATAGTCTAAAAATTGGGTGCTAGGTAATTTGGCACTTAAAAAATACCTCTCTTTGGAGAATGCAATTATAGAAATCTTTGTGGGAATTCTGAGGATGAATTAAGACCTTGATGTTTTCCACCAATTGCTAGCTCAGAAAGAAAATGCAATGCCAAAGCATATAACTTGATTTGGCTTCTGGAGTTGCCTACTTGAGTATGTAAAACAGCAGACACAAAAATGATCGAACTATTCAATTTTGGATAAAATGATGACATATTCCTTTGTCAATGGCTGAAGTCCCAAATGTGGTTGAAGATGTATAGAATACCTCTTGAAAAAAAATCTAGTATGACTATGGTAGGTAGTTTTCAAAGAAGACATCTGATCAATCATACATGCCAGTATTTGGCCCTTATATAGTCCTTTCCTTCACTGAATGTGGGGTGGTGTGAGACTATTGGCTAATAGCCCATGAAGAGGTCCACCCCACCAGTTACATTAAAGACTTCAGAGGGTGGATAGTTTCTGCCACTCCCTCCTGGAAAGCTCACTCTCAGAGTGCTGAGATAATGGGAAAGAGGTATAACTACTCTGCCAGAGAGATTTTATAGAGAGATCATGGAGAAACCACTTGGAGAGTAGAGAATTTGGGATTACAGGAAAATAGGTAGAGATCCCTCATCTTATCTCACAATTGAGATTACAGTTACTCCAGCAGCCACTGCCCTTTGATTGCAACCTCATGAGGCATTCCAAGTGAAACTAGTGGAACAACTTTCCAGCACAACCCAGGGAATCTACAAAACTGGGAAAGATAAACAATGGAGTGCTGTTTTAGGCCACTGAGTTCTGAGGTAGTTTGTTATTTAGTAATCAATAATCAAAATAACAGTTTTAGATAAAATCCTCAAGCTATCTGAGAATTCTAGTTTTGGTTTAAGCGAGTAGATGGATGGTGGCTCTATTTATAGCAATGGGTAAGATTAGGAAAAAAAAAGGGGGGAGGGCAGGGATGGGTGAAGAAGAGGGAGAATTGTTCTATTCTTTTTTTTTAATGTTAAATTTGAGGTTTCCTCTTACACATCCATCCAGTAAAGATGCCAAGAAGCTGGTTTAGCATATAAGTTTGAATCTTAATGTTGAATTCCAAGTTGAGGCCATAAATTGAGAGTCACCAATAATTTTAGCATTTCTAGTTGTCAAGAAATAAGATCATATGGAAAGAGAAGGCCTAAGATCTATCTCTGGAGTATTATAACATTTAATTTGCATAGAGGAGAAAATAGAGAAGAAGAGTGGTTAGTGACCGAGGGAGAAACCTAGTAGGATGTGTTAGCATGGAGGACAGGTGAAGACAGCACTTCAGCAAGTAGGGAATGGTCATCTGTGTAAAATGCTCCTGAGTGGTAGAGTAAGATGAGAAGATGTATAAAAGGATATTTTCTGTTTAACCTTCTAGATCCACTCTCTGTCCTCTTGCCTATATTCTCTCCCGGGAGGCTAAGGTGGTGGACTAATCAAGAGCTTCTTTGAGCTCTGACTTTTGTCAACTCAGCTAACTGGGATATCCAGCATGAGATCTGATGGAAAGAGGTGAGTGAAATTAAGGTGTTTATTCCCTACCTCATTTCTTGAAGCTTTGACTAGGCTGACCCTGTTTCTCTACTGGGAGACATATCCTTTCCCTAGGTAGACAACTCTTCATGATTCCTTCCATCCTGATTAGTAAATACATCCTCCCTTTATCAGTCCAGGGTTATGGTCAAGAATAGCTCCACTGCTAATCAATTTGGGGTGCTATTTTATTACTGTGGTTTCTCTAGAGTCTTCCTACGCTTTACATATAAACCCTGTATTTAACTTTTCTTAAATTATATTAACTTTATTATGTCATTTGTTTTCTGTTGCAACCTGAAGTGATACATAAAAATGACATTGGGTTGCAGTGTGGTTGGTGTAATTGTCCTTGACAAGAACAGTTTCAGCTGCATGATTTGGGGGCTGGAACCCAACTGGAATATATGCATGGGGAAAATAATGTGAGGAATAATAAACAGCAACTGTAGAACAAAGTTTAGGATGTTTTGTTATAAAGGGGGCAGGGCATTAGAATGATTTCTGAAGAAGGTGGTAAATGAAACATTATTGAGAACAAACCAAGATGAATTTAAAAAACATCCTTTTAAGTGAGAATGTTTTTCATATAGGCCATCCAGTTATGAAGAAGAAACTCTGACTCGAGAACTCTATGAGGGATCCAGAGGATATCCTATGACACTGGGGAGAGAAAGCAGAAACTCTGTTAACTTAAGCTCAACTCCACTCTTTCATCTTTGAGCAAGTGAAAAACAAAGGTAGAAGAAGAGAACTTTGAGACTCTTTATAATTTTTCTAGATTTCCATGGTAGGAAAGCAAGCAGAGATTAAGGGGAAAGACTCTGTTCACTGATTTCCCTTTCTGAAAGTTGTATTTTGCAAAGTTATTTGAATGTTATACATTTTTGGAAGCTGAACATTAAAGGACAGCATGCATTTGTATAATTCTGCACATATTTTATCATTTATTTTATAAATAATTTGTCTTAGCTTTTAACAGAAAATTAGGTACACTTGAAAATAACAGTTAATTTCAAACTTTGTAAGTTGTCCTTAATTTCTTAAAAATCTATGCTTATGGCAATTTGCAGTTTGTGTCAAAAGGAAAAGTGTTGGTGTCAGATACCGTTGGA
The DNA here is from genome assembly GCF_922984935.1 of Meles meles. Classification (NCBI taxonomy): domain Eukaryota; kingdom Metazoa; phylum Chordata; class Mammalia; order Carnivora; family Mustelidae; genus Meles; species Meles meles. Next base: position 39,490,152 of record NC_060067.1, read on the forward strand.
AAAAAAGAGGAATGGAACTCTGTGAGATCAAGAATCAAGAAATCCTGGGGAAAGTAGGGTCATGTAGATATAATGGCTGAGAATCACCCCTTAGCTCTCATTTATTTACTTCCCAAGGAAACACGTAAGGGGCTTAAGAAGAGAGAACACAACAGCCGAGAGTCAAGAAACTAAGCAGGTTTAGTTTAAAGTGTAGCTGGTAAGAGAGAACAACCCCCCAAGCTTTCTGCCTTGTCAAACAATGATCACAGAGATCTTGACCCTCTTCACAGGTCTCTTGTGACTAGAACAGTTCTGTGAGATGCCTCATTAGTTCATGAGAGCTGGAAATGGCATGCTACCCCATTTATATTATATTCAAAGGAGCTATTCATTTTCATGATACACTTGATGGGTTCATTTGAATAATTAAATTGGGTTACTGCACAGCAAAAATCAACTTTTAGCAATATATTTATTTCATTAACCTATTATTAATGAGTTTCTCCCTGTGAAAGAATGACATAATAAGATATAGATAACAAATATAATCTATCTGGGTTAAATATTAAAGCTGATAATGCTATTAGATTCTGAAGATTGGCAAACAAATACAGTTTTTAATTATGTAATCATCTATCTTCAAGTTGATGAAGCTAGAACTTGAAAATGCATTGGAAAACTTGTGAATTTATATTCTGCTCTGCAAATGGTAAGGCATTTATAAATATGTGTTTATGCTGGCTTTAATTCTTTGTCCAACAGTTATGGCTTCTATTCAAGTGAACAATAACAAAAAATATGAACAAAGATTTTATGATAATATAATTCTCAAAATTTGTGTCTCTTAAGTGTCAAGTATGTCAAGTATGTTGTGAATTCCAGCAGGTTTGCTGACCATAACAAATATTTGAAATCCATAATGTTTATTTAAGAAGGAAGGGTAGTATTTTCACTTAATTGGCTTATTTCCTTCCAAGGGGAAGGCACAATAAGAATAAGAGAGCAATAATCGCTGCACACAAGGAAATTGAAGTATTATAAAAACTAGAAGCACACAGGTGTAAGCAAAAAGACAAAATGCAATTTATCAGAGGTAGCTGATTAGAGTTAATATTAATTAATATTAGAAAAATTAATCACTCTGTTAGGATTTGAGAAAACTCACTGGATTTTATTTCTGTTTCTTCACTTAAGTTCAAAATCCATCAAGGAAAAAATATATGGCAGATAAAAATCAGAATCTTCATTGCCAATAAAGTGATACTAGGGAATATAAATTAGATGTACTCCAATAATATCTTAACACTGAATTTCTGTGTTAGACTCATCCATGTTTTCTTTCCATGTTGTGATCTGAGTTCTTAAAATTTACAGCATTAAGATCCAGAGCAGAAGACAAGCTCCCTGCTGGCAACTGACTCTTAAGAGCAAGGATAACTTGTCTGGCAGAGAGGAGCAGTGCCCATTTTTGAGTAAGAATTCACCTCTCATAGAGGAGAAAGTAGACGGGATGTTGGAGACAGAGTTATTTTATAGCTTTATGGTTTTTTTTTTTCCCCCCAGAATGCCTGGACATGTGGTTCTGATCTTTAGCCAAGATTTAGATAAGGCAGCCTAGCTAGTGATTTATGATGTTCTATATAAAGTTCAAAGCTTCATTGGAGACACCTAGGGCTAGATTTTTTTCTATCATTTAAAGATGTTTAGATTAATGGCTTACCTCGTTTAACTAATTTCATAGCCTAGCTTGACTGTAATGACGGGTGGTATTAGAAGATGCGACTGGAGACTTTTTCTCAGATCCTCATGAAAATGATATTTCTCACATATTTTTGATAGTTCATAATCAAAAAGTGAAATGCATCTTTACAATTGACAGTGAATTCTGGAAAGCTGCATATAGAAGGCTCCTTGACCCCAAGGTCATGTTGGCCTGTGCTTTCTTTTTGTAACTGTGGTATGTCCTTTGCATTTATTACAGCTTTAAGTGAGTACAGTTTAAGGAGTCTAATGAGTCCTTCCAGTTATCCAACTCTGCATACTTCATGCAGTTGCACCATCTTGGGGAACTCAACATTTTAGGTCTATAAACATATACGTATATAGAGATACTCATGCCATACACAAGAAATAAGCTCTCAGTATGTTTAATGGAGAAACCACCATAGACTGAAACATTCTAAAAGAAACTAAGGCTTAATTAACACAGGTCTAGAGTTCCTACAACAAATGAAATTTAAATTTGCCTTTAAAGAGAGACATACTAAAAAAAAAAAAAAAAAAAAGATTTACCTGCAGAGGGAAGGAAAGCTGAGCTGATAAGACCCATAAAATAACAAAACTTGAGCAGAAAGGGTTAAAAAAGCACATACAAACAAAAACACAAAATGATATAAAACAAAAAATCCTTCACTGATAGATGTCACATTAAAGAATGAAAAATGAAGATGGGCAAGAATGTGCATTGTGATGCAAGGGGGCTATGAAGTATGATCCAAATGGAAATAGAACTAACTCAAGGACAATAGTCCAGGACCTTCGCCACAGAAGCATGAGAAATAAACTTATGGGAGACCATAGACTCCTACCTTATGAATTTATGAAGAATTTGTTTTGCATAGTTGCTTTCCAAATAACAATGTTACACATGTAAGCAAAAAGTAGTTGCTCTCAAAAATGCAGTTTAAATTTAAATTTAAAATTTAAAACCTGCTAAACTTGATTAGGATTATATTGGTGTGGGGAAGAGGAACATTACAGTCTTATAATATGAAACAAGGTTTATCCTTATAAAAGACTTGGAACGCTCTTACACTTTTGGTGGGAATGCAAGTTGATATAGCCACTTTGGAAAACAATAAGGGGATTTCTCAAAAAGTTAAAAATAGAGCTACCCTATGACCTGGCAATTGCACTACTGGGCATTTATTCCAAAGATACAAATGTAGGGAAGGGCTATATCTACCCCAGTGTTCATAGCAGCAATGTCCACAATAGCCAAAATGTGGAAAGAGCTGAGATGCCCTGCAGCAAACGAATGGATAAAGAAGATATGGTCCATATATACAATGGAATATTACTCAGCAATCAGAAAAGTTGAATACCCAACTTTTACATCAACATGGATGGGACTGGAGGGGATTATGTTGAGTGAAATAAGTCAACCAGAGTAAGTCAATTATCATATCGTTTCAATTACTTGTGGAACAGAAGGAATAGCATGGAGGACATTAGGAGAAGGAAAGGAAAAATGAAGTGGGGGAATCAGATGGGGAGACAAACCATGAAAGACTGTGGACATTGAGAAACAAGAGGAAGTTTTAGAGAGGAGGGTGGTAGGGGGATGGTTTATCTTGGTGGTGGGTACTTAAGGAGGGCATGTATTGCATGGAGCACTGGGTGTTGTACATAAACAATGAATCTTGAAACACTGCATCGAAAAGTAATGAGGAATTGAGGTTTGCTAGGGGAGAGTGGGGGGAAGGATAGGGTGGCTGAGTTGTGGACATTGGGAAGGGTATGTGCTATGGTGAGTGCTATGAATTGTAAAGGACTGAGGATTCACAGATCTGTACTCCTGAAGCAAATAATACATTATATGTTAATAAAATACAATTTTAAAAAAACTGATGATGTATTGTATAGTGACTAAGATAACACAATTAAAAAAAAAGAAAAATAGAATCCAAAATAAACTAGTTGCTGGCCATCGATATTCCAATGCATGACATTTGGTATATATAGTATATGAAATACTACTAAGGATGAACAAATATGTTGACTAAAATTCCTATAAGATGTCTTACAAAGGAAACTGGCAAGGGAAAGACCTAGATTTAGTTAATAATTAACAAAGTATTACATTGAATCAGTCTATTAATATTTTTCATAACATTTGAATTTTGGTAATAGGAAGAGATAGAAGAGTTGTATCATTTCAAGCAAGCTTGTTCAATTTGTTAAACTGAACTTTTTTCTTAAAAGTAATATCTACTAAACCTCATTTGATGAAAAAAGTCATGAGTATTTTGATGTTTGTGCTTTCATTTTATGTGTTTTTGGTTAAACCAGTTATATGACTCAGCTACATGACCAGAAAAGTTTAACAATAATCTTACTAAAAGCCTTTTCTTCATCTCTTGACAGCAAGATTTCGTGCCCACATTTTTATGGTTTATAATTTGAAGATGAAGCACATTCCATGTGATTGAACAGGAAGACTGAGGAGTTGTGTCTGGAAATCTCTTAGGCCCCTTGATGCTCTCTTGTGTTTTCTTTCTCTTATACCATCATATTCTTGCCATTTTCTTCCACTTATTATTATTTTTTTATTATATTATGTTATTCACCATACAGTACTCTTTATATTTTAAGTCTCAACTGCATGTACTCTGAAAAGTTTTCTGAGTCCCTTTAATCATTAGGCAATATGTAATTGATGCATAAAAAACTCCAAGAGTGTTCTGCTGTTGGGTGAATCTCAACATGGGTGAAAAGTATATGGTCAATATTCACTAGCTCTTCTTAAACCCCTGGGCTTAAACTTCAGCACTATGGTCAATCAGAGGAACAATGATATCAGCACAGGCTTGACCGATAAACAATTTTGGTAGGGGCAGAGAATATTCCTGATAATTACTACAAACAGGCAAAATTCAGAGATCAGTAGTCTATCAGAGGAGCCCTGACTCCACCTTCATGAAGCTTCCCCTTACCATTGAAACTGTTCCTATTGGGTATTCATGAAGCATCTTGTGAACTGTATAGATTTTATTTCCAGAAGGTCTTGAAATATAATTTCATATATATTAAAAAAAAAATAACTCCAAGGATACTCTGCTTAACTTCAAAATTCAGCTTGTAAATTATTTTCTGGATCAATACAAGTCATCAGAGTTTTAGAATGAGATTTTATGAAATCTTAAGTATATTCCAATAATATAATTTTAATAGTAATTTGCCCCATTTTGAATATAAAGTTCTACCAACTGTGAATTTCCTGCTAATAAAGTTCTGTGATTAAATCATCTGTACATGAGTTGCATCGTATTAGTAAATCTAAAAAGTAAAACAATTTTCATGTCTAAGGTCAAACTAAATTTTGCTAAAACATTCAGAGAAATCAAATTTCCAAATTCATTCTTCTCAAACATTTTTGTGCAAGTTATCAGGTAGAAGAGCTCTTGATAGTGGTATAGAGTTAATTTTCGGTAAACATTTCAGCTTGATCTGTCTCATAACACTTATTCTGAGAGAAAAATGAGTGGATTGACATTCTGCTTTCTTGAAATAGGACTTGAAACTTAATATGAGTTAAGAGTTTGATCATGGAAAGGAGAGCTTATTGGACATTTACCCAGGAGATATGGAGAAGGCTTAGGAATTTTAATATATTAGTAATTTTAGTAACAGGAACCAATGACTGAAGTCTATTAAGTAGGTTGTTTAGTCTAATTCTGTGAGAGGAGAAAGTAATGTAATAATAGCCAAGAAATTCTTAGGGAAATCTTCTTTTATAGACCACATAAGTGGGAATGATATATTTTTTTAAAAGCATTCTATTAACATCTATTCACTGACATTCAATCAAACACTTAAAATTCAGAAGTGATTTTTTTATCTTTAAAATACTGACAATCTAGTACAGGAAACAAGCCTACAAAAAGATGATTATAAGAGAAAAAAATGTACATTGTGTCCCCTGGGAACCTGGAGGAAGAAAACCTAACACAAGCTTCATAGGATATTGCATATTAATTTGAGATAGTCTGCAAATAATGCACGGGCTTTGGCAGGTGAACAATTTTTGTAGGGGCAGAGAATATTCCTGATAGTTACTATGAACAGGCAAAATGTAGAACTATATTCCAGAGGATGTAGATCTTCATCAATACCATGAGTGGAGCTTTTAGGATTTATGAGATAAAAATGGAATATGATCATATTCTTCCTCTTTGAATATCAGCCTGAAGAACTGGAAATAGCAACCTATTGGATTTCTTAATATTACTTATTGTCTACTTTACCCATGTAGAAATCTTGAGGAAAAATTCATTCCTCTTTCTGTGTTCCTCGCACCTTGAGTAACATAAATGTAACTCAAAAATCACTGATTATGAATAGAATCTTTTCCAAAGCTTCTGTTGGGAGGCAGAGGGAATGTCATTTAAAACCAATACAAAAAGACAAAATAAAAAAAAAATGGGGGACTACTGCTACTACAAAGGTATTTTTGTACAAATTAAGAACTGATCCTACAAGCATCAAGGTGGATATAAGCACTTGCCAATTGGTAGGGGGAATGATGCCACTCTGCAATTTACAATGGCATCATTTCCAAATAAGCAGCCCTGCAGTCTCGTTGTTTGGCAAGAAACGCAAAGTCTATGAACTGGTCCTTATTCCCCACTGGTCCCCAGTCAACTGAGCAAATTTCTTAATATATTCAGATTTTAGTCTCAAAAAAATTGAAAAATCCAGAATACACCAGCTGTCTCTACACCTTAAAGAACTGGAGAATCAACAACAAATCAAACCAACTCCACACACAAGAAGGGAAATAATCAAGATTAGAGCAGAGATCAATGAGGTAGAAACCAGAGATACAGTAGAACGTATCAATGAAACTAGAAGCTGGTTTTTTGAAAGAATCAATAAGATTGACAAACCATTGGCCACACTAATCCAAAAGAAAAGAGAGAAAGCTCAAATTAATAAAATTATGAAAGAAAAGGGAGAGATCACAATTAACACCAAGGAAGTAGAAACAATCATCAGAAATTATTACCAACAGTTATATGCCAATAACCTAAGCAACCTAGATGAAATGGATGCATTCCTGGAAAACTATAAACTCCCAAAATTGAACCAGGAAGAAATTGACAACCTGAACAGACCAATATCTACTAAAGAGATTGAGGCAGTGATCAAAAACCTCCCAAAAAACAAGAGCCCAAGACCTGATGGATTCCCTGGGGGAATTCTACCAAACTTTCAAAGAAGAAATAACACCAATTCTCCTGAAGCTGTTTCAAAAAATTGAAGCAGCAGGAAAACTTCCAGACTCTTTTTATGAAGCCAGCATTACCCTGATCCCCAAACCAGGCAAAGACCCTGCCAAAAAGGAGAATTTCAGACCAATATCACTGATGAATATGGATGCTAAGATTCTCAACAAGATCCTAGCAAACAGGATCCAGCAGCACATTCAAAAGATTATCCACCATGAAAAGGTGGGATTCATCCCTGGGTTACAAGGATGGTTCAACATTCGCAAATCAATCAATGTGATAGAACAAATCAATAAGAGAAGAGAGAAGAACCACATGGTCCTCTCAATTGATGCAGAAAAAGCATTTGACAAAATCCAGCATCCGTTCCTGATTAAAAGGCTTCAAAGTATAGGGATAGAGGGAACATTCCTGAACTTCATAAAATCTATCTATGAAAGACCCACAGCAAATATCATCCTCAATGGGAAAAAGCTTGCAGCCTTCCCGTTGAGATCAGGAACACGACAAGGATGCCCACTCTCACCACTCTTGTTCAACATAGTATTAGAAGTCCTAGCAACAGCAATCAGACAACAAAGAGAAATAAAAGGTATCCAAATTGGCAGTGAAGAAGTCAAACTCTCTCTCTTCGCAGATGACATGATACTTTATACGGAAAACCCCAAAGACTCCACCCCCAAACTTCTAGAACTCATACAGCAATTCAGTAATGTGGCAGGATACAAAGTCAATGTACAGAAATCAGTGACTTTCTTATACACTAACAATGAAAATACAGAAAGGGAAATTAGAGAATCGATTCCATGTACTATAGCACCAAGAATCATAAGATACCTGGGAATAAACCTAACCAAAGAGGTAAAGGATCTGAACTCGAGAAACTACAGAACACTCATGAAAGAAATTGAAGAAGACACAAAAAGATGGAAGACCGTTCCATGCTCTTGGATAGGAAGAATAAACATTGTTAAAACCTCTATACTGCCTAGAGCAATCTATACTTTTAATGCCATTCCGATCAAAATTCCATCGGTATTTTTCAAAGAGCTGGAGCAAATAATCCTAAAATTTGTATGGAATCAGAAGAGACCCCAAATTGCTAAGGAAATGTTGAAAAACAAAAATAAAACTGGCGGCATCACGTTACCTGATTTCAAGCTTTACTACAAAGCTGTGATCACCAAGACAGCATGGCACTGGCATACAGACACATAGACCAGTGGAACAGAGTGGAGAGCCCAGATATGGACCCTCAACTCTATGGTCAAATAATCTCTAACAAAACAGGAAAAAATATACAGTGGAAAAAAGACAGTCTCTTCAATAAAAGGTGCTGCGAAAACTGGACTGCTATATGTAGAAGAATGAAAGTCAACCATTCTCTTACACCGTACACAAAGATAAACTCGAAATGGATTCAACGTGAGACAGGAATCCATCAGAATCCTAGAGGAGAACATAGGCAGTAACCTCTTCGATATCAGCTACAGCAACTTCTTTCAAGATATGTCTCCAAAGGCAAAGGGAACAAAAGCGAAAATGAACTTTTGGGACTTCATCAAGATCAAAAGTTTCTGCACAGTAAAGGAAGAGTCAACAAAACAAAAAGGTAACCCACGGAATGGGAGAAGATATTTGCAAATGACAGTACAGACAAAAGGTTGATATCCAGGATCTATAAAGAACTTCTCAAACTCAACACACACAAAACAGATAATCATATCAAAAAATGGGCAGAAGATATGAACAGACACTTCTCCAATGAAGACATACAAATGGCTATCAGACACATGAAAAAATGTTCATCATCACTAGCCATCAGGGAGTTTCAAATTAAAACCACATTGAGATACCACGTTACACCAGTTAGAACGGCCAAAATTAGCAAGACAGCCTTTACTTAGGCTTCCTACATTATAGTTAGTATCTTTTCTCTCCTTTCTTTTTTGAAAAAACTCCTCAAAATTTCCCTATGAATATAATGTGTACATGTACATGTGCGTGGGCATGTATGTGTGTGTATATTTGTGGATGTGTGTCTCAGAGTCCACCTTGTCAATAATAAAAGATTTTTTTAAGATTATGGGTATATTTGACAGGAATTTATAAAATAATGAGCTTTTAAAAAATAAATATCAATTAAGTTTTAAACATTACAGTGGTGATGGGGTGGCTCAGTTGGTTAAGCATCTGCCTTTGGCTCAGGTCATGATCTCATGGTTCTGAGATTGAGCCTCACACTGGGCTCCCCACTCATCAGGGAGTCTGCTTCTCCCTATCCCCCTGCCCCTGATCCTGCTTTTCCCACCCCCCATCCTGCTTAGGCCTACTTTCTCTCTCTCTCTAACACCGAAATAAATAAATAAATAAATAAATAAATAAATAAATAAATAAATAAGATATTTTAAAAAATTAAGATTTAAAAATTATAAAATTACAATCATGAAATTGGTCACATGATTTAGAAGTTCCCCCTTTCCCTACTACTAACACATTTCATGAAGTGAAGGTATAAAAGGAAGGCATTTGTAAAAGTTAAAGAAAGTGGTTTATATGTAGCTAATTCTCCACAAATGCCAGTTTCCCTTGTCTTTTTTGCCTCCTTAATCTGGACCATTAGAGGGAAGGCATGCCTACTTTGAAATTCCAGATGGGTGGACAAGTAGATAGTGTTGGTGGTTTTAAAAATTGTCACCAATATTTTTTTTTCTGTATCATTTACAAAATAGATTTGAAAAATCTATCAGAAGACATAGGCCTGACATAATTTGGGAACAGGGCCGGAAAAATCACAGTTCTCTGAAATTTCTTTGTATTGTCCAGAATACATAAAGTTAACATATTCACTCTTGTTATCACTACATTTTCAGTTTTGCTTTTCAGTTCTATAGTAAAGAAAGTGCGCAGCTTAAGCTTTATAAATATTTAATGTGCTGCTATAAGGAGTTGAAATCTGAAGCCAGGTGGAAATAAGAAAATGCAATTGGAGAAAAAGACAAAACATTAGAAAAACCTCAAACAGTGCCTGGAGAACTTAATAGGAAAACAAGTGGGCTGACAGAAACATCTCCTTTAGGAGCTAATTTCAAAGCACCTGAAGTCTGAAAGAGTACAAAAAACTTTGTGCAGTTTCCATTGAAAACATGTATTTAAAGATCTAGTAAAATCAAACTCCCTTTTATAGATTTGGGCTCAGAACTAGGGTCTTAGTAAGATTAGATAGATTTAGACATCTAGTACCTATCTCTTTATTCTGGAAATAAATTATTTGTTTTAAAATATTTGTGAGTTGGAGCACCTGGGTGGTTCAGTTGGTTAGGCATCTGCCTTTGGCTCCAGTCATGATCCCGGGGTCCTGGGATTGAGTCCTGTGACAGGCTCCCTGCTCAGTGGGGAGTCTGTTTCTCCCTCTACTTCCCCCCCTGTGTGCGCTCTTTCTCTGTCAAATAAATAAATAAAATCTTATAAAATAAAATAAATAAATAAAACATTTTGTGTGGCAAGATTGCATTTCTTTGGGAAAAGACAAACAATTACTCAAAGTATTTTTAATAATAATGTTGGGTCAGTTATCAAAGGAATGAGACTGAGACAAAGTGAAAGTTATGTAAAGCTTTATTCTATGCCAAGCATTGGAGTCAGACTCACCGGCCAGGGCCGCCTCTGAAGAGAGCGACCCCTCCTTGGTCTTATAGGTTAATTTTATAGGGCACAACCGCAGACCTCTATGTATGTGGCTTTGGTTGATTGGATGTCTCCTACCTGTGTGTTTTAGTAAAGGCTACCCGGAACCGATGCTAGTAACTGCTGAGGCATTTATTAAACCACAAAATGTCTACCTAGGCAACATGGAGTCACTATGGCTAAGTAGGCCCAGGCAGGCCCTAGGGGTTTAACAGGTTTTAACGTGGAATTGGCCCCAACAATAACAATGGAAAGTGAACATTATTTCTAAGTGGTAGGTATGAGGGTAAGTGCCACAAATACATCATCTTACACAGATGTCCTTATGAAGTCGGTCTTATTATTATCCACAAATGGACATTTACAGAAAAGAACCAATTTATCAACTTCACAAAGCTTGCAATCAACAGAGCCAAGATTTGGACCCAAGTCTGTCCACCCCAAAGTCCTTGATCCCAATCATACAAAACACAATCATTATTAGCATTTGATGGAGCAGGCAGAACTTGGAACAGGCTCCATGCTTCCTGCCTGTTGGCGCTCATGGTATAACCCCTTCCTTCTAAGTGTGGCAGGACCTGTGACTTGCTCCTAGACAGTAGAATATAGGAAAGGCTGAGAGCTTTTGCAAATGTAAATAAGACCCCAACTCATACTCTCTGAGTATGCTTGTTGAAATAAGTGGCCATGGCAAGAAACTGGACAGTCCTATAAACTGTAGGCATCCTCTAGGACCAGAGGAAACTTCTAGCTGACAGCCAGAAAAAAGCCAGCATCATACAATTGCGGGGCAATGGATTCTGCCAACAGCACAAATGAACTTCAAAGTGGATTCTTACTTAGTCGAGCCTCCAAATGAGACTTTAAACATTGATTACACCCTATGACACACTGAGCAGAAGACCCACCAAAACTGTGCTCAGATTCCTGATCCAAAGAAACTATGAGATAATGATTTGGATTGTTTTATATTGATAAGTCTGTAGTAATTTGTTAAGCAGTAATATTAGTTGAATATAAATTTACAACTATATCATATTAATTATAAGAAAATTTTTCTAAGAAAGCTTTTTATTTGGATGACCAAATGCTTACACTTATAACCTCTTTTTTTTCCCTAACTTTAATGAAGAAGAATTGACAAATATAATTGTATATATTTAAAATGTGCAGTATGATGATTTGATAAACATAAACATTGTGGAATGATTAAAGAGAGCAAGATAATTAACACATCTACCCCTTCACACAGTGCAGTCATTGTATGTCTGTGTGTGTGTTAAAAATGCTTAAGTCCTACTCTCAGCAGCTTTCAAATACTGTGCTATACATTAGATCCTCAGAACTTACTCCTTTTTGTTTTTGTTCTTTTTTTTTGAATCCTCAGAACTTATTCTTTTAACTGAAAGTTTGTATACTTTGACTTTTATCTCCCATCTCCCCTTCTCCCCAGACTTGACAATCACCATTCTATTCTGTTTCTATGAAACCAGAAAAAAAAATCCACATATAAATGACACCTTACAGTATTTGTCTTTCTTTGTCTGACTTATATCACTCAGCATAATATTCCACAGTTTCTTCCATAATTTTGCAAATGGCAGGATTTCCTCCTTTTTCATGGATGAAAATTTTCCATTGAATAGTAATCCCTCCCTTATCCATTGTTTCATTTTCCACAGTTTTAGTTATCCATGGTCACCATGATTCAGAAGCAGAAGGCCCTCCTGACATACTCTCAGAAGGTCAACAGTTGCCTAACACTACATTCTAATGCTTATGTAATTTACCTCATACCATGTCATTATGTAGGCATTGTATCATCTCACATCATCACAAGAAGATAGTGGGTGAGTGCAGAGAAATAAGGTATTTCTCAGAAACACCACATTCACATAATTTTTATTAGAGTATACTGTTATAATTATTATTACACATCTCTTACTATGCTTAATTTATAAGTTAAATTTTATCATAGGTACACATATGTAGGAAAAAGAACCCAAAATATTTAAGGTTTGGTACTGTCATTTCAGGCATCCACCAGAGGTCTTGGAATGTATCCCACATGGATATGGGGCGACTACTATACATATAAAATACATTTTCTTTCTTTCTTTCTTTTTTTTAAAAGATTTTATTTATTTATTTGACAAAGAGAGATCACAAGTAGACAGAGAGGCAGGCAGAGAGAGAGAGAGGGAAGCAGGCTCGCTGCTGAGCAGAGAGCCTGATGCAGACTCTATCCCAGGACCCTGAGATCATGACCTGAGCTGAAGGCAGCGGCTTAACCCACTGAGCCACCCAGGCGCCTCACATTTTCTTTATTTTTTTAAAGACTTTATTTATTTGATAGAGATCACAAGCAGAGAGGCGGCAGAGAGAGGAGGAAGCAGGCTCCCTGCTGAGCAGAGAGACAGATGTGGAGCTCGATCCCAGGACCCTGAGATCATGACCTGAGCTGAAGGCAGAGGCTTTAACCCACTGAGCCCACCAGGCACCCCAATATATTTTCTTTAACCATTAATGTGTCAAAGGACATTTACATTGTTTCCATATCTTGGCTGTTGTGAATAATGCTGTGTTGAACATGGATGTTCAGATATCTCTTTGAGATACTGCTTTCATCTCCTTCAAATATATCCCCATTCGTGGGATTGCTGGATCATCTGATAGTTCTATTTTTAATTTTTTGAAGAATTGCTGTATTGTTTTCTATAATGGCTATACCAATTTACATTCCCACAGAGTGAATAAGGGTTCCCCTTCCTCCACATCCTTACCAACATTTATCTCATACTTTTTTGATAGCAACCATCCTAACAAGTGTGAGGTGATATCTCATTTTGGTATTTCCCTGATGTCTAGTGATGTTGAGCTCCTTTTCAAATATCTATTGTCCATTTGCTTGTTTTGGAAAAATGTCTATTCAGTTTCTTTACCCATTTTTAATTGGATTATTTGCTTTTTTACTATTGAGGTGTATGAGTTCTTATATATCTTGGATATTAACCTTTTATCAGATACACCGTTTACAAATATTTACTGTTATTTCATAGTCTGCCTTTTCAATTTATTGACTGTTTCCTTTGCTGTGCAAAAGCTCTTTAGTTTGATGTAGTCCCATTTGTATATTTTAGCTTTTGTTGCCTGTGCTTTGGTGTCATATCCATGAAATCATTGCCAAGACAAATATCAAAGATTGTTTTTCCCTGTTTTCTTACGGTTTTATGTTTCAGGTCTTACAATTAACTCTTTGATCCATTTAGATTTAGTTTTTGTGCATGGTTGTAAAATAGGGGTCCAGTTCATTTTGTCGATAGCCAGTTTTCCTAACACCATTTAATAAAGAGACTATCTTTCCCATCTGGTGTTCTTGGACCTTTTGTCAAAACTTGGTTGACTCTCTGCATGGGTATGTATCTGAGCTGTCTGTTCTGAACTGTTGATCTATGTGCCTGTTTTTATGCCAGAATCATACTGTTCTTATTTCTACAGTTTGTACTATAGCTTGAGATCAGGAGTTGTGATGCTTCTAGCTTTGTTCTTCTCTCTCAGGATTGTTTCAGCTGTTTGAGGTCTTCTGTGGTTCCATACAAGGTTTAAAAAAGTTTTTTCTATTTCTGGGGAAAATGCCATCAGAATTTTGGCAGGGATTACATTGAATCTGTAGATCACTTCAGATGTAGTATGGGCATTTTCACAATATTATTTCTTCCCTTCCAAGAACATGAATATCTTTCCTTTTATCTCTGTATTCTTCAGTCTCTTTTATCAATGTCTTATAGATTTCCTTGTATAGGTCTCCCTGGTTAAATTTATTCCTAAGTATTTTTTTCTTTTATTGGTGCTGTTATAAATGGGATTTCATTCTTAAATTTCTCTTTCAGATAGTTTTTTGTTAGTATAGAAACACATCCGTTTTCTGTATGTTGACTTTGTATCCTGAAACTTTACTGAATTCATTGATTAGGTCTTTAACAATTTTTAGTGAAGTCTTTAGGGTTTTCTGTATATTAGATCATGTTATCTGCAAATAAGGTAATTTTACTTCTTCCTCTCTCACTTAGATACTTTTATGTCTTTTCTTGTTTAATTGCTACAGCTAGAACTTCCAGCACTATGTTGAACAGAAATAGTGAAAGTGGAAATCTTTATCTTGTTCCTGATCCATTAGAGGAAGGCTTTCAGCTTTTTACCATTAAGTGTTGTATGAGGTATGGGCCTGTCATATATGGCCTTTATTACATTAAGATACGGTAGAGAAAGATTAAGATCTTTCTCTACCTAATTTGAGAGTCTTTATCATGAAAGTATGTTGAATTTTGTCAAATGCCTTTACTGCACCTAATGAAATGATCACACAATTTTTATCCCTCATTTTGTTAATGTAATCTATGACTTTGATTGCTTCGTGTATACTGAATCATCCTTGCATCACAGGGATCAATCCCATCTGACTGTGATGTATAATCCTTTTGATATGGTCTTAAATTCAGTTGGCTAGTGTTTTGTTAAGGATTTTTGCATCTATTTTCATTGTAAATATTGGTCTGTAATTTTTTTTCTTGTTCCTTTTTCTGGCTTTAGTATAGTGTAATGGTGGCCTCAAAAAATGAGTTTGGAAGTATTCTTTCCTCTTTATTATTTTGGAAGAATCTGATTAAGAATTGTTGTTAGTTCTCATTTCTATAAAGAAATTAAAAATCTAAAAGCAGGAGAGGGGAGAGATTAATAGTCTGAGCACAGAAAACTTTCACAGCTGTGAAACTATTATTTGTGATATAATAATGGTGGATACATATTATTATACATTTGACAAAATCCATAGAATGTACAACACTGAAAGTGAACCCGGATATAAAACTATGGATTCAGGATAATAATAGTATTTCAATGTAGGTTCATCAATTGCATGAAATGTACCACTCTGATGTGGTATGTTTATAGTAGGAGAGCCAATGCATGTGTCGGGTTCGGGGTATATTGAAACTATAATTTTCACTCAGTTTTGCTGTGAACGTAAAACTGCTCTAACAATAAAATTTATTTAAAGCAGAACAAAGATAAGTTAACTTTTGCTCAACACTTAACGCTAATGATCTGTATGGGTAAATTTATGACTAGGAAACAAATTTCACTCATGTTTGACTAAGAAGGAAGCAGTAAGGATAACCACAGTATTCTGCAGTGCTATGAGTGAGAAGCAAGCTCTGATAAGCATGAAGCTTTGAGCCACAGTGAACTCCACAATCCACTACCTAGTTACCAACTCTCTGGTGAGAGGCAGCTGTGTTGAGCAGTGATATTAAGGGGGGGTAAGAGCACTAACCTGATCACCAGATTGAAGCTGCAATGATGTGACTGGAGACTCAAATAGCAGAAACTTAACCTCTGTCCTTTCCAATGATTTTGTAAGCACCTAACCACTTGTAGTAAATCTATTTGCATTTGTAATACCTTGATGGACTGTGTGTCCTTCATAGGGCGATTATTGATAGACTAACCTAATAAACATAAAATACAACATCATTATACAGGTGCTTTTGAAACACCTGAAGACACATCAAAGTCTGAACTCACTAAACACCTCTAAAGAGTAGATTCTATTGGTAGGTGACACTTTAGTATCATTAGTATGATTTTTTTTAAAGAGGTAAAAGTGGTATATACCATTAGATAAATTTCAGGTGTGTTGACTCATTTTTTAAAATAAGCGTTTTGTTTTATAATAGTTTAGATTTACAGAACAATGATAACAATAGTGCAGAGAGTTTCTATAAATAACCATAGCTATATCTG
The DNA here is from genome assembly GCF_922984935.1 of Meles meles. NCBI lineage: Eukaryota > Metazoa > Chordata > Mammalia > Carnivora > Mustelidae > Meles > Meles meles. The sequence continues at coordinate 39,506,633 of NC_060067.1, forward strand.
CCCATTATTAACATTTTGTATTAATATGCTCAGTTTCTCACAATTAATGAATAGATACTGATCTTTTATTCTTATTATCTATAATCCCCACTTAATTATTGAGATTTCCTTAGTTCCTACCTAAGGTCCTCTTACTGTTTTAGAATTCATCTAGAATATCACATTCAATATAATAGTCATGTCTTCTGAGGTTCCTTCTCAGTTTCTCAGGTTTTATTTTTTTAATGCCCTTGACATTTTGAAGAGTACTGGCCAGGTATTTTGTAGAATATCCATCAGTTAGGGTTTGCCGATGTTTTTCTCGTGGTTAGCTTGGGGTATGTGTTTTGGAGAGTAAGACCGAAGAGGTAAAGTGCCATTCTAATTATATCACATCTAGGCTACATACTACCAACATGACTAACATAACTTTGATCACCTGGCTGAGGTCACGTTTTTCAGGTTTACATATTAAAAGTTGGTTTAACCCCTCTTTATGTTCTTAACTTTTTGGAAGTGACTATGGGCATCCCCCAGTTAAGGAGTGAGGAGTCATATTCCACCTCCTTGAGATTAGAATATCTACACAAATTGTTTGGAATTCTTTCTGCTATTAACTTCTGTTTTGAATCCATTGTGGTTTGAGAAAATACCTCATATAATTTCTGTTGTTTTGAATTTGTTTAGGTATGTTTTATGGCCAAGAATGGCATCTATAGGGGCGCCTGGGTGGCTCAGTGGGTTAAAGCCGCTGCCTTTGGCTCAGGTCATGATCCCAGGGTCCTGGGATCCAGCCCCGCATCGGGCTCTCTGCTCAGCAGGGAGCCTGCTTCCTCCTCTCTCTCTCTCTGCCTACTTGTAATTTCTGTCTTTCAAATAAATGAATAAAATCTTAAAAAAAAAAAAGAATGGCATCTATACTAATAAATGTTCTAAGTGAGCATGAGAAGATTGTGTATTCTGCTGTTCTTGGATGGCATGTTCTATAAATCTCAGTGAGATTAAGCTGATTTATAATGATGTTCAAGACATCTATACTTATCTATTTTCTACCTATTTTTTTATTGACTACTTAAAGAGGGCTATTGAACTCTAAAAATGAAAGTGAATTTGTCTATTTCTCCTTCCAATCCTATCTGGTTTTCCTCTTGTATCTGGATGTTCTATTGTTAGGTGCTTAACACTGTTGGGATTGCTGTCTTCTTTGAGTATTATCCCCTTTGCCATTATGTAACGTTTCTTGTTATTTCTACTCATTTCCCTTGTTCTAAAATTGGCTTTGTAACTATTTTCTCTGTTATGTAATTTCTTTGTTCCTGTTGCCCCTCTTTCCACCTTTTCTGTTATTAATTGATCCTTTTTATGATTTCATTTTGTCTCATTTCTGACCATATCAATTACATTTCTTAAAAAAAAATTATGGTGCTTGCCCTAGATCCTGAAATGTACATTTTTAACTAATTTGAGTCCATCTGTAAATGACACTATACTGCTTCATAGGTAGTGCAGATACCTTGAGACAGTTTTCTCAATTCCTCCCTCCCATTTTTGTGGCATTGTTATCAATCATGTCACTTACTTTGCATCTTCATTAGATTGTCTGAATAAATTCCCATAGGCTTCTTTTTTTTTTTTAAGATTTTTATTTATTTATTTGACAGACAGATCACAAGTAGGCAGAGAGCCAGGCAGAGAGAGAGGGGGGAAGCAGGCTCCCTGCTAAGTGGAGAGCCCAATTTGGGACTCATTCCCAGGACTGGAGATCATGACCTGAGCCGAAGGCAGAGGCTTAACCCACTGAGCCACCCAGGTGCCCCCACCTCTGCCCCGCCATAGGCTTTTTTTTTTTTAAGATTTTTATTTATTTATTTGACAGACAGATCACAAGTAGACAGAGAGGCAGGCAGAGAGAGAGAAAGGAGGAAGCAGGCTCCCCGCAGAGCAGAGAGCCCAATGTGGGGCTCGATCCCAGGACCCTGGGATCATGACCCGAGCTGAAGGCTGAGGCCTTAAACCACTGAGCCACCCAGGCGCCCTTCACCATAGGCTTCTTGATATCAGTGACGGAATCCTTGGATCAGAAAGCAAGAAACGTCTGTACAACTGTGGCCGAGTGCTATAGGTCACTGCTACACACAGGTGTTTGCTGTAACAACTCAAGGGAAAAAGTAGGCCGCAAGGGTGTGAGATCAAATTCAAGAAGTATGCACTATAGCTCTGGAGTCAGATTCATATAATTTAACTGCCTGTTCTACTGTTTTTAGTTAAGTAGAATTGGGGAACATTACTTAAATGTTCTGAACTTGTATTCTCATTCAAAAAGGGGAAATAGTAAAAACATATAATTCATGGAAATCTTACAAGGGCTAAATGTATATGTAGATATTATCTATTATATATGTACTCTCTATAGATGCTATACTTTCTAAAACACTAGAGATAAAAGCTGGAAAGTCTTAATCAGGGAAATGATTTGCAGGTCTTCAAAAATGGCAAGATGACCAAAGTAACATCAAGTAAATCACTTATAAAAAGAAATGTAGACGTGATACAAATTATTTTAAAATAATTTTGTCTAGAGACTGGCATAGATAAAACAGATTGCCTTGTTTCTCTGAATATGTGTTTTTATTAGACTCAGTAGAAGGCATTGTAATCACAGGAAGACAAAGGCTAAACTTAGAAGACTATTCATGCACTGGCCGAAAAATTACAAAATACATATACTACACTTTTGAAAGCCATATCATTTCTCCTCAAAGGAGCTTGAATGCAGTTAAGTGTTATCTAATGCGCTCACATTCTTTTGCCTTAAGGCAAAATGACTTTTGTTTTCTTTCGAATCTATAAAAATGGTTCACGTTTTGGCTTACTGTACTGATCCTGAATTTGGATCATTCTTTACTAATATTACAACTTAATCTACAATATGAAGTCTTGCCATTTCTGTCAGTGCTTCCAGTTAATGCCTGTAGGAGTAGCAAAATCTGCCCTTGAGCAAAAATTTCATTCATTTAAGAATGTCTACAAAAATGAGGCAAAAACTAAAAACACACCGTATTTGCAAGGATGAAATTTTTCTTTGTTTTGGAGACCTGTTTGCCAGTTAATCCATCTAGACTCCCATAAAACAATATGGAGGGCTCAGCCTTGCCACTGCTGCCCAGAGACTGCTGAGTCCACGTCTGTCCGGGGCCACCCACTCAGGACACAGAACATCCAGTCATGGATAAAAATGAGCTGGTGCAGAAAGCCAAACTGGGCGAGCAGGCTGAGCAATATGATGACATGGTAGCCTGCATGAAGTCTGTAACTGAACAAGGAGCTGAATTATCCAATGAGGAGAGGAATCTTCTCTCAGTTGCTTATAAAAATTTGTAGGAGCCCATAGGTCATCTTGGAGGGTCATCTCGAGTATTGAGCAAAAGATGGAAGGTGCTGAGAAAAAACAGCAGATGGCTCGAGAATACAGAGAGAAAACTGAGACCAAGCTAAGAGATATCTGCAATGATGTACTATCTCTTTTGGAAAAGTTTTTGATCCCCAGTGCTTCACAAGCAGAGAGCAAAGTCTTCTATTTGAAAATGAAGGGAGACTACTATCGTTACTTGGCAGAGGTTGCTGCGGTGATGCCATCTATGAAAAACCCACCGCAAATATCATTCTCAATGGAGAAAAACTGAAAGCTTTTCCGTTAAGGTCAGGAACACGGCAGGGATGTGCATTATCACCACTGCTATTCAACATACTACTAGAAGTCCTAGCCTCAGCAATCAGACAACAAAAAGAAATTAAAGGCATCCAAATCGGCAAAGAAGAAATCAAACTATCACTCTTCGCAGATGATATGATACTACATGAGCAAAACCCTAAAGACTCTACTCCAAAACTGCTAGAACTTGTACAGGAATTCAGTAAAGTGTCAGGATATAAAATCAATGCACAGAAATCAGGTGCATTTCTCTACACCAACAACAAGACAGAAGAAAGAGAAATTAAGGAGTCAACCCCATTTACAATTGCACCCAAAACTATAAGATACTTAGGAATAAACCTAACCAAAGTGGCTAAGAACCTATATGCAGAAAACTATAAAGTACTCATGAAAGAAATTGAGGAAGACACAAAGAAATGGAAAAATGTTCCATGCTCCTGGAATGGATTGGAAGAATAAATATTGTGAAAATGTCGATGCTACCTACATCAATTGCATACATAGATTGCATGTCGATGCAATCTACACATTTAATGCAATCCCTATCAAAATACCATCCATTTTTTCAAAGAAATGGAACAAATAATCCTAAAATTTATATGGAACCAGAAAAGACCTCGAACAGCCAAAGGAATATTGAAAAAGAAAGCCAAAGTTGGTGCATCACAATTCTGGACTTCAAGCTCTATTACAAAGCTGTCATCATCAAGACAGCATGGTACTGGCACAAAAACAGACACATAGATCAATGGAACAGAATAGAGAGCCCAGAAATAGACTCTCAACTCTATGGTCAACTAATCTTCGACAAAGCAGGAAAGAATGTCCAATGGGAAAAAGACAGCCTCTTCAATAAATGGTGCTGGGAAAATTGCATAGCCACATGCAGAAAAATGAAATTGGACCATTTCCTTACACCACACACGAAAATAGACTCCAAATGGATGAAGGACCTCAATGTGAGAAAGGAATCCATCAAAATCCTTGAGGAGAACACAGGCAGCAACCTCTTCGACCTCAGCTGCAGCATCTTCCTAGGAACATCGCCAAATGCAAGGGAAGCAAGGGCAAAAATGAACTATTGGGATTTCATCAAGATCAAAATCTTTTGCACAGCAAAGGAAACAGTTAACAAAACCAAAAGACAACTGACAGAATGGGAGAAGATATTTGCAAACCACATATCAGATAAAGGGCTAGTGTCCAAAATCTATAAGGAACTTAGCAAACTCAACACCCAAAGAACAAACAATCCAATCAAGAAATGGGCAGAGGACATGAACAGACCTTTCTGCAAAGAAGACATCCAGATGGCCAACAGACACATGAAAAAGTGCTCCACATCACTCGGCATCAAGGAAATACAAATCAAAACCACAATGAGATATCATCTCACACCAGTCAGAATGGCTAAAATTAACAAGTCAGGAAATGACAGATGCTGGTGAGGATGTGGAGAAAGGGGAACCCTCCTCCACTGTTGGTGGGAATGCAAGCTGGTGCAACCACTCTGGAAAACAGCATGGAGGTTCCTCAAAATGTTGAAAATAGAACTACCCTATGACCCAGCAATTGCACTACTGGGTATTTACCCTAAAGATACAAACGCAGTGATCCAAAGGGGCACGTGCACCTGAATGTTTATAGCAGCAATGTCTACAATAGCCAAACTATGGAAAGAACCTAGATGTTCATCAATAGATGAATGGATAAAGAAGAGTGGTATATATACACAATGGAATACTATGCAGCCATCAAAAGAAATGAAATCTTGCCATTTGCGACGACGTGGATGGAACTAGAGCGTATCATGCTTAGTGAAATAAGTCAATCGGAGAAAGACAACTATCATATGATCTCCCTGATATGAGGACGTGGGGATGGATGCAACATAGGGAGTTAGGAGGATAGGAGAAGAATAAATGAAACAAGATGGGATTGGGAGGGAGACAAACCATAAGTGACTCTTAGTCTCACAAAACAAACTGAGGGTTGCTGGGGGGATGGGGTGGTTGGGAAGGGGGAGCGGGGTTATGGACATTGGGGAGAGTATGTGCTATGGAGAGTGCTATGAAATGTGTAAACCTGGCAATTCACAGACCTGTACCCCTCGGGATAAAAATACATTATATGTTTATAAAAAAATAAAAAATAAATAAAAAATTAAAAAAAATAACAAATTGGGGTGCCTGGGTGGCTCAGTGGGTTAAGCCTCTGCCTTCGGCTCAGGTCATAATCTCGTATCGGGCTCTCTGCTTGGCAGGGAGCCTGCTTCCTCCCCTCTCTGGCTGCTGCTCTGCCTACTTGTGATCTCTCTCTCTCTCTCTGTTAAATAAATAAATTAAATCTTTAAAAAAAAACCTAACAAATTTGTATTGCTATCCAAAAGCTCATACAAGTAGAAAGGGAAACCCTCCCACTTAGGCAAAATCTGCATGCCTGCACACACACACACACACACACACACACACACCAAAAACAAAAAAACAAACAAAAAAACAATATTGAGGGATTTATAGCCATATATAGCAACCCTGTAATACTTGGAAAAAATAATAAACTGTCAGAAAAATCACATTTGACCAAGTCAGAAGTTACTTTTTCTTTTTCACCATGTTTATCCAGTTTTGTTTTCTCCCTACATTCATTCTCCTTTCATTGTTCCTCATGCTCATGATCTCTTTCTCTTCGTCTACAGCTTATTACCTTCACTTCCAGACTTTTCCTCACAGCATTTTCTTTCTATCTTCTAAGTATTAATTTCACTCACTATACTTAAATGATCCTTTACTTTAATATCTCCTTTTCTTTGGCTATTATACCCAATGATTTTATTAAGTGGAAGTAGGCTTGACTTTGAAACCAAGACAGAGAAGTACATGTTTTCTAATCTCAAACAAAGACAATATAATCATCTTGCCTTTTTCTGTATACCAGAGGAAAGGCATAGTAATGTACACATCAACATTTAATATCATTGATCTTTAAAAAATGGCAGATTTAATGCTCATAAAGAGATGTATTTTGTACTTTTTTCCTAAGTTGAGAAATGAAAAATTGTTTATATTTTATTTTCAAAGTGCTGCAATAAAAATTTCATGTCATAGTGCATAGAAATCGTGACCCTGATGACTCATATATAGAAAATTCATTGTTTAACTTTTAAATGGCATATCATCCTATTTGTTCTAGTGTACAATATTTGCTAGCTGTTAAATTGTTTTGAACTGTCACAGCTTTTTGTCTTCTTTAATATGGTAATAATCTAATATTATAGCTTTCTATTTCTTGAAAGTGAAGATACATTGTCTCCCTTCATGTTAATACAGATCAAAACATGCAAATAATAAGAAAAATCAGCTTATGTAATCTCACAGTTGAAAAAGATGCTAGTCATGTAAATAATACATGTTTAAAGCATTGTGCTCTATTAAACAGTTGTCTAATTCTCTTCTTCATTTTAGAGATGTAAAAACTGTGACCAGAGGAGGCTGAGGGATTCCTATGAATCACTCTGACAGTGATGTTGATGGATCAGAACTTACCTGTGCTGAATCCTTTATTTAGTAGATTTTGAAATCTCATTCTGTTTCAAAACAACAACAAAAACCGAAATGCATAAAAATAAAGACAAGGATTTAAAAATTCACTATGGAAATTTAATTGAGTACACTAATCAGTTGTTCTTATTCTGTAAAGCTGAACGCTTTACGGAGTTTGAACGAAGTTCAGCCTTTTCCAGTGTTCAATGACTGTGTGATGCTCATAAACAAGACCTAGAGATAAATAGTTGAAGAAGAATCCTATTGCACTGTGAATATGTTTGATACATTTGCCTATCCTCCCGGGATTTGAATATGGTTTAGATTTAGGAAAATATGTCAGCATTTTAAACTTAATTATGGATATAATGAATAAAATACCTTGAGAAACTATGCTAAGTCTTCATAATGCCCATTAGCCTACATCCACTTGATTTTACTAGAATGTTTGAGATTTCCTTTCAAGCTGTCTTTAAATGGAAAGCATCTTGAAATTATTCCATCTCATAAGTTCATAATTAATTAAATTTACTACTAAGATTTAGTACACATACTTTATTTGCATAACCATCTGCTACGTTTGCATAAACACAGTGCAGGATCTATAACTTACTTCCTGAAAGTACTGTACAACTTTTACGAAGAGCTGGTCCAGTGAGGGCTTGCCTAGCGTTTGCACAGTGATTGCATTTGAATTATCATGGAGGTGCTTTAATTCTAGTCTCTAGCCAGTCTAGTTATTTGACGGTGATAGATACTTATTTATTTTTCTTTTTTAGCATCTCCTACACCTTGGCAACAGCTTCAATTTTCAGTTGGAAATACAGCCCATTCTCAGTCCATGTTAACTACTGGCAGAAGGTGGTTATGTTTTATTTCTTAATTTTCTTAAACATTTTATTTATCTATTTGACAGAGAGAGAGAGGGAGAGCACAAGCAGGCAGAGCATTAGACAGAGGGAGAAGAAGAAGCAGCGTCCCTACAGAGCAAGGAGCCTGATGTGGGACTTGATCCCAGGACCCTGGGATTATGACGTGAGCCAAAGGCAGATGCTTAATCAACCGAACCACTCAGGCACTCTGGAAGTTTAGTTTTAGATGTGTGAAAATTAAGACATCTTTTTGATAACCATGTGGAGATGTCAAATAGATATTTGATCATATGTCCATAAGGTTGTAAGGAGTGATATGGTATGGAGATATAAATTTGAAAGATGGTAGTTAAAACATGAAGAATATGCTTAGAAAAACTAACACTCTATCTAGACACTAATATATCTGGGTAATATAATATTATCGCTATATACTAATGTTTAGAGATAGAAAAAAGGGAGAAGTGGGTAGAGGAAAATGAGAAAGTGCACCAACTCATAGGAAGAAAAGGAGGTGACTGAATTTCCAGTTGCTAAGTGAAGAAAGTTTGAAAGGAGGAGACGATGTTGAACTGGATCAGATGCTGTTGCTAAAACAAATGTAAATAACTGACCTCTGGATTTTGCAACATTAATGTTGGTCACACTTTAAAGATTTGTTTATTTATTTATTTGAGAAAGAGAACAAAAGCTGGAGGAGGGACAGAGGAAGGGGAAGAGAATCCCTGCTAAGTGGGGAGTCTATCCACGGTTCAATCCCAGGACCCTGAGATCATCACCCAAGCCAAAATCAGGAGTTGGCCACTTAACCAACTGAGCCACCTGGAGGCTTCACATTGGTCACATTTTAAATGTAGTTCTATAGGAGTGGTGAGGGCAAACCTCTATTTGAAATGGGTTTATAAGAGAGAATAGGAGAATAATAGAAGAAAACTGGAGAATAGGAGAAGAAAATTGGAGAAAACTCCTCTTTGAGAAGTTTGCTATAATAATAATATAATAATAATAAATCAATGGGACAGAAATACAGGTTGAAATGGGAGTTGAGACAGGAATTCTTATTAAGGTGGGAAGATCGGTTATCACATTTGTATATTGATAGGAGTAATCAAGCACCAGGGGAAACTGGAGATGCAGAATATGGCAGAATTTCTGCTGCAATGTTCTTGAGGCAGAAGAGAATGAAAGTTAATGGGGAAGTGGCTCATAAGTGGGCCCTCCATATAAATAGAAGATGAACTACAGTCATAGGTGCATGGATATGTATGAGTGTGTGGGCAAGAGCTTTTGTGTAATATCTGATTCAATATGTCCCTTGTAAAATTTGAACTAAGGTCAGAACTGATAATGAGAAGGGAATGACACCGGTGAAGAAATAGACAGAAAGAAGGTATGGGGTACTCAAGTGGAAGAATAAGATAGGATTTTTTTTTTCCCCCAGGCAGTATTAAAGAGCACTTGAGGTTATTGATAATGACATTTAATTGAAAATAGCCAGCACTGTTTTGTTTTGTTTTGTTTTAGGGGGTTATTTATTTTCCTCAGATATATTTACTTCTGGGGATACTGGCCTGAAGTAGCTTTACTGTTGAGTTTACGAGGCTTCTGTTTTAATCAAGCAGGTATCTCAAAAGAGAAAGGCAAACAAAGTTTTGCTGATGCATGCAAAACATTAATAACTGTTTAAGGAAAGAAATGAGGGAATAAGAATTTTAAGGGACAAAGAAGTGGGAAAGATGGGAAAATCAGTTATCACATTTGTATAACCTAGGGGTGCTTGGGTAGCTCAATCAGCTAAGCATCTGCCTTTGGTTTAGGTTATGATCTCAGGGTCCTGGGATCAAGTCCCGCTGGCATCAGGCTCTCTGCTCAGCAGGGAGTCTGCTTTTCCCTCTCCCTCTGACACTACCTCCTGCTTTCACTGTCTCTCTCTCTCTTCCTGTCTCAGATAAATAAGATCTTATAAAAATAATCAGTGTACCCTAGGCTTTGGTGGAGCCAAAGATTTGTTAGAATATGGAACTACAGGAAATTAGCTAAAAAATGAGAAGTGGTAGTTAGGTGGTTGAAGTCCAAAAATAAGATTATGAAGGGATTGCCGTTATTAATAAGAACATCTAAAGGAGGGAAGAGGATATGAACTCAGCCAATAGGTTATAAGGGAGGGAGGCTCCAGGACTAAAATTTTGGTGTGCAGAAGAGTGTGACAATGATCCAGGAAACATTAAAAAATGAGTGGTAGTACCTTGGAATATAGATGGATACAACGTTAGAGAGTCTGGAGACATGAAACTCAAAATTAAGCATAATTTTCTTATTTGTTTTAATATTGTCACTCCTCTTATTAGACAATAAACTGTATGAGGACACAAATGCTATGATTTTGTTACTACTCTAGCTTCATTACCTAGAAGAGTGTCTGAAGCATAGTCGTCATGCCTTTGTTGAATCAAATACATTATTGCAAAAATAAAAATCCAGAAGACAGAAATAGTTCATATATATATCATCTTGGATATGATATAAATTTGTTAAAGGTTGAATAGTGACTCAGAAAATAATAAGCAACTCTTCTTGGAAATGGTGAATCAGAAGAGGCTTCTGAGAACATGTGATTCATGAACTGAATTATTGGAATATGGTTAAGTGTTGTCAAGGCAAATGAAGAGGGTAGATGGGTTACTGGTATGCCACTAAAATAAAATTATAAAAGACAAGATATGTGAGAACAAGCATGAAATATTTTATACTTCTAAAAAGTGATTTTATTATTATTTTATAATAACAGTAGAGTCATTGAGAATAATTCAAAATATGACAAGGAAAAAGACAGTAATAGTTATAATCTTCTTATTCAGAAACAATCTTCGTTGTCAAATTGGTACTTATATATCTACATACACATATGAATGGATTTTTAAAATATCAATGGTGCTATGCATCAAAAAATTTTTCACGACTCATTTTCTTTTTTTTTTTTTAAAGATTTTATTTATTTATTTGACAGAGAGAGATCACAAGCAGACAGAGAGGCAGGCAGAGAGAGAGAGAGAGAGAGAGGAGGAAGCAGGCTCCCCGCCAAGCAGAGAGCCCGATGCGGGACTCGATCCCAGGACCCTGAGATCATGACCTGAGCTGAAGGCAGCGGCTTAACCCACTGAGCCACCCAGGCGCCCACGACTCATTTTCTATCTTTAAAAAAAAAAAGACTTTATTTATTTGACAGAGAGAGAGAGGGAGATCACAAGTAGGCAGAGAGGCAGGCAGAGAGAGGGGGGGAAGCAGGCTCCCTGATGAGCAGAGAACCCTACACAGGGTTGGATACCAGGACCCTGAGATCACGACCTGAGCTGAAGGCAGAAGCTTAACCCACTGAGCCACCCAGGCTCTCGGACTCATTTTCTATCTTAATACATAAAGATCTGCCTCATTATTTTTGACCAACAACATAATAGTGTGAAGGTTTTGGGTGGGAGGTATATAATTTACTCAAACATTTCTTAGTTCATTTTCCTTTAGGTGATTGTATTAGTTAGGTTTCTCCAGAGGGACAGAACCAATAAGGTATGCATATGTCCGCATATCTATACATGTATACCTACCTATATCTCTATTTCTTTCTTTCTTTCTAGAAAGAGAGAGTGCTTTATTTATTTTAAGGAATTGCCTCATGTGGTTGTGGGGACTGAGTCTGAAATCTGTAAGGGAAAACCTGCAGGTTCAAGACTCAGGATAGAGTTGATGTTGTAGTCTTGGATGACATCAGTCTTGAACAGAATTCCTTCTCTCAAGACAACACAGTATTTTCTCTTAAGGCCTTCAACTGATTGGATGAGACCCACCCATCTTACAGAGGGTAATCTATCTACTTAGAGTCTACTGATTTAAATGTTAATCACATCTGAAAAAAACCTTCACAGCAGCACCTAATGTTTGACCAAAAACTGTGTACCATGGCTTAACCAATATGCTATATAAAATTAACCATCATAGTGGTTTATAATTTAGTTACCATTATAATCAATGTATAGAATTATCTTTTTAGGTATGATACAAATATCTATAGAGTATCTTGGAGGTATGACATAGTTATTTTTATTATTATTAAATAATATAATAATATACTATTATAATACTTTAAGATTTTTTTAAAAAGTTGAATTGCTAGGAAAAGATGTTATGTGTTAAATATGAAATATACTGTCATCCAAAAATGCTGTATCAATGTACATTTTAACAGTTTAATTCAAACATTTAAGGATTTTCCAGTAATTCTAACTACTAACCAGAGAAAGTATGATTTCATTTATTCACTGTTCAATATAATATATAATTATTGAGTTCCTTCTCTTCTTTAGACACTAGGGAACAAATCATATAATTAAGCCATTGTCCTCAAGGAGCTTAAATCTAGTGGGGAAATTCACACAATCAGATAATTATAAATGAATAGAAAGTGCTATCATAAATGTCTGCATAGAATATTACAGCAGCATGCAGTAAGAACCTTCTAACTTCTCTTACTTAGAGTTTGGGAGGAAGGGACATCTGAATTGAAACTAAAAAATTGGGAAAGAGTCTATTAAAAGATAAAGGAACAACCTTTTATTTTTATTTTTATTTCTTTTTTAAAGATTTTATTTATGTATTTGACAGGCAGAGATCACAAACAGGCAGAGAGGCAGGCAGAGAGAGAGGAGGAAGCAGGCTCCCTGCGGAGCAGAGAGCCCAATGCAGGGCTTGATCCCAGGACCCTGGGATCATGACCCAAGCCAAAGGCAGAGGCTTTTAACCCACTGAGCCACCCAGGCACCCCAGGAACAACATTTTAAAAACAAAATCATGTGCTTACATTTTGTGTGCTAAATGGTGGGGAATTTTACAGGGTGTTTCTCAGGACATGAAAATGATCATGTGCAAATCGCTGTTGCATTGTGTGGAGAAGGCCTTTGAGTAGTTCAGGAGGAATGGCAGATTAATCAGGGGAACACTGCAATGTTAGATGCAAGGTTGAAATAGTGGGCAATGGTGAGACAAATAAGAACCTTATTTGAATAAGGAATTTCAACTTTATCATACCTGAAATGGAGGATTTCAAGCAGAGGATTAATATAATTAAATTTAAATTTCAGAAAGATCACTATTTTGATGATATGAAGGTTGGATGGGAGTTAGCGGGGATAGCAGTTTGATTCGGTGTTAGTTAATAATATTTTGAAGACAAATGATAACTGTCTGTAACATTTTCAGGTATTCTATCAATTAGTGAGGAAAAGCCAGGTGACAAAATAAAAGGAACATAATTTGGTTTCTTATATTTTCCCAATTTTCTACAGTCAGCACATAGTCCCTTTTTTAATATAATGGGATGTGAGAAAGTCCAGAAAACAGGTTATGTATCAATTGGGAATTACAATAAGAATCAGTAGTGAAAGAGACAAATGTTAACTTTATTATTCATGAAGAAAAAGCTATCTAAGGAAGGTGATCTTTTACTTCCAGTCTCTGCATTAGAGGGAGACATACTAGCAGGAGTGTACAATGGATACCAAGCAACAATTTGTCTCTTGTCACCCAATTCCTAAGTCATGGCACTTCTCTGGAAGCTTAAGAGGAAATGGCATTTGTCTTTCTCTGACTTATTTCCCAAACACTAATACTCTCTAGATCCACCCATGTTGTTACAAGTGGCAAATTTTCGTTCTTTTTTATGGCTGAAGAATACACACACACACATTTAGATATATATAAACATATACACATATACACACCCTGAATCTTCTTTATCCATTCATCTATCAATATGCCTTTGGGTTGCTTCCATAAATAGGCTATTTTAAATAATGCTGCAATAAATGTGAGGTGCATATATCATTTTGAACTAGTGTTTTGTATTTTTGAGTAAATGTCTAATAGTGTGATTATTGAGTCATAGGGTAGCTCTACTTTTAACTTTTTGAAGAACCTCCATACTGTTTTCCATAATGGCTACACAAGTTTGTAAGCCTATCAACAATGCATGACAGTTCCTTTTTGTCTCCATCTTTGCCAACACTGGTTTCTTGTGTTTTTGATTTTAGCCTTTCTGACAGGTATGAGGTGATATCTCATTGTCGTTTTGACTTGCATTTCCCTGATGATGACTGATGTTTAGTCTTTTCATGTGTCTGTTAGCCACCTATATGTCTTCTTTGGAGAAATGTCTGTTCACATCTTCTGCCCATTATTATTATTTGATTATTTGTTTTCTGGGGTGTTGAACTGCATAAGTTCTTTATATTTTGGAGACAAACTCTTTATTGGTTATGTCATTTACAAGTATTCTCTCCATTCAGTTGGTTGTTTTTTAGATTTTTTTGAAGGATTTTATTTATTTATTTGAGAGAGAGAGAGGGAGAGAGCGAGCTGAGTGCTGAGCACAGAGCCTGACATGGGGCTGTATTCCATGACCCTGAGATCCTGACCTGAGCTGAAATCAAGAGCAGGACACTCAACTGACTGAGTCACCCAGGCACCCGGGTTGTCTTTTAGTTTTGTTGATTATGCAGAAGATTTCTATTTTAATTTAGTCCCAATAGTTTATTTTTTTTAAATTTCTCTTGCCTCAAGAGACATATCTAGAAAAATGTTGTTATGACTGATGCCAAAGAAATTATTGCCTGTGCTCTCTTCTAGGACTTTTATGGTTTCAAGTCTCACATTTAGGTCTTTAATCCATTTTGAGTTTATTTTTGTGTATGGTGTGAGAAAGTGGCCTAGTTTCATTTTTTTGCTGGTAGCTGTCTAGTTTTCCCAACCCCATTTGTTGAATAGATTTTTTTTTCCCATTGCATACTTTTTTCTGATTTGTCAAAGATTAATTGACCATATAATTGTGGGTTTGTTTCTGGACTTTCTACCTTGTTCTATTGATCTGTGTCTATTTTTCTACTGTTTTGGCTACTGTAGCTTTGTAGTACAACTTGAAATCCGAAATTGTGATACCTCTAACTTTGGTTTTTTTTTTTTTTTTTAAGATAGTTTTGGTTATTTGGGGTCTTTTGTGGTTCCCTGCATATTTCTTTAGCTTTACTTTGAAAAAAAAATTAATGAGTTAATAAGATGTGTAAGAATATCCCAGCACTGAGACCATACTCCCTAAATTAGGAAAACATGTATTCTAATCCCCCAGGCTAATTATGTCAAGTATAATTTACAATTATGTTCCCAGAACTCCAGTTATAATTTTGCAAACACACAAATGCATACATATCATGATATAAACTTAAATAAAGGAGGAAACGTGGAAAAAAAAACATTTTTATCTTACTAGAATACTAGTTGGCCTATGCCATTTGCCTGAAATTTATGACCTGTGAATTTAAACTTATTTTGGTCTTAATACATTCTCAGGGGTTAACAACCCACAAATCTACTCTCTTAGAGTAAAAAATCGAGGTATTTGAGAAGCTGCTGTCTTTTCACAAAATAAAGAAATTTGTGGTAACTGCAGTTATATTCAAGTGGGTTTTTTCCCCTGTCCTTTATTTCCAAATATAATTGGAAATAACTCACCAATAATGAATTGTGTGTAGACTCTAAACATTACAAGAAAAACGAAAAGTCTATTCTATGAGAAGGCATGAATTTCTAGGTCACGTGCTTCAGTATTTTCACTCACTGTTATAGAAATGCTTCAGCCTGAGAATCCTGCCTCCTCTGAAAGGGTCTTTGTCATATATCATTAATCCCTCTAGAGCTAGATTTAGTCTTGTGGTACCAGGTCCTTCTTGAGCATGTGTTCAAGATGTGGACCTCCAAGTTCAGTCAGCTCTTCTGCTATTCCTTGTTTGCAAATAGAATTTGAGAGAGCCAACTTAGAGGTGCTATATCCTCAGTGAAGGCCCCTCTAATGCTCCTTACAGTTAAATCCAGCAAACAGAGTTCTATCTCATAATGTCTCAAAGGTCTCTAAATGAAATGACTCTCATATATGTAATTACTTCTTTGCCTCAGGGTGGCCTGTTTGCTAAGACATCTATAGATCTGCCCAAGTCTGCTGCCACCTGCTCACATTTGCTGTGGTTATTTTAAGTTCGAGATATAGCAGTTGGAGCCCTAAAATCCTCTTGCACCTGCTAAAGCCTTTGTCTTTGCTGAAAATCTCTGAAGCTATGTAGCTTGCATTTGGGGCTGCGATACTTGGCACATATACAGTCCTACTGAACTATATGAGAGTTAGACATATTGGTTACCTTACTAAGTAAAAGAGAAGATGAGCAGATGTCATCTTATTAGAGAAAGTTTACTAAGATGTGTCAGAGTTATTCATGTTGGATGGCATAGGCTTCTGTACATATTTAATTTGGTTATTATCTGGAAGCTCCAGGTGTCTACTCCTACCTCCCAGAGTAGTATTGGCTCTACAGATATATAATATCTCCATAGCTTCAGGTAGGACTTTCTGGATAATTTTTAATAGCTTTAAATAGCTAGGAAGAAAATAAGATGTCTCTCCATTCCACAATCCCTTGTAAATTAACAGAGAAATCTTACCTGGTCAGTCACAGAGTGGGTTTCTACTCCCTACTGTGAGGAATCAGAGTGGCATTCAGGCATGGTATATTTGAGCTGCTGTGTTGTTTTCTTAGGTTCTCTTCTTTCTTCCTAATTCTCATCTACTACTATGGCAAAAATGAAGATAATCTGTTCAATATTGTATACAATACAAATATTCGATCTCATATTTGTGTAGCCTAAAGCATACTTTTAAAAAAGATTTACTTATTTATGTGAGATAAAGAGAGCACGAGCAGAAGCAGGGGTGCAGAGGGAGAGACAGAAGCAAACTCCTTGCTGAGCAGGGAGCCCCATGCCCGGCTTGATCCCAGGACCCTGAGATCATGATTTGACCTAAGCAAAGGGAGATGATTAACCAACTAAGCTACACAGGTCCCCCTGTTTTCCTAAACTTTTAGAAGTAAGGGTGGTATAGGGTATCATTACTCCCTCCACAGAATTTTCTCTTTTGTTCTTTGTGTAGTGAACAGAGGCAAGGTGACCTGATTTTTAAGATTTCCTGGCTATATCACCAGCCCCCCCGCTATACTTTTATGTGGGTTTTAATTTTCTAATATTACTTTTCTAATAAATTTTGATTCTACTCTTAGCACTTTCTCTTCACTATAGGGTCCTATCCTGGAGAGGTGTTCTGGATGTTCAGTTTCAAAGTATGAATGGCTACTCTGATCCCTTACAGGTCTTACCATAGACACTTCTCAGTGACCCTTCCAGGCTGGGCAAAACCTCTCCCCATTCTGCCTGCTGTTCTGAAGTTATCTCCTCATGATTCTCAGTGAATTCCTATCGATTACTTTTGAGCTCTCTTTTCTCAGGTCCATCAGATCTCTTGTTGTGAACACTTGCTTTCTCGTACAGAAACGATGGTCCCATATATTTACTTTTTATTAATTTTTACTGAGACTTGCATTTTTAAGTTCATAAAAATACCTTTTCACCTGGTTGTTTAAAGATTTGTTCATGAGCTTTTTCTTTTGCTATTTATTTCCTCTACTTTTTTTTTTAATTTAAAGATTTATTTGTTTAAAAGAGAGAGTGAAGGAAGGGGCAGAGGGAGAGAGAGAAACAGAGAATCTTTTGAAGATTTTATTATTATTTTTTTTAATCTTTATTTGTCAGAGAGAGAGAGAGAGAGAGAGAGTACACAAGCTGGGGAAGAGGCAAAGGGAGAAGCAGGCATCCCACTGAGCAAGGAGCCCAATATGAGCCTCAGTCCCAGGATCCTAGAATCATGACCTGAGCCGAAGGCAGATGTTTAACCTACTGAACCATCCAAGGACCCTGAGAATCAGAGAATCTTAAGCAGACTCACCACTGAGCACAGAGCCTGATTCAGGATCCATCTCATGACCCTGAGATCATGACATAAGCTGAAATCAAGAGTTCGATGCTTAACTGACAGAGACACCCAGGTGACCCTCTGCTTGTTTTTATGTATAGATTTGAAGAGACTTGAAAATTAGCCACCCTTGTTCTCTTCCCAAAAACGACTCTGGAGGAAGGACATTACTTGATTTAAACTAACTCATTCCAATAATTGTTTCTTCCCCCTCACATGCTATTTCAACCATCTGGAGCTATATAGGAAATGTGGCTTCAGCGGGACACCAGAGCATAAAGCAGTGAATTATCACTTCCTGAATTTTAAAATAGGGTTTCAGAATTTCTGAAAATCGTAATAATTCGAAGAGAAAGAAAAAAACAAAAAGAAAGAAAGAAAGAAATCTTTTGTTCTCCCAAAGTAGATTTGCATTCTAAATGTCAAAGCTATTTAAAAACAAACCCCAGGGGTGCCTGAGTGGCTCAGATGGTTAAGTATCTGCCTTGGGCTCAGGTTGTGATCTCCAGGTCCCTGGGATCGAGAAACTTCTTGGGCTCCAGTAGGGAGACTGCTTCTCCCACTCCCTTTCTCCCCTTCCCCCTCACTCATAAGCCCCCCCCCATAAATAAATAAAAATTTAAAAAATAAAACAAAAATCAACATCAGATTTTGGAAGAATATCTATTAATTTAAGGATTAGATTTTCTTTCCTAGACTTGGTAAAGATTTCGTGACTGGGCTACAAGTGACATCAATGAAAACAATAGAAGCTGGAAACAGTGTTGGAAAGAGTACAATAGAATCTAACAGTGTTGGAAGTCTTTGGGAGAGACTTTGATCTAAAGTGTATATTTCAGAGAATGAATGTATAGAGATGACTCCTGTCCTAATTCTTTCACAGAAGCCTGGTAAAGAGTAGCTTCGCCAACATATTATAGCAACAGTAGTAGAGAACTGGCTTTCATAAGTGCAGCAGCATTGAGAGGGAGCCCCATGGCATTTTCTGTGAAATGGACTTGAGAAGAGTGCATCAATTTGTCAAGTCAGAGGTAAGTACCCAGAAGTCTTTTAAAAGTGATAAGAGACCTTGAGAGCGATAACCAGTTTGGCCTGGCCAGCAGAGTTGTGATCACCTTTTGTGGAAAGTAGCAGAGCAAAGGAGGAAAAAAGCCAGGCATCATTCAGTATTAGAGTACCTCAGACTTTGACAGATGACAGCAGGTGATTGGACACAGACTCCTAATCTTATTCACTCCAGAGAGAATAGTAGAGGATGAGGCCTGAAGTGATTTTTGAAAAAAAACAAAACAAAAAACAAAACAAAAAAACCTGACATGACCATTTATTTTGATACAATTACATGAATTCATTGCCTAAAATAATATATGAGTTACAGATAAAGCACATTTTTTCCCCCTACATATTCCAAAGGTGATATTTGACTCTCTGGTCTCTGGTGCTCTGCTGAGGTCATCTTTCCCAAACAGCAAGTGGGAGGTGGGAAAAGTTAAAAGAAAAAGAGGAAGGACTTTTGAAGTGAATAAGTATATTAGTTTATAACAATACTTATAACTTGAAAATACCAACTTTTATATTGAGTCATTTAGGTAAGAAGGCCCGTATTATTGATAAACAGAGTTCTCTTTTAGCATTGGTCTTCAACATACAGACAAGGAAATCTTGTCTACCTAGGACCTCCAGGTGATGAATATTATATAACTTTTAAATTTTCCTGATAGCTTATGTTTTGCTTCTTTAATACCAATAATTTTACAACTGTAATAATTTCTATTTGGACTCCCCTCAATGTGTATTGCATATTTTCTATACTTATAAATAATAGAGAAGAATGTGAAAATAGAGGTGAAACTTCTTCTTCAAGGCCCATGATCTCGAATGTGAAAATAGAGGTGAAACTTCTTCTTCAAGGCCCATGATCTCAAGTTTCTAAGCTCATTAACTTGTTTTTCTGATCCAATGAAGCAGGAGCCAGGGAGCACAGGAGCCCTGTAACAGTTAGTGGTGTCTGGTATCATTTCTATTCCAGAGAGCCTCTATGAAGAAATACCCCAAAGGAATCATCTTATAGGAGCCAGGAGAAGATTGGAATAAGAGTAATTACTTACCTAACAAAAATGACAATTTAACAAATCAGATTCACATAAATGAAAATCTTACCCAGTAACAAGCATTACTAATAATTTCAAATACATGATCTACCAGAAGGACAAGGAAAACGGAGAGAAGACAGTCATATAGATTGGGTCTGTAGTCTTCACAGATCCTTCCTTTGCTACATTGGATATGAACTCTCTGGCCCTAAAACAGATATGACTCTAAAAGAAGATTGTAAAATATTACCTGACACATCCTGGGGCATTGGATTTATGAAATCTCTCCATTTTACATGCCAGTTTATAATGTGACATTTTCCATAAATCCATAGATTCTGAGTTTATTTACCAAAAGCAAGAGCATTACATAGATAAGAATCTTCCTCCTAGCAAATATCATTAGTCTACCACCAGGAAGAACATTTATGAGTCTATTTACAAGGAGATTAGACTATGTCATATGACTTTCCCCAGAAGCTCCCATCTCCCAATAAAGACAGTGATTATAGGAGAGTGTCTTTAACTTCTGCCAGCCCAGTTACCAATAGAGACAAATAGACACTTGCATAGAATTTTATTTATACCTAGCATTTATTACCAAGTGTGTATTTATGTCTCTATAGAAATGACCTTTACAGTGAAAATAATCTGCAAGACAACTCTCCCAACACACACACACACACACACACACACACACACACACATCACCACTACCATTATCAAATAGCATTCTCATAGAAACCCAGAATCTCCATTCTATTTAGATTTCATCTCTGTATTTCGTTTTAGCAGCTACATTGGTAAAGAGCTCCATTTTTCCTGAAATGCCTCAGAAACAGTTCTGTATCAGCTCTATTTTTTGATTGCTGAAGTGCCTCAAGGCTCAGGGCTCAGTCCTGGCCTTCCTTATGATTTCTCACCCAATCTGTGGTTACAAATACTATTGATATGTAATGGAAACTTTCATTTATGGGACTTCCCTTTTGAGCATCATGTATCAAACACCACCATTTGAAAATCTGACATGTGTATTAACCTTAACATATTAAATACACACACGCATACTGCCTTTTAGACCCCAAATTTGTTCTTTATCATTTTACCAACATTTCTAATCTCAGTTAATATCACTATTCATCTCTTCTATTATTAACATTAAAATCACCAGATTTTTAATCAAGTCTTTATTTGCTCATCCTTCCCATTTAATTCATAAGCAAGTCTTGTCCATTACCCTCCACAATAACTTTTCTCAATCTTCACTGTTAATCTAGAAAAAACACTAAGTTATCTTCACCTGAACTATGGCAATGACTTCTTAATTGGGATCCTTCCACTTTTGCCCCTTTAAGGTCCTTTTGCCTTAAAGGGACAAAGTGATCTCTTACTCATGTTATTATAGGTCAGCCATCCCCAAAATGATATGTTAAAGCCCTAATCTCCTGTACCTCAGAATGTGACCTATTTAGAAGTAGAGTCATTGCAGGTACAATTAGTTAAGATGAGATCATACTGGAGTAGAGTGGGCCTCTAATCTGTTGTGCTTATGTCCTTATAAGCAGATAGCCCTGTGATGACAAGAAACACAGGGTGCCTGGGTGGCTCAGTGGTTTAAGCCGCTGCCTTCGGCTCAGGTCATGATCTCAGGGTCCTGGGATCAAGTCCCGCATCGGGCTCTCTGCTCGGCAGGGAGCCTGCTTCCCTCTCACTCTCTCTGCCTGCCTCTCTGCCTACTTGTGATCTCTCTCTGTCAAATAAATAAATAAAATCTTAAAAAAAAAAAAAACACAGGGAGAAGGTCAGAGGAAGATCAAAGCAGAGACTGGAGATACACTGCGACAAGTCAAGAAATGCCTGGGGTTATCCAGAAATTCTTGAAAGAAGCAAGAAGTGTCCTCCCCTAAAGGCTTTGGAGAGAGTACTTCATGGCCAACACCTTAATTCAGATTTTTAACCTCTAAAACTATGAGAGAAAAAAATTCTGTAGTTTTAAGCCACTCAGTCCATAGGACCTTGTTATAGTAGGAAAGGAATACACTTGTAGGGGCGCCTTGGTGGCTCAGTGGGTTAAGCCTCTGCCTTTGGCTCAGGTCATGATCCCAGAGTCCTGGGATTGAGCCCCACATTGGGGGGGGGTCTCTGCTCAGCAGGGAGTCTGCTTCCCCCCCACCTCCACTCTCTGCCTGCCTCTTTGCCTTCTTGTGATCTCTGTCTGTCAAATAAATACTAAAATTTAAAAAAAAGAGAGAGAATACACATGTAAATCAGATCAGGCTACTCCTCTGCTGAAAACCTCTACTGACTTCTTATTACAATCTTATAGACACATGGCCTACATGGTCTCATCTCTATCTACTCCTACAGACTACTATCACTCTTTATCAGTATATTCCAGCCACAGCGGTCCCTTCCTTTTTCTCTTCCACAGCCCAGACCTTTTATTTCCTCAAGGCCTTTAGTCTTGCCTTTCTCTGGACTGGGAAGCTTCTTGGACTTTTTACATGGCAGGTGGCTTCTCAGCTCTAGAGAGGCCAATCCTGACTATCCTGTGTTAAGTGCCTTTTGAGTCATTCTTTATTGGATTACTCTATCTCTTCTCTACAGCACTTTTTGCTGTTCAATTTTTGTTCATTAATTTTTTTTGTCCTCAGGTAAAATGAATAAGGACATTATCTCTCTTGTTCAATATTATATTCCTATAATATGATAGGTACTCAATAAATGCTTGTTAGATGAGTGAATTAAATCTTTGTGAAATAATACTGAAGTAAAAAGGTCAATATAATGCTACATCGTGTTAACTTTCTGTATTTCCTCTTGTCCTGCCTTGAGGAAAGACAAATCATCTTGACTTTCCCCTACTCATTCTTCCAATAAATGACATTAGGTTTGCTCATGTTCGTATATTCTTCTCACCATCAGTTCAAAATTTAAACTGTATGAATGAAGGCTGCATACCATTACGTCTTCAATTATAATCATGTTATGAGAGCCTTGACCTTTCCGTACTACTGCTTGAAGATCAGCAGACTCTCTTCTTCACCTTATGCTCTTGTTTCTATTCTGCTACTAGTTTGCAAAGCTGATAATAAGACTTGAAGGAATTGTTTGGGTGATGAGCAGAATTTGAGAGCGATTGCTCCTTATATGGGTAAACTATACAAACTGCACTCACGAAATTTTAGACATCTGTTTTACTTTTTAATAGATTTCCTCTGCCCCTTGCTCTTTGATATTATTTTCTGCTGAAATTCCAGGAAATTTAAATTTTGGAAAAGTGGGGCACTGCATATTGCTAATTTGTCTATCTAGTTTTAAAAATTTTAATTGTGTGCTAAGAATATGAAAATACATATATGTAAGGTGTATTTGTGTGAGTGGTGGAGGGTGACCAACTTTCCTGGTTTGGAACTAAGAGATTTCAGTGGCAAAAGTAGGGTGATCTTGAGCAAACTGGGTTGATCACCCTTGTTGGCTGAGTATGTTGTATTTGTCCCTGACATAAAGATATTTTATGAATTCTTAAATTTGATATACATTCCTAATAATTGTATAAGGTGAATTTTGTTAATATTTCCATAATTCAAATGGCAGTTAAAGAGTAATATTTCCATGTCCTAAGTTAGACTCTGTCAAAGCTTGACTTAGCTTTGTCTATCTTCAGAGTCTGAGATATTTAGACTGTACAGGAATAGGTGGATTCCTACTAGATAAAATTGTCATTCATTAAAAGTGACATATGAGTTGATTAAAAATTATATTTCACAAATTGTACAATTTAGACTACCATTAGATTACCTTTACTTATTATATACACATTAAGACAGACAGAAAGTGAAAACAATGGTAATTAATATGGTTAAAGAGTTGCCCTATATTGGGTGCCTGGTGTGGCTCTACCTTCGGCTCAGGTCATGATCTCAGGGTCCTGGGATCCAGCCCCATATAAGGGTCCCTGCTCAGCGGGAAGCCTGCTTCTCCCTCTCCTGCTCCCCCTGCTTGTGTTCCCTCTTTCTCTGTGTCTCTCTCTGTCAAATAAATAAATAAAATCTTTAAAATAAAAAAAAATAATAAAAATAATAAAAATTTTAAAAAATAAATAAAAATAAATAAAAAAATAAAAAATTGCCCTGTATTATTAATATTTTAAACGTATTACAGAGTTTTTTATATTTGGCACAATAGAATACAGAAATGAATTTCATAACCATAGCTAATATATAAAGATCTGGATTACACATTTTAAATAATTTAAAATTCAAAGCATTCATGCTCATTTAAGTCTCTGTTTCATTGAAGGAGATGTTTCCAGTGAATGTTCATCTCCTTCCAGCATTGCAGTTATCAAGCACATGATCTCAGTATCCAGATAGCATGTGTTTGAATCCCACCCCTGCCAGTTATGGATTATAAACTCATGGATAAGTTCCTTAGCTTCTTAGTGCCTCATGTCTCTGGTCTTTATGGTTCCTATTTTTTCAAATGCTTGATTAAATGAGTTGGCATCTCTACATCACTTAGAGCTGCAGCTGACACAAGGAGCTGACTTATGTGTCACTTTATATATATATATATATATATAGACTTTGATTTTTAGATTGATAGACTACGTTGTATGATGTATTATTCTACATATACGTTGTATTTTAGTCAGTTTTATTGCTGGCGCACCTTAAAATATCTCAAATATCTTAATGGGGAAATTGGAACTTAAACAATTAATGGGTTTGTATTTCTTTAGTGAAGCTGTTAATATTTAGTTCTCTACACTTAAATTGAAATTAAAGTTTCTCTTTCCCTATGATGGTTAAATATGTAGCTGACATGTTCCATTCCCAGCATTTGTGGGAAGAACTGTTAACTGAGCATGTCCCAGAGGCAGAGCAGTCAGCAAAAAGGTTCTTAGTCCTGTTAGCCTGAGGAATGTGTGTCTCTAACAGATTGCCAGGAAAGATTAACTGCTGCAGATAGAACAGCTGCTGGTTCAAGCAATTTTGATCTTTTTATATCTTGTGTTCATTCTGTTTCCAGGTGGAATTGGCCCACTTGTTAAGGAGAGCCGCAGGTAGTCCAGCTGCTGGTTCAAAAAGTCTGGTCTTATATGTTTTGTTCTTTGTGTTTTGACACAGAGTTGGCCCAGTTGTTTTTGGAAAGCCCCCAAGGGAAAGTTTTTACAAAATAGTTTCATAACCTTTTCAAGGAGACAAATATACCTCCGATTTTTACTCCCCTTGGCAAGTAAAATAGGCCATTCAGGAAACCCCACTGTAAACCTTTTGCCCTAAAATTTATTAAAGAGAGCGGTATATAGTTCAATTAATTAACCAGGAAATGGATAAATATCCAGACTTTTATGCTCACCTTTTTCTTTTTCTTTTCTTTTTCTTTTTTTTTTTAAATGGGGTATTTGGCCATTACAGTGGAGATTCTTTCATTTGTTTGTGTGTAGAAAGATTTCTGCGTGTATAAAACACTGAAATGATATTGTTCTGCTAAAGCATGCTTTAGAGAAAACTAATCATTCTTCATTACAGGACTTTCCCACACTCAGTACAGGAGAAGGATTTATGGGATTATGTGTATCATGGTTTCTTTAAACATTTAAAATCATAGCAAACAATGTGTTATGTGTGTATATTTATAATAATAATGTCCAGATGTTATGTATAGCTGTATCCTATTTTTTTATTATGTTCAGTTAGCCAGCATATAATACAGCATTAGTTTTTGATGTAGTGTTCAGTGATTCATCAGTTGCATATAACACCCAGTGCTCATCACAACATGTGCCCTTCTTAATACCCATCACTTGATTACCTCATCCCCCGAACCCCTCCCTTCTGTAATGCTCAGTTTGTTTCCTGGAGTCCAGATTAAAGTGAAATTCCTTTTATTCCTTTTGGGATTTGACTCTATGTATTTTGAAATGCAATTCTGAATTTCTTGCTATTACATTCCTCTATCTCCAATGAATATAAGTCACATGCAAAGTTATTGTCATGTGACTGGAGAAATCACTTTCTTTTTTATTGTTCTTTTTGGAAAATCATTGGAATATAAAAAATCTATGATGAATCTCTTCTATATTAAAATCCTTATCTGACTCTGATATTATTTATATGTTTTTGATATGTTTGTATCTTGGTACTTCTTAAATGTTAGAATTGGTTACCATATAAGTAAATGTCTAACAGTAGAAGTATATCTATCTTCAATATTCTAATATTTCTACTAACATCTTTAAGAGAATTAATATAATTTATTGTAAATCAACTAGGGAATGGTAATTTATTTAAAACATATTAGCAAGAGCATTTTAAAATGGCAAAGTAGCTGGCATTGGACTAATATCCATGAAAATAACAATTGCAAACACTGTACAAAATATAAATCAACTCTTCAAAGGCATTGGGGGGTGGCCAAAGCAAGCAGATATTAAGAGTCAACTCTTGAAAGGAAAAAAAAAAAAAAAGAAAACCAAAACACTCCACGCGTGAGATTCACAGTTATATATTTCCCCAAAGTCACTCCCAGCCAGTGTGACAGGGGGCAGCATCAAATTGAAGCGAAAAGTCACAATTTTATTGACTTGAGGTGTCTGTCCCAGGAGAGAATTCAGTGCTGTCGGAGTAGCTGAAATGGAGGGGGGGATCCAGGAAAGATGAGAGTCTTAAAATCTGTGTGTAAACTCCCCTCGAATGTTTGCCTGACCCTGAACATTAGGTGTTTGAGGTTCCTGCCGAAAGAAACAGCTGGAAAGCAAAAAGACCTGGGTAAATATTTTAGCTGACTCCTATTGCAGTGGAAACAGTTTGCTGTTTGAGTTCTGCCAAGTTAAATGAGTTTGATAAACACCTCAGGCTTTTTGCACTATCTGATACTAAAATCAAGCCTTCACAGATTCTTGGTGGTCACCCACTAATCCAACTGCTGACTCCAGGAATAATCAAACTTCCTTGAAGATCATAACAGAACTAGAGGCAATGTTCTCAATAAATGAAAAGTCACTAGGCAAGTGTAAGACAGGAAAATATGGCATATAGTTAAGAAAAAAGCAGTCCACACAAACAGAACCCAAGATAACTCAGATGTTGGATTAACAGAAAAGTACTTTAAAACAGCTATTGTAAATATCTCAAAGACTTAAAGGAAAACACAGCCGTAAAGAGCAAATAGACAGAAAGTATCACTGGCAAATTGGAACTATAAGAAAGAAATCAAACTGAAATTCTAGAATTAAAAATATAAATTCAAAAGAAATCACTGGATGGACTAAATAACATACTGATGACTGCAGATAAAATGTCGATGAATTTGGCTATTGTAGACATTGCTGCTATGGAAAGAACCTAGATGTCCATCAACAGATGAATGGATAAAGAAGATGTGGTATATATACACAATGGAATACTATGCAGCCATCAAAAGAAATGAAATCTTGCCATTTGCGATGACGTGGATGGAACTAGAGCGTATCATGCTTAGTGAAATAAGTCAATCAGAGAAAGACAACTATCATATGATCTCCCTGATATGAGGACATGGAGAAGCAACATGGGGGGGTAGGGGGATAGGAGAAGAATAAATGAAACAAGATGGGATTGGGAGGGAGACAAACCATAAATGACTCTTAATCTCACAAAACCAACTGGGGGTTGCTGGGGGGAGGTGGGGTTGGGAGAGGGGGAGCGGGCTATGGACATTGGGGAGGGGAGGCGAACCATAAGAGACTATGGACTCTGAAAAACAACCTGAGGGTTTTGAAGGGTCAGGGGTGGGAGGTTGGGGGAACAGGTGGTGGGTAATGGGGAGGGCACGTTTTGCATGGAGCACTGGGTGTTGTGCAAAAAGAATGAATACTGTTACGCTGAAAAAATAAATAAAATGGAAAAGAATAAAAAAAAAAAGAAAAAGATAAAAGAAAAAAAAATCATAGAACCAGTAGATGATCTACCAACTTAAAATATATATTGAAAAATCTACTGTATTTAACAGATTAAGTAATTTTTATTGGGAATTATCTAACTTTACTTCCAAATCCCTTTTATATTCAAAATTTGTAGAAGTGTTTATATGTATTTATAAGATTTTTTTCACTGCATTATTTCAATCTGATAGCTTTAGTTTAAAAAGGGCAGTTGTGAACTTCTGATAACTTGAAAAAGTGCAATGAGCAACTAAATCCTACTTGAAAAAGAAAATAGATTTCACCACTGCTCACACCTCTTCAGCTGTTCTTACCAATCTTTAAGACCTGCTCTTCTGAAACAATACTGCCATTTCTGTTACCCTAATAGACAGTTTTAGGGGAATATGTAATTTGGTTTTCTATGCTATTAAGAGTTATTTAATGGAACATTTATTTTTCCTGTTTGGAGAGTAAAAATCAACACAAATAGAAATTTAAAAATTTTTTTTTTTTAGATTTTATTTATTTATTTGACAGACAGAGATCACAAGTAGGCAGAGAGGCAAGCAGAGAGAGAGGAGGAAGCAGGCTCCCTGCCGAGCAGAGAGCCCGATGCGGGGCTCGATCCCAGGACCCTGAGATCATGACCTGAGCTGAAGACAGAGGTTTAACCCACTGAGCCACCCAGGTGCCCAACACAAATAGAAATTTAGCATACAAATGCTTTGGTTTCTACAGATAACATATTGAAAATATACCAAAACTATCTCAATGGACATTTTGGTCCCTAGACCTGCTTATATTTGAACTTTCTGATAATTTTATATGATATTTGAGTAATAGAGCATTTAACCAATGAATTCAGTTGCAGTAGAGGTATGCTGGCTCTCAGTTTATACCCCAAAGCATGAAGACTAATTGCCTTTAGTTTGTCTAGATAACTACAAGCAACATAATTGGTCATAAAGTTATATAATCCTTTTCAAAAATCAGACATGATATTTGACTCAAGAGCCTTCTGCATCAGTAAATTCCATTAGCAGATAGAATTTTTTATGGAAATAACCTAATTCTTTTGGACAATTGCTTATATAAAGTGTCTTTATTTGTATATACTTCCTTTTATTTGGTTAGATAAATTTCTCAAGAAAGTAAAAAAATACACGAGTCACAAATGTGTTTTTTTGTTATAATCTAATTTGTTATTAAAAATAAAACATGTACTCCATTAATTTAAGAACAGAAATGTTAAACCCAACTATCATGTAGAATGACTACAGCACATCTTTTCTACGTGTTACTATTTCTGATACTACCTTGTTCTCAATCAGTTTTGTAGATGACCATGTATCTTTCTTTCCAAAGAAAATAGAAGCTCTTAGAAGGAAACTCCACAAATTACTGCAACCACACGCAGGCTCATTCCCAATTCCCTATCCCAATTTCCCACATGCATATTTTTTTTTTCCAGTAAGGGAAATGGCCCTTTCTAATACCAGGGTATCTCTTAAATCATGTTTTGAATTCCATGCTTTCCAATTTTCTCAGGAATTTTATATTGGTCAATTATCCCTACTCTCATTTTGTATAATTGACATCTCTTTTACAACTGCACACTTCCCATCATTATTTTCATATCTTCTATTCTTTTCTGCTTAAAATATTAAATATACAAATCTTCATCAAAACCTACACCTAAATCCAGATAACATTATCTCTTCCTTTTTCTTCCAACTGACTTTGCCCTAGATTTAGGCTTCACTCCTCAATTCACACAAATCTAGATTTACTTTCATCACATCACCAAAAACATCCATTTGTATGTCTTCTTTGGAGAAGAATAATCTCAAGAATAATCTTCATTTTTCTATAACCAAAAGGTATTTTCAGTGTCTTTTATTATTTATCATTCATTTTCTAAAATGAAATGTCTGGACTCTTGAGTTACATGAGGCATCATGTTTCTCTTTCACCCTGTATCTCTCTGGAAACTGTTTCTAACCCCTTTGCATGCTTTCTCTACATCTGGTGTTGGAGTTCCTCTCAGATTGACCCTCGAGATTTTCTTATATAAGGTCTCCTTAGGCAATGTTATACACATTCTGGACTTCAATTTCAGCTCTATAAAGAGGATCCAAACATCTTTGTATTTCCTGAGATTCTCAAGTATGAAATAAATATTTATTAGGTAAATGTCAAATAGAGCTCTCATTTCAAGTTATGCTTTTGTGTACCTTAAAACTCTTCACTTCTTTATGTTTGATTTTTTTTTTTTTTTCGGAGTAACAGTAAAAAACTGAATGTACACATGGATCTTGGAAGTATCTCTTCAGCTATTTTGTTGTTGTTTATGTTTGATTTTTTTTTTTTTTTCGGAAAACTCTTCACTTCTTAAAATTGAAACTAATGTGTTGAATTTATTGGGAGACAGTTATTTTTTTCTTGGGAAAATTAAAAAGAAAATCACCTAGGGAATTTAATTACCAACGCAATAAAAATTAAAAAAAAACTCTCCAAAAGAAATATGATTTTTTTCTTCTTTTTTCCCCCCACTAAATATATGAATAGCTTATGTAATATTGGGTGTAAATAATTAGCAGTTTCTCAGTTGAATGCTTTATTCCAAGGGGATTTTTAATGGTTAGACATAGGAAGCACAGTGTCTATGCATGGTGCATTGCTGTGTGAGACACCAAATTCATTTGCACCTTCAGTTTTGCCAAAACAAGGAAAGGAGTTCAAGATAACCACTTCTATTCCTTTTGAAAATGAGGGTGGGGGAGGGGATGGGTGCCAGAAATCTCGTCAGAGAATGGCAGCTGTAGCTTAGAAAGTAAAATACATCAATAAATAAGCTCAGATTCCAGTGAACCCCACAGGATCTGTGTGTTCTTAAATGTAAATGGAGGCTAATTTATTTGTAATTTAGGTTTTTGTTTTGTTTTTTTAAGTTGAGAACAGTTTTCTCATTGGTAATAGCGAAATCACAGGATGTTCCTCAAATTATTTTAGGAACTAGTCAAATAATTTACAGTAAAGTACTAGCATTGTACTTGTTTCATATGAGGAGCTCATTAAAATTCTGTTACTGTTCTTGGTTTTCACATCTCAGTGTCCTTCTCTTCCCTAGATATAGCTTAGTACCAATATGTGCTAGTCTTATCTATCATCTATCTATCTATCCATCTAATCCATCACCTGTCTCCTATCATTTTTCCTTCCTTCCTTCTTTCCATCATTTATTGTAATTTATATATTTTTTTACATAGCTGTTATTATATTTCATTATCCATAGATATCTTAATGACAACATAATAGTTTTTTCATGACCCCATCAGAGAGGAGTAGAAGATAAATCCAGATGAGCATCCTTCCAAAACTACCAATTAAAGTATACAAACTATGGTGTCAGAAGGAAGTGAGTTTGAATTTTAACTTAATCATTATAATGAAAAGCAAGCAATATTATCATTCTAAACCTTTACATGAGAAATTAAAAATGATATTTAATGTCATTTAATGTGAACTGTTTGCAATATTCACAATATCTGACATATATGTAATAAAGCACTCAAAAATTGTGACCTTTTATTTTCATTGTCACCCCTGAAACTATTAGTACATCTGACAATTCCTTATTCCTTATTCTGACTTATAAGAGTTGATCTTAATACAAATATAAAGCATTGGGTGTACATAGGTATTTGTATGATATTAATATCAGACTTATAATTACTGTTTTTGGAAACTTTTAAGAAAGATTTAATATCTATAATATCTGAGCAAAGTTTTATTTCCCTAGATTTACTGATCTAATAAAGGAAACTCTGAAAGTCCTAGAGAGATTTAGCCGAGGTCTGCTTTTTTAAGTTCATACCAATTCCCTCATTTATTTTTGACTTATCATAGCCTGGGATTTTATACCTCTCTACTTGCAAAATTAAATTAAATTGCTTAGGCTGCACTTACTGTCCTGTCCCAGGCTCCCTGCCTGATGGGCTTGTAATCTTCTTATTACTTAGTCAGACTTGAGGTTTCCACTAAAAACAAGAACAAAAAAAGCATTTAATTAGAGCTTAAATTAAGGATGTAAGGAACTTATAAAATATGCATACTTTATTATTTTATATGTTTCTCACAGTTTTAATGTTAAAAAGAAAATTTCAGAAGTGCTATACACTTAAGAGCAATAAGCTGACCCATTAAATAAATGATAAATATCTCATCTTATTGTTTCCTTCTTTGAGCCTATTTTGGTATAATCCTCTTATTTGGGACAAACTTTCTTTAAAGTAACTTTATAAGGAAAGAATAGGAAATAGTTGTTTATTAAGTTCTGTCAACATTTCATAACCTATCTTAGGATGTTTTTAATTATTTTAAAGTTTGGGATGGAAAGTAGCATGCATAGTATAACTATGCTCTATGCAACTGTGAATATTACAGACCACAAATAAGTAATATTTACTTCAAGAATAATTCTTTTACAAGCACTCAAAACAAAATGTATCCTGTGTTTGTGTGTGTGCCTATTTCTTTTTTTTTTTTTTTTAAAGATTTTATTCATTTACTTGACAGAGAGAGATCACAAGTAGGCAGAGAGGCAGGCAGAGAGAGAGGAGAAAGCAGGCTCCCCGCTTGAGCAGAGAGCCTGACGTGGGGCTAGATCCCAGGACCCTGGGATCATGACCTGAGCCGAAGGCATTAACCCACTGAGCCACCCAGGCACCCTGTGTGTGCCTATTTCTTATTGTTTTAAATTGTATTGATATAAAAGATTATAGTTCTGCTGTGTTTCATATATTTAAGTCAGTGTTAGTCCTTAGTCAATATACAGTTTAAATGCCTAATCTCTACCCTTCTACTTCAGGAAGGTAAAAACTCAAGTGATCAGGGGCACCTGGGTCACTCAGTGGGTTAAGCCTCTGCCTTAGGCTCAGGTCATGATCTCATGGTCCTGGGATCAAGCCCCACATTGGGTTCTCTGCTCAGCAGGGATCCTGCCTTCCCCCCTCTCTCTGCCTGCCTCTGCCTACTTGTGATCTCTGTCTGTCAAATAAACAAATACAATCTTAAAAAGCAAACAAACAAAAAAAAAAACCTTAAGTGATCATGTATTAAAAGAAACACACACACATACAAAAATCCCATAATCAAGTATATTTTATATAGGCATTGTTTTATGCCTTATGTGTTAATTAGATAATACCCAATAACCCCATGGGTTGGGCTATATCATTACCTATCTTAGAGCAGCGAGATTAAGATATAGAAATACTTAGAGAGTTGCCCCAGGATACAGAGCTAGGAAGAGAGTGCCATGAATATGACCCAGAATGTGGACTCCAAAGCTCTTATAATCATGACACTTATTTGATTGCCATGGTATAATATTTACCAAGTGCAATAAACTTATGACATTTAGCTTGATGTACACATGAGATGTATATGATATAATTTCTATATTTTAGTACCAATTATGAAATATCATTTACATATATAGCAATTAAACATCAAACTTCTAAGTTTGTGACAATAGAGGAAAAATGTGTTTACATTCTAAAGGTAAAGAAACTTTGACTAGAATTAGGTTGCAAATTTGAAGTTTATAATAGCCATCATAAAATTCTCAAATTATTAATGTTTGACTATAATTTTAAAGACTGTGGTTCTCTTTGATTTATCATCCAAAGGAAAAAGAGTTCCAAAATAACTCATCTAAAATCTGTGGTGAGGAAAAATTCTTTTTTCCCTACCTTGCATCTTTTTAAAATTACCATATAATACATTATTTGTTTCAAGGGTACAGGTCTGTGATTCATCAGTCTTACATAGCACCCAGCGCTCACCACAACACCCTCTCCAATGTCCATCACCCAACCACTCCATCCTACTTCCCTCCTGTTGAACAAACCTCAGTTTGTTTCTACAGATTAAGAGTCTCTTATATTTTGTCTCCCTCTCTGGTTTCATCTTGTTTCATTTTTCCCTCTCTTCCCCTATGATCTTCTGCCTTGTTTCTTAAATTCCAATTAACAGCAAGATTGTATGATAATTGTCTTTCTCTGATGTATTTCGCTTAGCCTAATACCTTCTAGTTCCAACCACATCATTATAAATGGTAAGATTTCATTTTTGATGGCTGTATAATATTCCAATATACCATATCTTCTTTATCCATCTGCTGATGGACATCTGGGCTCTTTCTATAATTCGGCTATTGTGGGCGTTGCTACTATAAACACTGGGTTGCAGGTGCCCTTTCAGATGACTACATATATATCTTTGGGGTAAATACCCAGTAGTGCAATTGCTGGGTCTCAGGGTAGCTCTATTTTTAATTTTTTTAAAGAAACCTCCTTTTTGAGGAGCCTCCAAACTGTTTTCCAGAGTAACTGTACCAGCGTGCATTTCCACCAACAGTGAAAGAGAGTTCTCCCTTCTCTGCAACCTCACCAACATCTGTCATTTCCTAATTTGTGAATTTTAGCTATTCTGACTGGTGTGAAGTGGTATCTCATTGTGGTTTTGATTTATATTTCCCTGATGGCAAGTGATGTTGAGCACTCCTTCATGTTTCTGTTGGCCATTTGGATGGCTTCTTTGCAGAAATGTCTGTTCATGTCTTCTGTCCATTTCTTGACTGGATTATTTGTTCTTTGGATGTTGGGTTTGTTAAGTTCTTTAGATATTGGATGCTAGCTCTTTATCTAACATGTCATTTGCAAATATCTTCTTCCCTTTTGTCAGTTGTCTTTTGGTTTTGTTGACTGTTTCCTTTGCTGTGAAAAAGCTTTTTTTCTTGATCAAGTCCCAATAGTTAATTTTTGCCTTTGTTTCCTTACCTTTGGAAACATATCTAGCAAGAAGTTGCTGCAGCTGAGGTCGAGGAGGTTGCTATCTGTGCTCTTTCCTCAAGGATTTTGATGGATTACTGTCTCACATTGAGGTCTCGCATCCATTTTGAGTCTATTTTTGTGTGTAGTATAAGGAAATGGTCTAGTTTCATTCTTCTGCATGTGGCTGTTCAATATTCCCAACACCATTTTATTTAAGATATTGTCTTTTTTCCATCAAATATTCTTTCCAATTGGATATTTTTTCTGCTTTGTCTAAGATTAGTTGACCATAGAGTTGAGTGTCAATTTCTGGGTTCTCAATTCTGTTCCACTAATCTATGTGTCTGTTTTTGTGTCAATACTATACTGTCTTGATGATCACAGCTTTGTAATAGATCTTAAAGTTCAGAACTGTGATGTCATCAGTTTTTTTTTATCCAAGGTCTTTTCTGGTTTAATACAAATTTTAGGATTACTTTTTGCAATTCTATGGAAAAAATGGTGGTATTTTAATAGGAATTGTGCTGAATTTGTAGATTGTTCTGGGTAGCATAGACTTTTTTTTTAAAAAAAGAATTTTTTTTTCTTTTTTTTCCCCATTTTATTTATTTTTTCAGTGTAACAGTATTCATTGTTTTTGCACAACACCCAGTGCTCCATGCAAAACGTGCCCTCCCCATTACCCACCACCTGTTCCCCCAACCTCCCACCCCTGACCCTTCAAAACCCTCAGGTTGTTTTCCAGAGTTCATAGTCTCTTATGGTTCGCCTCCCCTTCCAAAAAAATTTTTTTTTAATAAACATAATGTATTTTTATCCCCAGGGGTACAGGTCTGTGAATCGCCAGGTTTACACACTTCACAGCACTCACAATAGCACATACCCTCCCCAATGTCCATAGCCCCCTCCCCCTCTCTCAATCCCACCTCCCCCCAGCAACCCCCAGTTTGTTTTGTGAGATTAAGAGTCATTTATAGCAGCAATGTCTACAATAGCCAAACTATGGAAAGAACATAGATGTCCATCAACAGATGAATAGATAAAGAAGATGTGGTATATATACACAATGGAATACTATGCAGCCATCAAAAGAAATGAAATCTTGCCATTTGTGACGACGTGGATGGAACTAGAACGTATCATGCTTAGTGAAATAAGTCAATCAGAGAAAGACAACTATCATATGATCTCCCTGATATGAGGACATGGAGAAGCAACATGGGGGGGTAGGGGGATAGGAGAAGAATAAATGAAACAAGATGGGATTGGGAGGGAGAAAAAAAGATTTTATTTATTTATTTGACAGAGACCACAAGTAGGCAGAAAGTCAGGCAAGGTGGGGAGCAGGCTCCCCACTTAGCAGAGAGCCCAATGCAGGACCCTGCGATTATAACCCAAGCCGAATGCAGAAACTCAACGCACTGAGCTACCCAGGTGCCTCAGCATAGACATTTTTAACAACATTTGTTCTTCCAATCCATGACCATGAAATGATTTTTCCATTTCTTTGGGTATTTCTCAATTTCTTTCATGAGTAATCTATAGTTTCTGAGTACAGATTCTTTGCCTCTTTTGTTAGATTTATTCCTATGTATCTTATGGTTTTGGGTGCAATTTTATTTTATTTTATTTATTTTTTTTTAAAGATTTTATTTATTTATTTAACAGAGAGAGGGAGAGAGGGAGATCACTAGTAGGCAGAGAGACAAGCAGAGAGAGAAAGGGAAGCAGGCTCCCTGCCGAGCAGAGAGCCCGATGTGGGGCTCGATCCCAGGACCCCGGGATCATGACCCGAGCCGAAGGCAGAGGCTTTAACCCACTGAGCCACCCAGGCGCCCCATGGGTGCAATTTTAAAATGGGATGAACTCCTTGATTTCTTTTTCTTCTGTCTGATTGTTGGTGTATAGAAATGCAACTGATTTCTGTGCATTGATTTTATATCCTGCCATTTTACTGGATTCCCATATAAGTTCTAAAAGTGTGGGGATGGAATCTTTGGGGTTTTCCACATGGAGTATCATGTCATCTGCGAAGAGTGAGAGTTTGACTTCTTTTCTGATTCAGATGCCTTGTATTTCTTTTTGTTCTCTGCTGAGGCTAGGACTTCTAGTACTATGTTGAAAAACACTGTGATAATGGACATCTTTGCCATGTTCTTATATGCATCTTTTTTTTTTTAAGATTGTATTTATTTATTTGAGAGAGAGAGAGTGGTCAACAGAGAGACCACAAGTGGGGATAAGGAGCAGAGGAAGAAGGAGAAGCAGACTCCCTGACCATCAGGGACCCCATTGTGGGGCTCAATCCTGAGACTCTGGAACTATGACCTGAGCCAAAGGCAGATGCTTAACTGACTGAGCCACCCAGGTACCACCGTACTATGCATCTTATCAAGCAATTTTCTTCAATAAACAAGTAAAAGAGGTAATACGTTTAAATAAGATAGAAGTTAGTGCATCATTAAATTCTAAAGACTACTAACTTTGGATTTATTTTCCAGTGTGAGTTTATCCCACCTTAGGTTTATTGTCTTAATTTTCTCACTCAAAAGCAGTGTCTGTGAAAGGTGAAATAAGAACTCATATCTGCTTGGAAAGCTTGATCCATAAACAGAAGGATGGCTCCCCAGGGATGTCTACATTTTATCATTCTGGTGTTAAACCTCTGCATATGTTAGCATTCAATGACAAAATGGAATTTTGGTTGCAGATAGAGTTGATGTTGCTAATCAGTTAACTTTAAAATAGGGAGGGTATCCTGGGTTATTCGGGTAGGCTCACTGTAGTCAATTGATAGCTAAAAGTGGAAGAAGTAGGCAAAATGTCAGGGCATAGAAATGCGATAATGGAAAAGAGGCAAGAAAGATGTCATCAAGAGAATGATTACACGTCCTGGGAAAGCATAAAAGTGGAGAAGAGAAGCGGAAAACCATGTGCAAGGACAGGAGAAAGGCTTCTAGCTGTAGAGGGCAGCATCCAGCTTATAGTTAGCAAGGAAATGGAGACCTCAGTACAGTCCTATAGAACTGAGTCTTGCCAACACTTCAGGGAACATGAATTTTCCCTGATAGCCTACAGAAAGGAATTCAGTGTGCTGACATATTGATATTAGCCCAATGAGACCTTATTGGACTTCTGATCTCTAGAACTGTAGGGTAATAAATTTGTGTTGCTTTCAGGTGTTAATGGAGTTTGTAGTAATTTGTTATTTTGATAGGAATGATAGGAAATTCCTATCAAATGATAGGAAATGATAGGAAACTAATACACTCAGAACCCATAAATCTGTACTCTAAAAACATTCTGATTTTCTATCAATTCTTATCATTTTTCTTTTTGAAATTTTTAACATAAAAATAGTGACTCAAGGGGTGCTTGGGTGACTCAGTCAGTTAAGCATCTGCCTTGGGCTCAGGTCATGATCTCAGGGTCCTGGGATGGAGCCCCATGTCCAGGCTGTCTGCTCAGTGGGAAGTTGCCTTGTCTCTTTTTCTTCTGCTCTCTCTCTCTCTCTCTCTCAAATAAATAAATATCTTTAAAAAAATAGTAACTCAATCCTCCCTTTGGTTAGTAATAAAATGATCAAACTACAAGAAATTACTTTTTAAAGGTAGTAAGTATTTTATTCTTTAATTCTAACCTAGAAAAAAAATCTCACAGAGAATTAAACATACATCTTATATATTGCCATATTTATGAATGTTGTGCCCGAGTTTTCACATCTGAGAGACCACCAAGGAGCCAAGCACTGATGCAATTGCACGAGGGTTTATTTGACAAGCTTAAGCTTGGGCCCAAGTATACCCAACACAGCAGAGTAGGGACTTGGACCCTGAACCAGATTACAGTTAGAGTTTTTAAAGGCAGAGTAGGGGTGGACTCAGCGATGGGGGAGAACAAAGGGGATTAGGGATGGCGTAAGTCTCTATGGAATTTTGGAAGCAAGGTCTCCAGGACCTTGAGAGGCTAACTACTGTTGGGAGAAAGGTTATTTATTACCAATAATAAAAATCTTCTCGTGAGACCCTTTAGATGTATATCAGTGAGCCATATACTTGGGAATGATTCCCAACACTATCTTGGAGGTTTAGAAATAAAGGAATTATTAAAGTAGACTTACAAGATCCTGGTCGGAACTGTTGGGGTAGGGGGTTGGTCAGGCTAGGATTGTCCTTAGCAAAATCTCAAGGTGAGGGCAGTTAAGTCCCCAGGGGAGAGCCACTCTATCTGTTTCAAGGGCTTGTCAATAGGTGAGGAATTTTAATGATTTTCTTCTGCCTCTGTTTCCCACATCAGCTAAACTTGAGGTGGGATGGCCTTAATTTTATCGGCCTCCACATTTCCCCCTGAACAATTTTTTTTTCAAAGATTTTATTTATTTATTTGACAGAGAGAGAGATCACAAGTAGGCAGAGAGGCAGGCAGAGAGAGAGGAGGAAGCAGGCTCCCTGCTGAGCAGAGAGTCCGATGTGGGGCTCGATCCCAGGACCCTGGGATCATGACCTGAGCCAAAAGCAGAGGCTTTAACCCACTGAGCCACTCAGGCGCCCCCCGTACCGAACAATTTTGACCCTTAAATCTTTAAGGTTGTTGAAGGTGGAAGGTCTCATCTTCTGTAAGTTCTTCCTGCTGAAAAGGGGTGTAGAGTTGTCCCTACCTACTCGGGTCAACACTGGTCAGTTGGGGAATGTGTAGGGGAGTTATGAGGCAACTGAGTCCAGGGGTTTAAATCAATTATTAAAGGAAAGAGGGACTGTTTAAAGCACAAACCTGAGTATGTCAGAACCCAAGAGATATTTTGTGATAATCTGGAACATCAAGATGACTGCACTTATGTCAGGGCTAGACTCGAGGTGGGTACAGCCTTGTTTTTCTTGGCCTCCACATGAACAGAAATAAGTATTTGTTTTTTACTTCCTCACAAGCCTTAACGTTGTCTGAGATCCTGTATACAAACTTCTTGATATCTGGCTTTCATTTAGAAAAAGAAATGATCTTAGAATGTATATTAATTCAATTTCTTTTAAGATATAGCATAGTCAGATGAATATCTTTCTGTGAGTTTTGGTAGTTTGTGGCTTTGGAGAAATTGGCCTATTCCATATAAGTTATCAAATTTGTGGGCATAGAGTTGTTTGTGTATTCTTTATTATCTTTTTACTACTATAAGGTCATAGTCTGAGATAGATATTTTAAATTTGGTGTCTCTGAGTGGTAACTTCTTTGTCATAGCTGAATGTGATTCTAATTCTTGCTTTTTCTCTTCATATCAGGTTTTAGCAAGGCTTTTGGCAAGCCTTGTAAGTTTTTGTTGAAAACTAAATGTTATATCAAATAACAGAAACTGAGATAAATAGGCTTTTAGTGTGAAGTTTTAGGTTAATCTGGCTAAAAGCTAGACTGTGTACAATGTTTGCTCTGGCTGTAGGATCAAGAAGCTTCAAATTACTTTAGTGGACTTGTTTTTGTCTCCCCTCTTGAGTTCGATTTTTCAGGTGTAGTCTCCTTACTGATAATCTGTGTTACAGCTCTGTCATTTGTAGACCATAAAATTACAAATAACTTTTTTTATTTGTACCTTTTATATACTCAAATTTTAATGGATATCTTGATTTATTTTTCATTTTGGATATTATGGTTTATATTTGGGAAAATCCAAGGCTAATTAAGGAATGTTAGGTTATTATTTGCAATTCCTATTTGGTAAAAAGAATTTTTAAAACTTGTTCGCTAGTTAAGTGGAATATTCTTAGATATTTAGCTAATTATTTTGCAAAGAAGTCAGAAGCTCATGACCCAGCAATATTCAGCATTTAAATGATATTCTTTAACTTAAAAATTGCCCCCAAAACTACTTCTCTACCTTAGGAAATTCTTTAAGTGTTCTGAACTATTTGGCAATTCTATGGTCATTTTACATGGTGTAATAATTCTTTTTTGAGAGAGAGAGAGAGAGAGAGAGCAGTTTGGGAGAGGCAGTGGGAAAGGGAGAGAGAAAATCTTAAGCAAGCTCCATGCCCAACACAGAGCCAGAAGCAGGGCTCAATCTCAGGACCCTGGGATCATGACCTGAGCCTAAATCAAGAGTGTGACGCTTAAGCAACAGAGTTCATCCTCGTGCCCCACATGGTGTAATAATTTTTAAGACAATTAGGGATCCATGTGCACTTACTCTTGGCTCAAATAATGTAAAGGAGATGACAATCCAATGGGAAGTCTAATATTCAAGGGTCTTTGTTCCTGCCTAGTTTAAGCAGAAAGGCGATTGATAATATAGCATTGGGTAACTAGCAGACTTTCCAGAAGAAACTGAAAACCAGGTCTGGATGCTACACAGTCATGAGAACTACAAATATTGAATGAATTTGGTGAAATCTCCATTGCTCCCAGGCTTGGCATCAGTGAACTGAGGGAGGATGACACATGCATTATTGATGCTGGTTACTGAACACAGACTCTCTTGCTGCTACTACTGCAAAGGAAGGTATGCTAATCCATCCAGATGTTAAATGTTGAACATTGTGCATACCTGTTTCTTCATATAATGTGCTTCTTCAAATTGCTCAACTTCGAAATTATAAAGCATAGATGTCCCTCATTTGGGGAACCTGGGTTTCATGCCAGTATCCCTGCTGCAAGGGGAATGAGTTATAGCTTCTGCTTTGGAAAGGAAGGACAAGTAATGTGAAAAGCCTCTTTGAATAGAAATATGAGCTTATTCTAAGTTAAATTTGAACACTTGCAACAGACGAAGCTACATGATATCTGGAGGGCTGGTAAAAATTCTTCCATATTTGACTACAAAGTAAATGTTGGTTTTAAGAAGCTTAATATGTCAAAAAAAAAAAAACAACCCATATATCTTAAAATCAAGTACAAAGGTATATATCATTTGTTTTCCCACTCTATGAGTAAAGAAACTGAAAGCATATCAATGAAGTGATTTCCTCAGCATATGAGTTGTGGAGCCAAGACAATTGCCTTTTTACATATGAATATAAGTTTCAGGTTAAGAAAAAATGATGTATACTATATGGTAGATTAACTGTAAATAAAAGTCATGTTTTAAAAGACCACTTTTTTATTATTTACAGGTAAGGAATGGATTTCTAATTGATATAGTGCATATTGAGTGACAGTTATTACTGTTGAATTGAGAACTTGGGTGCTTTTTATGGAGTACATGGATCTTAATACATATATGCTCAATATATAATTATGTCTCCTAAGTAGCTAGTAAATAAATGTCTAAGTAAATGATTTGAACCTTTTCCAGGGCCTCAAAGTTGGATGGGAAAATTTGTAACTGCATTGCAAATTGAAGAGCATATTACGATCTTTATAGGAGTTATCTATTTTAGCAATTACTTGTCATCTTCTGGGATAAAAGGATAGAAATAGAGCCAGAGAGAAGTAAGATTCAAGGGAGAATTTCTCATAGACCCCAAAGACCTTGCATAACTGAATTTTTTTTTATCAGGAAAGAATGATCCAAAATTGATCTTTCAAGCTATAAAGTTGACAAGCTCTTTCTGAGTAAATAAATGGT
This sequence comes from Meles meles, assembly GCF_922984935.1. Taxonomy (NCBI): domain Eukaryota; kingdom Metazoa; phylum Chordata; class Mammalia; order Carnivora; family Mustelidae; genus Meles; species Meles meles. The sequence goes on from NC_060067.1 coordinate 39,549,032, forward strand.
GACTCTTGAGGGAAAAGGATAAGACAATTTTATTTCTGATATTTGCATACCTCTTTCTATAATTAGAAGCATCTACTTGTGAATTTTTAATATCTCCTCTGTAATATCTGTTAAAAATTGTGACATTGTAACATGGCTACTATAATTGTTTTGCTCTGTAAACTAAGAATTTATAATATGTATTGCTTTTCAAGACTTTAAAATATGGAGAGACAATGAACCTCATATGGTGTTCCTTTAATAGAATTTAACCGAAGAAGCAGACACCTAGACTCTACTTATTATGAACCATAATATAAAATCATTATAGAAAATAGAAAGGCATGAAAGACCAGAAAGAATGAATAGAAGAAGCAAGGACAGAAGAAAGAGGGGAGGGAGGGAAGAAGAGAGGATAACTTTCTCTTTATTTTTGCCCCATCCCAGAACTTAAAGGATCAATTAATTTAAATATTGATTATGTCAAATACACCTACCTAAATTTTTTTCATTCTTTAAATCTTTCAAGAATGGTGAAATCTTGTCATAATAGAGGCTATGTTGCATGATGTAGTGTGGAATCACATGATTAATAAAATAGGATCAATTTTGTGAACGGTTATGTAACAGAAAAAGATTTGCCACTTTACTGTACCACTCAGGCACGTGTGTTCCCTTTCTAATGAGCAAGGAGTCTCTAGTATTAAGAATTCTATTTTCTTTTTTTTTTAATTTATTTATTTTTTCAGCGTAACAGTATTCATTCTTTTTGCACAACACCCAGTGCTCCATGCAAAACGTGCCCTCCCTATTACCCACCACCTGTTTCCCCAACCTCCCACCCCTGACCCTTCAAAACCCTCAGGTTGTTTTTCAGAGTCCATAGTCTCTTATGGTTCGCCTCCCCTTCCAATTTTTTTTTTTTTAATGAACATATAATGTATTTTTATCCCCAGGGGTAGAGGTCTGTGAATCGCCAGGTTTACACACTTCACAGCACTCATGATAGCACATACCCTCCCCAATGTCCATAACCCCCTCCCCCTCTCCCAACCCCATCTCCCCCCAGCAACCCCCAGTTTGTTCTGTGAGATTAAGAGTCATTTATGGTTTGTCTCCCTCCCAATCCCAATAGGAGAAGAATTCTATTTTCTGTTTGGAGCTATTATGCATGTCCTGGAGCTTTGAAAGGTAGAAATTCAAGTTGGGATACTACAAATAGATGAGAGCAAATTCTTTTTGCATGAAACAACATCACTCTTTCTTATTCACCCACATACCACATGTAGGCAACTGTAGAAGGAGACCTTCAGCAAAGATCAACCAGAAGATGAGGTTGGCTAAGAGGGATCTCAGCTCTGTCAACAGAAAGTGCTCACTTAAACAGTTATAGATGTTTTGCAGCCTTGCATAATTCTGGGCAATTTTTTGGTGCTGATTCTCTTCTTCCATTGGCAGGTGTAATTCCCTTGTCCCAGGCTTCCTGGATCTGCTTCAAAGTCATGCCTAACTGTTCTCCAACTTTTCAGCTCAGGTGAGGGCCCAGAAAGTTGACTAATCTGATCTTCCTCTTATGTATTCCAAATTATTGCAACATAAACTGTTCCCTTGATTCCCCAAGAATCTTCTGTTTTGATTATTTTAAGACCTTTCTTTTCTCAGCCCAACCAACTCTTTAGAAATAAAAAAAACAACTTAGTTTTATTATTTCCGTTGTGTTCTTGCGCATATTTTATAACAAGCCTAAATATCCCCAAAGAAATGTGGATACTTCTGACTAAGCAGTTGTTCTCAGACCTGGTCATACATTAGAATCAACTGGAACTTAGAATTCCTAATACCCGGTATGAACCCATGAATCATTTTTATAGCTCTGACATGTAGCCTAAAAATCAGTATCTTTTCAAAAACTTATAGGAGAGTTTGGCATGCAAGTACAGTTTAAAATAAAAGTACAACAAGAAGAATCACATATAAACAAGAGTTAAACAGTGAAATCTAATGATTAATATTCCCATATGTTATCTAGGTATAATCATTTAACATTATAGAGAAAGTTACCAGTTTGGAGGCTTTTCAAACACCAAATAATTGTGTGATTTATTTAATCTTTAGAATTATATGAAATGTTAGGAAAAAACTTATGCAAAAATTGTTTCATGGAAATGAATACGTTCCTATTAAAGTAGCTATCAGAACTAGCTGAGAGTATAAACCATGCCATTTTGTTTCAGAATATTAGTGAAGAAAAATCTTTGATACCATTGATTTAGAATGACTCATAATTTCTGTAGAACAATTTCAAAATGAATTTAATCTTTATTTTTTGGAGGCTGTAAATTTGTAAATTGCAAGAGTATTTGTAGCTATACCTGCAAAGTTATTTTTAAAAACAAAAAAGTATTCTATTTTTTTATTTATCATCTTAAAATTTTATTTCTTTCCCAGAATCATCATATGTTACATGATTTCCCCAAATGTTAATAAAATGTACTTTGTGCTATCTGGGAACTTATATTTTCCTGGAGAGAGAGATCTGATATAAACAAAAATGTTACCTAAATAAAAGCAACTTTCTCTATTTTTAATATTAATAGAGTTGGAATACAACTAGTCATATTTTCCCCAGATTTGGAATGAGATTTGGGATGATCCATCTTAGAATAAAGACTTTATGGGGACACTAAGAACAGCCCAATGATATAGAAGGAATGCATAAGAGCAAATAATTTCCTTTGTGACTGTTATTCAGAAGGGACATAATCACAGAACTAGGACTCCTCTGAAGCATTTTCAGTAGTTGAATGGCAGTCCCTGAAGAATTAATGAGACCTCTCTGTCTATGGTGTGGAGGATATATGGTGTCTAGTAGAAGACCTGGATTCAATAATAAGGAAGGTATTAAAATAATCCAAGGAGAGATATGGCTGAAACTATAGACTCTTTTACTATTCTTCATGCTTTCAGAGAAAAAAAAGAACTTCCTAAATAAGATTCTTCTGTGGTGGAAAAATAGTTTTCTCCTAGAGTAATTTTGTTAAGGATATTACCAGGAGCAAATGGCAGTAAAACTTAGATGAAGTACAACTTCCAAATAAAGTTTTTGGACTGTAACACACCAATACACACATTCTGGAATTTCTAATGCACCTTTCCCACTATTTTGCAATCAAAATTGTAAAATGGGATGTAGAATTTCTATATATATTTGATGTAAGAGAATAGAATGTATAATCCTGAATTCTACTAATCAATGTAAATTGAGCCAGGGATGTGTCTAACAAAAAGATGAAACTTAAGTAAACTATATCTGCTGATGCTTGTTTGCCTTATAATAACCACAGCAGATAGAATACCACGTTGTGGAATTTAGTAGATGGGTGAACAAATAATTTGAATGAAATATTGTTAGTAAGGGGAATATATAGGATAATATAATTATAGTGACACAATCTATTTTGCTGTACTTTTGCTTTGCGTTTTAGAAATAAGGTCTGGATTTGCTTGATGAGCAGAATAGGCATTCAAACTTTTGACACTAGCATCTTGAGTCTATTTGATTTTTCTGAATGGAATAAAGACATCTCTATCATCTCAATAACATAGTTATGTTAGTGAGCATCATGGGGTATACTATACTAGAAGAGATGGCCGAATAGGCACTTTATTCTGGTTGTATGCCAAAAAGGTGTCAAACCTTTCCATGGACTTTCAGCTTTTCAGCTGAAAGTCTTCCAAATACTGGGTAACATAAGTTGAGTCTGTGGAAAACAAAAAAGCTAGTTTAAGTCAAGGTAATGCTGCAAAGATAAGTGGAAAATATTAACAGTAAAATTAGTATAGAAGAACAGCTCAAGCATGTTAAAACAGTATCCCAGTTATGTGGAATTTATTTATAACTTTATGCTTTCAGTGCAGTTAACTAACAGAGATCTGTTACTTAAATTCCATTCCACTATAGGGTCAAATGTGTTTTTATTCCCATGGGGAGAAATTTAGTCCCTGATGCTTTTCTTTCCCTTTCCTGTCAGTAGAAGTTCCATATTTGTATGCAAGCATAGAAAAGCCTATCTTACTAAAAGTCAGAAAAGACTTTATCTTAGACTATTCTCTAAAGCCTTGTTACAAAATTGAAGCAATTTTACATTATAAAATGCTGATTAAAATTTTAAAAAGGTGGGGGTGCCTGGGTGTCTCAGTGGGTTAAGCCTGTGCCTTCAGCTCAGGTCATGATCTCGGTGTCCTGGGATCGAGAGCCCCACATTGGGGGGGCCTCTGCTCAGCAGGAAGCCTGCTTCCCCCTCTCTCTGCCTGCCTCTCTGCCTACTTGTGATCTCTTTCTATCTTTTAAATAAATAAATAAAATTAAAAAAAAATTTTTTTTTTTTCCAACCGATAACCAACTCTGTATTACGAGCCTTCCTTGACTCTCCCAATATTAAAAAAAAATGCCATTTCGATCAGATATTAACACACAGATATACACACTCGGAATGTTTTCTGGACTTTCTATTATTTTTCAGTGACCCATCTCTGTGGCAAAGCCATGCCGTGCTGATGTTTTTTTTAAAGATTTTATTTATTTGAGAGAGAGAGCACAAGTGCAGGGAGAGGGGGGTGGGGCAGAGGGGGAAGCAGACTCCCCACCGCGCAGGGAGCCTCACTCGGGGCTCGATCCCAGGACCCCAGGATCATGACCCGAGCCAAAGGCAGAGGCTTAACAAACTGACCCCCAAGCTCCCCATGCAGTCCTGATTACAGTAGCTCCCGGGGCAGCTGCAGGCTGTGAGCAGTGCACAGTGAGTGCGCAGAAATCACTTGATTTCCCTCCATCGGTCTTTCTTGTGTGGCTCGGCCGGAGGCGGGTGCGCGGAGGGGGGTACTTCTCCTCGCGATGCAGATGGGTTTTTAACTTGAGTCACAGACCCCTTTGAGAATCTGGACACCTTCCCAGGAGAACGCCGTAAGTGGCTTTTCCTCCCTGCCGGTTGGGAAGCTCTGGGCTGTGCTTAAGCCCATGGTGAGGGCCTGCTCCCTGCTCTCTCAAAACCTTTGGCTGTGGGAGACCCTACAGGAGTCCCCACCGTCCGTACGCAGCTGGTCCAGGCTCTGCGCTGAACGCCCACGGGGGCTCCACGAGTCTGCCCCCCACTCCAGGAACAGCCTGTACCACCGCTACCCCCATTTTACAGATGCAGAAATTCCAATCTCCCCAAGAAACCAGAAACTCCGGCGCCTGGGTGGGTCAGTTGGTTAGCGTCTGCCTTTGGCGCGGGTCATGATCTGGGGGTCCTGGGATCGAGCCCTGCATCGGGCGCCTTGCTCGGCAGGGAGCCTGCTTCTCCCTCTCCCTGCTACTCTGCCTGCTTGTGTTCTGTGTCAAATAAATATATAAAACTTATAAAGGAAAAGAAAAGAAAAAAAAAAAAAAGAAGGGAGGGAGGAAGGAGAAGAGAAGAAAGGAAAGGACAAAAAGAGAGGGAGAAGAGAAGAGACTCTTTGAAAGCCAGGACTGGGACTGGGGTCTGGACAAGTGGGAAGGTCAAGGGCCGGGAAGCTGCAGGAGGCCCCCATGTCCCACTCCCCAAGCCCCCTTCCTCTGCAGACGGTTCTGAGTCTTGATAACACGGAAGGCCATTCTCAGGACCACAGCTGATCGGGGGGTACCAGGCACGATGCAGAGACACCCACGTGCACCACTACAGGTCACCCAGCAGCCTCTAGGGCGACCCTCACCACACAGGGGCCCCCGGTGGAGCCTCCATGGGTGGGTGATAAAAGTTTTGGCTGTCATCATCCACACTATTTTCTTCTCATCCCTATATTTACCTTAGTGGTGGGGAATCTTCCTTTCTATACCAACTGTTCGTGTTTGTAATGCATGTAAAGGGATGTTGTGCAATGTGATTTTAAAGCAACAGTGGAGTTCAAAATTTATTCTGAAGGTAATTGTATTTATTTTTTAACTTTCTACTATGATTTCAAAATATAGATCTATCATTCTCTGAAAATGTTCTATGTAATGGTAAAAAATAGAAAGAAACGGTTCAAAATATGTGGGACACAGCAAAGGCAGTCCTGAGAGGAAAATGTATAGCGGTACAAGCCTCTCTCAAGAAACAAGAAAGGTCTCAAGTACACAACCTAACCCTACACGTAAAGGAGCTGGAGAAAGAACAAGAAAGAAACCCTAAACCCAGCAGGAGAAGAGAAATCATAAAGATCAGAGCAGAAATCAATGAAATAGAAACCAAAAAAACAATAGAAAAAATCAATGAAACTAGGAGCTGGTTCTTTGAAAGAATCAATAAGATTGATAAACCCCTGGCCAGACTCATCAAAAAGAAAAGAGAAAGGACCCAAATCAATAAAATCATGAATGAAAGAGGAGAGATCACAACTAACACCAAAGAAATACAGACAATTATAAGAACATACTATGAGCAACTCTACGCCAACAAATTTGACAATCTGGAAGAAATGGATGTATTCTTAGAGACATATAAACTACCACAACTGAACCAGGAAGAAATAGAAAACCTGAACAGGCCCATAACCAGTAAGGGGATTGAAACAGTCATCAAAAATCTCCAAACAAACAAAAGCCCAGGGCCAGATGGCTTCCAGGGGAATTCTACCAAACATTTAAAGAAGAACTCATTCCTATTCTCCTGAAACTGTTCCAAAAAATAGAAATGGAAGGAAAACTTCCAAACTCATTTTATGAGGCCAGCATCACCTTGATCCCAAAACCAGACAAGGATCCCACCAAAAAAGAGAACTACAGACCAATATCCTTGATGAACACAGACGCAAAAATTCTCGCCAAAATACTAGCCAATAGGATTCAACAGTACATTAAAAGGATTATTCACCACGATCAAGTGGGATTTATTCCAGGGCTGCAGGGTTGGTTCAACATCTGCAAATCAATCAATGTGATAGAACACATTAATAAAAGAAAGAACAAGAACCATATGATACTCTCAATAGATGCTGAAAAAGCATTTGACAAAGTACAGCATCCCTTCCTGATCAAAACTCTCCAAAGTGTAGGGATAGAGGGCACATACCTCAATATTATCAAAGCCATCTATGAAAAACCCACCGCAAATATCATTCTCAATGGAGAAAAACTGAAAGCTTTTCCGCTAAGGTCAGGAACACGGCAGGGATGTCCATTATCACCACTGCTATTCAACATAGTACTAGAAGTCCTAGCCTCAGCAATCAGACAACAAAAAGAAATTAAAGGCATCCAAATTGGCAAAGAAGAAGTCAAACTATCACTCTTCGCAGATGATATGATACTATATGTGGAAAACCCAAAAGACTCCACTCCAAAACTGCTAGAACATGTACAGGAATTCAGTAAAGTGTCAGGATATAAAATCAATGCACAGAAATCAGTTGCATTTCTGTACACCAACAACAAGACAGAAGAAAGAGAAATTAAGGAGTCAAACCCATTTACAATTGCACCCAAAACTATAAGATACCTAGGAATAAACCTAACCAAAGAGACTAAGAATCTATACGCAGAAAATTATAAATTACTCATGAAAGAAATTGAGGAAGACACAAAGAAATGGAAAAATGTTCCATGCTCCTGGATTGGAAGAATAAATATTGTGAAAATGTCTATGCTACCTAAAGCAATCTACACATTTAATGCAATCCCTATCAAAATACCATCCATTTTTTTCAAAGAAATGGAACAAATAATGCTAAAATTTATATGGAACCAGAAAAGACCTCGAATAGCCAAAGGAATATTGAAGGTGGCATCACAATTCCGGACTTCAAGCTCTATTACAAAGCTGTCATCATCAAGACAGCATGGTACTGGCACAAAAACAGACACATAGATCAGTGGAACAGAATAGAGAGCCCAGAAATCGACCCTCAACTCTATGGTCAACTAATCTTCGACAAAGCAGGAAAGAATGTCCAATGGAAAAAAGACAGCCTCTTCAATAAATGGTGCTGGGAAAATAGGACAGCCACATGCAGAAAAATGAAATTGGACCACTTCCTTACACCACACACGAAAATAGACTCCAAATGGATGAAGGACCTCAATGTGAGAAAGGAATCCATCAAAATCCTTGAGGAGAACGCAGGCAGCAACCTCTTCGACCTCAGCCGCAGCAACATCTTCCTAGGAACAACGGCAAAGGCAAGGGAAGCAAGGGCAAAAATGAACTATTGGGATTTCATCAAGATCAAAAGCTTTTGCACAGCAAAGGAAACAGTTCACAAAACCAAAAGACAACTGACAGAATGGGAGAAGATATTTGCAAACGACATATCAGATAAAGGGCTAGTATCCAAAATCTATAAGGAACTTAGCAAACTCAACACCCAAAGAACAAACAATCCAATCAAGAAATGGGCAGAGGACATGAACGGACATTTCTGCAAAGAAGACATCCAGATGGCCAACAGACACATGAAAAAGTGCTCCACATCACTCGGCATCAGGGAAATACAAATCAAAACCACAATGAGATATCACCTCACACCAGTCAGAATGGCTAAAATTAACAAGTCGGGAAATGACAGATGCTGGCGAGGATGCAGAGAAAGGGGAACCCTCCTACACTGTTGGTGGGAATGCAAGCTGGTGCAACCACTGTGGAAAACAGCATGGAGGTTCCTCAAAATGTTGAAAATAGAACTACCCTATGACCCAGCAATTGCACTACTGGGTATTTACCCTAAAGATACAAACATAGTGATCTGAAGGGGCATGTGTACCCGAATGTTTATAGCAGCAATGTCTACAATAGCCAAACTATAGAAAGAACCTAGATGTCCATCAACAGATGAATGGTTAAAGAAGACGTGGTATATATACACAATGGAATACTATGCAGCCATCAAAAGAAATGAAATCTTGTCATTTGCGAAGACGTGGATGGAACTAGAGGGTATCATGCTTAGTGAAATAAGTCAATCAGAGAAAGACAACTATCATATGATCTCCCTGATATGAGGACATGGAGAAGCAACATGGGGGGTTAGGGGGATAGGAGAAGAATAAATGAAACAAGATGGGATTGGGAGGGAGACAAACGACAAATGACTCTTAATCTCACAAAACAAACTGGGGGTTGCTGGGGGGAGGTGGGGTTGGGAAAGCGGGAGGGGGTTATGGACATTGGGGAGGGTGTGTGCTATCATGAGTGCTGTGAAGTGTGTAAACCTGGTGATTCACAGACCTGTACCCCTGGGGATAAAAATACATTATATGTTTATAAAAAAAAAAAAATTGGAGGGGGAGGCAAACCATAAGAGACTATGGACTCTGAAAAACAACCTGAGGGTTTTGAAGGGTCAGGGGTGGGAGGTTGGGGGAACAGGTGGTGGGTAATAGGGAGGTCACGTTTTGCATGGAGCACTGGGTGTTGTGCAAAAACAATGAATACTGTTATGTTAAAAAAATAAATAAATTTAAAAAATAAATAAAATTTAAAAAAAAATAGAAAGAGACCATTACTCTTTGATGTCTTGTGAATACTTGTTTTGTAAGAGTATGCTAGATACTACATACTATTATCACTTAATCATCATATAATTTCTGTGCAGTAATTATCATTAAAAACATTTTGAAAGAAGTTGCTGTGGCTGATATCGAGGAGGTTACTGCCTACATTTTCCTCTAGGATTCTGATGGATTCCTGTTTCATGCTGAGGTCTTTTTTTTTTTTTTTTTTTTTTTTTTATGCTGAGGTCTTTTATCCATTTCGATTTTATCTTTGTGTACGGTATAAGAGAATGAGAGCTTCATTCTTCTACATATAGCTGTCCAATTTTCCCAGTACCATTTATTAAAGAGACTGTCTTTTTTCCACTGTATATTTTTTCCTGCTTTGTCGATGATTTGACCATAGAGTTGAGGGTCCATATCTGGGCTCTCTACTCTGTTCCACTAGTCTATATGTCTGTTTTTATGCCAGTACCATGATGTCTTGGTGATCACAGCTTTGTAGTAAAGCTTGAAATCAGGTAACATGATGCCGCCAGTTTTATTTTTGTTTTTCAACATTTCCTTAGCAATTTGGGGTCTCTTCTGATTCCATACAAATTTTGGGATTATTTGCTCCAGCTCTTTGAAAAATAGCAGTGGAATTTTGACCGGAATGGCATTAAAAGTATAGATTGCTCTAGGCAGTATAGACATTTTAACAATGTTTATTCTTCCGATCCAAGAGCATGGAATGGTCTTCCATCTTTTTGTGTCTTCTTCAATTTCTTTCATGAGTGTTCTGTAGTTCCTTGAGTACAGATCCTTTATCTCTTTGGTTAGGTTTATTTCTAGGTATCTTATGGTTCTTGATGCTATAGTAAATGGAATCGATTCTCTAATTTCAACAGACGAATGGATAAGGAAGATGTGGTCCATATACACAATGGAGTATTATGCCTCCATCAGAAAGGATGAATACCCAACTTTTGTAGCAACATGGACGGGACTGGAAGAGATTATGCTGAGCGAAATAAGTCAAGCAGAGAGAGTCAAGTATCATATGGTCTCACTTATTTGTGGAGCATAACAAATAACATGGAGGACGTAGGGAGATGGAGAGGAGATGGGAGTTGAGGGAAATTGGAAGGGAAGGTGAACCATGAGAGACTATGGACTCTGAAAAACAATCGGAGTGTTTTGAAGGGGCAGGGGGTGGGAGGTTGGGGGAGCCAGGTGGTGGGTATTAAAGGGGGCATGGAACACTGGGTGTGGTGCAAAAATAATGAATTCTGTTATGCTGAAAAGAAATTAAAAAAAAAAAAGAAAAAACAAAAACAAAACAAAACAAACAAACATTTTGATGCCTAAACGCACTTTCAAATAAGGAAAGGTTTATCTCAAGCACTTGGTTTATTCAATTTTATTTCATTTCAGTATTTTTATCTTGTTTTTCATTTGTCTTCTCATTTGACCAGACTCTAGTTTTGGACAAATATAACTAGTGGGCTTCTGTGAGTCTACATCCAACTGATAAGAGTCCAGAAGGAAGTCAGTCAATTATACAGACTAGTATCCTATGTGTTCATAGTCTCCTATATTAAATGTGTTAACTGTGTTATATTATTATCCTTTTATATCTTTAGCTAATATTTCATAACTTTCCATAGATACTATTTTAAGCCTTTACCTTCTTTCATTCACAGCCTCCACCTACTCCTTCTATAATTTCAATAGATGTACTCATCTTTTAGTTCTGAGAGCAATATAATTTATACCAGAAAATCTTTAAGATTTTATTTATTTATTTGACAGAGAGAGATCACAAGTAGGCAGAGAGGCAAGCAGAGAGAGTGAGAGGGAAGCAGGCTCCCTGCCGAGCAGAGAGCCCGATGCGGGACTCGATCCCAGGACCCTGAGATCATGACCTGAGCCGAAGGCAGTGGCCTAAACCACTGAGCCACCCAGGCGCCCCTATACCAGAAAATCTTTAACCATAAAACCTCAACATTTAAATATCTCTGCATATGTAACTTTCCATTTATTTCCTATCATTTATATGAGGTTATTCCTCCTTGGTATATCTTATCACTCTGACTTCATTCTAGAACTCATCTTTTTCATGTCTTCAGAAACTGGAATTTTGGAGTGCCTTGTATCATTTTTATGTCTTAAAATTTTCCATCATTTTAATTGCCTTTCCATCAGCATAAGACAGAGATGAATAAACTTAAAACATAGAAAACAACCACAGCAAACATGCACTCAATCCTGTCTAATTCTTCATCTATCACCTAGGTCTCTTCCCCTTAGAAGAACCTTCTGACCAGGTTGATTTTACTTTAGAACCTTCATCCACCCTTTGATCCTAGCTTTGTCTAAGCTGATCTCATTAAAGTCACTTCAGCCTTCTTTCGACATCTCTCAGATAGGCTCATCTCTGTCCTTACGCTTCTGAAGCATTGGTGTGTTTGGTCAGATATCTTCAGCATTCACCTTTTGGTTTCACAGTACCACACTTTCCTGTTTTGTCTTGTAAATCTTTGACAAGTGCATCATGGTCTGAAGGAGACTATAAATGTTGGTATAGGTCAAGATTCTTTTCTAGTTTTATTGACATAATTAACATAAAATATTGTGTAAGTTTAAGGTATACAATGTGTTGATTTCATACACATATATTACAAAATGATTGCCACCATTGCCTTAGCTAACACCTTCATCATGCCACATAATTATCATTTTTTTCTTGTGAGGAAAACATTTAAAACCTACTGTCTTAGTAATTTTCAATTATATGATATAGTATTATTAACTATAATCACCATGCTGTATCCTATCCTCAAAATTTATTCATCTTTGATCAATATCTCCCCAACTCCCACTCCGCAATCCTTCTTAACCACCATTATACTCTCTTCCAATGAGTTTGTTTGTTTTTTATTAATATTCAATATATAAGTGAGATCCTACAGTATTTTCTTTCTCTGTCTGACTTATCTCATTTAGCACAATGCCATCCATGTTGTCATAAATGGCAAGATTCCTTTTTTTAAATGACTTTTTAATGTAGATTAAATTAAATATGTTCATTTATATATTAAATATATAATATATAGGGCACCTGGGTGGCTCAATTGGTTAAGCATCTGGCCCTTGATTTCAACTCAGGTCATAATTGGAACCCCATGTCAGGCTCTGCACTTTGTGTGCAGTCTGATTGAAGATTCTCTCCTTCTGCCTCTCACCATGTTCACATACAGTCCCTCTTTCTCTATTTCTAAAATAAATAAATAAATATTTTATAAAATATGTAATATATAAATATATATTTATGTATACATTTAAAAATATATTTAACTCTTTTTTTTTTAGTAATCTCTGTTTTCTTAAAGATTTTATTTATTTATTTGAGAGACAGCATGAGTGGGGAGAGGGGCAGAGAGAGAGGGAGATGCAGACTCCCTGCTGAGTGGGGAGCCTGATGCAGGGCTCGATCCCAGGAGCCTAGAATCATGATCTGATCCAAAGGCAGACACTTCACTGACTGAGTCACCCAGACACCCCATCCATTCATCTCTTGATAGACACTTAATTTGTTTCCATACTTGGTCAGACTTCTTTCTTAAGTATTCATCTTATTCACCATTCTGTCCCTGAATGACATTATCTACTCCTGGTACTTCAATCACTATCTATATGTTGATTCTGAAAATGTCTTTAAAAAAAAAGACTTCTCTCTTTCTGTGGATCCTCTAGTTTGTATCTAATCTTTGTCAGGACTTCTTTGCCTGAGTATCTTACAGGCACTTAAAAATAATATTTCTAAGAATGAACTGATTATTTATTTTCCAAAATACATTCAATCTTAAGTATTTTCTCCCAAGTGGTTAATTTTTTTAAATGTAATATTTCTTCTGTTCCTACATCAAATTGACCACATACTATAGACTCTGCTGCCTTAATGCAAATAGAACCTCTGTACAGTCCCACCATATGTGCATGCTAGTGCTGCCTCCTCCTCCTTTTTTTTTAAGATTTTATTTATTTATTTGACAGAGTTCACAAGTAGGCAGAGATTCAGGCAGAGAGAGAGGGGGGAGCACATTCCCTGCCAAGCAGAGAGAAAGATGAGGGGTTTGATCCCAGGACCCTGAGATCATGACCCAAATAGGAGGCAGAGGCTTTAACCTGCTGAGCCACCCACAAGCCCCTAGTTCCGCCTTCTGACTGGTCACCTAGAATCAGTCTTTTTCTCCCCCACTGATTTTAGTCAATGTAGCTCCCTAGGGAGAAAGAGAAATTTTCTTTCTTCTTCTCTTTTTTTTTTCTTTTCTTTTTCTTTCTTTCCTTCTTTGACAGGCCTTTCCTGAAAGCTGTCTTTCTTTATCTCTTACTCTTCTTCCCCTCATATTATTTGCTTTAGCTATGCTGAGCTACCATCTCACAATATGCTTTATTCTCTCTCTTTTATTTGCTTTAGTTGAGACTGTCTCCTTTGTCTAACACTATTTCTGTGCAAACTCCACTTTCTATACACATACATACACATAAGCACACACACACACACACACATACACACACACTCTATCCACTTACCTGCCTGGTTCCTACTTACCATTTAGGTTTTATTTTAGGTCCCCCTTCTAATAAACACTTTCTCACCAATTACCAATCTGCCGATCTCATCTCCAAACCCATGTTAGATGTCTCTTCTGTGTGGTCTCTTAGCAGCCTTCCTCCCTTACAGACACAGTTCACCATTTTATTATAATTGTGTTTTTAGTAGTCTATATTGTCTGTATCACCATAGTGTGAGTGGGACAAGGGATATGTTTGCTATTGTTTTTCATTTATTGCTGTTTTTTGCCAAAATGGTTCTTGGCATATAGAAGGCTCTCTCTAGTCTTAGATGCATACTTCTAATTATACCTTAGTCAGAATCATCAAAGTCACTAGCCTCTGGTTCTTCTGCCTCAGATGTATAGCAGTACCTTAAACTTGGAGAAATCCTACTTATAGCTACCACATGGTAAGCGTTCCATTGATTTTGGGGTGTATATTTCTAAGTAAGGAATAATTCCTTTAGAGGAAGGATTAGAGGATTACTGCCGCATAATGGGTATAGAGTTGTTATTGGGGTGTTGAAAAAGTTTGGGAACTAGACAGTAGACTGAACAACACCATGAGTATACTTAATGCCACTGAATTGTATACTTAAAATGTATAAAGTGGTATTTTTATGGAACATAAACAATAAATGAACAATTTATGTTCAATAAATGAAGAACAATTTTATCACAATAAAAAAATTTAATAAGTAAAAATAAAATTATAAAAAAATAATAATCCCTTTATTAAAAACTTGATTATTTGTGTATAGAAAGCTGATACGTGCAAAAATATTACTGAAAAATATACTACTGTGTAACTGATTTTATTTTTTGGTCTAGATAAGGAATTTTTTAAAGGAAATAAGAGAACGAGGGTAGAAACCATCCTTTATAATTCTTTTATTTTTATCTCTAGTACTTTGTACATTCCCTTGCCCATTCCTGCCATGTACCTCACTTGATTAAAAATGTTAGAAGAATCAAGAATGGTATCATGGAGGATTTGATTTCTGAACTCTACCTTAGGGAATGATGGGTCCTTAGCTATTTCTGACTTTTATACATGGTCCTTCAAAACTTGAGGAAGATCTTGCAAAGACGGACTGTAATCCTCTAACTGCTAATCTTTTCACTTTTAATCCTACTTGAAGTCTTGAAAGTTTCTCTTCCCATGGCTCTTTTCATATCTACAATTTTATGCCTTCTTATTCAGATATACTGCTATTTATTTCTTTTGATAAACGCTTTTTAATTATCACTAATTCTTAAATACTGCTTTCCCATAGGAGTTTATTTTTACCCCTCTCTATTTTCATTGTAACTGCTTTTCCCTCTTAAATTACCAGTTATATGGTGGTGAGTACAAAATCAATTATATTGATTTCATGTATTATGCAAACTTTTGTGTCCCATTTACCTAGCTGCCAACTGGACCTCTTCAGCTGGATAAAAGCATTTGGAAGAAAACATGCCAGATAATTGCTAAATTTTTGGTCTCCCAGAAAACTATCCTAAAATTTTGCATTTTTTAAGCTATAATTCTTTGACTTCATATTCCTTTTAGTATATATATGCCAGATAAAGCATACATTGATAAAATAGTTTTTGGGTGTGATGAAATCTACATCCAAGTGGGAAGAAAATGTGGATGTGGATGGGTGGATCTACTTAGTAGGGTTGAACAAACTACTGGAGTCTAAGTATGTGTGCATGCATGTATGTATGTGTGTGTGCTGTGTTGTTAGTTTTGCTTTTTTATTTGAGTATTTTTCCAACCAAGAGTGGTTTTTCCAAGCCACTAAACCATGAGACAGGTCTTTAATTCTTAAGTGAATGTAATTAAAATATCATCAGGATTTTGAATGGACCAGTGATCACACGAGAGGAAATTAAAAAGCAAAGCATGGATACAAAATTAAAAATATGCTATAAGGCTATTTCTTCTCTACTTATCTAATCTTGTTTCATCTTTTATGCCTCTGGCTGGACAATTTTAGTGAGGGCTATATTTTGTAAAATAGTTATTACTCAACTTAAAAGAGATAACATTTTCCATTTAGGCTTGAGGGGTAAAGAGGTGAATTTTAATGCAGGCAACGATGAGAGAATAGATATTTTAATGAATATATACATATACAATATTAAAACAAAGGCTTCTGGGGTATTATTGCATATCACTATTCTAAGGAGTCAAATACTAAACATTATGTATGCAAGAGATCATTAAGTAACCACCAAATAAATGCATATTTAAACTCAACAGATCATAATGTCACTCAAAGCTTATTTTATAAGTATCCATTGTATTATATGGCTCACTATTAGAGAAATTATGTAACCTACAAATTCTCAGGATGGCAAAAGTCTGAGCCATGTATTCTACACTTTATGTAGTTGGAAATTATTGTTTTAGAAATACAATAGCATTTTGTATGTGTATTTTTCCTTAGCAGCAAGAGTAAAAATAAAAGTGGCTACTATTTATGCAAAAGTAAATTTTGATGAGGATATTTGATGTCAAAGCTATCATACCTTGAAATACTTTTACATCATTTTATATATTTGTTCATTAATAGTTGCTAGTACAACTATTACAAAGTGTCTGTTAAATAGATGTGAAGACATACCAAGGTACAACTAACTATAATTATCCCATAAGTAAATATTTAGTGTAGATTTAGAAATATAACTGTTCAAAAATGCATACTCTTCCCTATAACCCACTAGACTTACCATATTTAGTGTTTAGGTTCATAGTGCCTTTTTTATTTTTATTTTTTTTTTTTTTGCTTTTATCAGATCCTCAAATTTCATTATTTACCATCCAGGCTGACCAAAATAAATAATAACAATGTTTATTCTTCTGATCCATGAGCATGGAATGTTTTTTCATCCTTTTGTGTCTTCAATTTCTTTCTTGAGTGTTCTGTAGTTCCTCAAGTATAGAACCTTTATGTCCTTGGTTAGGTTTATTCCAACGTATCTCGTGGTTTTTGGAGCTATTGTAAATGGAACCAATTTTCTAATTGTCCTTTCTACAGTTTCATTGTTAGTGCATAAGGAAGGAACTGATTTCTGTACATTGATTTTGTATCTTGCCACATTTCTGAATTGCTGTATGAGTTCTAGTAATTCGAGGAGATTATGCTGAGTGAAATACATCAAGCAAAGAAAGTCACTTATATGGTTTGCTTACTTGTAAACATAAGGAACAACATGGAGGACGTTAGGAGAAGGAAAGGAAAATTAAATTGGGGGAAACTGGAGGGGTAGACAAACCATGAGAGTCTGTAGAATCTGAGAAACAAACAGGGATTTAGAGGGGAGGACAGTGAGGGGATAGATGAGCCTGGTGGTGGGTATTAAGGAGGGCACTTATTGCATGGAGCACTGGGTGTTGTACATAAACAATGAATCTTGGAACACTGCATCAAAAACTAATGATGCATTTTATGGTGATTAACATAACAAAATAAAAAGTAATAAAAATAAATAAATAAATTCAAAACAAATAAGGGGGAAAAAAGCCAAAAAGATACAATTATGAGACTAAATGTCTATAAACTAAAAATGCTTTCTACACTTCAGATGTTATTATTAATGACATCCTATGACTGACAGGTGTCTAAGCCGAAAGAAATTAAGTTGCAACTTGGTGTGGTAGTTTAACTCTTTTGTGCCAGCGGTTACCATTTAGGATTGCAGAGATGAAAATAACTTTTTCCCCCTTTTTACTGGTAATAAGACAAAGGGTGCTTTCTGTGACTTAAGTTAAGAGAAACCATATACAAAAAGGAAATGGAAATATGTGAGAAATAATTATTAGGCTAGACTGACCCTGCTTTTTAAGAACTGGCTCTCTGTTACCTACTTTTATACCTTTAAAATTTAGAAGGCACCTTGAAATAAATGTTGAGCAATGTAAACTGCATCCCACCATGTGCTGCATCACTGAGCCCTGGGTAATTAATTAGCCCAGAAGGGGCCATATCATTTACTTTTCTAAGTGCCTGAATTCTTTATATGGGAGGGAAGTTTAGGTTTCTCTTTGGATTGC
Source organism: Meles meles (assembly GCF_922984935.1). Lineage (NCBI taxonomy): Eukaryota > Metazoa > Chordata > Mammalia > Carnivora > Mustelidae > Meles > Meles meles. The sequence continues at coordinate 39,567,150 of NC_060067.1, forward strand.
TGTAACTGAACTGTGTGAAGTAGGCACCTTGTGTCTTATATGTACAATAGAAAAGCAGAAGATATTTGTCTTTGACGTCAGAGAATAATGATTCTATGAAACTGACACACACAGAGGAACAAAACTGGCAGACAAAAGAAGTTTATTTCTTTGACTTACACTTCAAACTTTCTGATGGATTTCAGTGATGGAACAGTTTCCTAGTGATTTAAGAATTGCTGTTTTGTTTTGCTTTGTTTTGCTTGTGAGAGAGAGAGTGAGCACGTGAGCAAGCATTAGCGGGCTTGAGGGCAGAGGGAGAGTGAGCGTGAGAATCTTTCAAGCAGGTTCCATGCCCAGCAGTAAAGAGCTCAATGATAGAAGGTTCAGTCTCACTATCTAGAAATTATGACTTGAACTGAAATCAAGAGTTGAACACTTAACCGACTGAGCCACCCAGGCACACCAATTTTAAGTTTTTGTTTTTGTATTACATCTTAAAGAGTTCTAACTAACAAAATAAAAATTTTGAAATCCACAACTAAGTTTATTGGTTATATCAGTAACAGAACTTCCAACTTCATCACATTTCATTTATATCAGTTATTTAATAATTTATTGGTTAACATTTTCTCTAGTTTTTCAAATAATCCTTGATATAAAATTGAATATATAGGAAGACGCATTCAAATGCATTCTTACTCTGAGGCACTATTGTACTTTTAAAACAAAATTAATTAATGACATGTTGAGTAGCTGTTGTGGAAGACAATTTCCCACAGGTATTTCATGTTTCCACTCATCTAGTGATCAAAACACTGACAGCACTTTGTCTCAGACTATTTTTAAGACATCTGTATAGTGAACAGCAGTCCAAGATATAGTGCCCACATCTGGAGCAAAGGGCTGCTTATAGTCTTTCAAATGGGGGGGTAGGGGGATAGGAGAAGAATAAATGAAACAAGATGGGATTGGGAGGGAGACAAACCATAAATGACTCTTAATCTCACAAAACAAACTGGGGGTTGCTGGGGGGAGGTGGGATTGGGAGAGGGGGTGCGGGCTATGGACATTGGGGAGGGGAGGAGAACCATAAGAGACTATGGACTCTGAAAAACAACCTGAGGGTTTTGAAGGGTCAGGGGTGGGAGGTTGGGGGAACAGGTGGTGGGTGATGGGGAGGGCACGTTTTGCATGGAGCACTGGGTGTTGTGCAAAAAGAATGAATACTGTTACGCTGAAAAAAAAATAAATAAATAAAAAGGGAAAAAAAAATAATAATAAAAAAATTCAAAAGGGAAAAAAAACAAAAAAAAAAACAAAAAAAAAAAAACAAAACAATGTCTCCTTCTGGAGCAGTATGCAGTCATACTCACTACACCCCCCACCAAAAATTTGGGTTCCTTAAACTTAGGGTTCATCTCCCTATAATACGACCGACTTGATATGCATGTGTTATTTGGCCCTTTTTGTGTCACCCTGTGGGAACTTCGCTGCTGGGAAATGGTGGAAAAATGTTGATACTCTGTCTACTGTTATTTCTGTGAGTAATAAACTGTCTTTCATCTCTAACCCACAAGTCTCATGTCTTCTGCAATCATCCACTGAACTGTGACAGGCTAACTTGTTAGCTTGCAAGTAGAATAAAATCTGAGACCCTTCATAGTTCTTGACACTTATTTCTTGTCAAGTTTTTAATAAATTATTCATTCCTAATAATAATTTTGTCTAAGCATATTAACATGCACCTTTGATGGTAAAGAAAGAAGCTCGAATTAATTAACACTTTGCCCTTGCTCATTCAGAGACAGTATTTGAACTCTGATCTGTCTGCTTAAAAAACATGTAATCCTTCTACAATACCACATACTAACAGGTGGATTAAGCCCTAATTTTCTTTTTCTTCCCCCAGTTTTTGATGATCTTTGTCAGCTATCTATTATTTGTTAGATTTGTGTTTGCATGTTTCTGTTTAATTATTGAGTTTTAATCATCCATTAGTCATCAGGAAAAATAGAATTCTTAAGTTTCATGTTTAGTAGGATGGTTCACAATTAATATAAAATTACTCACAAATCTCAGTTAATGTGATCTTTCAGCATTCAGTATTTATAGTGTTTTTGTATACATTCTTAAAGTTATTATTGAAAACATTACCATATTTTATTAAAAATGAAGATGTATAAAAAGGTCTCTGTTGCCCTTGCCACATTTTATTTTTTAGCTCACATCTGATTTCTGTGGCAGATGGTTCAGTGGATGCTCAGAATTAACCCTCCATCCTGTATCCCACCTCCAACATGGACACCACAACTTTCTGACCCAGTATCTCCTCCAAATCAGAGAATTCTTCCAGCACTCAGGTTTTATGCAAACAAGGCTGAATTATTGGGGAATTAACCATTGGGGAAATTGACAGAGAAGGATGAATGGCATTCTGTAAATAAATGTCTCTAACCTTCTTTATTCAAGGTGTACGCTTTGGGAAGACTTCTGAAGGCTTTCTGAAGTTACCACCAAAATAGCCATTCTTTCACACAATAATGACCTCCACAGACTTAGGAATATATATCTTAATAAGGGTAATTCCTCTGATTCACTCTTGAAACTGTGCCTTTCCGGGTTCACCTCTCCAATATGCCCACATATCACCTACAACCCTGCTGAAGGGGAAGTGGGTGAAGGGATGGGATAATTGAGTGACAGGCATTAGAAGAACACATTTTGTGTTGAGCACTGGGTGTTATATACAACTGATGAATTACTGAACTCTACAACCAAAACGAATGATGTGTTATATGTTGGCTAATAGAATTTAAATAACAATTTAAAAAATAAAGTAAAAAATAAAATATTAAGTAATGAAAATAAAAAATAAAAGTTATTGAATGTTTTTCACATATCCCACATACTCTATCTCCATTAGAATCTCAGAAAAATTCTGTGATATTTTGTTTTTTCAATTTTACAAAATAGGAAAATGGGTGATACAGAAGCAACTACTGAATCCAGGTCTCTTAATCTAATGTCCATGATCCTTTTCATTTACTTTAATCTAAGTTCTATAATACCCAGTCCAAAATACATGCATTTTAGATCTAAAAAAATTACTTGATGATATTCTTGGACAGATCATATCAAAGATAATTCCTCATTCTTTGTCCTAACTCTGACTTTCAGTCTGGTCCTATTCTACAGTCCTGGCATCTCAACTTTGGCACCATTGACATTAGGGGTTGGATAGTTTCTTGTTGCAGAAAACTGTTCTATGAATTTTAGGGATGTTTTGCTGCATTCCTAGACTCTATTCATGACATGGTTGTAGTACCTTTCCTACCCCCAAGTTGTAACAACCAGCAATATCTCCAGATATTACCAAAATCTCCTGGGGGATACAAAATCCAACTCCCCTCACCCAAAGCACATACAGTATTTAAAATCACTGGACTATAAATAAATAAATAAATAAATAAATAAATAAATAAATATCGCTGTACCGCACTAAGTTCCCAAAGCATAAAATCTGTAAAGATTGCCCCATCTTTTTCATCCACCTTTCACAGTGGCTGACACATGATTAGAGTTCTTTAAATATATACTCCAAATAAAGAAAAAGTACAATCCTTGTAATTAAAAAGGCAACGATTTTAAAAGTTTATAACATCTATTTAAAGTCTCAGACACTATTTATAGAGTCATTTATAAACTATGTTTTTCACATTATCTGTTAAATTTTGTTTACTAGTATTGTGTAAATGTATTCTTTTTTTCTTCTCTGTTTTAAACATCCAACCTCTGCAGGGGAAAGAGAGAATCCTGGTGTGATTTTATTGTTTTCATTTTTTCCCCCCATTTTCACTTTTCTGTTTCAGCTGAAAAGTTTGGTTGAGTATTAAAGACTCAATATAATAAATTGATTACTTTCAAGTGGTTAAATTTGTGTGAGCTCAGAGAAAAGTCTCAAACGCTTGTAGTTGTTTATGACTTGTGATATTTCAAATTTTTTCATAAATATATCTTTCATCAGAGTTTCTCCTTCCATAAAATATATTTTCACTTATTGAGTGGTGTAAGTTTTCAAATGCACAGCAATTTTCATGGCATTTTATGAAAATAAAATGGTAAATCCATAGATAATTAGGTATAGTTAAAACTGAATTCCCATGATTTATGAGGTTTGCAGCATGTTCAGAAGTATGACCCATAAAATAACTGCCTCAGGATGAAATTTCATCACTTTTTTTAATACTTATAATAATCTCATCAAATTTATCATCAAGATGGGTTTCAAGTTTTCATGGTATTTAAGAATCAAACTCAGCATTCTTTTTCCTAATACAGATGTACTTGTTTCATATTTTCAAAATCCATGATTTTATGTCTTCATAAAATCAGTGGTTTACATGCCCTGCCACAGTATATTCAAATAAATTACATCATAATGTTTATTAAAATCAATTCCAGAGATAATTTTTAAGACTTACGTTCTTTATACCAGCAGAAACAAAAGTTAGTGAATTAAACCAGGGTTTGATATCAGGTTGGTAAATATGTACTGATAGGGGATTCTAAGTGTGTTTTGATAAGATATAAGCATATTTCAACTGCCTTAAATATCCTTATTCCCAAGTATAACGTCTCAGTTTTAGATGAGGGTTTCATTCATTCCAGTGTTCATTGGAGACTGAGTAACATGACTTGAGGTCTTTGGAATTTTGCTACCTGGATTCAGTATCTGTGACCTCACTTCCAACAAAATGTAAATTCCATGAGAAGAAATTTTTACTTTTTTCGTTCAATGAGGTGTCCCAAGGAACTAGAACAACCACAGGAATTTAACAAAGGTTTAATATATTACAGGAACTTAACAAAGATTTCATGACTGGAAGAATAAATAAAGTTCTTATTTTGCATATTAGTTCTCAGTTGCTGCTGTATCAAATCACCACAGTCTTAGTGGCTCAACACAACACAAACTATTATCATAGAGTTCTGGAGGTCAGATGTCTGACATGGGTCTTCCTGGGTTAAGGTCAAGTTGCAAAGGCTGCGTTATTTCTAGAAGCTAGAGGGGAATGTCCATTTTTGTGTCTTTTCCAACTTCAAGAGATTGCCTGAGTTCCTTGGCTCATGGCCACCTGCCATCTCCTAGATCAACAATGGCTAGCTAAGTCTCACATGATACAATGCTGACACTGACTCTTCTTTTGCTTCCTGCTTCTTTTAAAGATCCTTGTGACTATATTGGGTCCACCTGAATAACAGTACTCACCCTTTCTTAAAATCAACCCTATCAATTCCATACGCAATTTTAATCCCCACTTGCCATCTATGTAACAAATATTTACAAGTTCCAGAGACTACGATGTAAATGTCTTTGGGAGGAAATTCGCTTGCTTATAATTTGCCACTCAGCAGTTACACAATATTAGATAAATTATTTAACCACATTGTACTAGTTTCCACGTCTACAAAATGTAAATCATGAGTTCTTATTTTTTTCTCTGTTTGTTTTTTTGAATTAAATAATATCTAGCACATTGTGGCACAGAGTAAATGTAGTTCTTAAAATAAGTGTGTCCTTTTTAAGCTAAAATTTTGTATTCAATAATTTAATTCTATTTTGCTTAAAAGAGATTGGATTGATGACACCTGCTTAAGTGTCTTTGAATTCTTAATGACTTTCAGTCTTTGCAAATAGAGAAGATGAATGCAATTTCAAGTTTTTACCCTCAAAAAGATCTTCCTGGCTATATGTGCTGAAGAAATATCACCTAAAAAAAATATATAATAATAATAATATTATTATTATTATAATTAATAATTATATATTATTATATAATATATTATATATATTATATATAAATAATATATATTAATATATAAATAATATAATTAATAATAATATCTATATAATAAATATATAGATAATATCACCTAAAGATATTATCAGAAAAGATGAACATATTTCCAGGGTAGATAAATTAGTGAAACTCTTTAGTTTTAGATATAGTTTTTAACCATATATAGTTTATTTTTTACATATTTGCATTAAATATACTTAATATTCCTCATTCATTTTATATATATATATAATATGCATAATGCAAATATGTCAAAAACATAATTTTCAAAAATAGGAAGGAGACTCCTTTGAATATTTCTCAAAGAATAGGTGTAAGGGCAGAACAGGAGGAACTAATTAGATGGAACAAGGACTATCACTCAGATCAATACCATTGCACAATGCAAAGCATTATGTATATGTGTGTAAACACAAAATGAGTGTTTACATACTTGAATTGATCTTCTGGCCTCTCAGGCAATACAACCAAACTATTTCTATGTCTCCTTTGGGGATAAGGGAGATATAATAATGATAGCTACTTGTTAATGTGAGTAAAGATTACATGTTGATAGTGTAGCAAAGGAGGAAAAGCTGTAAACATAGCCATTTTCTCATGCCAATAATTGTATGCAATTTAATTAATTAAGTGAAAATTAAACAATTTTTGGTACTTTCTACTATAATTTAATTTGAAGTATGGATACACTTTTTCTCTAATCTTGTAAAATATAAGATTCAGTATTCTAATTTCTTCATTTCATATCCTCTGGAAGAAAAAAATATTTTCAAGCAGAATATAACTGTATTCATATTACAAACATCTCTACAATTGTAAAAGCATGTGTATTTTCAAAATAAAAACTTTATTGCCTGGCAAGAAATTAAACTCAATGGGAAAGATTGCTTTCAAAATATAAAGTCTTTCTATGTTGCTCTTCAACATTTTCTGGCTATTCAATTTAAAACAAATTTGTAATATTGTTTTTGTCTTACAATGAGGGATAATTTTTTTTTCTAGTACTACTCATGTGAATTCTGGTCGCATATTTAATTTTGCCAGGTCTCATCTTTCTCACTTGTTAAATGAGCATATTATTCCTTGCCTGCCTTACTGCCATTATAAACATCAAATGAAATGATAGATTACAAAAAATTTTTGGACTAAAGAAGTGTATATACTTGAACCATATTACTTAGTATTTTAGTCCTATTGAGTGTGTTATCTCTGTGAGTTAACTGTCCATTTGAACTTCCTGGGCAGGATAGCCTGACAACTGTTTGGGGCCAGCAACTTGAACTTTCATATATGCGTGGTGATGGTAGGCATCCAACATGTGAAGGAACTTAAAGTTTAAACTGTTACCTTTTAATTGTTTTGTCATGATACTGTAGAATTATTATTAATATTATTTTGAGAGGTTGAGAGAGAGACAGAGGTTGAGAGGAGGGACAGTGGGTGAGGGAAACAGAGAATCTTAATCAGGTTCCACACCCAGCACAGATGTTGGTGCCTACCTAGTTCAATTTCATACCCCTGAGAGCAAGAACTGAGCTGAACTCCAGAGTCAGACCCTTAACTAACTGAGCCACTCAGACACCCCTGTAGGATTATTTAGTGTCTTGCAAGGAAGAAATGTTAGAAAGAATTTAAAGCAAAACAAGTCCAAACCAGAAACAAAACTCAGAACTGGAAGCAAACATTCAGTCAATATTCTACTACTACTATTTTCACTACTGCTATTATTATCACCACCACCACCACCAATAATAACAGCAACAGTAAAACTTTTGTCATGCCAGAAAGTTTTCCAAACACTTTAAATAAATTATTATGTATAAATGTAGTGGGGTTTTTTTTTGTATTTGTAGGTCATCTGGGTATTATTTACATACATGCATTTTTAAATTCAAGAAGACCCAATATTCCTATGTATTCCTCCTCTTGAGAAATGTTATTCTTGAAGAAATTAGGATATAGCCAGTTTTCTTTTTACTAGTTCTCATGAAAATAAAAAAAAATAATTATGGACTTTTTTGGCAATTTGTCTCCTAAAATAAGCTCTTGTCTCACCATTAGTTTGCTAACTACACTTTGGGAAAAAGTATATGCATTTCTATACCCATTTTACAGAGGTAAAAATAAAAGCTTGTGGAGGTCAAGTAACGTCCAAAGTCACACAGCAAGTCAGAGGTAGACCTTTCTAATCAGTGTAAAATTTTCAGACTAGTTTCCTATGGGTTTATGTCCTTTGGTCTGCAAATTCAGACTCATACCATCTCACCATCTATTAGGGATTTTGTTTTAAGAAAATAGACAGGGCCAATGTCCAGATAAGCCTTTACAAACGTTAAAGTGTTAAGCAAGAGAGCGCGTGTTGTTTGTCCTTGGATTGTGCATTTTATTTTTCATATATCAAGTGATGCATTTGTTTTAGAGCATCATGGCATTTATTAATTATCCAAGCTGAATTCTCATTTTCAGTAAATGGCACCTTACACAGTGGGGCCATGTCAAACAGGAGCCTTGACTGGGGAACAAATGTCAGTGTGGTGAGGAGCCTGCTGAGTGTTTAATAACTACAAATGAAGTGCACTGTTAGTGTTATCAAGCACCGTTCCATCACCCAGTAGGTTTCCTTTGTAAGTAAAGATAAAATGACTTGGAAAATCTGTACTGAATCCATCAGCTTTAACTGTAAAAGCACGAGGCAAGACAAGTCTATTTCTTCAAATAGACTGGATGCTGGAAAGGAAAGAACAAAAGGTCATTATTAAATAAGAAATGAAATATTTTCAAATTAATCAATGACTGTACAACATCATGGCTTTTGGAAAAGAACTTTGGAAAATGACCATATTCATAAGCTAGTTTTGAGCCCTACTCATTTTCTGTATATGGTGGAGATAAGGAGTTAGAAAGTTATGCACATTTACTATAGTTATTTGTGTTTTACTCTGAAGGAGACAATGAAAAACATTCTCAAAGAAGAGTTCATTGATTTAAATGTGCCTGTAGGTGTCCCAAAGATAGAGAATATAAGGGAAAATGAGTGCATTGCAAATCATAAAACGGTGATATATTGTCACCATGGCTAGAGAACTTTTAGCAAAAAATTCGAATATTTTTTACATTGTCCTGGATTATGGCCCCCCAAAATGGTAGTCCTTGGAAAGAACTATGGGTAAATTGTAAAACAAAACAAAACAAAACAAAACAAACAAACAAACAAAACACAAAACTGGATTAAACATGAAAATTTTAGAAATATCCTATTAAACATAGATTATGAACTATTTGTTTGTAAATATTATTGTCCTTAGTTCTTGCACCAGTCCTGTGACATAGGTAATATTATGACATATTTAAAGCTGGTTAAATTGGTACTCAGCAGATTTAAGGAACTCAGGTTCTATTAAAGCAATAGAGATCAAACCCATGACCTGTCATGGCACCACTGGGGCCCAGCTGTATTTTCTTCGAGAGAAGCACAGGTCAGGATGAGCCCATGTGATCTTTTAGTGGAGGCCAAGCTATGTCTGGCCATAGACAGAGAAAGATCAGAGTATAGTCAATGTACAGAACTGCACACGCATGGAGAACTTTCAGTGTGACATTAAAGAATCACTTGGAGAAGCCAGAGTTGGCATACAGTGAGGAGGACGTGGAGGAGGAAGAGGGAGATGAGAAGGAGTGAGAAGAGAGGTATATCTTGGTATGAGTGCATGAGGAATGTCATTGGTTTAGCTGGCACTGATTCAGTCCTAAAATTCCCATCACCTGAGCTTCTCTTCTTCCCTTGTTCTGCAGTTTCAGACGTTAAATCATCTTTCCTAGGGCACTGGAGTCGCCTATACTGATCACAACTATTCTCTTCTTCATATTGGCGACATTAAAGCTAGCATGCAGTTGAAGAACCAGAAGGTCTGGGTTTGGATTCTCATCCTTCCCTTCTTGCTGAATAACTTGGACATTGTATCTAACTTCATTGAATGAATATCAATGCTTTTATTTTTTAAAGGGGGTTATAACTACTTCTCATGTTATGACTCTGAGCACTAAATAAAGCAGTGCTTCTCTGCCTAATAAGTAGCATATGCTTACTATTGCATGATGCATACAGGGCTTTTTCCCCCTTTGTACCATTAGAGGGGTACCCTTGTACCATGTAGTTGTTTTCAACTCAAGTGAAAGAGAGTGGTCTGTTCTCTTGCAGCCAAAATAACTGGCAAGTTATATTCATTTTTGGAGTGCATAACAACTTTTACTATCTTTTTATGAAAATAAGTGACAGCAACATATAAATACAATTACTTAATTTTTGCAGCAGACACCAATACCAGGGAAAAAAGAAAGTGCCTGAAAACACAGGGCAACCATGAAATATGTGTATAAACAAGTGCAGTACCAAAATTTTATCTATCTGTTTTTTTAAAAGATTTTATTTATTTATTTGACAGACAGAGAGAGGGGGGGAAGCAGGCTCCCTGCTGAGCAGAGAGCCCAATGCGGAGCTCCATCCCAGGACCCTGGAATCATGACCTGAGCCATGACCTGAGGCAGAGGCTTTAACCCACTGAGTCACCCAGGTGCCCCTCTATCTGTTTTTTTGTTTGTTTGTTTGTTTGTTCTTGTAAAATGTCTAATTTCAACATTCTTTCAAAATTATTAAGACATTTTGATAAAGGAGAATCTTTTATTGAGGAATACATGTAGGGAAAAATACACATTTTTATCTATCCTCAAGTCTAATACTGTGGTGACTGTAATATAAATAATTTAAGAAAATATGTCTAAGTTTCTGAACATTTCTGTACTACACTTCAGGAGTCTACCCTGAGTGAGAGGTTGTTCTCTTTTCTTAAAAGGACACAATAAGATCTACAGTCTTTATAAGCATCTAAAAGCACAATAAAATCTATAATCTTGGTATGATTTATACTTAAAGAGATGGTGGTAGGTTAGCCATTTTCTTTTCTGATGAATCCAACCCATAATAAGTACAACAGGCTTTCCTCTGAGATTAGCTCTACAAAAACTCAGCTTTCTGTTAAAATTGCAGCTGAATACAAATTAGGACTTCTCTTTGTCATCAATTCTAGGAAGCTACTTATTAGCATTAATGACAATGTTGCTTTTACATATTTTGACATTAGTTTATTAGAATAAGAAGGGGAAAAATGGGGTCCAAGTCATTTAAAACCTATAACAGTTTAGGCTGTCTTGTCAAATTTCAAAAAATTAACACTTAACTTTTAAAATGAATATTAAAAATAGCTGAAATTCTTTCAACATTTTATAAGGATAATGCTATAATCTGTTAAACTTAACATTTTCTGGATATTTTGTTCATAAGAATACCACTGTGTTTTGTCAACAAGCATCAAATAGAGGGCTAAAACATGGAATATCTTCTTTAAATTTTTGAATATACAGAAATATAAATATTAAAAGTGAATATTTATTTATTCATTATTTATTCATAATTACTTATACATTACTCTACTGATACATTTTAAAATAAAATATTTATTCATAATTTATTTATTTATTTATTTTTATTATTTATTTATTCATAATTACTTATACATTACTCTACTGATACATTTTAAAATAAAATATTGAAAAGAAACAAAAATGAAATAAGAAAGTCAGAGTGAAGTTGATTTGTTTGATGTTGGTGATTTTAATTAATGATTCATAGAGCTCCATTTTTAATGTCAAAATGTGTATCACATATTTATTATGATATGTTTCATATGTATCTTTGTGCTAACAGAGAGATGCAAACATTTTTGAATTATAGTCAGTTTTGTATGGAGATTGAAAGAATGGCCAAACATGAGAAATATGACTTTTTTTTTTTTTAAATGTGAAGTGCTTTGATGCTAATCTTTTAATTATTCCCAGTAAGGGAGTTATTGTTTTCAATCAAGAAATTAAGTTAAACTTGGTTGAATTATATTTAGGGACCAGAAAAGACACTTGAAAATAGTACATTTCTTACCTCACTAGTTTTTTATTGGCCTTTATGTTATATAAATTGCATCTGATTATTTTCTTTTCTAGACTTGATTCTTTGCCTTGTATTTGTTATTTGCATTATTTCTCCTTGTATTGATATTCTCCTTATAATATCTTCTTATGCTAATTAACAAGTGACAGATTAATTGGAAAGCCAGAAAAAGAAGTCAATCAATGTGATTCTTCAGGTTTTATTGTTCCTGAATTTGTTTTAGGAGTAACACTTTTGAATTTGTTTTAGGAGAAAAGCAATGCTATTAAATGCTATTAAATGCTATTAATGCTATTAAAGCAACTATATTATTATATTAAAGCAACTATAGTTTTCTTAATAAATTACTGGCTCAAGTGTAATTTGATTATGTGTGCATGTCTTGGGATAATATAAAAGCCATAATTATTTGTAAATAGCTCAAATTATAATGTTTTCACTGAAAATTTGATTTATATGTTGAGAAACAATGAATTAGCTAGATAATGGAAAAGAAAGGTGATGACTGGAGGCTTCTGACCTATCAATTTACAAAAAAATGGTTATTTAGTTATTTGATTAAATGCATGTTTATGGATAAGAATCCAAAACATAAGACTAGAAGAATTAATAATGGCTTTTCATTTAGTATATGCCTTTTTTAAAAAGTCAGTTTGTGTGTGTGTGTGTGTATGTCTGTTCTCTACTTAGATAATGCAATAACACACAACAAATTATTTTCATGAGTACTATTTAATGGCTATAAGATAGTTTTTATGTAAATATTGTGCATTACCATCTTATATAATTCATTGCCGAATTTAGCTTTTATAGTAATTCAAAATCACTCAGAAGTAATCAATCTTCATCATTAATAAATCATCCAATTATCCTCCAATGAGAACAGATTTTATATCTGCTTTCAATATAAATCCTTCAATATAAAGCCTGTGGTGATGGTCCATTATGAGGCCTAAATGCTTTCACCATCAGACATAGTTATCTGTCGCTGCATGACAACCACCCCCAAACTCAGTGGCCTAAACCAGTGACTACTTATTAGTTCATGATTCCAGCGGTTTGCAATGTGAGCTGCACTCTGCTTGGGCGGGTAGTTTCTGTTCTACATCCTGATACCTGGGCCACTCAACATTTGTAGTCACTAGCTATGTCAGCTGGGGCCACACAGGCTCTGCAGGCCTCACACACGTTTTGGCTTTTAACCCCAATGGCTGGCAAGCTTATAATAGCAGAGTGTCTCTCTCCACTGGCTCCCTTTTTATGAAGGATTCTATCCTGCACCTCTGCATAGGCAGTTGATGCTCTGAGAGGGCAAGCACAGAAGCTATAAGAACTCTTAAGTCTTGGACTCAGAAGCCATATGGTAGTTTTTCAGATACATTCTATTGGCTATAGTAAGTCTCATGGGATGTCTACTGTGAAGGACTGAGCAAATAGATATACTTCATTGTGGGAGAGACATGTGGACATAGTTAACTTACCACCCTATTAATTTTTAAAATCTTTATTGAAATAATATAGTTAATTATACACACACACATACACATATATATATGCACACAGATATATCTAATTATATATACACACATATATTTATACATACATACATATATATAAGTTAATTATTGTGGGATAGTCGTTATTTTTCAATTAGCTCTATTGTATGTATGTATGTGTGTTTAGATGATTTAGTAGTGTCTCTTATAAGAAAAATGTTATAGAATTATCTTTGTAGCACAACTTAAGAGTCTTTTACTTTCCATAGATGAATTTAATGTTAACATTCATGGTTATTTATTTATCTTTTAACCTACGTATTTCATTTTTAAATTTTGATACTCCTCTGTAAGCTTACGTTTTGCTTGATTCCTGTTATGCTATAATTCTATTATAATTCTATTATTATGGCCTTGATTTTCTATTATCTTCCGCAAAAATCTAAAATGACCTAAAAAAAATTCTGTTGATGGCTTTGAAGTTCCTTTCAGAGATTCTTATATCTCTATTAAACTGAGTGCCTATCAAAGAAAGGAGTTTAACAAAATAACTTTGATGTTTATTGGAAGTTATGCTTTCCTCTTTCATATATCTATTTGACTTTGTTAATTTTATATTGAGTTGTAAATAATGCTACTCGAATTTTTTGTACATAATGGATTCTAATCGGTTTTGCATCCAAACTTAAACTAGAATTATAGTACATGTATGACTACTTTTAATACTGTCAATTAATAGCCAACAATTTATTAAAGGATACATAGCTGATGTGTTTTCTAAGATCACACAAATCTAACGATGGCTGTCTTATGACTATGTGGACATTGCTTTGGAATCACAAACTTGTTTTCAGAGCTTTGTAGCTATTCTGTTTTCTCTTTTACACTGGTGTTACAAAAGAACAAATAATATTGCTTAGATTTTTATTCCTTTATGGGTAACTTAATATTCTCTTTCCTGGATTTTTATAGATTCTTTCACTTTGATAAATTTTTCATGAAAATGTCAAAATGATATATCTAGAGTCCTATTTATTGGTGTTCATAATACAGTTTTTGATGATTACAGAATACAATATTATATAATTTGCAGAAAATGTGAAAATATAAAAAACATAATGAGAAAATTAAAATCTTTTATAATTTCCTATTTGAGACAATTTAATCAATGTATTTGGTTTATTTAGATGTACTTATAGCCATAGAAATAGGTTAAAGGGAGCATTTTAAGGTATGTGTATATACAATTGAGCTTCCTCCCCAATGTCAGACATAATATGGCATACTCAAAAACTATTGTACCTAAAACATTAATTTTTAAAATTAATTTTGTCTGAACTCATAGCTTACTATTAACTTTTGATTGTATATTAGGACAGTGTTCTCCTTCCTTTCTTTTTTTCTGGGATTTTTCTTGATCAGTTGTGTAATGTAAAGAAACACAAGTAAGTAACCCTCTTTAATAAATTTGTTGGGTGTTAACTGACAGTTTTAAAATCAGGGAAACTTGTGGTATAATTACACTTTAAATTTGGTTTAAAGCTTCATGTTTTCTATCCCATCCTTTAACTCAAAAGACCTCTGTATTACTTTTTCCTCTTATTTCTGGGAAAATCTGTCCACATTCATTGAAGGGTAACTTAATATTTTCTTTTTAAAATTTAATATTATTTTCATGAGCATCTGACCAGTTCCTCACAGACACCATTGTATTTTTCTTTTTTTTTTTTAACCTGAAGGGTAGAGAGGAATAGAGGAAGAATCTTAAGCAGACTTCAGACTTCATGCCCAGTGTAGAGCCTGACACAAGGTTTGGTCTTACCATCCTGATATCAGGACCTGGTCTGAAATCAAGAGTCGGTCACTTAACCAGGTGCCCTGATATCATTGTAATTTTAATTCAATAATCATCTTATTTACTATATAATATTTCCTGTTCTTAGAAATCTTTCTTTTCCCATTAAATTTTATAGATACAATTTTCCTTGGAATTTTGTTTAAATCTGTCATATGTTTAGCTTAACATTTTCTAGTAGCAAATCCATTTCAGATCATGGCATCTCCCATTTTGTTTAAATTTTGAGTAAGTTGTTTGATTAGCAGAAACCTCTATGCTTTAATGTTATCCATTTGTTTGCCACTGAGGTAGACAATAACTGTTCTACATTTGGTTATATAGTATGTATCTAAGTTGGACTGGGTTTTTTCAATACTAGTTGACGCACCTGACCAAAATTTACCCACAATGATCTCCAAGGAGGGAGCTAAAAACAATAAAACTTGATGGTAAATTTCTAGTCTGGTGGGAAAATGTGGACGCAATGGGCAAAAAGAACTAAACACACATAACCAGGAATGCCTTGGAGACATTTTTTTTTGAATTTTAAGATTTTATTTATTTATTTGACAGACAGATCACAAGCAGGCAGGGCAGGCAGGCAGAGAGAGAGGAGGAAGCAGGCTCCCTGCTGAGTAGAGAGCCCGATGTGGGGCTCAATCCCAGGACCCTGAGATCATGACCTGAGCCACAGGCAGAGGCTTTAGCCCACTGAGCCACCCAGGCGCCCCTGGAGACACTTTTTTTAAAATTTATTTTTCATTTTTATTTTTCTTAAGTTTTTAGTTTCGCTTTTCTTTTTTTAAAGTTTTTATATATTTATTTGACAGAGAGAGAGCACACCTAGGCAGAGAGACAGGCAGAGAGAGAGGGGGGAAGCAGGCTCCCTGTTGAGCAGAGAGCCCAACACAGGGCTCGATCCCAGTACTCTGAGATCATGACCTGAGCTGAAGGCAGAGGCTTAACCCATTGAGCCACCCAGGTATCCCACTTTTTTTTTTTTTTTTTTTTTTTGAGTGAAAACATCTTTGTGAAACTCATGGGGATGTGGTACTTGATTTCTGTTATATATCCTGAGGATTTTTTCCTTGTTGAGGTTTTTCTTTGCTTTTTATAATTAATGATACCAAGTTTAAACCTCAGGAATATTTCTGTAACAGAAGCCAACTGTCATCAATTTCTGCATGAGAAGGAAATCTTTGACTGCTGTTATCCTTCTTTAACCAGTTAAAAGAAAAGAGAACTCAGACTTCTTATTTCCATCCATCAACCTTTTAGTTGGGACTGGTAGAGACAGTTTTTAAAGATCTCCTCAATCTTTACTTCTGTTCCCTTTTTTGGATGAGAGAGGAAGAAAGGGTCAAATGGAATAAGAGAGGTATGAGACAGGTTCTCAGTTCTTCTGTCAAGGTCTTGTCATTGAAACTCTATCCCAGTAATAATACTTTCTGTTTTTCATTTTGATATAGGTTTTCTCTCTCTCTCTCTCTCTCCCTTTTTTTTTCCCCAATTATTTATTTCACTTTGGGTGGAAAGTGAGGGATGATAACTATTTTGTTCCTTCTAATATCTTGTCTAAAATGTCTACAGATGCTTATTCAAATAATTTTTTCTTCAATTTAATAAAATTTTAAAAAAAGAGCTTTCTTAACCAAATTCGATTCAATTCAATCTTGTACTTGTTTATTAACTCTCATATTTTTATATTATAATGTTTAACATTTAGCAAATATTACTAAGTTATTACATTTTGGAGTATAAACTAGAGAAACATGCACATTTTATGATTTTGTTCTTTGTCACTCAAGAAATAAGGGGTTTTATTTGTGTTGAAACAACTTTTCTGTTTCCTCTTTTGCATTTTCTAATTATATTTCACTATTATTTAGAACTAGGACTTATACCTTCTTTTCTATATTTTATCCTCTGCTTTGCTTCTTTCTAACTCATTTTTAAAATCCCGCTAGTACAAATAATGGCTTCAAAGTTTTGAGATGTATCATGCCAGAAACAAATTAAAAATTAATCCATTTTGAGTATGGATAACTTTCTTACAGAATACCCTGATCAATTGATATAAATTAATATCTTCTCTAAAATTAAGAAAAAGGGTTACAAGGAAACATTAAACTTAATCAAAACTAATTGTACTCTAATAGTGTTCTTTCCCAAGTTAGTCAAGTGACCTACAAAATAAAATGTGAAGGCCATTCTAAGTGGACACTATGGGATTATTTATTATTCTTGACTATTAAAACCTTCTATAATCTATGAAAAGCCAAATGTAGTAGTTAATAATCACAACTACACCTTCAGAGACTCATTCTGAAGACCTCACAATCTTTTGAAAATGCAATTTTAATTCATCATAAATAAACTTAGACCTGGACTAAGTTAAATAACTAGACCTGGACTTCTTTCTCTCCTCCCACCATAGTTTAGGCATATAGTTTGGTAGTAGTCTTAAAAATAGGTATATGGTTCTATTGAATTGGCTTCCACTGTTAGGAAGAAGGGTAGTTGAGTATTTTAGAGGGAGACTTTTTGGTGGAGAATGTTATGCTTCTGAAAACTACCATAGTTTCTTTGTCCCAGTGCAAATACCATCTTGTATAGACATGGTTGAAGTCAAAGTTTACTCTTATTTTTATTCCTAAATTGAAACAATAAGGAAAATCCATATGAAAATAATTTTAATAACATTTTAAGTAACATTAATTTGAAATAAAATGCACATTGCAAATAATATATGTTTGATTTCTTTGTGACTTGCATTTTTGATGACCATGTCTCTGTCCTGATGCCAGTGAGGATATTTATTAGGGGAGAAAAAAATATATAATTAAGAAATATAGGGGCGCCTGGGTGGCTCAGTGGATTAAGCCGCTGCCTTCGGCTCAGGTCATGATCCCAGGGTCCTGGGATCGAGCCCCGCATCGGGCTCTCTGCTCCGCGGGGAGCCTGCTTCCTCCTCTCTCTCTGCCTGCCTCTGCCTACTTGTGATCTCTCTCTCTGTCAAATAAATAAAATAATAAAATCTTTAAAAAAAAAAAAAAAAAAAAAAAAGAAATATAATCATTCTGACCAATTTTTTTTCTACAGAACACTTATATATATTTACTTTTGTAGGAGTGTCTTGATCATATTCTGAAGGTTTACGTGAATCTACATGGATATATTAACTAAACCAAGGTGTCTAAAAATTATTCCATGAAATACTAATTCTGTAAGACAGATAATCAGTGAAAAGAAATTTTTATAGAAAATTCAGCTTCGAGAAACACAGGATTCAGGCAAGTGCAGTAGATATTACATTGTAGCAAATCTCAGAGGCCTTAACCTGATAATGTGTGTTTTTAATAAAAAGAAGGGATAGTTGGGGCATTTTTAAAAATTATTTTACCATGACATAAGATATCTTATTGGAGTAGATTTGAGAAAAATGATTCAGACTATCTGAATGTGTTTTCCTTTTTAAAGCACATGGTCTTTTGAGGATTTTTGTACCTCACTATAACCTTGGAACATGTCATTTTGTGTAAATTTTTATACTGAGACTTTATTTAGTGACTCTTCAAGATTAAGTCCATGAATATGCTAGACTGTGAACATCAAGACAAAACATGTTTGTTTTTTCCAGAGATATATTCGCTCCTAGAACTAAAACTGGCATAGATTGGATGCTCAAACATTAATTTTTTACTGAAGGAAAGAGTTTTTGTCATTATGTTTTGAGGGAGGCTTTGATTTTTTTTTTTTTGTCAGAACATTGACTTCCTAGTCTGCTAATGCAATAGCTCTGCCATGGTGACCTAAAGGCTTAGCCTCTTGGTTGCATTCTTTCTGCCACTCTTAATACGAAGTGTGACCAGAGATGGAGTGGCCATTTTGAACACTTTTGGCTGTGGAAGAATTACCTTTGCTAAAACTTGAAATAGTATGTTCTTCTAACCTCTCATAAACGTCATTAACAACATCTCTTATTAAATCACATCATGCCTAATAGAAGATGATCCGAATAGCACCTCATTGTACTAACCATGGCCTAGAGAGTCAGCACAAATGTAATAGTTGAAAATAGCACAAAAGTCAGAAGAATAGAAGCCAGTGAGCACATAGCGAATCATTAACTTCAGAGAGTCAGTAAGACAATAAAACAATCAAAATTCTCATAATTCCCAAATATTTGATTTTCCTTCCTGGACAATACTGTAGTTGTAGAGGGAGAAGTCTCTTTCTTCTCTCTCTTAATGCTTGAAGATCAGTATGGAAAGCACAATTTTAGTGTTGCTATCATTCTCACCACAGTTATGTATCTCTTGCTAGATGCTTTAAAAAAGGAATGTATAGATGTATGTATATACATATATATACACATATATACACATATATACACACAACCCTTACCTATACATATATGTACATTCTCACTTCTATATTCCTAGAGCTTAGCACAAAGCCTGGTGCTTAGTGAAGAACATAAGTATGAGCAGGAATTTGTAATTTTTTCAATTTTCTCCAAGATCAGTTACACATTGTTTAGTTTATTGTTTTCTGAGATAAAATGAAATCTAATTTTAATCAACAGAGACACCCCACCCCCATCACATGCATGAGTAGAATAGTTATCTCATTGAGATAAATTTCCAGTGTTTTAAGTTGGAGATTTTCAACTGAATGTTTTCTTGGCTGTTATAATGAACATTGTTAGAAATATGTACCCATAAATATTCATAAGGAGAAATAATATGAATATTTATAAGGAGTAGCAAATTTTTTGAATTGGAGGACATTTATTTCTTGGAATTCAGGTATTAACAATAGCAATTACTACATTTCTCTTACCACTTTTATCTTCTTAAGGGCTTTCTATGAAAATTTCAAGAACCTCTGGGCAAAATAACATCCAAAGAAGCCAAACTTTACTTACATTTGATTTTATTTAAATAAAATATTTGAAATGCTTCTTCCTGTGAATATCACAGAACAATACAATGAAATGAAATTAATGTATTTACATAAACTATTTTTATTCCCAAATACAATTGTGCCTTCAATAACATGGGTTGGAACTTCATAGGTTCACTTACACATGGATCTCTTTGGATAAATACAGTACTGTACATGTATTTTCTTTATGATTTTTTGAATGAGATCTTCTTTTCCCTAACTTACTTTATAAAATATGTCTTGATTGATTGTTTATGTTATCTGTAAGGCTTCAAGTCAACAGTGGGCTGTTAGTTAAGTTTTGGGAGAGTCAAAAACTTTTATGTGGAATTTTGACTGTGCCCATAATCCCTGTGTTATTCCAGCATCACTGTATACATATGTTAAAAATTTGAAAAGGATCAAAAACTGCTATTACTATTGGCACAAATAGCAAACTTTCAATATAAATTAATTGCTGAATTCTTTCAAAGATTACTTTCATTTGGATTCTTGAGGATACATATTAAACCTCCATAATTGAAATCATGGAGTTATTCTCATAGCCCCAAAACTAATAGTAAAAGCATAAACATATTAGGAATTCTCCCATTTGTAATATCATGGAACATAGACTCTTTTTAAAAATCATTTTAAGTCATAAAGTAGAAAATCCAGGTATTGGAATTTGTGCCATAGTGAGAAAGACATAACTTTTGTTTTGGGTTGAGTATGGCTGATTTAATCTTTATTTTCAAAACCAATAGCCCAAGAAATTCATAGTTAGGAGACATCATCTTTTGATGTTTCTTCAATTGATCTTATTTATAGTTCATTAATTTTTCATTTAATAACAATAATAAGGACAATGATAAGTAACATCTATGGAATACTTACTATATGTTAGGCACTTGTCTAAGCACTTTTAGAAAGTAGAGTTCTTATTTTTCACATTTTATAGATAAGAAAATGAAGACTTGAAATATTTGAACAGCTTGCCTAAGATATCTCAGCAAATCAGTGTCTTGAGTTGGGATTGAAGCCCCTGCTTTAGAATCGGCCTGACTCCAAAGGTCTGTTTTCTTCAATTCTGCCCTGAAATATGTCCAGATGGTGCTTCTGAGAAAAAAGATCTTGTTAATGCAGACCAAAAGCAGAAAGTAGAAGGACAGATTTCTAAATGAAAACTAGATGCAATGAATGAAAATATTTGCACTTACACAAATGCTCACTCAACATCTATTTATTCATACTTTTCCCAGAGTTATAACAAGATTGGTAATTTTTTTCATGGCACAGAATCCAAACAATATGAAAACTATCTGATACAAACATGCTAAGTACAGGAAAGTAGAAAAAAGTGTCACAGAGTAAATAGTGGAATATTCCTAGGAAAACTGAGGAAAAAACTTTGTTAACTGATATTACTTTATAAATTAATGCCTGCTATATCTGACTGTATATTAGTTTTATTCACTTTCTATTGCTGCACGAGTACATGTTGAATATCAAAAGGCTAAAGTCTTATTCCTTTAATTACAAAACAAAATTGAAAAATTCTTTAAAATGTTTGAAAGCCTGAAAATTGGACCTGTATTTTACCAAAATAATCAATATAAAACACAGAAAAATACAATATGTTATTTGACAAATAAGTGGTTGTTTAAAAAAAATGAGGATCAATTTGCTTACCAACTTACCCAAAATTTGTTAGCAATATTTTATTCAACAAATGCAGGGTCTATTACTTCATGTTGACAATTGTCATTTATTTACACAATTTTTGACGTATGGAAACTATTAATTAATTATACAATAGTTATCATTATTTTAGTTAACTTTGTCTTAGCATTTATTAGCTTAATCACTCTGGTGTGATTACTTTATTGACTCAATTTCCTTTTTTTTTTTTAAGATTTTATTTATTTATTTGACAGAGAGAGATCACAAGTAGGCAGAGAGGCAGGCAGAGAGAGTGAGAGGGAAGCAGGCTCCCTGCCGAGCAGAGAGCCCGATGCGGGACTCAATCCCAGGACCCTGAGATCATGACCTGAGCCGAAGGCAGTGGCTTAAACCACTGAGCCACCCAGGCGCCCCTCAGTTTCCTTTTCTAAACATGGATATAATAGTAACCGCTTCACAAGTGATAGTTTCTGCATGTGAAAAACATAGCTCAGTGCACTGTATATAGCAATTTCTCAGGAAATAATGGCTTTACTGAGGTAATACTTGATAAGAAATTTCTTTCAGAGTTATGGTTTTAACTTAGGTATTACATTTTCTTTTTCAGATATATATCAGAGGTAGTAAGTTTGGTCCCATCCTTCATTTTACTATACTCTAAAATCTCTCTCTTCGTTTTGGAGCTGTTGAACATGTTATTTTGTTTGTTTATTTATTTATTTACTTATTTTTACCTTTACTAGTCTCATTTTATGCCAATAATTATTATATTATGTCTTGACTCTAATATATCTGGGTAATTCTGAATATGTTTCTGGATCATTGCACAGAATAAATCATTAATGATTTTAATGATCATTGTGAATGTTCCATGAACCAAAGAGACTTACTGGAATTTATAACTTAGATATAACACTGGTAACACAATATTGATGCAAAATATGGACCTTGTTTCAGGAAACGTGTTTCTTTTGAAAAGTAAAATAAGCATATGTGTGTGTATATATGTATGCATATATACCTCTACATATGTCTATATAAAATAAACATAAGGTGATAACCCTACAAGTATGATAACTTCTTTCTTTGTTTCATGACTGGTCTGCATATGGAGTCCAAGGTGACCAGGTGACTACTGAAAATTCATGTTTAGTGGGAATCTCACTATATCCTCTGTTCTGGGACACAGGATCTCTAGACCCAGAAGGTATAAAGTTGTGAGGAAAGAAGTACAAATCTTTACCTGTATCTTTGGAAGTAATGGAAAGCAGAGATATTCTAACTTTCATACCAGATCTGTGGGGTCTAATTGTTGGTGACACAGCAGCATATACTGCCAGATGGCTGAACTATACCAGACCCTACCACCTTCTTATAACTTCATAGCATGTCATCTCTAACTATCTCCTTAGCTACACCTTCCAGAAGCTATTTCAAGCTTCATTATGCTGACATCTTCTTAGCAATGTGGTATATGCCAAGAACAGTGGATCCATAATCATGTTCCCCCTGCCACACTTCTTGGCCACAAAAACCCATTCCTTATTCCATGGTGGTATTATTTGGGATCCCATGTTGATAAATGTCACAGTCTATAAGTCCATGGATAATGATGCTGGCTGAACATCTGTAGGCAAGAAAAGCAGACTATACTCAGAATACCTGTTAGTTGTGGTCAGAAAGAATTAATATCTTTTACAGATTGGAAGAGCTATGATTTAACCTATTTTTCACAAGTAGCTGTTTAATTTTTGTGATAACAAGAATTCTAAGATGTCCCAAAATGCCTTCCCTTAATCCCTATGATTCTTTTTTTTTTTTTTTAAAGATTTTATTTATCTATTTGACAGAGAGAGATACAAGTAGGCAGAGAGGCAGGCAGAGAGAGTGAGAGGGAAGCAGGCTCCCCGCCGAGCAGAGAGCCCAACGCGGGACTCGATCCCAGGACCCCGAGATCACGACCCGAGCCGAAGGCAGCGGCCCAAACCACTGAGCCACCCAGGCGCCCCATCCCTATGATTCTTAATATGATAAGATATCAAACCTCTAATTATGTTATATTAGATAGAAAAACACATTTTGCAGAGGTAAATTACTACATGTCAAGTATCTGTATGTAGTTAACTTACATGGATGTCAATTACTGATATCAATCAGTTGACTTTGAGTTAATTATAAAAGTTATGCAGCTAGACCAGCTGAATCATATGAATCCTTTAAAAGCAGAGAGTTTTCTCTGGAAGGTTGCAGAAAGAGAGTTGGGGGTTGGTCAGAGAGACATGGAACAGGAGAAGGATTCAACACACTTTAGCTAGCTTTAAAGATGGAAGGGAAAATGTGCAAGGCCCTGAGACCCTCCTCAAGGAATTGAGAGCCACTCTTGACTGACAACCAACCAGAAAAGACTAGACTTCTACAGCCAATTGTTACTGAATTCTGCTAACAATTTGCATGTGTTGGGTTGTGGGTCTTTCCCAGAGCATCCAAAGAGCTAAGCCTAAGTGGTACCTTGATGTTGGCCTTGTGAGACCCTATATAGAATCTCACACTTCTAACCTACAGAACTGTGAGCTAATAAGTGCATTATTATTGCTTATTTGTTTGAGTGTATTTTTAAACCACTAAGTCTGGGGCACCTGGGTGGCTCAGTTAGTTAAGTGTCTGCCTTCAGCTCAGGTCATAATCCCAGGGTCTTGGGATCAAGTTCCTTGTCTGGCTCCCTGCTCAGTGGGAAGGCTGCTTCTCCTTCTCCTTCTGTTCCCTGGCTCAGTGCTCTCTCTCTCTATCTCAGATAATTTTTTTTTAATCTTAAAAACAAACAAAAAAACACCAAGTTTGTGGTAATTTCTTTGACAGCAACAGAATAGTAATAAATTCTCTTTGAGGCATGATACCATGTTGAGAGCTCAGTATTTTCCTTTTCTCCTCACTGTGTAGACATTCATAAGAGTCAGTAACTGGAAACATTTTGGCAAGCGGGAGCACATGATGTTAGGCCCGGTCAAGCTGTGTAACTACTATTCTTATGGGCTATAGGGCATTCACATGAGTTGTCAAGATCAGAGACTTGCTCATATCCATGAATTCCTTATGTTTTCCACCTGGCTGTTCCTTCTTTTGCAGTTATTTTATTGTTGGTACTGGGTGAATATTATAGGTGAAAATCTTCAGTTCAGGATGTCAAAGGGTAGACAATACTGGTAGAAATAACTAATGACACACACTTGGTTACAAACCATTTACATTTATTTCCTTCCACAAGCTAAGCAACCAGTGAGCTAATGAGAGTGAGAAGGGCAAAAAGGACATTATTGTGTTAAAATTGGGCAGTCTATCACTGCCTCAGCTGCTTGTACTCCCCTGCTGGAATGTCAGTGACCTCTGCTATAATATTTTTTTCCCCTCCTTCATAAGGCAATTAGAGCTTCTTTACAGTACATGCATCCCAGTCTACAGAAACCCAGTTCAGCACAATCCATGAGAGTCAGGGTGATTGATGCTCAGATGCTCAATGCTTATTCAAAATATAGTGGACTGAACTTTTGTGCCAAAATTTTTTCTGGGGGATTGGAAGTTCCAACAGCTTGAAATATTAGCAGATATCTCTCAGTGCTTCCACAGGCTTTCTTTCAAACACAAAAACTGGTTTACATTACTTCGTGTTACAGACTCAATGTGCCCCTGCCCCTAAATTCATATGTTGAAGTCCTAATGCCCAATATAATGATATTTGGAGGTGACACCATTCGTAATTGATGAGGTTTAGATAAGATAGTGAGAATGGTGGCCTCATGATAGGATTAGTTTTCTTATGAGAGGAGAAAGAGGCATAGGAGCTTTTTTATTTCAGTCTCTCTCTTTCTTTCTCTCCTTCCTTCCACCTCCACCAAGGGCAAGCACTGAGGAATGGCCATCTGAGCACATGGTGAGAATGGAAACAAAATTATACTACCAGCTTTCCCAGGTCTCCAGCTTGCAGATGTCAAATAATGGGTTTTCTCAGCCCCCATCATTTTTATGATCTATTCCTTCTATCTATCTATCTATCTATCAACTATCTATTCTTATTGGTTCTATTTTTCTTAAAAACCCTGAAAAATACACAGTCCAAATAAGATACTTTCTTTCAGGTAAAACAGTTATGAAAATTCTTTCTCAAAAATAAGAAAATTAATGAAATAATAAATAAATAACTTATTTTCTCAAAATAACTTTTAAATAAATATGCTTATCAAATTTCTTAATGACAAGATTTTTATAGTTTAAAAAAGGAGAGATGAAAACAAAATCAAATTCCATCAAAAAGAAATTCACTTTGGGGGCAGGAAAAACATCATCATTTATAAATTCTTAAGTAACACACATGACAACACTGCATGCTCACTGATGATATTACTGTATCATGCATCAACTTTTATATTCTATGTCCATTCCACAGTTTTATCAGCATTCATTTTACCTGGAATCCTCTTACTTCCAAACTTTGATGAAAATCAATTAATTCACCACTGCCTAGAGGTCCAGTTATACCCTTACTTCAGAATGCTTCTCTCTGTCCACAAAATGAATGTCCAGAACCACACCCCAAAGCCCTGTCCACTGCTCTGTTTCTCCATATTTCTCTCTCAGGATAATCTTGAATGACTCTCTAGTGTGTAAGTGTTCCATCTTCAACTTTCTCCAACTTACTGAACCACCAGTCTGTGAAAAAGGCCCAGGAATCTTTCTTCCTCTTATAGCTGTTCATATGGAACTAACCATGAGGCTATAGGTATGAGCTGAGGGAGAGACATTGGTGCAATAGTAATAGATAATATGAGAATTGAAACCACCTATCTATGCAGCTTACTTTTGTCCTCTAGTCTTCCTGGGTCAATTCTGAATATGCCATATTGAGTGTTATAATCTTCTGAAGTTTCCCAATTCTTTGACTTAGTGGCACTGATAAAATTAAGCTTCTTCTTTTTTTTTTTTTTTTTGAGATTTCATTTATTTACTTGAGAGAAAGAGAGCAAGAGAGAGAGAGAGAGAGAGAGAGAGCATGAGTGGGGAAGAGGGGCAGTCAAAAAGGGAGCCCGAGCAGGGATCTCAATGCAGGACCCAATCTCAGGATCCCAAGATCGTAACCTGAATTGAAGACAGACACTTAACCCACTGAGCCACCCAGATGGCTCCAAAATTAAGCTTCCGATAAGATTTGATTGCTCAGTCACTTGATGTCTATTGCTTATTATCAAATCAGACCCTCTGTCCAATTCTCAAAAAGATCTGGGTTTTCCTGTTTCCCCTGTATAGAATTAGTCCTTTGAGGGCAAGGTAAGGACTAGGGAAAACTATATATATGGTAAGGATTAGGGAAATACTATATATATGTTTGTTTTATTAAAGCTTTTTCCTCAAGGTTCTTAAACACTTTCAAATAAATGAGGAGATGTGGAGTACTTCCAATCTTATTTAAGAGGTCAGAATAATCCTCTAGGGCTTCCCTATATGAACAATTTGTGTTTACTCCAGGAATATAAGCTTAGAAAACGAATCATCACATTATCTAAACAAGTCATGTGATCATTTCAATAGATGCAGAAAAGCATTAGGCAAAATGCAGTGCCATTTGTGATTAAAATTCTCAACCGAGTAGAGGTAGAAGATAATTTCTTTGATCTGATAAAAAACATATATGTAAAACCTACTGTCAATATATGTGATGGTGAAATATTAAATAAGTTTTCTCTATGATATCAGAAAGTAAACAAGGAAGGCCTATCCTAAGTTCAGCATTCCACTGGAGATACTAATCAGTTCAATAAATAAGAAAAAATGCATAAACAGACATGAAACTGACTTTATGCATAGACATCAAAATTGATTACATAGAAAATCCCAAGCAATCTATAAAAATAAAAAAAAACCTGATAATTAAACTGATAATTAAATAGCAAACTTTTATATTTAGCAAAGATACAAGTACAACATAAATATCTATTAATTTAAAAAATCCATTAATTCATGTATAATGGCAACAAACTATTGTACATGTATAATGTACAACAAACAATAAAATGAAAAGGAATAACCCTATCTTGAATACCAGCGAAATACATGAGACTTGCGAATACATTTAATAAAAGATGTTGAATATCTCTGCACTGAA
The DNA here is from genome assembly GCF_922984935.1 of Meles meles. Classification (NCBI taxonomy): domain Eukaryota; kingdom Metazoa; phylum Chordata; class Mammalia; order Carnivora; family Mustelidae; genus Meles; species Meles meles. The sequence goes on from NC_060067.1 coordinate 39,595,087, forward strand.
GTTAACAAAAAATAGAAATTAAGACAAATTATACTACATGTTATATATGTTTAATATAGGTAAAACACCAATTCTCTCCAATTTTACCTATAGATCAAATTTAATTCCAATCAGAACTGATTTGATTTTTTTTTAGAAATCAACAAGCTGCTTCATTAAGGGAAGTGATAAGGACCTAGAATAGCCAAAGAATCTTGAAATAAAACCAAAATAGTTTAGAGAATTTGTACTGATTACAAAATTAAGTGCAAATCCTCACCCATTTGCTGGTGGGAGTGTGAAATGAGTCACTTTGGACATCTCCCTGGCAGGTTATTATAAAATTAAACAGAACTACCTTATGACCCAGCAATTCCTCGTCTAGTTATTTAACCAAGGAAGAGTACTCAAAAAGATTTGTACTCAAGTGTTTATAGTAAGTTGTTGTATTAGCCTCAATTAGAAACAGCTCAACTATTCAACAGGAGACTAGATAATTAAATATGGGGAGGTGTGATGGTTGACACGAATTTACTAGAAAAGAGCACAAGGAAACTTTCTGGAAGGATGGGAATGTTCCATACCTTCTTTAAGGTATTGATTACCTATATTTATATATCTTTCAAAATTATAAATCGTATATAAGATCTATGCCTTCCATTATATATAAATTTTATCTCATTAAAAACAAAATGTGTGTATGTCTATATGTCTGACAATATTTTGTGTGTGTGTGTGTCTGTGTGTGCATGTGCATTAACACAGTAACAAATCCTTACAGGCACATAATTTTACTTCTCCTTTCAATACTCACACACATAAGACACCACCCACTTTTCTAATGAGGGAAAAATTATTGTGTTTTATAAGTGTTATTTTGATTGCATTAAGTAAATGATATCTGAAATCCTATTCACTATAGGCAGGCAAAAAGGCTTAATCTTAAGGTAAAAAATAAACAGTGTATTTATTCCTGAATTACCCAAGTTAGTTGAGTCACTGATATGATTAAAACAAAAATATCTTAAAATATAAGCATAATAATTTGCTATTACATGTTAGTTTCTACTGCTTCTCTAATAAACCATCACAAGCTTAGTGGCTTGAAAAAAATTTTTTAAAGACTTTATTTATTTACTTAAGAGAGAAAGAGAGAAAGAGGAGCACAGGAGCAGAGGGAAGGACAGAGGGAGAGAGAGAAGCAGACTCGCCACTAACCAGCGAGCCCAATGCAGGACTTGATTCCAGGACCCTGAGCTGAAGGCAGACTCCTAAGTGACAGAGCCACCCAGGTGCCCAAAACTTGTTTAGATAATAAATCCAACACAGGTTTTACTAGGCTAAAATCCAGGTGTTGCCAGAGCTGCATTCCTTCTGTGGGCTCTATGACAGAATCCATTTCCTTGTCTTTTCCAGCTTCAAGAGGCCGCTTGTTCCTTGGCTCAAAGTTCTTTTCCTCCATCTTAAAAACAAACAAGAGCAGGTAGAAACCTTCCTATACTGTGTCACACTCATGGATTTTTTTTACTCCCTTTTTCACTTGTCAGGATCCTTATGACTACATTGGATTCACCTGAGAAATCTAGGTTACTCCCCCTATTTTAAGTCAGATAATTAGCAACCTTAACTCCCCCTAAAATTTTAATCCCTCTTTGCCACTTAAAGTAACCCACCTATTCACAGATTGGTGAGATTAAGATGTAGAAATCTTTGGTGGGGAGGAGTTTCATTATTCTCTTTACTATAAACACACACATTCATGTATAAAGTGGGAAGTATACATGAATAATTATCAAAAGTTCAGAAGTTATAGAAAGAAAACTAATGAAATACCAAGATGGGAATTAATAAATGTTTCCTTTGCCTGTGCCGAAAAGGAGGTTTGCAGACCTGGAGCCCTCAAATCAAAAGGAGGAATGAAGCTCAGGAGTATATTGTTACAAAGCAGCACAGGTAGTGAAAAGGAAGTAGCTGTTTATTTTTCATGGTGATTGGTTATAATATTAGAATTTTCTTAAATGATAGGGAATTGGTCAGTGGTTACTTTACATCAACCTTGGGAAACAGTTCAAGCTTTGCTTATGAGTTCCAGAGGCCTAAGCAAGAAATGACCCAGGTAAAGTTAGCCTTGCAAATAAGCTAAATTAAGCTTTGTTTGTATGACTAAACTGTTTTTTTCTGCTCAGGGAAATTCCAAGAATTTCCAAGGTCTGTTTTTGAGTTTAACATTCTCCACAATTGCTTTCCTTGCTAGTGTTTATTTTAACAGCAGAATAAAATTCCATCTGTGAAATTTTTAGTTCTTTTTTTTTTGTTCCAATATGTAGCTTGCCTGTTAAATAGATACTTCTATCCTTGTTTATATATACCATACATAAATATTGATAAAGCGTGTTATTCATGCATATTTATATATTTATATATCTATAATATATGTAAATGTAGGATACATATACATGTTGACTTTATATATATCTATGAAAAAAATTGTGAATAATGTTATCATGATCTACAAAATGTTTGATAACCTTTTTTATTTTAACCTGATGAAAATGTATATTCCTTGAGCCTAGATTCAGCATGAAATTTATTTAGACTATGGAAATTATTGTTCTGAAATGCTAGGCATGAACTCTTAGATACTGAATAAAGGGGATAATTTTGTAATGAAATTCAAATTTTCCTTAACATACAAGACTCATGTTGTACCATATGCATGATTCTGTCAGTTGAAACATTACAATACTTCAAAATACAAGCTTAGCTTGATATGCTAAATAGATATCATCACCAGATGATATTTATAACATGACATTTTATTACAGAGATTGATTCCAGATTTGGTAGTGTGGAGCATACCAGAGAAAAATTGAACACATCTTTGGTTGTTATCAAATGATAACTAATTTTAGTTTTCAGGAACTTATTAGAAAATTAGAATAATATAATTTATTATTGGTTATAATCATTAAGAAATAAATTTTACTGCAAGCTAATCTAAATGATAGCCGGGTTACAGTGAACTAATGTTACTTTATTCCTTTTTCTTCTCTCAGTTCAAATGATTATAGTCCTGACATGTAGTTTATCCTTGATGGATGAAAGGAGACAGTAAGAGAGGGGATAAACTAATAACAGTAAAGTCAGTATTGAATCAGATATATACTGAGATTCTGAAAGAAATCAAGATATGTGCTTCAATCATTAGACTTTGTCACTACTGAGATACGTTGGTTGATGAGCTGTCAATGAAGAAAGAGAAAAAGTTTTTATAAGAAGCAGCTAGACTTGCAGAAAAAACAGTTTAATACCAAAAGGACTCTGTATAAATAGAACTTATAAAGTAAAAGTGACAATAAAGTTTGTAGATCAAAAGGGATAGAATTTAACTTAATTCAAAAAAAAAAAAAAAGCTTCTCTATTTCCCCCTAGTATCTTAAGTTCTTTATAATGACATTTGGATATGATAATGATTCCCAGCTTTTTCCTCTAATAGGCATGTATATGCAAAACACAATAAACTACAGTATGCAATCTTGCTCTCAAAACTGTCCATATTAGTGTCATTAGCATAAATATTTTCCATGGTCAATTTAAATCAAATGTGTATTATCTATGGGTCATGAATAGTTGAAATTCACAGACTTTCTATGGATTTAACTCTATTAAAAGTTCTGAACAACACACCTAATTAAACTTTTACTACAAAGCCGAACATGGTTGTGGTTAAATATTAGTTTTTTTTGTTTGTTTGTTTTTTTAACTTTATGAATAGAGAAATGGATTTTTACTGGCCATCCCACAAAACAGAGAAACTAGATCACTCACATGACATTAATCAACTCTGTTAGTTCCTGATACGTCTCCAGAACTTTCTATTAAATCTGTTGTTCAGTTCACTAAAATTTACGATGGATTCTGAGGACTTGTATTTTTATTCAGGCTAAAATTTTCTATATGGGTCCCCTTTTCTGAATATTCTCAAGAAATTGAGAACTGCCCTAACTGATAAGATTTACTTGTTAATCTGTGTATTTACAAGAAAAACAGATGATTGAAGAGCAATCTACACTTGATATTCTCAGGTTTTGGAGACTGTCCCTCCAAGAGAACTGGCAATTTTTTTTTTTTTAACTGAGTAATGTGTCTTGGATTATTCATGTTTTTCAATAAACCACACTCTCTCCAGAATCTATGCTGTAGGATATTCTTCAAGCCTGGTTCAAAAGTATCAGAAATGCATATCTTCTGCTCATTTTAGTCCTAGACCTTGCACATAGCCTTCAAGCCCCCATTTGGTCTGATGGTTCTGGCAGAAGTAGTTAATATTCTGAAGGAAACTGGGAAAACATAGCCACAGGAATGTGTTGAATCTACCATCTTTACAAAATTATTGGCTAGTGAGAACTGTATAAAATAATGGGTCTTTTCCTCTTGTTCCAATAGTAGTTATTTATGGTGTAAAGGTTGTGATTTTTTTTCTATCATTTTCCTCTAGAATCAGCAAAATGTGTTAGTACACAACACAATATTTCAAAATATATATGACGTTGAAAAGGCAATCTTTCCATAAGAAATTATATATATGATGTATATTACATAAAATATAAGTTAAAATAAATTTATTACATCATAGCCATAGTCTTGGACTTCCCAGAATTCAAAATTTGTGAGAAATAAATGTTTATTTATAAGCCATCCAGTCTATATTATTCTGTTAGAGCAACCCGAATGGACTAAGATGATACATTAATTGAAGTCAACTGTGTCTCTTTCAGATGTGTTTTTTCTAATAGATGCTATTGCTGCAATACTTAGCAGTTTAAAATAATCACTTTATTTTTCTCAAATTTGCAGAAAGGCATCAGGAATTCGAGAAGACATTGGTTTGGCTGTTCTTAGGTAGAGTTTTTCATGACATAGCAATTATTTGAAGGCGAGCCTGGGCCAGATGTCTTAGATCATTCATGTGGCTAGCTGTTGATGCTGGCTGTCAACTGGAAGTTCAGCTGGCAATTGTGCCTGGAACATGTGCATGGGTTTGCAAGCACATGGACTCAGGGTAGTTGGAGGTTTTAAATGGCATCTGCCTTTCCCTAAGGCAAACCTCTCAAGAGGACCCCACAGAAGTTGCATCTCCTTTTTTGGACTGGCCTCAGAGGTCAGAGAGCATCACTTGCACCACACTGGATTGATTGAATTCCATCTAAATTTATGGGGGCAAGGGGTATAGACCTCATATTTTGATGGAAGTATCAAATAATTTGGGGATATTTTTAAAAACTTTCACATTTTTCCTTTCTCCTCTTTCTTTGGATCATCTGTATATTGGTGTCCAGGAGGACACTGGAAGTCATATGTAGAATTTGGAAAAGATTCCCTTAGCTTAAATCCTTGAAGAGGACTATGTGGAAGAGCAATTGTGCACTCATTTATTCCCATAATATAAGAAAGACTTAAATTACTATTATTTACAAGGTAGTGTACATCACATTTTTACTGTTTGCTAAGGCAGTGAGACTTTCCTAACACACACAAATACACACACACATGCACACACACACAATTGTTTTCCCTTCTAAGAAGTATTCTTTTACATCTTTTTATTTTTCTTTTCTTTTTCTTTTTTAAAGATTTTATTTATTTATTTGACAGAGGGAGAGAGAGATCACAAGTAGGTAGAGAGACAGAGAGAGAAGGGGAAACAGGCTACCCACTGAGCAGAGAGCCTGATGTGGAGTTCCATCCCAGGACCCTGAGATCATGACCTGAGCTGATGGCAGAGGCTTAACCCACTGAGCCACCCAGGTACCCCCACATATCTTTTTCTAATAAAAACTTTTTGAGGGGCTCCTGTGTTGCTCAGTGGGTTAAGCCTCTGCCTTCACCTCAGGTCATGATCTCAGGGTCCTGGGATGGAGCCCCACATCCAGGCTCTCTGCTCAGCAGGGAGCTTACTTCCACCTCTCTCTCTGCCTGCCTCTCTGCCTACCTGTGATCTCTCTCTCTCAGTCTGTAGACAAACAAACAAAAACTTTTTGGTTTAGGGATACCTGGGTGACTCAGTTGGTTAAGTGTCTGCCTTTAGCTCAGGTCATGATCCTGGAGCCCTGGGATAGAGTCCTGCGTGGGGCTCATTGCTCAGTGAGGAGTCCACTTCTCCCTCTGACCCTCCCCTTCTCCATGCTCTCCTCCTCTCTCATTAAAAAAAAAAAAAGAAAAAAGAGGGGGAGAAGCCAAAATGGCGGAGAAGTAGCAGGCTGAGACTACATCAGGTAGCAGGAGATCAGCTAGATAGCTTATCTAAACATTGCAAACACCTACAAATCCAATGGGAGATCGAAGAGAAGAAGAATAGCAATTCTAGAAACAGAAAATCAACCACGTTCTGAAAGGTAGAAGTGAATCCAAAACGACCAGAAGATAGACCAAGGGGGGAGGGGCCGGTCCCGGCAAGCAGCGGAGCAATGGAGCACAAAATCAGGACTTTTAAAAGTCTGTTCCACTGAGGGACATTGTTCCAGTGGCTAAACCAGGGTGAAGCCCATGCAGGGTCAGCATGGCCCCAGGTCCTGCAGGGTCACAGAAGGATCGGGGGTGTCGGAGTGTCACAGAGCTCGCAGGTATTAGAACAGGGAAGCTGGCTACAGAGACAGAGCCAAGGAGTGAGCACTCAGCTCGACGTTACCTTGAACTGGTCACAGGGTGGCTGAGCTCGGAGCGTGGCTGGAGGCTGGGGATACAGGAGTAATTGGGCACTGTTCTCTGGGGGCACACTGAGGAGTGGGGTCCCAGGCTACTGGCTCCTCTGGGTCGGAAACTGGGAGTTCCTCCAGAACTCTGCAGAAAGTGTACAGGGAACAAAAGCTCGGGAAAGCAAACCCCAAGCAGATTAATTAGTCCAGCCCCCGGTAAGGGCGGTGCAATTCCGCCTTGGGCAAAGACACTTGAGAGTCACTACAACAGGCCAATGCCCCAGAAGATCGACAAAAAATTGAGCCAGGATGAAGTTCATCTACCAAGGAAAGCAGGTTCAATACCTGGGATGGCAGTGGAATTCCAAAGGAGGAGAAAGCAAAGCATGGAACTCATGGCTTTCTCCCTGTGATTCTTTAGTCTTGCAGTTAACTTTTTTTTCCAATTTTTTTTCTTTCTTTTTTCTTCTTCTGCTAATTTTTTTAAACGTTTACCCTTTTCTTTTTTAACGTTTTTTAACTAGTTTATCTAATATATATATTTATTCTTTCTTTTTTGTATTTTTTCTTTATTTCTTTTCTTTTCTTTTTTTTTTTTTTGAACATCTTTTTATCCCCTTTCTTCCCCCAAGATTTGGGGTCTCTTCTGATTTGGTCAAAGCACATTTTTCTGGGGTCTTTGCCACCCTTTTAGTACTTTACTTGCTCCTTTGTATACTCTTATCTGTACAAAATGACAAGGCAGAAAAATTCACCACAAAAAAAGAAGAGGCAGTACTGAAGGCTAGGGACCTAATTAATACAGACATTGGTGGTATGTCAGATCTAGAGTTCAGAATGACGATTCTGAAGGTTCTAGCCAGGCTTGAAAAAGGCATGGAAGATATTAGAGAAATCCCTCTGGAGATATAAAAGCCCTTTCTGGAGAAACAAAAGAACTAAAACCTAACCAAGTTGAAATAAAAAAAGTTATTAATGAGGTGCAATAAAAAATGGAGACTCTCACTGCTAGGATAAATGAGGCAGAAGAAAGAATTAGTGATATAGAAGACCAAATGGCAGAGAATAAAGAAGCTGAGCAAAAGAGGGACAACATCTACTGGACCACGAGGGGAGAATTCGAGAGATAAGTGACACCATAAGACGAAACAACATTAGAATAATTGGGATTCCAGAAGAAGAAGAAAGAGAGAGGGGCAGAAGGTATATTGGAGAGAATTATTGGAGAGAATTTCCCTAATATGGTAAAGGGAACAAGTGTAAAATTCAAGGAGGTGCAGAGAACCCCCCTCAAAATCAACAAGAATAGGTCCACACCCCATCACCTAATAGGAAAGTTTACAAGTCTTAGGGACAAAGAGAAAATTCTGAAAGCAGCCTGGGAAAAGAAGTCTGTAACATACAATGGTAAAAATATTAGATTGGCAGCAGACTTATCCACAGAGCCCTGGCAGGTCAGAAAGAGCTGGCATGATATATTCAGAGCACTAAATGAGAAAAACATGCAGCCAAGAATACTCTATCTAGCCAAGCTATCATTGAAAATAGAGGGATAGATAAAAAGCTTCCAGGACAAACAAAAACTGAAAGAATTTGAAACACAAAACCAGCTCTACAGGAAATATTGAAAGAGGTCCTCTAAGCAAAGAGAGAGCCTAAAAGTAATAGATCAGAAAGTTATACAGACAATATACAATAACAGTCACCTTACAGGCAATATAACGGCACTAAATCATACCTCTCAATAGTTACCCTGAATGTTAATGGGCTAAAGGTCCCAATCAAAAGACACAGGGTATCAGAATGGATAAAAAAAACAAAACCCATCTATATGTTGCCTACAAGAAACTCATTTTAGACGCGAAGACACCTCCAGATTTAAAGTGAGTGGGTGGAAAACAATTTACCATGCTAATGGGCATCAGAAGAAAGCTGGGGTGGCAATCCTTATATCAGATCAATTAGATTTTAAGCCAAAGACTATAATAAGAGATGAGGAAGGACACTATATCCTACTCAAAGGGTCTGTCCAACAAGAAGATCTAACAATTTTAAATATCTATGCCCCTAACGTGGGAGCAGTCAACTGTATCAACCAATTAATAACAAAATCAAAGAAACACATCAAAAATAATACAATAATAGTAGGGGACCTTAACACTCCCCTCACTGAAATGGACAGATCATCCAAGCAAAAGATCAACAAGGAAATAAAGGCCTTAAATAACACACTGGCCCAGATGGACATCACAGATATATTCAGAACATTTCATCCCAAAGCAACAGAATACACATTCTTCTCTAGTGCACATGGAACATTCTATAGAATAGATCACATCCAGGGTCCTAAATCAGGTCTCAACCAGTATCAAAAATTAGGAACATTCCCTGCATATTTTCAGACCACAATGCTCTGAAGCTAGAACTCAATCACAAGAGGAAATTTGGAAAGAACCCAAATACATGGAGACTAAACAGCATCCTTCTAAAGAATGAATGGGTCAACCAGGAAATTAAAGAAGAATTGAAAAAATTCATGGAAATAAATGATAATGAAAACACAATGGTTCAAAATCTGTGGCACACAACAAAGGCAGTCCTGAGAGGAAAATATATAGCAGTACAAGCCTCTCTCAAGAAACAAGAAATGGGGGCGCCTGGGTGGCTCAGTGGGTTAAAGCCTCTGCCTTCGGCTCAGGTCATGATCCCAGGGTTCTGGGATCGAGCCCCGCATCGGGCTCTCTGCTCTGCGGACAGCCTGCTTCCTCCTCTCTCTCTCTGCCTGCCTCTCTGCCTAATAAATAAAAAAAAAAAAAAAAAAAAAGAAACAAGAAATGTCTCAAGTATACAACCTAACCCTACACCTAAAGGAGCTGGAGAAAGAACAAGAAAGAAACCCTAAACCCAGCAGGAGAAGAGAAATCATAAAGATCAGAGCAGAAATCAATGAAATAGAAACCAAAAAAACAATAGAACAAATCAATGAAACTAGGAGCTGGTTCTTTGAAAGAATCAATAAGATTGATAACCGCTGGCCAGACTTATCAAAAAGAAAAGAGAAAGGACCCAAATAAATAAAATCATGAATGAAAGAGGAGAGATCACAACTAACACCAAAGAAATACAGACAATTATAAGAACATACTGTGAGCAACTCTACGCCAACAAATTTGACAATCTGGAAGAAATGGATGCATTCCTAGAAACTTATAAACTACCACAACTGAGCCAGGAAGAAATAGAAAACCTGAACAGGCCCATAACCAGTAAGGAGATTGAAACAGTCATCAAAAATCTCCAAACAAACAAAAGCCCAGGGTCAGACTGCTTCCCAGGGGAATTCTACTAAACATGTAAAGAAGAAATAATTCCTATTCTCCTGAAACTGTTCCAAAAAATAGAAATGGAAGGAAAACTTCCAAACTCATTTTATGAGTCTAACATCACCTTAATCCTAAACCAGACAAGGTTCCCACCAAAAAAGAGAATTACAGACCAATATCCTTGATGAACACAGATGCAAAAATTCTCACCAAAATACTAGCCAATAGGATTCAACAGTACATTAAAAGGATTATTCACTATGACCAAGTGGGATTTATTCCAGGGTTGCAGGGTTGGATCAACATCCACAATCAATCAATATATACAACACATTAATAAAAGAAAGAACAAGAACCATATAATATTCTCAGTAGATGCTGAAAAAGCATTTGTCAAAGTACAGCATCCCTTCCTGATCAAAACTCTTCAAAGTGTAGGGATAGAGGGCACATACCTCAATATTATCAAAGCCATCTATGAAAAACCCACCGCAAATATCATTCTCAATGGAGAAAAACTGAAAGCTTTTCCACTAAGGTCAGGAACACGGCAGGGACGTCCATTATCACCACTGCTATTCAACATAGTACTAGAAGTCCTGGCCTCAGCAATCAGACAACAAAAGGAAATTAAAGGCATCCAAATCAGCAAAGAAGAAGTCAAACTATCACTCTTTGCAGATGATATGATACTATATGTGGAATACCCAAAAGAATCCACTGAAATCTGCTAGAATGTGTACAGGAATTCAGTAAATTGTCAGGATATAAAATCAATGCACAGAAATCAGTTGCATTTCTGTACACCAACAACAAGACAGAAGAAAGAGAAATTAAGGAGTCAATCCCATTTATAATTGCACCCAAATCTATAAGATCCCTAGGAATAAACCTAACCAAAGAGGCTAAGAATCTATATGCAGAAAACTATAAAGTACTCATGAAAGAAATTGAGGAAGACACAAAGAAATGGAAAAATATTCCATGCTCCTGGATTGGAAGAATAAATATTGTGAAAATGTCTATGGTACCTAAAGCAATCTACACATTTAATGCAATCCCTATCAAAATACCATCCTTTTTTTTTTTTTTTTCAAAGAAATGGAACAAATAATCCTAAAATGTATATGGAACCAGAAAAGACCTCGAACAGCCAAACGAATATTGAAAAAGAAAGCCAAAGTTGGTGCATCACAATTCTGGACTTCAAGCTCTATTACAAAGCTGTCATCATCAAGACAGCATGGTACTGACACAAAAACAGACACATAGATCAATGGAACAGAATAGAGAGCCCAGAAATAGACCCTCAACTCTATGGTCAACTCATCTTCGACAAAGCAGGAAAGAATGTCCAATGGAAAAAAGACAGCCTCTTCAATAAATGGTGCTGTGAAAATTGGACAGCCACATGCAGAAAAATGAAATTGGACCACTTCCTTACACCACACACGAAAATAGACTCAAAATGGATGAAGGACCTCAATGTGAGAAAGGAATCCATCAAAATCCTTGAGGAGAATGCAGGCAGCAACCTCTTCGACCTCAGTCGCAGCAACATCTTCCTAGGAACATCGCCAAAGTCAAGGGAAGCAAGGGCAAAAATGAACTATTGGGATTTCATAACAATCAAAATCTTTTGCACGGCAAAGGAAAGAGTTAACAAAACCAAAAGACAACTGACAGAATGGGAGAAGATATTTGCAAACCACATATCAGATAAAGGGCTAGTGTCCAAAATCTATAAGGAACTTAGCAAACTCAATACCCAAAGAACAAACAATCCAATCAAGAAAAGGGCAGAGGACATGAACAGACATTTCTGCAAAGAAGACATCCAGATGGCCAACAGACACATGAAAAAGTGCTCCACGTCACTCGGCATCAGGGAAATACAAATCAAAACCACAATGAGATATCACCTCACACCAGTCAGAATGGCTAAAATTAACAAGTCAGTACATGACAGATGCTGGTGGGGATGTGGAGAAAGGGGAACCCTCCTACACTGTGTGTGGGAATGCAAGCTGGTGCAACCACTCTGGAAAACAGCATGGAGGTTCCTCAAAAAGTTGAAAATAGAGCTGCCCTAAAACCCAGCAATTGCACTACTGGGTATTTACCCTAAAGATACAAACGTAGTGATCCGAAGGGGCACGTGCACCCGAATGTTTATAGCAGCAATGTCTACAATAGCCAAACTATGGAAAGAACCTAGATGTCCATCAACAGATGAATGGATAAAGAAGAGTGGTATATATACACAATGGAATACTATGCAGCCATCAAAAGAAATGAAATCTTGCCATTTGTGACAACATGGATGGAACTAGAGCGTATCATGCTTAGTGAAATAAGTCAATCGGAAAAAGACAACTATCATATGATTTCCCTGATATGAGGATGTGGAAATGCAACATGGGGGATTAGGGGGATAGGAGAAGAATAAATGAAACAAGATGGGATTGGGAGGGAGACAAACCATAAGTGACTCTTTTTTTTTTTTTTTTTTTTTTAAAGATTTTATTTATTTATTTGACAGAGAGAGATCACAAGTAGATAGAGAGGCAGGCAGAGAGAGAGAGAGGGAAGCAGGCTCCCTGCTGAGCAGAGAGCCCGATGCGGGACTCGATCCCAGGACCCTGAGATCATGACCTGAGCCGAAGGCAGCGGCCCAACCCACTGAGCCACCCAGGCGCCCCATAAGTGACTCTTAATCTCACAAAATAAACTGAGAGTTTTTTGGGGGAGGGGGGGATGGGAGAGGGGCAAGGGGCTTATGGACATTGGGGACGGTATGTGCTAGGGACAGTGCTGTGAAGTGTGTTAACCTGGTGATTCACAGACCTGTACCCCTGGGGATAAAAATACATTATATATTTATGAAAAAATAAGAAATAAATAAAAAATTTAAAAAAAAAGTAGAAAGAAAAAAGAAAAAAATGGAGTTTATATACAGAACACACTTTCTGTGAAATCCAGATTGGAGGATATGACATAACTAAAATGTATTTAAACAAATATTATAGTTGTTTGTTAAAAATTGAGATTAATTAAAAATTTATTATGTTAATTATTACAACATTGATAACTGATACAATTAATAAATTCTGTACACGTTTTAGTCATCTGATTGTTTTTCCATTTATGCAGTGACCAGTATTTTGTTGTTTGGTGCAAAATGCAATTACAAACACACTATGCTTACGTGACTTAGGAAATATTACACAGGGGTGCCTGGATGACTCAGTCGTTAAACATATGCCTTTCTCTGTGGTCATGATCTCAGAGTCCTGGTATCCACCCCCACACCCTGCTATCACTCCTCCTGCTTGTGTTCCCTCTCACACTGTTTCCTCTCTGTTAAATAAATAAATAAAATCTTTAAAAAATAATAAAAAAATAAAGGAAATATACAGTACCTCTATTGAATGGTGCAATGTAAAATTAATTTTGATTCATAGTAATTTTTCCATTTCATTTTTTGATCTTTTACTATTTATATTATTTTTTAAAAAATATTTTATTTATTTGACAGAGAGAAATCACAACTAGGCAGAGAGGCAGGCAGAGAGAGAGGAGGAGGCAGGCTCCCTGCGGAGCAGAGAGCCCGATGTGGGGCTCGATCCCAGGACTCTAGGATCATGACCTGAGCCGAAGGCAGAGGCTTTAACCCACTGAGCCACCCAGGCGCCCCTACTATTTATATTCTTATTCAAAATGAGTTTGAGAGAAACTACCAGTTAATTTTTATCTGAGTGATCTGGGAAAGTTGGTTAACCTCTTGGATGTATTTCCTTCTAAGAATAATAAGGATAATATAATTAATATCCTCCTATAATTTTTGCGAGGATTTTGATCATTGAGGTATTGCATATAGTTCAATAGTTATGTTATTTTAATTATAGTTCAAAATCGTTTGATATTTACTGAAAGCCTACATTATTCCAAATATATCTCACATATACATATATACTTTACACAATAACTTAGAATTAAAAAGATATTTTAATTATCACTAAGTAATAAGTACCCTGCAATTTGGGGAACATGAATCAGTTTCAAAATCAACAGAAGCATGATTGAAGCATAATTTTCCCTTAAAATTCTCATTTGTTTGTATTAGATCTGCTCCCATTTTATCCATTGAAAGCATACTCTTTTTTAAAGGGCTCTGAAGAAAAGAAACCACCTATTCATCCCATAGCTAAATGATTTATTTGTGAGTTGTTCATATAATAACTATGATACCTATCACTGTTTTTTTGGCATTCCATTTATGTGTATATATTTTGTACTAGTTTGTAGTCTCTCTGAGGTCAGAAACTATGCTTTATTCTTATTTTGTTGGTTATAATTCTTGGTAACATATATGTTTCATGTAGCAAATGATTAATGCATATTTATTACTTAGATTGCCCAAATATGAAACCAGTTTCTGAAAGGAAAGAGCTATTGGGGAGAATCCATTCTTGTGAAGTTCTAAGATAATGGAAGGAACAATAAATTAATGACTTCTTTACCTTCTGAGGCAAATTCACTGTAATTATTTTTGTTGTGAATATCTGCATGAAAATTTGGAGAGTCTTGTAATAAAACTTAATTTAAAATGACTAATTATAATCATTAAGTCCTTAATTGTTTGCTGTGTAATATTGATAACACTTTGTTGTGTTATGTATAAATGGAAATGTTTGCAAATAAATGTAACCATAGGGACTACTCTATTCAACTAAAAATACCTACAAGGATATATGAGGAAGAGACTATCATGAAGCATCCCAGGAGGCTTTGAGGATTCTGAATTATAATCAACTTTTCCCTGGAAGCTGCCAAGAAAAACAAGTGTTTTCCTTCTTCCCTAACTCCCCACCTCCACGTTTATCCCATACTTAGCCTCATGCCCAAGCACGTGCTGACTGGGTTAAGCTGGTCACTACTTCTCTTTGATAAGACAGATAATTCTGTATTTGTGGGAAGTGGATTTTCTTCCCTTTTTTTCCTATGTCAGTGGGTAAGCTGTAAGATTGAAAAGTGAGTGTGTCAGTCTTTATCTTCTTCTTACTTCTCTTATCAACTTCTTTATGATCCTTTCCTCATTAAATGAAAAGTCTCAGTTTCTGAATGTTTATTTGGTATGAGGGGAAGAATACAGATTAAGAGGCTGTGAGGAATGGCTCACTTGGTTCAAAGGTAATTGCCTAGTGACTGCATTTTGAAGTCCAAATAGAATTAAACAATGGAAATAAGTGAATAACATGGAAGTCAGCATAAACCTATAGCTGATTAAAAAACAAGTAGAGAAATGAATAAGACATTATGGTTATTCTAAATAAAAGTAAAATTGAGTACACTTTCAATGGATAAAGGAGAAATTGCTCTATTCATTGAGCAAACCAAGACTATATCAGTATTTTACACATACTACTATATGAAACTGAATCAATGTGAAATTATGGTATATAGATTATTCAGCAGCCTTCTCATACTATGCTTTTATTGCAAAATATATTATTTTCCTGTTTTCTATTTTTCTTAATAGCAGGGCAATTTTTTTTCCTGTTAATTCTAGGTTCAGGCACAGCTAATAGAAGAAAAGTTCCCCAATTTTATACACACACACACACACACACACACACACACAGGCTTACCATGGAGAGGGAAGTATCTATATCTATATGCTATACACACACATGCACACACACACACACAAAGGATATATATATAGCCTTGGTCTACTCATTAAATTATAAGTACATTCAATACTATTTCTCCTAGGAAAATTATCAAATTGATATAGACTCCTCCTGTAAGGAGTAAAGACATAATTTCAGGACTTTTCTTGATATATTGGCAGATAGAGGAACAAAGTTTACAGGAACCATAAAAAAAGAAAAAGGTTAAGAAAAAGTAGGAGACAAGCATTAATTTCTGACAGTACATAGAGCAAATACACCTACTAAAAGGTGTGGGTTTCAAATATTACAGCTAGAACAGCTACATTTCTGTTAATACTTAAAGCAATCTAGTTTTTTCTACTTGGGGTTGTTCTTCCCAAAATAAATTCTGAAGGCAATGTAATAAAAACTGTAAGAACATCACTGTTATTTGGGAATTAGGACACTGACATAAGATAAATTACTATCATTAAAATACTTACAGTAGATGCTATTTAAGATGAGGACAAGAAAGAGTTCCTTTAATCACAGATTTGGACCTTGGAAATTATTTCCAAACCATAGAACAATTCATGGAAGATGGAGAGTTTAATCTCTGCCGTGATACCCCTGCGTTGGGCTTTTTCTGCACTGCAGGGAACTGGGCAGTGATGGAGGGAGGGAATGGGATGGTGGCTTTGTCAGTAGAGTTTAAAAAAAATGAATCTAATCTAGTATCAATCTATTTCCCTCACCACTCTGTATTTGTATGCATATACTCTATCATTTACTGTTTTGTTAATGTAGTCAAAAGAAACATTGAATTACACTTAATATGTGCTGAAATCTATTATAGACACTGAGGAATCAAACAGGAGAAAGAACCACTTTTTGGCCTCTAGGAAATAATTTCTAAAATGTGGACCATTAAAAACAGGTAGTCTTATTGGTCTCTGAGGTGGTTTTCAGGCAGCTTAGTTTAGAGGAAACATAAGAAAAGATAGTTTTACAAATTTGATATGTTAGATTTATCTCAAAGATGTTTATTCTTCTAAAGGTGGGACATATGCTACAAAAATTGAATTTATCAGTTGGCATTTCATCAACAAGATACAATTCTTCTTAACTCACATAGGCTTACAGCATTCACATGCTAGAGTTCCCATTTTTTAAATTACCATTCCTCATATACACTATTGTGTTGCTGAAAGTCCTCAATTCTCAAAATATTTAAATAACTCCAGAGTTGTTCAACTAAATGTAAAAACACACATATTCATTTAGCAGTTATGAATACTGCAATTTAGAAGTTTAAAAAAACACAATTAATGGAGAATTTACTGTGCATCCAAGGGTGATATACATATTTTTTAAAATAATGTGGCCATTGGGAGACCTCTACATGAAGGTAGTATTTGCAAGGAAGGCTAAATGAAATGTGGAAGCAAATCAAATGAGTTTTGGAGTGAAAACTGTTCAATGAAGGGAAAAGAGTAAGTGACCTATTCCTGAAAGGAAGCTTGTAACTGAAGAATATGCATTTGGGTATGCTAGTGGAAATAAATCATACTGGCAACTAAAAATGGAAAGGATTTAGAGAAGAAAAAATTGAGAAATTGAGAAAAAATATTTAAAAAAATATATATTCCACTCAGCCACCATCTCTTGTGTTATGGAATTTTCTCTAATAGCCATCAAAATGTTGAGTCATTTTTCAAATAAAGGATAGAGTTTCCTTTTAAAGAAGTTAAAGAGATTATCCAACATACACATAAAATACTTCCAAATATGAAATTAATTAACTTTGTTGTAAATTGTACACCATATAGTATCACCATCAAGGGGTAGACAGGAACAGTGGAAGTCTATTGAAATATCTGATGATGATTATTGATATGCATTTGTGAGAATAGTTGTCATCTTTTATTCACAATTTAAAGAAAAATCTCTAATAGTTTTGTAAATCTTGAAATCAAATTCAATAAAGTAAATAATCTATCTGATATTGTGTATTAATTGAAATGATAAGTCTTCCGTGCATTCCTGCAAGATAGACTTACATTTAATTATGGTTTCTGATGGAATACTCTTATTAGATATTGTGGAATAATAAGAATTCTTTGTAAAAATAATATTTAGAAAAGACTGCATATTTTACTCACCTCCCCCTTTAAAGTCAAGCAAATGCTATTCATATGGTTCTGATAAGTAATACATAAAAGCAATTTATTTAATTTGTTTACCCAGAATTCCTAAGTGTATTTGACCGAAGAACCTATTTTCTGGATTAAATTCCTATGCAACAATGTTCCCTGGCTTACAGTTTGGGGAAGTTTTAGGCACTCTTTTGCTTTACTGTAATAGAGAGCTTCATCTGTTTTCTTAACAGTGAAACTGAAATTTTGAAAATGAAAGCATTGTTCAATAGTGCCAATGGAATTTGGCAGCTAGAAGAATAGTTTCATGATGACTTTTGAAGCTAAGAGCTGAGATTTCTCTTGGTAAAATCCTATTTAATCATAATCTCTTAAAGCTTCAAAAACATCTTTGAGAGCCAACGAATAGCCACAGGGATTCCAAAATGAATGCTTTTATGTGTGGGGTCCCATTGGATCCTATAAACTTTTACCATATTTCCTATCTGTAGATTTCAGTGCTCATCAGACTCTGGAGAAAGATAGATATACATACATATATTTGTAAAATCCAAAATTATAAAGTTAATTTTCTTTACTCCAATCTATCAGTAGTCCACTGCTAAATCTGTTTTTTTTTTTAAAGATTTTATTTATTTATTTGACAGAGAGAGATCACAAGTAGATAGAGAGGCAGGCAGAGAGAGAGAGAGAGAGAGGGAAGCAGGCTCCCTGGTGAGCAGAGAGCCCGATGTGGGACTCGATCCCAGGACCCCGAGATCATGACCCGAGCCAAAGGCAGCGGCTTAACCCACTCAGCCACCCAGGCACCCCTAAATCTGTTGTTTTAATCCCATATCAAAAGTGAGTACTAGAGGGCATTTCTTCTGAAGCTGTCGAGTAAAGGTACAAACTGGACAGACTGATAAAATGCACTTTAAATGTGAAGCCACATGTAGGTATTTTATTCATGTGTTTTTGGTGTTTAGCTCCTGTGTGCAACTTTACCCAGGTGGTAGGACTTAAATGGAGGATGGTGGTAAACTTGTGGATATTTTACAGATATTTCTTCTTAACAAAGAAACTACATTATTCTCATGAGTGTTTCAAGAAATCTGGATTTTGAATCCATATGCATTTATATAAAAAATATTTATTTACTTCCCTGAAAAAATATTTTCCATGTACTACCATAGTATAAGACATGCATGTAATCACAATAAAAATGTGTTCTTGAAAAAAGTATTACAGGTAACCTTCCTGAACATTTCTCTTGCATAACTCCCTTCTGAATGACATTTGGAGCTAGGTATCTGAGGTCAGACAAAACCAAACTGTGCCACATCTATTAAGAACTATGACTCTGCTGTTAATGTTCAAATTTGAGTGCCGTTTCAGCCCTATCACTCAGGACAGTTTACTTTATCCCTAGGACTCTCTGTTTACAGATCAAGAAAATGGAGGTAAAAATGGAGTGTATTACATCACACTGTGACAAAATAATGAGATACTGTATATAAAGATTTTGGAATGGGATATTCAAAACGGAAGGGCCCAAATTACTGGTAACTATTTTTATTACTAAAATTATCTTTCCCTCTAGCTCCCTTTTCCCCCTTTAAATCCTACAAAGCTAAACTTTTATATGCCTTCAAATTTAGCTGTGTGTCAGAATTATCATAAGGACTTAAAAAAAAATAAACTGAAACTGAAACCAAAACAGATCTCTGGTATCTACCTGCATTCTTCCTGAAGCCAAATGAAGAGGGCTTCCTTTTGCATGGATGGATATCAAGCATTTCTGATGAATCTTGTGCAAGAAACTGAAGTCAAGTTTACATTTTAAAAATGTTAAATTTGTCAAATTATTCTCTTTTTTCTACTTCTGGACACACATATCAAGTCCTCTTTTTCATTGTCATGTGCCTAGTCAGTAGTTTTTCTTTTACAGATTAGTTTTTTCCCTCTGCCTTTGCTTTAAAAAAAATCTCAAAGAAATTATATTTTTAAAACCATTTAATAGTAATTAAATAATTTACATAGTAATTAAGCCAATATATTCACCTGTTTTTATTCAGTAGGTTTTTCCCCTACTATCCATATGAATATGCAAATTTGCCCATGTTCTAGGTTGAAGCTTACAGTCCTCTGCTTCAAAGCTTCTGTGAGTTGTGGAGGCTCTCTACTCAGAAATCTTAACATTATTTCCCATTATTCTTAGATACAGGTTTTGCTTTTTTGGCAAAGTGAATCTTTACTTCGTCTACAGCATGGATTGTTTTTAATCATTCTTCAAACTATAAATATCTTCTTCCTCTTTTTAATTAATTAAATGTATTACCTCTTTAATATATGACAGAAGATTTTTCTTATTGAGATGTGTGGCCTACAATATGTAGTTTCATGAAATTAGAAATGATTCAGAGCGCTCTGCTTGAACATGATGAAAAACTTGACTTATTTAATACTGTTGGTAATATCACTGTTAACATGAAGGGAGGTATCATGAGCTTTGGGGTAATAGTCTGTGTTTTTAATTTGCAAGTGTTTAACAGACATTCATTCATGGAAGTGGAAATAATAGTATTATGCCATAAAACTAGCCAAGTAAAGAGATGATGATGATATTATTTAAAGGAGATGCAAAGAGAAGTTTCTGAGAGAAGAAAGCCCATATGAAAAGGTATGAAAGGGCTTTAATGTTAGAGAGTGTACTTTTTCTTTTCTTTCTTTCTTTTTTTTTTTTTTTCTGAAATATGGAACAGTAATATCTTTCAGAAGAGTGCATAAAGGGAATAGAAGAGGTTGGGACAGGCTCAAAGTTCAGTTTGTATGCTTGATTAAATAATCCTAATCCAAGAATTAGAGCAAAATCTGAGGCACTGGCTGCAGAGATTTTACTGAAGTAATCCTACAGGTAAATCATTTGCTGCAAGTGAGGCAGGGAATGGTACATGAGCCCTGGGACTTTTAATTTACCCTCAAATAGAATGAAGGCAGGGTTGGAGACTTAGCTAAAACTGAAGACAGAGGATTTGTAATAGCACCCCATCAATATTATCATAAATTTCTTCCAATGGTGACAGCTACTTGAATTTGGGAGAAAGACTAATCACCCTCAAGAGTATCCAAGTCCAAATCACTGGAACCCTGCAGTAAAAAGAATTTTGTAGACGTGACTAAATAAAGGATCTTGAGATGGTGAGATTATCTTGGATTACATGGTTGGGCTGTACCTGTAATCAAAAGTGTCTTTAAATGAGAGAAGCAGGGGAATTTCTGACTGTAGAAATAGCAGGCAATGGGGAAATTGAAGCAAGATACTATACTGCTGTCTCTGAGATGGAGAAAGAGGGTATAAACCAAAGAATGTAAAGAATGTAGCTTCAACTGTTGGAAAAGGCAGGGAAATGGATTTTCCCA
This sequence comes from Meles meles, assembly GCF_922984935.1. Lineage (NCBI taxonomy): Eukaryota > Metazoa > Chordata > Mammalia > Carnivora > Mustelidae > Meles > Meles meles. Next base: position 39,616,299 of record NC_060067.1, read on the forward strand.
TTGAACTTCAGGAGGGAACATGGCCCTGCCAGCACCTTGATTTCAGTCCAGGGAAACTGATTTTGGATGAGTTAAAAAGTGTGATTGTTTCTAATAGAAGCATGTTATTTTAAGCCATCAAGTTTGTGTTGACTTCTTAGAGCAGGCAGAAGAAATTACTTCAATGTTGTTTTTTGTTTTATTTTGTTTTGTTTTAAGAAGAATGGGAATTGACTGGATTCTGAGGAAATGAAGTATGGATGAGCAGGAAATCTAGGGAATTGAAGTTATCAGTGAGAGAGAATTAAATTGATCAGTGAAAGATAATTAAATTGATGACAAAATAGGGTGGTTTATTCAGAATAAGTTGAGACCAGTAGCAAAAGGTGTGAAAGTGAGATTCAAAGAGAAAGGAGAGGCCAAGGCATTGGAAGATGCAATGGGTTGAAAAAGGAGGGTAATGGAATTGAGAGAGCTGGAGGTATAAAACTGTGTGGTAATCAAGAAGTTTAGAACCCATGTGGAGCCCAGTATGGAGGCAACTGGAGAGGTGCTGGGTCCCTCAGACTGAGGTAAGTCAAGGTGCTGCACATTGAGGATGTTATTCTTGATTTTCTTATCCCATTTTCCTCTCAGTTCACCCTCAGATAACCTCAAATTAGCAAGAAACTTCTCAACTACTAAAAAGTGGAAGTTGTGCATTTATTCTATTTACTTAACTATTATATGTGCTGCCGAAGCGAGCACTTTACTTAACTATTAAATATTATTAAAAAAGTATTTGTGATATTATTTGTACTTTAACCATGATCAAAAAAAAAAGGACTATGTGAAAAAAAAATTGGGGAAGCAAAGTTCATACATAAACTATAAGTTTTTCTAGGAATATGGAACTGTTATTCTATTTTATACATGTACAATTTGCTGTTAATTTATGAATTAAATTAATGGTATGAGCTTTTGTATCCCTAAAGTTTAGTGTTCTCTCTCTCTCTCTCTCTCTCTCTTTTTTTTTTCCCTTAAGGCAATAATATCAGGAGGATAGTGGCATCAGTTTTCTCTTCTTAAAATGTCCCAACATATTAAAAGAGGATTGAGAGGAGACTAAGAAGATTTATAAGACTACCAAGATTTCTAAAAGATTAGCAAGAAGTTAACAGTACTAAAATAAGCCCTTTAATAAAAAGAGTCCTCTTATTCTTTCTGGCCTTTTGATTGTGATTCTTTGTGACCCATCATAGTGATTACTGCCAAGAGTAAATTATTGTGCCCTAGTACACACAATTGAACTCTTCTGGGTCAAGAAGTACTCAGACATAATATAGAAAGTTCTATGTCCTTGTCTCATAAAGATAGATGTCCTATATCATGAAAAGGTGATTATTTCCTATTGATGAGGGAAGATAAGGCAAGCTGAGGACAAAGCAGAAGCTGACACCGAGCAACCTCTCCCCCATCCTCCACTCCTGGGTGGGACTATGAGACATTCTTTCAGGAATCTCCCATTTTATGTTAAATACCTTGCTAGAGGGGGAAAAAAAAGAAACAAAACAAAAAACCAAAAATAAAACAAACAAACAAACAAAAAAAACCCCAAAAACCTGAGGATGGCAAGGCCTCAAGGCCTCAGTTATCTTGTAGGTCCTCATTAGCCTATGAAAGTTCTTCTGAAACCTCCCTTTTCCTTATCTCCCCCACTCCATAGTTTATAGTTAGTCACCCTTCACAACACTGGTGCAGCAACAATTTCTGCCCATGGATCTGGTTCCCAATAAACCACGATATTGCATCAAAGATGTCTCAAGAATTCTTTCTTGTTCATGGGCTCTGGACTCCACTACGCTAAACCTCACTTATATTCTAAAACTTCATCAACAGTCTACATATTTCCAAGTTTTTAGGTAGGCTTCTTGTGATCATTTATGTATCTACAATATTCCAGTTCTCTCCAGAAGATGGAACATTACCTATAGATATTTTGGGGTTATTTATAAAATCATCAATAATGGATAATAGTAAGATTTAGTAATGTAAGTCCTGGAAATTTATACCAAATTTCTGAAAGGTCCCTCAATAATGGGTCCGTGATTAAAGGAGCAAGACTGATACAAAGCAAAGGTCAAGCAAAACTTTGTTCCACGCCAAGCATCAAGAATCAAACCAAAAGTTCGGGGCTGTGCCTCTTACAGAGAGGGCGACTTCTCTCTGCTTCACAGACTAGCTTTTAAGGGCAAAGGCCATGTGGTTGGGCCTGGCCATGCACAGATGGCCAATGAAATTGTAACATACAGAGAAAGCTGCACAGTCATGCTAGGTGACCAATTGAATTACAATTTACCCTAATAGATATTTGAATTAGCCTATCACCTTGGTCAGAATTGGTGCCCAAAAGGCACCCAGAGGGCAGGGCCCATACTCCCTTGTAACTAGGGAGACAGTATGCATCCCCCCACTGATCAGATGTCTCCACCTGGCCTGACCCACCCTTGTATTCGGGCTTTTTTTTTTTTATCTGGGACTGGTTTCTGGGACTTGTTTTTAAGTAAGTCCCCTGGGGGAAGGAGAGCAGGGACAGTTTAAGGGTTAAACAAGGTTATTGTTTAAACAGATGGAAGAGCTCTGGCTAAATAGGTTCTTACAATTTCCTCATTCTTTTTTTTTCTTTTTTTTTGCACAAAAGAGATCTATATATTTCAAGAGACAGAAATAAACTATCTAATTCAACCCATTCTCAGGTTATCATTTAATATCTGACTGAAGAAGGAATTAATCATCATATAAAGTTAACTCATCTTGCAGGAAATTATTTTATAATTAATTTGGTGATTATTTACCAAAAATTCTGTGAAACAAAGAAAATGTGTATTTTTAATGAACATATTTTAAATTTTTTTTTACAAAAGTGAAATAGTCTGTACAGGCTTTCTAAAAATACAGGAATGTATAGAACATTGAAGTGATAGTCAGTAGTCCTCTAAGTTGTAACCAATAATTATTTTATAACTTTCTGTCTACCTATCTTACCTTTCCACTTACCTCTAATATCAACTTGTCTTACAACACATTTTATCTTCAAACCAGACTTTTTCATTTACTGTACATAAAGGAAATGTTTACAGATATATACCTGCTTTATGACTTTTAATATTCTATATTATATGTAACCATAACTTTTAAAATTTCTACTGGTGAACATTAAAGTTCAAGAATTATTTTACTAATACAGAACATGTTTCTAATTTTTTTTCTTTTGTTCAAGTTAAATTTGTAGAACTAAAATTTACTTTTCAAAAAGAGTATCATGACTTCACACAGTACTCTTACTTCACTATATTTTCTTCAAGTGAACATTATAGGTATTTTCCACTAAATTTTTATGGTTTTGGAAAGTGGGTGATGAATATTTGACATTGCTAGCATATAAGCATATAGCATCTTGCTTTCCAAACTCTTATTTTACTGCTAAATAAGATTAAAAAAAAAAGTATGTGTATGATCTAATATCAGAGCTTTATTATTTATTTATTTATTTGTTTGTTTATTTATTTTTGGTATACCTACAATCTATGTTGAAGCTTTTTATTTTGGGGACCACTTAAGTGTTTGAATTATGTTACTGAAATAAGTTTCTAGGCCTAAGATGGACAAGTCCAGAATGCCATGTCAGCAAACCTAAACTCAGATAGTTTTCATGAACACCACATATTCAGTCCACCAATCCCCAAATACCAAACCAACCCATGAGAACCTTCTCATGTCAAACAAAATGAACTATGTCGTCCCAGCCAGTCAGATATTTTCTTTGTTTCTCTTCCTTGTTTTAATTCTTTATTCTGTAAAACTTCTTGTCCCCTTTCCCATTTTGTTGCTCTGCCAAAGGAGACTGCCCACATCATAAAGTTGGTTTGTATCACATAAAAATTGTGTTTTTTAGTTATTTTTTAAAAAGAATATTCATTTGTGGGTCACCTGCTCCACCCCACTGTTGCTCTTTCTCTTGATCCCTCTCAAATAAATAAATAAGTAAAATTTTAAAATACATATATTCATTTGTATCAGTGTGGCAACATACCTGTTGGTTGGTCATAACTGAAGTCCTAGACAGCTTTAGTGTAATCAAATTCTCATGTACTCTAACATGCTGCTTATTTTCAAAATACAGGGACACATAGAGATTTTTTCTTTATCCATTTGATAGAGAGAGCACAAGCAGGTGGAGTAGCAGGCAGAGGGAGAAGGAGAAGCAAGCTCCCTGCTGAACAGGGAGCCTGACAATGGGCTCTATCCCAGAACTCCTGGGACCATGACCTGAGCTGAAGGCAGATGCTTAACAACTGGGCCACGCAGGTGCCCCAAGATTTTAGATCCTCATTTAATTTAATAAGTTCCCTTGATACCTAAATATTATGTATTTTAGGATCTCTTTGAATAGATTATAATATGCATGGTTAAATAAATATATATGCATTTATAAATAACCAAAGTAAATATAAATGTATTAAAGTTAAACATTTACAGGATATAATTTAAAAAGCTTCCAAGGGAGTGCCTGGGTGGCTCAGATAGCTGAGCCTCTGTCTTCAGCTCATGATCTCCACGTCCCAGGATCAAGTCCCACTTTGGGATCCTGGGCCTGCGGGGAGTCTGCTTCTTCTTCTCCTCCCGCTTGTGCTGTCTCTGTCTCTGTCTCTCTCATAAATAAAATCTTTAAAAAAATGAAAAGCTTCAGAGGAATTTTTTTTTAATTTATTTATTTATTTTTTCAGCGTAACAGTATTCATTGTTTTTGCACAACACCCAGTGCTCCATGCAATACGTGCCCTCCCTATTACCCACCACCTGGTTCCCCCAACCTCCCACCTCCACCCCTTCAGAACCCTCAGGTTGTTTTTCAGAGTCCATAGTCAGAGGAATTTTTTTTAATTAACTAAAACTATTTATGGAATATAGATATAATATTTATATACTCAATTGTAAGACTTTATATGCCTCAAAGGGAAAAGCTACAATAGTTTTATTTTTCTATAAGAAATAGATAGATGTTTGAAATCTCTTGTGTTAATTTGAGACCATAAGAACACTGTTGATAAGTCCTTTGTTTACATTTATATTTAAAACTTTGATTAAATGTCATGTCCTTCCTTAAAGAAAAGCAAAGGAGAATCATTTTGGTGAATTTCTAAATCAGTTTCTCTATCCCACTTCTTTCTCTGTCTTTTCCTATTTTCTGACCATGTTTCATTGCACTAAAATCTGTCACATAGATTCCAAAGGTGGAGGCTGCCTGTTGACATTTCATCAATGTATCATACACCTTGAGCTATTGTTTTATTAATGTTTTCTACCTCATTTCTTTGTTTATTACTGATAGATGAAATACAAATAAAAATGTCAGATGGATGTCTTTGGGATAATGAGGAGGGACAAATCTCAGTAGAGATGATTGAAATAAAAAAAATCTGATATATTGTGTATAATATAAGTTTGACATCTTAGTTTGTGAAAGTCCTGATTTTTCTGTTATAGCTATTACTTAAGCTTTAGACTTGGTTTACATTTCCATAAAAAATACCAGTCATTCTAGGCTTAAGAACTAGAGAATCAAGACCCAAGGGAGCTTTAGGGAATAACCATTTCTTTCTTTCAGAGAACTGGCCAATATTTCAGTTTAAACCTACTTGTTGGGACAGGTAAAGAGGTTTCCTGGATGAGGGGAGACATCTTGAAGTGGGGGACCTAGAGGCATCTTACATGGCTAAGTGAAACTGGAACTTTACCTGCATGCTTCTACTTAGCACAATTATGAGTCTATAATTTCTGATTTTTCAATTACACCTTTAATTTGTTGGCCATGTCTTTTCCTACTCAGAGAATTTGTTTTAAATAAATCCTCTACAATATTCTCCCTAAAAAAGGAAACAGTGCCTGAATTGTTTCTTATACCTTAATGTTCAAATCTTACCCAATCCTCCTTGCATGGTGTCCTGTCACACCTCTGCCTGCCAGCATCCCAGCACCACCTCTCTCTTATTGCCCTTGGCAATAGTCATTAAAAGAAAGGTTGACAGTTTTAGATGTTGTGGACATTTGATGACTGTGTGACAGAAATAAAGAAAAAGAGAAATAGGGGCACCTGGGTGGCTCAGTCGGTTAAGCATCTGCCTTCAGCTCAGGTCATGATCTCAGGGCCTGGGATCAAGTCCCACATGGGGCTCCCTGCTCTGTGGAGACTCTGCTTCTCTCTCTCCCTCTGCCCCTCCCCTTCTCCTGTGCTCACATATGTGTATGCAGTGGGCACTCTCCCTCTCTCAAAATAAATAAATAAAGTCTAAAAAAAGAGAAAAAGAGAAATAAAAGTGTGGTGAGATCTAGAATTATAGGTGATTAGAGAAATTAAAGCGTTAGTAGAAGTTTTTCCACAGAGATTTTTTTTCATATTTAAAAATGTTTATTAAATAACTCAAAACTCAAATTGCCTTTGTTTTTATTAATAGAAACTTGCTTGACCATTTTGGTAGACTCGATTAGCCAGTAAGAAAAAAAAATAGATCAGAAAAAGATAAACTATTTTAACATATGGTGATCATTTTTGATTAACAAGTATTCATTAGTCAAACCATGTTTTATGCATTTTAAATACACAAAATACATAATAACTAGTATCTATTGAGAATTTATCATGACCTGGTTTTGATCTTAAGAGCTGTATACACTTTCATTAATTTTAACAACAACCTTATGAAATAGGCACTGTAATATATTCAGTATTTCCACAGGTAAGAAAAAAAAAAGATGTGGAGATTACAAGTAATACATAATGCAGTAGTTAAAAATCTAAACTCAAACTGCCTGAACTTCAAGACAGGCCTTGTTTTGTATCAGGTCCTTAAATTTGGACATTATTTAAACCTTATGTGCTTAACAATGCAATCTAGTAATGCATGACACACAGAGAGGTTATGAGGATTGCTGAGTTAATATACATATACAATTTTGAACGTCGTCTGGCACCTAGTAAGAACAATCTAAAAGTTTGCTATTATAATATTGTTGTCGAAGGTAATAATTTTAGACCTTGGATAAAAAACAGGCAGTCTAAATCCAGAGATCATAGCATTACTACTTCTAAATCTCCTGTCCTCATAACAAAAACTTATTTTTCCCTCTCCCTTACTTTCTTCTCCCTCTGCTTCTCTTTCTCCTCCCTTTCTCCACACACACTTGAAAATACTCAATATATTAACCAACTATTGCTTTCTATCCTTATTTTAAAGTTTAAGACACTGACTCAGAAATGTTAAGTGGCTTGTCATTGCTCATGAAATAAAGATAACAAGCTCTTTGTGTTCATGGATTGTGTTTCTCCAGTTATAAATCTCTAGCATCCTTTGCAGTACCTGCTGTATATAACCATTCCCTATATTTTTTATTTAATAACAAATTAATTAAACGCCACCATAGGGTTAGAACTGTAACATAAGAACTTTGACTATAAGTATATATTATATATTTTTGCTAAATTTGTGATCAGAATCACAAGTCTTTGATATTAGATCTGACTTCATCTAGGTTTGGGGTCTTGAATAAATAGTCTATTCTGAACTCCATTCAGCAGATGTATGCAACTTAGCCTTTACACCAATCATATCTAGTGGCCATGTTGTAGGGAGAGATGTGACAGTGAATTTAAAAATACCCCCCAAAATAGATCTCATTATTCAAATGTAAAGTGGTATCCTTGTAGTGGATTGTGGTTTTTGGAACAGATTTTACCACTTGCTTTTAATATGTTTATGCATGTATACACACACACACATATGCACACACACAAATATACATACACACATATATACATATGCTTTTATACAAATATGTAACCTATAAATACACACGAATATATGTATATACATACAAATACAGAAATACATTTATATGCACACACACGTGTGTGTGTGTGTGTAGAGAGAGAGGGAGAAGAGAGAATAGGAACCAAAGTGGTTAAGTTTGAATATGTTGATCAGGCAGAACCAGCAGGATAACAAAGTGAGATAGCAAGTATACACTGGAAATCTGAAATGGATGTACGGATTGTGCTTCTCCCTTAGACTTTCCCATCTTAATAAATGCTAACAATACAAACTGAGTTGCTCATGGAATGAACCTGGAAATCATTCTTTATTCCACCCAGTCTTTCAACATCACATCCAGTTCAGTTTCAGCTACAAAATATGTCTCATTCCAGAGACATTTTATGTCCCCTGTCTCCCAAGGTACTGCCATAGAGTTTTCTGATTTGTCATCTTGATTCACTCCAGCCTTTCTCAAACCAAACATCACAGAGACAGAATGATCTTCTTAAGAAGTATTTTTATCTTGTCACTCATTAAGGTTTTTTTTTTTAATACAGATTTCTATTCTAGTCCAGTTGAGATTATCTCTGCACTTAAAAAAGATGCCTTATGTCATATGGCCCTGATTTTCTTTCTAGTCACCCCCCCCCCTTATTTTATAACAAAGTCTTGCATCTCAGGGTCTTGATGCCTGCTGTTTCTACCATGTGGCATGTCTCATTCTGCCCACCCTTGATTCTCATTTACCTTATGCATTTTTTTCTCATCCTTAAGTCTCAGTTTAAATCTCAAATCCTCAAAGATACCTATATTCTTTAAAAATAGGTGTTTTTATTTTATTTTCTCTCACTTCCATTGACTTTAGCCCATAATACTCATGCAATGTCTAAGTTGTGTGATTGTTTGTTAAAACCGGGTCTCCTTCCTAAGGCACTCAGCTTGAAGAGGGAAAGCACCATGTACCTTGTGTTCATTACTCCATCCGTGCTAGGCAGGGCAGTCTTTGCCCCAGAAGAGATAATTAACAAAAACTTACTGAATTAATAACAGTGGTCATTGAGAAAGAAGGGGTGATGGAAATGATAAAGTGCATTAAGGGTATAGGTAGTTCTAGAATATTTCGCATATATGGATAATATTTCTATAAGCATTAATTATTCCAAGTACTGGGGAAGTGCTGCAGTAGGTTAATCAGTTTGAATGGTCTGAAATTAAGACTTTGGAAATAAGATGTCAAAGAACCTGAGAGTAAGAGACCTAAAAAGATGGGAGGATGGGTTCAGATATTACTGATTTCAAAATTGGAAAAATTTTCTGTAGTTGTTACATTTCACAGTTTATCTATAGGAATGTATGCATAAAATGGAACAAAGTTTATGTCCTTGATGAATGAGTAGGGACTAATCAGAAAGTTAGTGTGTGACAGAAAAGTGAAAGAGCAGAGAGTAGTAGATGGAAGACATGACTTTCAAAGAGGGATAATTTGCAGAATGTGGAAATGTAATATTCTGAAGTTAGGAAGCTAAAAACTTATCAACTCCACTTCTACATTTCATGAAGCATAGAGTACATGAGAAATAATAATAATAATAGTAATAATAATAGTAAGAATAACAATATACAGTAATCCTCATTTAATGCTTAACATTGTGGTAAGAGATTAATAACTATCTCTTAAAATCACCCATATTAGTAAATTAAGTGTTACCATTATTCATATTTACAGATTGGGAACCAGAAACCCTCAGATAATCTTGAGTAATATCAGATAACAAATAAAAGGCAACCTTGAGAATCAAATGAAGGAAGTGTGTCTGTAAGTTTTTATATGCTTACCTGTTATGTTATTACTGTCAGTCACCATGCCAAGTATTCCATTTAATTAATATTTACAATAAAAATATGTAAAAACGTAAACTCCATATATATAAATTCATAACTAAAACCACAGAGATGTAGCATTTGTCTTGAATTCTGTCATTGCTTTTCAGCATAAGACTTGAATGTGCTTACATAGTAAGTGGTTCTAGGCTTCCTCAATATCCATGTTAGCAGGATGGCCTCTTAGAGAATAGAAGTACAGTTTTGTAACCTCATTTTTAATTAATCTTGAAAACATATTAATGACATAAGTATCATTAATTTCATATTTTCTCTAAATGAGAAAACTAGACTCAGATACATTTTAGGTTTTAAAATTTCAGTAGGAATAAAATATTTTTCCAGTTTTGCCATCTCCATTTTTTAAACCAAATAAAAACAAATACTTAAATAAATTTGGATTCTGTCTTTTTTTTTTTTTTTTGCACTTGCATATCTGTTCTCACCTTTTGATTTAAGACTTGAAAAAAAGCCACAAGGACATTGTAAGAGAAATTGTCCTCTTGGTATTCCTGGTTGGGAACAGAAGCTAGAGTATAGTAAATCTCATGAGAAAGTCTGCTTTGTGACATTTACAGCTCGTTTTTACCAATTCAGAAGGTTTGAATAGGCTTCAGGTAAACATCCAAGCTTACTCAGGGTGAACTTGAATTCTGAAACTTCTAAAGTTTCATCATTGGTAACCCTACCTTACTTTTGAAAATGCGAGTTGTAGCATCTCAATGGAAATCCTGGTTTGCCATTGTCAAAGATGAGCAAGGTCATATATTAGCAGATTTATTAATAATCTAGGGGCAGACCAACAGGAAAGTTCCTTCAGAATTCACTGATGGAAAGAAGTAGGAAGATGTCTTAATACTGACTACATTATATAAGGTTATACAATTCAGCTAGGTCATTTAAATGAAATAATAATGACACTGATTAATTAAATATAATCTTGTCAACAGAATTTATATTGTTATGTCAGCAGACTAATGCAGCAACAGGTCAGGGTTTTTAAGAGTGTATATGTGGAATAAATAACATGCATAATAACAAATTATTTAGTTTTATACATGCAGGTAATTTCAATGATTGTTAAATTAAAACACCAGCAGAGCATCCCTCTAATATAAACAGACATATGTAAAGGACAATACTCTGTGCACAACACTGTTTCAGAGCAAGTTTGAGGGACATTATGCCAGGAATGATTAAATAGCTATATAAGAATTCAGGTTAATATCTACCTTTCTAAGGGTATCCATAGCTGTGTTTTTAAAATCCTTGCAACAAAGAAAAATCAGCTGATAAAGCAGTCTCAAATTTAAGTTCTTAGGCTTTGGTACAGCTGAATGGAAAATATTTCTTTATCTTTGATTTTCTGTCTTTAATTTTATATGAGTATAGAAAAGGTATAGAAAAGGGTAAATCATCTCATAAAGGTTTATTATGTCTTTTATAATTATGTTTATTCCCATACACTAATTAGTTTTCTAACTCACTTAGGCTAATCTCAGGAGCTCAGAAACAGCTTTCTATACCACACTTCTATTAATCTCAGTGTACTGTATGAAATTTAAAAAAATAGACTTATAGGAATTATAAAGCAAAGAAGAATTTAAGCCTTCATGTTCTTGTCTTTATTTTCTCTTTGAAGGAGAATCTTAGAATCCTGCTATTCTTTTCTTTCTAGTGTAGCAGACTAACATCTGTGCAATTATACAAACCTGCAAATTGCTTTTTTTCCTTGTGAGTTAATTGCTTCAAAATTATAATGAAAAAAGAATCCAAAACCTAAAAAAAGGCAATGTTAGGCAAAATTAAATGCTAAACATTTCTGATTAACATAGAAAATTTAATGAGACTGTTTTGATAAAAAATCTTGAAAATTCTACGAAGGTATAGAACTGTTGGCAGATATTTAATTTAATTTAATTAATGAATTTTGATAATTGATAGTTATAGTTCACATTAAATGATTATTTAGCCTACATTCATTTTCCTTTCTGCTTTAAAAGTTTTACTACCCTTAATAATTTGAAGGAAAATAAAACTGAGTTCAATCATGCTCCTTTTTCACAAACCAAGAAAAAGAATGAAAACACAAGTTTAAATAACAGTATTATTTTGATATACTTGAAATAGAAAAAACAGCTAAAAGTGTAGTCTTTAAGACCAATTCATGTGTGGGACTTTTACTGTCTGGCCTCTGAGCATCAGTTAGGTGCCATCATCTGTCATCTTTGTCTCTCATTTCAAATTTTTAGAAATGAACCATCTGTACTCCCCATATAACACTACTTATCTAGAAGCCTTTTTTGTCCTAATTCCTTCTCAACTATCAAGTCTTAATCCAGATATTTCTTTTCAAATGATTTCTCCAAATCTTTAAGCCCACTTTGTAAGTATATTCTATGTAGCTGACTTTTCTTTTAAGTTTACAGATTTCCTGTCTTCTAGGTATATGGCAGAGTGGTCTTAATGAAATACAAATACAATCATACGTTTACTTATAATTAAACAAAGTGGGAACAAACTGGAAACTACTTGAATATTTATGAAGGAATGGTTGAATTAATTTTGTTATATACCTGATATGGATTAAATATGTAACTACTTAACGAAGTGATTTAAGTATTTCTTAAATACTATTTACCTGGAGAGATTGTTATAATATTTCATTAAATAATGAATGTTAAATACAGAACAGTAAATGTAATATTAATATATTAAAATCAATACATGTATTAATGAACATAAACAAAGTTTAAAAAATGTCCACAATATAATTAATGCTGGTTATCTTAGAGAATGGGGTGTGAATAAATATACGTATAAAGCAAAGAGCTTATTTTGTCTTCTACATGTTGAAGACAAGGAGCCTCAACACCTAAAGGAAAAGTTAGCTGCATATAAATTATTCAAAGCCTTATAACCCATGATCCAAGATTTTCAAAAGACCATTACCAGAACGAAAACAAAACCACATATTGGCACATCATAGTCAAGTGGCATAAAACTGGAGATTAAAAAATAAAAATCTTAAAAGCAACTGGGGAGAAAAGACTCATTACATAGGAGATACAAGAATAACGGCTAAATTCCCACAAGAAAACACGCGTAGCAGAAACAGTAAAATGACTTTAATGTGTTGAAAGGGGTGAAAATTCTGTCATCAAAAAAAAAAAAAAAAATTCTAGATCCTGCAAACGTATCCTTTGGAAATGAAGGCAAAATAAAGGCATTTTTCTCTAAAGAACCAGTGAGACAATTCTTTGTTAACAAATCTGCACACACAAAAAATGCTAAAGGAAGTTTTAGTCTAAAAGAAAATGACCAGATGGAAACTCAGATCCATAAGAAGAAAAAAACGGAATACTAACATGGTAAATATACAGGGATGTGCACAAAATAGAATTTCTTTATTTTAAAAATATAATGCTACTTTTAAGAAACAAATTATTATATTGAATTATGAGGTTTTGCAATGTGTGTTGATATAACATATACAACAGCTAAAGCACTATGAAAGGGACATAATAAAATTGCTTTTACAATTTTACATTTTACGCAAGTTTTTTACATTTTACAGTGAAATAATACAGTGTTAACGTTAAATAGTTGTGATAAATTAAGGATGCATATTATGATTCTGAGAGCAAATCTAAAAGAAATTGCTTAAATATAAAGCTAAGAAGCTAACAGAAATATTAAAATGGAATACCAAGATCATGTTGAGCTCAGAATATGTTATAAAATATCTTCTTAATATCAAATAAGTAATTGATTTATCATGCTTCACATTATAATCTCATTAGTAATATTACATATCATTCAGTGTGAGGCTCTTTCATTAATAATTGCCTAAATAACCAGGAAAATTATAGAGAAATTTAAAGGACAATGATAACCTTCACACAGATATTTCATTTCTTTAAAAGTAAGTATACTGTTTTATTTTAAAATTATATGATTGGTAAAATTGTATAAAAATAAAATGAAAATTAGAAATTAATATTCTTCCCCAAACCTCCTCTAGGGAGGGTTTCTTATGAATACACAATACATGTGGTGGGAGAATCTGAGAAAAGATTGAGATAACACATTTAAAAAATCATGTGTGTTTATGAGGTGAGGGAAATCTTGTGGAACAAGAAAAAGGAGACAGAGGTTGCCATTCAGGAAATGCCATATCAGGGAATGTTGAAAGCTTGCCATTTAGCTCTTCAAACACCAGCCACTTGGGCCATTGAGGAAGTATGGTTCCTATTGGATTTTAAGAGATGGTGTACTTGCCAATAAAATGAAAGGAGAAGGCACCCATGGACTGAGCCTAGGAATAGGTGAGACAACCAATATACTTTTATTTATGGTATATCTGCAGAACACATATCCATGAATTGCGATTTGTCAGAATGGAAGCTAAATGCAAAGGAGTTATTCAAATGACCTATGTAATAAACTGGAATAATCTGACTTTGCCATACTTGAAATTGCTTCTTCTTAGCTTATAAATATGAAAGATGTTAAAAAATAAAACAGGACAGGTTCAAGCCTCTTGACTATGTCTTATCTCTTTCTATTTGATGTTTATAGTGTTCTCTATAATTACAGTAACTCACTGTCATTATTACTAATATAAGAAATTTAAACTTAAAGATTTAACCCCCAGTAATTCAATTTCTTTCTCTTTTTACTTCTGCATAATATAAAAAACTGCATTTTCAAATTAAAAGTATATCTAGAAGAATATGAACAAAAATAAATTTATTACTTAAGAATCCAAGTAGCAACAGAAATGGAAGAGAATATGATAATAACAAAAAAACTAACAGATAGTCCCATATTTTTATCAGATATATGATCTCTTTATGTTTCAGTTTTTTATTTTGTAAGATAGAATGAGAAGTTTCAAAGGAGGGGTTTTTATGAGAGATGGGAATTGGTAAATCCATGCTACTTAACTCTCCCCATTCTGTGTCTAGAGCAGTCACTGTTAATTGATAATAACACTTTTCACTGATATGTCATAACTGTGACTCAAAACTTGTATACAATGTTCTGGGCCATCATTATCAATTATTTAGAGCTTCCAATAAAGATGAAACTTACTTGTTACTTATTGATAAGATGAGTTTTATATCCTTTTTACAGTCTCTTCCAGTTCAAACACATTATCCTTATTATATAAAAGTTATCATCACTCAATAAAAGCCATTTATTGAGATGTATACAATTGCCCAGTGTCACATAGGTAGTAAGTACCAAGACATGAAATCAATTTAAGTTAATTCACATTAAAAGCCTGTGCTTTGGGGGCACCTGGGTGGCTCAGTGGGTTAAAGCCTCTGCCTTCGGCTCAGGTCATGATCCCAGGGTCCTGGGATCGAGCCCCACATCGGGCTCCCTGCTCAGCAGGGAGCCTGCTTCCCCTCCTTTCTCTCTGCCTGCCTCTCTGCCTACTTGTGATCTCTATCTGTCAAATAAATAAATAAAATCTTTAAAAAAAATAAAAGTCTGTGCTTTGACTTATACTAACAATTTTATGTCTCAATTTGGTAGGGCTAAGGGAACCCAATAGCTGGTAGAACATTTCTAGGTATGTCTGGAAGGGTGTTTCTGGAAGAGACTAGCATTTGAATTAGTAGACTGAGTAAAGAAGGTGGCCCTCACCAATGTGTCTAGGCATGATATAATCCACTGAGGATTTGAATAAAACAAAAAGGCAGTAGAAAAGGCAAATTAGCTTCCTAAGCAGAGACATTCTTCTTCTCCTGCCTTTAGACATTGGCACCCTGGGGTCCCGAGCCTTTGGACTCAGACTGAATTATACCACTGGCTTTCCCAGTTCTCTAGCTCATAGATGGCAGATAGGATATCTTCTCTGTCTCCATAATCATGTGTGTCAATTCTTATCATAAATGAATACATTTATATTTATATATGTATCCCCTATGGTTTTGTTTCTCTGGAAAATCCTAACGAATATACTATCCATTTTACCTTCTTTAATTATTATAAAGTTTAAAATGACCCAAGATAAAATTAAAGTCATAATGCTCTATTTTTTTCTTAGGGCCTCTAATTATGGAAGTTTTTATGGTAATCTTTGAGTATATACTTTCTGTAAAAAGAATCCTCTAAAATAGAGGTATATTTCTGTCTTTTTAGGAGGTCTTTTTTTCTTTTTTAATTCAAGGCTGTTGGTATCTGTACACAGCATTCAAATATTTCCTCATCCTTTCTAATTTTCCATCTTTGCTATATGTCACTTGAGGGTTTGGAGAAATACACATTAATGCTCTTTTTTATTTTCTGCAAGTGTTTATAGGTAATAGTACTAAGAACCTCTATTCTTCATTAAGTATTCTATTTAATTTTCTCTACAAATTCAGATGATCTGAGCATTAGCTGACCTCCAAGACTTTTATAATTGGGAGTTCAAACCATCAATAATAAGCTAATATGACTGATTTTCACAAAGCTGTCATCATAATTCAGAATTCAAAATTAGGAGAAATGATTGTTTTTAATGGCTTAATAATTAAATTTAATAACAACATTTTTGTTGGCTTCCCTGCTACAACTACTTTCCTCTTGAAGTTTTTTCTATACCTTACACAGATATTGATACTTCATAATCACTACTCATTACTGAAAAAGTCAGTTTTAAAACGTGTGGAATATTAGTGCTAATTTTCTATTCTAATATCCCATCTAAAGCACGTGCCTATTTTAAAGCTTCCAGACAGTTTTTCTGGATCCTCCATTAATATTTTCTTTAGCCGAGTTTATGAATTCAATAAAACAATTTATTTCATTATTGTAGAGTTATAAGTAGTATGTAGTTTTGGTTTTTGTTAACTTGAGTCTCCACTGGCTTTTGGAAACTGCTCTTATTCTTTCCATTTTTATAGAACCCTCCCCCTCAAAAGTTCTCTAAAATTTACTTACAAGGGTTTTGGTTTCCCCCCTTCATGGGTTGCAGAGTTAAGGGGATTCTAATTTGCAGGTAATTTTTGCATAATTTGCAATTCACACTATCATAATTTGTCTCAGTTCAACTTCATATAAAAGAAAGAAAAAAATGGTTCACAATGGCATCTGAGTGATTCTGTTTCTTACTTGCTGTACAAAACATGTTAAGAAAAAAGGGTGGGTAATTCTCAAACTGTATCTCCAGCAAGCAAAATGGTAGAGACAAGGAGATGCTAATTGATTTTCTATTTCTTTTTCTGTTTTTTGGTTTGTTTTTTAGGTGGTTTTTTTTTTTTTTTTTTGCAACCCATTATTCCATTTCAACAAAGAACTTTTGCAGCCATTGTTTTTGGTGCAAAGGCTTCTAGTGTCCCCATAAGTTTTCTGTAACTCCAAAAATAAAACTTAAATCTTAAAGGTAAGGATTTTAAAATATTTTTGACACTCTCGGTATTTGAAATATATAAAGGAAGGTATACTGAAGAAAACTTGTTGGTTAATGAGGGTTTTAAAAATGCATGTATATTTATTTTATTCATATATGGCTAATACACT
The DNA here is from genome assembly GCF_922984935.1 of Meles meles. Classification (NCBI taxonomy): domain Eukaryota; kingdom Metazoa; phylum Chordata; class Mammalia; order Carnivora; family Mustelidae; genus Meles; species Meles meles. Next base: position 39,633,527 of record NC_060067.1, read on the forward strand.
TTTATAATATCCTTCATAAGGGCTATAGCTTCTAAGTATATGTTTCAGCACATATATTTTAGTACGGAGTGTTTAAGCATATGAACTAGGAATTAAAAGAAGTCTATTGGGACCAATAATATTCAGGTGGTATGCCATCTTGGGCAATTTAGCTAAGAAGATGAGAAAATACCTAGAGAAAATAACACATGAGGCAAATTAATTCTACTCTAATTAATGATTACCAGCCTCAACAAACTATCAGAATGGTGATTGTACTATATTTCTCATTTACTTTAATCTTTTATTTTTCACAACATGTATCTCAAATTTATCCATTAAATCTCTACCTCCTTTTCCATCCTCATCCTAGTAGATGTTCAAACTTCCCAAATTACGGAAAATGTACTTTGCATAAACCTAATTTATGGAAGCAAAGATGAGAGATAGCTACCTATGATTGCACACATCTTAACATACTCCTCTCATGACTTAATAGCTGCCCTTCTTCCAACTAAATATAGCAAGTCCTTTAAGATAAATGACACATCTCATGTCCCCTTTTGGCATTATACAATTATAAAAGCTCATCAAAGCCAAGACGAGAATGAGGTTTTTCTCCTATAATACACCAAAAAGTACAGGTTCAAGAGGAGTGGTGAGGCAGTATACTCTGTAGATTAAGGGCTCTAAAAGAAAAACAAAACAAAACAAAACATGTGAGGTTTTTTCTTGTCAAATTTTACCTACAAATATTATACAGAATAAATGCAACAAAAATTTCCAGGACTTTATAATATTAGAAATTCTCAATTTGATGTATTTCAGTTTACTAATATCTCTCAATGAGTGTTATACAAAACTGAATCCACACATCTAACTAGGTTCTCAGAGGCTTAGACAAGATCTATACTCTAATTCTTCCTACTTACACCCACCCAATTCAGTAGAGGAAAGAGTCCCCCACTTGTATGCGCAAGAACTGAGACTATTCCTCTCCATCACTCTCTGAAAACATATATCCAGCATAGGCTTCAAACTTCCTACAGTTTTGCAAGAAATCACCTTAGTTCTTCATGTATGATTTTGCATTTAAAAATATTTCCTTTAGGAGAGAATTATATAATTATACAATTTCCTAGTTGCAATGATGACTCTGACAATTGTTAGGCATTGCCTCCCTGCCCCTTGTCAGTGGATTTGCTTTACAGATGACACTAACCTGAGTTCTGAATGCCTGAATAGTCCTGATCTTCTTCATACTGAAAACAGAAACTTCAGTTCTTAGCAGTTTGGGTAAACTTGTCACAGTGAATTCTTGGATAGTGCTACAACACTTGCTTTCTTGGTAGGAAAAATCTCACATAGTGAGGGAGGTTTTGAGACAATGAAATTTTATTTGTTTTTATTTTCATTTTTTATTAACATGAAGCAGTATAAAAATTAAAAAAAACTGATTTATGCGTATTTAACCTAATAAGTCACATAGATTTAAGAAAACTTCATTGATACAAATCTTCTATGATTTCCTATAAACTCTGTTCTTCAATAATACCTTCTGCAAATTTAGTGAAAAATACTAGAAACAAGAATGCTTATTTTATGGCCCATTTAATACTTGACCTCTTCACTTACACTGTCAAAAATGTCAGTTATAGTCAAATATGTCAGAGGCTTTTTTAAAGTTCTCCTTTTCAGTAAGGTTAGAAGAGGTTATTACTTTATCTACATTGACCTTGTGCCAAACTGTCTTACCTCCTGAATATGGAATGATTAACAATATGGCCCGTTATAGCTTTCACTTTAAATAAAGTGAAATGGAGATTATGGAGACAGATGTTTTCAGTTTTAAATGTGTTTAAGCAATATATATAATCTAGTATTTACATGTGTCTTACTTAAATTTAAATAAATCATTTATTTCTTGAAGACGATTATGTACACAGGCACACTCAAGAGAACTAGATTGGTATTATTGGTAGTAAGCTAAAAATTTTAGGTAGTAACCTAAAAATGATCAGGAGGGCACAGAATGAATTAGATTTAAGAGTACTGATACAACAGATGAAGGAAGTGAAGTTCTGTGTGTTCCTGTGTTAGAGGTAATTTCAAAGCAAATAATGGATCAACAAAGACAGGGACATTATCACACTTGCTGAACCCTGAACAAAAGGCTCCTACCATTTTAGGGACCCAGGAGTCAAGAGGAAGAGAAAGGTCAAGGGCAAGAGTGGAAATGTACCAAATGAGAGAAGTATCTTAGTCAAAGCCAATAAGGGGACCTCTGAAAGGAGGCACCTGGTCGGGAATGCAGATATGCAAATGAGGATATCTGGTTCTGGAGATGAGGCTAATTCTTGATTGCTGCTCCCTCAGAGACTGCAATACCAGGGCCCTGCACTAAGCTGGGATGGGATAGGCAGCTTCTCCCTTGATGTCTGCCAGGCAAAGTGCTTGTAATTACCTATGGCTAGGCCTGAACTAGGATGCAGGATTTTGGCCTCATCACTTTATAGATTTGAGGTGGGTTTGGGGTCTCTTTCTTCAACTATGAAAAAGGATATTACCTACTGTGTAAATTGGATACGAGATTGAAATTAAGTGATGTATGTAACATTTCTTAGCCTGGTATGTATCCTAAACTAAATAAAGATTAGCTATTACTGGCTTCAAAAAGCTGGAACATTTCAGAATATTTCACTAAATATTAAAGGAAAAATATAATTTTATATAATTACATATGGATATTAAAAGAAAGAAAACAGCTGAAAGAGTAGAAGTTTGAGTACCATAATAGTTGGCTTTTGATTGGATATGACACTTTGTATCTTAGTATATTTGTGTTGTTGTTATATTTGTACCCTACGCTAGTGGTTAAATATAATTTTGCATGCCCCTTCTCTTATATCAGCTTTCTTCAATATGTAATGCTTTATCTTTAGACCCAGAATTGAAGAAATGATTCCAAAGCATTTCAGGATTTTCATGGTCAAAGTAAGAGACAGATTTTTTTTTTTCCAGTTTAACCAGTGCCTACATTCTCACTCTCAAATCTCCTTATTTATCTTAAAAGACAAAACATTTTCCCCACATGATTACTATTGGGAATGGAGAAATCCTTTAGGAAAATGAAGCTATGAACAGGCTAGCTTCTATTCATAGGTTTGTGGTTTATCCTTACAGACATAGTAGGGTCATACTACCTTAATATAATAATAGAGCACTTACTATTAAAAAAAATACAATAGCACAAAGGTTTCGTTCTTTGTAGCATCTGACTCAACAAAGCAGATGATTGCTAGGATGTCTAAAAGCTTAGATTAATTTATAGAAAATAGTAGTTCTCACTAAATACTGAAAATCAAGTTTTTTTAAATAATATAGCTTACTATTATTTTTGCATATAGAAATATAATATTGCTTACCGTCCATTAGAGGTCAATTAACTACTTAAATTATATAATATCTATCTTTCTGAGCAGATTCTTCTTTTATTAACATATAATGTAGTATTTGTTTCAGAGGTACTGCTCTGTGATTCATCAATTTTACACAATTCACATTCTTACATAAAATAATTGAGCATTGTTTTAAGAGGAATCCTTAGCAAAACACTAGTGAGTGAAATTTTAATTAGGAACTAAAAAGTTCATCATCATTAACTGAGGTTTATTTCAGGAAATCAAAGTTAGTTTAACATGTTAAAATCAATGAGTGTGCATTCCCAAATTCATAGATTAAGGGGAAGATCATGTAATCACTCGATACCTACACAAATATCATTTCTCCAAATTCAACACTAACATTGATTAAAAAAACACAAACTCTCAGAAAATTAGAGAAGGAGCATTAACCATCACACTGTGTTTCACGCTATACACAATAATTATCTCAGAATACATTACAGACTTAAATTTAAAAATTAAAATCTTAAGTTCTGGAAGAAAACATGGGAACAAATCTTCATAAACCCATGGGGGGTGATTTTTTAGCCAAGACACAAAGTACATGAACTATTAGAATTTATCAAGTAAACAAAGATTGCTGTTTGAAAAACATTGTTAAGAAAATAAAGAAAGTATTACAAGTTACAGATCGAGAGAAAATATTTTCAATATATCCAATCATAGATTGATATCTATAATATATAAGAAGACTTTTATAGATCCATAGTAAGAAAAAATGATCCAATAAATATGGAGAAAACTTCGAACAGACACTTCACAAAAAACATGCTACTAAGAAGACATTGTTAAAAAATAAAATGTCAGACAACAGGCTGGGGAAAATATTTGCAAATAAAGTATCTAACAAAGGATTTTTATACTGAATGTATAATTAACTGACAACTCTATAATAAGAAGACAACCCAACTCAAAAAATAGAGTAAAAGATTTGAACATATACTTTAAGTGAAAAGATACATGATTACAATAAAATAATATGATAATATATTCAGCATTATAAGTCATTAGGGAAATAAAGCTTATAACCACAATAAAGTAGCATTTCACAGTCATTAGAGTACTTTAAGTTCAAAAGCTGACTATACTTTGACAATGCTGTGGAGCTAATAATATTGCTAGTGGGAATACAAAATTGTAAAAACTCTTTAGAAAATACTTTGACAATTTATTTCTTGGTAATCATCTGAAAAAAAACTAAGTTATTTATATATGCTAATAATTCAATCCCTAGGTAATCAACTATAAGAATTAAAAACCCATGTCAACACAGTCTTATAACAATATATTCATATTGTTCACTTATTCATATAACTCAACATTTTAAGAAGAGGCAAATTTAATCTTAGTGAAAAACAAAGCACACCAGTGATTGTCCAATCATAGTGGATGAGTCAGGTAACACATAGATAGGGACAAAGGAATATTTTAGGATAATAAAACATTTTGACCCCATGGGTATAACATATGAGTCAGAACTAATTCAAATGTCTATTTTAAATGTCTTTTATTTTATGAAGTTATACCTCAATACAACTGATTTACAAAAGTATATTGTCTAGCATAAGAGCCAAATTATTGCCCACTAGAGGAATATTGCATATTAAAAGCAATATTTCAACCAATTGCAATTAATATGTCTTAGCTGATTGTTCCATTTGAAATTAGAGATAATTTTTACAAATTATGTAGTCTTAGAAAAGAAACATGAATGCCATAACACTTATTATAAACAGAAATGATTTTATGAAAAGATAACTACACTTTCTAAGCAAAACTAATAGACAATTTCCATGTCCTAATTACTTGGACTTTTTGTGGTGAATGGATAACTTATGATGGCTTTGTTACATATATGGTTAGAATCCCAAGGAATAATGAACTAAAAACCAATAAAGGTGCATTTTTTTCTTCTTTATTTGTGTAAAGCTGAGCTTCTGTTACGAGTACAATTGAATTACATAATTATTCATTAATTATTTCAACAATGTTTGTTTATAGAATATCATGCAAAGAGATTGCTAAATTGATGGTTTCAATGATGGGTTATAGATGGGTTATATAAACATAAATATATTAGTAATGGATTATATAAACATAAATATATTAGTAATGAGTTCACATTCTTGTTTGGAGGTTCCAAATGAAGGTTTGTGGATGGTTCCTGGTGGCTTGATGATGAAGTCCCAATACACGCATTCAGTGTGAAATATAACCCTCAAAAAAGTTGATTTGGGGACTTAAAAATGAAAAAAGATTTATGAAATCTTGCTACAGAAAGAGAAATTTTTGCTTTGCATACAGTATAATGTAATACAGAGAACTTTGGATTTGGTGTCAGAAAGTTAGGTTTTGGGGGCACCTGGGTGGCTCAGTAGGTTAAAGCCTCTGCCTTCGGCTCGGGTCCTGTTCCCAGGGTCCTGGAATAGAGTCTCGCATCAGCCTCTCTGCTCAGCAGGGAACCTGCTTCTCCCTCTCTCTCTGCTTGCCTCTCTGCCTACTTGTGATATCTGTCTGTCAAATAAATAAATAAAATCTTAAAAAAAAAAAGTTAGGTTTTGGGTATGGTTCTTTCAGAATGGTAGCTGTTTAGATTTGAATGAGTAAACTAAAATCAATTGTTTCATCTCTTTTGTTATACTCTCTCACTTTTAAATGTAGGCATAATAATGGAAAATTTACCTATCTTATAGAGTTTATTCATACATGAAAGCCCTTTACGGTCTGCAAGATGTTCTCAAATCCTTCTTGCATTTTCTCAGCTCAGGGTTGGTTTCTGCAATACATAGTCCTCAAGGCACACCTGATTCCACCAAGAACATGGTCCTTAAACTTGGGCAAGTTACCTAACCTCAGCAATGATGTCTGTGAAATAGTGATTATAATAGTATTAATTCAGAGGAGTATTTTGAAAATACACAAGCTAATTCAAATAAATTTTTATCAGGGCATTTGGTGCATTATACATACTCACTAAATAGTATTGACTATTATCCCCACTCATCATTACAAATATCATAATTTTCATTTTAATTCTTCTGTTATCCAGCATACTTCCTTGCACACAAACATGGATTAAAGTCAATAAAAACCAGTTTGATAGAGGAAATAATACTGATTTTTGAATTTGCATGTGTCTTTGATATATTGGAATGGATGAATATTTTAGTCTTGGGAATCAATTATCCCTCAATTTTATTAGCTGTAAGTTGCAAGATTCTTCTTCATAATTTTATTTTGGAAGTTCACTTGCAACAGTCATTAAAACTATTTTATCAGGATAAAAGCTCTTAAGGGAATAACTAACTTTAGCTAGTCTTCTTTAAGATTCTTAGCAGTAGTACAGACTGATCAACAGTTAGAATTTGGAAACTTAAATCTTGAAAAACAAAACAAAACTATTTCATCAAATATCTCTGAACTCACATACTATCAGTTCACATAAAATACCCTTTTCTCTTGATGATCATTTGCTCTATCTATATTGCAAGACACTCAGAGCTGCTAACTCAGTGGGTATGCATATATTTTTCATTATTGAGACTTTTTTCTGATAATAAATTCTAAAAAAGTGAATTTATGCATTGTTAAGATAGAAATACTAGTGGATTTAATGTAATGAGACTATGAAATACTTGGGAAATAAAATGTTAAAGCCATACATTTATATGCATATGATTATACACTTTTTGAAATAAAATTTGATTCAAGACTATATATGCATACATGACATTCCTCTTCCAGTGTAATTATTAAGAAAATGCTGAACTTCAGACAATTACTAGTTCAGCTTGTAAAGAAGAATTAATGACAGGTAGTTATTTAAGAGAAAATACGATAGACCAAATTGTTCATTATTTGGTGGAGTTGTTCCTTTTAAGAAGGGCCTTGGATCTTTGTGACCTTTTCAATCAATGATAGGTAATAATTTACTGCTGAATGTGCTACATTGCAGGTCCACTCATGTACTGCAATAATCACCGTATTGCCCCTGACACCAGAAATTGTAAGATGAACTATTGTAAGATGGTGCCAGTGATTGTAGGAACTCTTAAAATGTGAAAAGACTTATATCTTGGAATCAAAGTCATGGTTGGTACCAATAAGGTAGTTGTTGCTGCAATGTAGCTAAACAAGCAAAGTGGGGGATTTGTGAAATTTGTTTAAAGGAAGAGGAAAAAATAAAATAAAGCAAACAGAAACAAAAATGAACTACCACCACCACAACTACATATAACAATTTCAAAGCATTTTATTAATTCTCTGGGATCTCAGATGTTTAGCTATGCCTTATATCTTATGGTTTACCTATTTCTGATACAGTAGTTTCTATGGTTCTAATTTGAGCTCAAAAGCAAAAATGGAATAATATTTTAGAAATAATATGACAAAAAGTGTAACCTGATTTATCTCAACTTTATATTATCTTCTTTTTTTAATTTTTCAATTTTGACATCCCTCCTGTCCCTTTGAAAAATGAATTTTACTTTTTTTCTGAAATGGAATATTTTCTGTTTTTCTGATTTAAAATAAACTAATTTTCATAATTAAAAGTTTTAATGGAAAGTTTTGAAAGAAAAAGACATTCTCATTGACACCTCTAGTACCAGACGTCTCCTATTAACACATAGATTAGTGTTTTTCATGCATGTGCACACATATATATATATAAATACCTATATTTTCAACAAAATGAAAATCAAGTTTGACTACTCTGTAACAATCCTAAATTTTTGCATGTATAGTTAAAAAACATTTTTTTTGCAGTATTGTTCTGTAGATTTGAGTTTAGTCAGGAAAAATGGGTGTTTTAAGCTGATGGTTTGCAGCTCTTGGAGTAGGAGTTGGAAAAAATTCTAAACTTATAATTTTATTACACATTGAATTATATCATTTACATATGAATCAGAGTAATTTTTCTATTGCTTCTATAGAGGCAATTTTCATGCATTTCTCATCAATTTATAACTTTAGAACTATAGATATTATACTTTCATGTATATCATTAGAGGAAATATTACATAATGATCAAAGTATTTCTAAGTATTTTAAGGCACATATTTTTATAACAGAGTTTTAAATAAAGTGAAAAAGTAATATCCTATAACAATCTCATTTAACTTAAAATTAAAATAGATGGTTATTTTTAGGGCACCTGAGTGGCTAATTTGGTTAAGTGACTGACTTCGGCTCAGGTCATGATCCCATGGTCCTGGGATGGAGGCCTGCATTAGGCTCCCTGTTTAGCAGGATATTTGCTTCTCCCTCTCCCTCTGCCTGCTATCTCCCTGTCAAATAAATAAATAAAATCCTCCTGCTTGTGCTATCTCTCTGTCAAATAAATAAATAAAATCTTAAATATATATATATATATATATGTACATATATGGCTTTTTTAGAATGTAATGAATAAGGCTTAATATTAGTAGTCCCATACATTATAATATGTATTTTACATATGTTGTGTGATATGTGTTATACCATTATATATGTGTATGTACATGTGATGTCTTTTTTTTTTCTTTTAACAGAGAGAGAGAGAGAGAGAGTGAGGGGGGGGGTAGGTGGCAGAAGGAAAGGGAGAGAGACAGTCTTAAGCATATTCCATGCTAAGTGTAGAACCTGATAAGGGCTCAATCTCATGACCAATATCATGACTTGTGCAGAAATCAAGAGTTGGAGGCTTAACTGACTGAGCCACCCAAGTGCTCCACTTCTATGCATTTCTGAAATCATATTTTACAAATAATTTTGAAAGTTAGTACCTAACAACTTAACTGAGAATGACCAATGGAAATCTCAAGGAAATTCTCAAAATCATTAGCCAGTTCAACAATCAGAAGTAAACAACAATTATAGATGTTTGAAAATGATTATAAAAATAAAGCTTATTCTTATGAAAGATTAGAAATCAAGGGGTAAAAGACAATAGGATGAAGGAAAATAAGAGAAAAAAGAAAGGTGTAAATAAGTGTAGTGTGGCGAATGTTGTGGGCAATTGTATCAGAAAGGGGCTCATGCCATCATAAAGGATGAATATCTAACATTTGCATTGACATGGATGGAACTGGAAGGTATTTTGTTAAGTGAAATAAGTCAATCAGAGAAACAAAATTATCATATAGTTTCGCTCATATGTGGAACATAAGGAATAGTGCAGAGGACAAGAGAGGTGTTGGGAGGGAGCACTGAATGAGAAGAAATCAGAGAGGGAGACAAACCACATGAGACTCTTGAGTCCGAAGGAAGCAAATTGAGGGCTGCAGAAAGGGAGGTGGGTGGGAAGATGGGGTAACCTGGTGATGGGCATTAAGGAGGGCATGTGATGTGATGAGCACTGTATGTGATACAGAACTGATGAATCATCGAACATTATCTCTAAAGCCAATAAAAAATAAATAAAAATAAAAGTAAATAAATAAAGAAAGAATGAAAGAAAGAGAGAGAGAAAGAAAGAAAGAAAGAAAGAAAGAAAGAAAGGGAGGGAGGGAAAGAAAGAGGACCATGAATAGAAATTCTGAAGTTAAGGTCTGGAGTTCAAAGTATGTGGAGAAAGTGAGAGGAGGAGCAGACACAGAGCTAGGAAATAAGTAGCAGTGAAGGTATAGGAAATAGGTGAACTCTTTGTCCATTTAGGTTGAATGGAAGAGAAGAGAGAAATATGTTGTTCCAATGAATGTGTTCATGGGGACATTTCTTTATGGGCATGTGTGGATGTTTAGGTAATTAAAAAGAAACAACATATACTAAAATTTGTATAGTAAATCATTTGAGCTTCACAATAACTTTTTGACTAGGTATAAAATTATATTTTGGATTTTTCATGATTATATTATGCCCAAAGGATTTGGGATATCTGAATCTGATATATAATATCCTCAGTTTCTAACAACCTGTCCAGTGTGCAAACAGCAGAAATTTTTCTTACTGGGGCCATGAAAATGTAGACTGTTATAGAATGAAGAGTATATGCAATAAAACTGTCTTTATTCGACATAGGGTACTATTTCCTCCTTGATGATGTTTGAAAAGGTGAACTTCTTGTTTGTTTCCTCCTCACCACTCAAATGGATGATCACCTGTTTGCATCAAGGTTCTGAGAAATTTGGATGACTGTAGCTTCAGTTTATTATCATGACTATCCAAATGGACATCTGCCTTCCACACCCTAATTTACTGAGAGAAGCAAAGGAGTTTGTGATTGCCTTTCAGTAATTTCAAAAAGAAAACAAAAGGACAGCAGCCCTTGAACTGACCTCCTATGTCTCTTGTACCATTCAGAAATTGCACTGCAATCCTATGAAACTATACAGAACTGCCAGTTGAAACTCAACTTTATAGATATTGTAAAAGAAATTTCTGAGACAGTGTAAGACTTTGGTCTGATTACAAACACCATGATTTTAGTCCACTAACTTTCTTTGCTCTCAGTAGACATACTATTAACTATGGACTTTTTTCTTAGTCATTATATGGTAAGACGTACGATGGCTACCCTGGCTTGTTCTCCACAGTAACGGAGCTGGTTCTTAAGCCTCACCATAATTTGACCTCTTTTGATCAAGGAAAATCAAGAAAACAGAAATAGTGCAATACTCAGTATCTTTGATACTATTAATTCTAAAGTTTTCAAAGTTTGGATTTTAGTTAGATTTAGGCCCAGAAGTTTTTGAACTGACAAAAACAAACAAACAAACAAACAAAAACTTGGAACAATTCTATTTAAAGTAAGTGGAATTGGGGCTTTTAGTTCATTAAATTCTTTCTGAAAAAAATTAAATCCTATTCTCAAGTTTAAAAAGTAATAGAAATAGTAAAGATTTTCTAGAGTATAAGAAATTGATATGATTTTTTAAAGATTTCATTTATTTATCTAAGAAGGAGAGAGAGAGAGTATCAGTTGGGGCCGAGTGGCAGAGGGAGAGGGACAATTAGATCCTCAAAGTGGGGCTCGATCCCAGGGCTTTGGATCATGATCTGAACCAAAGCAGATGCTTAACTGACTGGGTGCCCCCAAATTGATACAATATCTGATTTAATAATGAACCGGGCAGAAGTTTTATGTTTCCTGACCAGGAAGTCACATTCGTGTTTGTGAATTAAAAGCAAGAAAGACAGATGAACAAGTCATTACTAGGGGATTTTTTTTTTTCAAAGAATATGAGATTCACAATTTACAATATCTCCCCACTATCCCACAAGAGCCTTATTAACTCTGCAACAACATTCTAGCATAAAAGTGGAGTCATCACGAAAAACTAAATTAAGTTTCACAACATTGTTTAAGAAGCCAGGGAAGGCTAATAACTGAAAAATATTTCCCTCAGAATATTTAAATTTTAAGAAGTGCTACTTAAATCATTGAACTTTAGTTGTCAAACAATTGAATTTGCTTATAGACCCAGGCCCTGACAAAAAAGGGTTAAGGAAAAATAAAAGGCACTAGTGAATGGCTATGTGCTCAGTGTATTTATAATTTATATATGATATATACCCTGGGTAAAGTAGGTTCCAGAAATGGAAAGACAGAATTGAGAGTGGAAAAGGTCAGAAATGTTATTCTCAAATGGCATGGCCTATAGGAATGAATATGGAGCATCTGTCTAGGAGAATCTGTATTTTTCCTTTTTGCCATTGAATAGAGCACAGTCTGCATAAAGACTGTAGAATTCTGCTGGTGCTAATTGTGCTCCTCTTATTTGCAGTTTGACAGATTATTGGCTTCAGTGGAAATGGCTAAAATTCTCTTCTTTTAATTAAAGCAATCTTATTATTTCTCTAGAGTTTCTTTTATTAACTTTCAGACATAGATAAATGTAAAGAATTAATCATGCAATGTGCCTTGGTTAGCACATACTCTTAATTTCAATAATTTTTTAGGGAATCTAAATTAAGAAATGCAGATTCTACAATGATTAAAAATCTAATTTTAATCATTTGCTACTTGATAGTTAATGTAATAATATTTTATATCAAATTATGTATGTCCCCAATTGACAAACAGCTAATGACAATGTGATAGATAAATATTTTAAATAATGTTGAAAATAATATCTTACCCTGGATTTTTTTATTATCAATTAAAAATACCATGAAGACATATAAATTATACAACTTTGAATCTAGTACATTTGAGTGTTTCCTGTGGCTAGATCAGCATCTATTCTGACCCTGATTTAATAACCATATGGACAAGAAAGCCAAATTATTTTACAGAACTGTTGAAGCAAGAAGTAAAGATGCTATAATAGAGTTTTTAACTCAGTGTGTGAACAAAATTTGAAATGTAGCAGAAAGAATTGAAAGAGCAATTTAAACATTTTAAGCATCGAGGAACTGTATCTAATTAGGGTACTACTAACATGCATGTTGAAATTTGGATAGAAATAATTTTCTAGGTGCTTCTCTCAAAAGCATAATTTATTTTTTTTCTGTGAAATAAACATTTTGAGACATGTTTTTTGAGTACTGTTTCTAACTTTTTTTTTTTTTAGAAGTAGTTGTATTTGGTTTTGTTAGAATGTTTGGTATATTGCGGTTGTATTTAAAGCATTATTAAAGTGTCAAGATATTTAAAAATATATGTACTAACTCTTAATATAGCACATTAAGGGATATTTATAATCAGCTTGCTAGAAGTTGATAAAATTGGTGCGAATATTAAAATATGAGACACAGCAATGCAGAGGATGGCCTGCTTAAAAGAGTGAATGTAATTCTTTAAATGGATAAATAATATCCAGGCAACAACTTGGAAAAGGATATTGCCTACTCCTTTTTATTGATGAACAAATTGATCTAGTAAAAAGAATAGATTCCACCTTAAGTAATGCTTTCTACAAAATGAATGTGAGGATTTTATATTATTTCGTATTATATATTGTGTTCCATTAATATTTGAGATCCACTTACTCAACACTATATGTGTCAGATTTTTTTTTTTAAGATTTTATTTATTTATTTGACAGACAGAGATCACAAGTAGGCAGAGAGGCAGGCAGAGAGAGAGAGGAGGAAGCAAGTTCCCTTGCTGAGCAGAGAGCCCGATGTGGGGCTCGATCCCAGGACCCTGGGATCATGACCTGAGCCGAAGGCAGAGGCTTTAACCCACTGAGCCACCCAGGCGCCGCCCCTATGTGTCAGATATTTTATTAAGTACCAAAAAACAATAAGGGAGTCTCTTCCCTCAGGATGATTATATTCTGGTAGGAAAGGTAAAGGTAAATCATATAAATAAATACCTGTTTATAAATCCATATGACAAGTTCAAATTAAATATTTGGACTACTATAAATATTTAAGTCATAGAAATGCATACCAAAATAAGTTAAAAGCCATCTGAATTTGCACAGTTAAATATGTGCTTTATAGATTCATATTGCCTAATCAAATGCAAACCAAATAGCTACATATGTAGCCATCATAGATCTTTTTTTTTCTTTTGTATGGATTATCTATCTCCTTTTTTCTTCTCCTAGCCAAAAAGTTTGTGGGGACTATTTGAGCTGATGCTGGTCTATTGCTTCTTTTTCTCTGTTTGCTTTTGTGTTACAAGCCCGTGCACTGTCCATATTGCTCTCTGAATATCTATGGGTATGTGAAAGACTTGAATGACAGTAGATATAATTCTTAATATGTTTAGAGTGCTTAAATGTCAATCTCTGCAGCACAAAATTTGTAACACACACCTCACATTTCTCTTGTTCTGCCGTGTTGGTTTTAGGTTGGAAAAGTGGCCCAACTTCTTTTGGCCACAATGGTTAGATTGAAATTAGACATTATACTGTTGTGTGTGTGTGTGTGTGTGTGTGTGTGTGTGAGTTTTAATTGAGTTATTGGGTGTGCTTTTGAGGATTTACATGCTGAGGATACTATATTGAAGAGAGCTTCATAGGAGATAGATTGTTAGAATTAATTTCAAGTCCCATAGATCATTATAGAATAAAATTCTTTTGATACTGCTTTCCAGAGACCAGTCAATCAATTATTTTTTGTTGTTGTTGTTGTTACTTAATATCTTTCACATGTATATTATAATTAGTTAGTTTTAAGTTTATTAATCGAATTGATTATAATGGTGGCATCAAGAATATTCAGTTTAGAAAGAGAGATAAACTTGAAATAGTACTTCAGAATCAAATGAAGACAACCTTTATTTAAAATTATCACTTCAGGGGCGCCTGGGTGGCTCAGTGGGTTAAAGCCTCTGCCTTCAGCTCAGGTCATGATCCCAGGACCCTGGGATCGAGCCCCACATCAGGCTCTCTGCTCAGCGGGGAGTCTGCTTCCTCCTCTCTCTCTGCCTGCTTCTCTGCTCACTTGTGATTTCTGTCTGTCAAATAGATAAATAAAATCTTAAAAATAAAATTATCACTTCAAAATTATCACTATTTATTTTTTAATATGGCCCTCCCAGAGGGCTTTCATCATCTCCTTGTGGATTGCTTCTTATTTTTCTCTATTTCCTTAATACTTGTTTCAGTTGTGGTCTCATGGGATGATGTTATGGCATCTTACAAATCTTGGTATTTTATGTCCATTTTATAGATGAGGTAGCAAAATGCTGTTGAGAGTGGACAAATTTATAACAAGAAAGAAAGTCACTAAAATGCCAGATTTCTAATAGCCTTTCACCATATATTTCAGATTTAAAACAGAACAATTTTTCTTCCTTCCTTTTAAAAGATAATCATTCTTGATATCTTTGTACAAGTTGACTAAATAAAAATTGTTTTTTAAATTGAATATGATTTTATCAAGGCTGAGTTCAAAATAAGCATACTGATATCAGACCAAACCTAGTATTTTTAAGCATGTTTAACACTTGAAGAATTTTTATTGATTTTGTTGACTGTTCCTTTATACTAATTTATTTGTGTTATATTGCATAAAGTAAGCCCGTGCTATGATATTAAAAGTGGAGAAATAGATACCATCTAACTTCTATCAAAAAATTCTTAAAATAGAGGCACCTGGGTGGCTCAGTGGGTTACAGCATCTGCCTTCAGCTCAGGTCATGATCCCAGGGTCCTGGGATTGAGCCCCACATCGAGCTCTCTGCTCAGCAGGGATCCTGCCTTCCCTTTCTCTCTGTCTGCCTCTCTGCCTATTGTGATCTCTGTCCATCAAATAAATAAATAAAATCTTTAAAAAAATTCTCAAAATAAAAATTAATGACCATTACAGGGCAAATTTAAATATATCATAGAAGCTTCACATCTGATAAATGTATAAGTACTCTCTAATAAAGAAAAAAAAGGAATATTAACCCATGAAAAATAATCTGTATGTAATAGTCTTCAGGTAAATGTAATAGGAGTTGGGGCTAAAGTTTGGGAGCTTGGCTTATAAATCAGGGTCTATAATTGTGACCATAAGCAGTTTACTACCATCAGGGTTACACCCTTATTTTTTATAATTAAAACTAAGAGGTTGGAGTACACAAGCTGTATATTCTTCTGAGAATCTAAATTTCTCTCTTTGAATCTTCAAAATTGATTCTGGCTCTACTTCCAGTTTTTCAAGCATACAATATAACAGGAGCACTCTATATTTTTTAGCCTTGATTATTTATTTTAAAATTTCTTTTTTTTCCATTTTATTTATTTTTTCAGCGTAAGAGTATTCATTCTTTTTGCACAACACCCAGTGCTCCATGCAAAACGTTCCCTCCCCATTACCCACCACCTGTTCCCCCAACCTCCCACCCCTGACCCTTCAAAACCCTCTGCCATATCTTTGGAATAAGGTATATTTTTAAAGATAATATAAGTTTTAAAAGATTTTATTTATTTACTTGACAGGGAGAGAGATAGCGAGAGAGGGAACCCAAGCAAGGGGCATGGGGAGGGAGAAGCAAACTTCCCACTGAGCAGATAGAAGGATGCAGGTTTGATCCCAGGATCCTAAGATCATGACCTGAGCCGAAGACAGATGCTTAACTGACTGAGCCACCAGGGTGCCCAAGATATGTCATTTTTTTTTTTATTTGACAGAGAGAGATCACAAGTAAATAGAGAGGCAGGCAGAGAGAGAGAGAGGGAAGCAGGCTCCCTGCTGAGCAGAGAGCCCGATGCGGGACTCAATCCCAGGACCCTGAGATCATCACCTGAGCTGAAGGCAGCAGCTTAACCCACTGAGCCACCCAGGCGTCCCAAGATATATCATTTTAAATTCCAAAAAATACATCTTGCAATAGTGACAAAAGATATTTTCTTATTCTATCTCTTAAGTTTTGTGATTCAGAATTAAGTCAGGATGAGGGGTAATATTACTACTTGATATACAAATTTTGCCTACAATTCACTGTGTGCAAACCCACAGTCAACAAATATATCAGTAATAAGAAAGGAATAGTTAAAAGCATTTATTATGTATTTATATGCACTAAATCACAAAATGTTAGATTTCTTGGACAGAGCAAAATAACCATGAAAATTGAAATGTCTTATAGTGTGTTCTATCTCATGTGGGCTGCTATAACAAAGGTACTATAAACTGGGAATAATACAGAAGAAATTTATTTCTTTTGGTTCTGGAGACTAGAAAGTCTAAGATCAAGGTGTCTGTACATTGGTGTCTGGTGAAGACCTGCTTCCTCATTCTTAGACAGCTGTCTTTTCATTGTGTACTCACATAATGAAAGGGACAAGTGAGTTCTCCATAGTGTCTTTTTTAAAATATTTTATTTATTTATTTGACAGAGTGAGATCACAAGTAGACAGAGAGGCAGGCAGAGAGAGAGAGAGGGAAGCAGGCTCGCTGCTGAGCAGAGAGCCCAATGCGGGACTTGATCCCATGACCCTGAGATCATGACCTGAGCCAAAGGCAACGGCTTAACCCACTGAGCCACCCAGGCGCCCTCCATAGTGTCTTTCATAAGAGATCCGCCCTCATGGACTACCTACCTCTCAAGTCCCCATCTCTAAATGCCATCACATTGGATATTAGGTTTCAACATATGAATTTTGGGGAACACAAACAACCAGTCTATGGCATAGTGAATAAAGAATAACATAGGATATCTCTTCCATACCATTCTACTGAAAAAGTTATGATGCCAAGAAAAGGAAGTCCTGGAAAGTTTGAAGATGTAGATTCTAGTTTTTGACTTGCACATACTGCTTTTGCTTTGTTGTGACGAAGCTGTGCACCCTCTATTAACTACAAAATCCTCATCTAGAAAATGTTCTTGTTAGTCGCAAGAATAATCCCTAAGTTCTCATCAAAGTCTAAAATATTACCTTGTTAATTTGATAATAGACCAAAGTAACATGAAATGAATGGTCAAAATAAATTTAAAGTTATGATAACGTGTATGAAGATCCATGGATTGTTCTTATCATGAAAAAATGTGTATTTTATATATTAGTTATCCTTACTAGAATATCACCTAAAAGATATGCATTATTGTTGTTGTTGTTGTTTTTATGATTATTAATGTTAGGAAAAAGTAACAAAGCTTGAGTGCTTCACATAGTGATAAATTTTTAATATATTAAAAACCACATCCTTGGGGCGCCTGGGTGGCTCAGTGGGTTAAGCCTCTGCCTTCGGCTCAGGTCATGATCTCAGGGTCCTGGGATCGAGCCCCGCATTGGGCTCTCTGCTCAGCGGGGAGCCTGCTTCCCCCTCTCTCTTTGCCTGCCTCTCTGCCTACTTGTTACCTCTCTGTCAAATAAATTAAAAAAAAAAAAAAACCCACATCCTGGTTTGGCAAACATTTTTCTGGGTATGTAACAAAACTGTAGTATTTTTCTTTCAAATTTCACTTCTGACTACATCATCTACAAATACATGTGCAAACATGCTTAATCTTTGTGTTTCTAGGAGTGACTAAAGAATTTTAAAAATAAATCCCCTTACAATCTCTCATGCAGTGAATATGTGCTATAGAAACTTATTTGTGGTGAGAGAAATGATATACCACATTGTGATTTCATTAATTCCATACTCTGCTAAAACATTGAAACAAAAGGAGCTGTTAGCAAACTTTACTGTTGAAGGGCAAATAGTATTAAAGTATGTTAGCTAATATGGTCAGATATAATGACCTGATTTCCAACCTGGAAAAATTTTATTGAAAATTATGGATAGTTGCTCAGATAAGCCAGAAGAGGGATGAAGAGCCCAACTGTCCATCATTAGTACATTTCATTAAATTCGAGTATTTGAGCATTTAAGGTAAATCAGGATAAAGATAAAAACTGAAAGCCATATGTCTTTCAATCAAAAACAGGATTAGGGGCTAATATTGAACTAGAGAGAGTCTAACTTAAACATGCTAGCATCCAAACTTTTGGAGTCCACTAAAAATGGAGCTTTATTAATATGGAAGCATTTCTGCATAATAGCCAGACTCCATTAGCACATATTTCTAAGGAGTATAGCTTAGTCAATCATCACTTCGTTCCATTGCCTCCTTATACATAATTAAATGTCTAGGGGTTGCTAATATTATTAACTCTTTGAAATAAGCCATTGTGTCTTCTGAATAGTTGTAAACTCAGTAAAGCATTTGGGTGGATTTTTACATCACTGGGAAGTAATCAGTCAAGAGATGGTAGTCCTGCTAAGCAGATGACTGACATTAAAGAGGTTTATTACTTCTGAAAATGCCAACTCCTTGTAACAGCTTACTGAATGTCCCTGCCACCTGAAAGGTCAGTGTGTAAGATGTGACTAATACTGTTGTCAGAAAGCTCATATATTTCAATGCCATTTTTTATTGCACCTTTTGTTTGGTGAAAGTTGTATTATTTTTCATCCACTTGGAAAAGTAGATAATAGAATTCATTTACAATCACAGTGCTTGATTAAATACATTTTGCATTAAATGAATCAAACTTATTGGCTTTCTCTCTGCAACTTTCTGTTGCAGTGTTTGAGGTTATGCTGTAAGTGATCAACAAATACTTCCTGAATAAGATGCTTTGCTGACACCTTTGCTAGATTTAAGAATTATTTATCTGAAGAGTCTGCATCTAGATAAATGTCTTTGCTTCACTATGAAGGTTTTAATACCTGGTTTGGATTAGAAGGGGGAAAATGGTGTTTTACTATTTCTTAAAGATCCTTTTATAAGTAATTATATAAATGCAAGGGCACAGTTCTATATAAATGTCTATGGTGTTGGCACAGTTCCTGACATATGAGGATTATACAATACATATATAATGAATAGGGGGATAGGCAAATGATGGCTGAAAAAATAGCACCACGTAAGAGCTATGGGTTTTATTCATCCTCTAAATTCTGGACAATATTCGGCTCAAATATACTAAACTAATAGCCTATTTAGTTTCTTCAGCTTCAAAATCTCCAATTCATACTAACCAGAGAGTGATCATTGATGACATATGATCTTGAAATCCCTTAAAATGCCTGGAAGTGTTGCTGCAGGAAGAAAAATGGAAAATGATCTTATAATATTTCTCTGAAGTTGGTTTACATATTTGAATCATATTTAAGTGTACTTATTCTTGAAAAAAGTATAACATATTCTCTGGAAAAAAAATGGCTCTAAAATTCAGTACCCAAAATATGTTTCTTAAACTCTGTACTGGCGCTCAGATTTTTATATAAATATAACTTTAAAACTTCGTAAAACATGATAGGATAACTACCTTAAAGTCTATTACACTGGCTTACTCTGAATGAAGTTTTCCTATCCCTTTTAAGAAAATCGCCTGACCCTGGAATCTGACATACTGAAGTACACCAGAATTATGGTGATCTTTCTTCCTTCCTTCCTTCCTTCCTTCCTTCCTCTTTCTTTCTTTCTTTCTTTCTTTCTTTCTTTCTTTCTTTCTTTCTTTCTTTCTTTCTTTCTTTAATTTTGGAGAGGAAAATTTTACACCGTAAGAACAGATATGAGCTATGTTGATGCGGTTGACCTACGGTCATAGACTGTCCTTAGATAGTTTCCACTATATTGTTCATATGAAACAAAGACACATTTCAGAGATGGCAAGGGAGATTAGTGGCATTTGTCACATGGTCGTGCAGAGACATCTCAGGTAATTTCTTGAGCATCTGATGTATTGTGCTATCAGTCTTAATTTTCTCTTTCCATTTCTGCATTGACTAAGAGAAATTATTTCCTTAAAATCTACAGGGAAATGGAAAAATAAGATCAAATACCCTATGTTTAGCAAAGAAAGTTTAAAAAATGTGGTGGCTTTTAATTTTAGAAGATGCTTCTGACATATTATAGGTCTTCTGTAACAGTTATTTTAGTATGTTCAATGTTTCCTCATCAGATTATGCTTTCTGCTAACTTTTAGAGGATTCTAAGATGAAGCTTGATATGTATTAGATTGAAATGAGCTAATTTATGTGAAGTAAAATGCAAATAGATGGAGCTTTAAGTAATCGTTTCCTTATATCACTGTTATCGATGAAACTAAGAAGCAACATTATTAAATTCTGCAGGTATATTATGGTAAACAAAGTACCTATTATTAGATCTTTCCAATACAGAAAATATGAAAACAGAAGTGGGCTTCAAACCACAAGATTTCAGGGGCACCTGGCTGACTCAGTAAGAAGAGCATGAACTCTTGGTCTCGGGTTGAAAGTTTAAGCCCCACGTTTGTTGTAGAGATTGCCAAAAAATAAAATCTTAAAAACAAAAACATAAAATTTCAATTGTATTCCAGTCTGCAAACATCTCATTATGAGATCACAGATGAGGGAACAGAACTAGTGTTTTTGGATATCTGATAAATCTTTTCTTAAATGAACACACTATCTGAAATCCTGTTATCAATAATATCTTTAATTTAATCCCTTGAAACAAAACCAAAATATTGGCCAAAATCATATTTGGAAGTGATTTTTCTTTGTACATATAAATGTTTTCTATTTCCTTTCTTTAAAGATTTCATTTATTTAGTATTTATTTAGAGAGGGAGCAGGGGGTGGGGCAGAAGGAGAGAGAGGATCTCATGCAGACTCCTTGCTGAGCCCCGTGGCTGACACCAGGCTCAATCTCAGAACTCTGAGATCATGACCTGACCAGAAATCAAGAGTCTAACTCTTAACCGACTGAGGCACCGAGGTGCCCCTGTTTTTCCTTATTTTTAATCCTAAATCCCCACTACTATAACCATATGTATTGGGAAGAACTTTAAAAAGCCATATGTACACAGATTTTACTGGTTAATGGAGTATATAAACCTGCCAAAATAATCATTGTTTTAAAATATTTGGTAAAAAATAAAATATTTGGTCCAAATTAAGCAGATTTTTTACTTTCAATTAAATAAGAAATATCATCATACCTTTTGGTATTAAAATGATGCTAGCATGCCTCCAGATTACTCAAATAAAAGAGGTAAATAGTAGAGTGAAGAGTAGAATAAAGAATTGATCCAGATTCCCTATTGAATAAGCTGTTGGGATACTGAGTTACATTTTAAGGTAACACGTTCATTGATAAAAGACTGGAACAGATATCAGATTATAGTCCCTTTGCTCTAAACCCCACTTCATTTTCCCTGTTTTGTGAATCCTATACACATGTCTGCTTGTGTGTGTTGTTAGGCTTTATTTTCAGTGTGAAGTGTCAGAGTGACATTGTGAGCTGACCACGGCAAAGCTGTACTTTCCTTCTGATGGAGTGCTGCTTCTATATGTTGCTCCATAAGGGGTTGAGATTTGAGAGCTCACGCTGGGAGCCCTTACAAACCAATTCTAGCCTCACTCAGTTCTAGCTTCTCTGTCTTTCATGGTAGCTACCCTCTTATTTGTAAGCCATACTCCTCCTACCTGTCTGGCTGCTTTTACAGGTGCACTTCATCTAACGTTAGGCACTGACTGCCTAAGTACACAGGACTTCTAGAGAAGGTCCAGCTTTGACCTCAAGCACCTGTCTAACTATGGACCGCTTACTTCTGCAGATAGGCTCACATCTGCCCACATCCCTTGGCCATGGCAGACCATCGCTGTGAATCAGCACTGGCCTGCGTCCTCTGGAAAAGTTCTTTGCCACAGGCAGACTGCTTATGCCCATGTTGTCATGCTTTTTTCAAGAGTTTGAAATCTCAGCCTTGGATAGAGGAACCTCTCCTAAGCCCTCAATTCTTTTACTGTCTAATATGTTCCAAATTAGTGGTAGTATAGTGAATTTATTTGCATTTCTTAGTTCTGGCCTTTTTAGAGTCCTCTTTACCTCTTATGGGACTTAAATGCTTTTTATAAGTCAATGATTCTTTAAAATAATTGTTCCTTGTTTAAATTGCTGGTATATTTTTTTGCCTCTTGAATGGACTCTGATTGATAGGAAGATATAATGGAAACCACTTGCTTTCATTAAGTCATTCAGTTTTCATATTTTTGGAAGTTTATGTAAAAAAACAAGAAAGAAATGAACATACGAATGTTAGGAAAAACATGTGAGCTAAAATATACGTTATTAAAATAATATTTATCAGAGGAAGAATTTTGATACTCTTGAACACTCACATGGCTTCCTGAAGATTGAGTATGCCTTTCCCCTGCCAAGAACTAGGATATCTAAAGAGGACTTAGGCATTGGACAAATAAATTAATCATGTTGTTGATAGTGACAACTAATTTAATTTTTTCAAGAATAGCCAGTAATTGTGAGATTTTTGACAATCCCACTTAGTAACTTAGTAACATTTAGTTAACATTCCACTTAGTAACATTTTAATATTTTATTTTGTCCATGTATCTTGCCTCTTTTTAATGAAGGTAAGAAAACAGGGTAGAATGTTAGATTGAACTGGTATAGTATATAAGAGAGAAAGAGAGGAAAAACTATTAAAATAAACCTTGGCCTTTATGATTCATTAACTGGCAGACCTCCCAGCAAAATACCACAGAAAGTAAACTGAACAGAAATGAACTGCCATGTGGTTATTCTGGAAGTTTTAATTGCATTTCTCTTCCTTGTTCTCAATTTGCTTTTCATTAATACTCTATCCAGTTTTTCTTTATATCTAATCTCTGCTCAATGTCAAAAGCTAAAATATCCCTAGACAACATCTGAGCATACTGAATCAACAAGTTGTGGTTAATAAATAATAACCATTTAGAACTCAAAAGGACCTTAACCATGTTCTACTCAAATACTCAAATTCATGGAAAAGGAAGATGAAGCTAAGGAAGTTAACTCAGATATAAGCAATGATGATTTGACATGGAATGGACAATGGTCATTTGGATCCCTAAGTGGTGTTCAATTCCATGAACTTAGTTCTCTGCCTATCATTTACTCATGATGATATCAACCCATGTAACTTTCAAAGTATGTTAGGATTTTGCTCAGAAAGCAAAACTACTTAGCTAAAATAACTTTTTGTTAATATTACATAAATTCTTAACTCAGGCATACCTGAAAATGTTCTGAGGTCAAAAGGATGCTCTTAGAGCTTTTTGGAAAACTTCAAATATTCGTCCTTTCCTTCATGCAACAGGTAACTACTAAATGACCTTAATGTGTTCTTGGTGTTGACAAGACATTAGGGGAGGGCAAAGAAAACGAAAAGAGAGAAGGAAAAAACATTAATCCTTGATTTCAAAAATTCTAAACCTATATTATAAACAAGATAAGTATATTTGAAAACCATTAGGACAATTTATTTATTTATTTATTTTTAAAAGATTTTATTTATTTATCTGACAGACAGAGATCACAAGGAGGCAGAGAGGCAGGCAGAGAGAGAGGAGGAAGCAGGCTCCCTGCTGAGCAGAGAGCCTGATGTGGGGCTCCATCCCAGGACCCTGGGGTCATGACCTGAGCTGAAGGCAGAGGCTTTAACCCACTGAGCCACCCAGGCACCCCCCATTAGGACAAATTAAAATAAAATTAAAATAGTTTAATTCTAAGGAATAAATTAAATGGTTTACACAATATAAACAGAAAGAAAATAAAGACAATCATAGTGAGGTAAATTTAATCTGGAAGGTTTCTAGGAAGACTGAGTAGTGTAATGAACTCAAAGGTGAAGAGGAGAAAAATTAAGGAAAGGCTTTTCAAATGCTAGATCTTCCACAATTCAGGAAGAGTGAATTATAAGGAAAATGAGAGGTGAACAAATGCAGATAAAGAGTAATAATTAAAATTTGAGAAAGTACTTAAAAAGTCAATATCTGTAGTATAAGAGAGGAAACTTGGTTAAAATAGGTATGCATGACTCTGCCTACTTGTGATCTCTGTCTGTCAAATAAATAAATAAAATCTTTAAAAAAAAGAAAAAAAGAAACTCCACTGAAAAACAAATGATATATTTTAAAAAAATCCAACATTCCTTGGTGACATCAAGTGGGACTGGGACTGGTTTTGTTGTTTCCACATGTTCCAAACCACTGCTAGCTTCCCCCCAAAACCCCCACTACTGAGTTTCTTCATTTATTTTTCATTACTGGTCTGAAACAATTTTTTTTTGTTAAATTACCATCTCCTGTTATTCTAATACCGAAGACTCTACCAAGTTAAAGATTTGCATATTACTAGTAAGGGAAAATAAACACCAAAAGTATATCTTTTTTTATTTTTTAAAGATTCCTTTTATTCATTTGACAGAGAGAGATCACAAGTAGACAGAGACGCAGACAGAGAGAGAGGAGGAAGCAGGCTCCCCACTGAGCAGAGACCCCGAAGCAGGGCTCAAACTCAGGAAACTGAGATCATTACCCGAGCCAAAGGCAGACCTTAACACACTGAGCCACCCAGGTGCTCCACACAGAAAGTATATCTTAAAACAAGGGGGATCACTACAGAAGCCTCATAGCTACATTTATATATGAAAACAGCATCTCCAGAGGTAACCTTTAGTTCTCTTATTTAATATGTTGCTTATAAAGTATGCATTTCGATCAGGATATAAGATGATGTTACCATAAATAATTCAAGTCAGTAATCCACTGTACAGCATTTACTATAAAAAACTAACCGATGAAATATGTAGAATGATCATTTACATTTTGGATAGCAGATGAGCATTGAGCCGGTCATGCAATGATGCTTATTTTCAGCAGAATATTACTGTATGCCTCTGACTACACTGATTAGCACAAAGAAAGTCATTACTTGTTAAGCCTATAACCTTTTGGATGGACTTAATTTTCTAGTGAGGTGAAACAAGGCAAAAAATTCTTGTGACTATATGTTTTCTGATAATTATACCTCTTCTAATTGGTCAGTTACATAGGGACATCTAAGTATACTCAAATCCAGAAGTAACAAATTGGTGGTTCTAAGGCTTTAATTATGGAAAAGTTTGGAGTTAGGAACTTATTCCAAAATCAGCTACTGATTTATTCTATAGTTTCATTTCCATATATTTAAAAAAAATCTGAACTGTTTGAGGGCCAAGTGCACTGAGCATTTGATCCAATACCATGTATCAATCCAGGGAATATTTTTCCATAAATACCATTTATATTCTCATAACCATGATATCAATGTTAGAAAAGAAAATTAAATGGTCAACTAGATACTATTCTGGAGGGGTGGAATACATGGAATACATGGAAATATTACACAAATTAACAAGTTAGTGAAACAGAATCCACAGACATATATATATATATATATATACATACACATACATACTGTTATAGGTGCTAATGCTAATGGTTTTTAGCATTTTTACAGACTGCAGTCACAAAGAGCATCATTTAAATATTAAAAACATGTTTATATGAATCAGAGAAATCTATAAAATTACTTCTGTGGCACACACACACATGATCACATTTTCTTTTGGTTGTAAACTTAGAAAGATAATATACTTTAAGTGCTAGCAGTATTAAAACTCATTTGTGTCTAATATAATCTCATATGTTTTTTGATAGAAAGTGTTTTATGTTGGTTAAAAGACATCAGGGAAATATGTTTTTGATAGGTAAGGCAGTATTTTTAAATGCCTAAGGAGAATTTAAAGAAAATTCTGTATTAAAAATTCTAAAAGAGAACAGTTTTCCCCCTAAATAATCTTCCATTCTTTATCTCATTGAATGATACATTCCCAAATATCCAACAGAATGTGCCAGTAGTCAGAGAAAGTTAGTTCAAGTGATACCGGTTTAGGTTGTCATCTACAACACAGATATTCAATGTATGCTTGGTCCACAGACTACCAGGCTGGGCATCGTCAGAAAATTTGTGAAAAATGCGGAATCCCAGACTCCCTGAATCAGAATTTACATTTTAACATGTCATGAATTTTGATAGAATATCAAGGCTGCAGAAGCTCTGTTCTCCATAACATTTAATCTGAGAGTCTGTTTACATATTCCCATTAATTTGGTAATTTCTAATCTATTTTCTTCCTATCTTTTTTCTCTCTATCTTGTCAAAACTTCTACATCTAGTTAAATCCCCATAAAATTCTATGGCATTGTCCCCTTTCTACTTTTACATCTTTCTCTAGTTAAGTGTCTCTTTGAAGAGCAGAAATTGTCTTTCAATTACTCTTCATGCTGTAATCCTTTTGTCTCCATGTTGTTTTCCATGCTTAAATAACCCTCACCCTATTTTATCTCATATTTATCCTTCAGATCTTACCTCTAGCCATCAGTTCCCTGAACAAACCTTCTCAAATCTGCAGAATGGGTTAGGTCTTCCATTTAAATATTTTGATAGTGTCCTATAAATTTTATTCCTATTTTAAGTTCATACATATGTTTTTGTGTTTTCTAATTTATAAATTTGATCTCAAATAACTAAGAAATATTAACGAAGACTTAGTATTTATCAGGAAGAGTTATTGATTTTGGCCAGCTGCCTTTTCAGAATTTATAAAGATAATCACACAATTTTATTCTTTAAGTCTATAAACTTGATGTTTTATATGAAAAGAATTTCTAATATTGAAGCATCATTGAAATCTTAAAGTCATTTCTATTTCGTGGGATTCAATTAATGTGAATCTTTTTGTGGATTTCTTTATTAATATCTATAATGTAGAATATTTTTATTGTTAAATTATGGTATAATTAACTAGTATGGAATAAGCAATTAGAGGTTTGCTAGAATTTGCCTATGAAATAATTTACTCCTACTTTTTTGCTTTTTTTTTAAATCTACTTATTTAGTTATCTATTTTTATAATGTAGGGTGCAGCACATTTATAAATTTTTCTCTTCCTATGGAAATTAGATAATTTGAAATTTATATTTTCTCTGAGATCAGTTTCATAAACTTTGTTATCATATAAAATTATTTAGCTAATCTAGGTTTTAATTTTTTTATTCAAGTATTATCAGAAAGGAGGCTCCTGGGTGGCTCATTGAATTAAGTATCCCACTCTTGGTTTCAGCTCAGGTCATGATCCCTGGGTAGTGAAATTGAGCCCAGCAGTGGGCTCTGCATTGAGCAATGAGTCCACATCTCTCTCTCTTTCCCTCAACTTCTGCCCCTTTTACTACTCATACTCTTTTTCTCTCTCTCTCAAAACCAAAAACCAAAAACCAAAGCAAATCCCCCCAAAAAAATATTTTCAGGAAAATATTCTTTGTGTGTGTGTGTGAAGTTTCTTTTTACATGTGAATTTTGTTCATTATTCTTTATTCTATGCATTTTCTTTCAATAATTTTCCTTGATTTAAATTGTTTTTTATGTTCTTTTATTAAAAAAAAAGCTTTATAAATTTATATTAATTCTGCTGGATTTTGCTTGTAATTCATTTAATATTGATTTAATAATTAAGTACATTCTTCTCCTTTATCTTTATTTCATTTATGCAACTTCTAAAATTTAAAGCTTAATTTTTTTGTTTTATTTTAAAATTGATAAAAGTCCTTAATGCTTTGAAATTTTTTCTCTGAAGACTAAGTCAGATGCATCATATGTGTTCCTCTATATGCTACTTTCATTTTTATGGCTTTCTAAAAATTCTTCAATTGTGCTTTGTATTTTCCTTTTTAAGATTTGCTAGTTTTTTATTTAAATTCAGTTAGTTAACATATGGTGTTATATTAGCTTCAGGAGTAGAATTTATTGATTCATCACCTACATAAAACATCCAGTACTCAACACAAGTGCCTTCCTAAGATTTGTTTTAATTAATAGATTTTTTTTCTGAGTAGTTTTAGCTTTACAAAAAAACCCCAAAAACCAAACAACAACAACAACAACAAAAACAAAAAACCAAACCAAACCAAAACAAAACAAAAACCTGAGCACAAAGAACAGAATTCTTGTATACCTTCCCCGACAACTCCCAGTTTTTCTTATTATTAACATCTTATATGGGTGGTTATAGTCATTATAATAGACAAACCAACATGGGTACATTATTATTATTAACTAAAGTCCATACTTCACATAAGAGTTCTTTTTGTGATGTACAGTTCAATGGTTTTTGACAAGTGTCTAATGGCATGTATCTACCATTCTAGTGTCATATATAGTGTGACTGCCCTAAAAATCTCCTATACTTTACTTCTTCAACCTTCCTCTTTCTTCACAAACCTCTAGGAATGACTGATCTTTCTTCTGTCATTATTGTTTTGTCTTTTTCCAGAATGTCATATAGTTGCAATCATAGAGCATTTGCTTTTTCAGATGGACTTTTTTCACTTAGCAATCTCCATTTAAAGTCATTCCGTGTCTTTTAGTGGATTTGATAGTTCATTTCTTTTTATTGCTGAATACTATTCCATCTACAAATGTACCACAGTTTGTTTATCCACTTATCTATTAAAGGACATCTTAGTTGCTTCCAAATTTTGGCAATTTTAATGAAGTTGCTATAAAATGGGGCAGCAAGGTGGCTAGTCAGTTAAGAGTCCAACTCTTCATTTTGGCTCAAGTTTTGATCTCAGAGTTGTAAGATCAAGTCCCTCATTGGGCTCCATACTCATTACAGAGTCAGCTCAGGATTGTCTTTCTTCCTCTCTCTATGCCCATTCCCCTGCTTTCTCTCTCAAATAAATAAATTATAAATAAAATCTTACATTTAAAAAAAGGTTTCCATAAATATTTGTGTGCATATTAATGCAAGGACCTAAGTTTTCATCTTATTTGTGTAAATACCTATGAGTCTGATTGCTAGATCTTATGGTAAAACTATGTTTAGCTTTGTAGGAAGCTGTCAAACTGTTTTCCAAAGTGGCTGTACAATTTTTCATTGTCACCAGCATTGAACAAGAGTTCCTGTTGCTCCACATTCTTGGCAGCATTTGGCGATGTCAATGTTTGGGATTTGGGCCATTCTAATAAGTGTATAGTGATATTTCACTGTTTTAATTTGCATTTACCTGAGGACATATGATTTGTAACATCCTTCCATATACATTTACCACCTGTGTATCTTTTCTGTGAGGTGTCTGTTTAGATCTGTAGTTTGTTTTTCAATTGGGTTGTTTGTTTCTCATTGTTCAGTTCTAAGAATTCTTTGTATATTTTAGATACAACTGTCCTAACGAATATATGTGATTTGCAAATATTTTTTTCCAATTTTTGGCTATCTTTGAATTGTCTTCATTTATTCCATTGATTCAAAATTGATTTAGTATCTATCACAATGTCTGGTTTGCCGAAAGTTCTTAATGGATGCTTCTGGGATTAATTAGTACTGATTCATATATGCAGAAATAGGTACAAAATATATGGTTTTATTTTTTTATTTATTTTATTTTATTTTTTTAAAAGATTTTATTTATTTATTTGACAGACAGAGATCACAAGTAGGCAGAGAGGCAGGCAGAGAGAGATGAGGAAGCAGGCTCCCCGCCGAGCAGAGAGCCCAATGCGGGGCTCGATCCCAGGACCCTGAGATCATGACCCAAGCCGAAAGCAGAGGCTTTAACCCACTGAGCCACCCAGGCGCCCCGAAAATATATGGTTTTAAACACCAAATTATTTCTTTCCTATGCAGAAGTAGGAAAATTAAAAAAAAAGGAAAAGGAAAATGATAATTCAGTAGAATGCTATTGACATATAAAACAATAATTTTAATGAATAAGGTAATGGAAATAAGAATACTATTAAATCCCTTTCCAAAATTAATGTTGTAGTGAAAACTATGTTCATACTTAACATTTTTAAAAAGAGACCCTTTTTTTTTTTAAGATTTTATTTATTTATTTGACAGAGAGAGATCACAAGTAGGCAGAGAGGCAGGCAGAGAGAGTGAGAGGGAAGCAGGCTCCCTGCTGAGCAGAGAGCCCGATGTGGGACTCGATCCCAGGACCCTGAGATCATGACCTGAGCCGAAGGCAGCGGCTTAAACTACTGAGCCACCCAGGCGCCCCGAAAATATATGGTTTTAAACACCAAATTATTTCTTTCCTATGCAGAAGTAGGAAAATAAAAAAAAAAGGAAAAGGAAAATGATAATTCAGTAGAATGCTATTGACATATAAAACAATAATTTTAATGAATAAGGTAATGGAAATAAGAATACTATTAAATCCCTTTCCAAAATTAATGTTGTAGTGAAAACTATGTTCATACTTAACATTTTTAAAAAGAGACCCTTGAGAGGCACCTGGGTGACACAGTTAAGTGTCCCAACTCTTAGTTTTGGCTCAGGTTGTGATCTCAGGGTCATGATCTTAGGATTGTGAGCTTGAGTCCCATGTCAGGCTCCCCACTCAGCATGCAGTCTGCTTAAGATTGTCTCTCCCTCTTCCCCTTTCACTCCCCCACCACAGGTGTACACACTTTCATGCGCACGTTCTCTCTCTCTCTCACTAAAATAAATAAATAAATGTTGAAAAAATAAAAGGAGACCCTTGAATAAAGTTGAAAATTTTAAATTCAAACAAAAATGTATGCAGCATTTTCTGTATATATAACCTTCTATATTGTGTCCCCAAACAACCTGTTTGTCACTGGAGTGTTGGAGCTCCTCTTATTTTTCATTGCAATCCATTGACCTTGGACAAAGACTCAATATAAAAAGTTCTCAATAAATGTTAATTGAACATATAATTCAATGAAAAATATTGTATGTGAAATACATTTTTCTTTTAATATAGTTAAGAAAACTTTTAAACAATTTTTAAATTAAAGGAAATATAGTAAGATGTAAAGCTGACTGTATTTTTAAAATCTTTTGTGCTTACATATTCCTTTAAATCTTATGGCTTCACACTGAAACCTAACAACAAATGCATAAGAATGTTTACATGTTACCATTAAACTCAGTAGTATTTTTATATAGGGAATCAAAACTAGTAAATTGTGATGACAAATGTATGTTTCAGTTTAATGTGTTGATGAAAGTTATATATATCAGCCATATTTTATGTCAGGTACTATTCTAAGAGTAAAACATTTACTTTGCACAGCAAATAATGTTGAGCATTATAATCACTATACACAAGAAGATTCAGGCTCCACAACAAATATGGCTTGCTTAGGGCACCATTCCTGTAGAAAGATTCAAAACTAGGTCTCTCAGACTATAGACCTTTGTTTCCAAACTGCTTTCACAAATACTGTCTTTACTTAACCTTCCATTTAAGAAGATTACATTTCATAGAGGAAGAGATTTAGTCAATATTATAATAATTAAAATAAATAAAACTCAATTCCTTTCATTTAACAGCTTTTGGTTGTTCCATATGCTCATTGTCAAAATAAGAGGAATACAAAAACATGGAAAACAATACAATGATGATACACCTGATGGCAGGGAAAGGGAAGTATTTATGTTTGTACGTGTGTGTGTGTGTGTGTGTGTGTGTGTGTACATTTCTGGAAACACTGTTAAATGATGAATTTGTACTCTTGTTCATGTTTACTAGTTGTGCTTATGGAAAATAAAATTATGGGAAGTCTTGACCAAAAGCAAAGAAAAACTCAGCAGACTTTAGTGAGATCAAGTGTTTCTCAGAAGCTCATAAGTGAACAAGTCAGATCATTGTGGTCATTTATCTAGAGCTGATTGCATCCATTTATCAATCTTTTGCTTCCCCCACTTTTTTTTTCCACTGTAAGTCAACTTCCTTACCTAGTCAGTGATAAAGTAACTTTACGTGATGCTATTTTTCTTTAAATAATTATCTTCTCTGACCAATATTACTTTATTAATTTCCTGTGTCATTGTTTCTGATCATTCTTTAAACAGTTTTAATGATGGAGAAAAAAAATAAAAACTAAAACCAGGGAAGAAGGAAAAAATGAAGGAAATTTGCATTGTAGTAAACTCATTAATTTTATTCCATGTCTGTCATATGAAAATGGATAATTTCTTAAAACACGTTAGAATGTTACCCATAAAATCACTTGCCAGGGGCACCTGGGTGGCTCAGTGGGTTAAAGCCTCTGCCTTCAGCTCAGGTCATGATCCCGGGATCCTGGGATCAAGCCCCATATCAGGCTCCCTGCTTAGCGGGGAGCCTGCTTTCCTTCCTCTCTCTCTGCCTGCCTCTCTGCCTACTTGAGATCTCTGTCTGTCAAATAAATAAATAAAATCTTAAAAAAAAAAAATATCACTTGCCATTTTTTCTAGAATAATAGTCTTATCTATATATTCATAAACAGGGTTGGACTATAACTGTATAAAGGTTAATCACTCAATTTTTATTATGAGAAAGGATTTGATTTAGAATATATATTTATGTCAATATAGATATTTGATATTATAGCTGATTTTTCTATTGTTATTATTGTATATTTATGATGAATTACTATAGGTTGAATGTGAAATTTTAGGGATTAACATAGTGTAGTTTTGGAAAATTTTGAACATTTGATTATCTTCATTTAAAAAGCAAAATTTCATATCTTAGAGTTTAGACATTGAAGATAGTCTTACTTGCTTTACAGAATATGAAACTATGCACTTTACTTAAAAAAAATGTAAATGCTACTAAGAATAAGGCTTTACAGAATTAAGAAGACAGACTACTTATAAGTGACCAAGTAATGCAAAAGAAATTAAAGCACATGCAATAAGTAGTATTGTTTCTATAATTGTGTTAAACTATTTCTAAAATTTCTAATATACATGGTGAGTTGACTATAAAAATGAACAATATTTATGTCAATTTAAGTAAAAATCAGTGTATATCACAAAAAAAATTTGAAACATTGTGACTCAGATGTAAATTTCTACAGAGATTTCTAACCTTAAATCTGATGTAATTTTCAAAATTGTTTTTAGTATTATTTTCCAGAATTTTCATAAGATAGGCCTAAGAGTAGCATGATATAGATGTTAGAGCATACCTGAGTAAAGTTTTCAATTTGTTCAAGTAGAAATAAACATATAAATTTATACTTTATAAATATTAAAATCGAGATGATTCTATGTAACTAAAAGATTGAATGATTTTACATTCATGTGTACACCAGTTTTTTTAAATGCTAGAACAATACTGGAATAAGTGTCAGAATTTTGGGTTTCCCATCTTGGCCTTTCTACTCAGAAGCTTTTTGCTTTACAAAAAGTTACTTTAACTCTGTGAGAAATTCTTTTTTATGTTGTAAACGCTTCCCCTAAAGTCCATTCCCTTCATTCTGAACATGTAGTTATATGTCCCATCTTTAGGAAAGCAAAACAGCAACAATTATATCTACATGTCACAAAAATAAAACCTTTATCAGTTTCCCCATAGACATCTGTTGGGGAACCTGGGTGACTCAGTCTTTTAAGTATCCTACTCTTGATTTTGACTCAGGTCATGATCCCAGGATTCTGAGATTGAGCCCTACATCTGGCTCCATGCTTAGGAGGAAGTCTGCTTGAGATTCTTTCTCTCTCTCTGTCCCTACCCCTACTTGCATATGCTCACTCTATCTCTCTCTAAAATAAATAATTAAATCTTAAAACAACAGCAACAACAACAACAAAACCCTACCCTCTTGTTCTTTTCCTTCTTCTTGATCTTCCTTCCTTCATTTAGTTTCAGGTCACAGACGAAAAATATTAAGTTGTTGAGACTCATTATAATGCAAAGCAAATTATAATCATCAGTGGTATGACACTCTTAATGTTAATATTAACTGTATTTCTTTCATGTATGTACTCCACTCCCTCTACTAATACTTACACAAACACATATGTATGTGTGTATGTATCTGAAAAAATAGTGTCATTCTAAAACTTGTAGTACTGTTTTATGTGTGCATTGCAGATGCTTAAATATACACGTATGGTAGTTTGCTGTTCTGACCTTGTTTCTCATTCGACATCATGGTGTTAATAAGTAGCTTCGTTGCTAATTACATCTACTGTGTTGCTTCTAACTATTGCATAGAATTCTATAATGACATTTACCATGTTTTCCTTACCCAATTGTTCAGAGATAAGCATCTAGGTTGGCTTCTCTTCCCTGCTACCACAAATGATGTTATACTCAACAGTCTCCCTTCTATCCTTTCATGATTCAGTGCAAGGCGTGCCCTGGAATGTATATTCCAAAGTAGGATTTCTAGGCCATATTTTACTTATAGCAGTGCATATGTGTCTTCCATTTTCCCACATCCTGTTCAATACTTTGTATTATATAGCATTGTTTATTTTTGCCATTTTGGGTGTGGAGTGGCATCTCAGTTTAGTATTTCCTTGAATAATGGGTATTATCATTTCTTGAAACTTTCTGTCACATTGAGTACCACTTTCAAACATGTTCTGTCTATTGAATAATTGCTTAATTCTAATAACACCATGGGTAGATTTCAGACTTTCCACCTGAGAAGTTAAAGTCACCTATCTGAATACCGTCCATTCTTTTAAACAGGGGGAGTTTCTCCTGAGGAGAAAATACATAAAACAGGTGATCCAGACATTTCCTGTCACCTGCACTCTCAGGTAAACGGCAAAAATGATACCTGTTAGAGAGCTTATCATTAAAATATCTTCAATAAGTTGTCTCTTCCTAGGAATAATGTGTGCTAAATTGAATCTTGGATTTCTGAAACATGATACCTTTGAAAATTCTGTTACCTATGCAGACTCCAATATAAAATAGAGCTGTGTCAAAATAAAATGTTTGCCACTGTGTGACACTGTCTACAAACCTCATTATAGGGATCTCATCTTTCCTGTGCCAGGAATTTGCATCTGACATGAAAAGGTGGGGACCTGGGGAGCCGCCTCAGTTTCCCAGATTTCTTTTTGCTTCACTGAACTTCGTGCTACCTTTTTTGCTTGAAATTATTTAGAAAAGCTTGACATTCAGTGAGTTCTCTAATTTTAGTTGAGGATGGCTTGATCCCGTGTTTAGGTCATTAGTCACTTTCTGTTGTTAAATCAGTCTCATTCGATAATTAAGTGCATTTTCAAGCATTAAAAAATACATCAATCTCATATTCAGCCCAAAGCCTCCAAATCCAGTGTTAGACCTAATCTTGGGTTCAAGAACCTGCAGTAGGGAAGAGAAACACCACTGCTCTTTCCTTGGTCCATCCTCTCCCATTGCCATCCATTCCTGCACTGGTAACTCTTCCATAATTGGGGCAAGAGGATAACTGATTAGTGTAAAGTTATAAAGTTCTTTTGACTGCCACCCCGTGAATTCAAACTTCAATGACAACTCCACTGTAAGTATTTAAATGCTGCTGTTTCTAGGCTTTCTTTCTTTTATTTACATTCTTAGAGGCCTTAAAGGCATAGAAAGATACCAGAGGTGGACAATGTATTTTCATGAAAGCTGACATCTTGTGATCCTCTCTTCCATGGCTCCTGCTACTGGCAACTGAGGCCTTGTGAAGGGTCTGCAGAAGAGCCCCTTGGTGGAGTCTGGCATGCCCATAAAGAGGGGAGACTGTTCACTGATTATCTGTTGAACCCTGAGGGATTATCAGAATTAGCCCTCAAAATGTATTGCACAGGACATTGTGTTTCCTGTTCACAAAAACATTGATATCCAAGAAGGAACTACTACCTGTATCACATAATGAAATACTTTTGCCCATTTTCTCCTCACTATACCCATTCTACAACTTGTGGGAATCAGAAGCTGTGGGGTAGAGAAAGAAAGACAAAAAAGAGTACAAAGAAGTAGAAGAATAGATCATGCTCCCAGACCTTTCCTTGTGAGTGATGCTGGGCTCTGGTTCTGATGTGAGCTCAGAAAAAATAAATAATTGTATTTTCTGTGAAAGTCAAGTTTGACGCATTACTGGGCAGGACTTTATAATATCTGAATAGCAATTAGCAGAATGAGACTAACTGCATTAAAAACAAAAACAAAATCAAAACAAAATAATAAACTAAAAGGAACTCTCTGAAATATACAGAGATTATAAAAGGGTAGATGTGAGAGATTTTTCAGAGTCTAACTGAACATAGGTGTTGAATAACAATCTGTTTCTTATTTGTGCCTCCTTAAGTTCAACTCATTCAGTGAGTCATTTTGCCTAAATTGTCTTTTTATAGTTTCTCTGCATTTTTCATTTAGATTTGCTGGCTTTGTTTTTACTTCTCTCTCAGGCAACTACTGTAAAAATTTTGCTTTACTCTTCATTTCCCATTTCAAATATATTAACATAGCTTCTATTTCATCCATTCCATTAAAGCTGTTATCCTAAAATAGATTCCCCAGTATTTAGCCTAATGAGACCTACTAATGTTGTCAGTTTTCAAACTCTGTTCCTTCTAGCTTACATGATACTATTTTGTCTGGTTTTCTTTCCCAGTCCTTTGTATTCACTGGTATGGATCTTGATTTTTATACATGATTCTTAAACATTGGCTCTACCAAGCAGTTGCAAACTAGTCCATTATACTTCTTTTCAGCACCCCCTCCTTGATTGATTTAATTTACTCTTCTGATTAAAAATTCCATTAGTATGTTAATGATTCTTAAGGCATCTTTTTAACTCTGACCTCACCCTGCATTTCCATCTCATTTATTTAGTACTTATAAGTCAGGTCTATATGTCTCAAAGTTATCTTAAGCTTGTAATTTTCATAATATAAATGAACATTTGTTATCATAGGTCTGTTAAGTTTTACATATGTGTATATAAATGTATATAATATGTATATATATTATCTAGCTTAGTGGCAAAAATTTATCTATGGGAATTATTAGACACCTCTGTGGTGTATTCATTACCTAAAGTAGAGTGACAACTAAAAAAGTATATATTCCATGCACATTTTCTGCCTTGAACTGACTTTCAGTATCCTCTTTCAAAATATTTTTTTCTCTTTATTCTTACATTGGTAAGATTTCACTAGATCAAGAAAATCATTTATGTAAAATACTTTCTAAACAGAAATGTGGTGTGCAAATATTAGTGGTGGCCAACCATCTCAATTGCTTTGTACAATGAGGCATAATATAAATAACCAACAATGGATGATCACTAAATTTAATTTATACATTATTTTTTCTTGCTGTTTGGCCATAAGCAATGACAATTTTAGTAAAATGATTGACACAATTAGGAGCATGCCCCTTTATAGAGAATACAATGAAAGTACAAGAATGCTTCAGCAAACTGCCATAAAAATACATTTAACAGGTTGTATCTGTT
Source organism: Meles meles (assembly GCF_922984935.1). NCBI lineage: Eukaryota > Metazoa > Chordata > Mammalia > Carnivora > Mustelidae > Meles > Meles meles. The sequence goes on from NC_060067.1 coordinate 39,671,387, forward strand.
TTTTTTTTTATTTTTTTTTTTATTTTTTTTTATTTTTTTTTATTTTTTTTTATTTATTTATTTTTTTTCTCATTTTATTTATTTTTTCAGCGTAACAGTATTCATTCTTTTTGCACAACACCCAGTGCTCCATGCAAAACGTGCCTTCTCCATTACCCACCACCTGTTCCCCCAACCTCCCACCCCTGACCCTTCAAAACCCTCAGGTTGCCCCAACCTCCCACCCCTGACCCTTCAAAACCCTCAGGTTGTTTTTCAGAGTCCATAGTCTCTTATGGTTCGCTTCCCCTCCCCAATGTCCATAGCCCGCTCCCCCTCCCCCAATCCCACCTCCCCGCAGCAACCCCCAGTTTGTTTTGTGAGATTAAGAGTCATTTATGGTTTGTCTCCCTCCCAATCCCATCTTGTTTCATTTATTCTTCTCCTATCTCCTACCCCCCCATGTTGCTTCTCCATGTCCTCATATCAGGGAGATCATATGATAGTTGTCTTTCTCCGATTGACTTATTTCACTAAGCATGATACGCTCTCGTTCCATCCACGTCGTCGCAAATGGCAAGATTTCATTTCTTTTGATGGCTGCATAGTATTCCATTGTGTATATATACCACCTCTTCTTTATCCATTCATCTGTTGATGGACATCTAGGTTCTTTCCATAGTCTGGCTATTGTAGACATTGCTGCTATAAACATTCGGGTACACGTGCCCCTTCGGATCACTATGTTTGTATCTTTAGGGTAAATACCCAGTAGTGCAATTGCTGGGTCATAGGGTAGTTCTATTTTCAACATTTTGAGGAACCTCCATGCTGTTTTCCAGAGTGGTTGCACCAGCTTGCATTCCCACCAACAGTGGAGGAGGGTTCCCCTTTCTCCACATCCTCTCCAGCATCTGTCATTTCCTGACTTGTTCATTTTAGCCATTCTGACTGGTGTGAGGTGATATCTCATTGTGGTTTTGATTTGTATTTCCCTGATGGCGAGTGACGTGGAGCACTTTTTCATGTGTCTGTTGGCCATCTGGATGTCTTCTTTGCAGAAATGTCTGTTCATGTCCTCTGCCCATTTCTTGATTGGATTGTTTGTTCTTTGGGTGTTGAGTTTGCTAAGTTCCTTATAGATTTTGGATACTAGCCCTTTATCTGATATGTCGTTTGCAAATATCTTCTCCCATTCTGTCAGTTGTCTTTTGGTTTTGTGAACTGTTTCCTTTGCTGTGCAAAAGCTTTTGATCTTGATGAAATCCCAACAGTTCATTTTTGCCCTTGCTTCCCTTGCCTTTGCTGTTGTTCCTAGGAAGATGTTGCTACGGCTGAGGTCGAAGAGGTTGCTGCCTGCATTCTCCTCAAGGATTTTGATGGATTCCTTTCTCACATTGAGGTCCTTCATCCATTTGGAGTCTATTTTTGTGTGTGGTGTAAGGAAGTGGTCCAATTTCATTTTTCTGCATGTGGCTGTCCAATTTTCCCAGCACCATTTATTGAAGAGGCTGTCTTTTTTCCGTTGGACATTCTTTCCTGCTTTGTCAAAGATTAGTTGACCATAGAGTTGAGGGTCAATTTCTGGGCTCTCTATTCTGTTCCACTGATCTATGTGTCTGTTTTTGTGCCAGTACCATGCTGTCTTGATGATGACAGCTTTGTAATAGAGCTTAAAGTCCGGAATTGTAATGCCACCAACTTTGGCTTTGTTCTTCAATATTCCTTTGGCTATTCGAGGTCTTTTCTGGTTCCATATAAATTTTAGGATTATTTGTTCCATTTCTTTGAAAAAAATGGATGGTATTTTGATAGGGATTGCATTAAATGTGTAGATTGCTTTAGGTAGCATAGACATTTTCACAATATTTATTCTTCCAATCCAGGAGCATGGAACATTTTTCCATTTTTTTGTGTCTTCCTCAATTTCTTTCATGAGTACTTTATAATTTTCTGTGTATAGATTCTTAGTCTCTTTGGTTAGGTTTATTCCTAGGTATCTTATAGTTTTGGGTACAATTATAAATGGGATTGACTCCTTAATTTCTCTTTCTTCAGTCTTGTTGTTGGTGTACAGAAATGCAACTGATTTCTGTGCATTGATTTTATATCCTGACACTTTACTGAATTCCTGAACAAGTTCTAGCAGTTTTGGAGTGGAGTCTTTTGGGTTTTCCACATATAGTATCATATCATCTGCGAAGAGTGATAGTTTGACTTCTTCTTTACCAATTTGGATGCCTTTAATTTCTTTTTGTTGTCTGATTGCTGAGGCTAGGACTTCTAGTACTATGTTGAATAGCAGTGGTGATAATGGACATCCCTGCCGTGTTCCTGACCTTAACGGAAAAGCTTTCAGTTTTTCTCCATTGAGAATGATATTTGCGGTGGGTTTTTCATAGATGGCTTTGATAATATTGAGGTATGTGCCCTCTATCCCTACACTTTGAAGAGTTTTGATCAGGAAGGGATGCTGTACTTTGTCAAATGCTTTTTCAGCATCTATTGAGAGTATCATATGGTTCTTGTTCTTTCTTTTATTAATGTGTTCTATCACATTGATTGATTTGCGGATGTTGAACCAACCCTGCAGCCCTGGAATAAATCCCACTTGATCGTGGTGAATAATCCTTTTAATGTACTGTTGAATCCTATTGGCTAGTATTTTGGCGAGAATTTTTGCGTCTGTGTTCATCAAGGATATTGGTCTGTAGTTCTCTTTTTTGGTGGGATCCTTGTCTGGTTTTGGGATCAAGGTGATGCTGGCCTCATAAAATGAGTTTGGAAGTTTTCCTTCCATTTCTATTTTTTGGAACAGTTTCAGGAGAATAGGAATGAGTTCTTCTTTAAATGTTTGGTAGAATTCCCCTGGGAAGCCGTCTGGCCCTGGGCTTTTGTTTGTTTGGAGATTTTTGATGACTGTTTCAATCTCCTTACTGGTTATGGGCCTGTTCAGGTTTTCTATTTCTTCCTGGTTCAGTTGTGGTAGTTTATATGTCTCTAGGAAAGCATCCATTTCTTCCAGATTGTCCAATTTGTTGGCGTAGAGTTGCTCATAGTATGTTCTTATAATTGTCTGTATTTCTTTGGTGTTAGTTGTGATCTCTCCTCTTTCATTCATGATTTTATTGATTTGGGTCCTTTCTCTTTTCTTTTTGATGAGTCTGGCCAGGGGTTTATCAATCTTATTGATTCTTTCAAAGAACCAGCTCCTAGTTTCATTGATTTTTTCTATTGTTTTTTTGGTTTCTATTTCATTGATTTCTGCTCTGATCTTTATGATTTCTCTTCTCCTGCTGGGTTTAGGGTTTCTTTCTTGTTCTTTCTCCAGCTCCTTTATGCGTAGGGTTAGGTTGTGTACTTGAGACCTTTCTTGTTTGTTGAGAAAGGCTTGTACCGCTTGTTAATGGGCTAAATGCCCCAATCAAAAGACACAGGGTATCAGAATGGATAAAAAAACAAAACCCATCAGTATGTTGCCTACAAGAAACTCATTTTAGACGCGAAGACACCTCCAGATTTAAAGTGAGGGGGTGGAAAACAATTTACCATGCTAATGGGCATCAGAAGAAAGCTGGAGTGGCAATCCTTATATCAGATCAATTAGATTTTAAGCCAAAGACTATAATAAGAGATGAGGAAGGACACTATATCCTACTCCAAGGGTCTGTCCAACAAGAAGATCTAACCATTTTAAATATCTATGCCCCTAACGTGGGAGCAGCCAACTATATCAACCAATTAATAACAAAATCAAAGAAACACATCAATAATAATACAATAATAGTAGGGGACTTGAACACTCCCCTCACTGAAATGGACAGATCATCCAAGCCAAAGATCAACAAGGAAATAAAGGCCTTAAATGACACACTGGACCAGATGGACATCACAGATATATTCAGAACATTTCATCCCAAAGCAACAGAATACACATTCTTCTCTAGTGCACATGGAACCTTCTCCATAATAGATCACATCCTGGGTCACAAATCAGGTCTCAACCGGTATCAAAAGTTTAGGATCATTCCCTGCATATTTTCAGACCACAATGCTCTGAAGCTAGAACTCAATCACAAGAGGAAAGCTGGAAAGAACCCAAATACATGGAGACTAAACAGCATCCTTCTAAAGAATGAATGGGTTAACCAGGAAATTAAAGAAGAATTGAAAAAATTCATGGAAACAAATGATAATGAAAACACAACAGTTCAAAATCTGTGGGACACAGCAAAGGCAGTCCTGACAGGTTGTATCTGTTTTCACTCTGAGTATTGTACTGTTTCTTTTCTTTTGCATAAAACTAAGTCCTTCCTTTTCAAACAAACCTATTTGTCCTTGTTTTATACTGAGTTTCTGTAACCAGTTTTAAAAAAATAAGATTTTATTCATTTATTTGACAGAAAGCACAAGCAGGGGGAGTAGCAGAGGGAGAGGGAGAAGCAGGCTCCCTGATCAGCAGGGAGCCTGATGTAGGGCTCTATCCCAGGACCCCGGGATCATGATCTGAGCTGAAGGCAGTTGCTTAACCAACTGAGCCACCCAAGTACCCTTCTGTAACCAGTTTTTACTTCTATTTCTTGCAAGATACACTAATTTATTTTTTACACCTATTGCTGCTCTTCCTTCAGCTTGCTTTCACATCCTTTATCATTGCAATCTAGCTGCTACATCCTCTTTGTCTTTATTCTCCTTAACCTTTTTTGCAGAACTTGGCAATGCTGACCATTTCCTTTGGGGCATGTTTCTTATCCAAATATTGTTCTACCCAACGCTCATTCTGTCTCTCTTTCTTTTTATGATAGAGAAGGCCATACATTTCCATTGATTTATTCAGTCAGAATCACATATTAAATGTCTCCTGTGTGTTATCATTTTGCAAATGATAACACATCATCTGTTCCCAAAGAACTTACTCTTTTGATGGGAGGGCAGATACATAATGAATGCAAACATAAGATCATTTTCATGGTAGCGAGGTCAGTGAAGACACAGAAAGGAAGGCTTTCTGAGTAACATGTGAGCATCCAGTGGGTTATTTGTTTTTGATCCAAAAAGTGTTAAGGGAAAAATTAGACACAATATATCAATATTTGGTGAGAATTTTTTTTATCTAATATTTCTTCCCTTGGAAAACAAAGGAAGAATAAATTCAGCTATAAATCACTGATAGATTCATCAGAAAATATAATTCAAGAATAGCTTTACATTCTTAAATGATGTTACTTTAGAAATTCCTTGCTAATTGCCCACTTTCTACAATTAATTTATCCTTTAAAAATGATCTCATTGGGCATGAAGCTATATAATACCTATATAATATGTTTCTCGTTCTGGTACAATGTATACCTAATTCAAGTGCAGTAGTCTGCCATAGCACAAAGTTTTTATCATGCCTTTTGTGATATTTCTTACTGATAGGAGATCTCCTGTCACTCAGAAGGGTCTTGCACAGTCTTGTGAAGATTCATGCATACGAAAAATAATCCTTCATGACAGTTTCCTCCATTTTAAGACAGCAATTTTTCCATATCTCCTTCTATTGTTGATAACAGTCATTGGTAAATGGGAATTGTCTGCAACCCACTATAGATGAAAATGAATAGTGTTGGAGATTAACTATAAATGTAACCTTGCTAAAGAAATTATATCAATTTAAGATATACCATTTCTTGAAGATAGACAAATGCTAAAGAGCTGACCATACAGTTTATGGAAGAACATTGTTTTTTTCATCTCCCTTGATAACACAAACTATTTTTTGCTTTTTTCCTTTCCTCCTTCCTTCCTTCATCTTTCCTTCTCTCTCTTTTCTTTCTCCCTTTCTTCTTAACATGTTATACATTAATTAATCAATGACTCAGTTTCTTCATGTGTAGAAGTGAGACACCAGCCATAATTCCTTCACACAACTGTTGTGAGAACTAATTATGAAATGTTTACAGCATTACTTGTCACATAAGGGCTATTTGTGTGTGGTAATGTTATTTTATCAGATTTGTGTCACTATCTTATGGAACACCCAAGTATAAACTTTTGTATCTTCTATTGTGAATCAAAGGCTATTATTCCCTCTATTACAATGTGTGGAATGGGCAGACTTGCCATCAGAGCTGTCCATTCCCTAATTGCTGGAAGCTGTGAATATGTTATATTATGTAGTGAAATAAACTTTGCAGATATGATTAAGTTGAATGCCTTAAAATAGAAAGATGATAATCAATTATCAGGGTGAGTTCAATATATGCATACAGGTCCTTAAGCCAGAGGTACATTTTTTCCTGCCTGGAATCAAGTGAGATGCAGCAAAAAGAGAGATCCCAGTCATGAGAATACATCCACTAAGACAGTTAAATGCTTTTTTTCAATATTGCTACTGAATCTCAGAGGCAATTAGATAAGAAAGACAGAGGTGGAAAGAGAGAAAAATAGGAAAAGGAGTAGGAGTTGCAGTAAGGAAGAGAAGAGGACACCAGAAAAGGATATGTAAGAAGCAATAATAACTAAATAGAAAATAAAATATGACTATAAATACACCATTAGAAATAGTAACACATTTATAGATCTTGGATATCAGCCCTTAGTCTGTACTGTCATTTGTGGATACTTTTCTCATTCTGAGGGTTGCCTCTTTGTTTTGTTGACTACTTCCTTAGCTGTGCAGATGCTATTGATCCTGATGAAGTCCCAAGGGTTCATTTTCACTCTTGTTTCCCTTACCTTTGGAGACATGCCTTGAAAGAAGTTGCCATGGCCAATGTTGAAGAAGTTACTGCCCACATTCTCTTCTAGGATTTTGATAGATTCTTACCTCATGCTGAGGTCATTTCAACCATTCAACCACTTTGTGCATGGTGTAAGAGAATGGTCAAGTTTCATTCTTCCATACATAGCTGTCCAATTTTCCTAGCACCATTTAGTGAAGAGACTGTCTTTTTTCCATTGTATATTTTTTCCTGCATTGTCAAAGTTTAGTTGACCATATGGTTGAGGATCCATATCTGGGCTCTCTATTCTGTTCCATTGATCTATGTGTCTGTTTCTGTGCCAATACCATGCTATCTTAGTGATCACAGCTTTGTAATATAGCTTGAAATCAGGCAACATGATGCCCCAAGTTTTGTTTTTATTTTTCAACATTTCCTTGGAAATTCAGGGTCTTTTCTTTTCCATATAAATTTTAAGATTGTTTGTTACAGCACTTTGAAAAATACGGGGGAATTTTGATCAGGATGGCATTGAAAATATAGTTTGTTCTGGGCAGTATAGACATTTTAACAATGTTTATTCTTCCAATCCATGAGCATGGAATGCTTGTCCATCTTTTTGTATCTTCAGTTTCTTTCATGAGTGTTCTGTAGTTCCTCAAGTGCAGATCCTTTATGTCTTTGGTTAAGTTTATTCCACGGTAACTTAAGGTCTTGGTGCTATAGTAAATGGAATTAATTCTCTAATTTCCCTTTCTATATTTTCATTTTTAGTGTATAAGAAAGGAACTGATTTCTGTGCATGATTTTGTATCTTGTCACATTTCTGAATTGCTGTATGAATTCTAGTAGTTTGGGTGTGGACTGAGTATTTAACCCAAAAATACAGATGTAGTGAAAATAAGGGCCATCTGTACCCCAATGTTCATAGCCGCAAAGGCCACAATCACCAAACTGTGGAAAGAACCAATATGTCCCTCAATGGATGAATGGATAAAGAATGTATGGTCCATATATACAATGGAATATTACATAGCCATCAGAAAGGATGAATACCCAACTTTTGTATTAACATGGACAGGACTAGAGGAGATTATGCTGAGTGAAATAAGTCAAGCAGAGAATGTCAATTATCATATGGTCTTACTTGTGGAGCATAAGGAATAACATGGAAGACATAAGAAAAAAGAAAGGACAAGTGAATTGGGGTAACTTGGAGGGGGAGATGAAGCATGAGAGTCTGTCAACTCTGGGAAACAAATTGAGGATTTTGGAGGTGGGGGTGGGAGGATGGCCGAGCCTAGTGGTGGGTATTAAGAAAGGCACATACTGCATGGAGCACTGGTTGTGGTGCATAAACAATGAATCTTGGAACACTGAAAACATTTAAAAAAATAAATAAAATAAAAAATAGCAACAAATTCTAAAATATTTAAGAATTAATGTAACAAAAATCACACAAAACATGATTAAAAGAAAAAATGAAAACAATTAAAAGACATGATGAAAATATGATGAAATATTTTCATTTGAAACAAAACAATAGCAATATGATGAATTGTCTTCAAAGCAAAGATTATTCTGAGAAAAAGAAAGGAGGACAATTTTTACTAGACATTAAGACATATTGTAAAAATATACCAATTAAAACCTAGTAGTTTGGGACAAAATGATAGAAATGATAGAATGATAGAAAGCTTTGTTTAGAGAAAACCTTTTTACCTTGATATATGGAAATATATCTTAAAAAACAGGAAGCAGGGGGGAGGTGTGCACTTGGGTGGCTCAGTTGATTAAGCAACCAGCTGTTGGTTTCAGCTCATGTCATGATCTCATGGGTCCTTAGATGGAGACCAACATAGGGCTCCATGCTCAGTGGAGAGTCTGCTTGAAGATTCTTTTCCAAATGTGGTGATGAGCACTAGGTGTTATACACAACTAATGAATCATTGAACACTATATAAAATACTATTGATGTACTATATGTTGGCTAATAGAACATTAAAAAAAAAAAAAAAGATTCTCTCCCTCCCTCAGCTTGCATGTATGTGCACTCTTTCTCTCTCAAATAAGTAAATAAATCTTAAAAAAAAAAACAAAAAACAAACAAACAAACAAAATACAATGGAAAGCAAGAATCTTTAAGAACTGAGAAATTTTACCATATTTAAAATAAATATTTTGTAAAACAAAGACACTCTAAATGTTCAAATAAGCAAAAGACAAATGGATATATTATTAATCATTATAAAATTATGAAAAAGCAATTTGAGAAAAAATAAATCAAACTATCCAAAGATTTAAGGTAGAATTCTTCATAATCATATAAAGAGCAAATAACAAATACATAAATACATAAATAAATAAGTTTACATCTATTAATGTGGATGCATTTTCAAAATGTTATGTTAAGGGTGCCTGGGTGGCTCAGTGGGTTAAAAAGCCTCTGCCTTCAGCTCAGGTCATGACCCCAGCGTCCTGAGATCAAGCCCCACATCAGGCTCTCTGCTCAGCGAGGAAACTGCTTCCTCCTCTCTCTCTGCCTGCTTCTCTGCCTACAAGTGATTTCCGTCTGTCAAATAAATAAATAAAATCTTTAAAAAAAAAGTTGTGTTAAAAACACTCAATTGCCATGAGAAGGATAATAAGATGCAACCTACATGAACTATAAATTTCTTCATAAAAGGTATCATTATAAAGTTTGTGTTATGAATATATTCAATATATGGAAATATGGACTGGAATAATAGACACCATTTTTGGGGGGGATGTCTTTTTTTTTTTAAGGTTTTATTTATTTATTTGACAGACAGAGATCACAAGTAGGCAGAGAGGCAGGCAGAGAGAGGAGGAAACAGGCTCCCTGCTGAGCAGAGAGCCAGATGCCCGGCTGGATCCCAGGACCGTGGGATCTTGACCTGAGCCAAAGGCAGAGGCTTTAACCCACTGAGCCACCCAGGTGCCCTGGGGGGGGGGGGGTGTCTACTGGGCAGTGGAGCAAGGAAAAATATTCACACATACCAGTTTTGAGTGTTGTGCCCAACATGTATCTAAAATATTAATCTCTGTGATTTTTATGTTTAAAAGAAGTAAAAACTTGGGGAACAATTGGTCAGGCATTTTGGCCCATTTACAACAGTACATTTTCAAAAAATAATAGTGTAACCCATTTCAGTTTTTACCATAAATTGAAAAAAAAAATTTGGAGTTAAACACTTTGCCTTGGTTTTTGTGAGAATATTTGTATTACCAAATTGGCACAGAATTAAGTATTCTTATTAACCACTCCAAACATTACATAAAGCTAGCAAAACTATAGTCTGCACTTAAAATACATAATGCATTATTCAATTTAACTCTGCTTTACATTTCTAGAACCACAACAGGTGGTGGGAGCCTTATTTTATTCTCAAATAAAAATATGAAAATTATTTTAGCTTGAGAATTTTTCATTCATTGATTCATTTTTTTTTTCATCTAGGCAGTGCATATATATTAAGCACATTGCTATTTTTTGAAAATAAAACAGTATTTTAAAAAGTACTAGAAATCTTAGTTATTTGGAATTTTTTCTTTCTACTTTATATAAGCATAGACAATTATTATTTTGACTAATGTTGAATGCCTTCTTGGAAAAGACCAAATAAATTTTTATTCTGCCAGATGACAGAATTTGAGGAGGAAAGATATATGAGTAACAGCATGACAGCTAAAGAGGTTGGCAGATCTATTGAATAAATACATTCCTGTTGATTATCAGAACAATCTGTCTTTTGTTTCTCAGGTACTCCATGTTATGCCATCAAAATGACTTTTTTACAGAAGTTTGAATGAAATAATATATGTAGGTAGTTACACTTAATTATGATAAAAATAACTACAGCGTGTATATTTCTATAAGTGGATGAGTAGTGCATTTTTTAAAGTGTAAAATTTCAAACTTTTTATTCTTTTATTTTACAATAACTAGAAACCTGACTCATCCTAGCTGACAAAATTGCAAAAATGTTATATATGTGTGTGTGATTCAGAATGTTAAAGTCATACTTAAAACAATTGTAATCATTTGTTCTTGACAATAAAAAGTCAGTCACTCACTTTGACAACACAATGATGGGTTCTTTTTATAGTTCACTCAGATGTTCTAAGAACCTAAGGAATTGCAGTTAAATTGCCTACATTTAAATACCATTTCTAAATCATGGACCTGTTCAGATTTTTTAATCACCCTCAACAATGAAATCCTAATACATATTTTAGATTTTTAAAATGTCTCAATTTAAAAAACTGAACAGAAATGTTATTTAGAAATCACACAAATCTTTATTACATAAAGTTGGTGAAAAAATCTTCTACAATGCCTTTAAATATGTTATTATATGTTAATATAATTTTATTTGCTATGAATTTTTCTTTTACTGAATTATATTTCAAATAAATAGAAATGAATTAATTATAGGCTCAGTTAAATTCTCTAATGGTAGTGATATTGTATTTTAAATCCATATAAACGTCAGTTGCCAGTTAATCTTTCTAGAAAATTTGAATATTCTTTTTTTTTTTTAAGATTTTATTTTTTTATTTGACAGACAGAGATCATAGGTAGGTAGAGAGGCAGCCAGAGAGAGAGGAGGGGAAGCAGGCTCCTGCTGAGCAGAGAGCTGATGAGGGGCTCGATCCCAGGACCCTTGGACCATGACCTAGGCCGAAGGCAGAAGCTTTAACCCACTGAGGCACCCAGGTGCCCTGAAAATTTGAATATTTTTATGGGCTAAGAAGAAGATTGTCCATCTTTTATGGACAATGGACTCCTAGGGGACCAGGAATTATTATAATGTCTTAATCTGTATAATTAAAAATTTCCTGTATATTCTGAATAATCTTACAGATTTTTGTTTTGCTATTATTCATATGTAGAGGTAGTTTGATTATTAATATTTTTGAAGTAAATTTATATTTCTGTCATTAAATTAAGTACATTTTCAATTGATGAATACTAAGAACATAAGCTCTAGTGGTAGTCTGAATATACTTCGACATAAAAAGAGTTTCTTTTATTGGATCAGTTAGAAGATAGTTCTGCCATTGTTTGCTCACTTTAAGAAGTGTTAAAGTGGTTTAAGTTTTTCAGTGTGCTCTAACTTTTCATGAAACATTTTAATATAAGGTCTCCATTAAAATTATTTTCCTATCCAAAAACCTGGAAAAATTGGTATTGAAATTTTCTTTCAAGACAACAAACATCTAATAAAATTTATTTTGATTGGAAATAATAAATTATATTTTAAAAAGAGAGTTTGTGAGGGGGAAAGGATTAATACCATGATTTAATAGTATATACACAAATTTATATGTATATTACATATGTTTTATATATTACATAAATTATATATGTAGTCATTATCTAAACAATTTTCTCCTATATTCCAAATATATCTCACATTTAGAGCAGACAAAAATGTATAGACACTACATTTTAGTTACTTACTACTGCAATGATTGTATTTTGCCAAAAGATTACATTAATGAATAGCATATGATGTTAATGACCTGGCTGATCAGAGTTTTATAACTGGTGTATAACAGTAGGATCCGTTCTATTACATGACTTTTTCTGTATATGTAATGTCTAAAGTTTATGAATATAAATTAAAAATAAGGAGAATTCTGGGGCGCCTGGGTGGCTCAGTGGGTTAAAGCCTCTGCCTTCAGCTCAGGTCATGACCCCAGGGTCCTGGGACGACCCCGCATCGGGCTCTCTGCTCGGCAGGGAGCCTGCCTCCCCCTCTCTCTGTGCCTGCCTCTCTGCCTACTTGTGATTTCTGTCTGTCAAATGAATAAAACCTTTAAAAAAAAAATAAGGAGAATTCTAAAATAAAATATCTTCTTAATATTTAGTCAACTTTTATGATAATTACCCTGTGGCTGTTACCTCACACAGTGCATTTTTATGTCAGGGATAATATATTTTGTGTGGAGTGGTAATATAGCAATTAACAATGTATTTTTAGTGTTATATTGATAAGTGTGTAATTTGGTAAGAATGGTTCACCTGTCTGTTTTAATGCTTTCAGGTTTTTTCTGTTATATCCATGCCATATTATAGTCCAGTCTGATAACCTGATTTTTTGTTAACATTTTTTTCAAAGTTAGTGTGTGTATGTGTGTGTGTTATTAACCTGCTTATGGTATTTTATCATTGATATAATCCATAAACAATTATGATGCCTCAATACAATTATCTTCCAGATACTAGATTAAAATTGTTTTATCTGGGAAAGCCTTTCTAAATTAATAGAGCTAATGTTTTCAATATTTATTATTCTACCAAATGAGGACCTGTTTCTCATGAAAACAAACTACATGATGTGTGTGTGCATGCATGTGTGTGTGAGAGGTGTGTGTGTGTGTGCACTATGGTGTGCTTTCTAAATATGAAATCTTTCCAATTGTGAGACATATAGCCAATTCACAAATGTTTCACATGGTGCCTAGAGGTACAGTTGAAGAGGGCAAACTGATGTCATGATGTTTGTATAAAGGTCTATAAATAATAAATTAGTTACAGTGCCTATGTCTAATAAATGGTGTACATGAAATTATGCAACTCTTTATTAAGAAAATCATCTTCTAGAAAGATAATATGTATCTTTCTGCTGTTTGTAATGATTGCTTCTGAAGAATAACAATGAAAATATAGTGAAATGTTTAAAATAAATTTTCTACTATATATTTTTGGAAAATAAATATGAAGCCTCCATTAATTTCTAGTTCAGTACATTGTCCCTTTGTATGTATGCTGGTCAGATACTACTACAAATTGTGCTAAAAATATGCTATGAAAGGAAACACAAGGAAGTAATTTTGTGATTAATCTCCCATGTAGCAGACTTCTTACAATTTGGTAAGCTTATAATGTATTTGAGAGTTGGCTTCATGATGTACTTCTTAATATGAAGATGTAGATCAATTATGGTGTTAGTCATAAAGTGTTGCACTTTTTTTAACCAATTTCGAATTATTTTACCTACTGCAACATGAAAATTGGACGTACTTAAGAAAACGAAAACTTTTGATTAATACCAGTGAATTGAACAGTAAGTTCTACTATGTCTGAAAATCACTAAAATGACCATAATGGAATTTTTAAAGGTATTTCCCACAAGAACAAAACAAAGGAGAGAACAGCAATATATATGGTGAGATCTAGTAGGGAGATAGATGAATGGGGACTGGTTTATTTGAGTAAAAGTCTCTGAGTCTAAGACAAGAAGGAAATAAAGAAAGGATGGAAGGGAGGGAGGAAGGAAGGGAGGAAGGGAGGAAATAGAAGGAAAGAAAGAAAGAAAGAAAGAAAGAAAGAAAGAAAGAAAGAAAATGAAAGAAAGAGAGAAAAGGAGAGAGAGAAAAGGAAAGAGGGAAAGGAAGGGAGATGGAGGGAGGGAAAAGAGAAGAGATGAAAGGAGAGGAGAGGAGAAGAGAGGAAGATACCAATTATATTATAAATATGCCAAACACGGAATATGGTATGGGTGGGGAGACATGATGGATTTAGAAAAATGAGAGGATTTTGTGACAGTCTTTCTGAAGAAAGAGACCAGTGGATCTATTCTACAACTATGAATTTCCCACTGCCTTCTAGAAGAAGTAGATGCTTAATTCCTCCAAAGGGTAAGAGAGAAGGTTTCTGGATGTCAGGAATAGTAGAGAACTCAGGTACCACTCAGACTGTGCATTGGAAAAGACCACTTCCAATCACCCAATACACACACACACACACACACACACACACACACACTATCAGAGTATTTTTTTCAATTATTTTTACATTAGTCACATTTCAGAGAAAGGGGACTATTCCAATACTCTAAATGGATTATAAGCCACCTGGTTATCAATGTTTTGTTTAACACATGGAGGAAGTATGTAATGGTCTTTTTCATTTCAATCAGCTTCTTAGTTTTCTTTCATTCTTTTTTTTTTTTTCAAGATTTTATTTATTTGAGAGAGAGAGAGAGGGAAAGAGTGGGGGGTGGTTGGGACTCCTGGGTGGCTCAGTTGGTTAAGCCACTGCCTTCGGGTCAGGTTATGATCCCGGGGTTCTGGGATCGAGTCCCGCATCGGGCTCCTTGCTTGGCAGTGAGCCTGCTTCTTCCTCTCTCTCTGCCTGCCTCTCTGCCTGCTTGTGTACTCTCTCTCTCTGACAAATAAATAAAATCTTAAAAAAAAAAAAAAAGAGTGGGGTGTGGTGAGGGTAGTGGCAAAGAGAGAAAGAGAAGGAGGCTCCCCACTGAGCAGGGAGCCCAAGATGGGGCTCTATCCTAGGACCCTGGGATCACAACCTGAGCAAAATCAACAGTCCACATGCTAATTGACTGAGCCACTCAAGTGTCTCAGTTTCCTAATTTCTATCACTGGGTACAATGTGGCAGGTACAGATCACCCTATATTTAAGGGAAAAAAACATAAGTATTCTAAAGAAAATATCTTAAGGAAATATATCTGAAATTAAAAGCAGAAGCAATAGAAAACAAAGAAAAATTACAAATTGAAGGAAACAGGTAAACCTGGGGTAATAAAACTAAGAAGATCTCCATTAATATTTTTAGTGTTCTGAGTATCCATAATAAAAGAATGCTGTAATAAACACTTATCCAACAAAATGTGAGAGTTGAAAGTATGATGGCAGAAATGAAAATTTAGTATAAAAACTGGAAGATAAAGATGATGGAAAAAAAAAATCACCAGGAGAGAAAACACATGAAAACTGGACTTGGCCTAGAGAGCTGATAAATGTTATTTTTCAGAAGAGCAAACTCAGGAACTTAATAAACCAGTACACTTTCTACTAATTTTTCAAATATTTTTGTATGTGTCAGAGAGATATAAGGGATAAAACTTGTGAAATACTGATTCTTAGAACCTGGTAATAAAAGCTTCTTTGTTTCATCCTTCACTTAGAGCAAATTGAAATCATTTACTCCTAGAGGGCTGAATCATCTTATCTTAAACCCAACCTCCGTATCTCTGGATGGGGTTAAATTTTGTCAGCATCCAAAGACACCAAGAATACTTTCCAGAGCTTTTACTTCAAGAGACGTTCTAGAAGAACAAAAGACATGCCAGCCTTGGTAAAATGGATGGTGTCTTATAGTCCATGCCTTGAAACTGCTCAGAATCAAAGGTCAAAGGGGAACCTTACAGGCTAGCCTGGCAAGATCTCATCTATTGCTGGTGGTGTTGCAATTCTTCTTTTTCCTTTTTACCCTATTTTGCTTTGAAGGCTGAAAAAAATCTCTTAAAATTTGGATCACCCTGCCAGCCACCAAGAATATCATTGGACTCATTTTTGACAGGTTGTGATGTATATATTTTTATAATTTTGCCTTGCAGTCAACAGTTATCTTCCTATCTTTCAATGCTCCCAGACTCATATATGCATGTGTTTTATGTAAATTCTTATTCCCAAACTTGGCAAGATCATGTGCAAGGGAATTAGTGCTAAGTTTTCATGCTACACAAAGCCCATCTATTATTTTGTTTTATTCTGTTTTCTTTGGCACCAGTGAAAGGAATTTTAAAATGTTATTTAGGAAATAATTCCAAACTATCTACTAGTCTCTAAAAAGTGAAAAGTTTGTATTTCAGCAAAACTTCAAAGTAGAGCAATAACAAGAACCACTTTAGTTTAGATCTTGTAAAATTATGTGTTTTCTTTGCTTCTGTGATATAAGATCCCTTGGTATGTACATAATACATTGAGTGTAGTTTTAAAGTAACATGTAACACAGATGGAAAGTACTATGAAATTTACTCTAAAACTTCCTAAATCTCCCATATCGGTTTAAGACAAGGTAGAGAACAGCAACTTTCAGTTATCATGAAGTAACAGCTTCTGCCTGAAATAACTGAAAATCCAGGAAGAAATATATGGAAAAAATTTTCATCAAAAATGAGATGATAGGCAACACAGGGCAGTGATGATGAGAGAGGGGAAGGTAAACAAGGGGAGCCCTGTGCTAGTCCTAGTTCATTGCCTGGAAGAGTTTCAAACCTTCCCAATGAAAGTGCAGGGAGTTGACCCAACAGTTTTACCCTGGGCCTGTTGGAATCTCCCCTGTGCATACTCAGCTCACTGATCAGCCAAGGATTTGAAGGCGTTTATACGTGGAGTCTCTGTATTCATGTTACAAGGCACTCTTCTTTCTGAGTTTCTCCCCTCAGCAACAGCTCTGACCACTTCTGACACCTTTAGCCAGTGACAATGGAGGTTTCCCCATGAGTCCTTACCACCCCAACTAATCACTGGAGAGTGGTGTTTGGGGCCAAGCCACATAAATATGGATTTCACCCTCTGCAGGGTCACTTCAATTTCATCAAATAATCATTGCATTAGGTTTTTGTCCAGAATTTATAATGGTTATCTGAGTCCATTAGTTCAAAACAAATCATCAGAAATTATTTTTCCCCATAATTGTTTACACATTTCAGAACTTGAACTAGAACATACATGTCAAAATATAGGTATTACTTTTATATTCATTAGAAATCAGCAACGCTTAGCAGTCTAGTGTCTAGTACTCATTATACTGAAAATATGCATGATTCATGTAATAATCTGGAACTCCAAATATTTCATTTTTGATGATTTTTATGCCCAAGTACATTACTGATAAGTTTATAGTTTTGATCTTATTTGTAATGTTTCATAATTATACTGCTTTAAAAACATGAAAGGTACCACATAGAATAGGTCACAGTTTCTTCTAGAAGCAATGCTTGGCCAGGCTGATTCCCTGCCTTGTTTGTTTACTTTGAATCTAAATATTATTACTAGTCAACAGTTAAGACTCCAGTTTGGGGCACAAACAAAAAAACAAAAAAAGAATAGAGAAGAAATGAAAAGATGTACAAAGTACAGATTGAGATGAATGTCATAAGGGAAATACACAGTGTTATGAGAGGTATGCCCTTCCTTCATGCAGTGTTCAGACACTGTGCTTGAGAGGGTGACATTTAAGTGGAGATATGGAAGAGTCAAAGAAATCACCTTGCAATAGGTTAATGAAATGTTTTCCACGCTGAATGAACAAACCACGGAAAGACTTTGAGGTGGAAAGTTCTCCATAAGAGAACTACAGAGAACACTGTGACCAGATTATGATGAGAAAGTAGCATAAGATGAAAAGGGAAGGCCAACAGAAACTAGATCATAAAGATCCTTGTAAGACATTGCATGGAATTTCAATTTTTTTTTTTTTTTTAAGAGAGAGTTGGATGGTGACAAGGGACAGATGGAGAGAGAGAGAATCTTAAAACGCTCCACACTCAGTGGGAAGCCGAACATTAAGGTTTGACCCCACAACCCTAAGACATGAGATAGATCATGACCTGAACTGAAATCAAGGATCAGACTGACTGAGCCACCCAGGTGCTCCTTAGATTTTTTTAAAAAATGGTCCGTCAGAGCTCATTGGACAGTTAAAACTATTAAAGAAATGCTGCTGCTCCTTGGGCTCCTGATTTCCCTGGAGGTTCTAGAGGAAGGCTGCACACAGGCTCATTGACAGCAGTCTGTGCTGAGGTCCTTAGGGACTCAGAGTGGCGTTTTTGAGCATGGTGTACAGAGGCCTTTCTGGATTTGGATGTGGTTGAAGAAGGAAGAGAGAAAGCAAGGCCAGGAGTATGAAACGGAGGTTTACGCTAGTAGACACCTTGGGGTTTTTTCCTTCTTGCAGTAAAATGTTGAAAATTATTTGCAGCCTGACTCTTCATTGGACAGTTTGTTTCCAAGGGTTATTTGCCTCACCTCAGATCTTTAGTGAAATTTTATGTGTAATTTTTTGTATTTATTCCACCTCGGGAACAGAAGACACCTGTTCAGTGTTGCACTTTAGACCGGTGTGTTTTATTAATGCAGCTGTGACACAAAGTCTCCTTTACCTTTTCAAAATGTTATGGCTTTAAATTATGATTTATTTTGATTGTGGAATAAATACATGAATGAAAAATCTTTTTCTTTCTTTTTTTTGGGGGGGGAGATATATATAGTTTTAATAAAACCCCCGTGCACAATTAAACTTGATTAAAAGCCTGGAGAATGCTAAAAGTAGTAATGAGTACAAGAGGCTGTGGAGAGAAGGTGCGGCCTTCCTTGCAGTCAGTAAATGCTGGCAAGCAACAGGACACAGGGTTTCACTTGAGCATCGGAGAAGCAAAGAAGTTGCCTTGTCGTCCTAGGTTGGTGGCAGATTTGCTTTTGCTCCCAAATCTGGGCGTGTTCTTGGTGAGGGTGGAGCGCACTCTCTGCGACAGGGAAAAAAAAAAAAAAAAAACACTAGATATTTTGTAAAGATTGTTTGATTCTTAACAAAGTCACTCTGTGCTAAAAGGAACAGTGATAGTGAAACCAGAAGTAGTAAGCATGAAAAAGTTTTTTTGTTTTTTTTTAAAGTTGCTTTTTATAGATTAAGTGAGAAATGATGGTTGCTTGGAATTTTGTGGTTGGGGATATGGAGAGAAAGTAGTAGATTCAAAGTATAATCTGAGAGTACAAGAGAGAGATTTCAAACTTATAGACAGTGTACATGGCTGATGGACAAGATAATTATTTGTTCCCTTTGGAATAAAATGATTATAATATAATTACTACTGTTATGATGAGGGTTTTGATTAGGAAGTTGGCTATTGCACAATCCATATAAAGCCATATTTGTCATGCAGTTTTCAAAATGGAGTATAATTAACATACAGTGCTATATTAGTTTCAGGTATAAAATATAATGATTCAATAATTCTTTATATTACTTAGTTCTCATCATAGTATACATACTCTTAAATTCCTTTATTTCATCCATTTACCCACCTACCTGTCTTCTGGCACCCCCACCTACATTTCTAAACTGGCAATCACCAGTTTGTTCACTGCATTTAAGAGTCTGTGTTTTTATTTGTCTCTTTTTTTTCTTTGTCCATCTCTTTTGTCTCTTAAATTACACATGAGTGAAATATAGTATTTGTCTTTCTTGGTCTAATTTATTTCACTCAGTATTATACCCTCAGGTCCATCCATGTTGTTGCAAGTGCAAGATCTTATTCTTTTTTATGGCCAAATACATGTTACATAACAGATATATTTATTCTAGTTCTGTGAAAAATGTTTTGGCAATCTTATAAGAATTGCAATGAGTCTGTAGATTACTTCAGGTAGTATAGACATTTAAAAAATAATGATTTGAGGAGTCAAGATGGTGGAGGACTAGCAGGCTGAGATGACATCAGGTAGCAGGAGTTCAGCTAGTTGTCAAACCATTCTGAACACCTACAAATACAACAGGAGATCAAAGAGAAGAAGAGCAGCAATTCTAGAAACAGAAAATTGACCACTTTCTGAAAGAGCTCTACAGAAAGCATTCAGGGAACAAAAGCTCCCAAGAGAGCAAATGGGAGCAGATTACTTAGCCCAGACACTGGCTAGGGCAGTGTAATTCTGCCTCAGGCAAAGACACTTGAGAATCACTACAATAGGCCCCTCCCCCTAGAAGATCAGCAAGAAATCCAGCCAAGACCAAGCTCACTGGTCAAGGAGAAGAGAGCAAATCCAGAGGAAGGGAAAGCAAAGCACAGAATTCATGGCTTTCTCCCCATGATCCTTTAGTCTTGCAAAGTTAATTAAATTTTTTAATTAAAAAATTTTCCATTCTAATTTATTTAACTGTTACTCTTTCCTCTTTTAATGTTTTCTAACTGATTTATCTTAACAATACCTTTCTTAAAAATCTTTTTGAAACTTTATTATTATAGTCATATTTTATCCTTCATTGTATCTAACTTTATCTTTTGTACACACACAGGGTTTTTTCTTCTAAAAAATTCTGGGATACAACTTCTTCTAATAGATCAAAATATACCCTAAACTAGCACGGAGTTTGTTCCAGTCTCCAGCCTGAGCAAATTCTCTCAACTTTCTTTTTCTTTCTGTTCCCAACCAACTTATCAACTCTTTAACTCTTTTTTAGAATTTTTTTAAAATTTTCATCTTTACAGTCATATTCAATCTCTTCATTGTTTTTACCCTCATTTTTGTGTGTTTGTTTCTCTCTCTCTATATATATATATTTTTTTTTTCTTTCTTTCTTTAAAGTTTTGGAGGTAGTTTCTTCTATGAGACCAAAATAATCCCTAAATTAAGTGGGTGGCTCTATTCTATTCACGTCTAATATATATATATTCTTCCTTTTTTTAAATGTTCCTTTAAAAATCTCTTTTTACCCCCTTTCTTGCCCCAACAATTTGGGGTCTCTTCTGATTTGGTTAATGCACATTTTTCTGGGGTCTTTGCCACCCTTTTAGTATTTTATTCTCTCACTCTTATATTCTTATCTGAATAAAATGACAAGGCAGAAAAATCTCACCAAAAAAAAAAAGTAAAAGAAAAAAAAAGAACAAGAGGCAGTACAGAAGGCTAGAGACCTAATCAATACAGAGGTTGGTAATATGTCAGTTTTACAGATCAGAATGATGATTCTCAAGGTGCTAGTTGGGCTAGAAAAAGGCATGGAAGATATTAGAGAAAACCTATCTGAAGAAATAAAAGCCCTTTCTGGAGAAATAAAAGAACTAAAATCTAACCAAGCTGAAATCAAAAAAGCTATTAATGAGGTACAATCAAAAGTGGACACTCTTACTACTAGGATAAATATGGCAGAGGAGAGAATTAGTGATATAGAAGAACAAATGATGGAGAATAAATAAGCTGAGCAAAAGAGAGACAAACAACTACTGGACCACAAGGGGAGAACTCGAGAGATAAGTGATAGCATAAGACGAAACAATATTAGAATAATTGGGATTCCAGAAGAAGAAGAAAGAGAGAGGGGAGCAAAAGTTACATTGGAGTGAATTATTGTAGAGAATTTCCCTAATATGGCAAAGGGAACAAGCATCAAAATCCAGGAGACAAAGACAACCTCCCTCAAAATCAATAAGAATAGGTCCACACACCGTCACCTAATAGTAAAATTTACAAGTCTTAGTGGCAAAGAGAAAATCCTGAAATCAGTCCCAGAAAAGAAGTCTGTAACATACAATGGTAAAAATATTAGATTGGCAGCAGACTTATCCACAGAGACCTGGCAGGCCAGAAAGAGCTGGCATGATATATTCAGAGCACTAAACGAGAAAAATATGCAGCCAAGAATACTATAGCCAGCTAGGCTATCATTGAAAATGGAGAGATTAAAAACATCCAGGACAAACAAAAACTGAAAGAATTTGCAAACACCAAACCAGCTCTAGAGGAAATATTGAAAGTGGTCCTCTAAGCAAAGAGAGAGCCTAAAAGTAGTAGATTAGAAAGGTACAGAGACAATATACAGTAATAGTCACCTTACAGGCAATACAATGGCACTAAATTCATACCTCTCAATAGTTACCCTGAATGTTAATGGGCTAAATGCCCCAATCAAAAGACACAGGGTATCAGAATGGATAAAAAAACAAAACCCATCAATATGTTGCTTACAAGAAACTCATTTTAGACGCGAAGACACCTCCAGATTTAAAATGAGGGTGTGGAAAACAATTTACCATGCTAATGGGCATCAGAAGAAAGCTGGGGTGGCAGTCCTTATATCAGATCAATTAGATTTTAAGTCAAAGACCCCATCACCTAATAGCAAAACTTACAAGTCTTAGTGACAAAGAGAAAAATCCTGAAAGCAGGCCGAGACAAGAAGTCTGTAACATACAATGATAAAAACATTAGATTGGCAGCAGGCTTATCCACAGAGACCTGACGGGCCAGAAAGGACTGGCATGATATATTCAGAACACTAAATGAGAAAAACATGCAGCCAAGAACACTATATCCAGCTAGGTTATTATTGAAAATAGAAGGATAGCTAAAAATCTTCCAGGACAAACAAAAACTAAAAAAATTTGTAAACACTAAACCAGCTCTACTGGAAATACTAAAAGGGGTCCTCTAAGCAAAGAGAGAACCTAAATGTAGTAGACCAGAAAGGAACAGAGACAATATACAGTAGCAGTCACTTTACAGGCAATACAATGACAATAAATTCACATCTTTCAATAGTTACCCTGAATGTAAATGGACTAAGTGTCCCAATAAAAAGACACAGGGTATCAGAATGGATAAAAAAACAAAACCCATCAATATGCTGTCTACAAGAAACTCATTTTAGACCCAAAGACACCTCCAGGTTTAATATGAGGGGGGGGACTAATTTACCATGCTATGGGACACCAAAAGAAAGCTGGGGTGGTTATCCTTATACAGATATATTAGATTTAATGTCAAAGACTATAATAAGAGATGAGGAAGGACACTATATCATACTCAAAGGGTCTGTCCAACAAGAAGATTTAACAATTTTAAATATCTATGCCCCTAACATGGGAGCAGCCAACTACATAAGCCAATTAATAACAAAATCAAAGAAACACATTGACAATAATGCAATAATAGTAGGGGAATTTAACACTCCCTCACTGAAATGGACAGATCATCCAAGCAAATGATCAACAAGGAAATAAATCCTTAAATGATGCACAGACCCGGTGGTTATCACTGACATATTCAGAACGTTCCATCCCAAAACAAAAGAATACACATTCTTCTCTAGTGCACATGGAACATCCTCCAGAATAGATCATGTCCTGGGTCACAAATCAGGTCTCAACTGGTACCAAAAGGTTGGGATTAATCCTTGCATATTTTCAGACCACAATGTTCTAAAGCTAGAACTCAACCACAAGAGGAAATGGGATTGGGAGGCAGACAAACCATAAGAGATTCTTAATCTCACAAACAAACAGGGTTGCAGGAAGGATGGGGGTAGGGAGACAATGAGGAAGGTATGTGCTATGGTGAGTGCTGTGGACAACGGGGAAGGTATATGCTATGGTGAGTGCTATGAAGTATGTAAACCTGGCGATTCACAGAGCTATACCCCTGGGGCTAATAATACATTATATTTTAATAAAAAATTAAAAAATAAAAAAATGATTTTTCCACTTCTGAACATGGAATATCTTTCTATATGTTTGTGTCATCTTCAGTTTTTTAATCAGTGTTTTGTTGTTTTCAGAGGGCTTTTCCCCCTTTGTTAATTTTATCCCTATAATTTGAAATGAGATTATTTTCTTAATTTCTCTTTCTGCCACTTCATTATTAACATGAAGAAATGCAACTGATTTTTGTTTATTAGTTTTGCATCCTGCAACTTTACTGAATTCATTTATCAGCCCTAGTAGTTCTTTAATGAAATCTTTAGGGTTCTCTATGTATAGTATCATGTCATTTGGAACTAGTGAAAGTTTTACTTCTTCCTTACCTATTTAGAAGATTTTTATTTATTTTTCTTATCTGATTTCTATGGCTTTGACTTCTAGTGCAATGCTGAGTAGAAGCAGTGAGAGTGGACATTGTTTTCTTTTTCCTAATATTAGAAGAAAAGCTCTCAGGTTTTCATCATTGAGTATGATGTTAGCTGTGGGTTTTTTTTTCTGAATGGCATGTATTATGCTAAGGTATGTTTCCTCTAACCCTCCTTCACTGAGAATAGGTTTGTCACATGCTTTTTGTCCATCTATTGAGATGGACATTAGGTTTTTATGTATCAAGTTGATTGATTTGTGAATATTGGACCACTCTTGTATCTTAAATGCCTCTATACCATGGTGAATGAATTCTTTTGTAATGTATTGTTGGATTCAGACTGCTAATGATTTTGTTGAGGACCTTTTTAAAAGACTTATATATTTATATTTGAGAGAAAGAATGAGCATGAGCAGAAGGGACAGAGGAAGAGAGAGAGAATCTGAAGCTCACTTCATACTGAGCTCATGGCCCTGATATCATGACCTGAGCAGAAACCAAGAATCAGATGCTTAACTGACTGGCCATCCAAGAGCTCCTTGTAGAGGATTTTTTGAAAATTTATTCATCAGAGATAGTGGCCTGTTTTTTTTTTTTTTGTTTTTTGGTTTTTTTTTTTGGTTTTTTATTTGTTTGTTTGTTTTTTTAGTTTATATCTGGTTTTGGTTATTGAGGTAGTGCTGCCCCATAGAATGAATTTGGAAATTTTCTTCCCTCTTCTATTTTTTGGAATAGTTTGAGAAGAATAGGTATTAATTCTTCTTTAAACATTTGGTAGAATTTGTCTGTGATGACATCTGGCCCTAGGCTTTTGTTTTGGGGATATTTTTGATTACTGATACAATTTCATTGCTAGAAATCAGTCTGTTCAAATTTTCTACTTCTTTCTGATTCAGTTTTAGAACATTACATGTTTCTATGAATTTATCCATTTCTTCTAGCTTGTCTGATTTGTTGACATATAATTTTTCATAATATTCTGTTAAAATCCTTTGTATTCCTATGGTGTCAGTTGTTATTCTTCATTTCTAATTTTATTTTTTTGAGTCCTTTTTTTTCTTGATGAGTCTGGCTAAAGGTTTATCAACTTGTTTATCTTTTCAAAGCAACAGCTGCTGGTTTTACTTATCTGTTTTATTGTTTTTAGTCTCTTTTTATTTCTGATATCATCTTTATTATATATTTTTCTATTGGCTTTGGGCTTTATTTGTTCTTTTTCTAGCCCCTTTAGTTACAAAATTAAGTGTTTGTATGAGATTTTTCTTCTTTTTTGAAGTAAGCCTGTATTGTTATAAACTTCCCTCTTAGAACAGCTTTTGTGGCATCCCAAAGATTTTGGACCATTGTGCTTTCATTTTAATTTGTCTCCATGTTGTCTTTTTAAAATTCTTCTTTGATTTCTTGGTTGACCTTCATTGTTTCGTAGCATGTTATTTGGCTTTCTTATATTTATATTCTTTCCAGGTGTTAAAATAATTTAATAAATTTTCATACTTTTAAGTGAATTCCTCCTTATACTTTCAATCTGGCATCAAAATCACATTCAGATATGGTATTTAGCTATTATCTTGTACATCTAAACCATTTGTTAAAATGTTGAATTTGAGTATTCTACATCAGTTAGTAAATAGTCACAGACTGTGCCAAGTCCTGATTTGCTCCTTTCCCTTTATCAGGACTTCTGGACCTTCTTGTAGTCCGAAAATTAGAGAACCTAGCCTAGAATAATTGGGAATAGACACAACTCTGTTCTAGTTTTATGGTTTAGTGCCTGTATCTACTCAAAATGTTAATGCCCAAACACACATTTTTCATAAAATAGAAAACCAAATCTTTATACTTATTCAGTTTTTCTCCTGCTAAGATTTCCTGGCAAGACTCATTACACATTTTTCCTCATCATTTTTGAGAGGTAGTGTTATAAAGTTTTGTATTATGATTACATTAAATATATAGAAAGATTTAGAGACATTGAACATTTTTACAAGATTGTAAATTTATAGTTAACAACATGGTTCCTCCATATAGACCATTTTCCCCCTGGATCTCAAAATAGATTTATAATTTCTGTTGCATAAATTCTAAACATTTCTAAAAAAGTTTATGATTCTAGATTTTATGTTTAAACATTTTGGGTGGGAATTTTTAAAATTGTACTTACTAAATGTTATTAAAGTTTAAGAAATATTTATTTTTTAACATTTGCTGGTACACCTGACCACCTTACTGAAATCTCAGAATTTTCAAGTGGTTTTTATTTCTTTGCACGTTATGCTTATAAATTCAAATAATTTTATTGATGAATAATGATCATTTTCATTCCTTCTTTCCTATATTTATATTTCTTGTGTACGCATTATATACATCAGCATTTTCATTAAATATTTATGGTTTCCTTCTGGGCAGATGTAGAATTATACTCCCTTACTCCTTCAAATTGGGTATGACACAGTGGGTTGCCTTGAACCATATTTATGCATGTCATTTCCAGGTGGAATCTTTAATAGCCAGGTAATAATTGACCATCATTCCTATTCTCTGACCCATAACCAAATCAGAGATGAGTGTTACACCAGCCTAGGAACTTGAGCGATTATGTCATATGTTCAAAAAAAATAATAATAATTAGATCAGTAGCATAAGATACTCACTTTTTAAAAGAACATTAACTTTTTTTTTAAACAAATGAAATTTGAGGATTATGTGCACATTATTTCCTCTTTGTATCTATGGATATTTACAATGACTCTAGAATGGGTGGAAATAGTTAATGGTAGGTGTCCCACCTAAACAACACTATATAATCATACCCTGCATCTAATATTCAGTATACATCCTGCCTAAAAGAAATTTTATAAAATATACTAAATAAGGTTAATATCAATCTGTACTTTCAGATCAAAGTGAATTTCCTTTTTCCTTTTTATAATTTTTCTATGAATAAATTTAAAAGTATTCCACTCAGAAAATAAATGGTCATGTCAATTTTTGCATATATAAATGTGCATACATACCTACATATATATTTTTATTTACAAAAACAGTATTGGTTAAAATTATGCAAGGTTAAATCAAACAAATTGTATCATCATATACATGTTTTATATATGATATTTTATATACATATACAGTACACATACATACTTATCTATTGTATAAAGAGCTTCTTGAGTGGAGAGGACAATTGCTTATTTTTTATATTTTTCTTTAAATTATCATATGCCTAGAATTATATCAAGTTCAGGAAATATATTTTGACTGAAGTTCTAACTGTAAATGCTACTGTGTCTTACTGTTCCTGTACTCTTCATGTCAAATAATTTGTGTACTTACATTATGAAAGGTTGTAAAGCTTGGCTTTCTTTGTTTAAAAAAAGAAAAATATATATATTTAATATTCCTTTCCACTATAATAAAATGCTGATATAAGCAAAGCTTTAAATGACTATATGTGTGTGTGTGTATGTGTGTGTGTAATGCTCTGCTTATAGTTTAATAATGTCAATTATTATTTCATGAGGCACCATTAACTTTTATGATAGTTTTTCTACACATATAAAGTCACTGCCCATTTGATGTCCTGGATAGTCTTAATTTAAGATTGGTATAAATAATTGCATGCACAGGGCTCCAGTTACCTTTTTAAAGAGCATATTTTAATTGAGTTTGAATTCCTAGTCAAGGAGACAATAATTAGGATGCCAAACATAAAATCAATCATCCTTATCCAAGACTCTTCCTTTATGCTAATCTTTAAGACTGGAGTAATTAACAAATATAATATATATCTTATGCATACAACCTGAAGGCAATGGATTTATCCAAAATCAAGTGATCTTACCTCTAATTTAAATTTTAATCTATAAAACATTGCATAAAATCTGAAGGCTTCCTTGTTGTCTTAACTGTTTTATCTCCAACCTAACTTTGTTCTACCTATTCATCTTTAAAGACAAAATATTCTTTACAAGAGTTACCAATTTGAAGTAGAAAGTAAATTTCTTCCTACTCTGTGAAGTATGATTAATGGATATAGTAAACAATTTTTTAAATGTGGTATTTCAAATACAAGAATGAAATAACAGAAATGAGATATAACATAACAATAGAGGAAATGTGGTGATAAATATAATTTGTATGACAAAATAGCTAAATATCACAGACACTCTAAAAATTGCAGTTAAATTATGAGTTAAAGTAATGTTTATTCATTTATATAAATATATCTAGAAGACATCACTTCTGTCTTTCTGGAAGAGACAAGAAATGAATATTAAGATGGAGAATGTACTCATTCCTAGATGACTTGCGGATTATTATGGTCTCATTAAAAACAACTAGATACTGCGTTGACAGTTTTCAGTTTAGAGGTTTTTGGAAGGGATATTACTTACCATGTTATTTTTCCTACCTTCCTTTTAATTCCTAAAATTCCAAAATTATACTGCCACCTGTTCCAGAGTTCTCAGCTGAAGATGCTCATGGGTTGCAAGTCACTAATAATGTAACTTAGTTCTCAACATTCTCAGACATTGTATGTTTTATTTTTAATTCAAAATTCCCAGGATGGTAAATATGAATTCCCAACTTAAAGCAATCAGTTGTAACTAGGAGACCAAGTCCAAAATTGGGGATATGAGAGGAAGCTGTTATTGTGAATAAGGCAGTGTTTTCCAGCAAATATGTGTTATAATCTTTTAGCACATATTTGTGACTCCTATTCTGACTTTCTCTTCAATCTTACCTTGTATCATTGTTTCTATATCCCACTATCCTGAAAGCATTCTGGTTTCCCCGTTTCTTGTCCACAGTAAACTTTTTTCTCCACTGTAGACCATTCATTTCCTGTTTTTTCTTCTTTTTTATTTATTTTTTAATTTAAATTCAAGTTAGTTTACATATAGCGTAGTATTGATTTCAGGAGTAGAATTTAGTGATTCATCACTTACATACAACACCTGGTGCTCACCACGCAGACCCTCCTCAATGTTCATCACCTATTTACCTATCACCTACCCACCTCTCCTCCATCAACACCTGCCTGCAGCAACTTCTTACTAGACACGTCTCTGGAGGCAAGGGAAACAAAAACAAAAATGCACTATTGGGAACTCATCAAGATATAAATCTTCTATACAGCAAAGGAAATAATTGACAGAAATAAAAGGCAACTGATGGAATAGGAGAATATATTTGCAAATGACATATTGGATAAAGGGCTTCTATCAAGAGCCTATAAAGAACTGGTCAAAGTCAACACTCAGAAAATAAAAAATCTAATTAAGAAATGGACAAAAGAAATAAGTAGACATTTCTCCAAAGAGGACATACACATGGCTAAGAGACACATGAAAAAATGTTCAGCATCACTCATCATCAGAGAAATACAAATCCAAATCACAATTAGATACCACCTCAGCCCCTGTCAGAATAACTAAAATTAACAACACAGGAAACAATAAATGCTGGGAAGGATGCAGAGAAAGTAGAACCTCTTACACTGTTGATGGGAAAGCAAATTGGTGCAGCCACACTGGAAAACAGTATGGATGCTCCTCAAAAAGTTAAAACTAAAACTAAAACTACCCTACCACTCAGCAATTGCAATACTAGTTATTTTTCCAAAGGATAAAAAATGTTGATTCTAAGGAGGACATGCATTCAAATGTTTACAACAGCAATACCCACAGTACACAAATTATGGAAAGAATCCCAATGTCCATTGGCTGATGATGGTAAAGAAGAGATGAGATAATGACATGGATGGAGCTAGAGCGTATCATGCTTAGTGAAATAAGTCAATCGGAGAAAGACAACTATCATATGATCTCCCTGATATGAGGACATGGAGAAGCAACATGGGGGGTTAGGGGGATAGGAGAAGAATAAATGAAACAAGATGGGATTGGGAGGGAGACAAACCATAAATGACTCTTAATCTCACAAAACAAACTGGGGGTTGCTGGGGGGAGGTGGGATTGGGAGAGGGGGAGCGGGCTATGGACATTGGGGAGGCGAGGTGAACCATAAGAGACTATGTACTCTGAAAAACAACCTGAGGGTTTTGAAGGGTCAGGGGTGGGAGGTTGGGGCAACCTGAGGGTTTTGAAGGGTCAGGGGTGGGAGGTTGGGGGAACAGGTGGTGGGTAATGGGGAGGGCACGTTTTGCATGGAGCACTGGGTGTTGTGCAAAAAGAATGAATACTGTTAGGCTGAAAAAATAAATAAAATGGAAAAAAAAATAAAAAAATATATATATTTTACTCAGTCATCAAAAAGAATGAAATCTTGCCATTTGCAACAATGTGGTAGTACTACAGTGTATTATGCTAAGCAAAATAAGTCAGTCAGAGAAAGACAAATACCATATGATTTCACTCGTATGTGGAATTTAAGAAACAAAACTGATGAATATAGGGGAAGGGGAGGAAAAATAATATAAGATAAATATTGAGAGGGAGGCAAATGATAAGAGGCTCTATTTTTTTTTTCAAGATTTTATTTCTTTATTTGACAGAGAGAGAGAGAGAGGGAACATAAGCAGAGGGAATGGGAGAGGGAGAAGCAGGCTTCCTGCTGAACAGGGAGGCCAACATGGGGCTTGATCCCAGGACTCTGGGATCATGACCGGAGCCAAAGGCAGATGTTTAATGACTGAGTCACACTGGCACCCCAAGACTCTTAACTACAGAGATCATTTCCTATTTCTTCTAGCTGGAATGTGTCTCTATACATCTAGAATTTAATCTGGGTGGGGTCTCTGTTTGCATGCCTGCCTTTCACAGGTAGAGGACCTATGGAAATTAGCTTCCTTACCATATATGATCTATCTCATCACCTTTTGTCCATCCTGCAAATAATTTATCACGACCTGTAGTTTTCTACTTTTCTGTTTTCTTATTCTTATTGTCATCAGAATTTAAATCCCATGAAGACAGAATTTTTAAATCCTTATTACTGCTATGTTTCCAGTGACTAGTTCAATAAATATATTTGGAAATGAATAAATACAAAAAATTTGATAGTTAAGAGTGAGCTTGAATATCCCCCTCCTATTTCATAATTTTAAAACAGAGAATTATCAGCTATGTCAAATGATTAAATATAATTGGTGAATAAATATTTTGTTTCTGTTTTTGTTTTAATTCAAGTTAGTTCACATAGGTGTACAATATAGAAATTCAACAGTTCCATACATCATCCTATACTGATCATGACTATTCTACTCATTAATCCCCTTTTTTATTTAATTCATCCCACCACCTCCCTTTCCTGGCATACAAGTTATTGATGCAAAAAATGAGAAAATCACACATACTGTTAGCATTACCGGGAGTTAATGTTCAAAATTCTTGTATAACAAAGAAGTGTGGTACTATGCTTGAGAGTATGTGATCTAGAAACAAAGTCAGTTTAAATTCTAACTTGATATGTTCTCTTTATGTCACTTAATGTCTCCATGACTCAATTTTTGTATCATGTTGAGAGAATAATATCTATAAAGTAGATTTTTATGGAATTAAGTAAATGATTTTATGGAATTAAGTAACTAAATATGTAAAATGCTTACAACACTAAAAGATGTTGTCTATAAATGTGTTCTTTTTTAAGACTGGAATTTTCATTATTCATTTGTTTACTTATCTGAAAATGAACTGCGCAAGAACTAACTAGCTTCTTAGTAAATTGCTTAGAAAAGTAGCAATCCAATGAGATGACATTGTATATACCTTTATAATGGTAGGTCCATTGGCAAATGTAAGTGCAATATTCAATATTTAAACTTGGATCATATTTATTAACCTAAGTCAATCATTATAATTACAGTGGTACCTTTATTTTATAAATTATGGATTTTTTTCTGCAATGTAATTTTAATTTACCTTTTCATCTACTTACCAACTTGAACACAGGGAGGGAAAATTACTGCTTTTTAACAGTATATGATTATCTTGTTTATTTATGCCCAGAGCGAAAATGATGAATTTGCTGTTTAAACTGAATGACACTAGACCATTACTGGCAATAATTGTCATTCTACAGCAAAAATCTCACTTTCATTTTTGCTCAAGGCAGAATATGTCGCTTTTTTTATGTTTAGAACAGAAAGGAAGGAAAGAGATTATCAGCCTAACTATTTGAATCCTGGGATAAATATGAACTATGTCTTGGAATCCAATGTCTCTCTCTCTCTTCTTAATGTAAGGGTTAGCCTAAATTTTATTTACCTTATAAAGTGAAGAAAAAAGTTTATCATAATAGTGAAAGTGCTCCCGAAATTACTTTCCCACTTAATGAAGATCATTTAAGGTTTTCCTTTTAATAGTTTAAAAGTTTGTTGTAAAAACAAAATGTAGCTGATTTCACAATTTGGATATAAAGATCAGAATAGATGCTCCTGAAATACTTTCCCACTTAATGAAGATCATTTAAGGTTTTCCTTTTAATAGTTTAAAAATTTGTTGTAAAAACAAAATGTAGCTGATTTCACAATTTGGATATAAAGATCAGAATAGATGTAAATGAGAACAATGAGCATAAAGATTTATGTCAAAAAATATCTGCATAAGTAATGGCTATAAATTTCCCACATTTGGAGAAAAAATTAGTTTATACATACAAAAAGTCCACAGAACTCCAAATAAAATAAGGTCAAAGAAAATCCCACGAAGTTACATCATAATGATATTGCATAAAGCCAAAAATAAAGAGAAAATGTTGAATGCAGCAAGAGAAAAAAGACATGTCACATTTATAAAACAATGAATCAAAAAATGGGTTAGTTTTTATCAGAAATAAGAGAAGCCATAAAATAATGAAATGACATATTCAAATCTTGTAAGACAAAATCTGTCAACCATAAGTTCTTTATACAGTGAGACTATTATTTTAAAATGAAGGAGAATAAACAAATTTCTAGACAAATCAACAGAGTTTGCTAGCAGACCTATGTACAAGAAATTATTAAGTAAAATTGTTGAAATGATGCCAGATGTTATTTGAAATGGCAGAAAGAGAAAAGCACCAGAAAAAGAAAAGCACCAGAAATAACATTATCTAAATTTATTTTCAAGTCTTACAGCTGTTAAAATAGAAATAAATATATCTGATAAAATTGTAATATGTAAAGTTAAGTATTTTTCAAAATGTAGTTGAAATAAATATGCCTGATGATATTGTACATGAAAATTTGTACATGAAAATTTGTACATGAAAATTGAGTGATTTTTGCTTAAATCAGGTTATTTATAATTTAATATCATCAATTTAGTCTATATTTATATGCACTATTGAAAATCTATTTATTTTAAAAGACAAAACAGGTAAATTTTAATGTCTGGAAAACAATTATAAAGGAAGAAAGAATTTTCCCTCTACTCTTCTAGGTTCTTGGCTGAGATGTCCCTGTGATAAAGGATAGATAAATGAGAAAAACAAACAGAAGTTAAATAACATATGTATTTCCTGTATGGATGAGAGATACCTAGGGAAACTGAGTAACTCCCAGAAATGGCCCAAGTCACCACCTTAAGATCACCTAGTGCTAAAGATGAAAGAAAGGTGTTGGGGATAGTTGGGAGGCCAGTCATTGGAAGCTACCAGGAAAAACACACTAAACAGGGTATATTTATTATGATTTGATCACCCGCCTCTTCCTGGTAAAGAGATAGAGAGACAAATGGAGATTTCCCTTATAAATGCAAATTCTCCTATAAAAAGGTAACTTTTACTCCATTTTCAGAATTACTGTGCAAAAACAAGGTTTATGCAAAACATGCATATTTTGGGGTGACATATTCTATTACCCTTTAGCTGTTACATGACTCTGACACTATTATAAACAGATAAATCTAGACTTCTCAAATATTCTCAAAAGAAGGGTTTTAGGTGAAACAGAGTCTTTGGCAGCTGCCTTGAATTATCCATCTAAAATAGCCCACCCCAGGGCGCCTGGGTGGCTCAGTGGGTTAAGGCCTCTGCCTTCAGCTCAGGTCATGATCTCAGGGTCCTGGGATTGAGCCCCGCATCGGGCTCTCTGCTCAACAGGGAGCCTGCTTCCCTTCCTCTCTCTCTGCCTGCCTCTCTACTTGTGATCTCTGTCTGTCAAGTAAATGAATAAAATCTTTAAAAAATAAAATAAAATAAAATAAAATAAAATAGCCCACCCCTAGCGTACCACTAAACATAAAGGAGTTCAGCTGTAATCAGTAGAATCCACAGATGTCCCAAACCTGGAACAGTTAACTTTCAGCCAGTCCATGGTAATAAGAACTAAATAAATGCTTATTGATATATGCCCATGAATTTTGGTTGTTTATAATACACTGTGGCAAAACATAATAGTTGGAAATAATAGGAGAGTCAGGATTTAAACACCATCTGTCTTTAATTTATTGGCTACTTATGATTCGGAAAGTTTCTTAAAATTCAAGCTTCATCATTCAAGTCGTGTGGATGATAATACTGTATTTGAAAGCACTTAATGAGAGGGGCATGTGATCATTACCTAGTAGGATAATGACCTTTGTCAAATGCAGCAGTAATAAAAGTATACAAATATCTCATATTAAATATTCTTTTTTTTTTCAAATAACTTCCTCACCAATTTTTTTATTAAATTAATGGATGCATTTTTGAATGCTTACTATGTGTCAAGCTCTTTGCTGGGCTCTAGGAATGAAATGATAAGGAAAACAGACTCAGTGCCTGTTCTCCTGTACTTTAGAGTTTGGAAGAAGAAATAAAAAATTAAAAAAATAATAATATAAAGGTGCATAAACAATTGCAGCAAGTGCTATAAAGTGCTATATATGATGATATGAAATTTAAAGAAGTGAGATCTAGTCTGGCCTGGAGGTTTAGAGAAGACATTCCTAAGAAATGCTGCTAAAGATAAGTTTCAAGCAAATTGCCCTTATTATTATTATTATTATTGGATGAAAGAATTTATTTATTTATTAATTTATTTTATTAAGTATTTTTATTAACACATAATGTATTATTTGCCCCAAGGGTACAGGTTTGTGAATCGTCAGGCTTACACACTTCACAGCACTTATCATATCACATCCCCTCCCTAATGTCCATAACCCAACCACCCTCTTCACACCCCACCCAGCAACCCTCAGTTTATTTTGTGAGATTAAGAGTCTCTACAGTTTGTCTCCCTCTCAATCCCATCTTGTTTCATTTTTTCCTTCCCTACACCCCAAATCCCAACTCTGCCTCTCAAATTCCTCATATCAGGGAGATCATATGATAATTGTCTTTCTCTGATTGACTTATTTTGCTCAGCATAATACCCTCTAGTTCCATCTATGTTGTTGCAAATGGCAAGATTTCATTTCCTTTGATGGCTACATAGTATTCCATTATCTATCTATCTATCTATCTATCTATCTATCTATCATCTATCTATCTATCTATCATCTATCTATCTCAGATGTCCATCAACAGATGAATGGATAAAGATGTTCTTATTATTTATACTCAAATTTGAAACCCATAATTTTGAAATAAAGTTATAGAAAGCTCCTAAACATGACAGTACTAGAAATACACATAACAATACTGTACCACATAATTAGAACAAATAAAAGAACAGAGATGATCAATGATACTAAAGAAAAATATAAGCTTTCTATCACCTCTACACAAAACATTAGCAAATATTATTAATTAATATTTGACAATCAGAATGTACAATCAAAATACACATACATACATATACATATAAATATATATAGGTGTGCTGGGTGGTTAATTAATAAAAAAATTCTATTACTATAATCTGGATTATATCATTTGGGGTATTTTTTCAGTTTCTTTTTTTCAAATTGCAATTCATTATATTCTTTTCTCCCAATTTTATTTTATTTTCATTTTTTTCTTTAGATTAAAAAAATAATTAGCATATAATTCATTATTTGTTTCAGGGGTACAGGTCTATGATTCATCAGTCTTACACAATTCACAGTGCTCAACATAGCACATACCCTCCCCAGTATCCATCCACCAGCGACCCCATCCCTTACACTCTCCTCCATTCCAGCAACCCTCAGTTTGTTTCCTGAGATTAAGAATCTCTTAAGGTTTGTTTCCCTCTCTGATTTCATCTTGTTTCAGTTTTCCCTCCCTTTCCCTATGATATTCTGCCTTGTTTGTCAAATTCCTCATATCAGCGAGATCATATAATTGTCTTTCTCTGATTGATTTATTTTGCTTAGCATAATACACTCTACTTCCATCCATGACATTGCAAATGTTAGGATTTCATTTTTTATGGCTGCATAATATTCCATTGTGTCTATATACCACTTTTCTTTATCCATTCATCTGTAGATGTACACCTAGGTTCTTTTCATAGTTTGGCTATTGTGGACATTCCTGCTATAACATTGGAGTACACATGCTCCTTTGGATCACTACATTTGTATATGTGGGGTAAATATTCAGTAGTGCAATTGCTGGGTGGTAAGATAGTTCTATTTCCAACTTTTTGAAAATGAAACTTTTACATACTCTTTTCCAGAATGGCTGCAGCAGCTTGCATTCTCACCAACAGTGTAGGAGGGTTCCACTTTTTCCACATCCTTGCCAACATCTGTCATTTCCTGACTTGTGAATTTTAGCTATTCTGACTGATGTGAGGTGATGTCTCACTGTGGTTTTGATTTGCATTTCTTGAATGCTGAGGGATGTTGAGCACTTTTTCATGTGTCCATTGGCCATTTGGTTATCATCTTTGCAGAAATGTCTGTTCATGTCTTCTGCCCATATCTTGACTGGATTATTTATTCTTTGAATGTTGAGTTTGATAAGTTCTTTATAGATTTCGGACACTAGCCCTTTATCTGATACATCATTTGAAAATATCTTCTCCCATTCTGCCAGTTGTCTTTTGGTTTTGCTGACTGTTTCCTTTGCTTTATCTTGATCAAGTCCCAAGAGTTCATTTTGCCCTTGCTTCCCTTGCCTTTGGTGATGTTCCTAGGAAGAAGTTGTTGCCTGTGTTCTCTTCAAGGATTTTGATGGATTCCTCTCTCACATTAAGGTCTTTCATCCAATTTGAGTCTATTTTCGTGTGTGGTGTAAAGAAATAGCCCAGTTTCATTATTCTGCATCTGGCTGTCCAATTTTCCCAACACCATTTTTTGAAGAGACTGTTTTTTTTCCATTGACTATTCTTTCTTGCTTTGTTGAATATTAGTTGACTATACAGTTGAGGGTCCATACCTGGGCTCTCTGTTCTGTTGCATTGGTCTACATGTCTCTTTTTGGGCTAGTACCACTCTGGCTTCATGATTACAGCTTTGTAATAGAGCTTGAAGTCTGGAATTGTGATGCCATCAGCTTTGGCTTTCTTTTCCAACATTCCTCTGGCTATTCAGGGTCTTTTTTCATTCCATATGAAATGTAGGATTATTTGTTCCATTTCTTTGAAAAAGAAATGTGCTATTTCAATAGGAATTGCATTAAATGTGTTGATTGCTCTAGGTAGCATAGACATTTTCACAATATTTATTTTTCCAATCCATGAGCATGGAACATTTTTCCTTTTTTCTTTTTTTTTTTGGTCTTCCTCAGTTTCGTTCATGAGTATTCTTTAGTTTTCTGAATATAGATTCTTTGTCTCTTTGGTTAGACTTATTCCTATGTTTCTCATGGTTTTGGGTGCAATCGTAAATAGGATCAACTCCTTAAATTCTCTTTCTTCTGCCTTGTTGTTGGTGTATGGAAATTCAACTGATTTCTCTCCATTGATTTTATATCTTGACACTTTACTGAATTCCTATATTAGTTCTAGCAGTTTTGTGAAGGGGTCTTTTTTTTTTCCACATGAAATATCATATCATCTGCAAATACTGAGAGTTTGACTTCTTCTTTGCTAATTTGGGTTCGTTTTATTTCTTTTTTTGCCTGATTGTTGAGGCTAGGACTTATAATACTATGTTGAATAGCAGTGGTGATAGTGAACATCCCTTCCATGTTCCTGACTTTAGGGGAAAAGCTCTCAATTTTTCCCCATTGAGAATTACTTTCACTGTGGGCTTTTTCATAGATGACATTTATGATGATACTGAGATATGTACCCTCTATCCCTACATTGCAAAGAGTTATGATCAAGAAAGAATGTTGTATTTGTCAAATCTTTTTTCTGCAATTATTGAGAGTATAATATGCTTCTTGTTCTTTTAGTTATTATTGTATTATATGATATTGATTGACTAGTGGATGTTGAACCAACCTTGAAGCCCAGGAATAAATCCCACTTAGTTGTGGTGGATAATCCTTTTAATGTACTGTTGGATCTTATTGGCCAGTATTTTGGTGAGAATTTTAGCATCCATATTCATCAGGGATATTGGTTTGTGATTCCCCTTTTTGATGGGGTCTTTGTCTGGGTTTGGGATCAAGGTCATGCTGGACTCTAAAATGAGTTTGGAAGTTTTCCTTCTATTTTTATACTTTGGAACAGTTTCAGGAGAATAGGTATGAATTCTTCTTTAAGTGTTTTGTAGAATTCTCCTGGGAAGCAATCTGACCCTGGGCCCTTGTTGGAAGATTTTAGATTACTACCTCAATTTCTTTCCTGGGTATGAATCTATTCAGGTTTTCTGCTTCTTCCTGCTTCACTTTTGGTAGCTTATATGTTTCTAGGAATACATCCATTTCTTCAAGATTGTAAAATCTTCTGCCATATAGTTGCTCATAATATACTCTTACAATTGTTTGTATTTATTTGGTGTTTGTTGTGATCATTCCTCTTCCATCCATGATTTTATTAATTTGGGCCTGTTCTCTTTTCTCTTTGATAAGTCTGCCCAGGGGTTTATCTATTTTATTAATTCTTTCAAAGAAGTAGCTCAAAAAACCAGCTAGTTTTGTTGACCTGTTCTACTATTCTGGAAGCTTTTTTCTCTCTCCATCTATTTTCAGTGACAACCTGGCTGGATATAGTATTCTTGGTTGCATATTTTTCTCATTTAGTGCTCTGAATATATCATGCCAGTCATTTCTGGCCTGCCAGGTCTCTGTGGTTAGATCTGTTGCCAGTCTTATGTTTCTACCATTGTAGGTTACAGACCTCTTGTCCCAAGTTACTTTCAGGATTTTTTCTTTGTCTCTGAGACTTGTAAGTTTTATTATTAGATGACTGTGTGTTGACCTATTTTTATTGATTTTTAGGGGCAATCTTTGTGCCTCCTGGATTTTAATGTCCGTTTCCTTCCCCAAGTTAGAGAAGTTCTCTACTATAATTTGTTCCAATGTACCTTCTGCCCCTCTCTCTCTCTGTTCTTCTTCTGAGATCCTAATTATTCTAATATTGTTTCATCTTATGGGATCATTGATCTCTTGAATCCTTCCCTCATTAACCAGTAGTTGTTTCTCAGATTCTTTATTCTCCATCATTTGGTCTTCTATATCATTAATTCTCTCTTCTGCCTCATTTATCCTAGTAGTTAAAGCTTCCATTTTTTATTGTTACTCATTAGCCTTTTTGATTTTGACTTGGTTCAATTTTAGTTTTTTTTATTTCTCCAGAAAGGAATTCTCTAGTATCTTCTCTGCTTTTTCCAAGCCTAGTTAGTATCATTACAATCATCATTCTGAACTCTAGTTCTAACACACTACTAATATCCATATTGATTAGGTTCCTGTCAGTTGGTACTGTACCTTGTTCTTTTTCTTTTTTTTTTTTTAAAGATTTTATTTTATTTATTTGACAGACAGAGAGATCATAAGTAAGCAGAGAGGCAGGCAGAGAGAGAGAGGAGGAAGCAGGCTCCCTGCGGAGCAGAGAGCCCGATGCAGGGCTCGATCCCAGGACCCTGAGATCATGACCTGAGCCGAAGGCAGCGGCTTAATCCACTGAGCCACCCAGGCGCCCCCCTTTTTTTTTTTTGAGGTGAGTTTTTCCCATTTTGTCATTTTGTCCAGAGAAGAATAGAAGAATGAGAGAAGCAAAAGGTAAAAGGGTAACAATGATCCCAGAAAAATATACACTAAACAAATAAGAAGAGACCTGAAACTGGGGGAAAATATAAAAAAAAAAAGAAAGAAAAGAAAAGAATATCATCAGGCTGGTGAATAGAACAGAGCCACACATTAGAGTTTGGGTTTATTTTGTTCTATTTGATGGAACTGTATCCCCAAATTTTAAAGAAACAAAGACTTATATATATATTTAAAAATAAGGGTAAAAATATGATGAAGGGATGGAATATTACTGTAAAAATGATCAAAAAAATTTTAAAAAAGGATTTTGTGAGTAAGAAGTTGGTTGAAAAAGAGAAAAAATTAAAAAAAAATTTAAAAATAGAGAGAATGTGATCGGGGGGGGGGGGG
Source organism: Meles meles (assembly GCF_922984935.1). Taxonomy (NCBI): domain Eukaryota; kingdom Metazoa; phylum Chordata; class Mammalia; order Carnivora; family Mustelidae; genus Meles; species Meles meles. Next base: position 39,711,824 of record NC_060067.1, read on the forward strand.
ACTAGAACAAAGCCATACTCTAGATTTAGGGTATAGTTTGGTCTGCTAAAAGAAACTGTATCCCAATATTTTAAAGGAAGAAAGAATATATATGTTAAATACAATAAAGGAATAGAATATGAGTGTAAAAATGAAACTTTAAAAAGACTTAAAAAGGAATTGGTACGATGTTGGTTTAAAAGGGAAAGAAGAAAAATTCACAAAAAAAACTGAGAAAGAACAAAATAAAGAAAATTAAAAAAAATAACTTTGAAAAACTAAAAAATCATGGGGAAAAAAAAACGCACATGAATTCTATATGCTGTATTCCCCTACTGCTGGAGTTTTCCAGTTATCAGTGATCAGTAAACTTGGTCTTGGCTGGATATTTGTGCTTTTCTTCTGGAGGAGGGGCCTCTTGCAGTGATTCTCCAATGTCTTTATCTGAGGCAGAATGCCCAGCCCTTGCCAGGGGCCAGGCTACATAATCTGTTCAGGTTTGATCTTTGTAGCTTTTGTTCCCTGAAAGCTTTCTGTACAGTTTTGGAGGAGGAGAATAAAGTTGAAGACCTTTCTTTGTGTCAAAGACCAATCGTTGACACAGAGGAGCCGAGAATTCAGGGCCCCACTCCTTGGTGAGCCCCCAGAGAAACTCAGTCCATCACTCCTGTCTCCCTGGTCTCCTGTTTCACTCAGTGCTCACCTGGCCTATGATTGAGCATTTCTGTCTCTGGCACACAACCCAACAAAATCCTGTGGTGTAGTCCCATGCCACTTCTCCTGTGGGGAGGAAGGGGAGTCTCTCTGGATCTACTGCTTGTTGGGTCCCTGCTCAAACAAAAGTGATCCAACTGTGCAATGGATCATGGTTTATGACAATGTCAAACTGAAAGCCCACTCCTTGACTCTGTCTTTGCTGCTGGGTTCCCACTGTGCTACTTGAGAACTCTGCCATGCTCAGGTAACCCTGGTCTTTCTGTGACCCCAAGGGTCCTGAGACCATGCTGTCTTAGCAAAGACTCCACCCCCACTAAGCCACTGGAGCAGCATCCCTCAGTAGAGCAGAATTCTAAAAGTTCTTATTTTGTGCTCCTCTTCTCTATCACTTGCGTTAAGTCAGCTGATGGAGGCTATCTCCCCCTGTGGCCCATCTTTCCAAATATCACCTCAGATTCACTTCTCTGCATGTCCTACCTCCCAGAAAATGGTTGCTCTCCTGTTCATAGAATTGTTGCTATTATTTTCTTCAATCTCCTGTTGAGTTTTTAGGTGTTCAGAATGGTTTGATAACTATTTAGCTGAATTCTTGGGACCAGACAAAATTTAGGTCTCCTACCCCTCTGCCATCTTGCTCCTCCCCCTTTCTCCTAATTTTAAGAAGCTTTCACAAAATTTCCCCCATTTTTCCCCCATTTTAAAATTATATTTTTGGGGCGCCTGGGTGGCTCAGTGGGTTAAAGCCTCTGCCTTCGGCTCAGGTCATGATCCCAGAGTTCTGGGATAGAGCCCCGCATCGGACTTTCTGCTCTGCAGGGAGCCTGCTTCCTCCTCTCTCTCTGTATGCCTCTCTGGCTACTTGTGATTTTTCTCTGTCAAATAAATAAAAATATTTAAAATAATAATAATAATAATAATGTTGCAATGGATCAACATGTCCCAATCAATTCTAAACTAGTGTGGATTTGTGACTCCTCAAGATTAACTAATAAATACATTAATCTTACATCAGTGACAAATTTGCATAAATATTTTCTATAATTCTACACTTACAGACTGCCCTGTTATAATCTCTCCTGTTCTTCTGTTTTCTATATGGAAATACCAGTATGTTACAATGTTTGCAATGGTTAACTTAATGTGTCAATTTGGCTAAACCTTAAGGTCCCACATCATTAGTCTGGGCCTTTCTGTGAGGGCATTTGCAGATGAAATGAACATTTAAATTTGTAGACTGAATAAGTAGATTGCCCTCCATTATGTGGATGCACCTCATCCAGTCAGGTGAAGGCCTGAGTAGAACAAAAAGATTGACAATTCTCCAAGGAGCAAAATTCTTGACCTATGGGCTTTGAACTGAGACATCGTTTTTTTCTGTTCTTTTCAATGAATTTATTTTTTATCTTGCCTTTGAACTTGGACTGAAACATCAGCTTTTTCTGAGTCTCAAGCCTGCTGGCCCTTGAACTGAGATAGCACCATCAACCTCTCTGGGTTTCAAGTCTTTGGCCCAGAGCAGGAACTAAGCCAGTGGTTTTCTTAGTTCTGAAGCTTACCAATCCACCCTGGAGATACTGGGACTTAACAGCCTCTATAGTCATAGATGCCAGCTCCTTAAAACAAATTTCTTTATTTATATATACATATAAATATATGTATTTATATGTATATGTGTGTGTGTGTGTGTATGTGTGTGTATGTATACATACACACATATATATATCCTACATATATCCTATATATATCCTATTGGTTCTGTTTCTCTGGAGAACCTTTCCTTAATGCATGTTATAAATGTTTTAATTAGGAAAATATTATAATTGATTTTTCTGTTTATCTTCTTTCTTTTCAAGCAAAAAATTCCATTGCATATATAAATCAAGGCAAACTTTTATTTTTTAGATTGCAGTTCAAATGAAAGCCAAACTTAAAAATACTGCTTTTGTATGTTGTATTTTTTCCTTAAAAGGGTTTCTGAAAGAGGAATATGCTACAAACTAATAGTGTCCTTCAACTTTTATAGTACATATTTAATAAAAAGTTACAATAACTTATAAGCCACCAACATCAGATAGTATTTTCCCATAGTCTTTTACATATGTAGTTTATCAGAAGAATTAGATCTTGCATTGATTTGCTGACATAGAAACTTTTAGACTTTATTAAGTTACTTTCATGACTTGTAAAATTTTCAATCATTAAAAAAAGGCAAATTGTAAAATGTAGCTCTCCAAATTGTGTAAAATATGAAAAATTGTTAATTTATGGCCATGATAGATTTAAAAAATAAGTAAAACTATAAATAGAGCTATAATACATACTCTTGTTACAAAGATTCTGCAAAATACAAATCAAATAAATAACAGAGCTTAGGAAGAAATTAAAATTTGAACAGATGTTACTGAAAACATAATTGAGCTATTTATCTTATCCTAATTTTTGCTCAAACAAAGCAGAATGCAAATAGTTGCTCATTTGTAAATTGCTTTTTATGTACTTCTTCCATTCCTGGAGCCATACGTTATTATTATTTTTTGAACCATAAGTTAAATCAGACAACACACAGGCCACATTTCTGGACATTTATTAAAAAAAAAAAGATTTTTCTTCAAGTGAAGGTCAAAGAAATATACCATTCTATAGATGAAAATCTTTTTCAAACCTTAAAGCATTTTTCAGAATTCACCAGGACACCTCCACTGCCTAATTTATTTGGTGTGAACATTTTTACTGAAGAAACTAATACCTTCCTGCACATCAGTTCTACATTGTCTCTGGATTCTTATACACATCCCAACCAGCAACATTTTGAAGGGCATTTAACTGCAATTCTTCCTTCTCAAAGTTATCTTCTCACCCTGGTGCTCCTACTTTTATATCTCACTAAGTGTAGTTTTCTATATTGACAAATTCCAGATTTTCCTGAAGAAAACTCCAGTTTTACCTCTTCTTTATACACTCTATATACATTTTCTATAGTCTCGATATCAATCTATTCCTTCCTAACTGTGATTTACAGCTACCGTCATTTTTGATTCTTAGGAGAGAATAGACAGTAAATAGGGTGAGTGTTCTTAGATTTGATTTTCAGTATAGCTCTCTCTCTCTCTCCTTCACCTTGTATGCTTTGATGTGCTTCTTGCCACTTTGTGGCATGATCCTTGATTTATTTTCATCTTATTCTACATCATCTGCTATTATCATCATCACTTTCTCTTGGGGAATCTCTCTTCTTCAAAATCATCGTTATTTGCTTAACATGTTCACATCATCTTTATTTCCTGCAGCTTCACCCTCAATAACCCATCTGCCTTATTCTGCAGTTCTTGTTACAGGAACAATGATATGGATACTTCTCTACATTTTTATTTTTTGATTTAGTTGTTTTCCTGTATCCTTATGATTCTGTTGCCAACCTCTACTTTGTCCTTTTCTTATTGATCTTATTGATATTGACTTGCCCATTTTGTTCTGGCTTCTTCTCCGTTATACAGACTGGTTGATCTATATTAAACTTCTGTCATTGCCTGTCTTAAAATATTTAACCAACCACATGTGTAGGTATCTACTGTGATATTAGCTTCTTTACCCAATATCTGTTCATAATCCTAAAGAACATTTCTCAAGTATAGTCAGACCTATTCATATTTCTCATCTTCAGAGAGGGTCAGTAGATTGTGAGGTTCTAATACTTCAAAACACACTAAATCGTGGGTAGCTTAATATCCTAAGTTATTTTTGGAATCCATCTTAATCATTCTCTTCAACAAGTGAGAACTGCACAATGGGAATGTGAATTGCCAAAGGCCATGAAGCCTCCTGAGAAAGCTTCATAAGGCTTCTAGGAATGTAAGATTAGAAACAGGAGACTCCTTTTCTTCCCAGGTCTGGGGCATTTTTATTTTTTGGCAATTATTTAATTCCTTTCTTGAAATAGTACATGGTATTTTTTCAACCACAAATTGTCTATTTTTTCCAAACATCTGAGAAAAATTCATCGCAGCCATATGAGAAAAGAGTAGAATTCTGGCCTTTAAGCTGTTTGTGTAGCTAAATGGAGCTTCATTAGGGAAATTAACAGTCTCTTATTTGCCTTAGTATTAGGATATTATCGTTGGTCTGCTTGTGGATTACTGTTACACTTAGATTCAAATTTAGAAACTTTATTATACTGAAGATTAAATTCAGCTAACATTGTAATTAAACATTAGCTTTCTATAGTTAAATTTTCACAAATAATGTATAAAATCCAAATGATGTGTATTACAATCTGGTCTCCTCTCTAACAAATTGATACAACCAAGAACACAAAAACTGAAAGGATAACCATAAATTTCAACCAAAATTGAGTAAAATAAAAATTGACTTTTTCTGATTAACTTTTCAAACTGTTAAAGCATTTCCAAAGTGTATGGCTTAAGGCACTTCTATTGTCAAATTCCTGCAATGTTTTCTAAGACTCTTCAATGATTAATATAGCATGAGCATTTGCTGTCTCCTCATAGATACCATATTATCACATCCTTTTTTTGGCTTATATTTAAGTAGCAGCAAGCAATAATGTTTTAAAATTTCTACAACTGTTTTAGGTTCAAACTTAATATTTCTTTTTCTTTCATTTTCAAAGTTAATATTTTATAAGGTTGTATTGATATCTGTGGTCTGTTTGCAATTTCTGTGTACAATAAATAAAGTCAATAACTCTCCATAAGCATAATTTTTAACATTTATTTATTTATTTACTGTAAAAATAGTTGGCACAGAGATTTTGTATATACTTTCCTAGTATTCTTTCACTGGATTTCCTGTTATTCTGGTCAGAGGGCCGGATGGAAGCATGTAACCATGTTCACACTGAGCCTCATGAAGGAGGTAAAGAAGTCATCTTGTTAACATTATATTGGAACTGCTTCCCCAACATGGCATCTTTTTCTTCTTAATCCTTATCTGTCCTCCTACTATTGCTATTACCATGATAATGATCACTCTTCCTGCTCCTAGTGTACAAGCACCATGAGGCATGCTGTCACTGCTGGTATCAACTCTAGCTTACCTATGTGGAATATTGAGTCCAGAATCTTATTGTCAACCTACTGTTTATGTCATAGCAGTGTTTCTCAGATGCCTGACAAACATCTTTATCCCTGGGATGCTTCTCCAATGTGTAGATTCCTAGAACCCAAGACCAATTTATAATTGCATCTAGAATTTACATGTTTAGTTAAGCTTTTATAAGAAAATAGTTTAAGGAATATTGTACTTGGGAAAGTAAAGGAATATCAATTATTACCTCAGTTTCAGCCTTCTTTGGGAAAAACAAAACAATAATTGCTTTGTTCACTTTCAATCTTCCCCAAATGGGAAAATTAATTTAAAGCTGTTATTTAGGGGTGCCTCGTGGCTCAGTTGGTTAAGAATCTGCCTTTGGTCTAAGTCATGATCCCAGGGTCCTGGGATTAAACCCCACATCAGGCTTCCCTGCTTAGAGAGACTTTGTTCCTCCCTCTCACCCTTCCCCCTGCTTGTGTTTTTGTGCTCTTTCTCTCTTAAATGAATAAATAAATTAAAAAAAATTAAAAAAATAAAGTTGTTATTTATTATTCAAATGACCTCAACTGGACAGGGTATTCCTATCAGTCACCTCATAGGTCTCTGGCTAGCCTACTGATGGCTACCTTGACCTCAGGCATCCATTCTGGATCCATTCAATTGTAGAGACAAGAGTAGAGACAAATAGCTTAAAGCATAGTATCATAGGCTCAACTATCCACCTGTGTAAAACAGTAGTCTGGTTAATCCATGGTGGGTATAACTATTGATCATAACCTAATAATCTTTTTTTTAATATACCTGAGAAGAGTATTCTATGTCCTAAGATATAAGAATGAAATGACTTTCCCATCTGTAAAAGAATAAGAAATAAGAGAGACATTGAGGAATAAGAGGCAAATGTATATCTTTTTTTTTTTTTTCCATTTTATTTATTTTTTCAGCGTAACAGTATTCATTCTTTTTGCACAACACCCAGTGCTCCATGCAAAACGTGCCCTCCCCATTACCCACCACCTGTTCCCCCAACCTCCCACCCCTGACCCTTCAAAACCCTCAGGTTGTTTTTCAGAGTCCATAGTCTCTTATGGTTCGCCTCCCCTCCCCAATGTATATCTTGTATTGAAAGTAAGCTTGTGGGGCACCTGGGTGGCTCAGTGGGTTAAAGCCTCTGCCTGAGGCTCAGGTCATGATCCCAGGGTATTGGGATGAAGCCCTGCATAGGGCTCTCTGCTCAGTGGGGAGGCTGCTCTCTCCTCTCTCTCTGCCTGCTTCTCAGGCAGAGATCTTAATTTGGATCTTAATTTAAATTTTAAGATTTAAAATCTTAAAAAAAGAAAGTAAGCTTGTAAAGTTTTTTTTTTTTTTTTTTTTACTTAATTTCTTTGGAGGCATAGTCTATGTCTCACTCATCCATGTGTCTGTATGTATGTTCATATAGTTTTCCCATTCTGGTTAAAAAATCAAGTCTGAAATAAACTAGAGTAGATATTAGAAAAGACCTTCATTGGAGACCATGGAAGAGCTCAGGGAAAAGGTGAGTTCATGGGCTATTCAGTCAAAGTGCTAGAAATTAGAGTGGTAGCCAAAGACCCTTAATGATTCTGTAAAGGCAATAGTTCTAATCCAACATATAAACTCGTCAACAAGAAGTAGAAGTATTCAATGTGGTTTTGCTAAATTTTTACCTTTAAAGAGCAATGTAAGGTGGTTAATGTACCTAAATAAAGGGGAAGGTGAACTTCAAGCATGGAATAGAAAAGTACTACACTATTCTCTGTATTTATGGATCTGATTTTGCTTTTTGTCTATATGTTTGTTTATTGATTTGTGAGTTTTTTTGATGAGTGTGTGTGTGTGTGTGTGTGTGTGCACGCCCATGTGTGTTTTGCATTTCACAAATGGTTGCCAGAAAGGGGATGCTTAGGGGGATGGGCAAGATAGGCGAATGGGAGTGGGAGATACAAGCTTTCAGTTATGGAATAAATAAGGAATAGGGATAAAAGGCACAGCATAAGGAATATAGTCAAGACATCGTAATAGGGTTGCATGGTGACAAATGGTAACTACACTTGTGGTGAGCACTGCATAATGTATAAACTTGAATCACTATGTTGTACCAATGAAACTAATGTAATATTGTGTCAACTATACTCAAATTAAAAAAAATGGGAGTACCACAATTTTTTTCTAAATAGTTTAGTTATTCACTCATTCAACAAATATTTATCAAGTCCCTATTCTATTCCAGACACAATTATAAGCACTAGGTATAGAGTACTGAATAAAATAAAAATGATACTTGTCTTTATAAACCTGAGAGCCCGAGAGGTGAGATGATTAAACAAATACTCTAATATTTCTAGGCTGAGATAAATGACATGAAGGAAAAAATTAACTAGACTGTGTTAGCAAAAATTTATTATAATCGATCAATTGATATTGAGCTGATATCTAAAGAGAGAGCCAGAGTTACCCAGGTAAGAGAAAAGAGAAAGTGGGAAAGTTTGATGGGAATAATAATTTGTTAAATAAAAGGAATTGAAAAAAATCTCAAATGTGACTATATTATAATGAACTACATTATTCAGAAACATAAAAAATACTAATTAGGATTTAAAAGTGTTTATATAAACTCTATTTAAATATAAGAATTATAATTTATAAAGTTCCCATTTGGACAAAATATAATCACATAAGTAATGAGAGATAATTCAAAATTATATGAGAAGAGCAATAAGAATCTCTGCTTCCTTTTTAGCTCTGAATAATATCCCTTGTTTGAATGTATTACAGTTTATTCTTTTACCTACTGAAGGACATATTGGTTGCTTCTAAGTTTTGGAGAAAAATACATTAATTTGCCATCAACATCTGTGGCCAGGTTTCTGTGTGGACATGTTTTCAACTCCTTTGGGTAAATACCAAGAGGTGCAATTGCTGAGTTTGTTTAGTTTTGTAACAAACTGTCAGACTGTCTTTGGAAGTACTACATCATTTTGTATCCCTACCAGCAGTAAATGAATGTTCCTGTTTCTCTAGCAGTTTGGATTTTGGCCATTCTTAAAGATTTGTAGTAGTGTCTCATTGCTTTAATTTGCATTTCCCTGATTATACATGATGTGTAGTCTTTTCAAATGTTTATTGCAGTGTTTTTTTTTTTTTTAATTTCAGAAAATATCAGTTTAGTTCCAGAAAATTAATTTGTATAATTTTAGATCTTTTATTGCTCTCATTATCAAGCTGACATTTTCTTCCACCTTCCTGAATATATGTAGTGTCCTTTTAATAGCTCTTTTAGTGTCTTTGGCCTCTACCTCTAAAATCTTTATCTTTCCAAAATCTGTTTCTGTTGACTGGTTGATTTCCTTATTATGGGTTGAATATTCTTACTACTCTGCTTGTGTGGTGTTTTTGTTTGTTTGTTTGTTTGTTTGTTTTTGTTTTTGTTTTGTTTTAAATTGAAAGCTAGATGTAATACCTTCTACATTTTTAAATATTACTGGACTCTTCTGGAATTCAGCTATGTTACTGGAAAAGGCTTTGATCCTTAAGAAGCTTGCTTCTAAGCTTTGTTTGCAGATCAGATAAAATCTGTGGCTACACTTGAGGCAATACCATTCTGAATACTTCACTTGCATCTTGTGTTAGAGTTCTTTTCACCCTGATTACTATGTACCTGATGTATTTGCAATCCTCCATGAGCTCTGTAGGTTTTTCTACCTTACCCATTTTAGGGGTTCTTTCCTTTACTTCACTGTTTATTTTCATGCTGTTCATGTTTCAGTGCTGTTCAGTATTCAGTCAAAGACTTGAGGAACTCTGGATTTCCAAGGCTCTCTCTGCAGTTTTCTTCTCCCGGATGCTCTATGCCATCTCTGGACATCTGGATTTACATGAGTGTTGAATCTTGTGTTCTCAGCATAGCAGAACCTCTGGTCTATTTTAGTGTTCCTATTCCCTGCACTATAACCTGGAAACTCAAAGCAGTTATCTTAGCCAGTTATATAGCTCATCTCATTTTTTTCCCTTCTCTTAGGACTTAATGTCCTGTATTATCTATTGTCCAGTATCTGAAAACTGTAGTGTTTCATGTTTTGTCTATTTTGTAAGTTATTTAAGGTGAAATGATAATTATTTTCTAGCTTATTCCATCATAAAGAGAGGTAGAATTCTCAATGATATGTTTGAAAATTAATTTGTTAAAATTTCTATTTCTTCAACAAAATATACTTTGCAAGGAAGAAAACATTTCACAGGTATTTTCTACTCTCGATACTCTAAACTCAGTGATTTTTATAATGGTTGACTTCATTATAATATCAATTTATATTCAGTTAAACACTACAAGTTGTATTAGCAGATTCAACCAAATATCCTCCCAGGTAGAAATGATAATAAACAGGGGCACCTGGGTGGTTCAGTGGGTTAAAGCCTCTGCCTTCAGCTCAGGTCATGATCTCAGGGTCCTGGGATCGAGCCCTGCATCGGGGTCTCTGCTCAGTGGGGAGCCTGCTTCCCTTCCTCTCTCTCTCTCTCTGCCTGCTTCTTTGCCTACTTGTGATCTCTGTCAAATAAATAAAATCTTTTAAAAAAATGATAATAAACAGCAGCTATATACAACCTGAATGAATTTTGCATGTTGAACCAAAGAAGCTAGATGAAAAAACTATAGACGAAAAAAAAATATATATATATAATGGGTCTCAATAGGAATTTATTTTACTATACTGTTATCTTCATTGTATATAAAGACATACACTTATGGAAAAACGGGACAAAATCAGTTGTTTTATATATATATATATATGTATTTTTATATATATGTATGTGTATGTGTGTGTGTGTGTATATATATGTATATATATATATATATATATGCTGAATAAGTCTATGTATGTGCATATCAAAAAACAGCCAAAACTAATCTATAGTATTAGAAATTAGAATCACACTTTCTTTATGAGACAAAGAAATGTGTAGTGATTGAGTAGAGCCAAATGGGGTCTTCTTGGGTGCTGTTTAATACTGTATTTCTTAGTATGTCTTGCAAATATTTCTCCAGTCATTATTAACTTATATTTTAATGATATGAAATATTTTAATTTTTATCTAGTGAAATTTTTAAGTACTTGACTTTTTAAGTTACAACTTCATATCCCTCATATTTTTCTAAAACATTTAAGGTTTAATTAGTTTAATTGAATTTTAATCTATGCTCTACTTGAATTATATGTTAAAGACAAGAATGAGATAACATCCTTTTTTTTTAAAGAAGATTTTATTTAGTTATTTGAGAGAGAGCAAGAGAGATAGACAGAGTGGGATGAGGGCAGAGGGAGAAAGAGACTCCCTGCTGAGCAGGGAGCCCAATGTGGTGCTTGATCCCAGGACTCTGGGATCACGACCTAAATTGAAGGCAGATGCTTCACTGTCTGAGCCACCCAGGCACCCCAAAGATTATACCATTTTAGTTAATTTTTTTCTTTGTCAATAGATAGCTAGTCTATTATGGTCTAACACCATTGTTTTTCTCAAGGAATCAAAATCATTTTCTGGTTCAATTCTATTCATTTTTTTCTATTAAATATTACTACATAAAGTGGATAAACACTAATGTTTCATTTGAATCCATGTAAGAAATAAGACTATACTAAAAAATTAATGGTCAATATTTCAGGGACAGACAAAGACTCAGAGTGGTAAGCATTTGGTAGAATCTGCCACTCTAGGTTAGGGACTGTGAAGTGTCTCACTGTAGGAGTAAGGGAAATCCATAAACACAAGGTATAAAATTCTTACTGTCAGAAGAGAAACTTATTCTAGACATGAAATTGTTTATTACAAAGAACTGTGCAAACTCATTATCTGGCATACCATAAAAAATTTCAGGCATATAAAAAGATAAAATGGAATGAATAAAACACAAGAGAACAAACAGACCACACAACAAACAAAAACAAAAGACACACACACACACAAACAAAAAACAAAAAACAAAACAAAACAGTAAAACTGGGGTCCAGTTATTTGTATTCTTCAAATAATCTTTAATAATATAACTGTTTGCTGTGTTCAAAGAGTTAAAAGTCAAGAGAGAGAAATTTTGGAGAGAAATGGATTGCTATAAAAGAGTAAAAACTAGAATTCTAATTCTGAAAAAATACAATAATTAAATAAAAACTCAAAAGATGACTATAATACCACAGGAGATACAGACACAATACAATTTATTATTGGGAATATAGTCCAGAGGGAAATATACAGAATGATTTAAGGAATAGGACAAATGTAGAGGATGAATTAAATAAATCTAACAATATAGTATGTTTCCATTTAGGAGATTAAATGTAATTATTATGTTAATTATTTCCAACAGATTCCTAGAATCAAGGTTATTCTAATAAAAATCTCGTGGATATTTTCATGGGAATGTAAGTAGCTCTACAGATATAAAGAAATATTGTAAGACATTAGTAACTTTGAAAGTAGTCATTAGCACACAAATAATCAAAGGAAATATCATTAAGATCCCCCCTTGTGCTTTTTTTCATTATCTCTTTCTCTCAAATAAATAAATAAAATATTTTTTAAAAGATGGTTAAACAGTTTTGTTTAATAATTATTTATTTATTTATTGTTAGGATGTGGGCTCCAGGAATGGAATGCCTGAGTTAAGAACTTGATTTTGCTGTTTATTGGCTATGCCTAACTGACACTGTTATTATTCTCATCATATCCTTCTAGATAACTTATTACCATTTTCTCCCTCCCTTCTCCCCCACACTTCAGTGTGCTTTCTGGTTCTAACAGGCAGATTTCAGCTTTTAAGCAATTTGAGCCTGCTTTGCATATTTACAGGGAGACCCTGACATTCCTGGGTATTCATATCCCCACATTTCTCAAAAGAATGACTAGAGGGAAGGGAGGAATCAGGTTGAATCTTTCCTTTGTGAGACTTTGCCTGAGATCTCGCTCTTACTAGCCATGTTTCCTCCCTTGTCCTGTTTCTTCTGCACAGATTGTTTCTCCCTGTGACTATTTCGTTAGTAAACCTTGGTACAGGAGTCTTCATCAGAGTCTCTTTCTGGAGAACACAACTAAAGACACTGTGTAACATTAAACTAGTTATGTACCTTTAGTTTCTTCCACTGCATCAGAGATAAGAGCACCTTTCTCACAAAGTTGCTATGGGAGCTAAAACAATTAGCACAGAGCTGAATATGTGCATTAGATAAATGTTTGCTTCTATGTAAGTTGGATCATTCGGTGATAAATCAATTCATTCTGTACATTTTGAAAGGTTTGTGAGATGTGTGTGAGGGGTGTGTGTGTGTGTGTGTGATTATATATATGTGTGTGTATATATACATATATATATATTCTGATTTAGCATCATCTCATCATTTGTATCTTTTACATGCATCTTGGTTTCATTAAACAGTTACATTACATTTTTTGTTTATTTTATTGTATTAGATGGCTTTCACAGAGGAAGGTATGTTCTTGCATTTTGGTTTGGTTTGGTTTTGACAAGATATCTAATAGGTCTCAATAGGAATTGATTTTAATATACTGTTATCTTCATTGTATATAAACACATACATTTATGGAAAAACAGGACAAAATCAGTTGTTTTATATTTTCTTTCATCTAAAAATTTTTGAACAATTGATGAAAATCCACAAAATGAATGCATAGAAAGTACAAAAACTCCAGTATATTTCTGAAAGTATAATATGACTCTTCTTTTTTTTAATCAAAAAGCCCTAATTCACATTTTGTGAAGTGTTGCATGAGGCTCTCACCACATGATTCCCGTTAAAGTCAATGATCCCCGCTGACTGTAATGGGAATCCTACAGTTACAACCACAGGAAGGCCTTTGTACATTTAGTTATGTCTATAAAACTGCTTAGGCAATTTAGGTATTATTTTGTTTCAATAAGAAAAAAAATAATTTGGTGGTTTAAAAAGCTTTTACTTGGCACCAAAAAGCACAGTCAAAAGCAGTTTAATAAAACTTAAAAAAAAAAAAGAATGTTGCACATAATTGGATGTTGTGAGTAAGTTTTGGCACCACTTACTTCCACCTCAAGTAATAAAATGAACAAGTAGAGTTCAATGACATGAACATTTAAATAAGAATACAACATTTAACATGAAGACCTGGTCAGGTGACTCCTGATCACAGGACAGGAAATCTTATTTTTACCTCCTGTCTTCTCTCCTTTGAAAATAAGAGTGACCCTAAAACAGGGGCGATTGGATAGCTCACAGGGTGCAGCATTCAGTTCTTGGTTTTGGCTCAGGTTGTGAACTCAGGCTGTGGGTTTGAACCCATACTGGACTCCATGCTCAGCACAGAGTCTGCTTGAGGTCATCTCTCACTCACTCTCCCTCTGCCCCTCTCCCCACTGTCTCTGTCTTTAAAATAAATAAATAAATCTAAAAAGAAAAAAAAGTGACCCTAAAACAATGACCATTTCTTTAAAAAACTTAAAGGAGAACAAGAGAAAATGGAACAATGTGTTACATACTTGGAAATTTTCAGTCTTGTATCTCTCATTTTTCTCCAGTTTCACTTTTTCTTTTTTGTCTTTCTTCTTAAAATATACACATATACACTCAAACACACACATTTACAGAGCTTGGAAATGTATGAACACCTTTTGTTTCTTTTTTCCAGAGAGAAGTAATATATAATGACAGGTAAGAGCACTTTCTACAGAGCTCAAATGGAAACCTACTCTCATCACTTAATAGCACAGTTAACTTCAATAAGAGACAAACCTCACAATTTCCTCTAATCTGTAAAATGAGGATAATAGTAGGATGTGTATCATAGCATTAGTATGAAGAATATGTGTTAATGCATGGAAAACACTTATAACAGTGTCTTGCATATTATAAGATCTCTAACTGTAAGCTAATAGTCTAGATTATCTATATCCATATTTCAACTAGGTGTTTTATATTATGCACACTTTGCCTAAATGGAATGGGTAGGAGATGAAAATATGTGCATTTTTGTAGATTTAAGACATAATGCTTGGATTATTATATTGTGCATTTTGTAAGTATACTGCAAAATTGTATCTATTAGTATCTTATTTTGATGGATGAAGAAGCAAGTTCACCATGGTTCAGTAACATTTAGAAAATCACATACCTACTGATTGGTAAAGCTGTGAATCAGACTTAGATTTCCTGGCAAGATATCAATTCATTCCAAGGTGGTTTTTATATGCTGGATATGTGCTAGACAATATCTCCAAACAAAACAGAGAAGGCACCTTCTCTGATGCTTCTCAAATTCTAGTAAGGAGAGAGAAACGGACACGTTAGTAGATCCAAGATAATTTCAACAATGATAATGCTCTTGAAAAAGTAAAATGAGATAATTTAAGAAATCATAACTCAAGAAAGGAGGCTTATGGTAGATAGACATAATCAGTAAAAAGCATTCAGAAAAGTTAACACATGAAATGAGAAAACAACAATGAGCTAGCATCAGCAGCCATTCTAAGGCAAGGGTAGAGGTGAGTTAGCCTTCAGAGCAGAGAGAGCTTTAAGAGTAAAGGCCTTGGTGATAGAAAGTGAGGGATTCAAGATGTAAGTTTGAACAGTTAAGTAAATACTGGTAAGGATTAATGAGAAGGAAGAGGAACCCACTGGAAATCAACCATAATAATTTGCTTCAGACAAGTTAAGTATGTAATACCTTCACAGACATTCAGGTGGAAATGAATTGGCCATTGAAATATAAGTGTAGAGCTTAGGAGTAAAATCATCTTCATGTGTATGATGTTAATTTTATTGACTACACTGAATGAAAGGATCTGGAGAAAAAAAAATTGTAGAAGAGAAGAGGGCACAGGCACAAGCTCTGGGGTATTCCAAATTCTAAGAGTAGGTTGAAAACTTATTCAGTAAAAGAAACAGAGATGGGACAGCAGAAGACAAATTGTATTGTCTCAAAACAAAAAGAAATACGTTTTTCAAAGAGAAGTTGAAAAATCATGTGTGTGGGAACCTATCAAATGGCGAAGCATGATGAACGCAGAAGATTGTCTGCAATGTGGAGTACAGTGGTTAATGTGGAGTGGTGCGGTAAGAGGTGTGACTACCCTGGTTTAAGGGGACACACACAGATACCGGAGCAGAGGAAGTTGGTTGGGACAACTCTTTCAATGCGTATTCTGGAAGAAGAGCAGATATTTATTTCATTTTTTTTTTAAAGATTTTATTTATTTGATGGAGAGAGAGAGATCACAAGTAGGCAGAGAGGCAGGCAGAGAGAGAGGGGGAAGCAGGCTCCCCGCCGAGCAAAGAGCTTGATATGGGGCTCAATCCCAGGACCCTGAGACCATGACCTGAGCCGAAGGCAGAGGCTTAACCCACTGAGCCACCCAGGTGCCCCGAGATTTAGTTTAGTAGTAAATAAAGAGAGGTCATATAGCAAATTTAAGAACACGTCAAAAAAAAAAAAAAAAAATAGACCATGTTGTTAGCTGATGAAAATGACCATGTCAGAGAGTTAACTGGTAATGTAGTTGAGAGGGGGATAATTGCTAATTTTAAGTGATTAGAATATATTGAATCTGGAACACATAGAGGAGTTAGCCTTAGACAAGTTCAGAAATGCATTATTCATTTTATGAGGAGGAAAAGGAGAGAGTGTTAAGTCCAGTTGCAATTGGGTTGGTAAATTAGAACATAGAGGATTATGGAGCTCCCACTTGATTATATCCCTGTTTTTTTTTTGTTGTTGTTGTTTGTTTTTTTGTTTTCTTTAATTATATCCCTGTTTTTAAACAAGCATAAAGTAAAGCCTTTAGCTTTCGTTCTGGATCAGAAGTTTAAAGATGGAAGAAAATGTACAAAAATCTTGTATTAGAAAGTAAGAAAGTATGATTTGGCTTATAAATTCAACATTTTGCAGGAATTTTCTTTCACTTAATAAATAGGTCAAAGGATTCACATAACTGGAATTACTGAAACGGAGATCAGGATTTGCTAATAATTTCAAGTAGTTAGTTATTTAAAAGGGTCAGAAAAATTAGAGAGACACCTGGGATGTTGAAGACAACTCCCTAGAGGTTTATTTAGTAAAAGACCCTCTAAGGCAGGGATCATCATCCTATAATTACAGTCTTCCTTCTAATAAATATCATTAGCGTGTTGGGTCCCCCCAAAAATGGGTACCCCAAAAATGGGTCCGTGATTAAAGGAGCGAGACTGATACAAAGCGAAGGTCAAGAAAAGCTTTATTTTGCGCCTCTTACAGAGAGGGCCACCTCCCTCTGCTTTACAGACTCGCTTTTAAGGGCAAAGGCCACGCACAGGTGGCCAATGAAGTTGTAACACACAGAGAAAGCTGCACAGTCATGCTAGGTGACCAACTGAATTACAATTTACCCTAGTAGATATTTGAACTAGTCTATCACCTTGGTCAGAATTGGCGCCCAAAAGGCTCCGAAAGGGTGGGGCCCATACTCCTTGGTAACTAGGGAGACAGTATGCATCCCCCCACTGATCAGATGTCTCCACCTGGCCTGACCCACCCTTGTATTTGGGATTTTTTTTTTTTTTAATCTGGGACTGGTTTCTGGGACTTGTTTTTAAGTAAGTTCCCCTGGGAGGTGGTGGTGCAGAGTCAATTTAAGTTTTACAACAAAATGGCAGTTCAACAGGGGTGGGACTGCTCTGGCTAAATAGGCCCTTACGTGTGATTTACCTAAGAGTGCATTTGACAAGAACACTAGCCTAGATCCATGCTCTCTTTTCCTTCCTTGTCTCAAAGGAGTTTCCCTCCCCACCGAAAGAAGCAAAACAATCACATGCCAACTGTTTTAACAGTTTGCTTCTCAGTGCTCATTTGTAATTTGTATACTTACAGATTTTAAATGAGAGATGCCATCACAGGTTTTGTTGCTGTAGTTTTATTTGTTTGTATAAAAGTAGTAAGGCTAATGAATTGGAAGTCTTGAAAAGATTTTAAAATACTGGAATGATGGATCCTAGAATACAAGTCTGTAAGATGTAGTCTCCTAGTGGTGCAGTGATTAAAATAAAACTATAGAGATGTTATAATTATTGGTGATAGTGATTTTAAGAAAATTATGGGAGTAGAACTGGAGGGACAATAAAGGAAAATACTATAGGAGATAGGTAAATCAAAATTAAGAAACTGGATTGAAGGGATGGATCGATCCTTCATTTAAAACTTGACCTAAAAGTTATCATAGGGAAGTTTAAATAGAATGTGAAATACTTTTGAGTATCTGAGAACTGTTGCAATCTGTGTTATTATTCTAAAGGCATAGAGCTTTTAGGGCTGAGCCATGTTTTCTTTAATGAAATCTACCTTTCAATGTTTATTCATAAGGTCCTAATTAATTGTCAAGTGCAATCCATCAAAACAAATTGGGATACATTTGTAGAACATTGTGTAGAATTTGACCTTCACCAAATTTTACCTTGCTAAATCTTCCTCATACTTCTTTGAAAATGCCCTTCTAAGTCAAATATATTTCAGTTGTCTTATGTCATGGGGATATACAGCTAGAGGAACCGAATAATAGGTGTACATTCTACATTTAATAATTAGTCAGCCCTTTTCCACTCAACTGCCAACTCACGTAGTCTTAAAAATATTAAGAAAAGGACGGTGGATAACAATGTTTTCTGCTTCCCTTATAGAATGAGAAGGTTTCCTTCCTTTTAGTCAAGTAAAGAAAGAATTAGATCAAGATTTGTGCATGGTACATATGTGCATTTCATGCTTCTGACTGTAAGTAGACCACCAGAGAATAGAAAAAAATGCAGGGCTATATGGGATAACTGGCAAGATCTTCAAGTAGAAAGAAAAGATGCAGCAGACCCACTAAGTTAATAAAAATGTATACTCATTTATCTGTATGACAAATACTTATTGTTCATAAGAACAGCTCAGATAAATCTATGACTGCAGAAATAAATCTGCCAAGTAAAACATTCTATATCAAATATTATAAGTAGGTTGGTATCCTTTCCAAATTAAAGTAGTTGATCCTGAACTAGAATATTTAAGAGCTTATCAGAAATTTCCTGCTTGCCTAACCTCTCTACTAAGTTCTAACTACCAATAAGGTATCCTATGAAAAACAGAACAATTAACAGAGAGTCTACATTTACAAATATTTGAATTCTCTTGGACAGTCAGTAATGTGTCAGTTCTAGTAAAATCTATTGATCATATTACAGACTCTATTGTAAGATAGGCAGCCACCATGATGGAATCTCAGAGAAAACGAGATCAACACTTGCAGGATGTTCGGAAACTATTTCCTTTAGTAAATGTATATAAAAATATAATTTGTTAGCACAATTTCTTAGCCCAAAACTTGGAGGGCGTTCAATTTCAGACTAAGACAATAATATGAGTTTATTTGTGAAGATGCTAGTGTGTAGGAAATGTTCAGGGTGGTAATGTTGGAAAGGTGAATTGATCCCAGTCTATCAAGGATTCTGAAATATAGGGCCATTAAATAGGTTTACACCAATTTTAACTAGAATCATTAAACTCTGAAGGGGTAACATGTCCACTGGAAATTGCACGTTATGGTGACTAGAGAAAATAATGTCTCTTCTTTTTTATTTCATCCCTGCCTCTGGATGATATATAAACTGTTTCCATAAAAGTAAAGAAAATATAGCTTATAAAATCTGAATTGAGCATTCCAAAATATTTTTTCAATGAAACAATAAGAATTATAGCAAAAAAAAAAAAGTACTAAGAAAAGAAAAACAAACCAAGCAGAATTCTAACATCTCTGTAAGCAACATATATCAAGGGAAGAAAAAGTGATTAGCAATTATAACAAGGCAAGGTATTAAGTATGTGGGGGTAAAGCAAGAGAGGGAATTATTCAAATGTTAAAATAATCTTTCTTCATGGAAAATTGGGCATTACATTTTTCAATATCCAATATGGATTACTCTAAAATGAAATCATTTCAGTCTTTGATTAAAATAACAGAAAGGGAAATATTAAAATCTTTAGGTTCAGAAATTGAAGGGGAAATGTGAACCAGAAAATTGATCATCACTTTGATTCTAGAGAAATAGAATTCTAAGGAAACCTTAATTCATTAAAAGACTCAGAATCTGAAAGTATTGATAAGTGTTCAGAAGAAAATGAATATCTGTGGATCAGTTCCAGTGCTAGGTTAGCAGTAACAGGAAAAATTCAACAGAGCAAGATTTATGACCAGAGGGAGAAAGATCATTGACAGGAAGGCAATGGAAATATAATTGTGTGAGATGGTATAATAATAAAAATGTAATAAGAAGGTCAAAGGCTTATAGACTCATAAAACATTTTGAAAGGTGAACAATTCACAGTGCATTCACCAGATAAGAATAAAATATGAATATGGTGTAACTACTTTATCACAAGTTTAGGTAAATGCTCTTTGCTAACCCATGCAAATTTGATGTGTGCTATACATGCTAGGACATTACCCACGAGCCTATTTGATCTCTAACAAAATGTCTGCAAAAGAAGTTGATAAAAACATAGGAAAGTAGTGATATCCTGTAATATTATATTAAGGTCCCTCTAATTCTGAAGTATTATGTCAATCACAACAGTGGTCAGCAAATATTTTACTACTAGCAGCAAAGAATTTTAGACTGAGGAGAATTTAAAATTAAGACTAATTTTAAATATAAGGACATTTATATTTATCTAAGGAATTTTAAATATTTAAGATCAATACTAATGGTAACATAGAAAGACTATGCACAGTCATGTAAATGGAATGACCTATTTAGCCTCCCCGGTATCACATGCACACATACACATATGTATATGCACACAAATTACATATGCCTCTCATATACTTTATTTCTTACTTGATATATATATTTTATATATTTAAGCTAGAGGAAATGCCAATAATTGATACCAAGAATTACAAAATCCTAAAAATCAATAACACAAAAGATAGATAACATAAATGAAAAATAGTCATGAAAGTTAGTTAACAGAAGAAGAAACACAGTTTCTGGCAACCCCAGTTGCCAAAAGAAGATTTGAGGAAAGGCAAAACCCTATTTGTAGTAAGAGACATGCACATCAAAGTTTCCTGTGAAATAACATTTTATATGCTATCTATTAGAAGCAATTAGAACTAGACAATACCACATGTTGGAAAATAGATAAATAGATAATAATAAATAATAATAACAAATAATAAATAATAAATAAATAAAATAGATAAATAAAGTAGGGTTATTTATCTATTTTGGAGGAATGGGAAGAATAGAATGCTTAGAAAATGAGCTAGTGTATGTTTTTAAGTTGAACAGTCATGTTTCTTATTACTCAACAATTGCACTTCTTGGCAAAACCAAGATAAATTTTATCATATCTGAATCAAAAGTCAAAGAAAAGGATGTTCATACCATTGTTCTATTAGTAAGAGTTAAAAGAAGTAACCTGGAAACAATTCACATGCCCATTGAGAGGAAAAATGTATACATAATTTATGATCTAGTCACATAGTGGCTTATCTTTAAATAGGAGTAATTATACAACAATATGGGATGCATTCCTAAAAAGGAAGTAGAGGAGAAAGAATATAATATGATATAATATAATGTTCAATCAGAATTAAGTCATGTATTATTTGGACAAGCATATATGCATAATGAAGCTTGAAAACTTAAATAGGAGAGGGATTATGACATCAACTAACAGAAAAAAAAAAACTTTGAGGAGGTGGTAGGTTCAAAGAATAGGGAACAGAATATGGGTAAATAAAAGAAACTGGTAATTTCATTGTGTTTGAGAAGTAAGTTCATAAATATGAATCATATTACAAAAATTTTAATTGAGTTATTCTCACTTTAAAATAACAGAGGACCGTATATAGAAAAGTAGAATTAGAATAATTCAGTACATCTGAGGACAGAAACAACCATAAAAAGAAATCTGTGATATCACTTCATATAATGTACATAATTAAAAGGTAAATATATGGCAAATAGAAGAAGAGTCAGATTTGTCACCATTATTTTTATTTTTTGTTATTTTTTTAATATTTTATTTATTTATTTGACAGACAGAAATCACAAGCAGGCAGAGAGGCAGGCAGAGAGGCAGGCAGGGAGAGAGGGGGAAGCAGGCTCCCTGCTGAGCAGGGAGACCGATGCAGGGCTCTATCCCGGGACCCTGGGATCATGACCTGAGCCAAAAGCAGAGGCTTTAACCCACTGAGCCACCCAGGCACCTCTCACCATTATGTTTATGTTGCCTTAGTTCGTAATAGTTTTAAGTGTATGAACTTGTCTGCAAGGGTTATCGCTTCAACTTTCTATACGTTTCTCAAACTTTCTTAGCTTCATATTTCACATATGGAAAATTAACATAATATCAATTTGCTCAGTTATTTGGCACATCAAATGTAATCGTGTTTGTGGAAAATAGAACAGTATGTTTTCTTAGGAAATATCAATATTATAGCCCTACCAGTGACAGACATTCTTCCACTATTTGGAGAAGACATTCCATATGAAATGTTTTGGGTTACCAAACATCATCTATTAGTGAGCTCCCCTTTCCAGTGATGTCCTCAGATGAAAATTATACACAGACTAGTTGTTTATAAAATGTGATCATACTGCATACAGCATTCATGAAGTTGAGGTAAATACCATTACTTCCTCAATAATGATGCAATTTATACAAGTCATTAATATAAAATAATTGAATTACAAGCTATTGATATAAAAGATACCAGGAATTTCAGGTAAGATGAAAAAGTAGAAGCAAACATAGAAAAAATTCCCTGATTAAGGAGGGAGAATGTGACATTTGCTTACCAAGTGCTTAAAGACTTGAGACAGTTTTGGAGGAGTTCATAAAAGCCTTAGGTTGGGGAAGATATCGTGAGAAACCTAACACATGTTTACACATTTGTTCTTAGAAAAAAACATGAGCTAAGGGGTGCCTAGGTGGCTCAGTTGGTTAACCATCTGCCTTAGGTCATGATCCCGGGGCCCTGGGATTGAGCTCCACATCAGGCTCCCTGTTCAGCAGAGAGTATCCTCTCTCTAGGACCCTCCCCCTTACTCATGCTCTCATGCTTGCTTTCTCTCTCAAAAGAATAATAATTAAAAAATCTTAAAGAAAAAAATGAGCTTAGTTACAAAATAGTTCAATGGAGTTTCTTGAAGTTCATGTTCAAGCTTCTATCTATAGAATTTAGCTCAATAAGTGTTCTGATTATTTTAAGTACATACAGTAAGTATAAAATCACATATGTGTTAGCTGACTGAATACAAATTAATAAGAAAGAATTAAGTATGTCAATGGCTGGGGATAGACTACATATATATTTCTTTTTCTCTCTTATTTTCCTTGATGACTGAAATCACAGTTCATGCAATTTCACTTTTAATTCTTTATATATCCAATATCATCATTGCTCTCCATTTTCCTGTTCATAATTCATATGATTAGTTTTGATCTTTGGCCTCATTACCAAACATTCTGGTAATATTTAATCACATTAGCTACTTATTTAGCCTGTAACTTTACCTAGGAGATTTTGAAAGATAGCGTAAATTGAAATTCACAGTTCTCTTTGTGGTAATTTGAGTTTGCTACAAATTCAGGGGTTACATGTTATTTAATTTAGTTTACATAATTATGTATAACATCATTTTGCTCTGATAAGTCTCTTTCAGTCCATTTAAATAAATCGTAGTTTTTAATTATTTCTCTGCATAACAAGTACCTTTAACTTGGGGTCTATTAAAAAAAACTAATAGTAAATTGAAAGTTGTATGGGCTTAGCTATCATTCTAAAAATCATTGGAAATATGCATACAAATAAGGACTGGATTGCATGATCAAACTTTAAAAGTAGGTACATCAAAATTAGTTTAAAAGTAGTATTTTCTGTTTTTCAGATTCATCTTACAGTAATACTAATTGTTTATTAGTAATTTCTTGATTATTTACTAATTTCCACTCTATCTTTTCATTGTTCTATACATGCTAATTGTTGGCAGGTATTTTGCTGTGTCCATCTCCTCTAAAATTCACTTGGAAATATCCGACCAATGCATTCTTTTTTTTTTTTTTTAAGATTTATTTCTGTATTAGAGAGAGAGAGTGTGTGCATGTCGGGGCAGGGGAGGAGCAGTGAGAGAGGTAAAGAGAGAATCTCAAGCAGACTCCCTCCTGTGTGCAGAGCCAAACATAGGGATCTACCTCACAGCACTGAGATCATGCCCTGGGCTGAAATCAACAGTCTGATGCATCACTGACTGAGCCACCCAGGGGCCCCTCCCACTGATTCATTCTTAAAATTTTAATTTAAAATATAATTCATCAAAACCAGATTAACTGTCTTAGGGACAATAATGAAATTATTAAGAATGTTTCCAATGATCAATGTACAATAAACCAACTCATATAATAATATCTGAAAGCCATTTGTTAAAATTAATTCTCAATTCCCCTTCTAAATATTTATTTTCTAGCCATTTGCTTACGTACTACCATTGTAACTCAGTCTATACAGTATATTTATTTTACTCTTATGATGTTATCAGTTTCCTATTAAAAGAAAGAACAAAATGTCTGATAACATGACAAAGTTTCTGATAAAATGACATGACTTGAAATTACAGTTGATTTTAGATTAATGCTGAAGAGAGATTACTTTTTTGTCCAATGGACCACTGAAGCTGTTTTCTTTCTATGTATCTATTTTCTTCTTGTTCATAATTTTGTGTAATATCTATTGCCATGTTTACTAGTCTTTTACTTTAGAATGTCTAATCTACAGGGCTATTATTAGTTTTAAATTCAGATATTGTAGTTTGCATTACCAGAAATTCCTTTTTGTTCTCTTCTATATCTTTCATTTCTCTTACCACTTTGTTCATGTCTTCCTTTAAATAATTGTTCGCAGTGATAATGACAATTTTAATTTTTGCGTCTTTTTTTTTTAAAGATTTTATTTATTTATTTGAGAAAAAGAGAAAGAGAGAGCCCGAGCCCAAGCAGGGAGGAAGAGCAGAGGGTGAGGGAGAAGTAGATTCGCCTCTGAGCAGGGAACCTGAAGCAGGGCTCAATTCCAGGACCCTGGGATCATGACCTGAGCTGAAGGCAGATGCGTGGCTGACTAAGCCACCCAGGCACACAAATTTTGTGTCTTCTAATTCTATCATCTATATAATTTCCAGGTCTGGTTCTATTTTTTTAAATATTTTACTTTTATTTATTTATTTATTTTTTAAAGTAATTTCTACATCCACCATGGGGCTTAATTTTACAACCACAAGATCAAGCATCACATGTTCTACCAACTGAGCCAGCCAGGTGTCCCCAGTTCTGGTTCTACTTACTTATTTTTATTCTTATTACAGATCACATTTCCTTGCTTCTTTGCATATTTATTACTTTTTACTTGATGATGGATACTGTGTATTTCTCACTGTTAACTATCTTGATTTTGTTGTCTTTGACTTTTATCTGATAAGCAATAAAATTAAGTTACAGTTAAACTTCCTAGATTTAAGTCTTATCTTAAAAAGCTTATTAGGGAAGGTCCAGAATAGTTTTTACTCTAAATAGTTGAGCCCCTGTACTAAGAATTAATACTTATTTTGTCTCTAATGAATGTCCTGATACACAATCTAGCTTATGGTAACTCACAAAATTACCAGCAATTTGTGAATTTTTGAGGTTGGCAAGCTCATGACTCCCCACTTACATTTTGCTCAGCCTTATTAATTTTTTCTATATGTATACACATCATTATACTCTACAAAGACTAAAGAGCTGCCTTAAGCCTGTTTCTGGGGCTATTATTATCATTCATATCATTCATTCATTCATTCATTCATTCATTCATTGCATAGTTCCCTCCTCTCTGTGATTCTACTTGAAACTTCTATATTTCTCAGACTTTTAGTCTATCCAGTTGAAATCTGGTTCAATCTCTTACACCCAGTGAATCTGCTCTGCTCTGTTTTGGATTTTCATTTCTGCTCAGAAATCCACAATGTGCCTCCTGGCAGAAAGAATGGAATATCATAGGGATAATCTCATTTGTTTTCCTCTTTCATGAGTTGTAGTCCTGCAGGCAGAGAGAGGGGGAAGCCGACTCCCCGCTGAGCAGAGCTCGATCCCAGAACCCTGGGATCACGACCAGAGCCGAAGGCAGAGGCTTCAACCCACTGAGCCACCCAGGCGCCCCCTACACTATTATATGATGATTAAAAACATTTTTTCATATCTTTTGTGTAGTTTTATCCTTGTTCAAAGGGAGAATGTAATTCTGTAATAGCTAAAAGTTTGACAATCTTTTAATAAGCTACTATGAAGAACCAGAATTTTTTTTTCTAAAACTTATACATAAAAAGGAAGATTGTAAGTTTGTCAAAGATAGAATTTTAGCTATTTATTTAAAGGAAATGCTTTGGATATTCAGATTATGTAATATTGATTGAAAGAAAATATATTTAATCTACTATCTCCCATATATATTTGATAGCTTTGGCAAAAGCTGAGCTTAGTAATTTACTTTTGTCTCTTCATGGAGAAATCATTATAAAAGTTTAGAGTCTTCAATAGTGTATAGAGGAAAGGGATTGATAGTTTTTACAGTCATGCTATAGTTTTGAACTGGAGCAAGAAATAAAAAGAACAACTATTTTGGGGCTTTTAAATTCAACTAATTTATGATATAACTTGAGAAAAGCATCATGTGTACAATGTCTCCACAAAAAGTCAGAAGTTAGCTTATTGAAATATGTTAGTAAATATTTAAGAAATATAAAACTGATTGATTCAACCAGTTCAATGCTCCAAATTTCCTGACCTGACACAGAAAGAAGAAGGAATGTTATGATACATTAAGAACCATTTTTTGACCAAGCAAGAGAAAGCCTGTTCAAGGTAAAACATAAAACTTTTCCTATTGTGAATTTAAGAAAAAAAAATTATACAAATGAGTGTGCTTTATTTTATTATAAGAAGCTAAGTATGCTATTGTTTTATGTTTTATAAGAAACATAAAATGTTCAATTGATTTTTTAATGAGTGGGAGTTTTTAAGCTTGGTAATAGCTACATTAAAGAATGATGAAGCAATCATATATTTAAGATTTGTTCAGAGTATCGGCTGATGATTCTGGAACTCACAGAAAATAATTGGAATGTGCTCTATTGAAACAACACAGTTACTTTTTCAGATATCATAAACTAGTGCCATGCAATTTTCCCCTTCATCTTTCCATTTTGACACCATGGTAAAAAGAGAAAAGGCAATAGGGAAAAGAGAAGTTTTATTCAACTTTTTCACAAAAGTTGGTCCTCATCTATTTATGTGGCGCTTCAATATGAGCCTACATATAAATGGTGTCTGCAACTCATGATAGGATACACTCAATCAAAATTTGTGGTTAACAGTCATGGATGGAAACTAATTAAATTCAAATAAACTATTTAAATTACATTCTGGACTCCAAGAAGTCAAATCCTTTCTAGGGAACTTCCACCCCATTCCCTTGGTCTCCTTAAAATGGTAGATTGTAGGGTATATGTATATGCAGTATTAATATGATGTTTTACTGTATAATTTGTTCTCTTAACACAAACTGGGATCTATTAATACAAACCTGTGGGAGAACTCAGTCAGATATATTTGGAAAGGACTGAATAACTCAGTGATTTCTAAGAGTTAAAAAAAATCCATAAAAACCTCCTGATTTTCATGTAACTCACTTGGAAAGAAGTACAACCCTAGCTATCAAAGCTCATGATTAGTATTAATTATTATTGAAAAATTCCTGGATATAAAATGAATTTAGAAATGGAATGAAGTAACTGTAATTTTAGTCAACCTCCCTACTCTTGGAGAAATATATCTTTCCAGTAGGAAACTCAATCCTTGTAGTCTCTATGATGTCAATTCCTTTGGTCCACACCAAAGATGTATGACTCAGGTTCCACAAATCAGAACTCTTTGTTCTCTTTGCTACACACATACATTCAGGGAGAAGACTTTTTTATTATATAAATCAAGAAATTTCACCTTTCCTTTGTTTAAGATATTCCAGGATGCATTTCTATAGTAATTCTACTGTCTCTCTCTCTCTCTCTATATATATATCTCCTGTGTGTGTGTGTGTGTGTATATATATATATATATATATATATATGCTGATTTACTATTAAAATTATATAATTGGTAATTGTTAATTTGATAACATGATTAATTGACAGCAATTGTGTATTTCAGTAATTTTTAAAAATTCTCTTTTTAGAAGGGTGAAATAATTGATAATTTGAATAAATTCTGTGTAAAAGAAATTTCAAGAGATTTGTTAAAACTAATCTCAGAACTTTTGGAGCACCTGGGTGACTCGGTCAGTGAAGCATCTGCTGTCTGCTCAGGTCATGATCCAAGGGTTCTGGGATGTAGTCCTGCATCAGGCTTCCAGCTCAGCAGAGAATTTGCTTCTCCCTCTGCCCCTGCCCCCCAACTTATGCTTTTTCTCTTTCAAAAATAAATGAAATCTATTTAAAAAACAAATAAATGAAACAAGATGGGATTGGGAGGGAGACAAACCATAAATGACTCTTAATCTCACAAAACAAACTGGGGGTTGCTGGGGGGAGGTGGGGTTGGGAGAGGGGGAGGGGGTTATGGACATTGGGGAGGGTATGTGCTATCGTGAGTGCTGTGAAATGTGTAAACCTGGCGATTCACAGACCTGTACCCCTGGGGATAAAAATACATTATATGTTTATAAAAAAAAAAAATTGGAGGGGGAGGCGAACCATAAGAGACTATGGACTCTGAAAAACAACCTGAGGGTTTTGAAGGGTCAGGGGTGGGAGGTTGGGGGAACAGGTGGTGGGTAATAGGGAGGGCACGTTTTGCATGGAGCACTGGGTGTTGTGCAAAAACAATAAATACTGTTACGCTGAATAAATAAATAAATTGAATTTAAACAATAACAAAATCTAACCTCAGAACTTTTGATATGATACCATGTGACAGAACTCAAAGAAGGGCTGAAGTTTGCTAATTATCCAGACACATTTGAAAAGATATGTATTTCACTAACCAACATCTCTCAGGATACTCATGTTCATCGACAGGGACTAACAAACAGGGCCAGGGTTATTTTTGTAAATAAAGTTTTATTAGAACACAGCTATACACAGATTTGTGTTTGTTTGTTTTATTTTGTTTTGTTTTAGTGTATTCTCTGTGGCTGTTTTTGTTCTATAGCTGAGTTGCTATGGAAACTGTATGCCTCACAAAGCAACATATTATAAATTTGGCCATTCACAGAAACAGTAAATTGCCAATCCCTATTTAGGTGAACAGTTTGAGTGATCATATTTACATGGACTTTTAAAATTACTTCCAATAATTAAATAAATAATTTAATCTGAATAAGACTATTAGCATATGTGACCTTTTGGAAGGCTTGAGAGGTACCTGAAAACTATCATTCTTTGAATATGGGTTATTTGTATTTACTCTACTATTTATTTAAGCTCTATGAATCTGGGCTACATTCTTATCTTCTTGATATTATAGAGAGGAATAAGTTGGTTCAGACCCATTCTTTTAATTTCAGTCCAATAAGATTGAGAAGTGCTAGATTATTTACATACCATCATTTGACAAATGTGTGCAAGGGTATAATCATTTCTTTTCAGAAACAATTTAAATCTTGAACATTCTGTTAAAATGGGATACAAGAGATAGTTGCTTCAGTCTCTTTTCTTTTATGTGAGACATACAGAGATTCTGAGCATAATGGGTTTTAATAACCAAATTTCTTGATTTTTCTGCAGGCTAACTGTAGACAGAATGGTGATACCCATCCTCCTGTAGATCTCACTCACTATTTTAATTAAATACTCATGTCTATAAACCACATTACATTTGACTGGGAAGGAAAGACATTAATAAAATAAAATATGTTAAGACCGAACATGTCCATTTCAAGCCCTGACTTGTCATGTTGAAGAAATACATTTCTCTGCCACAAATTTTTATACATAAGTTGGTTTATGAAACATTTTATCTTAAATGCTTTTGAGATCATTCCCTTCATGGAGTCAGAATAAAGTATTTATTTAGAAGTAAGCAATGATTTTAATGTAGTAACTATTTAGGGTTAGCTTGCCTTTTAAATTCTGCCTATACCATTAATTGGAAAACATTTACCAGTGCCCTTCCTTTAGGCATTAAAATTTGTAATTTTTTTTTTATTTTTCCCTTTTGACCTGTCTTGCAACTCAGGGAAATTATTCCAAAATAATTATCCCAACAGAACTTAGTGATCAGTACATCAGCAGACTTGTATGTCTTGGGAGCAAAATCAGCAAATTAAAAGGTCATTTTATGAAGAACAGGTCATTTAGGCTAGTTCAACTCCTGAACCTGCAAGCAAAACCATAACAGAGAGCTATTTTCTTAATGTCCTTGAGTATACTAGAACAAAATCTTCTCAAGTGTTTTACACAAAGAGCTCTGTTCATAAGAAATTAGGTCAAACTATTAAACTTACCTCTGTTTGATGTAAAATAAAACTGCTTATTGCAGATCTAACAAAATACTCTGTGTCCTATTAGGTTGCCTTCAAAGAATGTCCTAGATAACCTCACAGTAATTTAAAGCACAAGCTAACTTCAATCTGTCTTGTCTACTCTAAGTCTCAAGCACATTAGAATATACTTGAAAATGCAATCTTGCAAAAACAAATAATTTCTTGCTGATTATGTTTCTTTTCAACTGGTCACCAATGCTTCAATTTCTCTGTAATCCACATATAGCAGAGAATGTTAAAATAATCAAAGGTAAAATAAAAGAACTAGGTTAATTAATATTAAATTGATGAGGCTTTGAAATATATATAGCTATGTATAAAGCATCATTTCCTTTTTGTGTGACCTAAACAACTCCTTCCTATCTCCCTTCCCATTTTTCCTTTTACTTGTCCATGTATTATAGTTATAGTTTACTTCATGTAGAACTCTATTTTCCTCTTTCATTTCCAAAACTGATAGAATAGGGTAACTTAATCTCTATTTAATACCAAAAGCAATATATAAAAGGTAATTCTCTAATTATCAGGTTAAAATATATTGATTTTTTTTTGTAACATCAAGGAAGGCTATTTGAGAATAAATATATGTTGATTCAGTATACTCTAAATTTCTTTGCCTGTAAGGCAGGTAAAGATGCATTAAACAAGCAAGTATGCTTCTGTGTTATTCCACAGCATGGCAACAAGAGACTCTTACATATTTTTTAGAATTATTTGTAAACCGTTGATTAGCATATTTCTATTAAACTATCTGACCATGTAACAGTGTCCGATAAGTTTGACTGCATGACAAGAAATCCCTAAATATATTAGTTTGAATGGTATTTTAGTTTATGAATGATCTGTGTGTTTTTTCTCTTCTCCGTCAGGCTCAATTAGTTTCAGCAGGGTTCACTCGTGGGCTTTTTATAGTTGGCAGGTTAGCTAGAGTTTGACTTGTACAGAATGGTCTCATTTCACACGTTTTGTATTTGCTAGATTTTGGCTGGGGATAATAGAATCTGTGTCTGTCATCATCATCTTATAGGTTATCCTGGTGTTCACACAGCAGTAAGAGGGTAAACCTCAGGGTCTTCAAGCATTAAAAATTTTTGCTTGTGTCGAAGTGTGGCTACTTTCCTATTGGCCAAAGTAAACGACAAGGCCTTACCAAATTCAAGGGATGGAAAAGTCTCCCCATTGTCATGAGAAACACTGTAAATCTCACTCAAGAGACATAATATATGAAACATAAAATGTTCACATTGGTGTCTACTTGTGAATTCTCTCAAAATAGAGCACTATAGAGGCACCTGGGGGTTCATTCGGTCAAGTGTCTGCCTTTGGCTCAGGTCATGATCCCAGGGTCCTAAGATGAAGCTCTGCATCTGGCTCCCTGCTTAGCAGGGGAGTCTGCTTCTCCCTTTCTCTCTGCCCCTCCCCCTGCTCGTGCACTCGCTCTCTCTCTCTTTCTCTCTCTCAAATAAATAAAATCTTAAAAAAAAAAAAAGAACTCTATGTTTGGATTTTTTTTCCTATTTTAAAATCAGAACCAATTATCAGGAATTAAAAAGGAATTAAATTGTCATTGAAATTGTGATTTAAATTGCAGATATCATAGTCTCTTATGGTTCGCCTCCCCTTCCAATTTTTTTTTTTTTTTTATAAACATATAACAACCTGAGGGTTTTGAAGGGTCAGGGGTGGGAAGTTGGGGGAACAGGTGGTGGGTAATAGGGAGGGCACGTTTTGCATGGAGCACTGGGTGTTGTGCAAAAACAATGAATACTGTTACGCTGAAAAAAATAAATAAAATGGTAAAAAAAAAATTGCAGATATCAGAGTGCATTATCTTAAATAGACAAAACTAGTTTCATTGAGTCAAGGTTTCCTAGCTCTCTCTTTGCTCTGTGGCTACAGAGTCCATACCACCGCACCAGAGTCCTTCTTCAAGGTCTTTTCCTCTCCTCTGGCTCCAGATGTTCTTACAACTGGCCTTTCCTCATTACTTATGCCTTATATCATAGACTGAAAAAAAAAAGTCTTCTCAGACAAACCTAGAGAATCTAAGGTCTCAGACACGTAGTCTTTTATATAAAAAAAATCTATTTATTTTCTTGCTGCACTTTTGTAAGTTAAATTATTATATCTAGTTATTCGTTTATTATTTAATTTCTGTCTTTTTATAATGGTGTAGAAAGATCTTGTGTGGTGTAGTTTCTACCAAGATGTCGAATAGTGCTTGGCAAATGCATAAAAAAAATTCAGTATATTTGCTGAATTTATAAATGTTGAATGATAAGAAATTAATGACTTTTTCTTTCTTTTTGTAAGAAAAGTGGTTAAATTTCTGCTAAATAACTTGCTTATATGGGTTACCATGCAAAAAGCCCCAAGTCTCAAGACATTTGTGTAAACATTTTTCATATAGAAGAAAGTGATCTTTGAAATCTTCTTTGTTTAAAGCTGAGAGATTCATTTTATTTTAAAAATATATATAACATTCATCTAACACTTCACAATTATATTTTCAAATACTCTTCGATAGCTGACCAATATTTAATAAGTCATTACTAATAGCTTTCAGATTAACACCATGCAATTTTTTTCCATTAATCTTAGCTGTCAAGAGAGGATTGTGGGGTGCCTGGGTAGCTCAGTGGGTTAAGCCTCTGCCTTTGGCTCAGGTCATGATCTCAGGGTCCTGGGATCAAGCCCTGCATTGGGCTCTCTGTGCAGCAGAGAGCCTGCTTCCTCCTCTCTCTATGTCTGCCTCTCTGCCTACTTGTGATCTCTCTTTCTCTGTCAAATAAATTTTAAAAAATCTTAAAAAAAGAGAGTATTGTATGCACAGAAACCAATAGTAACTTAAATGAGTTTTAGATCATTGTCCAAGTTTATTTACATATTCTTCTAAATGGAAAAAAATATAGAATATAGACACTTCTATATGTAAAGTTTTTCACTAGTGATTAATAGTCTAAATATGAAATGAACATAGTTTGATAATCTCAAGTAATCTCAGAATACCATAAAAAAGAATAGAAACATTACATAAACTTTTTTTAATTTTTTTATTTATTTGACAGAGAGAAATCACAAGTAGGCAGAGAGGCAGGCAGAGAGAGAGGAGGAAGCAGGATCCCTGCGGAGCAGAGAGCCTGATGCGGCCCTTGATCCCAGGACCCTGGGATCATGACCTGAGCCGAAGGCAGAGGCTTTAACCCACTGAGCCACCCAGGCGCCCCTACATAAACATTTTGAAGTCAATGTTGTTTAATACATTAAATAATTTAATCCCAGTTTAATGTATAATAGATGTTAACTATTCATGGTTAATGGTCGGAAATGTCAAATTATTCAATGAGATATGGTGTCAATGATGACATCGTAGAGCGAACTTGTTTCATTATGAAACTTAGCTTCTTCAACTACAGATTGTTGGTGACCTTGGGAAAACCACAATATTTCTGAATTTCATTTCCTTGTTTGTGAAATGAGGGTACAAATTATGATTTTAATGGCTCTCTTCTTGCTAACATTTTAAAAAAATTAACATATAATGTACTATTTGTTTCAGGGGTACAGGTCCGTGATTCGTCAGTCTTACACAATTCACAGCACTCACCATAGCACATACCCTCTGTAATGTCCATTACCCCACCACCCCATCCCTCCCCACACCCCCACCCCAGCAACCTTGCCTAGCATTTTTTTTTTTTTTTATTCTGTTACACTTCCTCTGCATTACTTATTTTGGCTCTTCAGGTAATGAATTTTTCTTCTGGAACTGACAATTGTGCTCCAGCAATCTGTGTTGTACATTTAATATGAGGTTTGAATTTTTATTTTGTCTGTACTCCTTGCATATATATACTTTCTTT
Source organism: Meles meles (assembly GCF_922984935.1). Classification (NCBI taxonomy): domain Eukaryota; kingdom Metazoa; phylum Chordata; class Mammalia; order Carnivora; family Mustelidae; genus Meles; species Meles meles. The sequence goes on from NC_060067.1 coordinate 39,746,072, forward strand.
TCATCACAGCTTGCATATCCTGCATTTTAACACAAGACAAAATTAAAATCTTCCTCTTTCCTTTAGAAAACATTTCTCATAGATATGATAATATTAATGCAAAAAAAAAAGCTCTTGGTGAACCTTCATTTTGCAAAGCTTTACACTATTTGTTGTAAACACTTACACACATACACACATTATCTGCTATTTTTTTTACCACCGTGACATTTGTATTACTATCCAAGTTGTATACATGACAGAAGTATGGCGTATGATGATCAAGTAATTTCTTGTCCAAAGTTATACCCTGATAAGGGCTAGAGCCAAGATATAAATTGAGGTTTTTTTTATGACTCTAAAACTCATATTATTATGCATTAGCTGTGCTTTTGCTAATTTTACGTTGTGCAAATCCTTTTTTCCTGCATTTTTAGAACAATGATCTTCTTTCACAGGACATATTTTATACAATGTATCCAAATATTTTAAATGAAATATTTCTTTTGGAAGAAGAAACAGATCTTAATATTAGTGTTTGTTGACAACTAGAGTGTGTGTGTTTCACAACATTGATTAATTCATTTCTTCTATGACATTGTTATTAATACTTAAGTTGGAGGGGATAAATAGCATTTAGCCTGTAGACAAATAATGGAATTTCTAGTAAAACACAGATATTCATCAAGGATTTTTCTGATTAAGTGAGGCAGGATATTTTCTTCTAGTTGTCTACTCTCATGAATCTGAGGTATTTTATTTTTCTGATTAACTAAAATGTAGCATATAAATATCTTACTAGAACTAGTTCTTTAAATATTACATTCCTTGAGTGCATTTGTCTGAGCTGTTCTCCTGCCTTTGCCATAACTGACTGGTTTATTTCTAATCCAGTCTGAAATATGCCAGCCCATTTCACAAAAGCTCACTTTTGCTATTAACTTGGCTGAATTGATTCTTAGGGAGTTGAAACCACCTTTGGATATATTTAAAAGTTCTGATGTAGAAAGGAGAAAAGGTCAACTTCTTTTTCTTTGAACTGGCTTCTGAATACATGCAGATTATTTATTTATTTATTTATTTATTTATTTATTTATTTATTTTTTAATGCAGCTCCAAGCTTCTGACATCAGGACAGAAAACAATTCTGACTCTACCTTGAGGAAAACTTGCTTCATTTTAGAATTCTAGATTTTAGTGCAGTAGGTTGAATTGTGTACCTTCAAAAGATATGTTTGAGTCTTAAGCCCTAGTACCTGCAAATGTGACTTCATTTAGAAATAGCTGTTTGCAGAAGAAAAGAGATCTAATGTATTAGACACTACTAATAGAGACATATGTTTTCCAAGGCTTTTGTCTTTATTCTACTATTTTTCCAAGAGTTGAAAAATATGTAATATATAATGTCACTAAAGTGATATGTTTATGACAATAACTATTATTGTGTAATATTGTATATTGTGTATTATAAAATATTGTATAGCTAAAAGTTCTCTGAATATTCAATATGGAACCCAGAAGTTTCATAATATACAAGTGTTTTGCTTTATGTTACCACAGATTCATTATTTGAAATGAGAATATGAACTTATCCCTGGAAATTTGGGAAATCAGAAAAATAATTTTTACATTAACTTATTGGAATTACTCAAAATTTCTAAGCATGAGGTAAAAATTCAACTGCATTACTGAAACATATAAACACATGTTTCCAAAAAATGGTGACAATAAATGCTTCTTCAAATGGAGATAGTTTAAAAATCCTTTTAACATATTAAAAAAAAAATCGGCTATTTCCTTAAAGGTTATCAGTGTCTCCTATTTTGTCTTTTTCAGTCAAGATTTCATAGATGTAAGTGCACCCTCTTGTTTGTTGAAGCATTATTCCCAATGGCCAAAATATCCATATTTTATAAATTAATATTTATCAACAGATGAATGGATAAGAAAATGTGTTATATACATAAAAGAGAATATTAATATGCCTTTAAAAAGAAGGAAATCCTGCATTTGTGATAAAACCACGAGACATTATGCTAAGCCAAATAAACCAGTCACAAGACAAACACTGCATGAGTCCACTAATAGGAGGTATCTAAAATAGACTTATAGAAACAAAGAGGAGAATGGTGGTTTTCAGGGCCTGAGGGGAGGAGGAAATTGGAAATTGTTGCTCAGAGGCTATAGTTTCTGCTATGCAAGATGAATAAGTTCTAGAGATCTGCTGTACCACATAGTGCCTATAAATAATAATATGGTCTTATGCACTTTAAAAAATGTTAAGAGGGGACACTGGGTGGCTCAGTTGGTTAAGCATTTGCCTTCGACTTGGGTCATGATCCTGGAATCCCAGAATCAAGCCCCATGCTAAGCCCCATATCTGGCTCCCTGATCAGCAAGAAGTCTGCTTCTTGAAATACTAAATATACTATATATTTTCAAATATTATAACATATAATGCATAATAAATATCTGTGGAGCACAAGTAGAATATTCAAAAGTCAGAGAATGGATATTATGGGTATCAAATATTGAAGTGTGTTGAAGGAAATGAAAATTAAAATTGATATACTGTATTGCATATCAACTTACTCAATTCTTTAATAAGGTTTTGGCAGCACAAATATATTCAGACATTGTTCTGAATTTAAAATTTACAAAATATAAAGTAAAAATAATATTTTGATTAAGGTTTTCATTTGTAAGCATTTGGTAAAATTTCCCTAGGATAAATTCATAGAAATAAAATTACTGAATTAGAATTATAAATACTGGAAGTGTTCTCAATATGTGTTGTTAATTTATTTTTCAGACAGATTATGTAAATTTATAAAGATTATAATTAAATATTTTCATTAATTTGGATGAACTTTTTCAAAATGAATCTTAAGTAATGAGATCAATTATATAAACTAAAACTAAATTTATTTTTATATACCCAAATAATATTTGTACTGAACTCTTTTATTTTTCCTTGAAATCAAATGTAAAAAAATTTCAAAAAGATAAAAGAATTAACCTGTAATTTCCTTTACTTATTAATGCTTTTAATATTTTATTCCACTACGAAAAAAATTTTGAAATTAAATGTGTGTTTCTAGAAAACACAGTTTAAATGTAATAAATGGATACAAAATAGCAAAGATTCAAATCCTGGCTATATATACAGGTACTATGTAAGACAATATTAAGATTCGATTTAATATCTTTGAGTGTTCCTCTAATTTCTAGGTCTTAAAATATATTGTTATTTTTTTTGGTAATGAATTATCATATTACATTTTCAAGTCTTTGGAAAATAAGAATTACACTAAATTTTTCCTGCTAGGGGTTCCTGTGTGATTCAGTCAGTTAAGTGATAGTTTCAGCTTAGGTCATGATCTCGGAGTCCTGCTTCTCCTTTACCCTCTGCAGCTCCCCTTACTTGTGCACACATTCTCTCTCTCATAAATAATAAGTAATTTTTTCCTGGTATGCATTGAGCATTTATTATTTGTTATATCCTCACTATAATAGTCTATTTTTTTTTCTGAACATTTTATTTTTGAGAGGGAGAAAGTGTGCAAGCTGGGAAAAGGGTAGAGGAAAAGAATCTTGAGAAGACTCCCCACAGAGCCTGGAGCCCAACTAGGGGCTTGATCTCAAGACCCTGAGCACCCAGGCACCCCTATATAATATACTTAATATAATACTTAATATAATATTAATATAATATTAAGTATCTGATCCATGTTTAAAAGAAAGTCAAAATATCCCACATGATTTTTTTAATATATTTTTTAAAGATTTTATTTATTTATTTGACAGAGAGAGATCACAGGTAGATAGAGAGGCAGGCAGAGAGAGAAAGAGGGAAGCAGGCTCCCTGCCAAGCAGAGAGCCAGATGCGGGACTCCATCCCAGGACCTGAGATCATGACCCGAGCCTAAGGCAGGGGCTTAACCCACTGAGCCACCCAGGCGCCCCTCCCACATGATTATTAAATGATAACGTATTTATTCAATTCTAGCTTTTTATTGCAAAATTACAATAATAATAATTGACCATATATCAGAGTGACTTTTAAAATTTTTATGATCAACTGATAAACTCTTCAGAGAGAAATACTTAAACATATAATGTAGGTAAACTCGATGAACTAGTTTAAGTCTTAAAAATTTGGCAAAAATGCATTATTTCAGAATCCTATGAACCACCTCAGGGTGGTTTCAGGGTACTATGGGGCATTGCTGTAGAGTGTAAATGACTTATTTTTTTCTGTTTCAATAAATATTATTCTAATTTGTTATAATGGATTTAAGAACTGAACTAGAAGTTACAAAACAATTTTTAGGGTGCCTTTTAGAGTTCAAGGCATGAGTTTAAAGGGACACAGTCTGATTGGTTATAAATGATATAAACAAATACATTTATATTCCTTCTTCCCACACATTTTCATTGCTCTATAGTGATGATGCGGGAATTCTAACCATTGAAGAGATACTCTTGGGACAGTACATATATAACCCCCTTTTAAAATAAGGAGTTGTAATCCAAATTTGTGTGTCAGATTAGAAAATTAGTTCCTGCTAAGATCATGAAGGCAAGTAACATAGACTATTCAAAGCAGTGGGAAGATATAATTTTGAGTATCTGAGATAGGCTTATTAAAATATTCAGAGTTCCACTTACAAATTTTCATATTTGGTTCTCAGTACTGTTTATCTTTCTTATTAAAATTTATACCAGTTGAATTAATTGAATTAACTCATTTTTCATGATTATTTGGTTAGTGCACTAAATTGCAATCTTCATGCAGGCAGAGACTGTAGACTCTTCTACCTTCTGTCCCCAGTTTGCATCCTGAGCCTTAGTAAATTTTCCGGCACATAGCATACACTCAGTAAATGGCTATTGCATGCATGCTTGAATGGATGAATTATATATATATTAAATCCATTAATACATTTTAAACAATGTATACATTTTATATATATATTATATATAATATATACATAATATATAAAATATATATAGTGTGTGTGTTCATGTGGGTGTATAGTGTGTGTGTATACATATATATGGCATTTAAATGTAACATTGTTAAAGAACTGCATTGCTGAAGTTGCTTTACTACATAAATTATTTCTAAATTGCTCTTCCACCAAAGTTCATTCTCAAGTGAAATTTATGGGAAAAGAGAAATTGGAATGTGAAACTTCATATTATGAGGAAACTTTGAAGAAGATATTTATTGCCAGAAACTATATTTTGTTCAATCCTAGGAACAAGATGAAATTCAGTGTGTTTTCTTTATTTCTATATTTTCTTTAAGGAAGAATTGCTCACAACGAATTTATTTATTTTTTAATCAGTTCACTCAATGTTTCCTTCAGAAAAATTGGGATTTGCTTATTTCTTTGTTTTGGAGGTATTTTTTTTAATTAATTAATTTTTTTTTCAGCATAACAGTATTCATTGTTTTTGCACAACACCCAGTGCTCCATGCAATACATGCCCTCCCTATTACCCACCACCTGGTTCTCCCAAACTCCCACCCCCGCCCCTTCAAAACCCTCAGGTTGTTTTTCAGAGTCCATAGTCTCTTATGGTTCTCCTCCCCTTCCAATTTCCCTCAACTTCCTTCTCCTCTCCATCTCCCAATGTTGGAGGTATTTTTTTTTTTTTTTAAACACATCAAGCAGATCCAACATGAGAGCTGTTAAAAGCTAAATTGAGACCTATTAAAATTTTTGAGTTTATTTGAGCAAAATTGGTTCGACTCAGGCAGCATCCAATTTGGCAGATAGAAAGGAGCTCCATGGAGCTGTACAAAATGAAAGACTTTTATGGGCAGAAGGGAACAGAAACAAGGAAGTTATACTGGTGAAAAAGAGGGTTGGTTATTGCAAGGTTACTTTTTTTAGGGGATGACAAGAGTCCATCAGACAGATCACCTAACTAGTGCTGATCAGGCAATTCCTGACTGACTGGTTTAAGATGCCATTTTGGGGGAGAGTCAAAGCCATAATTAAGCCTGAGTTTAGTGACATAAGGCCTCTCTTAAGTTACTCTATTTGGGAACTGTTGTCTTGATTTTAAGGAGTACCCACTAATCCCTGCAACTCTCAGCATGATTGGTCAAATCACCGACTGTACCAACATCAGAACCCTCTTGTCTATACCTTCTAACCACCAGATGGACTTTCCTCAGAAATAACATAGACTATCATCAGGAATTATGATTTGGTATGAAGAAAATCATTCCAAATACTTGTTATAGTAATTATAGTAAGGTGTAGAAAATACCTTATGTATCCAGCATACATAATTAGAAAGAGCAATCAATTCACAATTAAGACAAAGGTGTTTTTTTTTTTTGGAGGGGAATTATCTTGTTAATGAAAGAACCTTCTAAATTGTGATGATATGTTTTATTTGTTGTATAGTTTTATTTTTATGTACTTTTTATAATCTTTTAGTCTTTACATATACTTTATATTTTATATAAATAATATAATTAAAAGCAAAACAAAATAATCCTTCATGAGTTTTTTGAAAAACTGAAGAACATTACTATATCTGGGCACCATTTGCAAAACAGGCTACACAGGAAAATTTGATTTTCCATGTACACTACCAATTAGTCTAAAATCTAGTAGTAACCTAATATTACTGTGTGTAATGGTTTTTACTACATTTCATTTTGATAACATGCGTTAGTGATGTATACAAAGACAACTAAAGCCTTTTAAGATATATAAGAAATAAAAATGTTGAGAGGTCGATAACTTTCTGTTTTATATGGTAAGTGACATGTCACATTTTCTATATAACATTGTTAAAAAACACACAATCAAAAACTCTATATCATTGATACACAATCACTCATTAAATTATAGATGAAGCAAACTTTGTTTGCCACACATACAAGCAAAGACAACTACCACTAGCAAAGCCTGAAGTTGAGTTGTCTATTCACCTCATATTTAAATATTATATTGTAAGTTTCCTAAAATTTTGATTTAATGCTTGTTATGACCATACTCAGAGGCAGAATCACATTAAAGATTGTAAGCAGTGGAAACAGTTTCTATTGCTTTACATCAAACATTGTATGTGATGTTATTTCCTTCATTATGCAGTGCATCTGTGCATACTGATAAAATTGGCAAATAGAAAAATAATCTTAAAAAAGAAATGTATTTGTAAGTTAAAATTAATTGCTGATTCAAGAGAAAGTTAAGACAAAAATATAATTCTTGTATAACTAAACTATTTTACATCAGTTTTATAAAGAGTTTAATTCTGGTCCTGTGAAAGTCTTATTTATGTGAAAACTAATTTACAGTGGATTACTAAAAGGCTCATTATTATATTTTTAATAAATCCTCTTATTTTGCTAAAAAGGATAGTAATGAAATTTGTTTGATAGTTGCCCAGTAAACATACATCTCATAAAAAGCTGGGGAAATAAATAGTAATTACATCATAATAGCTCCATTTACAAATATAATTTACTTTTCTACTGAAAAAATTTATACTAAGCTTATGAATGTTTAGTGCTTCAGAGATAGAATGCTATGACCTCATTTAGCAATTAGTTTCCTTTCTATGCTCCATAAAATTGAAGAGATTTACAAAGCAAGTGGAAATACTAACTTTTATAATGATGAGCCATATGGCACTTGGTTTACTATATTTATGCTTAGTAGAGAGTATAAAATTATAGTTCTTGCATTTTTTTTTTTTTTACAAAATGAGGTTATTACTCCTATTATGCCTACAAATTAGCAAGAAGAGGATAACAAAAAAAGTTTCTGGTTACTTTAAAAAAAAAAATAAATTCTGCAGAGACTAACATTTTTCTTGAGCTATTTTAATTTATAATAAATTTTAAAGTGTTTATTAACATGAAATACTGTGATTGTTAGAAAAATTGCCCAGGTGAAGTCCAGGATACAATTAATTTGGCTTGGGAAGCATTTTACTTCTTGTCCAAATGTGCTCTTAAACAGAGACAGGGGCATTGCCTGTGACCTCTTGCCTGCTCTGTATCTCTTCAACTGAGTACATTCTGTTTGGAATGGATATATTTATACTCGGTGATAGGTTAATCTATAATTCATTGTAAAAGGTTGCAGATGGCTATAATCAGATAAATTTTAATCTCTAGTTGACATGGAGAGACAGAGTTATGAATATGAGATGTGCTGGATTTAGTTAATAAAAGAATGGAAACTACACCATTTATTAGCTGTGTGGTTATAGTCAGCAATTTACATCTACTTGGGAGCAGCTCATATGTTGTAAAGGTGATAGTAAAGAATATCATTGTTTTATTTCCCTAATTATGTTAGGAAGACTTGAGAGTATTTCAAGCAAAAATTATTAACCCAGTTTACAAAAAAATTGGACCCTTTCAGCTCTTGTGAATTAACTACAAAGGGTCCAGCATAATGAAATGATACTGGGAGAGCAATGATCAAATATGTTGGTGAAAACACATAAAAAAAAAAGTGCATCTCAGCTCAGCTTAAAACAGGGTAAGGGTCAATCATACTTCTTTAAACATTCAAACTTTCAAAACCGACTCACCCTGTTTTATTTTATACATAAATGGGCATAATTATTCTATTAACATAACCATGCTAATTTTCTGGGTATGATTGAAACATTTATCACTATTATGCACATTTAAAAAAAATCACCATAGCTCTTCTTTGTGCTGTCTTGGTTATACATTCTCAATTTGAAAATCATCCTATATACTCTCATCTCAAGACACAAAAGACAATGAAAATTTTATATGTAGAATTATTTTCTAGGAAATAGATAAAATAAGTATACCAGTTATACTTTTAATATCAATTTAGTGTATATTTATGTTATTTTGGTGCAATCAACATCTCATGATCAGAATCCGGTATTTTGAGTTACCATACTCACAAAATGATAATGCTTTTTCAGGTTTAAATTCCATGGAGTTTTGAATACTAGATCAAAGTATCTTTAAAATTGGAACAGCGTGAGCTCTGAAGCTCATGGTCATGGTACAGAATTTGAGACTAATACTTCATGCTAGTTTTAAAATAAAGATTATAAACTATGTGGTATTTGCAGTAACACAGAAGGGAGCAAAAACCCAGGAAACTTTCTAGTACTGTTTTTTTTCATAAGTCAGAAAGACTAGCTTCACTTGCATATAACAATGTGCTATCATTTTGTAATGCGAACAGAAAAGATTAAATCAAAAAATGTAAATGTAATCAGTTTTAAAGCCATCTGAAGACTCATCATCTAAGATATAAATTACAGGCTTTCCGTGGCTGCTGAAAACTTAATAGCCTTTATTTCTAGAATACATACTATGTTGAAAGTGTGATGTTTTACATGGCTTAATGAGAATTCAAATCAGAGTATTTTTAAAAGGAAAGTATTGGTTCACACTAGGTCAACCATGATAAAAACCTGTTCCTGAAGCTATCTGAGTTACTACATAAATCCATTCTCTTGTCAGTTGCAACTTGTTTCAATTGGCCCCTCATACCTTTCAGATAAAATGTAAATGGACTGTTGCAGGCTGTAAGTGGATTAGGTCTTTCATATATAGATGTATCTCGTACATTTTATTTTCAAGAAACCCTATTGAAATGTCAATGATCAGAGTCATTAATATGCATCACAAAGATCATTTCCAAGCTTTTAAAATCCCCTTTTGGGAGCACATAAGATTTGCCATTGACTTCTCTTTTTCTTATACCAGTTCTAACCTGGAATTATCAATAGCAATGTAATCTGTCACTCCTGTGTTTCGGGAATCATAAAGGTGATGTACTTTAAAAGATAGGGCCTACTGATTCTTACACTCAGTTCATGAAGATAATCTTCCTACTGCCTGAAATATTTGGAAAAGTTGGCAAGAAATGCAAGAATGATAAAATGTGATTAATATGATTTCAAACTTTAATTAAAATAAATTAATTTTACTTGAATTATGACTGAAAAATTGGGGCACCTGGGTGGCTCAGTGGGTTAAGCCTCTACCTTCGGCTCAGGTCATGATCCTGGGGTCTTGGCATCGAGCCCCGCATCGGGCTTTCTGCTCAGCGGGGAGCCTGCTTCCCCCCCTCTCTCTGTCTGCCTCTCTGCCTCCTTATGATCCCTGTCAAATGAATAAACAAACAAATAATCCTTAAAAAAAAAAAGACAAATACATAGAATAATAATTAGGTATCTATGTTAATGGATACACAATGTATAAAGATATATTTTTTAAAATGACTGAACAATTTATAGGAAAACACAAGTAGCTGAGGGCTTGAGATTCATATTGTTGATATTTTACAAATATACCTGTACCAAATAAACCTTTGATCTTCAGCATCAATTTATCATCTGAATGGAAGACAAAAACAAAGATATAGTTTGGACACCCTTAAAAATAGTTTTAACCATATGTGCCTACCAAACTCGTGAAAATTGTTTTTATATATTTGGATGAAAGAGTTCAGGATAAAACCTGGTACTCAGAGTGAGATAAGGCTGAAAGTAATTGGTTAATAATCATACCTGATGAGATTTCAAGATAGAGGCTCACAATGGGGATGGAGAACAGACTGTGTCAGACCTGAGATGTATGGATGAGGGGGTACGATACATGTATCATAACATATTTCGGAAATGAAGTGCCTTATGATGGGGTCTGAGTTGAACTGAGGTGGAGAAAATGACCTCTATGAGCATTTTAATCAATAAATATTTTGATAAGCTAAACGGGATAGAGAACTGTATTAAAACCAAACAGTAAAGAAAGTTGCAGAAGAGTAACTGTGTTTTGGCAAAGTTATCCTTTTTAAGTCTACTCTTGATTAAGTTATATTGTTCGTTTTTCTCAATGAAGACTGGAGAGTGTCTAGAAAGTATACCAGATAACTTCTTCATTTTCATCGCTTTAACACTGAGGTGCTAAATTTTTCATGTATTTATGGTGGAATTTTTCCTCACATTTTAACATCAGATTATGTAAAACTGCCCTTTGTATTTTCAAGGACGCTTAAACATCCTTTAATTGAAATTAATTGTAACTTAGTGCTACTCACTGTTGACAAATATTTTCATAGGTAAATATTTCGGTAAAGTACCAGGTAATGTCTGTAATGTCTAATTTGTTTCAATTATAATCTGTTTTCCTACTGCCAATTAAGCACCATCTTGCTGCTTACACAGTATGTGTGTGAGTGTGTGTGTGTGTGTGCGTGTGTGTGTGTAAGAGAGAGAGAGGAAGTGATTTCTTATGTGTATATTTACATGTATATTCATACCACACACACACACACACGCACACACACACTGGTACGTGTGCTTCCTCTTATCTTGATCTCTAGTCTCTCTCCTACTACATTTCCATAATGTATTTCTAATGTCACCTTCCTTTAGTTTACTCTCCACAATGTGGCAAATGAGCCATATATTTTTATCCTGGAAGTATCATCATATATCTTCCATGAATAATATAATATATTTCCTATTGGTTTTAGTCTAAAAGCCAAAGCTTTTACCAAACCTGTGATGCTCTATGTCATTTGATCCCCGTTTACATCACCAACCTCATCTGTCAACACTCATTTCTTCTTCTCAACACCCCAATAAAAATGTCTTTTAATTTTATAAACATACAGAATTCTGTTGTGTCCATGGCCATTACATATGGTGATCCTGGTCCCAAAGCATTAATCCTGAAGTCTGTGCTTGGCTGACACCTACTGTACCTTTCCATGTGAAAGGCACTCAAGATCTTCCATTATGTAGCTTCCTAGGAATCTTCTATGTCTCCTTCATGGCTGATATGGCCATTTTCCAGCCTGTTTTTCTCCCTCATATGGCAGATGACAGAGGATAGAAACTTGCCATTTCTGTTTTCAACATTCCTAGGACTAGTTCACTGACCAGCATATTGCTTGAACAACTTTATTGACTGAAGGGATAAACATATGATATGAAGCTGTGCATTGCTAAACATCAAGTGTCACATTGAATCCCTTCCAACTCTTTCTCCTGGGTACTGCAATCCAAATGAAATGTTAAGTGTTGCTAAACTGTCACAGCATCAATGCTTCGGTCCAGCGGCAATTACTCTTACAACTTCTTATTAAACTATCTGCTGTTCTAAGCTCTTGCTCTCTAACTAAACATGCAGCTTCAGAATTGCTTTTAGCCTATCTAAAATCACAGAATTATTTTAGCCTATGGTTAATACTGTACCTCTTTAACCAGATTCCTAGTATTAGCCTAGGTAGATTCATGTCCATCATTTTGGACAAAGTGATGCACACACTTTTGCTTTTATTTTTTTCTCTTTGCCCAGTTTGAATTCTATGATTCAGAGTTGTCTTCACTCTTAGGCAAATTCCCTAAAACTATTGATATTTTTCCTATAATCCACTCAGTTAATCTTCTGCATTAAAATAGCTTAATGCCACTGTAAATAAATAAATAAATAAGATTGTAAAATAATATTTTACATTCTGGATTGTAAAATATTATTTTACAATATACAATTATTTTACAATAATTTGTTACATGATAATAATAGCTTCATTTACTTTATGCCAGGCCAAACAGTTAATCTGCACAATTTCCCTGACGTATTTACTTTTATCACCACATTCAATGCAATTTCCAATTTCACTTGATCATGTTGGAGCATTTCCTATTGAATTCGTTTATTTACTCTTTGCTACAATGATTTTCATACATTTTTGTCTCTCAGAATTCTTAAATCTAATCTCTGTCCCGTTATTTTCAGTGGATAGCCTTGTCTCATCTTTCACTGACTGACTTAAAGCCCTCTAGTGCAACTCTCTCACCGCTCTACCACCACGTTTTTTCAGCAACTCTGCAGGTACACTCTCCCTCCTGTTTCAGTGTCACAGTTCTTTTCTGCCAGAGAAAATTCACACCACCTAGTATTCAAACATGTGCTGATTGTTCCCATCTTCAAAAAAAAGAAAGCAAAAGAGGATTGTTAGACATCATGCCTTCTTCCAGTTCCCTCCCACTGACAGTGACTTCAGAGAGGTATTGACTATACCCATAATTTCTGTTTCTTCATCTCCTATTTCTTAAGCTCTACTATTATATGCCATATCTTCTCAAAGTGTTCACTCTTCACTCTATACTGCTTATCTAGATGATTTCATCTCCTCACAAGTTGTCAAAAACGATAAACTTTATTCTATTGACTCTGTACATTTTTAAAAATATTTTAACATCACAAAAGTAATTCATCTGTAAGCTGATCACATGCCATTTTCTATTGGCAATTTTTATTTTTTCTTTCTGAGTAGCACAAAAAGTAGTGATGCATATGACATTCTATAGCATCTTCTGTATGAAAAAAGACAGATCTGGCATTGAAACATATTGATTTTCCTCTTAAGTCCAGACCTGCATTTGAGCAATAAAAGTTACATGCAAGTTTTTCTCAACTTTCATGCTTGGATTTCTCTTAAGCATCTCATGTTAACCATATAAAACAACTAAAGTTCATGGATGTTTTAGCTCATCTTTATTATTAATAAATGCCTCGGGGCGCCTGGGTGGCTCAGGGGTTAAGCCTCTGCCTTCAGCTCAGGTCATGATCTCAGGGACCTGGGATAGAGCTGGCTCTCTGCTCAGCAGGGAGCCTGCTTCCCCCCTTTCTCTCTGCCTGCCTCTCTGCCTACTTGTGATCTCTCTCTGTCAAAAAAAAAAAAAAAAAAAAAGCCTCAATTCTCAGAAACTTGGAAGTCATTATTAATATTTGTCTTAAACCCATATTCAGGGATTCAGTAAGTTCTACCTCCAGTATAATTATTAGTTTAAAGTTTATGAAGGATTTATGTGCTAACACTTTAGGTTTTTTTGGATACATTCCCTTAGTTTTATTAGAAAATAAAACAAACAAAGAAACAAAAAGACCTAAGAGTTTGGTAGCATATTATCCTCAATTTACCCATGAGGGAACTGAGACAGAAATTTACAAGGTCATACAGCTAATTAAGTGGGAACCCCAAATTTTATTTAAATAATTTAAGATCTATGTTTTTTTAATTTTTCTTTTTCCTCACACCTTTCATCCAATTCATCAGGATATCCACTCTTGATTCCATCTATTAATTCTGTACACTGCACAGAAGTGATCTTTTAAAAAGATAAGTTGAATTATTGATGCTTCTCCTCTTTAAATTATTTAATTGCTTCCCATTTAAGATACAGTCTAAAATACTTATAATAATCTACAAAACCCTTCCTTACAGAGTCTTTTCCATTTTAAGTTCATTACATGGTATCATGGTTATGGTAGGCAGAATAATAATTCCCCCAAGATTTCTATGTCCTAATTCCAAGAACTTGTGAGGCTGCATGGCAAATGAGGGAATTAAAGATGTAGGTGAAATTAAGGCTGTCAATCCAGTGACTTTAAAATAAGTAAATTATCCTGGATTAACCCAGGTGGGCCAATTGTAATCACAAAGGTCCTTACGAGTGAAGTTGGAATTGGAAAAGAGAACCAAAGAAATAGCAGTATGAAAAAGACCGACGTTGCTAGGATTAAAGATCAAGGAATGGTACCCATGAAGCAACAAATACAAGCAGCTTCTGAATGCTGGAAAAGACAAGGAAACAGATTCTCCCACAGAAACTCTAGAAAGAATGTCAATATAGTAACATCTTGATTTTAACCTGGTATGACTCATTTCAGACCTTCAGAAATGTAAGGTAACAGATTTTTGTTGTTTTAAAAGCCATTCATTTTGTGGTAATTTGTTACAAAGCAATAAGAAACACATGGTGATTATTTCTTTTAAGTGTTCATGCAACACATTACTTATTCCAAAGTGTGTATTCAGTCATTAAAAGAAATACTCTGGTTTTCTAAAACGTAAATATTTTTTAAGAAAAAAAACCTATTGGGGCACCTGGGTGTCTCAGTCATTAAGCATCTGCCCTCGACTCAGGTCATGATCCCAGGATCCTCACATCAGGCTCCGTGCTCAGCAGAAAGCCTGCCTCTCCCTCTCCCTCTCCCACTCTTCCTGATTGTGTTCCCACTCTCACGGTCTCTCTCTCTGTCAAGTAAATAAATAAAAATCTTTAAGAAGAAAAAGAAAAGACAAGACCTATTGAGTTTACTTTAGATGGATACATAAAGTAAAAGATGTCATCATGCTTATTATGGTAATGATTCTGGTACTTGGATCAACATTGAAGAATTTGCCCTCTTGCTTTGCCTCTGTGGCAAGTTCGCTCTTGTGCTAAAGAACTCCAACAAAAAAGAATGAGAGTGATATCTCTGCTCTCTGAGAATACAGAAAGAAAAAAAAGAATTGAATATTGAAGTAATGGGGAATGTAAAGATACATGTGTTTGGAAGAAATGGCAATATATAACAATGGGTAAATATTTCATCTTAATTTAGAATGATATACAGTATATATTTACAACAACTAGTAAAAGCACACACAGGCCAATCTATATTTTATGTATTTTAATACTTTTTATAACAATAAGTTGTTATTGTGAGAGGAAACCATATGTAATTCTTATATAAATTTGTGTGGATTCATTTCCCTTGGTAATTGAATTGAGCAATTGAAATGGTGGAAGAAATAATAACAAAACCAAATTTTTGCATTCCCCCCTCTTTCCTACATTATTTTTAGAATATAATCAGTAGCTAGCAAGGAACATAATTTTACTAAGTTGGTTCTTATTAAAAGATAGCCACATGAATATTTTGAGGTGAGGAAAAAATAAAGGTATCACCTCTAATTTTATCTCAGACTTTGCAATATGATAAGCAATTCCATTCCTACAATAGATAAAATTTGAATAAAAATGGTATTAAACATGAACCAAGTAAAACTGAGTAATATTGAAAAATTATACAATGCTTTTCTGATATATTTACTAAGGAGACTAGGCTATTTCCCTTATTTTACAGTAGACTATTAAATTAATGACAGGTTTATTTGTCCATACCAAAGGAAAATAAATGAACTATAAAATTTTTTATACTTTTAGCAAAGTACATTCACTGTGTAATGTTAGTAATTTTTAGCTTCCACAGTGATTCACCCACATTGCTAATCAAATACGAATCTTTATAATTTGCATTAAGCTGATGGAATTATATAAATTAAAATGATGCAATCTGTATTATTTGGTGAATTTCTTTAACATACTAAACTCTTATTCTTAAATATAGTATTTTGACTTTGAAAATTTTCTTCATTATTCTCATTTCACCTGTATATATTAGTTGTTCTACAACTTTCTTACTAATCTTCATGCTTTTGCCTAAAAATGAGGTTATATATTATATTTTATGCAAATTGTGCATTTCAGTTGCTTGCATATAGAGAGAACTCGATGAATGGTAGAAGTAATAGTAGCAATAGTAATAGAAGTGGTAATAGTATGAGTACTTTGGGTACTTGCCATCATTATTTTTATAAAAAGCTTTATGACAACTGATGAGATTACACATTAAAATATACACTATGATGCTTAGCATTGTTACCTCCAAATTGTTCAAGCTGTGGGAAAAAAAATGATTACATGGTGTGACTATTAGATTAAGAACAGTTTTCAGAGTCACAGTTCATAATCAAATATAATTCTAATGCTAGCTGATATTCTTACTATATGCATGCTATTGTGCAAAGCTAATTAAGCAGAGTGACAATTTTAGGCAAATGAACTGATCAGCATTAAGCCACACCTCTCAGGCTTAAGGAAGCAAAAGAAATCACTTAGTGGGCCCTTCTTCTGCCTAGAATCACTATTAAAATTCTGATTCTGGAGCTCCTGGGTGACTCCATCCATTGAGAATCTGACTCATGATTTCAGCTCAGGCTTTGATCTCAGGGTTGTGAGTTCAAGCCCCACATGCCTAGCATGGAGCCTACTTTAGAAAGGAGGGGAAAAAGGTTTTGAAGAATGTGGGTGGCTCAGTCAGTTAAGCATCTGATTCTTGGTTTTGGCTCAGATCTTCATCTCAGGGACATGAGACTGAGCCCAGAGTCAGGCTTCATGCTGAGCAAGGAGTCTGCTTGAGATTCTCTTTCTTCTCCTTCCTCCACACCCCCCCAAATAAATCTTTTCAAAAAAATTCTGATTTCATTATATGAGAAAAATCAAGTGCCTAACAATACCTTCTTTCCCACAATGGGCCATATTGAAGCTTGTTTTGTGTTGTTGTTGTTTTTCCAGAAGAAAATAATCCGAACTTTCATTTTTATCTCTTTATGGTAGAATATATTATGGGCAGTTTCATTCTTTTCACTATTTTCCCTCTAAGCCCTGGGAAAACCCTCTATTGACTATTTTGTTGTTGTTGTTGTTGTTGTTGGTTTGTTTTGTTTTGTTTTTGCTTTTACTTCCTTTTTTTTCCCCCTTTTCTCCTTCTTTCCCCCCACAGATTTGTTAGGATATAATTGACATATATTAGCTATAATATTGGGGTTTTGATGGAAAAATGAGGAATATTATTACTACATAAGGGAAACCTCTATAAAGAAAATACAGCTTTTTTTTACTGCCATATCCATGACTTCTAGACCTGAACAGCTAGTAGGGTTCAGTAAATGTCTATAGAATGAACAAATAAGTGAATTACCCACTGATTCCTAGAGGTATTCTAGAGAAAAGCCACACCTCTTATTTAGGAGCCTGTTAAACACAATGACATATTTGGACTTCAGGATTATTAGTATATTACATGATAGATTACTGGTTTATGATATCAATTTACTGGGTTGCAAACTACATTTAAAAAATAGGATAATATTAAGTAAATAAATAATGGAATGCATTTATTTCATTTTGCATTATTTTTTATAAATTTGTTTCAGTTATATATAGTTAATGGCTTTCTTAGGTCATGACAATGCAAGGGAAAAATTTAAACAACAGAAATTAAAACAAATAGTGCAACCCTGCCTCACGAAGATGCTAGTTCCCTCATTACAAAATGTGGCTTGCAGTTCATTAGCAACAGATCCAATATACACTGCTAGACATTTCTTACTTATAAATGTGTGCGTGTGTGCATACATGTGGAAAATATATATATGAAGGAATATTCTATTTCTTAATACAAGTAGAGTCCTAGTGTTTCATGTAAGGCAAACAGCAGTTTGCTGTATATATAATGTTGTTTTCCACTTAGGGAATTTCCTGTTACATGACTACAAAATTATCAAATGTTACAAGCCTTTGCCTTCAAAAGGTTTGTGTTCATTCATGAGATCTTTAAGAGAAATATTGCTTGTGTAAACGAACACATCTAATGACTAGAAGCGAAAGGAACATTGCACTGGAAATGATCTAAAGTTGATAGAAACTTAAATTGAAGTGGGCTTAAATTATCTCCATTTCATCTATCACAGGGTTTAGTGATTTCATATGACTGATGGTACCTTTCATGTTACAGAATAATTTACAATGATTTCTGTTTCTTTTGAAGTGAACTAGGTATTTTGTTGTGTGTGTGTGTGTTTTAATAGCACTTTATATCATTTGAAAGAAACTAATGTTACTGTGTATTAAGCATTTCAGCTGGGTCAAGTACTATCCAAAGAAAATGAGCTTATTTAATCCTCACCAAACCGTATCAGATGGATTCTATTGTTTTATGCCTTTTCCAATGCAGCTGAGAGAGATTAAGTCACTAGCTCAAGGTAACATATTTAAGAAGATGCAGAGTTTGGATTTATACTCAATTCTCTGTAAGCACAGAGTCCAACATTTTTACTGGTATTCACTGTTGTTTTTAATAAGTATTTTTTATCAAGTGCTTTTTATGAACCTGATCTTATTTAATATTCAGAAAAAATGTTCAAGAAAAATGTTTAATTTTTTTAAAAGATTTTATTTATTTATTTGACAGACAGAGATCACAAGTAGGCAGAGAGGCAGGCAGAGAGAGAGGAAGGGAAGCAGGCTCCCTGCTGAGAAGAGAGCCTGATGTGGGGCTAGATCCCAGATCATGACCTGAGCCAAAGGCAGAGGCTGTAACCCACTGATCCACCCAGGCGCCCCAAGAAATATTTAGTTTTAAGAGAAAAAAAAATTTTGTCTGATTGTAGAAATACTTCTTATTACAAAATGTTGTGGAAATACAATAGCCAGGAATAATATTTAAAAAGTCACTTGAAATAACACCATTTAAATAAATGAAATACTAATTCTTTCAAGCCTAAAGCTCTTCCACTGTGCTTTTAAATTCTATGAACATGCTTTTTTTATGTGAGATCTTTGTCTTTAACTTTTATCTTTATTAGAAGACCTCCTATATTTTCATTGATGAAATGTTCTCTTACTTATTATTGAGAAAACAAATAAAGTCACCTATACTCCACTTTAATGTTGTCAAAAGGAAATTTGTGAGGTAGCTAACTGCTTGAACATTGAAAAGTAATGCTCTTCTAATTTTAATATTAAACGTCTTTTTCCCTAAATCTTCTTCAGAAGTCCACCAACCTTCTGAATGTTTTATCACTTTTATTGAAATGATCTTTTTGTCATGTATTTAGCAGAACTTCTTCCAGATATCCAATGTATTGTAGGAGTAGGATATATATATATAGCTTACTGACATTGCTAAGACAAGTGCTTTATTGTTATTTGTGTATTTTGTTACCTATCCACAAGAATGTTAGTTAATAGGTGTGATAGGGGCGCCTGGGTGGCTCAGTGGTTTAAGCCGCTGCCTTCAGCTCAGGTCATGATCTCAGGGTCCTGGGATCGAGTCCCACATCGGGCTCTCTGCTCAGCAGGGAGCCTGCTTCCCTCTCGCTCTCTCTGCCTACTTGTGATCTCTCTCTGTCAAATAAATAAATAAAATCTTTAGAAAAGAAAACCAATGGGGCTTATATTCTCAATACCCAAATGGCTATAGCAAACCAAGAAATTGCTCTTAAGGAACTCATGTGTATACTCAATTGTTCCAGTACCTAGTACAAAAGTAGCATTTTGAGAAGCACCCAGGATGCCTTGGTGGCTCAGCTGGTTAAGCATCTATCTTGGGCTCAGGGTCCTGGGATTGATCCCCAGAGTGGTCTCCCTGCTTGCTCTCTCTCTCTCACTCAAATAAATAAAATATTTAAAAAAAAAAATAGGTGTGATAGTTAATTGTATGTATCAGCTTGACTGGACAAAGGGATGCTCAGATAGCTGGTGAAACATTATTTCTGGATGTGTCTGTAAAGGTGTTTCTGGAAGAGATTAGCATTTGAATTGACAGACTGAGTAAAAAAAGATTGCCCTCAGCAGTGCAGGAGGGAATCATCCTAACCACTGAAGCAAGAATAGAACAAAATGGTGGAGGAAGGATAAACTTGGTTTCCATTTGAGGTGGGACATCCATCTTCTCCTGCCCTCAGACATCAGTGCTCCTCATTCTCTGGCCTTTGGGTTTCCCAGCTTCTCCAGATTGCAGATGGAAGATTATAGGATTTTTCAGCATGACCTAATCCCTCATAATTAATCTCTTCCAAATAGTTACATATTCCATATTCTTCCCCCTTGGAGAACACTGACTAATATAATAGGGCAGGGAGGTGTCTAAATTTATAATGCCACCTTATCAAAATCTTTACATATTAGTTGATTGAGTTATTTTAATAAAGCAGTATTGAAGAGTAGAAAATAGAGAGTATTTAACAAGCTCAGAGAAACCCACGGTGCTATATCCAGTAAATGTAAATCTTTTGCATATATGATTACAATTAATTTTTTTGAAAAATAAAACACTATAGATTGCATTAAGGATCTACATCTCTTGCCAGATACAACAATCCTAGTCTCTTCCCCAACTTTGAAGAAGTAACTAATACCCTAATGTGTTTGAGCATCTTGTCCACCCAAGTATATATAATTTTACTAATTACTCAAGTGACCATAAAGAATATGTGATATACTTCTAAGTTGTACATAAATGGTATAATGCTTTGTTAAATTTTCATTCAAAGTGCACTTTCAATATTTCTCTGTGTTGGTGATTTCTATTTTTTTTTTTAATTTTATTAGCCCTTCATTATACTCTTCAGGTCATGTGTGAAGAGAAGAGAATGTGAAATATCATAGCATGTTGCATTAGAAACAATTGGTTAAGACATTTTTTCATTCTAGAGTTGCCATTTTAGAATGAATATTGGAAATATATTCTGTTGATCTTTCAAAATAAGGACAAAGAAACTAGTTTTGTTTAAATGAATTGACTTGATCATAAATGAAATTTAATTGGAACTTTTCCTGTTACAGAGACCTACATTAAAATAAAGTCTTAATTGGAACAATACTGTAGAATTGTTTGGTTCTCACACATTTTTAAAATTGTATTTGTCCCTCTGTAGTGTAAAGCCTGATTGTGAGTCTTGTCAAACAGAGTACTCCATGCTGTGGGGAACGAGTAGGATATGACAAGTTCCTCACAACCTTGAAAAGAAGTCACAAATCAAAATATGAAAAAAATATAAGAGAATTCTACTCAATGGGACTATAGATTAATTAATCCATTATGTTTATATGTGTGACTCAGAGAATGTCTTTATTTTGTAAATACACCTTGCAGAAGAAAATGGAGTGATTGCAGGGTTTAACGAGTAATGATTCTCCTTTTATAATAATCTAGAGGAGGAAGTTGGGAAGTCAGAGGTTGCTCTGCTCTGTCTGCAGTCTCTTCTTTCTGTCATCTCCCACTGTTTATTTGTACTTGCCATTGCATTCACTCATTCAACCAGTTTTTGTTGAATGCCTGCTATGTCGTATTAGCTCCAGGGGAAATGAATATTTATGGAACTCTTCAAATTGCTCACAATCTAGTGGGCAAGGAGGTACACTGATTTCTTCTTCTATATTGATTAAAGTGTGATCTTCCTTAAAATAAATATCAAATGTGAACTTTATGGATTTATCTTGACTGCTGGAAAACATACTCTAGTTTCTTCATGAGAAAAGGGAGACCTAGGCAAGACAACTCCATCCCCAATACCTATACCTCCACTCCTAGGAATCAAGGGTATGCCCCTGCAATCCTCTTGCTTCTAGAAAGATCTGTCCCATTCTGCTCCCTATAAAATATTCACAGTTACCAAGATTTGCTGTGGTACTCTCTGGTAACCCCTTATGATTTTCCTCCTTTTTTATATCATTTTCATAAGAAATTCAGTTCATTCCTGGAACTATTTATTACCTCTATTTTGGTTCAAAAGTATCACTCTTCCCTCTGCCAATCAGTCAGTAGAATATGGTTTGCACGATGAAAAAAAAGGGGACTGAAGTAAATCCCTGCATTCTAGTCTTGGATTTACAGTTCTCAGTGTGAAATTTGAGTTTTGTTTTGAATTGGTTTCTTATTGCAAAATGAAGATAATTCTTTCCTGCTCAGTGGGTTGCTGTAGGTAAAAATTACACATTGCATATTAATTTGTTTAAATCAATCACTATACAAAGATATAATATGTAGACTATTGATAAATATTAATATAAATTTCAATGATAAGATTTATTTTTGAGATTACATCTAAATCTGTAAATAATAATCTCTTTGGATACATGACACAAAATTGTCATAGTATATACCTTTTAAGTTAAAAGGCAAGTTTTCAGAACACAAGTCAGAGATACAATGTGATCATTCATGGAGATGTTACAGACTTTTTAATTGGAAAATGAAATAGTCAGAGCCCTAGAGTAAACTTGACACCTTCTTTGTTATCTGAGAACTTGATTTTGTGCTATAATTACTTTAGGATCCCATTAAAGTTTCAGGCTAGCCGAGTGATTGAGCTATACATGTGAATAAACCTGAACTACGTGCAAAGTGAATTCTTTGATAAATATATCCTGCTGATTTGGTTTCAAGGGAATCGGCACTAATTTCAGGTCCTTTTTCATTGAACACCTAAGAGGCAGTCACTTGGAAAGAAGCATCAAAACATGTGCCTTGAGATAAGAAAACAGACTTTCCAAGTGCTAATTTATAACTTGTAATTAGCAGCAATGCTGTTTACTCTGTGTGTTGTAGTCCCAGTAAAGTTTGAAACTCTTTCCAGTAATTCAAGATCATTAAATATCAGTTCAGTGTCTGCGATAAGTGTTGTAAGGGGAAAAAAAAAAAAGAAAAAGGGAAAAATAAAAGAAGAATGTAACCTCTGATCCTGAGTTTTCCAGTCAACCAAGAAGGAAAAAGACATTAATAGAGCCCCAACTACTTTGTAAGAAACGGGAGAAATATTTTATCTAATTTAATCCTTATTATCAACTTTCGCAGGAGGATGCTATAATCCCACTCATTTAATTCTCTTAACCGAGTTTAGGAAGAGGATATTTTAATTCCCCTTTTTCAGTAGAATGGATCATATAAATGACTCTTCTTGAGCATTCAATAAAACCAGAATTATACAATTTGTATTCAACAGAACTGATAGCTGCTCTCATCTGGTTTCTTGGAATAAGAGTTAAAATATGTGTGTATGTGTGTGTGTATATGCATATGTTTATATATGTATATATATGAATGAATTGTTATCTCTATATATAGATAATGTTTTTAACATCTGAAAGATATAGCAATGAACAAAGGAGGCAAATCCTTGCACTCATGAACTTATATTTTAGAAAGAGAAAAAAATTACAATATATTGAAATAAATATATAATTTCAGTTTGTATTTCAGTGATGCTCTCAAGAAAAATAAAGCAAATGGATTAAGATTGATGGGGAGCATTTTAGAGCAGATGGATAAGGCCTTTCTGAAGAAAATTACATTTGACTAGAAACTAGAACAAAATGTAGGTGAGTGTCTTGGAAGTATATTTAAGCCAGAGAAAATTGCAAGTGGAAATGCTCAAAGTTTAGACAAAACTTGGAACATTTAAAGAGTAGAAAGATGGTATATTTGGACTAAGCAAAGAAGACAATGGTGCAAATTGTGGAATACTCATTATTAAATTTTATACACCCTAAACCATGGTGAATAATTTGAATTTTATTCTAAGTGTGTTGGGAAACCTTTAAAATCTTTTGAGCAGAATTATAGCCTAATTCTATCTAAAAGAAAGAAAGAAAGAAAGAAAGAAAGAAAGAACGAACTGAGGAAATGGGTTCAGGCACTAAGACAATTAGGACTCCAGAGAGTTGAGGTAATTTTAGCAGGAGACATATTTAGAGTTATGAAGTGGTCTAGGTGAGAGGTTACAACTGTTTGGGTCAGGGTCATGACAGGGGGTTTAGAAAAATGACTGAATTCAGCTTATATTTGCAACAACGTGGATGGAGCTAGGGAGTGTTATGGTAAGCAAACTCATTTAGCCAGAGAAAGACAGATATCATCTGATTTCGTGTATATGTGGAATTTAAGAAACAAAACAAAGGAGCATACCAAAAGAAAAAGAAGAGAGGCAAATCAAGGAAGAGTCTCTCTCTCTTTTTTTTTTTTTTTTTTGGCACATTTATATATATCTTTTTTTTTTTTTTTTAAATTTTATTTGTTTATTTACAGCATAACAGTGTTCATTGTTTTGGCATCACACCCAGTGCTCCATGCAGTACGTGCCCTCCCTATTACCCACCACCTTGTTCCTCAACCTCCCACCACCCCACTCCCGCCCCTTCAAAACCCTATGGTTGTTTTTCAGAGTCCATAGTCTCTCATGGTTCATCTCCCCTTCCAGGTTCCCTCAACTCCCTCTCCTCTCCATCTCCCCATGTCCTCCATGTTATTTGTTATGCTCCACAAATAAGTGAGACCATATGATACTTGACTCTCTCTGCTTGACTTATTTCGCTCAGCATAATTTCTTCCAGTCCCGTCCATGTTGCTACAAAAGTTGGGTATTCGTCCTTTCTGATGGAGGCATAATACTCCATTGTGTATATGGACCACATCTTCCTTATCCATTCATCCGTTGAAGGGCATCTTGGTCCTTTCCACAGTTTGGCGACCGTAGCCATTGCTGCAATAAACATTGGGGTAAAAATGGCCTTTCTTTTCACTACATCTGTATCTTTGGGGTAAATACCCAGCAGTGCAATTGCAGAGTCATAGGGAAGCTCTATTCTTAATTTCTTCAGGAATCTCCACACTGTTCTCCAAAGTGGCTGCACTAACTTGCATTCCCACCAACAGTGTAAGAGGGTTCCCCTTTCTCCACATCCTCTCTGAAACACGTTGTTTCCTGTCTTGCTAATGTTGGCCATTCTAACTGGTGTTAGGTGGTATCTCAATGTTGTTTTAATTTGAATCTCCCTGATGGTTAGTGATGATGAACATTTTTTCATGTGTCTGATAGCCATTTGTATGTCTTCATTGGAGAAGTGTCTGTTCATATCTTCTGCCCATTTTTTGATATGATTATCTGTTTTGTGTGTGTTGAGTTTGAGAAGTTCTTTATAGATGCTGGATATCAACCTTTTGTCTGTACTGTCATTTGCAAATATCTTCTCCCATTCCGTGGGTTGCCTCTTTGTTTTGTTGACTGTTTCCTTTGCTGTGCAGAAGCTTTTGATCTTGATGAAGTCCCAAAAGTTCATTTTCACTTTTGTTTCCTTTGCCTTTGGAGACATATCTTGAAAGAAGTTGCTGTGGCTGATATCGAAGAGGTTACTGCCTATGTTCTCCTCTAGGATTCTGATAGATTCCTGTCTCACGTTGAGGTCTTTTATCCATTTCGAGTTTATCTTTGTGTACGGTGTAAGAGAATGGTCAAGTTTCATTCTTCTACATATCGCTGTCCAGTTTTCCCAGCACCATTTATTGAAGAGACTGTCTTTTTTCCATTGAATATTTTTTCCTCTTTTGTCGAAGATTATTTCACCATAGAGTTGAGGGTCCATATCTGGGCTCTCCACTCCATTCCACTGGTCTATGTGTCTGTTTTTATGCCAGTACCACGCTGTCTTGGTGATCACAGCTTTGTAGTAAAGCTTGAAATCGGGTAACGTGATGCCACCAGTTTTGTTTTGTTTTTCAACATTTCCTTAGCAATTCGGGGTCTCTTCTGATTCCATACAAATTTTAGGATTATTTGCTCCAGCTCTTTGAAAAATATCGGTGGAATTTTGATCGGAATGGCATTAAAAGTATAGATTGCTCTAGGCAGTATAGACATTTTAACAATGTTTATTCTTCCAATCCAAGAGCATGGAACAGTCTTCCATCTTTTTGTGTCTTCTTCAATTTCTTTCATGAGTGTTCTGTAGTTCCTCGAGTACAGGTCCTTTACTTCTTTGGTTAGGTTTATGCCCAGGTATCTTATGGTTCTTGGTGCTATAGTAAATGGAATCGATTCTCTAATTTCCCTTTCTGTATTTTCATTGTTAGTGTATAAGAAAGCCACTGATTTCTGTACATTGACTTTGTATCCTGCCACGTTACTGAATTGCTCTATGAGTTCTAGTAGTTTGGGGGTGGAGTCTTTGGGGTTTTCCATATAAAGAATCATGTCATCTGCGAAGAGAGAGAGTTTGACTTCTTCCTTGCCAATTTGGATACCTTTTATTTCTCTTTGTTGTCTGATTGCCGTTGCTAGAACTTCTAATACTATGTTGAACAAGAGTGGTGAGAGTGGGCATCCTTGTCGTGTTCCTGATCTCAACGGGAAGGCTGCAAGCTTTTTCCCATTGAGGATGATATTTGCTGTGGGTCTTTCATAGATAGATTTTATGAAGTTCAGGAATGTTCCCTCTATCCCTATACTTTGAAGCGTTTTCATCAGGAACAGATGCTGGATTTTGTCAAATGCTTTTTCTGCATCAATTGAGAGGACCATGTGGTTCTTCTCTCTTCTCTTATTGATTTGTTCTATCACATTGATTGATTTGCGAATGTTGAACCAGCCTTGTAACCCGGGGATGAATCCCACCTGGTCATGGTGGATAATCTTTTTAATGTGCTGCTGGATCCTGTTTGCTAGGATCTTGTTGAGAATCTTTGCATCCATATTCATCAGTGATATTGGTCTGAAATTCTCCTTTTAAGGAACAGTCTCTTAACTATAGAGAACAAACTGATGGTTATCAGAGGGGAGGTGGGTGGGGTTAGGTTAAATAGATAATGGGGATTAGGAAGTGCACTGCAATGAGCACTGGGTGTTGTATGGGAGTGTTAACTAACTGGAATTAAAATTTGAAAAAACAGGATATATTTTGAAGATAGTCATGATATGGCATATTAACATTCTTGGGTGCATTAAATTAGGTAGTGAGCTAAAAGTTTTATCATATTTTTGGTATCAAAATGGTAGACAGCTATTAAAAAAACTGGAAAAAATCATGAAAATAAGAGTATTATAGCTAAAGGCTAATATAGAAAGGTCTTTAAATTTCTGCTCAAAATCAAAGATATAGTAGTCAGCATTTTTTAATGTTTTCATTTTTAAAATGTGTTGAAAATCTGAAATATTTCTCTATCAGTTTTTCCTTTTATATTTTCTCTGTACATTTAAAATGGGCATGCCTTCCTTATTGGTTAAATATGGAAGTGTCCAGAAATGAATCCCACTTTTTAGAATATACTTACACAGTATCTTGATACCTTAAAAAGTATATCAGTTACACATATAATTTGGTTTCAAACTGAATTCCAATGTGTATGTGTGTGTGTGTGTGTGTGTGTGTGTGTGTGTATGTGTGTGTGTATTTGAGCCCTTGGGGTGATTTGGTATTCTCAGGGTGTGATACCCATGTAAATAATTATGCAATTAGAAATTTCTCAGAGTAAACCCACATGGGACCAATGTTCAAACCTGCCTGTCAAAACTAATGATATATAATTTGTGCAGATCAAAGTAGGAAATTTTAATTAGTAATGGTGCAGTTAATAATTTGGGAATATATTATATCAGACTGGTACTGAGTTTGTTAAAAAAACAAACAAACAAACAAATAAATAAATAATAAAACTATAGTTGACAATTAATTGAAACCAAAGTATCAACACCTGTAGGGTTCTGCTTCTGAATAGTAATCTGGCTCAGTTCATCTATCACAGGGCAGAACCTGTTTATCAGGAGGCAGCCAGATGTTCAGCTTCCAACACTGGTGGTATCCTTCAAGGCTTTACTGCTTTTCTTCAATTTGTTAATTAGAAATATGAAAACCTGATTTTGGAGAGAGGTGAAAATTGAGAAGTGTAATTTATGTTTATGTCATTATCTTATAAGCTATTAAGCTCCATGAAAGACACTAATTTTGGGTTACTAAGAATATACATATGCTGTAGCACAATGAAAATGCTTATATGTTATACAGTTCTCATAGAGAAATGAATGCTCTAAAGGAAATTTTAAATTTTACTCCCCCCACATGCTTCAAATCTTTGAATTAAAGGATCTAAGGAAAAAAATTTGGAAAAGACCTCTAGCATAGTTCTTCTCAAAATTTAATGTGCATACAAATCACCCAGGGGGTTATGTTAATATACAGATCTGTCTCAGAAGGTTTGGGGAAGTACCTGAGATTCTGTTTTTCTAATATATAGAAAGTTTCTTTGAATTTCTGCTCAACATTAAAAGTACCCAAACCGAGAAAAATAGGTAAAGTTTTGGAAGTGTTTAGAAAGGATTATATAACATGCCAATTAACAGACAGTTTCAGAACCTGGGGCAAAATTACATAAGCAATAAATGCTTCCTTTCAACCAGTCTGAGAAATATCCTTTTCGTCTAAGAACATACCATTTAATTATTAGATGGTCTTCTAAACATTTCTCTGTTTCTACAATCATTGATTTTGTTCACCTTCTACATTTTTCTTGTCTCATGTCTTGCCTAAGTCTATGAAAACAATTCTTAGCTAATTTAATTCCTATCAATTAATGAATTTCTTCTTTCCTAAAAGAATATAAATACATGAAAAATTTACATTGCTTAATACTTGCAAAAGTTTGATCCTGTTGTATTTGTTGCATTTAGTTTCCTCCCAACACCTTTACTCCAAATTCTGTAATATAGCAATTATCTGTCCAGAATCAGTTTTTACAGTATAGTAAATGCCACAGGAATGCAGAGTAAAGATTTGAGAGTGATAGCTTTCCAGGTTTTTAAGTTGAGCAAGGTAATCTTACATAACGAGAGCTTTTCAACTGTCTTATTGGCTATGAATGAGGGTCTCTACTTGAGCTGGGGTCAACTTACAGTGGATATCACGTAAGGTAAAGACAGAATGGGTATGCAAACTTCTGGGAGTCCAACCTGAATTTCAAGCCACATCTTCTTCCAATCTACAAACATCTGCTGTTTACCACAAGATAGAAAATTGACCCTCAGTTCCTGTAACAACTCTACGATACTTTTAACTTACTTAATAGAGATATAATTTGATGTGACTACCAATGTTTAATAGAAATGCAATACTATGGGTTTTCTCTGCAGAATTTTGGAGGTAGAATGTTTAAGTCATTTTTTTTTTTTTAAATTGGGAGACAGTTAAACAATAGCTTCTGAAAGAATTGGTAACTGAATTTGTGTTTAACTCATGTGTACCCTTTAATTAGGCAAATGTTATGTTTTGGAGATGAGTTCGACATGGTAGAAAAGACAATGTACATAAAACCAAGACAGAAGAAACAGAGTGGTGAGTATTGCTGATGGATATAGATAGCTTAGGAAGACATGATATCAGAATAACAAAGGTACCGAATTATTAAGGAGTTTCTATTTCTTATTAAATATAAAATCATAGTCAATTCTACAAGTGTGGACATAAAGAATGGAAGTTTTAAAATTAAACAGTTTATGGTATCTATGATGTTTGGAAATATATATATTTTTATTTTAATACTGCTATAATTATCTTCTCAGTGACATTAGTGGGATTAATGGAATTAGTGGGATTAATACCAAAATTGATAAAAAATTTTCATAAATGTTGTAATAGCAATATTCACATCTACTACTGATATATATTTTTTTCACTTTGATATATTTTTTAATCAAAATTAACTTCCTAGGCAGCCCCGTACTGCTGAGGAATGCAGCGAAATCCTTATGGTGGGTTCTCATATTCTTTCCCAGAAGGCTCACAGGCCCATTTCCTTTCAGAGCTTTACACCCTTGGAAACACTTTTCCTAAAATGGAGATTCCAGGCCTCAGGGCTGAGGCCTACCAGCCTCTGGGAAGCATTGTTGTTTTCTTACTTCTCAGCAGGAAATAGGAATGTCCCAGGGAGGATTAGAACATTCCCCTACAGCTCTGGTGAAGGGCTAGGAACACTGACTGGAAGTTGGAATCTGGTGGGAACATCGGGGAGTTCAAAGAAGGAAGTGTTAAGTTATTCATCAGGCTCCATAAATTCTCTTAAAAGTAGATGACTGTGAAGGAGACAGAAGACGGTGGCGCAAGTTGTCAGAGAAAAGGCATTACATACATCTCACTTGAAACTGCCCTGGATGTGTCAGCTGAATAGGTCATTTCACACTGTGTGTAGCAGATCCACCGAGGACAGAATAGCTGTTGACCCTTCTCTCCCAAGATCCTTCCGTGGATGACAGGGGCACTTGGAAAAGCCGCTTCTAAGTAGCTTCCTCCTGTAGGATCGGGACGCTCTCCATCCACCCGCCATCGGCTTCAGCCCCAAGCCTCTGCCCCTCCTGGAAGGATTTCTCCCTTCACCTAGCCAATCTCCACCCTCCACTTGTAAAGGGGAAGAGGTCTTTTCTGACAACCCCAGCTCCTGATGACCTCTCCATCTTAGGAGCTTCTCCAGCACATTCTGGTGGTATTACCTGTTACCATTTAATTGCTAGCCGCACTACGCCCACCGAGGAAGGAGAAGCAATGCGGGTTGTGGAAACAGATTAACCCCAAATTCTCAGTGATTTAACACAAAACGTTTTTTTCACTCATGTCAGAGTATAAAGTGGGTATTCCTGGCCAGCTAAGCATTCACATGATCATTAGGTGTTCCCTAAGCTCTGTTTTGCAAGCTCTACCCTCTTAAAGGTCCTTGGAGTCCTTGTTATTTAGTTGGCAGATGAGGAAAGAGTGTATAGGCAAGGGACACCCACTTCTACTGTGCAATAGCGTGTCTGTGAGATTCCTCCATATTGTGCCTTGAAACAATAGTTCATTCTTCTACTACCGATATTAAAAAAATCATTCATTTATGTTTTCTGAAAGCTTTCTTTTATTGAAAGATTTTGTCCTCTAATATTTAATAATAATGCTATTTTTATAAGTTAAAAACATTAATATAATCAATACATGAAAAAACTCTCAACATGTATTGAAAATCAAATTTTAGGAAAGAGTCATGCTGCATTTGAAAATAACTTTTAATTCAAACAATGAAAATATGAGGAAGCTATTTATGGAGAAATAAAATCTAATTTCAGGATGCCTATTTCACTGATGGATTAATTATTTATGTTTTATACTCAATAAAAATTATTTCTAGAAAGGAATAGATTTACATTCATTATTTGAAGAATCACAATGTTCTGTTAAAGGGTATATTGTTACTTGATGAAAAGACTAGCAAATTTTTATTAGCTGCTAATGTAGATTATAATTTTAAAAGAGGAATTGGTTAAGTAAGAATGAAAAGGATAAAAAATATAAAAAATAATTTAAGCAGTCCTCTGATGTATTCTTCAAGTAAGCATTACTCATTATTATTTCAGGAAGAATCAAAAGATAATAAGAACCCAACACAGTCCAAAACCCTAAGTTTCTCATCAAGTCCAGTCACAGTTGGCTAAAAGAAAAATAAAATAAGTAGGGTATTTATAGGATCACACAACTGAAGACAGGTTAAGAGCATCCAGTAAAATTCCCTTGGTTTTTCATTTCTTCCTATACATGTTTCAGATTTATCCATGGGTGCCAAATGTCCACAAATTCCAGGACTAAGCAATGCACATCACTCCATGCAGGGGAGAAATCTCATTTACTTAAACATTAAAAAAAAAAGAAAAGTTCTTAATTCTCTCTTATTGGTCTGACTTGGATCACTTTCTCACCACTGAGCCAATCCCACTGATTATTTTAGGTCATTTCCAGCAACTCTATGAGAAATGAGGTTTTCTCTCACCAGGCTGCTATAGGATTTGAGGACCTGAGTAGGTAATACATGCCAGTTAACAAAATTTGACGCACTTTCAATTACCTTGTACTTAAGATATCCAGAAAGAAAAGAAAATACATGCATAGACAATGGTCAAAGTAGAAGGAGGAAAATTCATTAAGTGCTTTTAAAAAATGGTTTTTTACATTAGAGAGAATCATGCATTAATTCAGGATTTTCTCTGCACCACAGACTTTGAAATCAACTCAAGTACTTGCTGCAATGCAGATATTTCCCCCCAATGCCTGGCAACATTAAAGCAGTGAACAAAGGACTCAAAATTCTGTGTTTTAAATAAGTTACCCAGGGAATTCTTAGGCACATTTAATTTTCAGAAATACTAAAATTAATTATAAACTGTTGGAATATAAGAAGGATGCACCCTTTGTTTGTATTCTTATATTGCAGTGATTCACATCATTCTTGGTACATAGTATGCTTATGGGTATATATTTATTACGTGGGTGTACAAATGAATATACCATCTGTGGCTCATTGAGATATAAATGCCAATCACTTAGAATAAGTCAGAAGCTGGCCTGAGCTGTGGAGTGGAGGAGAGGCCTCCAACAAATGGTGCATTGGGCACTAGGTCTATAAAAATTTAAATCCCACTGATGTTCTTTTTGCTTCCCACTGAGGTCTATTAAACCATTAAAAACCTTTGCCCTTTTAAACTCTCTAATCATTCGAAATTTACATTATTCAGCTATACTTCTGTCTCTGTTTGTTCTTTGCTAACATTGTACCAACCTCTAAGCAACTCGTTCATTGAAGACTTTGATGCCAAGTATGCCGTAATCCAACATGCATGACCTATGATTGTCATATCTGATAAATGGCTTCTCAGATTTTTCATCTTCTCATTCCCAAACTCTATATTCTTTTTTTATGGATATGTCTTATATACATTTACTTTCCTTGGTGCTTTCATAGTCCAAGATACTATCAACTTTTCCTAGATTGCCTTAAAATTTGGTATTCCAATTTTATTCTCCTCCAAACCATTCTCCAAACTACAGACATAATATTTTTCCATGATAATCTGACTTTTTCATGTTTAAACTTCTCTAACTGATTTCCTATCTCTTAGGAAAAATATTAAAAATGCTATTAAAATGTTATTAAAAACTGCCAATTAAAAATTGCTAATAAAAATTTACCTGCATGTTTTACCTATGCAGTCTTAAACTTTTCTCCACTTATTCTCTGGATTCCAAAACAGCAATATTTCTTTCAGATCTGTAAATAAACCATGTTTGCATTTCATTACAGCCACTTTCTACATGTGACTAGAATATACCCAACCATCCTTCTTTACATTGTTAGTTTCTATAAATATCTCTCAATTCTGTTTTCTGTTCTTTAAAAGAGCTTTCCTAACCCCAGCACAATGTCAGGCCCATATAGCACTGTCCACAGTCATTTTCTATTACATAATACTGTTTGTAATTAAAGAGCATCATTGATTATCAATGTCTTTTTTTTAAGATTTTTATTTATTTGACAGAGAGAGAGAGAGATCACAAGTAGGCAGAGAGGCAGACAGAGAGAGGAGGAAGCAGGCCCCCTGCTGAGCAGAGAGCCGGATGCGGGGCTTGATTCCAGGCCCCCGGGATCATGACCTGAGCCGAAGGTAGAGGCTTTAGCCCACTGAGCCACCCAGGAACCCCTTATTAATGTCTTATTACTCCCTCCAAACAACAAGCTTCATGGGAGCAGAGGTTGCATCTGTCCTAATTTACCACTAAAACATGAAAGGTCCTTATTAAATATTTTTAAATAAGTGAATAAATTCTATGCTGCTGAGCTTCATTTTTCTTATTCATGATGCTTTAGTGGTAGTTAATCCAGGGCTTTCTTCAGAGGAATACATTTACATTCCACTCAAACCCCTGTTGTGGTCCCTCACGTGAAGCAGCAGCTCAAAAAACTGTCTTCATCTATCTGACTTTTTTTTTTTTTATTTTTATTTATTTATTTGACAAGCAGAGATCACAAGTAGTCAGAGAGGGAAGCAGAGAGAGAGAAGAGGAAGCAGGCTTCCCACTGAGCAGACAGCCTGATGCGCTGGATCCCAGGATCCCTGGGATCATGATCTGAGCCGAAGGCAGAGGCCCAACCCACTGAGCCACCCAGACGTCCCTTCATTTGTCTTTCTTTCCTTCCTAACACATTGACACTTAATGACAGAATATTTCTGATGAGATCATTGTAGAATTGATGTTGCATTTGGATTTATTCGAAAATAAATCCAGCTTTATAGATAATGTCATTTGAAACTCAAATGCTTATGATATTTTGCTGTTTTGTTTGCATACAGGAATTTTTGTTAATTTTACTCATTTGGAGTCTTAATTTTTTTTTTTTTTTTTTATGGAAAATAAGATGGCCTCTGTTGATTCTTCACAAACATGCTGCATTAAAATTAGGACCAGAGAGACAATTTGGAACTCCACTCTGCCATGAAAATAAATAAAAAACTTTAGTGTTTGAGATATGGTAGCTATTAAAAAAACCTCTAAAGACTTCTGAATTTTATTATCATCCCACCTTTAGAGTTAATACGGGATTTTTAAATTTCTTTTTATTTTTTGTAAGATGTTTTTATTGAGAAACACTCATGCCTTTGAGAAAATATAGTTTTCTCTGTAGTGTTTTTATTCTAATAACAAAACCTGTATGTTGGAAAAGATGAGTTATAGAGAATAAATTATTCTGTTGAAAATTTGAACTGATAAATTCAGAACTCATTTAGAAAAGATGACCTGAACCAATATAAGTAAGCAAGATGAGAACGTCACCCTTAATGCAAAGGCAAGACTGCAAATTTTAGGTTGTACAATCAAGAGTCAAAAATTAGAAGGAGAAGAGAAAAGAGAGATCAGAAGGAAAAGAAGAAAGTTATCAAAAATTATGGTGGAGGAGAAAAAGACCTTAAAGGAAGAGTGGTATATTAAATTTTAATTTGCTCAAATTTTCTGTAACACCTCTTTCTTTTTTTTTTTTTCCATTTTATTTATTTTTTCAGCGTAACAGTATTCATTCTTTTTGCACAACACCCAGTGCTCCATGAAAAACGTGCCCTCCCCATTACCCACCACCTGTTCCCCCAACCTCCCACCCTTGACCCTTCAAAACCCTCAGGTTGCCCCAACCTCCCACCCCTGACCCTTCAAAACCCTCAGGTTGTTTTTCAGAGTCCATAGTCTCTTATGGTTCGCCTCCCCTCCCCAATGTTCTTTAAGAAATTGCCATTAGAGTTTGATTCCCAAAGAGAAGCATAACATGAGTCATTTTTTTTTAAAAAAAATAGTAGTTAAAAGCAATTTTTGAGTTCTGAGTTAGTTTGATTTGGAAAAATTTTTCACCAGACTTTTCTCCTGGCTGACTCCTTCTCAAAATTGAAATAACAGTTTAAGTTCACTTCTTCTTTGGAGAATCACTATCAGATTATCTACCTTTATTCTTTATTATAATACCTTATTGTTTTATTTAAAACACTTATCACAATCCACATTTAACTAATTTGTTTATTTGTTCACTTGCTATTTATATTCTTATCAACTATAATGTAAACCATGAAGGCAAGGGCTGTCTCTGTCTTGTTAGGTCATTGTATCAATGGAAGCTATCACCAAGTGTAAAAATAGTTTTTAAATTAAAAGATGAGGGAATTAGTGGATGATGCCCTGAAAATCACATATTTTGTCAATTTTAATGCAGATTAAAAGCACTGCTCTAAAATTTCTAGGTACAGTACAAGATCTCGAATAATGAACAACACTGGGAAAAATGTCTCTGAAAACACATTCTCAGGAGTGGTAATAAGTTTCAATCCATTCATGTATGTGTGTATACACACATATACATACACAGTCATACATGTGCCATATATAAAAGGCACCACAGATTCTGGGGTTTTAAGACTTTAATGTGTAACAAAAATTTATTTATCATAATAAATCTATTATCAATCTACTAGATCTATTATAGTATCTATGATATAATCTCCTTTTTTACAGATAGTAAAACACAGATAGAGAGAAAATAAGCTGCTCTTAAGACAGCTATTCGTAGCTAGAAGTAGGATTAAAATACAGATAATCCAGATCCTAAATCCATTGCATTCAATTCTCTCCTAAGGCAGAGGAAAGGTTCAGACTATATCTGAATTTTAAAATATCAGTAAAAATGAACTTTCAAGAATTACAAGATATTAAAGATTATCATATATCAAAGCTATCTGTTCAACTATTCTTTATGGTAATTGAGTTTTAGCAAGATGTATGACTGCCAGCTAGACTACATTTTTAGATTCTTTTTCTGTCTGTTGGAGATGTGAACTAAAGTGATGTGCCTCACTTCTCTGTCTGATCCTTAATATTTGTGTCCCTTCTATGTTCCCACAGACTAGGAAACAGTGAAAACTGAATGAGTGCATTTGAACTGACATTGGAAGACGATAGATAATAAATACCCGGGATATTGGATGGGTATCCAATATCGATCTGAAAGAATGTCTCAACAAAGAAAACAAATGTATTGGAGAGAAAGAAATGAAAGAATTAATGTTGGAAAATTGTTTTGACTAAGAAAGAGATTGACATAAAGCTGAGATCAGTGTTTGAGATTTGAAAGAGAGAAAGTAGGAAGCCAATGATATTATAATTAAGCAGGTAACTAAGAATCAAAAGGCACATGATCTCTAGTCTGAAAGAAAGAGTGATTTACAGTGTTCTTAATGAAAATAGATTGTTCATATATATATATACATATATAGATGCAGTTATTCTAGCACTCATGTTTAAGAGCAATGAAACATTTTCTAAGCATATGAATGAATGCATAGTACTTAAAATGCATCATTCTTTCTGAATTCAATTATTCAAATAATTTCTCCAGCAAACTTAAAACAAAGGCATGAAAGTAAGAAATAGAAATCAATAATATCATTGTCATCATCATCAACAAAACAACAGCAGTAATAACAAAAGTGGAACTGGACAGGGGGTGATAAAAACAAAACTGGAAATTAGGGGATGTGAAAAATTTCTTTCTTGAAATTATACATGAATACATGACTAAAAAACTTAGAATAAAAAAAATCAGACACTAGGGAACACAAAAATAATACATATATATGATTCTATTTTTTTTTAATATTTTATTTATTTAACAGACAGAAATCACAACTAGGCAGAGAGACAGGCAGAGAGAGAGGAGGAAGCAGGCTCCCTGCAGGGCAGAGAGCCCGATGTGGGGCTTGATCCCAGGACCCCGGGATCATGACCTGAACCGAAGGCAGAGGCTTTAACCCACTGAGCCACCCAGGCGCCCCACATATATATGATTCTATATAGAAGTCTTTCTCTATGGATATCTCATGGAGTACAAATTAAATTTTGATGTCATGATTCGTAATGAGATGACTATGAGAAATATGCTTTCTGAAAAGAAAATGTATCTACAGCATACCTACAAGGTAGGTTAGGTAATTCAGAAATGAGCAGAAGAAAAAAAAAAAAAGAGCAGAAGAATAACTGATGTTCTGTAATACTCTTGGGTCTGTAGTTGGTAAAAAACTATCATAATTTTCCAAAAGCATTCACCTTATCATCAGTAATTTTCTAAGAGCATGGTTTGCTATTTATGTAGGAAACCATGCCAAGTGATCAATATTTAAATGTATTAATTTTTAGAGACTCCTTCATTTGTATTCCCTGGTATTTATTGCTTTTTCTTGGTTAAAAGATGATGGTGTTTTTCTTTCCTTAATCTCTGTGGGTTGGTATTTTATTATTATTGTTATTATTATTGAAGTATAATTAGCATACATTGCTATACTAGTTTCAGGTATATAATATAATCATTCAATAATTTTATACATTTCTCAGTGCTCTTTAAGATAAATGTACTCTTAATCACCTTTATTTAAGTCACCTATCCTGTCACCTCCCCTCTAACAACCAGTTAGTTCTCTGTATTTAAGTGTCTGTTTTTTATCTTTGTTTATTCATTTGTTTTGCTTCTTAAATTCTGCATATGAGTGAAATAATATAGGGTTTGTCTTTCTCTGACAGACTTCTTTCACTCAGCATTTTATTCTGTAGATCTATCTATGTTGTTGCAAATGGCTAGATTTAATTCTTTTTAATGGCTGACTAATATTCGTTTGTGTATTTATATACCCCATCTTCTTAATCGATTCATCTGTGGGTGGGACCTTGAGTTGCTTTCATATCTTCCCTATTGTAAATAAAGCTGTAAATTAGTGCTTTTGTTTTCTTTGGGTAAATACAAAATTATATAAACTTTTTGAAGAACCTCCACACTGTTTTCCATAGTGGCTACACCAATTTGTATTCCCACCTACAGAGTGCTTAAGGTTTCCTTTACCTCCACATCTTTGCAAACACTTATTACTTCTTGTATTTCTTTTTAGCCATTCTGACAGGTGTAAAGTTACATCTCATTGTCATTTTAAGTTGCATTTCTCTGATGTTAGTGATGCTGAGCAACTTTTCATGTGAGACCTGAAAACATGAAAGAAGACATTGACAGAATAAATTCTTGGAAGAAAATAGGCAGTTATTTCTTTGACATCAGTTGTAGGAACATTTCAGGCAAGGGGAAAAAAAAAAAGCAAAATTAAACTATTGGGACTCCACCAATATAAAAAGTTTCTACACACTGATGGAAATCATCAACAAAACAAAAAGGTAACCTAACCTACCTAGTGGGAGAACATATTTTGCAAATAATATATCTGATAAGGGGTTAATTTCCAAAATACTTAAGGATTTTTTTTTAAAGATTTTATTTATTTATTTGACAGAGAGAGATCACAAGTAGGCAGAGAGGTAGGAAGAGAGAGAGGGGGAAGCAGTCTCCCTGCTGAGGAGAGAGCCGGATGCAGGGCTCGATCCCAGGACCCTGGGACCATGACCTGAGCTGAAGGCAGAGGCTTAACCCACTGAGCCACCCAGGTGCCCCCAAAATACCTAAGGATCTTATACAACTCAATACCAAAGAAACCCAAATAATCCAAATTAAAAAAAAAATGAATAGAGAACCTAAAGACATTTTCCCAAGAAGACATACAGATAGCCAACAGACATGAGAAAAAGGTGTTATTTTTTTTTTATGATAGAGTAATTTAAATTTCTGGAAACAAACATATTCCTATAATATATAACTTGAAATATAGTTACCTTTTCCTCTGAAATTTTATTTTAATCTGTCCAATTCAAATTTACTAGAAACTATTTGGGCCTAAACTTTCTCATTATGGTTTTTTATAAAATATTTACTTTCATTCTCTTGTTCCAAAATGTAATCCACACCTTTGTTTTAGGATCCTCGTTAACATTAAACTTTGCCAGAATTTGCTCTATTTTTTTTCTGCATTTCAAAATACATTTTCTTCATCACTGGTGCTGCTATAACCAAGAAAAAATTTTACTTAATAGGCAAAAATGTTGAAATTAGAAACTGGAGAAAGCCTGCCAATCTGCTAAAGTGTCTGAGTTTTATACCACCTGGAATCCCAAAGGCCTTTCTGCAACAAGCAAGAACAATTTAGGAGCCATACATGGAATAAAAATCACAGTGTATCTAAATTTTAATTTTCAGAATGTGAATTTTATAGTGCATGGGCACATATTACTCTTCTTTTTCCATTAACCTGAAAATGGTTAGAGAAAGAGGTGCCTGGGATGACTGGGTGGCTGCCTTCGGCTTGGTTCCACGGTCCTGGGATCGAGTCCCACATTGGGCTCCCTGCTTGGTGGGAAGTTTGCTTCTCCCTCT
This sequence comes from Meles meles, assembly GCF_922984935.1. Taxonomy (NCBI): domain Eukaryota; kingdom Metazoa; phylum Chordata; class Mammalia; order Carnivora; family Mustelidae; genus Meles; species Meles meles. The sequence goes on from NC_060067.1 coordinate 39,785,958, forward strand.
GTTCCTCTGCCTGCTTGTGCTTTCCCTCATGATCTCTCTCACTCTCTCTCTGACATATTGATAAATAAAATCTTAAAAAAAAAAGAAGATAGAGGTGCCTGTTGTGACTAATGTATCCCAATATTACAGGAATAGGAAAAATAAAATAAAAATAACATTGAAAACAGCCTCTTGTCCAATGAAATGCAAGGAAACTGTCTTTCTTTAATCTATTTCTTAATTTGTGTTTGAATTTCCATTATCTCATAGTCTTTGTATATGTGGATGTTTAGAATCATTGAATCACATGTGAGATACAGCTTGGGTCTTGGGTACAGGAGTAAACTATTGATTTGCACACCTTAAAATATTACATAGGCCAGATCCAGCAATTGAAAGATCATCCTGGGTGTGGCATGGCAATACATGGACTGATTGATTTTAAGCAAAGCAAAAATTAAGGGTCAAAAAGTTCAACAGTAGTAATAATAAAATTAACAGTAATGAAAGCAATAAACCATACACTATGAAGCAGATTTAATGTCTCTATCAACTAGTCAATAACAAATGAGCAGAATCATATCAGTAAGAAAAATAGTGTTAAAATTCCCTGCCCTCTATAAGCTAACAATGTAGTCAAAGACTAAATCATGTTACATTGTACATTAACAGACATAAAATATCATTATATAATTATGTTTAAATATAGTGCTCATTATAGTCACCACTATTCCAGGTTCTAATAAAATACTCTCTATTTTTCCTTATGGACATTTTGATATTTCTTTAAGAATTATTACATTTATCCAAATGAATGTGATATGTATTATTATCTCAAACTGTCTTTGAAAAATATGGAAAATTTATATCACCATATTATATACCTGAAATTTATAATACATTATATGTTAAATAACTAGAATTTAAGTAAAATTTATAAAATATATATGGAATATTGATTACCTTATTATATAATTGAAGTTGCCACAATAATTCAGAAGATAGGAAGATATCTGGTGGGACTTGAAATTTGGTAGGGAAATAAGATTTAATTCTGGAAGTAAGGAACAACAAACAAGGGAATGGAAGTAATGATCAATATAGTATTCTCATAAAAGAGAGAAGTGGGCATTGAATGACAGGATATGAGAGAAGTAAACTTCGAGTTCAGGCAGATAATTGGGAGCCATGCATGTCAGGAAACTGCATGCAAATGAACTCAATAAAGAATAGAAAATCATTAAAGTTGTATGATTCTGGATTATATGTGATAAAATGTATGTTCAAATTTGTAAATTTATTTTGGGATGCCTGAATGTCACTGTCAATTAAGTGTCAGACTCTTGCTTTCAACCCAGGTCGTGATCTCTGGGTCGTGATCTTGAGATAGTGAGAGCAAGCCCTGTGTGGGATTCTGCACTTATGCAGAGTCTGCTTGACACTCTCTCCCTCTCATTCCTCCTGTCCACCCAAAATAAATAAAATACTTTCTTATTGTAATTTTGGGACATCTGGGTGTCTCAGTTGGTTAAGCAGCTGCCTTCTGCTCAGGTCATAATCCCAGGGTCCTGGGATTGAGCCCCACATTGGGCTCCTTGCTCAGCAGGGACCCTGCCTCTCCCTCTCCCTTTACTTGCCACTCTGCCTGCTTTTGCTCTCTCTCTCTGTCAAATAAATAAATAAAATCTTTAAAAAAATAAATAAAACTATAATTTTACAGAGTTCAAGATGAAACAAATTTAAGAAAAGTAAAAAAAAAAAGGCAGTAATAATTATAAATATCAATAACAATGCCATGTGAAGGAAGATTTTTAATAACTAGAGTTGGTAATCTGTTTTTTTTAATATGTTATAGACAGTGATATTTCAACTCACCAAACTGATTCAGTATTTTATTTTATTTTTTTTAAAATATTTTATTTATTTATTTGACAGAGAGAGAGATCACAAGCAGGCAGAGAGGCAGGCAGAGAGAGAGGGAGAAACAGGCTCCCCACTGAGCAGAGAGCCCGATGCGGGGCTCGATCCCAGGACCCTGAGATCATGACCTGAGCCGAAGGCAGAGGCTTAAACCGCTGAGCCACCCAGGCGCCCCCTGATTCAGTATTTTAAAGGAACAGTGTGTTAAAAATGGAGGAGGTCAGGTTTATGGCATTATTAAAGAATTATATGATAATATAAAAATTTGAGGGGCACCTGAGTGTCTCAGTCAATTAGGTGGCTGACTCTTTATTTCACCTCAGGTCATGATCTCGGGGTCCTGGGATCAAACCCGTGATTTGCTTGATCCATGCTCAGCGGGGAGTCTGTTTAAGGATTTTCTCTCCCCTTCTCCCTCTGGCCCTTCCCCTTCTTTCTCTCTCTCTCTGGAATAAATAAATGAATTTTTAAAATAATTACAATAATATTATAAAAATTGTTTAATTATAACTTTGAAGGGAAAAGTTGGTTATACTCATTTTGTCTATGACAGATTTACATAAAGATATAAGCACAAGCTAATACTTAGTTGTTAAATGAGGTGTGCACAGAATGAACTATTTATATGCTTGATATATCATGATAGCACAAATGCTAATTTACTTATAAACATTTTTACTTCAATATGTAAAAAGCCAAAATTATGTCCTAATATTTGCACATTTACATTTTCTAATCTTAGGATCAAACATACCATTTGATTCCAAAAATATGTCTGTAATAAAGGCATTAAGAGGAGAAAGTCTTAATAAGTTTATAGATTTTGTTCATATATATATGAGAAACCAGTTACTTTTGACACTTTTGAGTTAGCTAATAAAAAAACAATGAGTAAAACTCAGAGCAGAACAATCATGAGTCATTGTCATATAAATCAACCTATTTAGAAAATTAATATATCATTGGTGGTGCTGGAGAAAGAAATATCATGAGCTAATGATACTGATTCCCATTGGCCAATCCAACATTGGTCAGAAGGCAAGGAATACATTTGTCACAGCCTAGAAAAGTTAACCTCTAGAGGCACAGGGCTGAATGGGAGAAGAGTGGAGAATGGATATGGATGAGCCAAAGGAAAATATTCAGCACAGTCACATTATGTTGTGCATTTCATAAATTAGGTACTGTAATTTTTCTTTTTTTTTTAAGATTTTATTTATTTGACAGACAGAGATCACAAGTAGGGAGAGAGGCAGGCATAAAGAAAGGGGCAAGCAGGCTCCCTGCTGAGCAGAGTGCCTGATGAGGGGCTCGATCCCAGAACCCTGGGATCATGACCTGAGTCGAAGGCTGAGGCTTTAACCCACTGTACCCACAGGTACCCTGTGTAATTTTTCCTTAATGAATTTTTACTACCTGTAGACATGAGAGATATCTGCATGTACTGTTTCTCAAATAGTTATAAACCCACATGATACCTTTTTACACTCATTTTATAATAAAAGCAGAATTGAACAAAATCAAGATAACTTCCACAAGATTGTGAACCTGTCATGAACACCAACCACAAAAATGAGAGAATAGACTTTGGTCATTTAGATATTTCTGTTTGGTCTAAAGACTTAGCAAATATATGAAATTTAAATTTATGTTATTCCCTAAATTATTTATTTTTCTTATTGAAATACAAATTATAAGCTGATTTTTTTCCAAATAAAGTGATAGAAAAACACAATTCATCTTAAAAATGAATATTTCACATTAGAAAATACAAGTATTATTTGTACTGATTGGCTCTATCTTTATGAAATTTAATATATATGAAACTTAACTGTAAAATACTGAAATTACTATGATCTTCCTATTTTTATGAGACTAGTCTGGTCTGGAACCTTTTGAATTTATATTGACTGATAGTATTAGCATGAAACAGTCTTGAAGATACTCTAAAACTGAACTGTACTCTTGAAAGTTATTCTACTTCTTAGTGATCAAACGAAGAATAGGTTTCATTTCCTGGACTATTATTGATTAAAATAGGTCCCTATAAGAATCTCTAAAAATATTCCATAATCTGTTTCACCACCCAGACTCTACCTTTCACTGCCTCCAGGAACCAATATACTCCCTAAATATATAATCTGACTAAGTTATTCACTGATGTTTTACCAACAGCATAATTTTAATTATCAATGATGAGCTAGATGATTATTTCATAACCTACTTTCATTTCATTAGTCAGGAGAGTGATCTATGAATTCATGTTATTAATTTAACCTGTTGCCAGTCAGTGGAGATATAAAGATAATTAGTAAGTGATAATGATCCTCAAGAAACTCAGTCTTGATGCAGATATATAAATAGAAAGCTGATGATTCATCAGGCTGCTGGCTGTTCTAGAAGTATCAATAAAATGCTTTCTGTGACTTGGAGAAGAAATAATAAGCAAACTGGGAAAAGTGGAGGGATGTCATCAAGAATATGCCTAGAAATTTAGTAACATTTTGAGAGGAAGAGAGGACTTACAGGCAAAAGGGAATTTTGTGCCCAATTTTATGCCTAAAACTTCAGATGTCTTGAGACATCTATTGTTTGAGAATGTAAGGTGACATGAAGTGGGTCAGAATTTTAAAAGGCTTGCCAATTTCAAAGGTAGAATGTGGACAGAAGGTGAAATGTCTTGCATTCTAAGCAAATAAATGCTTTAATCTTCATCTTTCACTCTATCAAGAACCAACACAAATTGAACATAAACGCAGCTCTAAGACTACGCATCTTCTATTTAAGTATTTTAAATTGCTATTTTTATTTGTGTTTATGGCAATGATTATTAAAAATCATAATAATGGTTATTATAATGACAATAATGTATTTAATACCTAAAAGGTAAGACACAGTAAGAAACATCCAATTTAGTAATGATTTTTTAAATTGAATTAACAAAATAATTCCATGAAATAGGTATAGTAATCACTACTTTACAGAATGAGATAAATTGACTAGCTTACCCAAGTTGCCAGAATTATAAAAAAAACTGTACAAAAATTAAATACATCATTAGCTGAATTTGAAGCCCTTACATTTTTTATGGCCATTATTATTTTAACTCTCAAATACAAAAATCTATGATTTTTTACTAAAATATATTGACATACAACATTGTGCAAATTTAAGGTGTACATTAATTTAATACATTCATATACTGTAATATGACTGCCATGGTAATGATATTTAGCACTTTTATCATGTTACCTAATTATCATTTCATTTTAGTGGTTGGAATAATTAAGTGCTAGCTTCTTAGCAAGTTTCATGTTTATAATACAACATTGTTGTCTATAATCACTATATTGTGCATTAGAGCTCTAGGATTTATTTGCTGTTCATTATAGATTTGTGTATTTAAATTACATCTGTCCTACCCCCTGCTCCCCAACCCCTGATTAACACCATTTTATTTTGTTTCTACTAGTTTGGTTTTTTTAGATTCTGCATACATGTAATACCATACTGCACTTGTCTCTCTCATTTAGCATAACACACTGAAAGTCCATCCATGTTGTCACAAACGGCAGGTGAATGGATAAAGACCATGGAATATTATTCAGCCATAAGAAAAATCTAGAATGTTTATTGTGACATAGATTTGAACTATTCCTTGAAGTATTACTTTTCATTATATTATATTTCATTATATTACTACTTGAAGTATATGTTATTGTTTCTGATCAATAATTTACTTCACTGAACTGATTCAGTAACAGTAATTTTTAGAGGATTATAAAAAAAATCAAAAGCTATTGGTGTCATGGGTTGTTTCAGTTCAGTTTAAAAGCCAGACAACGGGGACACCACTAATATTTTTTCATGAAAGAAAAGAGCTTAAATTTTTATGTTTTATAATCTTCCATCAATGAGAAGAATATGTTTAATAATTTCATCATGGAAGAAAAGGTGTATATTTTCAATTCATCAGAGTGCATGGAGTTGAGTTTCCCAAACAGAAATCAAACTTGGCTTTTACTGAAGGACACAATGTTTTAAAAAAAACTTTGTTACCACTAAACAACATTGTCAGATGTATTTAGGAAGGCACGTATAACTTATGCTTTTTTAAATAAACCTAGTCTAGTTTAGGTTGTTTACAAAAGGTAGAAAAATATTTCCCAAATTATCAGGACTGGTAACTTATACCCTAAGAGGAATGAATGGGTTTTATCTTGGCCAACACACTGACCCATAATGAAAGAAGAAATTTCTAGTTAAGAATTACTTAACGGGGGCGCCTGGGTGGCTCAGTGGGTTAAGCCGCTGCCTTCGGCTCAGGTCATGATCTCAGGGTCCTGGGATCGAGTCCCGCATCGGGCTCTCTGCTCAGCAGGGAGCCTGCTTCCCTCTCTCTCTCCCTCTCTGCCTGCCTCTCTGCCAACTTGTGATCTCTCTGCCAAATAAATAAATAAAATCTTTAAAAAAAAAGAAAAGAAAAGAAAACCTTTAAAAAAAAAGAGTTACTTAACGGCACCTGGGTGGCTCGTAGGTTAAACATCTGACTCGCACTCAGGTCATGATTTCAGGATCCTGGCTTCTGGATGGAGCCCCTGCATTAGGCTCGATGCTCAGCGGGGAATCTATTTGACCCTCTGCCTCTACCCGTGCTTGTTAAATAAATAAATCTTAAAAGTAAACAAAACAAACAAACAACAACAAAAACTTAGAGCTATATTAAAACTAATACCTTAAAATGTCATGTTGACTGGAAACACTGCTTTAAGTGTTTTTTTCTAGAAAAGACTTTCATTTGATGATTAAAATTAAATATACTGATATGGTGGGATGCCTGGGTGGCTCAGTCAGTTAAGCCATTGCCTTCAGCTCAGGTCATAATCCCAAGATCCTGGGATCTTGATTTGATTTATCAATTCTAAACTACTTATATGTATAATTTTGACAGTGAGCTACAGGTTGTACACAATCTAGCTCTGGTTTATTACCAACCAGTTGTCAGTCTTATTAATTCCCAGGATGCTCAGGGACATTCTAGTAGGCATCCTGGATTCAAGCAGAAAAATGCCAAATTTCATCACATGAATTGAATTTAACTGAAGGAAAGTACAGAAACAACACTTTCCTACTATCTGCTGTAAGGTCGATTCTTAAAGAGAAAATGGTCCATGCTTCATAAATAACATAAAAAGTTTTATGGAGATAGAATGTCAGGAATTTCAAAATAGGTGTTGCTTTAGTGCATTCAGGCTGTTAAAACAAAATACCATGGACTGGGAGGCTTAAATTAAAAAAAAAAAAAAAAAAAAAAAGTACTCCTCATAGTTTGAAAGAGACTGTAAGGTCTTAGATCATGTTCTGGCCAATTCAGTTCCTGGTGGGCACTCTCTTTCTGGCTTGCAGATGCCCACCCTCTTACTGTGTCCTCACATGCCCTTTCTTAAATGCATACAAGTAAAAGGAGATAAAACTCTGTTCTTTATGGACATTGGGGAGGGTATGTGCTATGGTGAGTGCTGTGAAGTGTGTAAACCTGGTGATTCACAGACCTGTACACCTGGGGCTAATAATACATTATATGTTAATTAAAACAACAACAACAACAAAAACAAAAACCCTTTCTGTTCCTCCTGCAAGGCCACCAATCCTATCAGATAAGATTCCCCACTCCTATGACCTCACTTAATCTTAACATCCTGAAAGCTTGATCTCCAAATACATTTCCCCTGGGAGTTATGACTTTAACATATGAATTTGGGGGGCAGAAGACACTAGTCAGTGCACAGCAGTTCTTATAATGAAAATAAAGAGATAGTCAAGACACTGTAGAATAAGGAGAAATTTAGAAATAAAGGGAAAGAGGAGAAGGGACGAGAAGACAGGAGTTAAGGAATGGGCAATACTGGAAGTGTTGCCCTACAGAGGATAGGAACAATATGCGATTTCTGATAGTAGGGTTGCAGTCACTAAAATTTAAAGTTTTGTTGTTGTTTGTTTGTTTATTGGTTTGTTTTACTTTACATTAAGTTATAAACAAAGTTTTCCAGATAAAATGATTAGAAGTATGTTACAAAGTTGACTATAGTATAGGGATATTGGAAAACAAGTGTAAAGAAGTAATTAGGGATCACGCTGTGCAGGGCCTCTACTGAAAATCTGAGTGTGAAATATATGCTTTAAGTCATAGTTCTCATTTGTGATACTATAATACACTAGAGTGCTCAGGAATAAAATGTTACTAATTAATTTCTAAAGTGGACACATGGTTTGTGTTTATAAAATATAAATTCAAATGAGTTTCAATTTAGCCCCTTGGTAAGTCACAGTCATTCACTAGCATGATGATATACTTAAATAGTGGGGAGAAAAAAATCACTTGATTATACACTCTTGCCATGAATTATACACAACATAATTCATCGCTTTGGGTCTTACACAAATTTTATTGGAATAAAATTTTTTATGGTTATTTTCAGACAAAATTAAAAGTATGTTGGGGACTTCTGTTTTGAGCAAAGGAAAGCCATTAGAGGTATTTATACAGGGTGCAGAACCTATAGAATGGTATTTTCAGGAGAGGCAGTCTTGCAATAGCAAGTCGGGTATAAGGAAAAAGGAGTTGAAAAAAGGAGACTAAAAAGCAGAAAATACTTTAATCTATTGTAACATTCTAGTTTGTCCTGATGTCCAGTTCTCCTACTAGCAATAAAAGGCTATAACAGACTATCTCTTAACACAATACAAATGTAAGTATTATGTATATGCACACATGCACATACATAGAAATATACCTATGTATACTTGTATACATGCACATGTATATTTATATATGTTTATATTCATTTGTGTTATGGATGACTATGCAAACAGATATTTCTTTTGATAAAGATTTATATTACTTGAAGCCCATAAAAACATATGATTTATAATAACATAGAATGTAATATAATACATTACATAGAATAGATAAATTATATTTATGTATATATACATATATAACATAGAATATAATATAATAGGACGATAGTTTTAGAGAATTCAGTGTAACTGGAAAACCACTGAGGAATTATACAGCAATTTTCAATGTACAGACTCATTAGCATGAATGAAAGATACATCAAATGCCATTTACAACCCCACTCCAGGATACATTCAAGTACTGTCGTCTATGGTTTGGCCTCATTTTAACCCTGTACATTAATGTTGTGTGCCTGTCAGAGTAAAAGAGGGAAGTTGGAATATCCGAAATGCAAACTCTACACATTGTTTAAGGCTTTGAAAGAAGCCAAAGAAAACATTATTTGAAATGTCTAAGCAGAGAAGAGAAAGAGAATTTAAACTCTAAAGTTTAAGATTGGGGAAATGGTGTGTCAGCCTTGATCCAGTGATGTTGGACTCCAGGGGACTGAGGTTTTGGAAGTTGCATGCTTGTCAGCATATGCAGAAAAGTGAGCATGTCCAGTGGAAGTTCCAATCAATGTGTGTGGAGATGCAGATGATGGCAGCCCACTGGAAGCCACCAGTTGGGATTTCTTAGAAGTCATAGAAGTGCTACCTGGCCCCATGTTTTCAAGTGGTCCATCCAGATTTCTCAAATTTACAAAGACATACTTCCCAGTATCTTTCCTGCATTTTTTCAGGGAAACCTTTCTCGTTGTTAGAAAGTGGGAAAGATAGACCTGGAAATTTATGAATCAGGATCACTGACAAGCGTTATTATGGGGAAGGCCAGGCTAAATTTTAATTTAAAACAATAAAACATGATGTTATTTGTACTCTAAGCATAGCTAGTCAATGGATAACTTTGTGTAGTTAAACAGCTACAGAATTAGCAAATTCATGACTTCAGGAAAAAAAAGTATGAAATCGAAACACTCAAGAAGGACATTTTACTTAACTTAGAGTTATTTTCAGATTGGAAATAAGAGCAGAAACAAAGTTAGAATTATGCAATCTTTTGTGTACCATGAATTATATTTACATATCATGACCCAATAAAATTATATAATGAATAGTGATTTTATACACATAAAATAGCTTAAATTCAATGTGTTCTTGATTTATGTCTACTCTCAAAGTCATAGAGCAAGTACACAAATTTATTTATGACTAAAGACTGTTTTTCCTCAAAACTAAAATACAATAAAAAATAAGAACGTCAATAGCATATTCCATTTGTATTAAAAAATAAGTGATCTTATTTGTAGTCCAAAGCACTTTATCAAAATGAAAAAAGCAATAAAAAGTGACTGTCAGGGAACTATAGGAAAGATTATATTTTTAGAGCATAGCAAAATAAACATAGCTCATTATGTTATTCCTCCATACTAGCATTAATTATTGGACGATCCCTTAAAGTGACCCTTATGATTATAAGCACAGTCACAAGACTAGTCATGCTTTTGCTATTTCCCAAGGAAGATGATATTTTGATGAATTCTGCATTTCCAATTTAAACAAAAAGCACAAAAATAATTCTAATGAAATTAGTGAGATTAGTGCTAATGTAGTTTCTAAGTACTAAAATAGTGTTTTGCATGTGGGAACAGAGACTATCGAAGTCAGTTCAGGAATAATGCTGGAAATAGAATGCTTTCCTCTCTTGAGAGTTTTTTCAGAGAGAAGAAATGGCAAGGGAAACAGATTTTCATTTTACTTCAGTCCCTTAAATTAACACTTTTAAACCTTAATTATACTGGTAAATGAAAATATATGTGTATGAGAGTGCACACTAATATTTTCAAGATAGATTGATCATGAAATTAAACAAAAGATAGAGATGTGACAAAAGATAAAATAACAAAAGCTAAAAAGTGATTGAGATCATTGCATTGGCAGAGACATTTTTTAGATAAAGAGACTTTTAATCTTCAATTTTACTTAGTTCACGCAAAGCTAACTTTACACACTTTAGTAAAGACATATGCTTTATGGGGAAAAAAAAAGCCTCAGGGGAACAGACCTTTTCTGGTTTAGTATTGGGCTAGACTGAAGTTATAGACATGGGAAGGGAGAAAGTTATGTTTCTAAGTGAGTCTGAGAAAGAGTGTGAGTGTGTGTGTGTGTGTGTGTGTGTGTGTGTGTGTGTTCCCCCTTTTTTTCTGTATCGTCTATGCTTTCAAATAGAAATTCATTATTCTGGAAGGGAGTTTGGTATGTGATCAAGATTGGTAAACATGGGGAAAGTTTTGTTTTCTACTGTGCAATTTGAAAAACTCATTTGTTCGAGTTTGTTTTAAATAACATGACCTTTTGAATGGTTTCTGACAGTGTCTTTTTAACATGTGATATACATATGTTTTGCATATGTATGACAAGAAGCATGATGTACATTCTTTATTGTTGTGTTTAAAGTAAAGAAAATGTTCTATAATTTCATAATGAGATAAATATTTACTTAAGAATTTTAGGAAAGGATCAGATAAATGCAATCATTTACAAATATTCTTGAGAAGATAAAAATTCATTACATAATGCAATTAAGTACCTTAAGAACAAAATCAGGTAAGGACAATGAGAGGACTGAAAATTGTAGGCAAATCTCACCTATAAACATGTAATGACCTACATAAAAGGTTAGGAAAAAAATGAATCCAATAATGCATTTAAGTTTGACGTCATTAGTTGGGCTCATGTCAGAATGCATGAACAGTGTAAAAGTTTCTCTATTAATATAACTCAACCTTAAAAATTTAAAAAGGAAGAACAGGAAGAACATATAATTATCTTGATAAATGTAGCAATTGAAAATTCTTATAGGTGTCACTTCTCACAGTGATCAAGAGACTATCTCATAATAATTGCTTTCATTTAGCCCTATCTTTTTAAAAAGATTTTATTTATTCATTTGACAGAGAGACAGCACAAACAGAGGAAGAAGCAGAGGGAAAGGAAGAATCAGGCACTCCACTGAGCAGGGAGCTCAATGCGGGGCTCAGTCCCAGGGCTCTTGGGATCATGACCTGAGCTCAGAGCAGGTAGTTAACTGACTGAGTGACCCAGGCACTCCAATATTTAGCCTTACCTTTGAAAATCATGACAAGGAAGTATTATTGATTCTTTATAAAATATAGAACTTTTTGAAGCTATCTTTATATTCTCAAGGAGCTCAATGCGGGGCTCAGTCCCAGGGCTCTTGGGATCATGACCTGAGCTCAGAGCAGGTAGCTAACTGACTGAGTGACCCAGGCACTCCAATATTTAGCCTTACCTTTGAAAATCATGATAAGGAAGTATTATTGATTCTTTATAAAATATAGAACTTTTTGAAGCTATCTTTATATTCTCAAGTCACCAATTCCATGAAGCCTAATATTTTGAAAGAGAATGATTAATAGAATGAACTTTAAGTATCAAACTCTTATTATTATTTCTTTTTTTTATATATTTTTTATTTATTCATTTGACAGAGAGAGAGGCCACAAGTAGGCAGAGAGGCAGGCAGAGAGAGAGGGAGAAACAGGCTCCCCACTGAGCAGAGAGTCTGATGTGGGGCTCGATCCCAGGACCCTGAGATCATGACCCGAGCCGAAGGCAGAGGCCCAAACCACTGAGCAACCCAGGCGCCCCTTTTATTATTATTTCTTAATTCCTCCATTAGTGTGGAGGAATTGGAGAATACATAAAAGAAAGTTGCAATCACAGGTTTCTCAATCTTCCTTATTCACCTAAATTAGTAATTCCTTTTTACCTTCAGGTGTTTTTCCTACCTACCTGTGGTAGTTATTTTTACATGCCAACTAGGCTAGGCTAAGGGATGCTCACATAGTTGGTAAGACATTATTTCTGAGTATGTGTGTGAGGGTGTCTGTAGAAGAGATTAGCATTCAAATCAGTAGCCTGAGTAAGGAAGATCACCCTCCCCAGTGTGGTTGAACATGGCCAATCTTTATAGGACCTGATAGAGCAGTAAGTTAGAGAAAGGGTAAATTTACTTTCTCTGCTTGAGCTGGAATTTCATCTTCTCTCATCCTCAGACATTGATGCTTCACAATTCTTGGGATCTTAGACTCAAGACAGGAACTTACGCCATGCCCCCACACCCACCCCATTCTCAGGCCTTTGGGACTAGATTGAATCACATCACAAACTCCGAGTTTGCTGATGGCAGATCAAAGGACTTAGTTTCTAAGTTACATGAGCCAATATCTATAATAAATTCCCTGATACATATCCATGTATATTCTATTGCTTTTGTTTCTCTGGAGAAGCTAATAAACTACTTAAATCTATCTTTCTTAGTTAATTAAAAAAAATCTTCCAGAATCCCATATTTCTTGACTTGTCTTTTCCTTCCCCTATGCCTCTTAATACCACGATCATGGTTATTTGCAAAATTTATATTAAATAATCTAATTTTCACTTTTCTGGGTTTTTTTTTTTTTTGGCAGTAAAAAAGAAAGTTGCATTGGTACAATTAGGGCTATAATATATTTAGGATTTCTAGCTTCAGCAACAACATAAGCAAACTTGATAATTTAAGAAATTAAGCTTTCACAGTCCTGCACCTATAGAAACCATACAAAAACCATAAAGGATTATAATATTTAACTAGAAATGAAGATACATATATAAACATTCTTGACTTTGTCCTTTCTTGTGTTCTCTGACTTTAAACCCACAGTGTGAAGATGATAAAATGCCAAAGCATTTGCACAATGGCTTTCCAATTTTTCACACCTGTACCCCTGGAGATAAAAATACATTATATGTTTATTAAAAAAAAATTGGAAGGGGAGGCGAACCATAAGAGATTATGGACACTGAAAAACAACCTGAGAGTTTTGAAGGGGCGGGGGTGGGAGGTTGGGGGAACCAGGTGGTGGGTAATAGGGAGGGCACGTATTGCATGGAGCACTGGGTGTTGTGCAAAAACAATGAATACTGTTACGCTGAAAAAAAATAAATAAATTTAGAATTAAAAAAAAAAGTAATTGCATTTTTTAAAGACTATGACAGTTTTGGTTTTGGCTGGTATTCTAAAGGCAATGAGTACAATTGATGCGAGAATCCGTAAGCAAATAGCCAATCCAGAACATGCCAAGGGGTCATGTAACTGGTCTAACAAGTGATAGTGTGCTTTCACTTCCAAACTTACATTAGTATATGAGGTTGCAAAAGTCAGGAAAGAGGCATTGCTTTGTGCAGAATTACTGAAGTTTGGTGGCCATTCTCCCCTATCATACTGCAAGTATCATTACTTCCCAGTGTAATGCTTTACCTACTTCTCTTTCTGCAGATTCTGACGACAGACACCAAGACCCATTAACTCATTTCCCTGTACAGTTCTTTGAACTTAGTAAGTACATTATATTGAATATTTTAGAAGTCCAATAAAAATGTTAGTTACCAAATAAAACAACACAGGAAAAAGATGAGGAAATAGTCACTTTTATTGCATTTGAAATTGAAATTAACATCCAATAAACAAAGTCATGGAGCCGAAATAGACAATATATATCATTGGCTGGACTTCATTTTGTAGATAAGAATCTCCTTAAAAAAATATAAAAAGATAAATGATTCACTCAAACGTAATTAAAAAGGAAGAACATATGAGCTTTAGAATAAGTTAATAGTGAAAAAATAGAGTAAATTAATAATGAAATTAAAATATGTATGTGCAATCTTCACTTTCCAGCAACTAGAAATGAATTCATCAGGGAACTCAATAATGCAGAAATAAATCTTGTAAGCCAGGATCTCTAAAGATCCCAATTTGGTAAATCAAAAAAAAAAAAAAAAATTCTTATAGTCTGAGTGGTACTATTAAGGTTTAAATCTTTATCATTGTGGTTTACTATTTCCCCAGTTATTCGTATCCAGAATATGTTATTCTTTAATAGCTTGTATAATGGTAATGCTACTTATGTTTAAAGTAATATGATTTCATCTGTGGAACTAAATTAAAGGCGATATGTAATGTGCAACTGAACTTGTCTATAAAGCCTGTTGGTGAGTCCTCGCTCTATCCCAAATGTCCGCATAGAATAAATAATCAAGTCTAAAGTTGTCTTTTGGTAGTTATCTTCTGTTACAAATTTAGATTATATATTCTGTCACTAGGAATAAGGGATCAATTTAGTAAAATAACGATGATCGCTTTAATAAGGTAAACAATGTATTGTGTGATGGCAGAGGGAAAATGTGAGAAGGCCAAATAAGATTATTTCATGATAAACCATGTAATGTGGAAGTAGAAGTTGGGAAATGTAGAGACATCAGTTAAAGTCATTTTATGATAATCCATACAATAGGAAAAGGTAAAGCTGGGCACTGCCTCCTTTTGGACATATATATATATATATATATATATATATATATATATATATTTTTTTTTTTTTAAAAGATTTCATTTATTTACTTGACAGAGAGAGATCACAAGCAGACAGAGAAGCAGACAGAGAGAGAGAGAGGGAAGCAGGCTCGCTGCTGAGCAGAGAGCCCGATGCGGGACTTGATCCTAGGACCCTGAGATCATGACCTGAGCCAAAGGCAGCGGCTTAACCCATTGAGCCACCCAGGCGCCCCTGGATATATGTTTTTTTTAAACATATGCTTATTATCTGTGTTTACTTTCTCTTGAATCTAGTATACTTTAATGTTTTTACCAGAATTAGCTCCTTAAATGATTTGCTTTTTAAATTGACCATGCCAATGTGCTCAGGGAAAAAAAAAAAAATACATGTCAAATCTGAGGTTAACTTATTTCTGGGTTTCCCTCTTACGTTCATCCCCTAATAATTTTCACTTTTTATTTCTTTATAGTTTCTCAGACTTAACAATTTAAAAGTTTATACATGTTTCTTCCCATCCTTTCCTGTCTAGAAAAATAATTTACCTTTGCAGACATAGCTCACACATCTATTCTGTAGACCATTCCTAAAATCTTAAGCCTTGTTGGCTTCAATTCTTGCACTTCTGTTTTTTCTTCTAGTAGATTCACTATCTACTCAACTGTGAAGAGAAGGGTTATTCCTTAAATATCTTTAGATCCTTGCATGAAATATTGTGCTGGAAATATGTATTATTCAATTAATTGTTGAACTGAATTAAATCAATGGATGTTTTATATAACCAATTGTTAACTCGATTGATTGTGTATAGGGGTATGGAAAATGTAAAGTGAATTCAAAGATGAATTTAAGAGAGTAAGCAGTCATAAAATATCCAATATCTAGTAAATTATTTGGGAATGGAAAGGCATATAATTCAAATGGGAAATTATGGGTCATTAAAAGAGAGGAAAGGCATGCATTTATATCTTAGCTTTTTTATCTTGAGTTTTTCCAATGTCAGTGCAATGAACTATGTAATGCATAAAAGAGGGAAACATGGAGACAGGTACTTCAATTTAGATGAAATATCCTTTAAAATCATAGAGTATTACAGATTTTAAGCACTTCAATGATTTCTTGGCCTTGTCAAAAACAAGTATTTGATATAATCTTTCCAAGGGGAAGGGGTACATTTTTTTCATTATTTTTTCCAATAATTAATGAAAACATTCATTGCCGTATGTTTTATTGAGCTACAGGAATTAACTGCTCCCACTTTTCTCCTCCTCATCATCTGCTCAATAATAAACTTGTTGCAATCATGACAATATTATTCTTCATCATTTAACTAACATTTATGCATGATATTCATCTTGATTTATATAAAATTAAATCATAAATGATGTTTATGACCTATCTTATACAACAGACAATTATTCAGGTTAATTAACATTTACTAAATTTCTTTTTTTTTTTTTTGTCATGTATATGTTGCATACCAATTCAGTTCCAAATGATGTGGAATGTGGAATGTCATACTAGTAAATTTATTTTAAAATATTATTGTGCTGCTCAGAGATTGATTGCTGCCCAATCAATCCCGTCTCCCTGGTCTCCGGCTGCGCTCGGAGCTCACCCAGCCTGTGACCTGTTCAAGCCCGGATGTGTAAATACCACTGAAGTGGACATTAAGAAGTCATCGAGAATGAGAAACTCACACAAAACATGGAAGTCTGTCTATGGTTTACAAAATGACATCAGAAGTCACAGCCCTACCACACCCCCACACCAGAAACTAAACCTCCAACAGAAGATGAGCTACAACAACAGATTAAATACTGACAAATACAGTTAGATAGACATCGGTTAAAAATGTCGAAAGTTGCTGATAGTCTGTTAAGTTACACGGAACAATACTCAGAGTATACCATTTATGGTGCCAACTGGCCCTTCGAACCCATGGCTGTCTGACGATACTCCTTTCTGGGAACTCGAAGCAAGCAAAGAACCAAGCCAGCAGAGGGTAAAGCGATGGGGGCTTGGCATGGATGAAGCATTGAAAGACCCCGTTGGGAGAGAACAGTTCCTTAAATTTCTAGAGTCAGAATTCAGCTCAGAAAATTTAAGGTTCTGGCTAGCAGTGGAGGACCTGAAGAAAAGGCCTATTCGAGAAGTCCCTTCCCGAGTGCAGGAAATATGGCAAGAATTTCTGGCTCCCGGAGCCCCCAGCGCCATTAACTTGGATTCCAAGGGCTATGACAAAACCACACAGAGCGTGAAGGAGCCCGGGCGGTACACGTTCCAGGACGCTCAGGAGCACAATTACAAATTGATGAAAAGTGATTCATATCCACGTTTTATAAGATCCAGTGCCTACCAAGAGCTTCTACAGGCAAAGAAAAAGGGGAAATCTCTCACGTCAAAGAGGTTAACAAGCCTCGTTCAGTCTTACTAAAAGGATCACCTTGTAGCACGGAAGAGACTGGAGTCACTGCATACACTTTGTAGCTCTTTGTTATTACCTGGAGCCGAGGACATTAGACCAAGATGTTGCATGAGCAAAGGACCTGAATTGTTCTCTCTTTGTGTACATTAAGGCATTGCCATTTCAAGCGACTCTGCCATCTCGATGCCTCCATTTCAGAATGTTGTCTGCTTACCTTCTCCTTGTACTCCGCTGGATCTGTGTCTTTTCCTTTTTAACAAGTTCAAGTGAATTAAACCTTTTTTTCCCCCCTTTCTCTTTCTCTTAAAGCTTCTGCTAGACTCACAGTTCACTGAAAATGCACTCAGTCAAAACTGGAAGAATTGTAAAAGAAAAAACATATATCAATAAGTATACATATGGCTTCACATTTATTAAACAATAAATTAGCAAAGAAAGTTTCATTTCACCAATGTGTTCACAGTCAGAAACAAGCTCCTGTCTTTGTCTGTTGTCTGTACATTCTCGGTTAATGTTTCTTGCATTCATTTTTATACCATATTTAAATAAGAAACACCTTTTACTCCAAATGTATTAAAGTTGATCCCCTCTCTGTAAATTTGTGTATGTTTATATTGTTGTTTTATCTTTCATTAAAAGATGCAGAATCTCAAAAAAAAAACCGATTGTGCTCACAAGTAGCAATTAATATATCTAAGGACTTGTACCTTTGCTGTTCCTTTAATTGAAATGTCTTTTTCTTTCTATAAGAAAATTTAGTAAAATTTTTTTAGCATAAAAACTTTTAAAAATTATGGCAGCTAAACTACACATATGGTTTTCAAGTTAACGAGTACATTGTTATTAATATCCAACTTTTATTAATCTTTTATTAATACTTCAGTGACATCACTTTTATATAAGAAGCTATAAGAATTTTTTTTTTTTTTTTTTTTTTTTTTTGCCTGAGCGCTTCCTGTCTGAGCCTTCAAGCAGCATAACCTTACACTCAGACTTGCAATGGTGGTAGAAAACAAGTGAGTGAAAGATTTGACCTTTTGGTAAAGAGGTCAGATTTTGAATTTAATGAGTGCCTAATGAAGAAATGGTAGAAATAATTGTAAAATACAGATGAGTAGAGTCTTCTCTTTGAAATGTATTTATATGAGGTGACTTTTTTTTAAACCAACCTCTGAAATCGAAAGCACTGAGCAGGATTTCTTGTTCTACATTGTTTAATTTAATTCTCTTAAAGGAAAGAAAGAAAGAAAGAAAGAAAACAAAAAAACAAAACAGCACCTATCTTAAATTTTAGATTTATCATCTACAAATTAAAGGCAATAATTGTAGAGATAGATAACAAGTTGCTACAAATAATAAAAATACCCATAAATTAGTAACTACTACCTTTAAGATATTGTGGAAAAAAAGTAAAATAAAACCATTTGTATGTATGAGAATATATGAATGGCTAAGGGTGTCAATATATTTCCTTTCTCAATATTTTCTCAAAATAGGAAACTATTGCTAGTCATACTGCTTCATTTAAAATCCTCAATTATTTTCTTTTCTATGTAAACTTGACAAATTAACCAGGCAGTGAAGTAACCGTTAGATGGTTGGTGGTTCTTGTATTCTTCAGGTGTATAATTAAAGTAGTGAAAAGAGACACTGAGTGAATAAAAGAAGAAGTAGATATATAACTTGTAGCAGGTAATACACAAGAAATACACAAATTTATGAGACATTATACATATTTGAAATAGTGTAAGGAATACATATTTGAAATAGTGGGTGGTTCTTTCAGAGGATGTGAAAAGATGGTTCCTGAATTAAGGGAAGGAGACATTAAGAGAAGCGCACAAGGGAAAGTTAGTAAGGTGGTATGTGAGTGTGTCGACTGTTAGTTCTCAAAACAGAACTAGGAGCATATACAAAAGCCTTGGAGCAAGAACAAAATTTATATCCTTAGAAGACTAAAAGCCATCTGTATCTGAGTCAAAACAATGGCACTTGATAAAGCAAGAGAGAAATGCAGGGGGCAATCACCCAGGCTTTTGAAAACATGTAAAGACAATTGGAAGTCTTCAGCATATTAGAAGTAGAGGGCATTTTCAAAATACCATCTGGTTGTTCTGTGGGAAATTGATTAAAGAAATTGGAGTAGAAGTAGAGAGAGTGGTTGGCAGGAGACATGGGAAGAGATTGTTTTTAGGTAGTGCAAACAAGTTAAATTGCCAATGAATAGATGTTGAAAGTGAATGAACAAGAAAAGTCATGGATGATTCTGTTTTGACTTTGGTAGAATTGATATTTACTGGCATGAAAAAGCTGGGAAGGAAATAAGTTTGAAAGAAAATTTTTAAACTTGGGAAGTGGTAAACGAAAATGCTTATGAGATTTCAAGTAAAAAGAACAAATATGAAGTAGATATTAATGGTGGAATTCAAGAAATAATTCTTTATGACCTATATACATTTGAGATTAATCAGCATATAGCTAGCAGACAATCAAGGAATGGATATGATTGTCTAGAGACAGAATATACATGAAAGAGAAGACTTAAACTCAAGTTCTAAAGAGTTCAGCCTTTTAGATGACAGATAGAGGTGTGTTCAGCAAATGTGGTTGTGAAGGAGCACCCACACCTGTCCTAGAAAATCAGGAGGTGGTGGTGTTCCCAAAAGCAAGAGACATATGCATTTTTTGAAGGAGTTTAATGGTGACAGCTCTGAAATGTTTAGATAGGAGAGTCCTAAGAACAGAATCGGAATCATGTGACTGGAGGCAGATAGAGGGCGAGTTTTATTTAGATTACACATGTTCATTTACTGTGGCTTGAGAAGTGGTAGAGAAAATGACAGGGGCTAAAATTTCCCCAAGATCTCCCTTAATATGGCCTCTTTTCTTAAATTCTGCTTACAGTTCTAGATAAATAACAATATGTTGATTTTTAGCAACAACAATGACATTGGGTATATTGTCCAGACTTTAGAGGGGTTTCAGTGTAATGTTGAGCACACTAGCCAGGATAAGGTAAGTTGAAAAATGACAAGGTGAGAAGTGAAGAAAACAAGTACCCATAATTTTAAAAAATATTTTATTTATTTATTTGACAGAGAGAGTGAGAGATCACAAGTAGGCAGAGCAGCAGGCAGAGATAGAGGGAAAGCAGGCTCCTCGCTGAGCAGATAGCCAGATGCCATGGGAGGCTAGATCCCTGGATCCTGAGATCATGACCTGAGCAGAAGGCAGAGACTTAACCCACTGAGCCACTCAGGCGCCCCAAGTATCTGTAATTTTTAATAGGAGTTTTATCTCTGTGATCTCCAATAAAGTCAGTGAACAGTTGTTTTTTGTTTTATTTTGTTTCTTCAATGGACAGTTTTTGTTTCTATTTTTACAACACTCAATTTTAAGAGATTTTTGTTTGGGTGAACTCTCTCATTTCCTTTATAACTTATAGACCATTTAAAATTCTATTATTTCATATTTATAATAATTTCATGAACCAGGTAAATCCAGGATCACATTTTATAGTTTACCAAAGGGGCAAATAAAATTCAGGTAAGTGGGGTTACTCACCCAAAGTTACTTTTGGAAAAGCAAAGCCGAAAGTAAGTGACTGAATTTTTAGTGTGTAAGGATTTATTTATCATTTATATCTGTCAGGATTTGTTTTTAGTTCACCACCATTATTACAAAGTAATAGTCACAGACTGTTTGACACTTATATTTGGCCAAACTAGTTTGGCCTGACTTGTTATTTTGATTCAGAATAATGAACACTAACCAAATAAGTATAGCTTTCCATAGTCTTCATCAAAGAAAAATTAAAATTAAGATGCAATATATTCCAAATTCATGTTTTTCTATTTCGTATATTTATCCTTTTTAAATGTGAGTTTGGTGGTTATGCTGCATAATTAAACACACTGATATTTACAATGAAAAAAATGGGAATTATTGCATCTTTCATATACCACCAAAATATGAATTAGGCTGAAGATGATTAGTGAGAAAAAAATTAATATAATTTATATCACAGTTGTTGATATTGAAGATATAAACCATCATAAGATCCTTAATTTTAGTTGTAGTTCATAATTAAAATTATATGAACAAGCATGTAAAAATATAGTTAGATTATATTATACTGAATCGTTTGGGAATATAATATATTATTAAATATATTATTAAATAATAATAAGTTATTATTTAATATTACATGCATGTTAATAATATAGTTAGATTATATTATACTGAATTGTTTGGGAATATAATATATTATTTAATATATAATAATGTATTATTTATGCCTTATATATAATTCACTAAAATAACTTTCATAGAATTAAAACCAATGGTAAATAATGCTACAATTCATTATTATGAACAACAATCATTTCTTTAAAATTCAAGTTGTGAGAATTTTCATGAGTAGTTTCAAGCTAACACATCTTGACTTTAGATGCATGGCTTCTAATGATTTCGAGCTTATTTATTTCTCAGTACCTTTCTTCCTCAGAGTAAAGCTGTTTGGATTGTTTGTTTCTAGAAAATGTCTCCCAAATCCATATCCTCAGCTTCATCCCTTTTTCTGAGTTCTAGGCTTTCATTTCTACATGGACTTGTTTCTTACTGAATATTCTGCTACCATTTTAAACACAGCATTTAAAAGGTATATAATATTTTAAAAACAGGATTGTTTTTCTACCTATTTCATATACATGCCAAAGAAACTACATTTCTTGTGGTCATATAAGCTTGAAACCTTAAAGATGTATTTGTCTTCCAGGCTTTATTTCTTTATCAAGTTCTATTACTTTCCCTCTGTAAAATTTCACAGGTTTGACTCTTCTGCTATATATCCAAAATGCTGCATTGATTGTAGTCATTTTTCACAACTATTGCATTTTCTTCTATCAGGTTTTGTGTCTGCAAAACTCCCCTTGGCAGACTATCATATGTTAGAATATTACTCCTAAATATACCTCTCCCTTCTCTTGAATAACAACCGATTATCTTTAGAAGAACATTCAAACCCTTTACTATGACATACAGCGCCATAAACAAACTGTCCAAAGATTGTTATTTTGATACATCATTCTCTTATAAAAATGCTTCACTCCAGCTAAATTTGTAATTATATTTACTCCAAATATGTCCTATTCCTTCTTCCTTCAGTGTCACATCTTTTTCAGGTGCTCTCTTTCTCTGTTTATTTAAGTTCTGGCCCTCACTCAGTTCAATGTCTGGCCAAGGCTCATAGGAGTCTCTTACCTTTGAAGATTTACAGGGTTTATTTCGCTATTGTTTGTCATGGCAACACCATTCCTCCCCTTCTAACCCCTCTCCTCACAGATAATTTTTAATGTACTGTTATTTAAACCAGAGACATTTGCAAAACCATGAGAAAACAAATAACAGCACATTATTTAGTATGATTGTCATTACTAGACTGTCCAACATACAGACCCTATTAATATATTTCCTGAATTTCCCAATATATGTGAGCCTTATTGGGAGAACTTACTTCCCACTATAGAGGATGGAATGGTTTGCCTAGCCATTCAGAATGCCAAGGTATAGACTCAGTGTCCACACTTGGCTATCAATTTGCTGAAACAAAAATTTGAATCTGCAGCTAGTGACTTAAAGATGCAGCATCAGTGGTCATCAGCCTAGTTTCAAAAGGCCACACTGTACCTTTGCACAGTGCTGGTGGGAAAAGGGTGTCAGCAATTGGGAGTAGCTGCAGTTGTGTCCTTTACTGAACTATTCTGCAGCCTGATATTGTCTCTGGTTTGGGCTCTCTAGAGTTCCCTGTGTGTTGTCCTATTTCTGAGCATGCTTTCTGAAACTTCTGACAATCCTTGAAGTACCCATTATCCTTTCAATGAAACTTCTGTCTGACAAGATTAGCCAGTAATTTTTCATTTTTGTGAACGAGAATCTAACAAATGTACTTGACTCTAGTATGGTAAGGTAAAATATTTTAAATACCAAAGTTAAGGGTTGAATTAGGCCCCCCACCCCAACATATGTTAAAGTCTTAACTCCATATACCTCAGAATGTGACCTTATTTGGAAATAGAGTCATTGCAGATATAGTTAAGATGAGGCCACCCTGAAGTAGGGTGGACCTCTATTCCGCTATGACTGGTGTCCGTACAAGAAGGGGAAATTTGGAGACATATAAACATACAAGGAAAACACCATGTGACAATGAATCAAAGATTGGGGTGATATTTGCAAATGCCAAGAATTGGCAGAGATTGCCAGCAAACTACCAGAAGCTAGAGGATAGGCACAGAATTTAGATACTTTTTAGTAGTTCTCAGAAAGAATCAGCCCTACCACCACTTTAACCTCATACTTTTAGAACTGTGGGACAATAAAATTTCCATTGTTTAAGCCATTCAACATGAGGCAGTTTGTTATGGCAGCCCTAGCAAACTAATACAGCCAACACATCATACATCCTTTTCCCTAAATGAAGGAAATTCTCTAGTCCATGTTGCATGCAATGTGAGTTACCACAACCACAAATGTCATAAAATAGGCTAATGCCTTTATATATTTTTTTAAGATTTTATTTATTTATTTATTTATTTATTATTCATTTATTTGACAGGGAGAGAGATCACAAGTAGGCAGAGAGGCAGGAAGAGAGAGAAAGAGGAGGAAACAGGCTCCTTGCTGAGAAGAGAGATGCAGGGCTTGATCCCAGGACCCTGAGATCATGACCTGAGCCAAAGGCAGAGGCTTAACCCACTGAGCCACCCAGGTGCCACAGGATAATGCCTTTAAACACATTGTATGTACTAGAGAGGAAATAGGCAAAGCTCCTGCTTGGTTAAGGGTGAGCATCTTGTCACAAGGGCATATTTGTTACTCCAGGTGATAAAGTTTAACAGAAATTTAGGAATTTAAGAAACTGCTCTATAGGATATTTCTTTTGAGTGGGGAGGATACTATCTCAGTATTCAAGAAGTACATTGTATCTTTCTTGCTCTGAGATCACACCATAGTTATCATGAGCAGGTAGTAAAAGGAAGAGAAATAGAAGGAAAAAAGCAGGTGATAGACATGTTTTTAAAGTGAGGGAATGAATCAGTTAAGAAGACAAAACAATTCTAAATGTCAGAGATGGGGCAAGCATGGAGATTTGCTCACGAAAAACTGGTTGAAAAGAGAAAAACCAAAGAATAACAAATTTATATGGTGTGGGGAATTCAGTTAACCAATTCCATTTAATGAAAATGTATAGCCTGGAGTGAGATGATTTGAACGTTATGAAACATATTTGTTGGTTCTAGCACATTCAAATTTTGACATACTGAATGATTTTATGGATTTAAACAAATCTATTGTTTTTGGTTGTTTTACCCAAACGAAAACCTGTAACTTATTAGCCAAATAAACAGCAAGCAAAGGTAATTTTCACTCTGATTTTTTTTTTTTTAACTCTAATTCTAGAACTATTTGAATGGAGAGTTCATGCTGGTCTTTGTATTAATCTTCAGTGTTTGAGAAGGCAAACTCATGTGGCTCTAGGGTGGGCATGTGTGTTAGAGCAAGAAGTTTCAGGTTTATTTGTCCAACATGAGAAGATGAAGAAGCCTCCAGGGACCGTAGGGGATGATTTTTTATGTCAAAATGTTAAATATTTTAAAATTTTGGATATCTGTCTATAGTTCTATGTGAGAAAAATACCAAAACAGTGACATATAATAAGTGATATTATATTTAAATATAATATAATATCATAATAATATAATATTAAATTAAATAGTATAAATACATCAAAGAATATATTTACTATATTAAAATATTTAATTTTAAACTTAATTAAATTTAATATATTAAATATACTAATAGAGTAAATATATCATTTAATGTATTAAATAATATATCATTATAATATATAATAAATATATTGAAATATAAATATGTTTATAATTATATTTTGTATTTACTGAGGAGTAAAACACTGTTGGAACAGTGAGTTTTTGAAACAGATAACTTAAATGCTTCCATTGTCATCTTTTGAAAAGGAAATTATGAGTACCTATAGCCTTGTATAGTAAAGAAGTAAATCATATCTAGATGATAGGCCTTAAACATAAAATGACCCGTTATTTTACCAGCAAAATGAGTTTATTTGGGAATGACAGAGGAATTTCTATATGGACAGGCTGACTTGGGCAAACCATAGCCACATCCAAAGAGACAGAGGGAAGGTTAGCCCCTATTAGACTTCAGGAGGAAATAGGGGAGGGTTGTTTTGAACAGAAGTTCATTGGAGAAGAACAGTGCTGGTTTTCATGTGCTGCAAACAGTGGTTAGTGCTGTGCTGCTGGGGGGAGTATTCTAAAAGCAGAAGATAAAATTCTTATGTAAAAATGCCTTCCCTTTTCAAAATGATTCCCTTCCTTCTTCCTGCTGGTTATGTGGGCTGCAAAACATGGTTCCGTGTGAGAGCTCCTCCTTCAGGGTCTCCCCCCTCCATTTTAATGAGATTTCCCTTACTCCTTTCAGTATATCTGTTTAAGAAAGGGCACTCGAAAAGGTGACATTGCAGTCTGAATAAAACATCTTATATTTTATAGTTCACAATGCAATTCCTAGGTAGTTGTTTCTTTGATCCTGAGAGTAATCCCCTAACTCACACAAAGCAAAGATCATTATCTGTGATTTATAATAGAAAGACTCAAAACGTACACTGGTTTACTGAGGAGTTTACTGAGGAGTAAAACACGGTTTGTGTCAAAGGAAAGCAAATTTTAGGATTTGGGCTCTCCTGCAGTTCAGTCTATGTGATATAAAAGGTTCAATTTGAAAGGTCAGCCACTCAGGACATGACTTTGAATGGGAAATCTTTTTTGGAATAAGTACTGTTGTGCCTTCAACAACATGGAGGCTAGGGGCTCTGACCCCTGCACAGTCAAAAATCTGTGCTTTGCTTTTGATTCTCCCAAAATGTAATTATTAATAGCCTACTGTTGGACCTGAAGACTTACCATATATTATGATAACATAATGGTAGATTAATGCGTACTTTATATAGGTAATATATACTGTATGCTTAGAGTAAGCTAGAGAAAAGAAATGTTATTAAGAAAATCAGAAGGAAGAGAAAATACATTTACAGTACTGCTTTTATGAGAAAAAAAATGCATATACGGGGACCTGTGCAGTTCAAACCCGTATTGTTTGAAGGTCAAGTGTGTATGTATTTTATGATTGTGTAACTAAATTAGACAAAAGTGTGTTTGCAATAAGTTTTATATGGTGATCAGCAAAGACAAGTAATTAAGCACATTTTGTTAATTTGAGGGGACTATGATGATGGGTCACAAAACTATGCATATTACTTCCACTCATGTTGAAAACATGCAAGAAAACATTAGAATATGTGGATAATAAATGTGATGGCAGAATGATGGAGTAAAGATGGAAAGAAGGAAACAAGTGAAGGCTGTGTTTGTTAGTTGACAAAATTCAATGGAATATACTGCCAAGGGTGCTCAGTGGGCCATATTTTTTATTATTCTTGTTTATGTAAGAAATAATAAATAATATAGATTATAATTATAATTATATAGATAATAATAAATAATAGATATAATAAATAATAAATACATAATAAATGCTGGCTTTGTTACAATTGAGAAACTAAGTTTATTTAAGAGGGAAAGGATTCAGTAGAGAAGAGCTATACTTTCTAACATTCTAAATGAGGTTAACTAAATGTTAGGAAGCTGGTTTTACGAGAGAGTTTCTGAAATGGGTGGTGTACACACTTCATCTTATAAAGGAAGATACTGAAACACAAGGATATTTACATTACAAAATTACAGAACTAAGAGTTAAGTCCAGTATTTCTGGTGTTTTACAGTTTCAACTACATTTTATTCATTGATGTTCAGTGGTCTCTCAGTGCTGAAAAATATTTGAAAACCATAATAGTGCTGGTTTGTTGTTTAGAATATTTTTTTATTCATGTTTATTCTGCAAAATGACAATCTTGAAGAAAAATATACAAAGACAAAACAAAACAACAACTTTGGGCTAATATTTCTGAAGGCCAGAATTGAAATGGAAGGGAAGCATATCAATGGCTCAGTTATGAACAATGGCAATATTCTGAAGTATACTGTTTATAACTTAAATGAGATTTCTTATCACTCCAGGCTGAAAACATATCCATAATATAAAATTAAATTTATAAAAAGTCTGTGACATTATTCAGTATAGAAGTAAATATGTTAAATATAGTAATTAGTATGTTCAGCTCCCCAATGGGTTAATAAAACATAAATAATTAAAATGTAAGTAGCATAGATTCTCTTTTGAAAAAAAAAAAGTGTGTAAAACTTTAAAAATACTTAACTAGAACGAATCAGAATAAGTGGGATGGACTCCGAAATTATTAGTTTTGTACTATTTATAATATATGAAATACAAAAATAATGTAAATTAAAATGTTTTTTGATTTTAAGAAATATTTAAAGAAAAATATTCAGGTAGGGAGAAGACAATATGAGAAAGAAAAAAAGTTAAAGAACTGCTATCACTTTAAAGATTAAACAGTATTTCTTTAGGTCAAAAAATAAATAGAGTCAAACTGCTACCTCTCTGTTCCAGAGAAAATAAATTAAAATGTTTCAATCTTAAAGATTAATAATTAAAAGAACTTCTGGGAAGATTGATGCTACAACCCCAAGAAAGTATCATTTTCTTAAGCTTCAAGCAAAAATAGTTTAGTCATGGTGATTTTATGACAATAAGTTTCTACTTTTTTAAAAATGTTCTTTAAATTCTTTAACTTCTAAAACAATGCTATGTGATATTTTATAATCATATAAAATTTTATGTTTTTTTAATGGTTTATTTATTTATTTTTTCAGCGTAACGGTATTCTAAAATTTTATGTTTTTAAAATGAATTGCTTTTAACCCTTGGAATGTTTCATTTTCATTCTATTGTGCTCTCTGGTCTAGTGTTGACCATCCTTTAGACAATTGTCCCCGTGTTATTGAAGTTCTTTTAAGAAAACACTATGGTCAAGTTAAAAAATGAACAGTGCCTATGTGAAGTTATTTCTGGTTAAATTTTATTTTTCTCTATTTCTTTTTTTTTTTTTCCTGTTCCGCAGGGATGAGCACAGTTGATAATCTTGCAAACATTTTAAATTATCCTTGTAAGATGGAGGCGGTTTGAGTGATTAGCACCAAGCAGAGGAGAGCCATTTAAAGGTTTTAAAAGTAATAAATGAATGACGAAGGGACTTTGCAATTTGTTAATCTCTTTTATATACATTATCTCATACAATCCTTGCAATATCCCTAGAGGTAAGCATTGTGATTCCTGCTTTATCAGGAAAGAAATTCACATCTCAAAATTTTATGACTTGCCCAAGGTTAAATCAAGTGTTAAGAGGCAGAGCTAGGAAATAACCTCAGATTTTCCGATTCTCAGTTTATGTTTCTATAAGCAAAGCAATCATGGAATGTACCTTAATATTGTCAGTAATTGCTTTGGGTCCCCATGTGGCTTCTCTATTTTAGTTTTCATTTTTCTCTTCTCAAAAAAACAAAACCAAACCAAACCAAAACAAAAAAACCTCTGGACTTATGTAAGAAGAGACTTTGGAAAGCATCATTGCAGGAGGAAGGAAGGAAGGGTGGATGGACGGACCGACTAGAACTAGGACAATAGGGTGAGGTTGAGAGAAGGGGATATTCCAATAGGTGGAATCTGCAAGCATCTTAAAGTTTAGGTCAACAGGATTTTTTGTTTGTTTGTTTGTTTTAGATTTATCTATGTATTTGAGACATAGAGAAAGAGTGAAAGAGTCCGGGGAGTGACAAAGAGAGAGGGAGAGTGAAACTCCAGCAGACTCCTTGCTGAGCTAGAAACCTGAAGTGGGCCTGATCTCAAGACCCTGAGTTCATGACCTGAGCCAACTTGGTTAAGCTGGTTGCTGAACTGCTTAACTGACTGAGCCACCCAGGCACCCCACCAGGGCTTTTCCTCTAAAAGGAGTAACCAAGGCTAGACAAAGGGAAATGGAGAAGATGAGCAAGGGTGGCATAATTGAAGAGCTGAGGAATGTTTTACCCTGAGGTCAGTCTGTTTGCCAGAGGAACCTCTATAGAGGGGTTGTGTGCTTGCTCAGGGTGGGGCTCGGCTTGGTCACTGTTCAGGGTTCTGCGTTGACTTTCTCTTCAACTTTCTCACCATAAATATGATTTTGTTTCTATGTCTTTATTCTGCCTTTGGTAAAAGGAAATTGCTCTCCTCTTATGGATATGTAATATATGCAGTGTTTGTTAAACCATTTAGAGTTTGTAAAATATTATGCAAATATAAAATATCTGTACTACCTAAACTTGTAAAATTGACAAAGGAACATTAAGTTGATAAAGTCCATGAGGTCAAATCTTTTTCAGTCTGCAACATTTCAAGCTATATTCACACATTTGTTGCATGTCAGAATAAGGATAATGTTGATACTTCAAAACGTAGCTCACACTTCACTGTATTACAAAATCTTTCCTGTACTACAAAATAGTCAGTAGCTCTTTTTTTGTGTTGCCTTTTTCCACAAACATACTTTTATTATTTTACTCATCACATGATCTTGACATTTATTTATTCATATACCTGGGTCTCAGTTTTTAATAAGCTCTTAGAGAAAGATGGGAGGAAAATAATTTAAAAAAATAAAGATTGATGCATACCATTTTATTTATATAGTATTATATAACTATATATAATAGATGTATATATAATATTATTACCCATGATCATTGTAATGATTGGTACCTAGTAGGTGCTGGATTTTCTTACCATAAGGTCTATTTCTCTTTATGTGCCAAGTTGTAATTAATGACGAAGATGATGACGATGATGATAATGAAGAAAAAGAAAAGTACTGCACACTGTGTAATTTGTCTTGTTTAATTATTACTAGAATCTTATTAGGTAGGTGCTATTATTTATGTCCAATTTATAGATTAGGAAACAAGCATAGTATAAGCAAAGTAACTAGGATAGCCATGTAACAGTAATTCATACGATTAGAATAGGCATCTAAATTATATTGCCAAATAAGAGCACTGATTTAGGTCAGAGAAAGGAGAAGCAAAATTACCTTTAATATTTTTCTAAAATTCTTGAAGCACCTGGGTGGCTCATTCAGTTGAGCATCTGACCCTTGATTTCAGCTCAGGTCATGATCTCAGGGGTGAGATTGAGCCTCCTTTCAGGCTCCACACTCAGCAGGGAGCCTGCTTCTCTCCTCTCTCCTTCTCCCTCCACCTTTCCCCCACTTGTTCTCTTTCTCTCTCTCTCTCTCTCAAATAAATAAATCTTTAAAAGATATTTTTCTATAATTCTCATTCTTTGATACTGAACTCCCTAGGAAGACAAAAGTACACAGATAAGGTTTAATTGTATTTCTTTACTTATTTTAATTTGAGCTTTTCCCCCTCATTTCCAGTTTACTGTTTTTATATTCAATAAGTATTTTATAATATGAATAAAGATAATCAAATTAACTATGTGACAGAGACTGTTCTAAGCATTTTATATGTGTTAACTCATCATTCCTTCAGCCTAAGTCATCTCCCACTTCTCCAGACCTCTTAAACAGGACATGATATACTCTCTCTTCATATATGGTGTACAGCTTTTTCTGGTTGTTTTGCTTTGCAATGCAGAAAGTATAAATAAAATCTGCTTTTGCAAACATTTGTTAGTAAAATGGTGGATATATACTCCCAGTCTTTTTTTTTTTTTTAAAGATTTTATTTATTTATTTGACAGATAGAGATCACAAGTAGGGAGAGAGGCAGGCAGAGAGAGAGAGAGAGGAGGAAGCAGGCTCCCTGCCAAGCAGAGAGCCCGATGCGGGACTCGATCCCAGGACCCTGAGATCATGACCTAAGCTGAAGGCAGCAGCTTAAACCACTGAGCCACCCAGGCGCCCCTATACTCCCAGTCTTAATACACTGTAGCCATTATTTACATTTTATATTCTACATACTTGTATCAATAAGTAGGAAAATGGGAAAATGGGAACACTAATAACTTGACTTTCATACTGTGTTGTCCAGAAACTCACACACAAATCTTATTAGAAGATACACTCATTTTTTATTTTATTCAGCAACTATTTAGTTAATACCTTCTATTAGTCTGGTACTGCCTTAGTTACTACGAATACAAAATAAACATGATACATGTTGTTACCTTATTAAGTGGCGAAGAAGACAGAAAATGCAAGAATTCCCATTTTTCTAATTCGTGATCCCATAGAATAAAATGGTTCCTGATTGAGAAATTACTGTTAAATGAATAGCATTTTGTAGTTCATATGATTATATTATTTTTATATGATTTTTTTTTTTCAAAAAGGCCCAATTTTTCTAGAAGTCATGGAGACCTGGGAACAATCATTTTTAAATAGTCACCTTACATAATAAATCAAATGATCATGGCAAGGAATGGACCCAGTTCTTGCTGATAAATAGTTTGAGAGCTTGGATATGGATTGAATCAACACTGAAGAACATAATGTGTGGAAAGTTTACATGATAAAAAATCATGTGCAAATGGCAAAATGTTGAGGAGAGTAAAAATTCAGAATATGAAGAGTTTATTAGCAAAAATCTCCTAGAATGTTGGATGGTTTTATTACGAACTTGAATGATGTGGAATTGTAGGGGAATAGGAAATCACACAAGAAAAGGGAAAAGCCATGACAAGAACTCTGAGGCAGAAATTTGCGATGTTTGTTATTGAAAAATGAAAAGTTCTGTACTCTCCAGGGAGTAAGAAACTGATTTTTTCACATCTAAACTATAACAAAAATATAATAATATTTTTACAAAATATTATATTACAAAATATAATATCAAATGATTAAATGCATTGAATGGGCAATTACCACCTTATAGTGTTACTGCTTTCTCATTTCTACCTTCAATAATGATTTGTTGGCTTTTACTCTTCTCGCTTGATAATAACTTGTGTGAATCTCTACATCCATTATAGATTTGGTTACTGTAGTATTGATGACATTTCTGAAAGTTTTAGCTCCTCTCAGTTTCCTGAACACATCATTATTCTGTGTCCTTGTCATAATTTCATCTTTTAAAGTTCAGTCTCTGATAATCACCTCCCATCATTCCAGATCTCTCTGTTGTTCTTTGATCTCCTTGGAATTCCAGTCCATTGATATCACTGCATTTTTATATTTCTTCTGTTCTTCCATTTTCTGGTCAGATATCATGGTCAGTAGTTATAACATGGACTATAGTATCCTGTGGATCCTTATTAGTCTTCCTTCCAGTTCCAATTTTTCATTATTCTAAGCTTTCATAGTTCTATTTAAATCAAGAGAAAACTCTGAACTCAGAATGAAAATTTGCTGGAAGGAAATAGGAGCAAGGCTCTGACCAAGACAGCAACCCACCTGCATTTATGACTACAATCATCAGTGCTTTGTTTTCTTGAAAAGGACCAGTTTATAATAGGGTAAACAATGTTTATATTGCTTAATTCCAGGGCACAATTATTGTCCCTAATTTTGACTTCTAAATGGGCTAAAAGGATGTATTTCTTCAATGATGTGTACTATAAGACTCTTAAACTTTTATATAATGAAGTAACACATCTATCAATATTTATTGCCACCGAATTTGTGCCATTGCTCATTCCACTAGAGAGGTACATGTTTACAAATATCTGAAAGCAGTCTTAACACTGTGCAACTTTCAAAAATAAGTTGGGGACTCTCAAGTGAGAAGGCTAATAGAAAATTGACTCTAGTTTTAAGCCCCAAACAGTGTAAAATACCCTTTCCTGTGTCCCTACCTACATTCCCAAGACCGGGATACAAGTGCTCGGTTCTTAGAGGTATGGAAGTTCGTACTTCCCTCTCACATAATTATTCCTTTGTCTGAACCAATCATTATGGCAAATGTGAAAAATAGAGCACTCTCCAGTTAAAACTGACCACAGACCACCACCTTATTCCACCAATGCACAAAAGTTTTTGGTTTTCAGTTAAAATGTTTTTACTAATGTCTAAAGAAATAGGAATCATATTTTGGGATCAAATTGAAAAATGAAAGTTAAATGAATGTGCATATTAGCATTTGAAGCAAGACCATAATTCTGCAGAACTAGATTTGTAACTTTTTAGTGTTTTCAATATTACTGATAGATTTGTAATATACATATCTTAGGATTTCTAATGCTATCATGTATCATATAAATCAATTAATAATGCCCTTATCAGTTTAGAGATGAGAGGGTTTTCCAGTTGTATTCCAAGGGTGTAATCACAGATTTTTAGTTCATCAAAGTAGTATAAGTTAAACAAATGAATATTTTTCCAAGCAAAAAGAAAATAAAAATTAGAGTTAACAGATGCACTTGGCATTAAAATCTGGCTTCTGCATAGTCCTATTACACTAATATGAAAGGGGCGAGAACATGCCACTGAAAACCATAATATTAAAAGCCATTTATTATCTGGAAAGTTTGGGCAATAAATGGGTGTTACCTAACAGAGAGGAAGGAGTCTTATTACCAACACATTGACAATAATCTTTCATTTATTTTATGGCATTTCACTAAATTGACCTTGCTTCTCTTGCCTTAGGCAATGTTCCTAAAAAGAAGTTGCTAAGGCTGAGGTTGAAGAGGTTGCTGCCTATGTTCTCCTCAAGAATTTTAATGGGTTCATTTCTCACATTGAGGTTCTTCATCCATTTTGAGTCTATTTTCTTGTGTGGTGTAAGGAAATGGTCCAGTTTCATTTTTCTGCATGTGGCTGTCCAATTTTCCCAATACCATTTGTTGAAGAGATGTCTTTTTTTCCATTGGACCTTCTTTCCTGCTTTGTCAAAGATTAGTTGACCATAGAGTTGATGGTCTATTTCTGGGTTCTCTATTCTGTTTCACTGATCTATGTGTCTGTTTTTGTGCCAGTGACTTACTATCTTGATGATGACAGCTTTGTAATACAGCTTGAAGTCTGGAATTGTGGTGCCAGCAACTTTGGCTTTCTTTTTCAACATTCCTCTGGTTATTCAAGATCTTTTCTGGTTCCATAGACATTTTAGGATTATTTGTTCCATTTCTTTGAAAAAAAGGGATGGGATTTTGATAGGGATTGCGTTAAATGTGAGATTGCTTTAGGTAGCATAGACATTTTTGCAATATTTGTTCTTCCAATCCTCGAGCATGGAACATTTTTTCATTTCTTTGTGTCTTCCTCAATTTCCTTCATGAGTACTTTGTAGTTTTCTGAGTACAGATTTTTTGCCTCTTTGGTTAGGTTTATTCCTAGGTATCTTATAGTTTTGGGTGCAATTGTAAATGCGATTGACTCCTTAATTTCTCTTTCTTCTGTCTTATCATTGGTGTATAGAAATACAGCAGATTTCTGTGCATTGATTTTATATCCTGACACTTTACTGAATTCCTGTACAAGTTCTAGCAGATTGGAGTGGAGTCTTTTGGGTTTTCCACATAAAGTATCATATCATCTGCAAGGAGTGATGGTTTGACTTTGCTGATTTGGATGCCGGATGTCTTTAATTTCTTTTTGTTGTCTAATTGCTGGAGCTAGGACTTCTAGGACTATGTTGAATAGCAGTGGTGATAATGGATATCCCTGACGCATTCCTGACCTTAGTAGAAAAGCTCTCAGTTTTTTCCCATTGAGAATGATATCCGTGGTGGGTTTTTCATAGATGGCTTTGATGATATTGAGGATGTACCCTCTATTCTTACACTTTGAAGAGTTTTGATCAAGAAAGGGTGCTTTACTTTGTCAAATACTTTTTCAGCATCTATTGAGAATATTCTATGGTTCTTGTTCTTTCTTTTATTAGCATATTGTATCACATTGATTGATTTGCAGATGTTGAACCAACCTTGCAGCCCTGGAATAAATCCACCACTTGGTCGTGGTGAATAATGCTTTTAATGTACTGTTGGATCCTACTGGCTAGTATTTCAGTGATAATTTTTTCATCTGTGTTCATCAAGCATATTGGTGTGTAATTCTCTTTTTTGATGGAATCTTTGTCTAGTTTGGGAATCAAGGTAATGTTGGGCTCTTAAATCGAGTTTGGAAGCTCTCCTTCCATTTCTATTTTTTGGAACAGTTTCAGAAGAATAGGAATTAATTCTTCTTTAAATGCTTGGTAGAATTCCCCTGGGAAGCAGTCTGGCCCTGGGCTTTTGTTTGTTGGGAGATTTTTGATAACTGCCTCAATCTCCTTACTGGTTATGTTTCTGTTCAGGTTTTCTGTTTCATCCTGGTTCAGTTGTGATAGCTTATATGTCTCTAGGAATGCATCCATTTCTTCAAGATTGTCAAATTTGCTGGTGTATACTTGCCCATAATATGTTCTTGAAAATGCTTGTATCTCTTTGGTGTTGGTTGTGATCTCTCCTCCTTCATTCATGATTTTATTTATTTTGGTCCTTTCTCTTTTTGATAAGTCTGGCTGGGATTTTTCAATCTTATTAATTCTTTCAAAGAAACAGCTCCTAATTTCAATGATTTGTTCTATTGTTTTGTTTTGTTTTATTTGTTTGTTTTTGGTTTCTATTCCATTGATTTCTGCTCTGATTTTTATTATTTCTCTTCTCCTGCTGGATTTAGGCTTTCTTTGTTGTTCTTTCTCCAGCTCCTTTAGGTGTAGGGTTAGTTTGTGTATTTGAGACCTTTCTTCTTTCTTGAGAAAGGCTTGTATCACTATATAACGCTTTCCTCTCAGGACTGCCTTTGCTGTGTCCCACAGATTTTGAACAGTTCTGTTTTCAGAATCATTTGTATTTGGGTTCTTTCCAAATTTCCTCTTGTGATTGAGTTCTAGCTTTAGAGCATTGTGGTCTGAAAATATGCAAGGATTGACCCCAACCTTTTGGTACCAGTTGAGACCTGATTTGTGACCCAGAACATGATCTATTCTGGAGAATGTTCCATGTGCACTAGAGAAGAATGAGTATTCTTTTGCTTTGGGATGGAATGTTCTGAATATATCTCTGATGTCCACCAGGTCTGTGCATCATTTAAGACTTTTATTTCCTTGTTGATCTTTTGCTTGGATGATCTGTCCATTTCAGTGAGGGGGTGTTAAATTCCCCTACTATTATTGCATTATTGTCAATGTGTTTCTTTGATTTTGTTATTAATTGGTTTATGTAGTTGGCTGCTCCCATGTTAGGGGCATAGATATTTAAAATTGTTAAATCTTCTTGTTGGACAGACCCTTTGAGTATGATATAGTGTCCTTCCTCATCTCCTATTATAGTCTTTGGCTTAAAATCTAATTTATCTAGTATAAGGATAATCACCCCAGATTTCTTTTGGTGTCCCATAGCATGGTAAATTAGCCCCCCCCATTTTAAATCTGGAGGTTTCTTTGGGTCTAAAATGAATTTCTTGTAGACAGCATATTGATGGGTTTTGTTTATTTATCAATTCTGATACCCTGTGTCTTTTTATTGTGACATTTAGTCCATTTACATTCAGGGTAACTATTGAAAGATGTGAATTTATTGTCATTGTATTGCCTGTAAAGTGACTGTTACTGTATATTGTCTCTGTTCCTTTCTGGCTACTACATTTAGGTTCTCTCTTTGCTTAGAGGATCCCTTTTAGTATTTCCTGTAGAGCTGGTTTGGTGTTTACAAATTCTTTTAGTTTTTGTTTGCCCTGGAAGCTTTTTTCTATCCTTCTATTTTCAATGACAGCCTGACTGGATATAGTGTTCTTGGCTGCATGTTTTTCTCATTTCGTGCTCTGAATATATCATGTCAGTTCTTTCTGGCTTGCCAGGTCTCTGTGGATAAGTTTGCTGCCAATCTAATGTTTTTACCATTGTATGTTACAGACTTCTTGTCCCAGGCTGCTTTCAGGATTTTCTCTTTGTCACTAAGATTTGTAAGTTTTACTATTAGATCACAGGACTGGACCTATTATTGACTTTGAGGTGGGTTCTCTGTGACTCCTGGATTTTAATGCTTCTTGCCTTTGCTATATTAGGGAAATTCTTTACAATAATTCTCTCCAATATAACTTCTGCTCCCCTCTCTCTTTCTTTTTCTTCTAGAATCCCAATTATTCTAATGTTGTTTTGTCTTATGGTATCACTTATCTCTCGAATTCTCCCCTTGTGGTCCAATAGTTGTTTGTCTCTCTTTTGCTCAGCTTCTCTATTCTCTGTCATTTGGTCTTCTAGATCACTAATTCTCTTTTCTGCCTCATTTATCCTAGCAAAGAGCCTTCATTTTTTATTGTACTTCATTAATAGCTTTTTTAATTTCAGCTTGGTTAGATTTTAGTTCTTTTATTTCTCCAGACAGGGTTTCTCTAATATCTTCCATGCCATTTTCAAGCCCAGATAGTGCCTTGAGAATAATCATTCTGAACTCTAGATCTGACGTATTACCAATGTCCGTATTGATTATGTCCACAACCTTTGGTACTGCTTCTTTTTTTTCTTTTTTTTTGTGGTGAGTTTTTCCACCTTGTCATTTTCTCCAGATAAGAATATATGAAGGAGTAAATAAGGTAAATAAGCAAAATAAGTAAAAGGGTGGCAAAGACCCCAGGTAAATGTGCTTTAACCAAATCAGAAGAGACCCCAAATTGTGGGGGGAAGAAGGAGGTAAAAAAAGTTTAGAAAAAAAAGAAAGAAAAAATATAAAATAGAATATATATATTCTATTTTATATTTATATAATTATATATATTATATATATAAAATATATATATATGTATATATATATATATATTAGACTGGTGAATAGAACAGAGACACCCACTTAATTTTGGGAGCATTTTGATCTCTTAGAAGAAACTACCTCCCCAAATTTTAAAGAATGAAAAACTCATATAAGTGTAAGCACAATGAAGGGATGGAATATGACTACAAAGATTTTTTTTAATTAATTTTTTTTAAGTTTCATTTCTAAAAAAGGAGTTGATAAGATAAGTTGGTTGGTAGAATAAAGAAAAAGAAAGTGGATAGAATTTGCTCAGGCTGGAGACTAGAACAAAGCCATGTGCTAGATTTAGGGTATATTTTGATCTATTAGAAGAAGTTGGATCCCAAATTTTTTTTAGAAAAAAATACCCATGTGTATACAAAAAATAAAGTTAGATACAATGAAGGATAAAATATAACTGTAATAATGAAGGTTCAAAAAAGACTTTTTAAAATGAAAAGTATTGTTAAGGTAAACTAGTTAAAAAATGTTAAATGAGGATAGAGCAAAAGTTAAAAAATTAGCATAAGAAAAAAATAAAATTAAAAGAAACTAACTTTGCAATACTAAAAAATCATGGGGAGAAAGCCATGAATTCCATGCTTTGTTTTCTCCTCCCCTGGAATTTCGCTGTTCTCCTTCATAAGGGAACTTGATCTTTGCTGGATTTCTTGCTGATCTTCTTGGGGACGTGCCTGTTGTAGTGATTCTCAAGTGTCTTTTCCTGAGATGGAATTGCACAGCCCTTACCAGGGGCCAGGCTAAGTAATCTGCTGGAGTTCACTTTCAGGAGCTTTTGTTCCCTGAATGCTTTCCGTATAGCTCTGGAGGGTGGGAATGAAAATGGCCACCTCCCAATCTCCAGCCCAGAGAAGCTGAAGCTTGGGACCCCACACCTCAGTGTGCCCTCAGAGAAAAAAGCTCAATCACTCCTGTTTCCCTGGCCTCCAACAGGGCTCCAAGCTCACCCAGCCTGTGACCAAGTGTCTCTGTCTCTGGAACACAGCCCCACCTGCAGTCTCCAAACCCAGCAGATCCTTGCACTCTTCCAGGGGTTCTCCCTAGATCTTGTGGGGTTTTTGCTCACAGAGCAGTGGTCTGACTCTGCCACAGATCATAGTTTAAGTAACCCTGAGATGAAAGCTCACTCCTCGGCTCTGTTTCTGTAGCCAGTTTCCCTGCTCTAATACCTGCAAGCTCTGTGACACTCAGACACCCCTGATCCTTCTATGACCACGCCGGACCTGAGACCATGCTGTCCCCATGTAGGTTTCACCCCAGCTTAGCCTCTGGAGCAATGTCCCTCAATGGAGCAGACTTTTAAAAGTTCTGATTTTGTGCTCTGTTGCTCCACCTTTTGAGGGGAGCAAGTCTATCTTCCCATCTATCCCCCACAGTCTATCTTCCCGTCGCTTTGGGTTCATTTCTCCGCAGGTTCTACCTTTCAGAAAGTGGTCAATTTTCTGTTTCTAGAATTGCTGTTCTTCTTCTCTTTGATCTCCTGTTGGAATGGTAGGCATTCAGAATGGTTTGATAAACTATCTAGCTGATCTCCTGCTACCTGATGTCATCTCAGCCTGCTAC
Source organism: Meles meles (assembly GCF_922984935.1). Classification (NCBI taxonomy): domain Eukaryota; kingdom Metazoa; phylum Chordata; class Mammalia; order Carnivora; family Mustelidae; genus Meles; species Meles meles. Next base: position 39,825,957 of record NC_060067.1, read on the forward strand.
TTCTCCACCAACTTGACTCTTCTCACTAGTGCCTTTATTAAACTCTCTCCAATTACCCCTTTGTACTTGTATTTTCTATTGGAACCCTACCAATCGTCCACACAGAAAAAAAGGAAGTAATAAGATCTTCTCTTTCAGAAGTCTTCATATAGAATATTCGGGTTGGAGTTTGTTAAATTCACTATTTTCAGGAGAACTCTGGTAGTGCAGCCCATCCCATCATAACACGGGTTTGAGTATTTTTGTCATTTATTTCTGGCTTTGATCAGTCCTTCACGTTCATGGTATGCTTCCTTCTTTATCTGGGATTATATGGCTTCTTTTAAATTCTCTATTTGAAAAAAATAGGCCTACAGTTTAATTTGTGTATATGTAATAAGTATAGCAAATTTAATTTGTGTATATATAATAAGTATAGCAAATTGATCCCCAAGTACATCTATAACAAAACATGCATACATAATTTATGAAAGTGCATAAACTTAATAAAAATAAAATTATATCTAACCCATCCATGTATTTATCTATATATCTATATAAGTATATGAAAATATATCTATACATACCTGTATGTATCCCAAAATTTTTGGTCAGTTTATACTTAACTACTATATTTTGTTGTGACTGTCACTAAGATTATTTGCCATTATGATCTTAACTGTTTATTGCTGGAATGTAGGAAAACTATACTTCTATATTTTTAATTAATATATACATTATATTAGCTGCAGTGTTCTTCAATTAATTTTCTTGGATTTTCCAAGTATTTTATTTTTCTTATGTTTGTTGTTTTAGTATTTTTTTCCAGTTGTTTTAGCTAGTTTATTTGTTTTAACCAATCAATGAAAATAAATACAAAGCAATTAATTTTTGAGATTTGTCATTCATTCATGTTCATTATTTCTAGATGATCTGTATGTTTTTTTGAAAGATGCACACTATTCTATTAGATATAACATATTATATATCCTATATATATATTTTTTATACTTAATTTCACTTTCCTTTTCTTCAATAGCTTCAAAAGCATCTCAGATTTGTTTCCTTCACTACTTTTCAATTCAACTTTTTTGATATTTTATTTTAGATTCGTTAATAAAATTTTATTTTTCTCCAATTTCTTATTTATGTCTTATTATCTTTTCTCCAATAATTCTTTGTCAGTGTTTGGGCCAATTCCACGTTAAAACCTGTTAAACCCCTAGGGCCTGACTGGGCCTGCTTAGCCAGAGTGACATGCTGCCTAGGTAGCCATTTTGTTGCCTCGGTTGCCATTTTGTTGTTGCTGTGTTGCCTAGATAGCCATTTTGTTGTTTAATAAATGTCTCAACAGTTACTGGTATGGGTTTCGGGTAATCATTACTAAAACACACACCTAAAATAAGGCCAGGCAGGTAAAAGACATCCAATCAGCCAAAGCCACATATGTGGAGGTCTATGGTTGTGCCCTATAAAACTAGCCTGTAAGACCAAGGGGTGGTCGCTCTCTTCGGAGGCAGCCCTGGCTGGTCAGTCTGACTTCTAATGCTTGGTATAGAATAAGGCTTTGCATAACTTTCACTTTGTTTCAGTCTTGTTCCTTTGATAATGGACCCAACAGTCAGCCTCTTCTTATTTATATATTGCCTTAAATTTATATATATTATATTTTGTACATGACTGCTTTACTATTGATTTAAAAAGTTTTCTGAAAATTTCTTCAGGAATTTCCATATAAAACATTTTTGTTAAGAGTCTTTTTTTGTTTTTTGTTTTTTTTTTTAAGATTTTATTTATTTATTTGACAGGGAGAGAGAGCACAGCAGGGAGGAGTATCAGGAGGGAAAGGGAGAAGCAGGCTCCTCACTGAGCAGGGATCCCTGTGTGGGGCTCCATCCCAGGACTCTGGGATCATGACCTGAGCTGAAGGCAGACACTCAACTGACTGAGCCACCCAGGTACCCCTTACAGTCAGTTTTGACATAAATACATATACCTATGAAACTACTATCACAAATAAAATTAAAAAAATTCATTACCCCCAAAATTTTCTCTCCATCACTATCCCCATGCAACCACTAATTTCATTCAGTCACTGCGTATCAGTTTACATTTTCTTTAATTTATATACGCATTTACAATTTTTGTTTTACCTTCCTTTTTTCACTCAGCATAATTATTTTGACTGTCACTTGTGTTTCATGAGTTACTGAATAATATTCCACTGTATAGATATTCCACAAATTATTATCCATTCACTTTTTAAAGGGCATTTGATTTATTTCCAGTATTTGGTTATTACAGATAAAAATGCAGTATACATTTATCTATAGATCTTTGTGTAAACATATGATTTTATCCCTCTTGGATAAATAACCATAAGTAAAATGTTGGCTCATATGGTAGCTGTATGTTTAAATTTTTAGGAAACCATCAAATTGTTTTCCAAAGGAGTTGTAACATTTTATATTCTCACCAGCACATGAATATCTCAATTTATTCATATTCTCATAACACTGATAAAGTCAGTATTTTTTTAATTTTAATTTTTTTGTTATAACATTTAGTGATTCTAATGTTAATGAAATGTTATCTTATTTAGTGGCTTTAACTTATGTTTCCCTGAAAAAATAATATCATTGGCATATTTTTATGTAATTTTTGGCTATTTACTTTTTTTTATTTATGAAGTACCTGTTCAAATATTTTCCTTACATTATTATTAGTTTGTTTTTGTTATTGTTTTGTAAGAATTCTTTCTGTCTTCTGGATATCAGAAAATATTTGCAAAAATGTATCAGGCAAAGGACTGATATCCAGAAGACAGAAAGAGTCTATCTTTTGCACTGAAATGATTAATTGGTCTATTTTTTCATGAAATTATAACATCTTCAGAGTTCTGAAGAAAATATAGGTAGGTAAATGTTGTAAAGAGGGAGAAGAGGCCAATGAGAATTTCCTGGTTCAAAAAAAAGTTTCCTCTCCCAGCATCAAAGAAAGTGTCTTCCATGACCACTTATATTTGCATAACTTTAGTATGATCTTCAACTTGCTCAAATGCCTCTTGTCAATGACATCTACCCACAACCACCATGTTTTTATTGTAGTTTTTACCTCTCTGACTTCTTCAGCCCCACTTTACCTGCTATACTATTTTTTTCCATAGCCCTTATTTAGTTTCAGCAATATGCAATTTGCTTTGTTTATTGTTTAGAGTTCTTGCTTATTTCCTCCCAGAATGTAGGCTCCATGAAGACAGAGAACCTTAGACCTGTGCCTGGAACATAGCACGTACTCAATAAATACTTTAATTCATGCTTAAAACTCTGAAACCTAACCCAGACTCACTGAAAGGAAATTTCCAGTTATGGAATCTGGTATTCTACATTTTATATAGGTTCTTCTCAATGATTCTTATGCACAATAAAACTTGAAAATTATTGTCTTCTAAAATTAGAGATATGGATGGAATGCAATTACAGATATTTTGAAAAGCTACCTTGGCAACTCTGATAGACTCCCTACCTTATCCCCATTGGCCTTGTAGATATTCAGCAATTATGGTCCTTTTGTACCAAGGCAGATTCTACTCCTAAGGTCATGCTCCGTTTTGGGGCACCTGAAGAACGTTCCTTTCTGCTAAGACCATTATTAGTGGCACTTGGAATGACTAGATCTATTCCTGTTTCTTCTCTTGCCTGGATCATTTATCATTGTCTCCAAATATGGTGATATCCACCAGCTTAAAAACCCCATGAACTTTCCCATTCTATTGTTTACTGGACTCCTGGATATGTTACTTATGGTACTCTATAAGAAGAAATAGCTCCCGTTGGAGGCACTGTCTTTCTACCTATTTGCTTGGAAGTAAATTGGGCTGCCTTTTACATGAGGCCAATTATAGATGATACTCATTTTTGTATAGACTTTGTTCATCTTATTAGCAGAATCTTCTAGTAATTATATTTTAGCTTTAAATGTTTGAAATGCTTAGCTTTCTTTTTTGTCTTCACTGGAACTTTAATGAGCAGTTGGGGAAGAATCCATGATATGGATGGCTATCAGATGCCATGTGAAATAAGACATTTCCCTTGATAGAACTAATCTGTATTGATGTTATACAGAATCAAGAATTCCTTTCTTCAAAGGTCTTTCTAGCTGGACTAAGGAACAAATTGACATGAGAAATTAACAAGGGAAAATAAAATTTAATAGTGTACCTATGAAGAATCCACACAGAGATGGAAATTCTAAGACAATCAGGCAAAAGGTGGTATATATGCCATTCTGAACAAAGGAGAGGGGGTTAGAGGCCTGAGATTTCAGAGGGAAGGAAAACAATTCACAGGACAATGAAAAAGAGTAAATGTTTCATTAACAAATGTTTGCCCTGTAGTATGTATGGGTTACTCAGATAAAATATATCTCTGGTTATAACCTTAACTCTGTAAACACCCTCTATTTAGATTCTTCTTTACAGGTAAGAAAGGCAAATTTTTCTCTTGAACCTGCAGGATCTCAATTGCCTTCAGCTCAAAATAATCTCCATACCAAAATGGCCCATTTTGGACAGCCAGCCTTTGGCTCTTACAGTGTCTTATAAGGGACTGAACTATTGATTTTTATTAATAATGCATTTCAGGGCAACTGAGTGGCTCAGTCAGTTAAACTCATTTTTGGTTCAGGTCATGATCCCAGGGTCCTAGGATTGAGCCCCACATCAGACTCCCTGCTCAGCGAGAATTTTGCTTCTCCCTTTCCCTCTGCCTGCTACTCCCCCTGATTGTGCTCTCTCTCTCTCTCTCCCTCTGTCAAATAAATTAATAAAATGTTTTTAAAAAGATACATTTCAAAATACTGCAGGATCAATGTAAGACACTCCTATTGTTAATTATATATATATATATATATATATATATATATATATATATGACTTGAGATAGGTGAGATAAACTAATCATGTTCAGTGCAATAGGATTAACATCAGAGTAGATCTCTGAGGACTACTTTAAGTCAGTATCTGTAAATTCTTGAAACTGTTAATTGGCATAGGAATAGTGAAGAAAAAATAGATGTACAGGAACTTGAGTGACCATTATATTTCACAACATTTCTGATGTTTTGATTCAGTTGTATAATTATGGAGGTCTCATGAACTTAATACATGAAGAATTTAATATTCATTTAATCATTAAATTTTAAACCAAGTCTTTATAACTAAAAGGTCTTCAACTGTGACCCTGATACTGTGCCATGGACTGTGCACACTGTTATTAAATGAAATCTCAAACAGAAATCTGATAATATAAGAGACACATACAAGCAAATGCATACATAGCAATGTATTAAGTGTAGTAACATGCATATTAGCTCTTTAGGGGTGCCATAGAGGAAGGAGACATTAATTTGGATATAATGCATTAAGTAAAGATTCAAAGAGGAGGATATTTAAGTCCAAAGTCTAAGAGAAATAAGCAAAATATGCAAGCACACAATGCTACTTAGTGCCAGAGTTGGAACTGTCACAAAGACACCAAGCCTCAACGGGATGCTCTTACTACACAAAACGTGGCATTTCATCATTATTCATCATTATCTTCAGAATTGTTTCTTTTCCTTCTAATTTAAAGTCAAAATCCATTATAGTTGAGAGATCATATTAAAAAAAAGGGAATAATAAATATTTATTGATTCCTTATTATATATTAAAAATATAACAAGATAAACCCATGGCAGAAAATGCTTAAAATATTTAAAACTGTTATCTATTCTAGAGAAATTCTTCACAGAAATACTGACCAATGGATTTGCATTATTATAACAGCTTTTGACAAAGTCATAATACAAATTTGTTACAAAGTTTCATCTCCTAAAATTATGTCAAGGATAAAAATCATAATATTAAAATTAAACATTTAGTGACATTGTCTCATGGTTTTTAATAGTATCTATCATACTATGTGACTTGCAGCTTATGGTTGAAAAAAAATAGTTCACTATTTTTTCTGGATATATATGTTTTTTTTTTTTTAAGATATTTATTTATTGGGTGCCTGGGTGTCTCAGTTGGTTAAGCATTTACCTTCGGCTCAAGTCATGATCCCAGGGTTCTGGGATTGAGTACCACATCGGGCCCTGTTCATCAGAGCCTGATTTTCCCTCTGCCTTGTCCCTGGCTTGTGCTTTCTCTCTCTCTTTATCTGAAATAAATAAATAAAGTCTTAAAAAAAAAGAGGTATTTATTTGAGAGAAGATGCACACAGGAATGGGGGAGGACAAAGGGAGAGATTCTTCAAACAGACTCCCTGCTGATATGAATATTTTCTACTTTTATATTTTATACATAGATTTAAGTGAGAGAAATGTGCAACAATTAGATGGGAAAAGGTGCTCATTGCATCCTTCCAAATGGTATAAATATTTTAAAAATATAATACTCAAAATAAATGTTTTGTTAAGGAAGCTAATCTATGTCCATGTAATTAAATATTATTAATTTATTTTCAAACTGTGTGCCATGAGCTTCACGGGCTAAAGATTACAAGATTCAGGTTTGGCCATATAGTTTTAAACAAGAGACTTTTTTTAAATGTTATGTTAGAATTTTATATACAATTTTATCTGAAAAAAATGCGTTCCAGCTATAAAGAATTCAAAAATATGACATACATATATAACTGCAGAAAAATATCAAAATATGTATGTCTGTATAAAACTAATAATTATTTCTGAGTCTTCTTATAATGTTTGATATCAAAAATTGTATTTCCAGAATTTATCTAGAAAACAAAGCTAAAGGAAGAACATAATATTAGCTATTAAACAGTAAAATGTTTAAAAGCAATACAGAAACAAATTGTGAATATTTTGCACTATTTTCCCTACCAAGTATTATCACAGTATCATTTAAATCAATTTACATTTGAATTTTACAGCATAAACCTATATCTATATTTTTGCAAACTTTCAAATCCCCAGCTTCATTCACTCTTGATATTCAAACCATTTACCTTTGAAGTACCAATCATATCATCATGCTTGTAGATATCACCACTTCATTGCAATTGGCTTTGCATGTCTCCATCATTTCCACCAGTTTCATGAAATCCTGCATATTAAAAATAAAAATGTTTTACTTTAGGTTTGCAGAAGTATGGTTCTGTATTTGCATTTTTGCTTTTGAATGTTTTGAAGGGATGGAGAAACATCTTTCATGCCAATGAGCTTCAAAAGAAAGCTGGGGTAGTGACTCTCATATCAGATAAATTAGATTTTAAACTAAAGACTGTAGTCAAAGATAAAGAAGGACACTACATCATTCTTAAAGGGTCTACCAACCAAGAGATCTAACAATTGTATGTATTTATGCCCCCAATATGGGAGCAGCCAACTACATAAGTCAACTGTTGATTAAAATAAAAAGTCATATTGATATGAATACATTAATAGTAGGGGATCTAAACATGTCACTCTCAGTAATAGACAAATCATCCAAGCTGAAAATCAATAAAGAAACAAGAGCTTTGAATGACACATTGGATCAGATGGATCTCATAGATATATACAGAACATTCCACCCTAAAACAACAGAATACTCATTCTTCTCCAGTGCACATGGAACTTTCTTCAAAACAGACCACATTCTGGGTCACAAATCAGAGCTCAATCAATACCAAAAGATTGAGATTATTCCCTCTATGTTTTCAGACCACAATGCTTTGAAACTGGAACTCAACCACAAGAAAAATTTGGAAGGAATTCAAACCCTTGGAGGTTAAAGGCTACCCTGCTTAAGAATGTTTGTATCAACCAGGAAATCAAAGAAGCACTTAAACAAATCATGGAAACTAATTAGAGTGAAGGCACATTGGTCTAAAACCTATGGGATACAGCAAAGGCAGTCCTAAGGGGGAAATATACAGCCATCCAAGCTTCCCTCAAAAAAATTGAAAAATCCAGAATACACCAGCTCTCTTTATACCTTAAAGAACTGGAGAATCAACAACAAATTAAGCCAACCCCACACACAAGAAGGAAAATAATCAAAATTAGCAGAGAGATCAATGAGATAGAAACTAGAGATACAGTAGAACACATCAACAAAACTAGAAGCTGGTTTTTTGAAAGATTCTAAAATCCAATAATCAGCCACATTAGGCCAGAAAGACAGCCTGTGTAATGCCATAAATGTGGGATTCAAATCATAGGTAGCTGAAAAAATGTTCTTAGTATTTCAAATCTATGATGTGTTTTGAAATTACTGCTCTGTTTAATATTATAGCATAATTATTGCTGTCAAGTTATAAAGTTAGTATTATCTTCAGGGGAAGACTTGAGAATGAAAATGTAAATATAAATAGACAAACACTTTAAGAAGTAAGCTTTAGGTAGAACTTGCTGAACAGAAGAGCCATGTAAAGATGGTGTCCTTCGTTGTAGGTAGCAAAGCTGATGAAAGAGCCACCATGACAGCAGCTACCGGAAAAGATTTGGAAGCCACCTCATGCTTGTCAATGTTGGTGTCTGGGTTATATGGCCTTAATTCTATCATCCCATTAGTTTTCACTTGTTTTAATATAAAGAACAGGAAGAGTCTAATAGTAGAGCTTTTAACCAATTTGTGCATTCTGTCACAATCTGCTGATTCTAGTTTATACAGAAGCATCATCAACCTCAATTTATTTTAAAAGGAAAGATACTCATCTTTAATTCCTACTTTCTGATATTATTCCAGTAAATATGGACAACAGAGACTTGTTTCTTATTCTTGTTCCATTTTTCTTTATCATCACCTTTTTTTTTTTTTTTTGAAATAAGAAAGCGTTGAATGAGATGGGGGCTCATTCTACCTTTGTGTCTTTGATTATAAGCTACAAATTAGAATATTACAGAAGAGGATATTTTATTTAAGTTCAACCTTAAGTAATAAATAATTGGTGTCCCCAACACAATAATACTGACTCCTTTGAGTAGCTGATTGAGGATTTACTACCAATCCCTAAAGAGATAATGTGGGTGAGTAAATTAACACGGTAAATAATTTTTACTTTCTCTTTCTAAACGAAAGATTTAATTAACCTCTCCCCTTTTTGTCCTCTGATGAATGGCTTGCCTAACCCTGAAGAGCTAGCATCTTCACTAAGCAGCGTCATCGTTTCTTCAAAGTTCCACTGGCCTCTATTACTCTTAGAGGTTAAATTATTCAGAATGATTGAAACACATTTTCAAAATAACTGAAAAGTTTTGACCTGATTATACAATAAGCAACTTACCAGAATTCAACAAAAGTTAATATACTATAATGAACTCTTTTCAAAATTATTTTGATAATTTGATTTGACATACAGAAAGTTGTAGATGCAGTGGAATTCTGAGTTTCATGGACATGAACATAGTTCATTCTCTGTGTAGGTTATGATTTCATTCTATGACATAGAATTTGCTATATAACAAAATAATTCACAAACTGAAAACCCATGTAACAAAAATTCTGTAGCCAAGATTTTAATGTTTATTATAATGAGATTTTGTCAATAATTATGACTGTCAATATCATTTGCTTGAATTCACCAGTTAAATAACCTTCTTGCTTTATTTTTCTGAAAACAATGAATTTGTCCTTCATCTGTGAACAGCGAACCTGAAATCTCTGCTGTCATTTGGTCATAGCAATAGAAGTACAGAAGCAATTAGTTTCCATCTTGCCAAGGATTATTTTTCTTCTTTGGTTTAAAAATAAATAAATAAATTAAAGTAAATTTGTTCCTTCCTTTTGTCTCAAAACAGAACAGTTTTTCAGATTCTAAAGAGAATTTCAACATATCTAGTCACAATATAAAGCTTACTGTTCTTCTTTCTTAACTTCCATTTATATAATGACCCAGAAAAATTGTTATTCTTGAACAGCAGAAGAAGTCAGATATAGATGCTACTTTCAAAGAAATCATTTCTGAAGTCATGTAGGTAATAAGGGAGAGAGGGAGGGAGTGGCTTAGTATTGGGGAGAGATGAGGTGGGGGCGTAGCTCTGATTTCTGAAAAAAACAAGCACAGAAGTATTGAGTTTACTCTCCACAGATGCAGAATCCTTTATCAACTCAGAGAATTCAGTTTCAATGATTCCTATAAAGTTCCCAAATAAATAATGATTTAAGTATCAGAGCCTAAGTCATAAATTTAACTTAAGAGATCCTAAGGAAGTCAAGTCAGTATGTATGTGGAAGATGGGGTGGGGGAGGATAGGAAGAGGTAGTTAAGACTCATATGAAGAACTATGGAGAACAGTGTATATACAACCAATATTATATTAAACTTAGTATTTTAAGGCATATGGTTATGAACTCTGTGAGATTCAGAAATATCCATTGATACTTCTTAATATTCCCAATGTAAAATATCTGCTTTTTAAAACACTTTTGTTTTTCTTTTTCATGTTGTGCTTATCAGAGCCCTGTTTAATGGATAAGACAATCTAGCACATATAGCTGAAGTGTCATACCTAAAAGTCCATCAAATCCTACCTATTTTCCCTAATTTGTTTAAAGGGTTGGATGAAGGTCAAGTCTGTGTTATATTTCTATCTCAATATAAAATTATATTTTTGAGTCTTCTAAAGAAGTTCAAGTTCACACATTTTTTAAAAATTTTCACGATACTGATCATTTTAATATTCAAATTCAGGCTGCATCTCTGTGAGTTATAAAAAATTTGTCTTAATGTGTTTGTTCTATATGACCAGAGAAATACAAATTATGTACTATTTGAGATATGCATACCTGTGATAACAGTTCTAAGTAAGTTATATACATATGCACAGCTCTGTATTTTCCACCTAAATAATACTGGAGAGTAGGAAGGGACCTCCACTACTTCTGGGCGTAACAGGTGAAACATATGTGCTCTCTGGCTGGATGATGTCCCAGGAAGACAAAAGAAGGAGCTCTAATTTTCAAGGGCCCTGGATTTAGATGCTGTGTCTAAGAGGCTATTTTCAGAGAGCTGAGAAAGGACCTAGAAAAAAACATCCTGTTCTGTTGATGGAAATATCCTTTTTTCTACATGTTTGTCAGCATTTCCTCAGGAAAAGAACAATGAAAAGGACATTAAGTAAAAGAAACTTTGTACAACACTTAAAACAGAGAAATGAAAATATTACTGAACTATCAGGGGCCCTAAGTTGCAATAATCATCTGCTGATGAGAGTCCAGCTCCCATCCAGCCTAAGAGGGACTGCTTAGAGAGATTGCAAAGAGATTCTGCTCATTGCAATCTTCTATTAACCTTAAAAATAGAACCATCAGTTATTGTACAAGTAAAATTCAGTTTATTCACAAACAGCAGAGAATTGAAGTCCATGTCATGCAAACTATGGCAAAACTATAGGTAAATTCAACAAACAAGAAGGAGGAACATTATTTTATGGAGAAAAGAAAGGATGTTGGGAGGCGTTGTTTTGAATGAAAGTCCATTGGAGAGAAGCAAGAATTCAGGGTGATTATGATTTTTCATTGAGTGAGTTGCTGCTGTACTTGATTTTTTACAGAAGATTCAGTGTATATCTTTTCTTGTTGGGGACTGTAATTGATCATTTTTTCCTGTTCATAATTCTTTTGTTAAGGTCTGTAATTGATGATTCATCCTGTATCTGGCACTGAGTAGTACAGCTCCCCTCTTCTAGACTTCACTCTAGTGAGATTTCTATTTATTAATTTTCACAATTCCAATATTACTTTTTTCGAAGTTCCTGATGATTGATAAACCTTTAACCCATTAGATATTAAGTATTTAGATATTTACCTCTGCTCATTCCTCCATCCACTGAAGCAAAACCTGAGATAAACTCTTTGAAGTTTTGCCCATAGAGAGATTTCCCATCTTTCTGAGCAACTCCCTGACTGGGGCAATAATGCAGCAACAGTAAATCAATAATTTTTCTTCTTTTATCTTTGGATCTATAAAGAAGAGTCCCTGTGAATTGATAAGTGTAGATGGAGAGAGAGGCAACAATATAAAGACAATATGCCATGAGGAGAGGCCATCTCCTCAAGAAAGAACTTGTTTCCAAACCCTTTCAACCTGTCATAGATTCCACTTCCCCCTACAAATGAATGGCTACTTAGCACCTCTAACTTTAAGGTTTTGTGGAATAGATATTACTCACTTCAATTTTCATAGTCATGTAGTGTTCCATGGATAGAGATTTAATTTTTAACAGCCACCAATATCAAGTCAAGAGCTGTTGCCTTTAAAAAAAAAAAAAGTAATGTGTAAAAAAGTCTACTTTGGGCATGCCTATGGCCACATAGAACTTAGTGGTAGACTACCAATCTATTAAATTTTTAAGAGTGCCCATTGCTGAAAGGTACCATTTGCTTCCACGTCTATATCTTATATTAGCTGATAATGACTTTGCATTTAACTTTACAGTCATGATACAGATTTGCTTTTGAAAATAACATTAATGAAAATGTACATATATTTAAAAAAAAGATTGTGGGGAGAGGAGCAAGATGGCAGAGGAGTAGGAGTCCTAAATTTTGTCTGGTTACAGGAATTCAGCTAGATGGGGATCAAACTATCTGAACACCTACAGCCTCAACAGAAGATCAAAGAAAAGAATAGCAGCAATTCAATGAACAGAAAAGTTACCACTCTGTGGAAGGTAGGACAGGTGGAGAAGTGAATCCAAGGTGATTATTGGGAAGATGGACCACAGGTGGAGGGAACCTCTGTCAGTTGGTCACCAGCAAGTGATAGGGTAGCAGAGCACAAAATAAGAACTTTAGGAAGTTTGCTTCTCTGAGGGATGTCACTCTAGTGGCTAAGCAGAGGTTGGAACAGTCAGTGGGACAGTGTGGTCTCTGGACCCTTGAGGGTCACAGAAAGACCAGAGGTGTCTGAGCGTGACAGAGTTCTTAAGTATTAGAGCAGGGAAGTGGTTGCAAAAATGGAACTGAGGAGTGGGCTGTCAACTCAGGGTTGCTATAAACTGTGATCTGCAGCACAGTAGGGCCACTATTCTTCAAGGGACCCAATGAAAGGCAGATCCAGAGAGACTCTCCTTCCTCCCCTAGGAGGAGCACCATGGGAGTGCACTGCAAGAATCTGCTGGGTTTGGAAACTCTAAATGGGTTGTGAACCAGAGATAGCAACACTCAGTCACAGGCCAGGTGAACACGGAGTGCACCCAGAGACCAGGGAGACAGGAATGATTGACTGCATTTCTCTGAGGACTCATGGAGAAGTGGGGTACTGAGTTTTGGGTTCCTTCAGGGCCAGAGATTGGGAGGCTGCCATTTTCATTCTTGCCTCCAAAGTTGTATGGAAATATTTCAGGGAAAAAAAGCCACTGAGAGAAAACCTGAACAGATTACTTAGACTGGCCTCTGGCAAGGGTGGTGCAATTCCACCTTGGGCAAGGACATTTAAGAAATACTGCAACAGCTCCTCCTCCAGAACATCAGCAAGAACATCCAGTCAAAACCAACTATACCATCATTGAGAACAGCAAAATTCCAGCACGGGGGGATTAAAGCATATAGAATTCATGGCTTTTTCTCCATGATTCTTTAGTCTTTCAAAGTTAATTTTTAAAATTTTCTTTATTTTGTTATTTTTCTATTTTTTTATTTTTCTTCTTTCCTTTTCAATCAACATCTTCTCAATTCCTTTTTAAAACTCTTTTTAATTTTCATTTTTACACTCATATTCTCTCCCTTGTTTTTTGTATATATGTATAGGTTTTACTTTCTTTAAAATTTTGGGATACAGTTTCTTCTAACAGACCAAAATATACCCCAAATCTAGTGTATATTAGAGATGTGTAGACTACTAAAACTGAACAAGGAAGATAGAGAAAACCTGAATAAACCCATATCCAGTAAGGAAATTGAAGCAGTAATCAAAAATCTCCCAAAAGAAGAGCCCAGGACAAGATGACTTCCCAGGGGAATTCTACCAAACATTTAAAGAAGAACTAATACTTATTGTTCCAAAAAATGGAAATGGAAGAAACCATGCAAACTGATTTTATGAGGCCAGCATTACCTTGATCCTAAAACCAGACAAAGACCCCATCAAAAAGAATTGCAGACCAATATCCCTGATGAACATGAACACAAAAATTCTCACCAAAATACTTTCCATAGGATCCAAAAGTACATTAAAAGGATTATTTGCCACTACCAAGTGGGATTTATCCCTGGGCTGCAATGTTGGTGCAATATCCACTAATCAATCAATGTTATCCACTACATTAATAAAAGAAAGTACAAGAACCATATGATGCTCTCAATACATGCAGAAAAAACATTTGACAAACTACAGCATACTTTTTTTTTTTTTAGATTTTATTCATTTATTTGACAGACAGAGATCACAAGTAGGCAGAGAGGCAGGCAGAGAGAGAGGAGGAAGCAGGCTCCCTGCTGAGCAGAAAGCCCAATGTAGAGCTCAATACCAGGACCCTGAGATCATTACCTGAGCCAAAGGCAGAGGCTTTAACTCACTGCGCCACCCAGGCGCCCTACAGCATAATTTCTTTCTTTTTTTTTCTTTTTAAAGATTTTATTTATTTACTTGACAGAAAGAGATCACAAGTAGGCAGAGAGGCAGGCAGAGAGAGAGAGGGAAGCAGGCCCCCTGCTGAGCATAGAGCCCAATGCGGGACTCGATTCCAGGACCCTGAGATCATGACCCGAGCTGAAGGCAGCAGCTCAACCCACTGAGCCACCCAGGCGCCCTACAGCATACTTTCTTGATCAAAACTCTTCACAGTGTAGGAATAGAGGGTACATACCTCAATATCATAAAAGTCACCAAGAAAAATCCACAATGAATATCATTCTCAATGGGAAAAAAATAGAACTTTTCCCCTAAGATGAGGAACATGGCAGCAGTTGTCCACTATCACCATTACTATTCAACATAGTACTAGAAGTCCTAGCCTTAGCAATCAGGCAATAAAAAGATAGAGGGCATCTGAATCATCAAAAATGAAGTCAAACTTTCACACTTTGAAGATGATATATTTTATTTGGAAAAACCAAAGATCCCCCCCCCCAACTGCTAGAACTCATACAGAAATTCAGTAAAGTGTCAGTTGTGTTTCTATATAACAACAAGACAGAAGAAGGAGAAATTAAGGAGTCTATCCCATTCATAACTGCACCACAAACCACAAGATACCTAAGAATAAATCTAGCCAAAGAGGCAAAGACTCTGTACTCAGAGAACTACATAATACTCATGAAAGAAATTGAGGAAGACCAAAAAAAAAAAAAAAATGGAAATACATTGCATGCTCATGGGTTGGAAGAACAAATACTGTGAAAATGTCTATGCTACCTAGAGCAACCTACACATTTAATGCAATCCTTATCAAAATACCATCAATCTTTTTCAACGAATTGGAACTAATAATTCTAAAATTTGTATGGAACCAGTGAAGACCACAAACAGCCAGAAGAAAGATGAAAAAGAAAACCAAAGCTGATGGCATCACAATTCCAGATTTCAAGCTTTATTACGGAGCTGTGATCATCAAGACAGTATGGTACTGGTACAAAAACTGACACATAGATCAATGGAACAGAAGAGAGAGCCCAGAAATGGACCCTAACTCTTTTACAAAGCAGGGAAGAACGTCCAGTGGAAAAAAGACAATCTCTTCAACAAATGGTGTTGAGAAAATTGGACTGCCACATGCAGAAGAATGTAACTGGACCATTTTCTTACACCACACACAAAAATAGACTCAAAATGGATGAAATACCTCAATGTGAGACAGGAACCAATCAAAATACTTGAGAAGAACACAAGCAGCAACCTCTTTGACCTCAGCCACAGCAACTTCTTTCTAGAAACATAGCCAAAAGGAAGGGAATCAAGGGCAAAAATGAACTATTGGGTCTTCATAAAGATAAAATTCTTTTGCACAGCAAAGGAAACACTCAACAAAACAAAAAGACACATGACAGAATGGGAGAAGATATTTGCAAATGACCTATGAGATAAAGGGCTAATATCTAATATCTATAAAGAAGTTATCAAACTCAACACACAAAGAACAAATAATCTAATCAAAAAATGGGCAGAAGACATGAACGGTCATTTTTGCAAAGAAGACATCTAAATGGCCATCATGCAGATGAAAAAGTGATCAACATCACTAAGCTTCAGGAAAATGATAGGAGAATAATAAATGAAACAAGATGGGATTGGGAGGGAGACAAACCATAAATGACTCTTAATCTCACAAAACAAACTGGGGGTTGCTAGGGGGAGGTGGGATTGGGAGAGGGGGAAGGGGCTATGGACATTGGGGAGGGTATGTGCTATCATGAGTGCTGTGAAGTGTGTAACCTGGCGACTCACAGACCTGTACCCCTGGGGATAAAGATGCATTATATGTTTATTAAAAAAAAAAAAATTGGAAGGGGAGGCGAACCATAAGAGACTATAGACTCTGAAAAACAACCTGAGGGTTTTGAAGGGTCAGGGGTGGGAGGTTGGGGGAACAGGTTGTGGGTAATGGGGAGGGCACGTTTTGCATGGAGCACTGGGTGTTGTGCAAAAACAATGAATACTGTTACGCTGAAAAAATAAATAAAATGGAAAAAAAAAATCCAAAGAGCAGAAACATGCATATGAAAAAAAAAAAAAAAACTAAAAAGAAAGAAAAAAGAGTGTATGTTCAATCCATAAAGACAATCTGCTTAAATTCAGTTCATTGTTGCCTTGCAGTACTGCAGGCACAGAGTTATAGGATTTTCCATTTTAAGTCAGATTATAGATTTTTAAATACTCTACCGAATACTCTACATTCATTTTTTACATTCATAGTTTTAAATACTCTACATTCATTTGTGAATGTTGTATCATATTCTGATAAGGTGCAGTCTGATTACAAGTGGCCTGCTTAAATGTTACATTATTCCATATTCTTCCCCCTAATTTAAGTAAGAAGTTGACAACATTATTCTTTTTTTTTTTTTTTTTGAGGGGGTGATGGAAGCCCATACTTTATTATAAAGGCTCAAGGCCTTTAAGGTCCTCAAGGGGGGAGGGGGCTATGGACATTGGGGAGGGGAGGCGAACCATAAGAGACTATGGACTCTGAAAAACAACCAGAGGGTTTTGAAGGGTCAGGGGTGGGAGGTTGGGGGAACAGGTGGTGAGTAATAGGGAGGGCATGTTTTGCATGGAGCACTGGGTGTTGTGCAAAAACAATCAATACTGTTACGCTGAGAAAAATAAATAAAATGGAAAAAAATTCAATGAGATATCACCTCACACCAGTCAAAATGGCTAAAATTGACAGGTCAGGCAATGACAGTGTTGGCAAGGATGTAGAGAAAGGAGAACCCTCCTACACTGTTGGTGGGAATGTAAGCTGGTGCAGCCACTCTGGAAAACAGTATGGATATTCATTCTTCAAAAAGTTGAAAATAGAATTACCCCATGACCCAGCAATTGCACTACTGGTTATTTACCCCAAAGATACAAATGCAGTGATCCAAAGGGGCATGTGCACCCCAATATTTATAGCAGCAATGTCCACCATAGCCAAACTATGGAAAGAACCTAGACATCCACCTACAGATGAATGGATGGATGAATGGATAAAGAAGATGTGAGACACACACACACACACACACACACACACACACACACACACACACACAGGAATATTATGCAGCCATCAAAAAGTGAAATCTTGCAGTATGCAACAATGTGGATGGAACTAGAGGGTATTACACTAAGTGAAATAAGTCATTCAGAGAAAGACAATTATCATATGGTCTCACTGATATGAGGGCTTTGAGAAACAAGACAGAGGGTCATAGGAGAAGGGAGGAATAATGAAAGAAGAGAAACCCAGAGAGGGAGACAAACCATAAGAGACTCAATCTCAGGAAACAAATTAAGAGTTCCTGAAGTGGAGGAGGGTGGGAAAGATGGGCTGGCTGGGTGATGGACAGTGGGGACAGTATGTGCTATAGTGAGAACCTTGAATTGTGTAATACTGTTGAATCACAGACCTGTACCCCTGAAACAAATAATATATTATGGGTTAAGAAAAAAATAAATGAAAAATTAAATTGAAGCAAGAAAAAAGTAAAGAGATTATAATAATCCTCTCAAATAATTCTCTCTAATATAACAAAAATATAACAAATATAACAATTTTTTAAAAGATTTTATTTATTTATTTGACACAGAGTGAGAGATCACAAGTAGGCAGAGAAGCAGGCAGAGGGGGAGGGGACAGCAGGCTCTCATGATGTGGGCTCAATCCCAGAAGCCTGGGATCATGACCTGAGCTGAAGGCAGAGGCTTAACCCACTGAGCACACAAGTGCCCTACAAATATAACAACTTTTTTCCCCCCAGTTCATCTTCCTCAGCCTCTTGAACCAGTCAAATGAGGAAACCGTATAAGTTCTAGATGGCAACAAAAAGATTATGCCCAAGGTCTCATGAGGCATCCATTTTGTGGTTGTAGAATTTACTCTGCACCTGCTCACCTTCAGGTTCTGCCCAATTGACTTAGGTAAAAGTGAGCAGCTTGGACATCAAGTCCATAAGTCTTGTGGCATCCCAGGGAAATAGGTCACCCATAAAGCATGTAAAATTCTTAGCAATAATATGCAGATATATCAATTTAGGTAAAGCTATCTTGAGATTTATATTTGATTGCAGGCAACAAAACTGGGGCTTTAAACAAATCTTGTATTTATTTCTAAACAAATCTTATTAACATAAGTGAAACTCAGTCTCTCTTGACTTGGCATCTTTAAAGCTCTCTTGTCTCTTCATAGGAGTACATTTCCTTTCATCTCAATTCCAGCAACAATCAGTAGGTTTCTTAAGGTTAATAACAAAGAGTAGTGAGAATAGCATTTAATCCATAAGAAACATGGTACAGATTTCAGGAAGCATTACAGTGGGCTTTTAATATGATTGCATTAATCCTACTTTTTTTTTTTTTTTTTTGGTGGGAAAATTTTCCCAAAGTCTTCACTGCTTTCTTTCTTCAAAAAAAAAAAAAAAAAAAAAAAAAAAATTTTTCCCCCAGACTCAGCTGCTGGAAGTAATGAACAGCAGTTGGGAGTTGAATTAAATGATTATTTCTAAAGGAAAGTCTACTTATTGAGGCCTAAAAACTAGAGGTATTCAGATTTTCTGGCAGAAGATGAAGAGTTGAACAGAATAAGTATCCTACTTAACAAAACAACGATCCTACCTCTCTACTTTAGTGAAGCATATACCACAGTATGATTCAAAATACTGAGAACCTGTCAACAAGAATGTGTTGTGCTCAGACATGCATTTGGCCAGCTGAGTTTTTTTTTCAATTCATATCTTCTCCTTCAGACATAGCACATGCTGATATATTCTTCAGCTTCACATTACTTTTCTTTATTCTGTAAGTAAATCCACAGCCAACTCTGACATTCGGATTTCATGAAATTTTGATGATGGCCAATGGGAGCATAAAAGATAAATTGTAAGAACCTGTCAAAATAAAACCAGTCATCTAAAGAATCCTCAGGTATTCTGGCAGAATAAATATAAATGTTAACTCTTATTATCTGTATCTCTTTGGAGAGCTGAATAAAATTTTATAGAAAGAATATATACCAGGATGATCAAAATTCTTCATAAAACAGTATTTGTGATTAACATACTTACTTTACCTTAATATTTTCGACATGAAGCCATAGAGGGAAAACCAAAATCTTATACGTTATATTAATATAATATTTTTATATGTAACAAAGTTCTTTTGGTCAGAATTTTTAAATTTAAAGTGTATCATCCTATTGCAAAACAGATTTAAGTACATGATATTTATTTTAGAGGTTTTAATATTGGGATAAATGTATTAAGAAAAAGAAATACAGACATGGGTCTGAAAATAAGACTTGGGTCCTTGAACCTCATCAATAAGGGGACATTTCAGGAACTAAAGTGAAGCCTCAAAATTAGCCCAGATTTTAAGAATTCCTCAAATGAACAAAGTTCTAATAAATGTACGTTGGGATCATCTTATAGATATTTTGTATATTCTCCACTTGGGTGTTTGGCATAAGAAAATTAAGTGAGAATGAATGCCATAATTAATATTTATTTATTTGTGGGGAACCTGGGTGGCTCAGTCAGTTAAACAGCTGCCTTTCACTCAGGTCATCATCCCAGCATCCTGGGATTTAGCATCTGACTCCCAGCTCATAGGGAGCCTGCTTCTCCCTCTCCCTCTCCCTGCCACTCCCCTTGCTTTGCTCTCTCTCTCTCTGTCAAATAAATGAAAAAAATTCTTTAAAAAATATATATTTACTTATGTGGCATGCTCTACTTAATTAGTGAACTATGTTGGTTGGGGAATCTTGGACATTTCTGTGACAGGTGTGCAGTGCTTACAACCATAAAATTCACAATATAGTTATAATTTTAGACTTTAAGATTAAAAAAAAAATATATAGCATACATCAGTTCCACATGGCATGTGCCCCAAGGAATGCTTGCCCACCATTAGTCAGCGTGAATTAGTCACTGATGAGCTGTGGCTTACTAAAGCATGTAGCCATTCTTTTAACTAGAACTTAACGTTTTCCTCAGAGATTCTCTGAATGTTATTCCCAGACTTGATGTTATGTATCAGGTTCCTTGGTCATGAAGGAAGGGAGATTACCAACATGCTGGATATTTTGAGGCTGGCTTATATAGGGTAAAGAATGACATCTAATATCTATATAATTGCTTATGTAGAAGCATCTGAGATAAGCATAAATTTTCTACCATTGAGGTTACCCGAGAAAGACATTAATTCTGATGCACATTTATTCAAACACTGCTGGAATAGAAAGGACAATCAAAGACCATATAATCTAGTTTTAGACCCATACAACTCTCAAACACTACCTATTTATTGAGGAATGGACATATTTCCTTATCACATATGATGTATTTAACTATGTATACAGTCAATATATTTTCAAGTATTACTATATGTGTCAGACATTGTGTTTTGTCCTGAAGATATCATCAAGAAGAGTAATTGTCCCCAAACACAGAGTGGTTTGAATTTCATTGTATGTGAAAATTTTTTTAATTGAATAGAGTTGACACACAATATTCCATTAAGTTTCAGTTGTATACCATAGTGATTCAACAACTCCATACATTATGCTATGCTCCCAAGTGTTTACTACCATCTGTCACCATACTACAGTATTGCAATACCATTGACTGTATTCCCTATTCTGTATCTTTTATCAATGTGACTTATCCATTCCGGAATTGGAAGCATGAACCTCCCACTCCACTTCACCCATTTTGCCCATCCCCCTTGCAGTCATCAGTTTATTCTCTGTATTCATGGGTCTATTTCTTTGTTTATTTGTTTTGTTTTTTAGATTCCATATGGTAAATGATTGAGAAACAAAAACAAAAACTGTACAGGATTGTATTATCTCAGAATTTTGTATGGTTTGTACTTAGCAGAGAATAATTCAGCATCTACTTTTCCATGTGTACTCCCAAATAAGAAGTATATATTATGTATATTATGTTTCCAAATACCTGTGCTTTCAATAGAAGGAAATAAATGTACATGTATATGTGCATATTTCTGATTCATTCAGCAGAGCAATTATGCTGGATCATATATTTTCCTTCTCTATTTTGTTTTTGCTTCCTTTCAGCATTCATAGTTTGGGAGAAAATCATTTATTACTAGAAGGATGCAAAGAAGAATAAAAAAAGATAAATAAATACAACCCAGTGATATACTTTGGTCTCAGATAAAACCAGGACCACCACATCAGATATTATGGAAATTGTATACCATCTTGTCTATTTTCTTTTTTTTTTGCTTCTGGATCTTAGTTTTACTCACTGGAACCTGCCAACCTCTATATGTAAAAAAAAAAAGCAGAAAAAAAAGTTACTGATAACACCTTTCTTTTATGTCTTACTATTCTAAGTTGGAGAAAGGCTACTTATTAAAAAAAAGAAAAAATACATGATCAGGGTGCCTGGGTGGCTCAGTGGGTTAAGCCGCTGCCTTTGGCTTAGGTCATGATCTCAGGGTCCTGGGATTGAGTTCCACATCAGGCTCTCTGCTCAGCAGGGAGCCTGCTTCCCTCTCTCTCTCTCTCTGCCTGCCTCTCTGTCTACTTGTGATCTCTCTCTGTCAAATAAATAAATAAAATCTAAAAAAAAAAAAAAAATACATGATATTCCAGAGTCTTAGACAACATGTGTAAGTGAAATACTCAAAAATAAATTTAAGCAGTCAATTTTATATTCTCCCCTTGTTTGTTGACTAAATAAAGTTGTCAGATGTGTATTGGAGAATGTGGAGTGGTTTGCTGTTTGTTTGATTGTTACAGTTATACCTAAAACTCTTTTGAAGATTTGGTATCTTGTAGAGTTGCACTACATGGTTTGAAGTTGCATGTTAAATATAAACCAAGTTTGCATATGGTGCAGATATGCACATAAACTTGCACTAATCTTTTGAACAATCTGCCATGTAGGTCTAATTATTTTCATATTACATATACAGAAACTGAGGTTCAAATACATTAAGTGGTTTTTCCAAGTTCTTATAATAGAATAGTGCTTATGCGTCCTTTTCGGTTTTGTTACATCTTCCTCAGTATTGCCCAAAGAGACCTAGAACCTAAAAAAAAAAAAAAAAAAAAAAAAAAAAAAAAAAATTGCAAAGTCAGTGCTGTCTATAAGGTCAGGCAAGTAAAACACATCAAAATGTTATATTCCATAATTTTAAGTTTTCTCAAAATGTTTATTCCCCATTAATCTAATTTATGATGATATTCTATATACAGTTTCTTTTGTATTTATTTCAACTAATTCAAAATCCACTTAAACATTTGATTTAAGAGCAAACCATGCTGTTTTAGTCACTACAGATACATAGCTTGCTTACCTAATGAATTAATTCACCCTGAAATAGCTTTGATTCCCAACCACATATTATTTTACTACATTAGAAGAGATTAGCCAAGCTTTTGTTATAATTGTATAATTGTATAATCATAATTTATAATTTATAATTTATAATTTTGTTATAATTGCTTACATTATTAACATGTAACTGATTAGCTATAAAAATTTCAAAAGGTTATGTCTACAAACAATATTTTGAAAAGGAATTAGCAAGAAAGCACATGAAAATAGCATAAGTAGAAAATTTTGCCATTTGAAGAAAATCATCTTGAAGTGAATAACTGTTGTGATTTCAGCAAAAATTTAAAAAAAACTAAAAAGATAAAATAAATATAGGATCATGATAAAAAGAAAAGTAATATGATTTCATTAATATAACTGGCTGAAAAAATTAAATTCATTATTTTCCTTACTGAGAATGGATTGTAAAGATTCTTTTAGTAAATGATCAGTTAACAATGGTATTTATACTTACTTCCTAAACACGAAGTATGTGACTCATTTTAGGAAGAAAGAACAATTTTTTTGTTTTAAGATAAACAAGATGTTTGTGACAAATTAGTTACCTTGATAAGAAATAATACTGATATATAACATTTATTGTTTATCATCAAATACATATATCTGACACATAAAAATAAGACAGCATCTTAGTCCTAGATAACATCAATATTATATACATGCATATGTACATGGATATTGTCACCTTACTAAATAGTTTGCTATATAATCAGAAAAAGCTGAAGGGAATCTGCTGGAGAATTTTCTCTTGCTCTGGTAAGACTGATCTTTTTTGTGCTACACAAGCCTTCAACTGACTGGATGAGGCCCACCTACATTATGGACAGCACTTGGTTTTCTTCAAGTCCACTAACTCAAATGTTGAGAAGTCTTTGGAGGATAATTTAGTCCATCCTAATTTCTTTGGAGACAAAAAAATTACTGCTAAGGTAATTTGAAGCATTGTTTTCTCTTTTTCTCAAAAGAAGTGACACTGATCAGTTTGTTGAACCTTGTGTAGTTCCAGGCATTTTGCTGAGGGTTCCAATAAACAAAGCAATTCAAACTCATTACACTGATCCTAGAGTTGCATTTGTTGGGACCAGCCTTTCTAAAATAGTTGTTTCATTTTTTAAATATTTAAATATCTTAGTAGAGCTTGATTATACCTTGAATATCACCTATTTATTTCTTTAATATGTATTTTAATTTTTTAAAGTTAATTTCATCAGAGAAAACCATCACAGAAACATCTAGATAATGTTTGGCCAAATATCTGAGCACTTTGTGAGCCAATCAAGTTGCCCAAAAACCAGAACAAACAAACAAGTAAAACCCAAAACAAAAAAACCTAACCATCGCAAGTATACCCTTTGTCAATATGTTAGCCATATGGACTTTCTTAAATGATACTAATCTCCAAATAAAAACAATAATAAGGTCATTCTTCCATCTGATATGATACAATGATCTTGCAAAGAACTAAAAACACATTAACACTTCCCTGTAATAAGAGGCAAAGTCCTTGGATGGTGTTCACTTTTCGTGATATCCCATAACTTAAATACTATGATATAAAGTCAATATATTTCATGTTGCATAACAAAAGAATAAGAAATCTCTCTCTCTCTCTCGTACACACACACACACACATCCCACACACATATACAAGGATATTTCCAACAAGGAGGAAATAACTCATGACAATTAACAATCTGTATTTCTGTAACAGACTTGTTACAGAAATAATTGTAGCTGGTAATCATAACTTTCTTTTTCCAATAAAATTCCATATTCCCTTCCTTTAAGAAAGCATCTCAGCTGCTCATGACTCTTTATCTGGTTGGGTGACCCAAAACTTTATTCCTGAAGCATCTGGGCCTTTAGTAGTCCAGCCTGAATTGAGTTGTTGCAGTTTTCCATTGATTTCAATCACAAAGCGTGGTGATGCTAAGAGATACCTCAGTTCTCCTATATTCTAGATATACTCTTCCTTAGCTCTATTGCGCAGTAGTAGTCTGATTTCTCTGGTAGTCAGGATCAATTCTACCTGCCTGCATAATTACTCCCTTCTTTGTTGATTCAGAGACACTAAAACCCTTAAGTATCTGGGTGCCAGTCTAAATTTCCAGTAGAGTGGAGTTGTAGTGTGTCCTGGTGGAAGTGTTCTTCCTTTAGATCCACAGAGTATAAGGTTGCAAAGGTCAGGAAGCAAAATTTTTGGCAGTATGTCACTAGGGATAATTGTAAATGGTGCTGCTCTTATTTCCAGTTCTTGATTCCTGAACCTGTGAATACGGGCTATGAGAGAAACAGCATCACATATCAGACAGTGATTTAGAACCTTCTGGAGAACCCTACCACAGCCCTGCAAGGTATTACCACCTATTTGGCATTGAGTCTTCAAAAGGCCTTTTGTGATACAAGAAATATATGTTTGACTTCTCTTCCCTTTTCCTGACACACAGTTCCTAAAACCCTTGGAAAGTGAAGTGATAAGTATCTTTTTGTATGCTAATGAGGTGATTATTGGTTGGGACTGCTGGCTAGATTTAAGATGACTGGGTGCTAGAAGAACCAATCCTGTGGATACAGGGGTGGAATTTTCAGGCCAATTGCCTGATCTTTGGGGATCAACAGAGGGGGTGGAAATGGAGTTAATCACTGAGGACCCATGATCTAATCATTCATACTTACATAATAAAGCCTCCATAAAAAAACCCTAACTAAAAGAGTTGAAAAAGTTTCTGAGTTGGTGAACCATCATGGTGCTGGGATGGTGATATGCCCAGAGAGGCTTGGAAGGTCCACGCCCCTTCCCACTTATTTTATCATATGCAGCTCTTCCTTTAGGATATTCTTGGATTGTACTTTTATAATAGTAAATAGTAAATAGGTCAAGAATCCATAACAAATATATCTATCAAGAATCCATAACATATAAATGTGTAATGCCTAATATATGTGGACTAATTATAATTTCACATGCATAACTAGAGAATATAATGCCCTTCTATAAACAATTGATAGAACAACTAGATAAAAAATAGTCATAAGAGATATGAGCCAACTCTCAGATATCCTGAATATATTGATGGTTCATATACTACATTACTCTGAACTATAATATGCTTATTCTCTTTTTGAGACTTTATAATTTTACTAATTTAGAACATATATTGGGCCATAAAGCAAATTTTGATACATTTATATAGAATTAAAATGTGCAGAGTATGTTTTTTTAACCACAAGAGACTGAAAATAGAATTCAATAAAAATAAAAAATTTAGAAACCATGCAAATATTTGGTGTTTTAACTATGTGCTTCTAAACAATTCACAGGAAAGAATTAAATCATAAAGAAAATTGGAAAACAGGGGAAACTGAATTGAAATAAAAATTCAACATACTAAAATTTGGAGATAGAAATATAGTTAAATTAAAATTTAAAAAATTATGTATTAGAAAGAAAGAAGTTAGGAAAAGGGACATAGACCCTTTTGTGAGCAGATCAGTCTTTGAAGTAGTTTCTCAATGAAAAGAACAAAGACCTTATAGATTTAATGGAATATTTAACAGAGAGAGCTCAGTTGAAAACTGTAACTCTGGAACTGCTTTTGAAGATGACATGAGCCAAATAAATATTATTTAGAATTAAATGTTAGCAATTATTAACATTGATTTTCTATTTAGTATGTGCTAAATATTTTATGAAGATCACCTCATTTGATTCTCACAAAAATAGTGAGTGGGTCTTATTTAATTCTTGTGAGGAAAATGGAGACATAAAAATATTAAATTATTTGTCCAATATGAAACTAGGTAAGTGATAGAGCTCTGAATTTTGCAATTCAGAGAGCAAAACTCCAGAATCTAACTTCTCTTTGACACCACTGAGCCTCACACTAGTTACAAGGATCTTCTGATGCATCTTACTTTAAAGATAAGGTTATACTAGTTTTGCTTTATGAACCATATAGAATCATAGAGTCTAGAAAATAGATTGGCTTTTATTCATAATCTCTTCTTTATTCATAATCACCAATTCAGGCACCACATTGCTAAAATTCATAATTGATGTCTACTCTTCCACTTACCTTCTTTTTTTCTTTCATTTCTGATTATCAGAATACATAACAGCTCATCTAGTTTATGGAAATAGAAGAAATTCTTGTCTCTCATTGATCCTAGTTATACCTCCTACATCTATAAATGCATACTCTTTAATTTTGCTTTATTAGTCCTTTAAACATTTGAAGACTCACTCTCCCAAACCAAAAATTTTCTCTCAGAAATGTATGCATACCATTTTTCCTCTTCTGTTTTGACTATTTTAAAACTAAATTTTATTTAACCACTTTTTTGTGTGTGTGTCTTCTCTGAGACAATGATTCTGATAAATGCTGGGAAGACAGACTACTTTCTACAAAGCAGACCAGTCACTTTAATGATCCTGATTCAACGTACCTGTGGGTCTTTAAATGAAGACTCTAGCTTCCCTGCACCATTAGTTCTACACTCCATGAGAAAAATCTCTCTTGGAAGTGAATGAAAAACACAAAATAGGCTATTCTGACAATGTCAGGTGAAAAGAAAAAAAAAAGAAAAAAGACTTGTCTCCAGAGTTCTAAGTGTATTTTTTTTCTATTTCTAACTTCCACAACGGGGATATATGCTGCACTGACAGTAAATTTTGACATATGAAGGTGATGTGAGCAGGGAAGTTATTTGAAATTGCACAGGAAAATGCCCATGAATAACAAATACACTCTGAACATAGCACTCTGGGCTACACAATTACTGGCAGGTGAACATGCAATGTGCTTTACCTTCCATATATAATTAATCTGCATGACCAGCCAGGATTTTTTTTTTTTTTTTAAACAATGCCTTGTAATTTTAACACATGTGGCCTTTGGGGCATTGGATTTTGTTGACATTGTTTCCTGAGTTGATTTGGGAAAAAAGTAAAATAAATATTCCAGTGATACAGAAGCAAATATTAATATACTTACTAAAAAGGGATTACATTACAATTTTAATTCTAAGATGGGATAGGAAGGGTCTAACTTTGAAAAAGTAATTAATGTGGGGCGCCTGGGTGGCTCAGTGGTTTAAGCCTCTGCCTTCGGCTCAGGTCATGATCTCCGGGTCCTGGGATTGAGCCCCGCATCAGGCTCTTGGCTCAGTGAGGAGCCTGTTTCTCCCTCTCTCTCTGCCTGCCTCTCTGACTACTTGTGACCTCTCTCTCTGTCAAATAAATAAATAAAATATTAAAAAAAAAAAGAAAGATGCATCTCCATCCCTGCACTTTCAGTCTGGGTGTATCCTTAGGTTCAAAATGGGTCTATTGTAGACAACATATGGATGGGTCCTGTCGTTTTATCTAATCTGCAACCCTGTGTCATTTTATGGGTGCATTTAGGCCATTCACATTGAGAGTGATTATTGAGAGATAGGTTTTTATTGACATCGTGTTGCCTTTGAAGTCTTTCTGTCTGTAGATTGTTTCTATATTTCTGTTCAATGATATTCTTAGGATTTTTTCTCTTTTATAGGACCCCTCTTAATATTTCCTGCAGTGTCGGCTTGGTGGTTGTATAGTCTTTTAAGCCTTGCCGGTCTTGGAAACCTAAGGATACACTCAGACTGAAAGTGAAGGGATGGAGAAGCATCTTTCATGCCAATGGGCCTCAAAAGAAGGCCGGAGTAGCGATTCTCATATCAGATAAATTAGATTTTAAACTAAAGACTGTAGTCAGAGATACAGAAGGACACTACATAATTCTTAAAGGGACTATCTGCCAAGATGATCTAACAATTGTGAATATCTATGCCCCAATATGGGAGCACCAATTACATAAGAAAACTATTAATCAAGATAAAGAGTCATATTGATATGAATACAATAATAGTAGGAGATCTTAATACGCCTCTCTCAGAAATAGACAGATCATCGAAGCGGAAAATTAATAAAGAAATAAGAGCATTGAATGAAACATTGGACCAGATGGACCTCATCAACGTATACAGAACATTCCACCCAAAAACAACAGAATACTCATTCTTCTCAAGTGCACATGGAACCTTCTCCAGAATAGACCACATACTGGGTCACAAAGCAGGACTCAACCGATACCAGAAGACTGACATTATTCCCTGCATATTCTCAGATCACAATGCTTTGAAACTGAAACTCAATCACAAGGAAAAGTTCAGAGGGAACTCAAACACCTGGAAGCTAAAGACCACCTTGTTTAAGAATGCTTGGATCAACCAGGAGATCAAAGATGAACTTAAACAATTCATGGAAACCAATGAGAATGAAGACACTTCGATCCAAAACCTATGGGATACAGCAAAGGTGGTTCTAAGGGGGAAATACATAGCCATCCAAGCCTCCCTCAAAAAATTGAAAAATCCAGAATACACCAGCTGTCTCTACACCTTAAAGAACTGGAGAATCAACAACAAATCAAACCAACTCCACATGCAAGAAGGGAATTAATCAAGATTAGAGCAGAGACCAATGAGGTAGAAATGAGAGATACAGTAGAACCTATCAGTGAAACTAGAAGCTGGTTTTTTGAAAGAATCAATAAGATTGATAAACCATTGGCCACACTAATCCAAAAGAAAAGAGAGAAAGCCCAAATTAATAAAATTACGAATGAAAAGGGAGAGATCACAACTAACACCAAGGAAATAGAAACAATCATCAGAAATTATTACCAACAGTTATATGCCAATAAGCTAAGCAACCTAGATGAAATGGATGCATTCCTGGAAAACTACAAACTCCCAAAATTGAACCAGGAAGAAATTGACAACCCGAATAGACCGATATCTAGTAATGAGATTGAAACAGTGATCAAAAACCTCCCAAAAAACAAGAGCCCAGGACCTGACGGATTCCCTGGGGAATTCTACCAAACTTTCAAAGAAGAAATAACACCAATTCTCCTGAAGCTGTTCCAAAAAATTGAAGCAGAAGGAAAACTTCCAGACTCTTTTTATGAAGCCGGCATTACCCTGATCCCCAAACCAGGCAAAGTCCCTACCAAAAAGGAGAATTTCAGACCAATATCACTGATGAATATGGATGCAAAGATTCTCAACAAGATCCTAGCAAACAGGATCCAACAGCACATTAAAAAGATTATCCACCATGACCAGGTGGGATTCATCCCCGGGTTACAAGGCTGGTTCAACATTCGCAAATCAATCAATGTGATAGAACAAATCAATAAGAGAAGAGAGAAGAACCACATGGTCCTCTCAATTGATGCAGAAAAAGCATTTGACAAAATCCAGCATCCGTTCCTGATGAAAACGCTTCAAAGTATAGGGATAGAGGGAACATTCCTGAACTTCATAAAATCTATCTATGAAAGACCCACAGCAAATATCATCCTCAATGGGAAAAAGCTTACAGCCTTCCCGTTGAGATCAGGAACACGACAAGGATGCCCACTCTCACCACTCTTGTTCAACATAGTATTAGAAGTTGAACTGATTGCAGTTCAGACTTCAATCAGACAACAAAGAGAAATAAAAGGTATCCAAATTGGCAAGGAAGAAGTCAAACTCTCTCTCTTCGCAGATGACATGATTCT
Source organism: Meles meles (assembly GCF_922984935.1). Taxonomy (NCBI): domain Eukaryota; kingdom Metazoa; phylum Chordata; class Mammalia; order Carnivora; family Mustelidae; genus Meles; species Meles meles. The sequence goes on from NC_060067.1 coordinate 39,856,527, forward strand.
TTATATGGAAAACCCCAAAGACTCCACCCCCAAACTACTAGAACTCATACAGCAATTCAGTAATGTGGCAGGATACAAAGTCAATGTACAGAAATCAGTGGCTTTCTTATACACTAACAATGAAATGAATTGAAAATACAGAAAGGGAAATTAGAGAATCGATTCCATTTACTATAGCACCAAGAACCATAAGATACCTGGGAATAAACCTAACCAAAGAGGTAAAGGACCTGTACTCGAGGAACTACAGAACACTCATGAAAGAAATTGAAGAAGACACAAAAAGATGGAAGACTGTTCCATGCTCTTGGATTGGAAGAATAAACATTGTTAAAATGTCTATACTGCCTAGAGCAAACTATACTTTTAATGCCATTCTGATCAAAATTCCACCAGTATTTTTCAAAGAGCTGGAGCAAATAATCCTAAAATTTGTATGGAGTCAGAAGAGACCCCGAATTGCTAAGGAAATGTTGAAAAACAAAAACAAAACTGGAGGCATCACGTTACCCGATTTCAAGCTTTACTACAAAGCTGTGATCACCAAGACAGCGTGGTACTGGCATAAAAACAGACACATAGACCAGTGGAACAGCGTGGAGAGCCTAGAGATGGACCCTCAACTCTATGGTGAAATAATCTTCGACAAAATAGGAAAAAATATTCAATGGAAAAAAGACAGTCTCTTCAATAAATGGTGCTGGGAAAACTGGACAGCGATATGTAGAAGAATGAAACTCGACCATTCTCTTACACCGTACACAAAGATAAACTCGAAATGGATAAAAGACCTCAACGTGAGACAGGAATCTATCAGAATCCTAGAGGAGAACATAGGCAGTAACCTCTTCGATATCAGCCACAGCAACTTCTTTCAAGATATGTCTCCAAAGGCCAAGGAAACAAAAGCAAAAATGAACTTTTGGGACTTCCTCAAGATCAAAAGTTTCTGCACAGCAAAGATAACAGTCAACAAAACAAAAAGGCAACCCACTGAATGGGAGAAGATATTTGCAAATGACAGTACAGACAAAAGGTTGATATCCAGGATCTATAAAGAACTTCTCAAACTCAACACACACAAAACAATAATCATATCAAAAAATGGGCAGAAGATATGAACAGACACTTCTCCAATGAAGACATACAAATGGCTATCAGACACATGAAAAAATGTTCATCATCACTAACCATCAGGGAGATTCAAATTAAAACAACATTGAGATACCACCTGACACCAGTTAGAATGGCCAAAATTAGAAGACAGGAAACAACGTGTGTTGGAGAGGATGTGGAGAAAGGGGAACCCTCTTACACTGTTGGTGGGAATGCAAGTTAGTGCAGCCACTTTGGAGAACAGTGTGGAGACTCCTGAAGAAATTAAGAATAGAGCTTCCTTATGACCCTGCAATTGCACTGCTGGGTATTTACCCCAAAGATACAGATGTAGTGAAAAGAAGGGCCATCTGTACCCCAATGTTTATTGCAGCAATGGCTATGGTCGCCAAACTGTGGAAAGAACCAAGATGCCCTTCAGCGGATGAATGGATAAGGAAGATGTGGTCCATATACACAATGGAGTATTATGCCTCCATCAGAAAGGACGAATACCCAACTTTTGTAGCAACATGGACGGGACTGGAAGAAATTATGCTGAGCGAAATAAGTCAAGCAGAGAGAGTCAAGTATCATATGGTCTCACTTATTTGTGGAGCATAACAAATAACATGGAGGACATGGGGAGATGGAGAGGAGAGGGAGTTGAGGGAAACTGGAAGGGGAGATGAACCATGAGAGACTATGGACTCTGAAAAACAACCAGAGGGTTTTGAAGGGGCGGGGGGGGGGGGGGGTTGGGAGGTTGAGAAACCAGGTGGTGGGTAATAGGGAGGGCACGTACTGCATGGAGCACTGGGTGTGATGCCAAAACAATGAACACTGTTATGCTGTAAATAAACAAATAAACGAATAAAAAAAATAAAAAATTAAAAATTAAAAAAAAAGAAAAAGTAATTAATGTCAGTTTTAACATAGCATTAACTAGCATTGATTACTTTGCTGATTTAGAAATTATTAGTAATAGATTAATTTCATAGATTAAAAAGCGAAGGGCAGAGCCAGATTTTTAGAGTACTAACACATTGGTCATTAACCACCTTTCAAAAAATTCAAGATACAGTTTATTAATCACAAAATAAAAGAAAAACATTGTCTATCAGTTATAACTCAATGTAAATCTATTACCACATCTTTCATGATGATAATCCCGATAGGCAGAAGTGAAAATCACGCTCATGGACAGCTTTTCTATTATAGAAAATGACTTCTTGAATGGAAAATAACTAAATAACCTGAACAGCACTACTTCATTTTCAACAAAAAGGCTGAGCCAAATTGAATATGTGGTATTGATTATTTATTCATTGCCTAAAACCCATTAGTCTGCACATAAGTAGATGGCATGACTTTACGCTATCTCTGACTAATAAAAATAAGTTGTATTTGCTTAAAATCCCAAGACATATTCATTTGGTAAATTACAAGAGAAGCAAACTTGTGTCATGAAGTACTTCAAAAATTGCCTGCATAAATTATTCATAAAAATTACTAAATGCTCTTTGGATGAATTAATCTACTTCTGAATGAGGATAATATCTCATCCTTATTGAAGCCATACAGATAGGAATATCCTTGTTTTCTGAAACTGATGCATTATTATTCTGTCTAGTCTTTTTTGTAGATGAGAGAAGCAGATTGTACATGCAGATAGCACAACTTTTGAGGTGGGCTTACCCATAGAGATTTCATTTGATATGTATAAATAGTTTTAAATAAAATAAATGTGATATGATTTTAAATTCTTGCAATTTGAACTGCTTAAGTTTAAAATATTTTCAGAATCTGAAAAGAGTCGTAGTAAAGAAGAAGGTTATTTGTGGATCGCTAACTCTTTGACAATGTGATAACCTATAACGGAGTGTTTACTTCATTTTAGTGCTGTCACTAATAGAAGTCTAGACTCCCTTGGACTAGAAGACACAAATTCACAAAGCTGGAAGTTAATGATTCGATTCCCAAAGTGCTTATGATTCCCATAATAATTATATATGAAAAGTGTGACACACATAGTGTGCACACAGACAGTGTGCACACACAAACACATACACATTGATATTATATATGTTGAAAACAAATTGAGAAAGAAAAAATGTAAGTTAGATATGGAACAAAACATTTCATCCTGATAAAAGCTGAATTGGGTGCATGAAAGATATATGTGGCCACAATAATCTAATAATGAAGTATACACATTCATTCATAAGCAGCACTTTGAGTATAATTCTCCCACTGCAACCACAGGTCCCATCTATGTGGTTTATTGATGGAACTCTTGGTTTACTGCCTTTGGAAGTATGATATAAGCAATTATATAGATGAATTACGGGTTTTAACTCCTTATGACATTAACTTAGATGTTTGAGTATTGGAATGTTAACACATAATCTCAAGTAAATAGAATATTTTGACTTTGAGATTTCAATGGCTATTTCATAATTTGGAAGGATTGTTGAAATTAAAGTTTGGGGCATTCATAACTACTGCCATAGTATTATTGGAATATAGCCCTGATATGATTTTACCTCATTTTATACCTCATTGTATAAGTTGTAAATTGCTATTTTGACAATGTAGTATGGGAGGTGGAATAATAGTTAATAGATTATTATCCTGGAGTATTACAAGATCTTGGAGTGGAAATATTAATATCATATTCAAAGGTACTTCATGACCTTCTGTGGCCCAAGTGAAAATGCACACCAGTATCTTAGAAGTACAATGGGTACTGCTTTTGCAGTTGCCTCAGAAAGGCCAGATCAGTAACTGGATATCCTGATATACTCTCATTCTCCGCTGCAAGGACAAGATACACCTTGAACAAATAGAGGCCTGTCAACTAAGCCCAATGATATGGTGGTGTGGGGCAGGGGAGGAGAGCTGAAGAATATTAGGACAAATTTCCATTTCTATGGCCTAATGTTTCCATGTGGTGGTACTTCTGAAAGAATAATATTCCCAACCTTTCTTCTTACTTCTTTGTGATGATTTAGGCCAAAAATAAAGCAACAACAAAACTGCAAAAGAAAACAAAACAGCCACCTTTACTTGTGTGACTGAGCAAATTTGAGGCTTTAGTTTTGAACATCCAGCCTAAAGGACATATATAGCCTGAAGCATTCTCCAGGAATACTGAAAGCTAAATAGAGGTCTAAAGAAATTGACATATATCTCATATACATTATTTTTATATAAATGTTTCTACATTATTTTATAACTGTTTCTAGAAAGTGCCTATATTATGATGATAAGTAAATTATTAGAAAGTTCATCAGATTTTTTCTATGATCTAATTTGGCAGAATATAAAAGCTTCATTAAGTCAAAAAATATTCCTTGATGATTTACTGTTTGTAGTATCTGAACACAGCAATAAAATGATGAGTAATAAAAGTCAAAATACTGACTTTAACATGCTTCTATTGTTAAAATATTATTTCAAAAATATGAGATGGTAATAATTGTTATTAAGATAAATAAATCTAGAAATTGCATTTGAAAGTAAAAGAGCATGGTTTATATTTGGATAGTGGTACTATATAGGCTACACATAGGTTGGCATGTGAGCCAACGATAAAGGAATTAAAAGAATAATGTATTTGATGGGGAAATAAAGCTTCTAGATGCAGGACACTGGATGTGTGAAGACCATGAGATGATAGTAGACTTAGAGTGTTTGAGGGATAGGATGGAGGCCATTGTATTTGGGATGAAATGAATGAGGCTGAGAGTGGTGGAGGGGAAGGAGGCCATTGTATTTGGGATGAAATGAATGAGGCTGAGAGTAGTGGAGGGGAAGGAGGGCAGAGTACCACAATGTTCATCACATGAGGCTTTTAGATCACATTAATAGGTCCAGATTTTATTGGAGTGAAATAGAAAGGTGTCACAAGGTTTGGGGAAGAAGATTGATGCGGTATTAGTTATATTAAAAGAATAATTCCAGCTCTTGTGTAACCACCAGTCCTTAGGTTGACTGGAATTCAGGTATTAAAACTGGTTAAAAAGTTACTTTTGTAGTTCAGGAGAACAATATGGGAGGTTTGGAAAAGGGTGGGAGCTTTGGTTATAATAAGGAGGAATCATATTCTGGATGCATTTCAGAAGCAGCATTTTGAGGGGCCCCTGGTGGCTCAGTCATTAAATGTCTTCCTTTAATTCAGGTCATGATCCCAGGGTCCTGGGATTGAAACCCTCACTGGGCTCCCTCCTCAGTGGGAAGCCTGCTTCTCCCTCTCCCTCTTCCCCTGCTTGTGTTCCCCCTCTTGTGGTTTCTCTCTCTCTGTCAAATAAATAAATAAATAAAATATTTTAAAAAAGAAGTAGCATTTTGAAACACATTTGCTATTGGATTAGATGTGTAGTATAAAATAAATATATTAAATTTAACTCTAAAGTTTGGACCAAAGATTGGAAGATTGGAAGGAGGTCTTTAAAGGAGGAGAGATATTCATGAGGTCAGTTTTGACATGTTAAGTTTGAGCTGTCTATTTATTTATTTATTTATTTGAGCTGTCTATTTAATGTCAATTCAATTCATAGTTATAGAGTAGATGAGGGGAGGTAAAATGTGTCAGGAGAGAAACCATACTGAGGGGTACAAGTTTGAGTGTATTTATCATACAAGTATAGCTAAAGATGAAATTTTCTAATGTGGTAACCAGCCTCTCATGATTCCTTCTTCATGCTGTTATACCCTCATATAGTCTTCCACATTGTACCTTGATTAGCCTGTGTGACCAGTAGCATAAGATATAAATTATTTTTATGTCATTTCCAATATTAACTTATAAAAAGCAATATGCCCACTGCCTTAGTCACTTTCTCTGTCTTGGATCATTTTGTCTGGGGGAAACCAGTGGCCATGTCCTAAGGACACTCTCTATATAGTCTCATATAATAAAGAATTGAAGGCTTTTACCAAAAGACATTTGAATGAATGGATTCTCCTACCCCCATCACACTTTCAGAAAATTAAAGACCTGGCCAATGTCTATACTGTAATCTCATGAGAGACCTGAACCAGAATCACAGATAAGCCACACTTGCATTTCTGACTCAAAGAAATAATAAAGAAACACATCACTTATTTCATGGCACTGAACATTTAGGGTAATTATTTCTTTTAATAATACCATTATTTACTTAATTAATTTCTATTGGAATATATTGAATGCAATTCTCAATGCAATAACGGAAAACTAATACAGAGTACCTTGAATTGGAAGCTGGCATAACAAAAAACCTAACTTGTGGTAGAGACTTTGGAACCAAGCAGTGGTAGGAGCCAAAAGGAATATGAGAAGTACATTAGCAAAAGAATAAATTGCCTTGAACAGACTATTATTAGAAATCTGAACTTTGAGGCGGTTGCCAGTGAGTAATTAAAGAGAAGAGAGGAACATTTATTTTGAAACTGAAGGAAGAGGGATCCTTATTATGTAGTGGCAAAAGTTCAGCAACATATTTATCAATAGTTACACAGAAAATGCACCGTAAGAACTGAATGATTTTGCTAAGAAAAATTTCAGCCAGGATGTGGATGTTGAAGATGTCATCTAATGTCTTCTCATTGTTTATAATAAAATACAAGAGGGGTGAATTACACTAAAGAAAGGAATAGAAACATAAAGGAATCTTAAGGCACTGCCAGTAAAACAAAGGCAAAACTGAGTGTGTGATTTAATTTTTTTTAAATTTTAAAAATATTTTTAATTTTTTTGAGTGTCCGATTTTAAAATCATTTGTTAAATTCTCAGAAACTATGAGGAATAAATGTATATTTGTGTTGCTAAATGTAGGTATTTAAGAATAGTTTAGTACACACAAACACACACACACACACACCCCCAAAAGTCCTCTAAAATATTTATGACAGTGTTCTTCAAAGAACACCCATTTGATTCTATCAAATAAGACAGTTTCTAAGAAACTTGAGAGGATCAAGATAGTGACATAGAATGCCCCTGACTTTCCCTTCTCCCCAAAACACACCAAATATGTAATTACATATTAATCAATCCTTTCTGAGAGAAATTCAGAAAGTAGTTCAGTGATTTCTACACAGAGGGTAACTCTGAAAATACCCACACAGAAATTAGTAGGAAAGAGTGATTCAATCTTGCTAAAACCCCACTCTTGGCAAAGAGCCTTGAAATTGGGAAGGAACAACCAACTCCCAGCTTCTCCCTGATTGCACCATGCAAATAGTACCCTAACTTTTAAGGCTATCACCTGAGGGTTTGTGTCCCCAACTCATCTAGGTCTGATTGCCACTGGGGCTGTGCATTCACGAGTCCCACATGAACATAGCAAACGACAAAACAACAGCAGAAGTTTTTAAGTAGGCTTAAGAGCATACCCCATGGCTGTACACCCAGGCTCAGTTTCTCCCCCCAAAATGTTTAACTGCACACTTCCTTAGCTGCTGCCTGAGGCCTCTGCATCTAATCAGCTTGAATTGAAGTACCGAATAGATTCCTCCCAAAAGAGCCAGTGGGCAGCCCTTCCTTGCATTCTTCCTCTGCTCAATCGAACAATAAAACCAAGTTTTCAGCTTCTGGGAGATCCACACTGAGACACTGTAATTATACTGGCAAAAGTTAAAGACGAAGAAAAATTATTTGAAGTTGCAACAGAAAAAGCACATTGCTAGGAGTATCAGAATATTTTATTTCCGCAGACACTTTGCAGGCCAGAAGGAGTGAGATGATATAATGAAATTACTGAAACAAAAACTACCAAACAAGAAAACTCTACCTAGCAAAATTGTCCTTTAGAGTTGAAAGAGATAGAGTTTTCCAGATAAGGAAAACTTAAAAGAGTTTATCACCACTAAATTGGCAATACAAGAAATGTTAGTTCTTCAAACTGAAATTAAAGGACACTAATTAATAACAGAAAACATATGAAAGCATAAATTTCCCAGGTGAGGGTAAATATGCAGTTAAATTCAGAATACTCTAATATTGGAATGGTGGCCTCTAAACTAGTTATAACTCCAGTCTAAAGGTACAATGACAAAGTATTAAACATGACTATAACAATAAAAAAAAGATACAAATTACTGCATCAAAATCATGAAATGTTAGGAGAAGAGTGAAAATAATAGAGATTTTAGACTCATTAGAACTTCGGTTGTTATTACCTTAAAATAGACTTTTGTAGCCATAAGATATTTTATGTAAGCCTCATGGTAACTACAAAACAAAAATTTCTAATAGACACAACAAAGATAAAGAAAATGGAATCAAAGATTATCACTAAAAACTCAGAAAGAGAGAGAGCAAGAGAGGAAGAAAGGAGCAAGCATACTACAAAGCAGCCAGAAAACAACGAACAAAATGATGATGGCAATTCTGTACCTATCAGTAACTACATGTAGCCTGGGGGATACCCCCTGAAGCTTAGGATATAGACTGCAAATGAAGAAGTGGGAAAAGATACCCCATGCAAATGGAAACCAACAGAAATCAGGGATAGGTATACTTGTAGCAGACAAAATAGGTGTTAAGCCAAAAACTGTAACAAGAGACAAAGAAGGTCATTATGTAATGACTTGGTACAATGTGTAAAAAAAAAAAAAAAATAGCAATTGAATATATTTATGTACCAACAGGACTGTGTGTATGTATAAATATGTATAAAGCAATAATACATACATAAATATCTGTTAAGCAATCATAACAGTAGGTGAATTCAGTACCCCATATTCAATAATGGATCATCCACATAGAAAATCAATAAGGAAACGCTAGACTTGACTACATGTTAGACCAGATGGATCTAACAGATAAACATATACAGAACTTTCCATTCAATAGCAGCAGAATACACATTCTTCTCAAAGGCACATGGAACATTTTCTAGGACAGATCATCTATTAGGTTATAAACAAGTCTTAGCAAATTTAAGAAGACTAAAATCACATCAAACATCTTTTCTGTACACTATGGTATGACACCAGAAATCAGTTATAAGAGGAAAAGTGGAAAATTCACATGCTTCTGAAGAACTGATGGTTCAAAGAAAAAAATCAAAAGGGGAAATTAAAAAAAAAAAAAAGTACCTTGAGACAACTGAAAATAGCCACACAAAATACCAAAACTTAAGGGATGCTGCAAAGGCATTCTAAGAGAGAAGTTTATAGTGACAAATGCCTACATGAAGAAAAAATAAAGACCTCAGGTAATAACCTAACTTTATACATCAAGGAACTAAAAAAGAAAAAAAAAATAAGCCCAATATTAGTAGAAGGAAGGAAATAAATATCATAGCAGAAATAATTGAAACAGAGACTAGTTAAGCAATAGAGGGAAAAATCAAAGCTAATAAAGGCAGGTTTCTTAAGAAAGGGTGATGAGAGGCCCCTGGGTGGCTCAGTTGGTTAAGGATCTGTTTTCAGCTCAGGTCATGATCCTAGGGTCCTGGGACGGAGCACTGCATCAGGCTCCCTGCTTCGAGGGAAGCCTGCTTCTCTCTTTCCCTCTGCCCTTCCACCTGCTCATGCTCTCTCCCTCTCTCTCGAATAAATGAATAAAATCTTAAAAAAAAGAAAGGGTAATGAACAAACCTTTAGTAGACTAAAAAAGGAGAAGAAAGACTCAAAATTAGACATGAAAGAGACATTACAACTGATAACACAGTAATACAAAGGGACATAAGAAATCACTAAGAACAATTATACATCATCAAATTAGATGGCCTAGTGGTCAGATAGAGAAATTAGATAAGTTCATAGAAACATACAATCCACCAAGACCAAATCATGAAAAAATAAAAAATGTGGACAGAGCAATTACTAGTAAGGAGACCAAATCAATAAAAAAATAAAACAACAACAACAACAAAAAACAACTTCCCAAAAAAGAAAAGTCCAGGACTGGATGGCTTCAGTGGTGAATTCTATCAAATATTTAAATAATTAATATTAATCCTTCTTAAATTATTCCCCCCCAAAAAGAAGGGCAGACTTCCAAAGACATTTACAGAGACCAGCATTATCTTTTTTTTTTTTTTTTAAAGATTTTATTTATTTATTTGACAGAGAGAGAGATCACAAGCAGGCAGAGAGGCAGGCAGAGAGAGAGGAGGAAGCAGGTTCCCCGTGGAGCAGAGAGCCCGATGCGGGGCTCATCCCAGGACCCTGAGATCACGACCCGAGCCGAAGGCAGCGGCTTAATCCACTGAGCCACCCAGGCGCCCCGAGACCAGCATTATCTTGATACCAAAGTTAGACAAAGACACTATAAGAAAAGGAAATTACAGGTCAATATCTCTGATGAACATGAGTGAAAAATTCTCAACAAAATATTAGAAAATTCAATTATTCACTAAAATAATTGAATACCATGATCAAACAGGATTTATTGCTAGAATGCCAGGATGATTCAATATCAGCAAACAATAAATGTATAGGCCACAATAGCTAAATGAAGTATAAAAATCATATGATTATCTCAATAGATGCAGAAAAGTTATGTGACAAATTTAACATCCTGTCATGATCAAAATTCTAAACAAATTAGGGATAGCTTGAATGTATTACAACATAATAAAGGCTATGTATGATAAGCTTACACCTAACATCATACTCAGCAGTGAAATGCTTAAAGCTTTTCCTCTAAAATCAGAAACAAAACAAGGATGCCCACTTTTACTACTTTAATTCAGCATACTACTGGAAGGTCTAGCCAGAGGAGTTAAGCAATAAAAGGAAATAAAAGGGATCCAAATCAAAAATTTTTAAAAAAATCAATTTACCTCTATTTGAAGAAGTTTTACCAGAAAACTGTTAGAATTAATTAACGAATTCTGTGCAATTATAGTATTTAAAAAATCAACATACAAAAATCAGTTTTGTTTCTAAACCCTAACAACAAACTACTGTAAAGGGAAATGAAGAAAACAATTTATGATATCCATCAAAAAGAGCAAAATATTTAGGAATAAATTTAACTAAGAAGGTGAATGATCTCTAAACGATAAGATAATGATGAAAGGAATTCACGAAGACACAAATAGATGAAAGGGCATTTTGTGTTCATGGATTAAAATAATTAATATTGTTATAATGGTCATACTATCCAGAGATCTACAGATTCAATGCAATCTTTATCAAAATACCATAGCATCATTCAGAGAAATAATGCAAATAACCTTAAAATTTTAAATAAATTTTAATGAAACAAGAAATAACAAAAGTTCTTTCTCCTCCTGAGAAAGAACAAAGGTGAAGTCATTATACCTTTTGACTACAAACTATTATAATTAAAATAGTATGGCATTTCCATAAAAAAGACACATAGATCAGTGGACTATAATAGACACCCAATAAATAAATCCATGCATATAGTCAATTAATTTTCAACAAATGTATCAATAATAGACAAAGAGAAAACATATTCTTAATAAATGATACTGGGAAAACTGCATATCTACCTATGAAAAAGTGAAACTAGACCCCAATTTATACCCATATACAAAAATCAACTCAAAAATGGATTAAACACTTGAACATAATACTTGAAATCATAGAACTCCCAGAAGAAAACATTGGGCATAAGCTCCTTGACTGGTTTTGGCAGTAACTTTTTGGAATTGACACATAAAGCAAAAGCCACAAAAGTAGAGCAAACAAACAAAAAGTTAAACAAGTAGGTGACACCGCTTCAGATTTTCAGCTGTACAGCAAAGGAAACCATCAAAAAATTAAAAGGTAACTTATGTAATGGGAGAATATATTTGCAACCATTTACCTGTAAGGAGTTAACATCCAAAACATACAAGAAACCCATACAACAACAAATTATACAATGACTCAATAATAAAACAAAAAATGCTCCAATTTTAAAAATGGGCAAAGGACCAGAATATACATTTTTCTAAAAAGACACATAAATGGCTAACAAGTACATGGAAACATACTCAACATAATTAATCATCAGGGAAATGCAAATCAGAACCACAGTGAACTAACATTTCATACCTTTTAGGATGTCTATCATCAACAAGACAAGAGAAAATAAATGATGTCGAGGATCAAGGATCTGTGGAAAAAAAGGATCTGTTGTACACTGTTGATGGGAATATAAACTGGACAGCCATTACAGAAAATGAATGGAGTTCCTGAAGAAATTCAAAATTAAAAATAGAACCACCATATGATCCAGCAATCCCATTTCTAGGCATATACCCAAAGGAAATGAAATCATGGTCTCAAGAAAGTAACTGTACTCCTGTCTGTATTTCAGTAAGTTGTCTGTTTGATTATGTGTTTTTCACTAAAATGATATCTGAAAATTGAATTAGACAATGAAGTAGAAGATAATTTCTCTCTGACATTTTAATTTATTTTACAGAAACTTCTTTTTTGAAATGAACTTTAATTATTAAAAATTATCAATGCAATTTGTATATTATATTGAAATTAGAATAAACCTACATTCACAGAATCACAAATTTTAAACCCTATAATCAATATAAAATAAATTGTTTTACAAGTTCTACATGCCTTACCAAGTTTCATAGAATTTAAATTCCCAAATACATTTATCATAAAAATAAATCTAGTAGATTAGCTATCAACTCAGCACAAAAAAGTCCACTCTTATAAAGCTATATTTCCTCTCAAAGGACAATGAATTCCCAGTACATTTTTACAACCTTTGTACACTGACTACTAAATAAAAAAATATACCCAAGTTAAATGTACAAAAAACAGATGTTCTCAAAATCACTTTCTTGAGTAGTTTGCAAACAACTCTGCTACCTAGTGCCAGTCTATTTTTGCACATGTTAGAGTTGAAAGAGTCAGAGGTTCTAGAATTGAGTTTCATTGTAATACTAGTATTCATTTCGATACAACTAATTAATTTGATTTTTTGTCAGTTTTGTTGTACATTTATCTAACATTCTTCTTCCCTGTATTTCTACTTTTTTTTTACTTTTGTGTTAACATATTTGCAAAAATTTATAAAAATATGCTTATTTGCAAAAATACTTTTCTGCCCTTTACAATTTGATTTTGATGTTCTTTTCATTAATAAGTGGAGTCTGTTTCCTGAATCTGGGATGCTTTATGACTTGCTTTAACCAATAGAATGCAGCAGTAATGATGTCCAAGTTCTGAATTGAGCATTTGAGAAGCCTTCCCCTATTTTCCATTTGCAGAGAGAAGTCACCACCAATGAGTTCAGCCCAGATCAATCAGCCTCTGCCAATCCAGGAGCTGCCTGAGTCACATTAGTAAATTGTATCCATTATTATTCATTTACATATGTAGGGTTTTGCTTCTGTCTTATCTCTTAAACTCTTTACCCATTTCAACTGTGAAATTCCTATTAATTTCTAATTATATATCCTCCAAATAAAGTGAATGCAACTAATTCCTTATATATTTCCTTTTTATCAAATATTATGTCTCAAATAAGTTGTGTATTTCTATGAAGTGGCAACTAATATATAAACAGTAACTTGTGTGCAATAGATGTCCCATAAATATCTTAAATAAACATCATGTTGATACTATTAAAACAATGTGCGTGTAGAATGTCATTATTTAATTCCTTTTTAGTGAATTTATTTTATCTTTGTGAATATTTTATCTTTGTTAGTACAAAAGACATATAGCATATTCTAATGATTATATATAAAATGCCCTAGTGAAATATTTTAAAGACTGCTGCTCAGAAATCAACCTTCATATGTCACAAATAAAATTCTAGTTTTCTAAAGTGTAAGGAATTACCAAGCTTCTGAAACAGAGAGATTGTGAGAGAGTATTTAGGTTATAATTTTCAGCTTTTTAAATAAATAGTATAGGAAGATAAATATTAGGTGATTTTGATTATAAATGTCACTTGAAAATGTTAGTGGCATTTACTAGAAGATTTTCCCAATAGTCAAGGAAGCATTTTAATATATATGTATTAATATATATGTACAAAAATATATATAATATATTTTTCTTGGATTCTATATGTTTCATAGTGAATTATAAAATGATGAAAAATTTATTAATTTTAGCTGTCATTTAGTATTTTTTCAATGCATCACAAGCAAATAAAGTTAAAACCACCTCAATATCATGAAGAAACTTTCTATAAGAAAAATCAATAGGTTTTAGGAAAGGAAGAAAAATACTCTCATTAAAATGGACTATATATGTAAAATTAAACAGTTTACTTAGAAATGTTTTCATAAATCACTTTATATGTAACCTCTTCTATTTTTCAACTTAGAAACACGATCATTTGTTTCCTGTAAATTTATTTGATACTTTAATATATTCATCCTGGACTGGGTTTTATAACTTTAGCATTTTTCTGTCTCAACCATAATGAAATTAATAACTTTAAGCATATCTACACTTTGAAAATGAATAAGAAATCAATTTTCTATGAATCTAAAATAGCTTTGAAAATAAAGTCTATTATTAAAAAATATACATCAACTGAGAACACATAAATAAAAACCCCAAACAGACTGATCTTTCTTATGTTCTACCCTTGATAACCATTCAATGTTAATTTTTGTTTCCATTCTTGGGGAATGTTCTTTTAGGGATTAGTTAGGTGATAATAGATTTTCTTCTGAAAGAGTCACCTTTGTATATCTTGCATATACCAATACCCAAATCCAGGTGTGACAACCTGAATAATGTGTAATGTATTTCAATTTTTTAAATTTAAATTTTGATAGATAAGATTCTTACAGATATTTTAGCAGGACAATTAGTAAATCGAAATTACAAAAAACAATGATTAGTTGTTATAATTGATTTTTTGTAATAGCACTTTACATTGAAAATTTAGATTAATATTGTTACTGTAGATGTGATATTTTGCATAACATAGTCAAGTCTAGTTTCAATAGAAGACTCAGAAGTCACTCAGATTTGCTTTATATAGAAATGTTTATGAAAAGTACAAGAATAATTTCAATGGTAGGGCTAGGGAGTAAAGCTTGGTTTGTATGGGGGTCAGATTAACACAGGATTTAGCTTTGCATTTAAAGAAATAAAATAAATTTGCCAAACCTAGAAAAAAATGATTAAGAATGATTAACGATATTATGTTATAGCTCCGGCTTTATTAAGTGGACTAATAAAAATATTTCCATTTCTTTTTTCCCAGATAAGTGAAGAATTCTGACATTTTCCATGGGAATGTTTCCTTCTTTCTTTTTTTTTTTATTTCCTTGAGGGGTTTTGATAATGAAATTGAACTACAGTGGATTAAGATGACCCAATTATTCAGTATATTTTTATATGCATTTTTCTTGATTTACTCATTTTAAGGGAAATATTTTATTTAACAAATAGACTTCTGATTTTTCAGTCTGCACATAGAACCTGATTTAACTGCCTACATTCCAAGACTTATGCTTGGTTTTATTTATTGCCCCACCCCTACCATGACTGCTTTGATCTTTTTTAATTTTTGAAAATTGTATCAACTGTTCGGGACATTACTATCTGGATTAATGTAGCATAATGAAAACAATTTTTGTTCTTCATTTTTTTTTTTTAGATTTTATTTATTTATTTGACAGACAGAGATCACAAGTAGGCAGAGAGGCAGGCAGAGAGAGAGAGGAGGAAGCAGGCTGTCCACAGAGCAGAGAGCCTGATGCAGGGCTCGATTCCAGAACCCTGGGATCATGACCTGAGCCGAAGGCAGAGGCTTTAACCCACTGAGCCACCCAGGCGCCCTGTTCTTCATTTTTATCAATATAAAATTTTATTATACTTGAGCATTTTACTTGAATGTTTAAGTCATTCATTTTTCTAGTTCAAAATTTGAATCCCTACGAAAGGCAATTAGTACTAAATTTAGAAGATTAAATTTAGTGGATGCTTTGTATTTATATCATGATCATTTTGAAGTGAACAAGAAAGTCAACATGTAGCTATTTCCAGAATATTTTACTATAATTCTGTAAAATATATTTCTAGGTCTCTATTTTCTCTGTAACCTTCACTTTGTTCTTTACCCATTCTTCATAATTGCTCATGTGTGTGTGTGCGTGTGTGTGTGTGTGTGTGTGTGATATTCATTACTCTCATGAAATATTTACTATGTGCCAGGAATTATAAGAGTTTTATATATATTACCTCATTTAATCCACTCTGTTTTATGTAAGAGATACACTTTCGTCTATGTTACAAAATGAAATGGGATTTGGAAACATTAATTGAATTGCCCAATATCACACAATGTTATCTTCCTATGCAAAACCTACTGCCTACCAGTGTTTTCTCTATTTTAGTGAACTGCTTATTCTTTTAACATACATAATTTAAAACATTTTCAAGTGCTTGAGGAAGTATCAGGTCCTTTAAGAAAAGTTGAATTTCTGCTAGGCTGGATGAGAAACTGGGTCCTGAGGAAGAATGAAACGAATGAAACTACCTGACGTAAGGTTAAGGATATGTTATAAGAATTGTTATATGTTCTAACAGAAGAAAGCAGAGCTAAAACAATAAACAAAGCAATTGACTCAATGACAACTCCTGGTAAAGACAAGAGACCAAATGCATCACGTTTCCCTAGTGATTGCACCCTCCTAATACATTACATTGACAACATAAAGTTGTCTGTATTGACAACATAAATTTCAGTCATAGGAAATTTCATATATTCAAACATTTTTATTTACATGACTTGGTTTTTTTATCATTTTTTACAAGACGAAGGTAGTATGTTGGCTAAACCAGTGTCTGGCTGCTTTTTTAAGGCTATCTTTAAAGCTTGCTCTATTTTCATAGTACCTCATACAAACTGCCAGGCACATTCAGGCCCTCAGTAAATATTTATCGAATGAATGAACACCAAATAAATCAGTCAACAAGCCAGGCATTGATTGAACTGCATCACTTTGTTATTTCAAATTAGAAAGTGAGAGGTAAGATCAGTACTCTTAGCTTGATCTTCTTTGCTGATATCATGCGTCATTTTTGTATAATTGATCCAACAATATTGACTTTGTTACAAGTAAAAATATTTAACACAGCAACACTGAACCAAAAGCCATGTAACATACTGAAAGCACAAAGTTAACTAAGCTCCTATTTGCTCTTAGAAGATTTTGAAATCTAGAGGCAGAAACCAATTCATAAATCAGGAAATACACTGGTGTGATCAGTGCCTAACAGGGTAAGCAGAGAAGGAAATGGGAACAAGGAAGTAGCATCTCATAAACTCTGGTATTTTGATGAAAAAGTATTGGACAATTTGGCTGAGTTGAACCCTTTAGAATGAGGGAAAGGAAATTAAATAAAGATGAAAGGTCAAGGCTAAAGAAATAGCAAGCCCCATCACTTAATCTATAAGAATTTCAGCAAAACTAAAATGAATGGGACTTGAACACTTGAAAGGCAAGAAATTGTAGCCAAATTGAAAGCAGTGATCCTGGAATATCTTAGGCGCTAGCTTGTCTAATGAGTTTGAACTTTATCCTGGAAGCCCCATAGATGGCAGTTGCATTGTCTGAAAATGAAATATTATTTTAAATATTATAAGGATGACAAATGGCTGAAAATAGTTATTTCATGAGGCAATTAAGTTACTAAAATAGTACCCATTAACTACCAGTGTGAATAATGCTACAAGAATTCCGGTTATTACTGAAATTTTATCATTCCATTGAAATTTTACTAATCAGAGAGGTAATCCCTAAACAATACCAAAAGCATGGTGCATCCATGAAAATTGAGGATCAGCAAAGTATTATTACTGAACTCAGCTTGGGATAAGGACTTTTTCCCTGGTGTTACGAATCAGTAATTTATCACTAAGATCAAAAAGGAGAAAGCTAAGTTAGTAAGGAATCTCTGATAATTTGGGGAATTCAATTCTCTCCTTATATTCATTTTCCAGTTTCTTGCTTCAAAGAATATCTGTTACTTCATAAGCTTGTTTAAAGCATTAATATGCTTAAAACCTGCTCATAATAGAATATGTAGATGGCCTCTGAAGCAATCTACCACATTCAAACTCAATATTCATATTAATTTTCTCAAGACTCTTGAACACTTTATAGTGCTAATTATGTCTATTAATGTGTCATTTACTTTGAAATGATATGTATGTTTTCTTCTAAAATAGAAATCCTTAATTTTACTTAGCAGAGTTCTATTTCAGTAAGCCTTTCTGATCTAATGACTCTGATTTCTCTTGGAAATAATAGGTTTACTTGTACAATGAATAGTAACACATATGTTTAATGTAGATAACTGGCTGCTTATCAAACTAGTTCTAATTAGACATTTTTGCATTATGGGATTAATATGAGTGCTCTTGGGACAGGGCACATAAAGCATGTGAATGTTTCAAGTGA
Source organism: Meles meles (assembly GCF_922984935.1). NCBI lineage: Eukaryota > Metazoa > Chordata > Mammalia > Carnivora > Mustelidae > Meles > Meles meles. The sequence continues at coordinate 39,874,982 of NC_060067.1, forward strand.
GAATACATTTACAGAAATGGCATTTTCCATTTCACACTAGCTTTGTACTATTTGACAAATGCTAATGTATACAGGTATACAACTAGGTCTTGATTGCACTTGTCTGGCAAACAGATATGGAGGATTTCTGAGGAAAATAACAGATATTGTGGATTTGAGAAGAAAAATATTTAGAATAATGATATTCTATTTTTACATAGTTCTTCTAAATAGATGTTTCAAGAGATGGGAAATTTCACAAGTTACAGGTTCCAGTGCTCAATGAAATTTATCAGTATGAAATTATATATTTTCTAGGTTGCTGTTGAAAGCTAGCATAAAGGGGTCCTGGTTGATTCATTTTTGTGATTCCATCTTTTTTTTTCTTTTTTCTCTTTTTTTTCTCACTCATCCATTTTTATCTTTTGTGAAATTAGCACCAGGTTTCCTGATTAAATGTGAGTAGCATGGATATGAAGTTAAATCAGTTTCCCAACATTTATTCTTTAACTTAAAGCAAATCTATCAATTTATATATCTAAAATTAGTCCTTATAGCATGTCAGATTAAGATATAATTATACTTTAGCTAAAGAACCATTTCCTATACATTTTCATTTTAAAAAGCTCCTAGATGTTTAACATTCTATTGTGTGAAATTCCCCTCTGTCATCTTCTTGCATAAAATCACATTCTTCACCATTATGACTTTTACCAAAATTTTCTTGCAATTATCATGTCTTTCTGATAGGACATGTTGAAGTAAATTACGAATACTTTATTTTCTAAGTATAGTATGTGGCATGCCAGCAGGGACAAGTGACCCAGAAGTCATGAGCCCAGGTCTGCCAGAGTAGTCTGTCCTGGGGAAATCTCACAGGCAGTATCAACAGCAGGTCACCCATTGAATATCACCCTTTGAAACATTCATATCTATTTGGCAGGGCCAAAAATCACACTTAAGAGATCTTAAAAAGGAACTTGAAATTTTGACTGTGGGGCTTTGAAGTTGTATAAACAGGAAAGCTGACCCTACTTCTGGTGTCATAAGGGGTGAGTGCTAACATAATAATAAAAAATACATAACCAAAACCAAAAACTTATGAGCCAACCTAACATCATCCCCATCTGTGGCATAATTACGTGTCTGGGGTCTAATATCTGTGGTTGCAGCTTTTTGATGGGCCATCATTTGCTCCATCTTTGCTTATGATTGGGAAATCTTCTGTTCCTTACCATTCTCCTCATGATGGGAACTGGGTTAGGATAGAACTGTGAAGTTTGTAGCTAACCAGAGTTAATTGTTTAATATTGTGCAACAGCTTGTTTCTATGCACCTATTCAGGAGGTCAATTGCATTCCTGAGAACCCAGCTACCATGGGATCAAACTCAAAGAAACGTTTCCTTATCCGTGAATAAGATACTATTAATGTGATTAATAAAATACCATATACTATCTATATTACATACATATGCAGTAAAATAATTAAAAATATAAACAAGCAGGAAGAAAGAAATGTGTTATCTCAATTGTCAAGTGTCCCATAACCATTTATCAAATAGCCCATTCAAAATGAATAGTCTATTCATTTTACACTGCCCCTCTGTCAAATACCAAGTTCCCATATATGTACAGAGGTATTTCTTTGCTTTCTATCATATTCTATTGGTTCGCTGGCCTAACCTTGTGTCAATACCACAGGCTGCAGTTGTTGATAATTTAATTTTTCAGAGCACATGAAAGATAACTAAACAATAATGTTCTTCAAGAACTTCTTAAGTTATATAAGTCTTACACATACATGCAGTGTACAGGTAAACATTAGTATAAAAGTTCAAACTCATTAAGGAAAACATGACACTGGCAAGCTTTTATAGCATTTAATGTCCTATCTCAAATATGTAACACATTATTTTCTTAAACAAAATTCTCTACTCCTTTTCTCCAATAAGTTTAAGGTTATAAGTCATTGCTTACAAAAAGAAAAACAAAAAGAAAAACTTATGAGTCGTCAATGCTCTGTGTAAAGAAAGCATCAGAAGATTCGTTGAGATGATTGCATGTATATATGCATTACATTAAGCAAAAGAACTCTGGGAAGTTCAGAACTATAAGTACAAGTTGGTTAAAGCAAATTATTTGCTTCTTTAGGAGAAAAATAGATACCTTTATTCTATCTGATAAAACTTGTGATTCTAGAAATGGGAGAAAGCCTGGTAAAATTATGTTGTGAAGAAGTTTGGATGAAAGAGAGAATATCAGTTAGAAAATTACGCAAATGACTACTACATATGGGACACTTTTTTTTAAACCGCAACTTTTTTTTAAAAAAAGATTTTATTTATTTATTTGACAGACAGAGATCACAAGCAGGCAGAAAAGCAGGTAGAGAGAGACAGGGAGGCAGGCTCCCTGCCGAGCAGAGAGCCCGATGCAGGGCTCGATCCCAGGACCCTGGGATCATGACCTGAGCTGATGGCAGAGGCTTTAACCCACTGAACCGCCCAGGTGCCCCTATATATGGGAAACTTTTAATAGGATAGTTATTCTTTATAATCAAAAGTTAAGTATCACAAAACCTATTGCGCATTCTTGAAATCTTCATAAGCAATTTGATAACTCAGTTCTTGGACGAAGTCACTTAAACATGAACTGAATAAGCTTGTCAGACTAGGGTATTAGAGGTACAAGACTTACATCCACTAATTTCACATAACCCTCTCTTGTGCAATGTCAGAGCCAGCTTCAACTGGGATCTTAAGGGATACCTAGCACCTCTGTTCAATAGTTTGCATTAACTGTTGAACTGCATCATGTCCAATGTCCTGGATCATAGCAATAATGACCTAACTGGTGTTCAAGCTTTCTCCTAATGCTCCTTCAATATATTCTCCAAATGGCTTCATGGACAAATCTCTAATCTGAAAAACAATGTCACCACTATAATTGAAATACTTTATTTCTCCCCAAACACTTTAGTAAAGAATAATTTACCATGATCTCTGCCTACTTGGCTAAAGTCATTCCCACTCACTCCAATACATGCACACACACACACACACACACACACACATACACACCCGTACCCCAATACGCATCTTATTATCAAGCAACATGGAACAAGATACAATCTTTTCACTTATTCTTTTACATGTTAGAGGAAGAGGCTAACAAAAAATTAATTAAGGAAACTATATAGGATAATGATACATATTCTATTCACAAACATGCCAAACAAGCTCCTACTGCAAGACATTTGCACTTGATGTTCTCTCTGCCTAAAAGGCACTTAGAGTAGTTAAAATGAGGTGAGCAAGTGGATTTTTTCAAGTAGTTTTTTTTTTTAATATTTATTTATTTTAGGGAGAGAGAGACTGGTGGGGAAGGGTAGAGGGAGAGGGAAAGAGTCTCAAGAAGACTCCCTGCTTTGTAAGGAGCCCTGTGCGGGGCTCGATCTCATGACCCTGAGGTCCCAACCTGAGCCCAAACCAAGAGTAGGGTGCTCAAGTTATGGTACCATCCAGGTTCCCCTCATCAGGCTTTTATTTACATTTATTCCTGTTTCAAAATTTGTGATGGGCAATCTCTCAAACTGGAAGTTTTCTTTGATATTTGCTAAAGTCTGGTAAAGGTGATGTTTCTTGGAGTTTTAACAGCACGTTCTGTACATCTCTAATTAAAACTGTTAGAGCATACTGTGCTCATCTATTTCAGTGTACATGTTTGTTGAGTTATCCATCTCCAGCACAGGAAGGCGTTCACTATTGCATGACTCAATGATCTAAAAGACTGTAAAGGATGGCAATTAAAAAAAAAGAATTCTTGGACTCTAATATCAACTTTTCTAGGTGTTATATGTAGTTTAAACAGTCAATTAACCTTGCTTTTTCAGGTTCCTTACCTCTAAATTTGAAATAATTATAAAAATATAGTATTTGATATAGGCCAGCCATTGTTCCAGGAGCCTCATACTTATTAATCCATGCATTTTTTTTTACATCATCTCTATCTGTAAAAATCACAGGGTTTCTGCAACAGTACTGATTAAGTTAGTTAAATTATAGAAATCACTTTCAATACATTTCTGATATACAGTTAGTGTTTGCCCAATTGTGGATGCATTTAGAGAAAAGTATATGTAAAATGAAGTTACAAGTTTCATAAATTTTCTTTACATTCAGAGATCTACATATTATCACTTTCCAAATCAACATCATTTATGCCCAAACTCTATTGCAAAATATTGTTTTCTTTAAAATAAGATCATGGTTTATATAACAATGTTTCTTAAAATAGGGTTGCACATTTACCCTTGGGACTTTCTCTAAGCCCAGACATTCCTCCTAGCAGTTCCATGGTATCATAACTCAACTACAGAAGTTTGGGTTTTTTGTTTTGTTTTGTTTTTTAGTTTTTTTATTCCTTCCTCAAGTGACCCTCATATGAACTATTGATTATGTCCAAATATTATAATTGTCCAGTCATGCCCTAAGAATAATGACTACATATTTGTGCACATATTAAATTAAAACTACTTTCTTCTGGTGAGTAGTAATTTTAAGATTTCATAAATTTATGACTCATTCTATTCTCACAGATATAAAATAGCATTATTTAGCTAGAGTGATATAGTAATTATTTCTCTATCTCTTGAATTTAGCAATGTTCTTGGAAACATTAGAAAAACAGTGAAATTGTATGATGAATAAATTACTCCATGAAGAAATAAGATATTCTTTTTTTCTAATTTTTTTAAAAGATTTTATTTATTTATTTGACAGAGATCACAAGTAAGCAGAATGGCCCTCAGAGAGAGAGAGAGAGAGGGAAGCAGGCTCCCCGCTGAGCAGAGAGCCTGATGTGGGGCTTGATCCCAGGACCCTGGGATCATGACCTGAGCCGAAGGCAGAGGCTTTAACCCACTGAGCCACCTAGGTGCCCCAGAATAAGATATTCTTAATGCCATCTTAGATCAACTACAAATTAGACTGAATACTATATCCTCCTTACCCAAGAAAGCAGCATAGGCTAAATAACAGGTAGAATTTTTCTAGGGAGATAAGAAAAGCCATGGGTAGGCATGTATAAACCTAGAATACAAGCAGAATAACTGAATGTGTCATTTATGGAATAGATTCAAGAATTGTTCATAACTCTCATGAAGATATAAGCTCTTTATTCCAGAATGTAAAGCAATCAAGAAAGTCTTCCTTTATCAAGAAAGTCTTGCTATGGAAATGTAAAGGAAACTTCAAACAAATACTTTGATAGCATCATTTTGACTAAGGCTGGTGTTTAAAGAGCATATGGAAAACAAATGAATTATAATTTTGTAAAGTTGGATGGTACTAGAATGTGGAAACCCTTAAGTGTCAGCAATTGATATATATTATTCATGTGTTCTGAGCAATGTAACCACATGATCAGTTAACTTTTTATGATCATTTATTATTTCTTATGAGTCATTTTTTAAAAGTGAACTCCACCCCCATGAGGGGCTTAAACTTGCCACCCCGAGATCAAGAGTCTCATGCTCTCTATTCACTAAGCCAGCCAGATACCCCAATCAAAGTTAATTTTAAGAACTCTTTAATAGATAAATCGATAGAATCCACTGGAATGACAGAGAAGGGAGATACTCACCTGGTGGCAAATCAAAATAAGAAGGGTATGAACAAAGATGCTGAAGCATGGAATGGAAATATAAGAAAGGATTTGATAAATAATACAAGTAGATAACCACATGATTTTGGCAGCAATTAGTTGGTGTAGATGCTATTTTTTTATTTAAGGGGTAAATTTTATTCAAATTTGATAATAAGATATGTCATTAAATACAGGTATCATACACGAATACATACTTACATAAACAAAAATATATAATAGGATTTATACATGATACTTTCTCTGCTTGAATGGTAACTAGTCCATCAACAATTGCAAAGATATATATCTGAGTCTATAATGTAATGCAGCAATGACAGAGTGATGTTAACTACGTGTGGAAAGATAAATAGCTTTGTCAACCTCCGCATCAGGCGATAGCTTGTGCAAAGCCATGTGAGACAGATTCTATGTGGGTAACAAAACATCTACTACAAATGGTTACAAACAACGTAAGTTTAATAAAATCTAGCTTTGTTATAATCTAAAATGTTTTAAGAGAAGGATTACTAAGATACACCATGGGAAAAAGGATCCTAGGAAGAGGTTGTTCTTTTCATGGCTGTGCATCATGCTGAATGGAGCAATAAATAGAAAATATTTTATCAACAATAACATGTGAATATTAATATACAAAAATAAATAAAAATGCAAACACATTTTTGTAGCATAGACTAGCTTTACCAACTGAAAGATGAATTTAGGTTATTTATGCATAAATAGATAAAAGAAAAGAGCATAAAAGAAAGGTCAATATAACCTTCAGAAATGAAATTAGAAAAATACTTTAGAATTTGACTGAAATACTACAGCAATTGCAAACAGAATAATGATAAATTATATCTCCTAAATCTAAGCATTGCAATTATAAGATTCTCAGAACAGTCTTAAATGATAGATTTAATGCTCTGCTACATAAGAGACAAAATAAAAACACTCATCTAGCAAAACTTTTCCATGTTGAATTTCTTTTTTCCCTTTTTCAAAAAGGATTGACAATAAGAACAGTAACCCCTGAGGACAGTTTGGAAGCATCATAATATCTAAAATGGTTTTAGAATTTTAAAAAAGAAATGATGGAAAAGACAATGTGCATATTTAGCATGAAAAAGTTTTTTGCCCGTATTGGAACATCCACCAAAAATTAGATTTATCATATATCCATTGGGGTTTAATGGTGGAGAACTGCCTAAATAAATGGGAAAAATAGACTAAAGTTGGAAAAACTATCTACTTCCCAGGAGAATTTCTTTTCCTTAGACTCTGGAAGTATGACAACAAAATTGTGACTTAAAGAAATAATAGCAGGAATATGTTTTTTCAATAACTGAAAGAAAGTAATATTGGTTATATAATGATACTTCTGCATAGAATATTTTATTTAAACACAGATAAGATGAGCCTGGATATTTGTTGAAGACATAGATTATTGCATGTTAAAATTTGACCCAAATTCATCATTGTCAAATGTTAAATTTATTTATATATTTTATATATAGGTAATAATTTTATATAAATTTTAATTTTATAATAAATTTATGATATAAATTTCATATAATATATTATAATATATAACTATAAATATAATATAATATAGATTATATATATATGTATGTATATATCATATATATATACACACACACGTATATATCATATATATGGCATGTGAGCTTAATACTCTTCAGGCTTCAAAACACCGTATTTGGAGAAAACGTGTTCAATTAATGTGGGAATCACAGAGAACTTGATCTAACAGCCACACTGTCTGTAGTATTATGGGCATAGAAGAGAGATTTTGAGTTGATACACAAGAATTACTTTCAAAAAAGGAATGAAAATTGTCTAATCAAACATTTCATTAAAAGTGTATTTTCCCCCAACAAACAAAAATATATTATATTAATCCAGGGAGATTTTAGTCTCTTGCTTTTCAAAGATGATTAAAAAGATTGCTTTACTAGAGTCAAGTTCTATTAAGTTTATTAATATTAGGGTCATTTGAAAAGTCTTTTTTTTTTTTAAAGATTTATTTATTTGACAGATAGAGATTACCAGTAGGCAGAGAGGGAGTCAGAGAGAGAGAGAGGAGGAAGCAGGCTCCCAGCTAAGCAGATAGCCCGATGAGGGGCTCGATCCCAGGACCCTGAGATCATGACCTGAGTGAAAGGCAGAGGCTTTAACCTGCTGAGCCACCCAGGCGCCCCCATTTGAAAAGTCTTAAGAAAACTATATTTTATCTAATTGCTAGAAAACTTTAATGTTATTTAAAAAGTAATTTGCCTACTTATGGGTACATTAATACCAAAAGCCAGTAGTTCAGATATACGTTAATATGTAGAAAGTTATACAGGCAACTAAATGTTAGGGAACCTTCCAATAATTTTTTTAAACAGATGCTCATTTTTGACTGCAGAGTTTTCCCCTGAAAAGGATTCAGTGTCCTTTCCTATGTTCATTTTCTAACATTTGTTATAGCACAAAATACAAAGGTGACTAAAAAAGCTAAGCATAGGGAGCCTGGGGGGCTCAGTGGGTTAAAGCCTCTGCCTTCTGCTCAAGTCAAGATCGCAGGGTCCTGTAATCGAGCCCTGCATCGCGCTCTCTGCTCAGCAGGGAGCCTACTTTCTCCTCTCTCTGCCTGCTGCTCTGCCTACTTGTAATCTGTCTATCAAATAAATAAATAAAATCTTTAAGAAGAAAAAAAAGCTAAAGCATAACAATTCAAGGGTCAGAAAATCACTTCAAAATATTGGTAATTAAAATTAATGGAAACTTTAAAAATAAGACTGACTCACTCTTTAAATGATGATATTAGAGATTCTAACATCACTTGTAAAAGGCAAATCCCTCACTCATACCCCGAAAGCCATCCAGAGTTTGCTCTGCCATTTTGCTCTTGAGCAGCACAGCAATTCATTTTCATAGGCAGCTTTTATGAGTGGAGATCTTTTTATTTTATTTTTTTTAAGATTTCATTTATTTATTTTAGAGATGGGGGAGCACAGAGAGAGGGACAAGAGATTCCACATCGAGTGCCATGCCCAATGCGGGGCTCAATCCGATGACCCTGAGATCATGACCTGAGCCAAGATCAAGAGTCCCACACTTAATCTTACTGACTTAGCCACCCAGATGCTGGAGTGGAGATCTTTTTTGTTTTTGTTTGTTTTTTAATTTTATTTTTTTTTAATTTTTAAAGTTTTTATAAACACATAATGTATTATTAGCTGCAGAGGTACAGGTCTGTGAATCGCCAGGTTTACACACTTCACAGCACTCACCATAGCACATTGTCCATAACGCCACCACCCTTTCCTGACTCCCCTCCCCCCAGCAACCCTCAGTTTGTTTTGTGAGAGTAAGAGTCTCTTATGGTTTGTTTCCCTCCCAATCCCATCTTGTTTCATTTCTTCTTTTCCTACCCCCTAAACCACCGATGTTACATCTCCACTTCCTCATATCAGGGAGATCTTATGATATTTGTCTTTCTCGGAGTGGAGATCTCTTTAAGGACAATGCTACCAAGCTCCTTTGACTTTACTGCATAACCCTTTTAGTGACAATTTATATATTGTAATCAAAAGGCTAAAATTTGATTCAATTGAACAAATTTTCAATACATCCTTCATATTAACAACAAATTGCTATATGCAATATTCAAGAAACTCACAGTCCAATCAAACTATACAAACATATCTTTAAATGATCTGTTACACTGCATTCAAAACAAAAAAAAAGAAGAAAATTATAAACAATGGTAGTTCCCTAGCAAATCACACACTACTATTGAGAAAGTGTAACTGAATTGGTTCCTTGCCTTTTACTCTTAATGACATTGCTTTACAATCCTCAAAAGTGTAATCAATATTTTGAAGTTGCATTTTTTTCAAGGTGATTATGTATTGTGAATTATTACATTTTACATGTAATTTATTACTCATTTATGATAATTTCTCTTTTTTTCTGTCACATTTTTTAGTGGTTTATTTTTTGAGTGTGTGTGTATTCTATATTCTTTGATCTTCCTTTCCTAATGTTTTCCTACAGTGTCTCGTAAGATTTTTTCCTTGTTTTCCAAAATTTAGTCATTTGTATAATTTTCAATAATGTATCATGTTATTTCCATTGCCACAAAAAGTTTTAAAGAATTTTTCAAAGTCCCTGATGCAATCATTATAAACAGTTCTGTTCTCTTGTCATCTATCATTGTCACCATTAGATAATCAACAGGTATATTTTCACAATGTTTCCTTCATGTCCACGTAGTTTTCAAACGTTGGAGAGCTTACATTGTCTGTGGGTGGTACAGAAGAGACTTAAAAATACATGCAAAATATTTTATAGATGTAAAGAGAATCTAGGAGATTACAAAATCAGATTTACATATATACCTACATGTGAAAAAAACAGAGTATAATAAAATTACAGCAAATAGACCAGTGTGATATGAAGTTATACAGGATATAAAAACAGGATTACACACATAAATCACACTTTCTATGTTCTAGGCACAGTTCAATTTAATATAGTTTTATCTACATTCATTTAATTACTATAACAACTCTACAAGGAAAATGCAATTGTCATCCTTGTTTTGGAGATGCAGAAACCGAGGCCCAAGACTGTAGAATAACTTGCCCAAAATCTCACTGAGAGGTGAGCATCAGTTGTGCCTTGCTCTTAAGCTCTCCAAGACCGGGCAGTACTGCCTTTCAGGACATACACATAGGAAAAACGGAGGCCTTTGAACGCCAACTTAAAGAATAAGAAACTGTAGCTACATTAGCAAATGTTTGTAAACAAGAATATCATCTTGTGATGTATTTGTATAAATATATTGGACAAGATTTTGTGAAGACACCAAAAGAAGTACAAGTCTGTTGCTTTAGTGTAAGGAAATAGAATGCTGGCTTAACCTTGGGCTGAAGTCAGAGGAAATAATTTTAAAGGTGTGTGTGTGTGTGTGTGTAAGCTTTTGAAATAATCTCATTTTCTCCAAGAGACATAGAGACAAATGGATTTTCTGTGTGTGTTTTCCAAAAAAGAGGTCATATGTAAAGCAACTTTAGATAGCTGATTGGAAATTATAATGAGGTAGATGTAGTATACATGTATGCAATTTTAAGTAAGAAAAGAGATATTTTTCTCTTTAATAACAAGCTTGAAATGCTAGAGGGGATGAGAATTGAAGGTCACAGGCTCTATTTATTTATAGTGCTTTCTTAAAGGAGGAAATAGTTTGGAAAAAGTTTCAGAGTAACAACAGCTCTGAAAATTGTCTTTAAGGAGACAAAGCATTTCTGAAGTAGTTTTTCCTTTTGGATTTGAACATACTGATTTTTACAATTAATTGTTATGTCAGCACTTCATCTACCCCAAAGGAAAAGCATGATAAATCTGCATTATGCTTTGAGGAAAGAGCATTACCAAGCTCTAGTATTAGCTTTCAAACCAGCTACTTCCAGTAACAGGTCAGATTTACCCACTAGCTATTCTTCCACACATGCATAGATTCATATTTTATGCTGACTGGGCTGTATTACTTGAGCACTTATTACAGCATTAAATTTCAACATTTACATATATATATTACTTTATAATTTTTTTCTGATTAGAATATATAATCTGGATGTAAAGTGTTTTAATGATGTGAAACAAGCCTTTTTAAACAATAAATAGTATCAGGTGTTACCTCTGCACTGAATCTATATCATATTATTATTATAGTAATTATTAATTTAAAATTCTTGATATGAATTTAGCGGTCTTCCTGTGCACTTGTTTTGATTTTAAGAACACGTCAAGGTAAGTTTCAGAATTTCTCCACTATGGTTTTATTTTGCCTGCTTTAAGATAGAAATCAAGTCATCAGCCTAATCGTCCCAAGCACTTAGGAATGTGTCATAGTGTATATAAACAAAAGTATTAAAATCTTTCATTTAGGATATGTCCTTGATTAATTTTTTGTCATAGCTTAATTCTTCCATTAAAAAGAATTCCCATTCAAATCATATTATCTTTGACTATCCAAAGCTGAAAACAATTAATGGGAAGAGTAAGTCCTCATTGGCTTTTTGAGAAGCTCAAGAAAAAAAGATTTTTAATCTTTCTCTCCTTTGTTTCTCTGATTTGCTTCTGCAAGATTTTTGATGGAGGTGTCCTATTTTTGGACCACAAAAAAACTCAGCTACTTAGAGAAGAATGGAGAAATGGATAAAATGAACTAAAGTATATTTGCCTGTTTGTCTCCCTGTAGAATAGATTTTAAAAAGATACAATATTTAGAAGTGTTAAAGCAAGTATTAAAATTTTTACCAAACCCCATCTTCTCACAACCTTGCTCATCTCCCAGCATGCACTGTGCTGTAAGTAATTGCCAGCATATCAGGAAGCTCAGGTTATTGGCTATTGTAATCATCAATAGCCACCAAAGATATTGAGCACCTTGCAAGTTTTCATATTCTTTGCTGTGCCCTGCAAAAATAAAGTGATATAAGGTATGAACCTTTCCTCAAAAAAGATAATCAGCTAGGGGAAACACACAAGAAATTATTTTCAAGTAATGGTATGTCTCATGAAATCAACCACACTCATATAGAGAATACCATTGGAATTACTTAAGAGGAAAACACAAGATACCCTCTCCTTCTGGATATGGAGATAAACTAATTCTCACTCTTACCACCACCCACAACTCTGCTTTCTCCTTCTCTTAGCAAAAAAAAAAAGGAAGAAGGCAGCATAGGGTGTGATTTCTCAGGATTGGAGCAAAATAAATGAGCATTGCTGAGCTTTTGTGTTGTGCTGATAGTGATTTTAATGAAGTAAGGCATTAAAAGTATAAGTAGTAAATTTAAATATTTAAAATGTAGGCAGTAGTAGAAAGAAAGATTTTTGTTAAGCTTATCCTTGCTAGAACTGCCTTTATTATGCAGAGCAAGAAGAAATATAGAATGATATAGAATGATAGCTTCAAAGGTGTCAAGGTCAAAGGAAGTGTTCTTAAAGTAATCCACACCTAGATTTTTTTTTCCATTCCAGATGGGAAATAACTCACAGGCAGAGTGAAAGTAAAGATATAAAGAAATAAAGGGGGCTAACTGATAGACCATAAACCAAAACACTCCAAAGGGATAAAAAGGAGGAATAGAGAAGGAAGACTTTATTTTAGAATAAAAGAGTATTAACCCTTCTTATAAGACCTGGAGGGAATGGAAAGACGAATTACGATAAAATATATTTTTGAATAAAGATCCAAATGTAAGGGTATTAAGGTATTAATTAAGGGTATTAAGGGTATTAAGTAATGGAGAATAGATTTCAGTGTGTGTGTGAGACATCTTGCCAGATTTCACTTAGCATTATCCAGTTTACCCAAGCATTAAGTTTAGAAGGAATATGTCAAGAAAACAAAGATAGTCTGCAAATAAATATGGCATTTAAACCATTGGGTTCTCCATTGTGTCTTAAAATGTCATTTCTTTATGTTAAATTATGGGAGATTTAACTATGAAATTACCTTCTTCTGGCTATTGTTTATTGCTTTGAGGATGTTCAACTGCATTATATGGATCTGGTAATGTTTTGGGAAGAGGATCCAATAAAATTGTGCAACTCCCTTTGCATACTCTCAGGTAAAATTATACTATCAGGAGCAAGAAGGAGGTTTTTTGTTGTTGTTATTGTTTTGTTTTGTATTGTTTTGTTTTATAAACTCTTTGATTCTATTTCATTTGTTGGGCTCTTTCTTCCTAACAAAGGAATCATGTCCTGTACTAAAAATCCTCTGCCTATGGGCTAAACAATAACTTCTCAAAAAATGTGTATTTGTGTATTGTACAAACATCTCATCCATGGTATAGTATCCAGAGTTTAAATTTTAGGATAGTCTTGCCAAGTAGACAGTCAAATCTCAAGGATAGAGGCAATTCCTTTTTTTATTATTTTTTAAAGATTTTATCTATCTATTTGTCAGAAAGAGAGTGAGAAGGTGAGCATGAGCAAGGGGAGCGGCAGACAGAAGGAAAAGCAGGTTCCCTGATGAGCTGGGAGCCAGATACAGGGCTCGATCCCAGGATTCTGGGATCATGACCTGAGGCAAAGACTGGCATTAGCCAAATGAGCTACCCAGGCATCCCTAGAGACAATTCCTTATGTATGTTTGAATCCTAACATCTAGAACATAGTCTAACACTTCAGAGAAGCTCAGCATACACTACTAAAACCACTATTCAAAGTCCCACTGTGTCCATCAGGAGCACACCATTAGGCAAACAAATTAAAATTTGTCAGCTTACTATGGCAAGAGGGAAACTTCAGGATCACCATGGAGTATGTCAAAAGGGTTTTAGAAAAGGGTATTATTACATTTGGAGGACTGGGTAAGTCATAGGAATATATTTGAAGAACTGATGAAAGGTCCTTATGAAAAACAGCAAGGTTAGAATTTATAGTTAAATAACGTTACAGATTACAGTTACATTAACAATACTAGGGAATAATAAATTGATTATAAAAATGTTCACACCCCTACTTTCCTCTTATGGTTTAGCCATATCACTTACTTTGGTGAGTAGAACATTGATAAACGGGATAATCTAGGGCTTGAAGAGTATGCCTTGGAAATTATTTTTAATGGTAGACTAAGTAAACAAGATATTGACTAGGTAAACAAGATAGCCAGCTAGATACAAATCCAGAGGATACAAATCTAGATTAGGCCATGATGAATGGTCCCCCAATCAGGCTGGTGACTGACTGAAGACAAATGAGCAAACCCAACTGAGAGCAGAAGCACTATCCAGATGAGTCCAATCCAAACTGCTGACTCCTAGAATTGTGCTCTAACTAAATGTTTATTGTTTTAAGTTACTAAGGTTTGTCATGGTTTTATGTCTCAAAAGCTAACTGACAAAGCATCAATAAAGATGAGTCAGTTTTGGCAGTCTGCTCATCTCCATTCAAGTGAGCAATCATTCATTAACTATGCTTAAGATTTATGTTAAATCCATGAGTTGAGGACTTCTTGTGACTAGCTGCTCACATTGGTTGTCTCAAGGTTTGCTCAATCCTTCTGAACTACCCTGAAAAGACTACCCATTCTTAATGGATTAGAACCTTCAAATGATACCTTAAACTGAACTACCAGTGAAAAGCCAGTAATGTAAAAAGAAGCCCTCACCCTATTCCGGTAGTTGTCCTTGCATTGGGAAAATGGAGTTAGGGGGATGAAGGAGTCTCCCACATAGTACAAACTCCATACAAATACACAGTGCCCCCCCCCAAAAAAAGGAACTTTAGAACTGTCTTAGTCTAGCCTCAAAAATATGCTTGGCTATCTGTGTCCATATATATATTTTTTAAGTTATGAGAAAACTCAAAAAAAGTAACTCTAAAGTTTGTATTACTTATAAATGAAAAATAATTTTGAGTAACTCAATGCAAGTGAGGCAGCTTAATTACAAGCATGAAGTGTGTAACATTTTGGTAAAGCATTGGCCCTATTGAAGACATTGTTATAAAGCAGTGTTTTAAGTCCATATTTTGCCATGGCTATAATTTAACAGTTTATAAGCAAAATTAATGTGTTGTGTTTCCCTTTGAAAAATACAGCACATTTTATTCAAAGTGGCTTGCTAGTCCTTTTTGTTGCTGCCAAAAAGACCTGGTAGACACTGACAAGGAAATGGAATATTGTGTGGGCCAAATTTCTGACATTCATTTCCCTCAGACATTAATTTAGTACAAAGGAGAATAATCTGCTGTTCACAAAGAAGAAAAAAAATACCAACACATTTGAAGTCAAATCCTTTCACTTAAAGGTTATATGACTGAACATAATTTTCTCAGGAGGGAATTTTGTTGTTTGAAATGTCTAAGACAAGAATCATCAGAAGAGAGAGTTGGCTGCATCTTGTCTACTGTAGGTCTTTGGGTAGTTAGGGGCACCAGATAAAGGAGAAAATTCCATCTGTTTGGAATCAGAATCAATTTTTGACACAAGCTGTCAAAAAAAAAAAAAAAAAGGGCAGAGGAAGAAACCGAACTACCCCAGAGGAATATAATATTGCTAAACCAGTTTGAAGGAAAATTAGAAATTATACCTGTATTTAATTAAATGTGGGCCAGAGGAGACAACCAGTTCAGGTCTTTGAAACAAAGTTAGAAATAAATAGACCTTAACCATCAGAGATTATCAAAGTGTTTTTTGAAGGTGAATTACAAAGACAAATGGAGAAAAAGATGTTGAGTATTTTTATAATGTAATTTTTAAATTCAATCTATTAAAAATTCTTTCTTTAACTAAAAAGTAGAGGTTGAATATGACTAGAGGCATTTTAAATTAATAACAGATGTGGTAACAAAGAGCTGGTATAAATTGCTGAGGAAAACTGAATGAAGGACCTAGATTACTTACATTAGAAAAGTATGTGTCTTTTGGGGTACCTGGGTGGCTCAGTGGGTTAAAGCCTCTGCCTTCAGCTCAGGTCATGATCCCAGGGTTCTGGGATCAAGCCCCACATCAGGCTCTCTGCTCAAGGGTTAGCCTGCATCCTCCTCTCTCTTTGCCTGCCTCTCTGCCTACTTATGATCTCTGTCTGTCAAATAAATAAATAAAATCTTAAAAAAAAGAAAATTATGTTCTTTTAATAGTTAAACAGCAAATTCTTATATAATGTCCAAAAAAGCAAAATAAATGTGACTTTATAAACACTTTTGTTGAATATACATAAATACATATATGAGATACAGAATTCTGTTATATTAAACTGCTCTGCAATGTCCCTGATACCAGAACAAATGTTCTATGTTTAAAAAAGATCTAGTTGTGGAACAGAATAGAGAGCCCAGAAATCGACCCTCAACTCTATGGTCAACTAATCTTCGACAAAGCAGGAAAGAATGTCCAATGGAAAAAAGACAGCCTCTTCAATAAATGGTGCTGGGAAAATTGGACAGCCACATGCAGAAAAATGAAATTGGACCACTTCCTTACACCACACACAAAAATAGACTCCAAATGGATGAAGGACCTCAATGTGAGAAAGGAATCCATCAAAATCCTTGAGGAGAATGCAGGCAGCAACCTCTTTGACCTCAGCCGTAGCAACATCTTCCTAGGAACAACGGCAAAGGCAAGGGAAGCAAGGGCAAAAATGAACTGTTGGGATTTCATCAAGATCAAAAGCTTTTGCACAGCAAAGGAAACAGTTAACAAAACCAAAAGACAACTGACAGAATGGGAGAAGATATTTGCAAACGACATATCAGATAAAGGGCTAGTATCCAAAATCTATAAGGAACTTAGCAAACTCAACACCCAAAGAACAAACAATCCAATCAAGAAATGGGCAGAGGACATGAACAGACATTTCTGCAAAGAAGACATCCAGATGGCCAACAGACACATGAAAAAATGCTCCACGTCACTCGCCATCAGGGAAATACAAATCAAAACCACAATGAGATATCACCTCACACCAGTCAGAATGGCTAAAATGAACAAGTCAGGAAATGACAGATGCTGGAGAGGATGTGGAGAAAGGGGAACCCTCCTCCACTGTTGGTGGGAATGCAAGCTGGTGCAACCACTCTGGAAAACAGCATGGAGGTTCCTCAAAATGTTGAAAATAGAACTACCCTATGACCCAGCAATTGCACTACTGGGTATTTACCCTAAAGATACAAACATAGTGATCCGAAGGGGCACGTGTACCCGAATGTTTATAGCAGCAATGTCTACAATAGCCAGACTATGGAAAGAACCTAGATGTCCATCAACAGATGAATGGATCAAGAAGATGTGGTATATATACACAATGGAATACTATGCAGCCATCAAAAGAAATGAAATCTTGCCATTTGCGACGACGTGGATGGAACTAGAGCGTATCATGCTTAGTGAAATAAGTCAATCGGAGAAAGACAACTATCATATGATCTCCCTGATATGAGGACATGGAGAAGCAACATGGCGGGGTAGGAGATAGGAGAAGAATAAATGAAACAAGATGGGATTGGGAGGGAGACAAACCATAAATGACTCTTAATCTCACAAAACAAACTGGGGGTTGCTGCAGGGAGGTGGGATTGGGGGAGGAGGAGCGGGCTATGGACATTGGGGAGGGGAAGCGAACCATAAGAGACTATGGACTCTGAAAAACAACCTGAGGGTTTTGAAGGGTCAGGGGTGGGAGGTTGGGGCAACCTGAGGGTTTTGAAGGGTCAGGGGTGGGAGGTTGGGGGAACAGGTGGTGGGTAATGGGGAGGGCACGTTTTGCATGGAGCACTGGGTGTTGTGCAAAAAGAATGAATACTGTTACGCTGAAAAAATAAATAAAATGAGAAAAAAAAAAAGATCTAGTTATATAGATATTCTATATCTACAGAATTGGGACTTTAGAAGAATACATAACAACTTAATTTTAGGGGGTAAATAAAGTTCTATTCATTACAACCATTCTTTTACATCCAAATTACATACAGGAGAGTACTGAAACATGTACCCTTGAGCTAAAGTTATTGGATTCAAATCTTCTGTCTGCCAATTTAGCCACACGTCTTGGGCCTTCTAAACCTTAACCAAGTGAAAAGATCTACCTTATCTCACAGGCTGGTTGCAAGAATCAAATGTGACGATATGTATAAAATGTTTAGCATAATGCCTTTTAAAAAATTAAAGCACTAATATACGATGATAAAGACCATAACTATTTATTCCAATGAAAACAATATGAGATTCAAAAACCTCCTATCGGGACGCCTGGGTGCCTCAGTTGGTTGAGCGGCTGCCTTCAGCTCAGGTCATGATCCCAGCGTCCTGGGATCAAGTCCCGGGTCCGGCTCCTTGCTAGGCGGGGAATCTGCTTCGCCCTCTGCCTCTGCCTGCAACTCTGTCTGCCTGTGCTTGCTCTCTCTCTCTCTCTCTAATGAATAAATAAAATCTTTTAAAAAAAACAAACAACAACAACAACAAAAAAAAAACTATCAATGGAGGGACTGTTATAAGTCTGATTTATTTAGTCATTTTTAGAATAATAGGAAAAAAAAAACCTTCTGTGCATTCAATTAACTTAGATTTTCAATAGGACTGCCTTTGAAAGGCATATAATCTGACAATGAAATTATACCTATTCCCTCAAATACAAAATATTTATTAAGCAGCTAATGTGTGCCAGGAACTCCCTAAGTACTAGTTATGCCACAAGGAACAAAACAGATAAATCTCTTATTCTCATAGAGTATATATTTTAGTGGGAGAAGATATATAAACCAGAAATTATGTAAATACATATCATGTCAGATATTGATAAATATTGCAAAGGTAAATAAAGCAGAAATGGGGAAATAAAGGCAGCTGGGAGGGTGATTTTAGTTTAAAATAAAGTAAAATAAGATAAAATAATTAAAATAATCAATGAAAATAATTAAAAATTTCAGAAAGACTAAAAAAGACATTTGAGCAAAAAAATAGAAAAGGTGAGGAAAAGGTGAGGCAGTAAGCCATGAGATGGGAGAAGTACTCCCCACATAGAGGATACACCAGGTAGACTGGATGTGGGTATAAAAGAAAAAGAGCAATAGAAAAGATTTCAAAGTTTTTGGCCTAAGTATCGAGAAGAATTGTACAAGGAGGATGTGAAAACGTTGATGGATCACTGTGTTTCGAGATTAATACTAAATATTAGGCCTCAAGGTGAATATTAGATGGATATTAAAGATCCAAGTGGAGATATTAGAAATGGAGCTAAAAATAAATGGAAAACTCAGGGAAAATTTTAGGCTGAGAATAAGAATTTGAGAGAAACATATATAGCTAGATAGTTAAGTAGCTAGTTAGAAAAAAAATCTTAAGTGATCCCTGTCTTTAAATATTTCATTTTTACCTTGCTTTTCACTGAAATCTTTCAAATTCTTGAAAACTCAAGACATATATTTCACTTCTTTGGGAGCTTTCTGTGTCACTGAGTCTGAATTAAGTTTTCCTCTTAGATATAGTATATGCACATCTCTCTGTCATTACAATATTACTCTATATTGTAATTAGCTTTTTATTTGGTATTTTCACTCTAGTAGACTGAGAGTTCCCAAAAGGAAGAACTTATATCTTAATCCTCCTTGTGGGCCTTTTGCCTAAAAGGTATCTGGCAGATAATTGGTATTCAATTCAAGACTGAATATAGTAGTATTTTATAACCAGAAAAATATTTTCATGTGATTTAATCAGTTAAATATGCAAAACTGGTAAAAGGGGGCTCAACTTTGTACAGTGGTAAGGGGGTATGAAATCTTTTCTAAACAGTATGAAATTCTACAGAATTTTGAGCAAGTGTTTTAGATTTTACAAACCAATTCTTATGGTTTGGTTGAGGATGGACTGGAGGGAACACAAGGTAATAATTTACTTGGAGAGATAGCTAAAATTGCCAAAAGGATATGGATGCTGTTACACTGGGGATATAGTTCTATATCCCAGCAGAATAGAATCTGCGGATCAATGTAATTAGCCATTAAGGCATTTACTTTAGGAGATTTTGATTGAGAAAAATTGGCCAGGGATTGATTTACATAAAATAATTTAAATGCTATGTAAAAATAAGTTTAAACAGAGCTCAAGGAATATAACAAAAAGTGACTCTAGAGATAGAAGAGAATGACCGAAAGAAAGTTTTAGCACAAAAGGAAGAGAGTTTCAAGGAGAAAGAAGTGAACTAATTCTCAGACAGATGAAAACATAAAGAAACAAATTATTGAAATTTGGGATTAAGTTGGTCACTGGAAGTCTTAGAAGATTTCCTTTTTTTTTTTTTTAAAGATTTTATTTATTTATTTGAGAGAGAGACAGAAGGTGTGCAGGAGTAGTAGGTAAGGGGTCAGGGTAGAGGAAGAAGCAGACTCCACACTGAGCAGGGAGCCCCACACAATTATCCAACCCAAGACCCTGAGATCATGACCTGAGCCAAAGCCAAATGCTTAATGGCCTGAACCACTCAGATGCCCCAAGAAGATTTCTATAGTAATAAATTGAGGGTGAATGGGAAAATTTAGAAAGGAAGAAAACAGATTTTTGAATATGGCACACCATTAGAATGACAAGGAAAAGAGATGGATGTTTCTGAAATAATTGTCTCTATGTCTCTGGGAATCTGGAATTATAATTGTTTGGATTAATGGGGCATCTGCTTTATAGTTAATTCCATGTATTATTTTTCATGACTCCCTAGATGAACCTGCATTTTTTTATACTAAGATGGTTAATAATGCAATGAAATACTTCTTGGAACTTAAGAAAAGCAATTTTTATTTCAAATGTTTTAATACTCTGTAATCCATAAAATAGTTTCAAAACAAACTCTTTAGAAGAGTATAATCCATTAATCAGACTAATTAGTCCATTGTAGCCAAAGGCTATTCCAGAGCAATATTCGTCTAGCTGTGTGTGCAATCCCTGTAGCTACTTTGAGTACATCTGATATAGTAACTTAAACAAATCCCTTCTCACAAATGTTTATGTATGTTCAGATGTTCTAAGAGTTTACAAAACAAAACAAAACATAAAATCCCTCTGACTAGTCAAACTAAAATATAAAGCTAATGTAAATGCACTCTCCCAAATTATTAGTATGACAAAGGCTATTCTAATAACAAGACAACATCTCTTATCCTGTATTTACATACAACATAGCCATTTAGGCCGAATAAACAATAAAATCAGGTCTGTGTTGTATGTGAGTCTGTGTGCTGAAGTAAATAATAATTATGATTTATAACACTCACCAGTTTCTAAGGAGTTGGTACTAGGAATGAGAGGATTCTTCCTTTTGCTGGAATTCAGTGGTGGCCATGAATATGCAGGTTTTTAAGGAGATTTCTCTGTGTAACAAATCCAGGAAACAACTGAGTTTGTAGTGGGAGAATTTAAGGCAAAGTATATGGCTACTGAGAGAAATATTGACTATTGAATTGAGTAGGGGTCAAAAAAACAGGAAATTTTGATGCATAATGCAGCCATGAGAATTTGAATTGGCAATGCCACCTGGGGAAATGGGAATCAAGATCTGAGCACTTGGAAAATAGGAAGTGACAGAGGTCCATCTGTTGGCAGATATGACACCATAACTTTGGAATGGGTAGAAAGTAGAACAGGTATGTAGACATATTCATACACTTTTTAAAGATGTTATTTATTTATTTATTTATTTGAAAGAGACAAAGATAACCAGCAGGAAGATAACCCTAAAGAGAGAGAAGCAGGGTCTCCACTGAGCAGGGCGTCTAATGAGGGGCTTGATCCCAGGAGTCTGGGATCATGCATGACCTGAGCTGAAAGCAGATGCTTAACTGACTGAGCCACGCAGATGCCCCAAATACAGTTTTTTGAAAGTGTGCACTTCATTCAAATTATACCATTTGAAGGCTGACAGTGAACAAATCATTTGATTGTACTTCATTTTCAATTTATAAAGATGTGGCTTATTTGTCTCTTGCTCTGTTAATGAGACTAACATTAAGATGGAGTCCATGGCAAGTATGAAGTGAGTAAGTCATGGCTTCCTGCTGGGTTTTGCATCCTTTATTAGTGTCCCAGAGCATTTGAAATAAATGTAAATAACACTTGCCTGAATTGCAGGAGCCTGGTAATGAGGCCCTGCTTCTTCTAAGCTTTATTTTGAAATTGTCATTCCTATTTTTCCTATGTTAGATTTTTAAAATGAATATAAGTACTCTATAATTTTAGCAAATGTTCTTATATATTTTTATTCATCTAAAATATCATTTACCAGAGCTCCTTCCTACCTGGTAGATGGGGTGCTCCCTGTTCATGAGTCACTGAATAAAGCCAATAGGATCTTTAAAATATGTTCTGTACTTCCTGTGTACTATGTCGAATTTTGTAATGATATTCACACTTCTTCTCATTAGACTCTATGGTCTATGAGGGATATTTTTCTCTCTCTGGTATCTTAGTAACAATCAAAACACCTATAACTATAATTACTACTTAATAAGTATTTATAGATTAAATGGACAAAGAATTATATTAAATACCCATAAATGAATTCTTGTGATAAGGGCTTCTACTTTTCTATGGTACCAAAAGAAAGTTTTGTCTTTCCTTAAAACTTATCTAAGCAAATATTTTATATGAAGCATTTTACTATAACAAATCATGAAAAAAGTGTAAATATTAATGATAACAATACTTCACATCAATTGGGAATAAACTTTGTATCAGACTCTATATTATTATTCTCTACAACCCTATGACATAAGTTCTATTTATGTCTTCATATCCATGTGACATATGAGACATTTAAACTGACAAACTGCACAAGACCACCTGACTAGTGACTGGCAGAAGAGAGATACAATCGCTGAAGTTTACTTCAGAATCATTTATTTTTAACTTCTTCTCTAGCCCCTTATGATTTTCCCCTAAGGAGTTCAAAATGTTTAATACATAATGGTGTATTTATCCTAGAAAAGTGTGAAAATACTATTCATTAGCTCATGCAACAACTGTTTATAGACCATGTGTTAAATGTACATGCCGTGTTACTCACTAGATATAAGCACCAACAGAATAGATGGGCTCTTCCCTTGAAGCTGCCTGTCCAGGACCAGAGCCAGTGTAACATGATGACCAACATTGTTTGTTGGCTCTGGAAAAGCTAGCCCAAGTCCATCACTCAGTTCCATGATCTTGGGCTAATAACTCAGCCTCTCCCTCCCTTGGTTTTCTCATCCACTAAAATGATCACTCTGTGGGAGTAAGTGAGTTAATTAATATAAAATGTTTAGTACAGAGAATTTCAGATAGCAAACACTGACTTCACTTTGGTAGGAGGTTCAGTGCTAACCAATTTAGGTGCTCTCGAATAAAGGAGTTAAGTTGTCTGTGAGCATTGACTGAATAACCTGTCCTGACCTCTGCATAAAGGTGGCAAGGAGCAACATCTATGGGGTGAAAAATTAGTCCAGGAAAGCCAGCCTATGCCTGCCATGATATAAAATGTGTTACTGTGCGTATGACCATAAAAGAGAGAGCAAGATTTCATATGAGAAAAGAATAAATTCTCTAGGGAACCCTTGAACAATGGATGACCTTAGACCAACACATTTCAGAAAGGCATTCAATCAAGACTTGACCTTTCTCTTGAGTCCACACCAATATGAAACTTTGAGGTTAAATAAAAAATGGAGAGATAAATGCAAGTAACATCCTGTTCTAAAACTCTCTAGATAATAGACCTTCCATACCTGGTTATAGCTATATCAATTTATTGTCCTGTCTATTTCAGTTTTAAAGTTATTATATAAACCAGAAATAAGAACACAAAAAGATACTATACACAAACAAGACAGTAAACAAGGCAAAAACTACAAAAAAATCACTTTTATTCTTCATTTTCATATTGTTCCCATTATCTAAAGAAATTAAGATCTGTTGATTATGTGCTCTGTCCTGACAAAAGATTTTTATCAGTTCAGTTGATATCCATAAACATACCGATGCTCATACTGTCATTTTATAAAGGTAAAGAAAAATTATATTTATGTTATTGCAACCTATTATAAAATAAAAACTAATTCTATAGAAACTTAATATACAAAGGATACCAATTCACTCGTAACCTGGCTATTCCAAGTTTTTTGGAAGAATTGTCAAATGTGTATGTAGTAATTGAGACATATTTCCTGACATTTGTTTCTCTACACCTTTAGAAAAATTGTTAATGACTTAGGTCCAAGTCAGAAACTCATTTTTAAACACTTAAGTTTAGGCACATGGATAATATTCAGATTATTTAATAATCAGTACTGTAATATAAATATGTGAGTCAAAATATAAGTGATAGTTATAAAATATCCTCTTTTGTTATTGAAGTCATTTAAATTGTGTATTTAAAAAGTATTTAACATGTGACAACTTGTAGCACAAATTAATCAGTTAATTCATTATCAATTATTATCATTATCAATTTATAGAAGTTGTATGTGACCTTTTGCTGTGATAGAGCTATTGCTATGCCCTGACATAAGGAGCCATATTAATCCTTTCCAAGACTTCTCCATGGAATGACATCATTAGTGAATGAATATTTGGTAGCAGACTGAAGTCACTGCCTCCCATCTTATCCTCCCATTTCTGTCCATTCTGTCCTTCCTCTCTCTTGACAGATTTTTCTCCACCATCTGTCATAATTTCATTATCTGGACACAGGTCACACTTGTTGTGAGGGTGAAGTGAACTCAGACCACATATAGAGGAAGTCGGGAGAGCACTAGAGTGAGGTGTGTGTAAATATACTGAGCTAGTTCCTGGATCCAGGAGTTTGACTCTTTTTAGCCTGATTCTATTAAGGGAGTGTTAAATGGCTATGCTCCTTGCATAGACCATTCAGTAAACAATTGGTTAAGCACACAGGGACAGCTGTTGGCTGAGGTCCTCTTATTAAACCAGAGTAAAACAAAGAGAAAACCAAAGAAAGTTTAAACAGTGATTACTGACAGATTGTCAACACTCAAAGGCTTTTTTAAGTTAATTGTTCCAGGACACATAGAAGAGCCAGCAGGGGAAGGGCAGCTAGGGAGCTGGCGAGAGTCTCCTTGGCCTTGTAGGAAGATGAGGGAAACAGAAGTGGGTCATAGTGTCTACCATCAAGTCATGTTGAGGTGTGTACCCTGAAATAGGTTAAACGGACAGTTTCCCTCCCTAAAGACCTTATCACAAGGAGTCAACAGGCCCCCTTTTCCCATGCCAACCACCACAAAGGGATTGTTTCAAAACACAAAGAACTGCAAACTTTTCTAAAGAATGGATAATGTCCACACAACATATTTCTAACACTCTTCCGTTCTTTGAAGTCAGGTCCTGAGCCCAGACAAGATTAGGCATTTCTCTGTGTGTATGTGTATTTGTAGGGCTGGGGAGGGACGTACAGTAAGTCTTCCCCAGCTCTGTGGAACAGCTTCTTTCCTCATCCAAGACCTTCTAAACTTTAAAGTTTAGAGGCTTGTCTATGCATCTGAAATAATTAAAATATTTTGCATCAACCTTACTCTACCTGCAACAGACATACACGCCAAAACCTGTGCTCCATTTTCCAAACTTGAATTGCAGAGAGGTTCTGTATGTTAGATCATATATACTAGAATGTGTATTATTAAATAATTTTACCACTCATTGAGCTTACTATTATACTATTCACCAACGATGACACACGTACAGTAGCTCAGTATTTTAATACTCATTGAAGTTGTGGCTGTACAAATTGACTCTCCCATAGACCTCATATTAATTCTATTTTGTCTGGCTTTTGTTCAGGGCTCCCTATTTGCTTCAATCTCAGAATAATACTAAAGTAGTTGTTAAAAGTTATGTCTCTGTTGGTAGTTTGGCCCGTTATTGCTATATACTTTGTAATTTAAGATGATGCTATTAAAGATGCTTGATATTTCCTGCCTTGTACTTGCTTCATCAGCAGAATACATGTTTGACCTAACTATAATAATTCTGCCCTTGCTAAACTGTGTTTCAAGTAATTGAAAACATATATGTCTAAGAGGTGACAAGAATTAACTTTATTCTCAAGAAACATCTTAATTTAATTGCTTTGAAGACCCTTGTCTCATTGGACATATTAAGTTATTTTACTTAATTGCTGTTACAGAGATTCGGTTTCCTCTTAGAATATACTGATGGATTTTCATGTTTCCTCTATATGATGTCTTTTATCATTGTTATCTGTATCATCATTTATCATTGAAAATTGAAGAAGTAAAAATTTTGGAATTTACAGAAGTTAAAATATTAACTATGGTTTATAATTGTGTTAGGAGATATGAAAAAGAACTGAAAAGCATAGAATTTCAAAATGTTAATTCTAGTTTAGTAGCTTAAATGAATTTATTGAGAATAAACATGCTTAAAAATTATATATATAATATATAGAGAGATGTGTATGTGTATGTGTGTGTATATACACCAAACACATATGTGTTTGCATGAAAGATAGCTTTTAAATATTAGACTTAGAAGTTAAATATTAGGCTTGTGATTATATTTAAATCACATATATTTGATTTGATTTGATATATTTGAAATTTGTGAGAAGTTTCAGGGTAGGAAACCACTAAATAAAATACTGTGTGTACATGTCTGTGTTTTAAAGTTCAAAGTTAAACTGGCTAAACTCTGTAAATATAAGTCACATCTGAGATTTGTTAATAAAAAACATACTGATACTAATAAGAAATGCTTTTTAAAATTTCCTAACTATGTTAACCAGCGAAAGAGTGAAGCGAGGGAATTAATATGGCCTTTCCAACAACATGAAGTTTTGATTTTATCTTGAGGGAAATGTGGGGTCATTGATGGGTTTTGATTCTCACATCATTCATATCTCTGCCAAATGTCATTTCCTCAGAGACATCTCCCCTGACCACATGATCTCAAATGAAAAATTCTGTAATTCTCCAACTTCATGTCCTCCTTTGTTTTCCTTCATAGCACTGTTACTGCCTACCATTACTTATCCATATTTTATACCTGCTTGCTCAATATCTAACTTTTCCACTTTCCCATTAGAATTTAGGCTTCATATCACCAAGAAATTTATTTTCTTATTTTTGTTGTTATTATTATTCATTCCTATATTCCCATAGCCTATAGCAGTTCCTGGAAAATAAACATTTTTGAACAAATAAATACTAGTATAATGAACACATGAATTGCATATGATAAGTAACAGTTCATCTATCTAAAAAGCACACAGGCAACATCACCTAAAGTAGATAAAATCTGAAGTATAGATGCATAGTCACAAAACAGTTTAAAATACAAAAAGGAGAGTTTTATTCTGTAATGTAAATGCTTTGTAAGTATTGAGGGAGACCTTTGCTTTTTTCATAGAACTTATTTACTTTTAATTACATGTTAATCTGATTTATTTGGTGATCTTATTTCTAGGTCTACATGAAGTTAGAAAAGCAGAATATCAGCGAAACAGAAAAGTGGTCCACTTTGCAGCCAGAACAAGATTTCTGAAACTCCAATTAGATCACATTGCTCCCTGCACAGAGTCAAATGTTATCCCAGCAAACTTCATATTCTGCTAGAACCTGTGAATATGACCTTACTTGGAAATGGGATGTTTGCAGATATACTCAATTTAAGATAAGATCTTACTGGATTAGGATGGTCCATAAATCTAATAACTGGTATCTTGATAACAAGAAAAGTTTAGAGACAGACACACCGAAGAAAGACAGTCGTGTGAAGACAGGGAGAAATAGGAGTGATGTGTTACAAGCTGAGGAATGACAAAGATTGGAAGCAACCACCAGAAGTTAGGAGGGTATAAGGAGAGATATTATTCAGAGGGAATATGGCTCTGCTGATAACTAGACTTCAGATTTCTAGCATCCAGAACAATGAGGGAATATATTTCTATTGTTTTAAGTTATTTAGTTTGTGGTTATTACAACAGCCTTAGGAAGCTTATATAGTTCATTATTTAAAATGCTTCAGAAGCTTATGATTATACTGGCGACAGTATTGAATAGTACAACATATCACGTATGCTCAGTAAGTGTTTGAAGGACACAAAATAATCTCACAAAAATAAAGGAATTGGTAGATATATTAAGATGTGCATCAGGTCAGCAGCAGAGATCCAGGGGTCTTGAGTGGAGGAGGTTCAAATTGCTTCAATATCTGTGTTCATGAGATATATCAGTTAGGATGCATTTGATTTTAGTTATAGAATACCAGACCAAGGTGATCTTTAAATGTGAGTCATATTTATTACTATAGAAAAGTTTTCCATAGTATAGTATTTCCATTATTGATTGTTCTAGTGACTCAGAGGTATCAGAGTCCTGCTCAAATTCCATAAAATTTCATGGGCTTTTACCCTCATTGTTTGAAAATGGACATAGTAATTTTAAGTACTATATCTTCATTCAAGATGTCAAGAAGGTGAATTCTAGGCTCGCATTTGTGTGAATGAGTGTGTGTGTGTGTGTGTGTGTTAAATTGCAGAGAAATAGTCTATAATCCATCTAGAACCATTTCTTACTCAAATCTCTTTGGCAAGAATTTTATCACATACTTATGCCTTAACCAATTATTGGCAGTGAGAATAAGATTATGAAGTTTGGGTTGTATCCATGAAGACTCACTAAATGGGGCTAGACAGGTATTTGGCTTCTTCTGAAGGATAGTTTCACCTGTGTATTGGTAAAGAGATTGGATTCTGTTAGCAAGAAAGATTTGGGTGTGGCTATTAAGTGCCCACTTAACTCCACAAACGAATTTTGTGGGGTTTGTGGAAGACACAGAGACTATAGCAATATACAAATGTTTTCATAATATGATAATGCATATAATTCTCAGTTTATTCATAATTCTTATTAAAACAATGAAACTCCTCCCAGAAAATTAATCAGCATTTTTGACTTCTGGAATACAGACTTTCACTTTAAGATCTTTTTTTGTACAATAATAAAAGAGAACAACATAAGACACAGTGTACATAGTGTACTTATCCTTATATAAGTAAGCCTGCTGGGTGACCAGGGTTTTTTATTTTATTTTATATATGTAGTTTTTACTTCATTTCAGAAAGCTGGCCAACACATAATAGATATTTATTCCAACATCAATGTAGTTTTCCTTTTCTCAAAGGCCTGTGATTAAAATATTTACAGATTATTTCGCCAAATATACAGGATTATATCTTCGCTTTAACAGCAATGTTCTTTAATGATTTTGATCTCATAACTATTAACAGGATTAGAGAGGTACTCAAATAAAATTGGATTGGAAAACATTAGATTATAAATTCACTAAGTTAAAAAAATTAGAATAAAATCATGAGCTGAAAGCTATACTAGGACAATGTGCTGATATGAATGTAACAGTTCAACATCTGAATCATTGGGCTGGTCCTTGTCATTACCAATAGGATAAGATCTCTGTTTTCTAAGAGCACCTGGTTGGCACAGTCAGTTAGGCATCTGACTCCTGACTTCAGCTCAGCACATGATCTCATGGGTCCTGAGACTGAGACCCATGCCACACTCCCAGGTCAGTGGAAAATCTGCTGCAGATTTCCCCACTCCACACCCCCAACTTGCTCACTCTCTCTCTTTTTCTCAAACAAACAAATAAATAAATCTTTAAAAAGCAAGATCTGTTTCCTGAAGTTAAGTCCAGAGTTGTTGCAAAGTATGTTTCCCAAAGCCTTGGAATTCCTTGGAGTTCTCTAAAGTTAGAGTAAAATTAGGGAATCAATAAAAGAGGGCTCTAGAGAATCTCTAAACTCTATTCACTGAGGCAAATCAGATTTTTTTGGCTTATACCGAGTAACGTTAAGAGTTAAAAAAGAAGGAAGGAAGGAAGAAAGGAGGAAAGTTGAGTGGAAATCAGGGAGAGGTTGAGGTGTTTTTTTGTTTTGTTTTGTTTTGTTTTTTTAAGAATGAGGACTTTGGTGACAAATAGCTAAGTATTGGTTAGCAAAGCATATCTATCTATCGTCTATCTATCTATACACACGTATATATAGATATAGATATGATATAGCTGGGGAGTATTTTTATAAGTATATTCTCCTAAAATAGAGATTTGGACACAGAAATTTTATTGGGAAGTAATCTTTGGAATAACACTTTAAAGAAGTGAGGGAAGCAGAATTGGGCAGAGACAAATGTTGAAGGGCAATGCACTTATAACAAATGCCCCAGCAGATCCCTGGAGAAGCTTTAGAGCTGGAATGTTTCTTTGGAAAGTGTCTCATTGAGGCAAAGGGCTAGGGTTAGTCCTAGCTCTGCTTATCCTTCGATGCTGGCTGCTCCTGTGCAGGTGGCCTAACCTCGGCTGAGGCAGCTCTTTAAGCGGAAAGAAAGTCTTAGGTCAGCACCAATGACCCAGGCAGCGGGGGGGAAGGAGTGTCTTGGTCCTAAAGTTGGAAATAGGGTGTGTGTGTTGGGGGTGTGTGTGCATCACAGCATTCACTCCATCTGTTATTAGACTTGATTACAGCTCAGGAAACAGAACAGACTATTTCACCTTCCCACCTCCCTCACATGCATATTTGCACATGGTTACATTCTTTCTTCTCTGCTTTTCCCTGGTAGACCTAGCTGAGAAACTCCAGGTTTACTACCTGAAATGGAGTTAAATGGTTATTGCAGAAATACAGAGGGGAGAAAAGAGTAACTAAAGTCTCAGTCATGTGCTAAGCAAAACAGTTTTTTTTTTTCCTGTTTTTGCCTTCTACAAATTTCTTAAACATATTTTCTTAAGGAACAAACAATATCTGCAAGCCTGCCTGCAGCTCCTTCAGCAATTCTTTGAAACACCTGATTTCACAGACAAGCTACATGTATTAAAACATTAAAATATTAAAACATTTCTTTTGATTTCCATCTTGGCCCTTGACACAGAGGAGAATTCAAAGCAGCTGATACAATTCTACCAACATAAGTCTAATAATGCCAATTTAAATATTGAATCACACAAATATAGGGTTTTCAGATTAAAATACAAGAGGCCCAGTTAAGTTTGAAATTCAGATAAATAATAAGCATTTTTCTATTATAAGTATGTCCCATGAGATATTTGGGACATATATCTATTTACCTATTTCAAAATGGTATTTATTTTTACCAAAAATTCAAATTTAAACAGCATGCTATATGCTTATTTGCTAAACCTGGCAGCACTACACAATTAGGAAGTAATAAGGGCTGAATGGACCTGGCTTGCAGTTTAAAATCAAGCAGCAAAACCTACAGAGAGAGAGGACTTTACTTTATAATTGAATTATTGCCTAAGCCACATCTATTATTTAAGAAATGCTGTACCTAAATATTGAACAGTTTTAGCCCATGTTTTGAAGCTTGAGCTAGCTAAGTGCTTCTGGCCATGCTGTCTATATTAAATATATGTCCCAGCAGTACCTATTAACTTCTTAGTCCATTCAGAGTACTACAACAAAGTACCATAGAAAGGTGGTTTAAAAGGTGGCTTTTAAACAATTGAAATGTATTCCTCATATTTCTATATTTCTAGAGGTTAGGTGTCTGAGATTAGGGCATCAGTATGGTCAGGTTCTCATGAGAGTCTTCTTTCACGGTATTGTTTTTGTTTTTAAGAGCGATTGAATGTCCTAAACTTACTCATATAGGCTCCTCTCTCTGTATCCACAAGGTGGAAAAAGAACAAGAGAGCTCCCTGGGACCCTTTTTATAATCCTATTCATGAGGGATCCACTCTTATGACCTAATCACTTTGCCAAGGTCCAACTCATAGTACCATTACACTGGGCATTCAACATATGAATTTTGGAAGAACATGAGCATTCTGTCCATTGCACTTAGGCCTTTATAACTAACACTCTCTTCTGGCCTTCAATTATGCTTCTTTCCCTGGATCCCCCCAGTGTCATCTTTGCCTTTGCTGAGGCTCCCAACCCCAAGTTGCCTGAGGTCCTCATCTTTGCTTAAAATTCCACATATACCTCTGTATTGCTCGCAATCTTGTCTGCACATTGGAATCACCTGGTGAGCGTTAGGACACTGTTGATGCCTGTGTCCCTTCCTCACCAATTCTGATGTAAGTGGCTTGGAATGCCTCCAGCTATCTCTAATGTACAGCCAAAACTGAGGTGGTCCCGGTGATAGAGATGTAGCTAGTCTAGGGAACCACCGCTCTATAGCAATAGCTACTCAGCTGAGGGAAAAACCATATCAACACACTAAGTAACTTAAAATATCTTTTCTACACCTCAATTCAATAGTAAAAACCTCATTAACCTAGTTTGTACATAGTACCAAAGTGAAAATGCATCATCTTCCACCAAAGCCCAAGTTTCGGGTCAAATATCCAAACTCATCTAAAGCCTATTCCTCAAATTCATCATGACCACCTAGGAAAGCAATCTCCTTATTTGTGCTTTTATTGTTTTAGTGTTGGGATCATAGAGATGCCTTAGCAAATATCATTCCTTTTTCCTTCCTCAGGTTCCAAGTAATTTGAGGAATAACAAAAAGAAAACGCAACTCAGGAACAAAATATTTTTGACAAATATCATGTTAAAGGACCTGAATTTACATCTTGCACTTGGCCCATGCCTGCTGGGTAAATCGCCATAACTCTCAATTATCAAGTTGGTTCATTAAATTTGTATATTAAAGACTAAATTAAAAGTCAGTTTTAATTAGGATATTGATTGATGCACATCTAAGATAATCAGATCAGATCACCAGAATAGTAGTCTGAGAAAAAAGTTAGTTGGGTGATCTATCCAGATGCTATGCTATACTATACTATACTATACCATATTATACTACACAATACTAATGCATTTCTAATCAATCTTGGACAACTTAATGGATCCATCTCCACATTAATCCTATAAATGTCAAATTAACTAGAGTACTCATTTAACCTGAAGTGGTCTGCTTACTGCCTTTTTCACCATATTAAATAATTTTAAGCTCCTCTAAGGAGTGGAATTATTTATCTTTTCTTCTGGTACCTCGACTAGATTGATGACAGTAAATATCAGTTGGATTAATTGTAATGCTATATGACAAATGCCACCACCAAGTTAGAGACATAAGGATATCTGCATGATTTTGTATATTATGGAAAAAATCTAAGAGAAATAATAGAGGAGCCTTCTCAAGAACAGGTACCATCTTATGTAAATGAAGAAGGAATGAAAGATAATGTTTACTCCTTTAGACAATACCAAGTAGTTGGCAGCCCTGGAGATAGACCAGTGCATATATGAGGCTGTGCTGTGAGGTAGGGCTACAGCCCACTTACGAAGTATCTGATAACAATGCTAAGGGACCTTTGTGTTCCTCAAGCAAATGTTACATAAATAGTGATTTCCAAAAGGAAAAAAAAAATGTATGCATGCTTATTTTTATTGCACTGGTAGACTTCTATGTAACACAATAATTTTCACTGCCTAAACTTGATCCTACTCTGATTTATAGCTACATTTAAAGCCACAGATCTACTAACCAACCTCTCCTTGATCTTTGATCTGTTTGTCTGGAAGCAACCTAGATTTGAAAAAAAAAAAAAATCCCTTCTTGTTAGGAGCTTTAGATCTTTCTTTTACTTTCCTAAAGTAAAATAATAATAATAGTAATAATTATAAACAATAAAAATTCTTATGACATACCTTAAAGCTGGCTAGACATATTAAGCAGAAAGACTGTGGAGTTTGAGTATAAAACTAGCTCTGCCTTTATCTGAATTGCATCACCTCTTTGTGTATCAATTCCTTTATCTGCAAAATGGGACTATAATAGTTACTTACCTCATAGACCTTGGAAGAATACATGAGTTAATCTGTGTTAAGTACTTCATTTGGGGACTGGCAGAGAATAAACACTGCATAAAGGGTACCTGCTGTTAATGACAGTGGCATTTTCTATAGACTTTCTACTTACAATAAGCTTATTCTAATATTTACTTACATTTCCAATACAATAGACTCTGTACAAGTCAATATTTATGCATTTAACTTTGGATCTAATAATCTCCCGTTTTGTTAGAAATTTAAATTATGATTTTATACCCTATTTGCAAAAGTATTTGATAACAGAAGCCCATTTAACCAAAGTCGGGAAAAGGAAGGTTGTTCATCTAGGAAAAAATAGTACTTTTTACATTCAGAAGTAATTTATAATCAGGTAACGTTTGGTTCATGGTAGGCTAAGTCAGATGTTATGTTCAAAGCATGATAAGGATTGGATGTGTTTAGCAGTCTCCCTTGGCCTGCCATGTAGAAACCTTATAGTATTGAATGCATATGATTAGTGGAGAATTGGAACAAAAACATTCTCTCAAAAAATAATTGTAAATTCTATGTGCTTTACTTATAGATATCTTGTGCCTAGTGCAGGGAATCTTAAAAAGAATATTTATGTCACAAGACATCATGTATAATTTTTGTAAGAGTGATATGATTCTCAAACATCATTTTTTACTTGAATTGCCACCAAATTCAATATAAAAGTATCTTATATATATATAAATTAACATAATTAATTATGTAAATACAGATATGGCAGACAAAATATACAGAAATATTTATGTTATTTTTGAAGCATCAGCCTTTTAACCTTCTTATGTTACTTCTAGATTCTTCTTTTTTTTTTTTTAGAATTTATTTATTTATTTGACAAAGACACAGCAAGAGAGGGAACACAAGCAGGGGGAGCAGGAGAGGGAGAGGCAGGCTTCTTGCCCTGCAAGGAGCCTGATGCAGGGCTCATCCCAGGACCCTGAGATCATGACCTGAGCTGAAGGCAGACGCTTAGCAACTGAGCCACCCAGGTACCCCACTTCTAGATTCTTTTAAAGAGATGTAAAATTAACTTGTACATTTAAAGAAATAATTGATTGAGATTTATTAATATAGTAAAATGGAAGTATTAATTATTTTTCTATTTCACTTGCGTTTTTCAACATTACTATTGTTAATGAGTGTACTTTTGGTGTAAGAAATGTGTTTTTTTAAAATTCAGATGAACTTGTTTGGAGATCAGAAAACGTCTAAATGTCGTGGATAATTCGCACTGGGGGTTGTACTTTAATATCCATTGTTTGTATTTCTGAATTTAGAATGGACCTACAGGATTCTATGATATTATTTAAATTATGCTTGGAAGTATTCTATGTAAATTAAGGACTGCAAATTTTAAAATTATTACTACACTCTAGTTTTTTTTTTAAATAACAATTTTGTGCTAGTACCATATGTCAGAGTACATATAGTCTTCGAAGAAGACAGTACTTGGATCTGTTTTTCTCATAAACATTTTATATTTTGAGAAAAGGAATTCATTTGCTGACACAAATATGAGCCAACAGAGAATTATTATGAGTATTTTCATTTTCAATAAATATTATTTTAGGCTAATGCAAATTTTGCAAAATTCTAGAGTGTAAATAACAATTTTTGAGTGTAAAAGCAAAAGATAAAATGGTTTTAGAAGAAAAGTAGAAGTAGAAACATAGTATACTTTAAAATAGTTTCTTTGAATTCCAAACATAGTAACTATCTTTCCTTCTTTTTTTTTTTTTTAAAGATTTTATTTATTTATTTGACAGAGAGAGATCACAAGTAGACAGAGAGGCAGGCAGAGAAGCAGGGAAGCAGGCTCACCGCGGAGCAAAGAGCCCGATGCGGGACTCGATTCCAGGACCCTGAGATCATGACCTGAGCCAAAGGCAGTGGCTTAACCCACTGAGCCACCCAGGCACCCCTCTTTCCTTCTTTTGAAAGGCCACATACATTGTGCCTTTCTTACTCTTCTAGGCATATTCCTCAGCAGGACTTGCACACATTCTTCTTATTAAGCTCATTAGTATCTTTTCATATATGATTTGCTGACTAACATGATCTTACGGTGGAAAGCCTGTCACGAGTAAGTGACTTTCTCTCTGCACTCAGAAATATTTCCAAAGAATCTCTGGTGAATTACATCTAAGTTTCAGACATCCGCTTGCCAAATGCCATCTGTTTTGACATATAAAATTCTCTAGGAACCCTGAGAAGGAGGTAATGAAGGAATCCGACTTGTTTTTCATAACCTTTTAAGGTAGTTTTTTTTTTTTTATCTGACTTAAATAAAAAGATTATCCTTGAAAAGAGAATAATTATTTTTTACAATATTATGAAGTTACAAAAATACCAACTTAATTTGTCTTAAAATCTCTTTGAGAAAAAAATTCCTTTAAGAAAAGAATATAAACATGTTATAAACTAAAAAATTGACATCCAGTGCTGTAAAGGTTAAGAGCATTCTTTGTTATTAACTTGATTCTTATTACATGATTACAATGGTGATTTTTCAAGTAATCACTTGTGAGAAAAATTAAGACTAGACACTTCGAGGAAACAAAGGTAATGGTTCTGCTTTAAACACAATCATTTTTTTTTTCTTTTGAGAATTTATACAGATCAATTTATACAGTTCAAAACAAATGAATAATTTAATATGATCAAAACATAATTATTTTAATAAATATTTTAGCCCTTTCCACCATACCCAGTTGTTGCTGAAGTTAATATGCCCCCTCATGTATCATGGAATATCCCAGTGATGGAGGTAAAAGTTAAAAAACAAAACAAAACAAAACAACAACAACCAAAAAAAAAAACCCCAAAACCAGCAAATTCTAAGATGGCTGTCAAAATTCCAGCCCCCCTGTATAATACATATGATGGGCTATCAGTCACTTGATTAGATTCTAATCAGTTAATTTTGAATAAACCTAAAGGAAGATTATCTGAGGATACCTGACGTAACCAGATGTGCCTTTTATTTATTTATTTATTTATTTTTAAATTTTATTTTATTTTTAAAGTGTTCCAAGATTCATTGTTTTATGCATCACACCCATGCTCCATGCAATACATGCCCTCCATAATACCCACCACCACGCTCACCTAACTAACCCTCGACCCCTTCCCTTCCAAAATTCTCAGTTTTTCTCAGAGTCTACGTCTTTCATGGTGCATCCCCCACTCTGATTTCCCCTAATTCACTTTTCCTTTCCTTCTCCTAATGACTTCCATTTCATTCCTTATGCTTCACAAGTAAGTGAAACCAAATGATAACTGACTCTCTCTGCTTGACTTATTTCACTCAACATAATCTCCTCCAGTCCCATCCATGTTGATATAAATGTTGGGTATTCATCCTTTCTGATGGAGGCATAATATTCCTTTGTATATAGGGACCCTATATTCTTTATCCATTCATCTCTTGAAGAGTATCTTGGCTCCTTCCACAGTTTGGCGATTGTAGCCATTGTTGCTATGAACACTATGGTATATATGGCCGTCCTTTTCACTATGTCTGTATCTTTGGGGTAAATACCAATATGAGGCAGGAATCTATCAAAGTCTTAGAGGAGAACATAGGCAATAACCTCTTCGACATTGGCCAGAGCCACTTCTTTCAAGACATGTCTCCAAAGGCAAAGGAAACAATGTGCCTTTTAAAAGAAATTCTAGGGCTGTCAGAGAATGGAAGTGTGCGAGGGCCTATATGAAGGGGGGCCATGTGGTAAGGAACATCATACAGGTTAAGACCAATCTTTGGGTGACACTTGAAAAGGGAAGATGGCCTCAATTCTACAGCAGCCTAGACCTCAGTTGTACTAACAACCACATGAGCTTGAAAAAGGTTGCTGAGCTTCAGAAGAGGCATGCCAGCCAACACCTTGATTTCATGTTTGTTAGTTTTAATGAAAAGACCTCAGTTCAGTCGTGCCTGGACTTCTTCGACAGAAACCATTAGATAACTATGAGGTGTTGCTTCAGCTGTTAGGTTTATGATAATTTGTCATGCAGTAATAGAACACTAGAAGTGTATGGGAGTTAGTAAGAGGGTTTGATGAGGGGAGAGGTATGGAAGCTTAATATGGTTAAAATTCAGAACCCAGGGGCACCTGGGTGGCTCAGTGGGTTAAAGCCTCTGCCTTCGGCTCAGGTCATGATCCCAGGGTCCTGGGATTGAGCCCCGCATCGGGCTCTCTGCTCCGCGGAGAGCCTGCTTCCTCCTCTCTCTCTGCCTGCCTCTCTGCCTAGTTGTGATTTCTCTCTGTCAAATAAATAAAATATTAAAAAAAAAAATTCAGAACCCATTTTGAAAATTATTTTCAGGAGGTAAGCACCACCCTAGTTGTAGCTCACTGAACTGTTCTACATTTTCATCCTCTCCTATTCATTATTTTACTATGGAGAGCTATGGAAATAGCTTCAAGAATTGTTTAAAAATATTTGAAATATATCCATTCACTGTTTATCTGTTTGCTAGATGTTATTGACTATATAGGAATTGATAAGTGTATTCACTCTGGGATATAAATACAACTTCAAATAAATAAAAATAGCAACTATAAAAATGGAGATTTTGTAAGTAGACTAAAGTCATTGCTAGAATTACAGTAGTGTATTTGGAAATGATCTTCTGATTAAGGGTAAATTAAAAATGTGGAATTTGTGAAGAATGAGATACATGAATAGATGAATAGATGATAGGTCTAGTGTAAGAAGAATTTCAATCCAAATTTGTACCTCTTTATAAACAACCCTACATAGATTTAAATATATTTATGTCTTGCTCATATGTGTGTGTGTGTGTGTGTGTGTGTGTGTATGCCTCACTTTTTTATTTGAGAAAGAACACTTAACGACTCTGCATAGTTTTGACAGGCCGTTTGGGAAAATAATGTACAGCACTTTAGTCATTCCACCCATATACCTAATCCTTTATCCCTACAGATATTTCTTACTAAATATAGTAGCTTTGGGTTTCCTTAAGGGAGATACCAAGCTCTGTAATTTTCTCCTTTTACTCTCTCTTTTATTCTTCTTAATTTTTCAAATCATCATGAGATTCTAAAGCACTTTTTTGGCTTAGCTTTCTTCACTTTATTTTACAGTTTACTTTGTTTCTAACAATGACACTGATGTCCTGTTGCAATCCAGAAGGAAGCAGGCCCTGGAATAATTTAACAAAAATTAAGATGGCAGATGGTGACAAGAAATATTTATACTATGTTCTTCTACTGGGAGGTTATAGCACAACTGAGCCTACGAACAATTCTGATTTTATTTTTAAGAATGGGCCAGCATTTTCCAAATACAGAAACAAGATTGTTATCTTTCATGTAATAACAATCTATGTATAGGATATAAGTTGCCTTGGGATTAACACTGAGAAAGGCTGAATCAGACCTAAAAGCCAAAATTCTTCCCAACTTTGTGTAGCTTTTCATTACACTTAGGATCAATGGTTTGTCTGCAACTTTTAAGCCTCTTTTACAATACCTTGTCTTCAGAGGTCCTTCACATTGGAAGCCTCTGGCAAAATTGAGGGATTTGTATAAGAAATGCAACAACCTGGTTAAAACAAAATAATTTCCCTGACTTACACACTTATTTTAAATTATAATTTATTTGTTTGCCTTATTTTAGAAGTTCATTATCTCCAACTTGTAAATGGGCTCCTAACCATTCTCCATAATTCAAACTTTTGTACAACTTCTTGTATAACTTTCACAACTTTAATTCATGCTAGAACTCAGATAACAGTTTTTTGGTTTTTTTTTAATGAAAATTTGGTTATGTCATGTTCTTTCTTCTTGTATAGAAAGCCTTCATATTTCTTGTTCTTTTAAAAATTATATAAGGATGCTAATGTGTACTTAGAGTTTTAACTAAAATGCTATGAACAATCTCATTCTTTAACCACCTCTGAAAATTATCCTGTGCATATTTTGCTTGTGTGTGTGTGTTTTGTCTTTTGCAATAGTACTTCATTGAATTTGGTTTTCTTTTATTTGGAAATCATTTTCTCTTATTTAGACCTTTGTTCATGATGCTCTAATATCTAGGTCTACGAATGTTCTTATGTACTTGCACTTGTTTCTATCTCTGTCCTGCAAATCTTTTCCTTTTATTTAGTTTCTCTTTCC
Organism: Meles meles; assembly: GCF_922984935.1. Classification (NCBI taxonomy): domain Eukaryota; kingdom Metazoa; phylum Chordata; class Mammalia; order Carnivora; family Mustelidae; genus Meles; species Meles meles. Next base: position 39,915,151 of record NC_060067.1, read on the forward strand.
ATGACTAACCTTTTAGCATAATTAATCCTGCTGACTTATGTTAGTAAAAATAAGATACAGTGACTTGAATGAACTGAGACACTAATTTCTTTTCCAATAGAACAGTATTATAGAGCTGAACTATCTAAACCATTTACTTTGGATGAAATTTGGTGACTTTAATTTCCCATGTCTCTCTGTCCCCAACTATGTACTTGGAATAAACAAACTGCTTACTGAAAAGGTTAGGGCAAGGATAAAATCAGCTAACGCATTTAAAAGAATCTAGAATTGTTCTTAGAGTGTAGTAAATATAAATATAGCTTTATTTATTTTATTTATTTATAGATTTTATTTATTTACTTGAGAGAGAGAGTGAGACAGAGAACATGAAAGGGGAGAGGGTCAGAGGGAGAAGCAGACTCCCTACTGAGCAGGGATGCCAATGTGGGAATTGGACCCCAGGACTCCAGGATCATGACCTGAGTCGAAGGCAGTTATTTAACCAACTGAGCCACCCAGGCCCCCTAAATATAACTTTGAATTATATTTAAATTAAATATAAGTAAGTGTAAGTTACAATTATCATTATTTGGGTATATTTGTTATACTTTTCCTCTATTTGACTCTCATTCTCTTAGAAAATAATTTTTTATGTTTTATATAATAATAAACAAAACTAGGATGATTTTATAGTTTTAAAATATTTCAATAGTGATACTTGCCTATTTCTGACATTGCTGATTGACCATTATCTTTTCTTTTTTTTTAAAAATATTTTATTTATTTGACAGAGAGAAATCACAACTAGGTAGAGAGGCAGGCAGAGAGAGAGGAGGAAGCAGAATCCCCATGCAGCAGAGAGCCCGATGTGGGGCTCGATCCCAGGACCCTTGTTTCATGACCTGAGCCGAAGGCAGAGGCTTTAACCCACCTAGCCACCCAGGTGCCCCCCATTATCTTTCCAAATATTCTGCTATCAACTCTTTGTAGCTAGATATTGTGATAATATCTAAGTTTTGGAACAATACCTGGCAATCTGTGGGGAGACTAGTTGGAAAGGAAAGGCACAGAGGAAGAAGTATGTGAAAGTACACAGAAAGAAATAATCTAGTCTCAAGATGAGGTTAACTTTAACAAGGACATATGTTTGATTTAGTAATTAGGAAGAACATTTTGGAAAGACGCTATTTCACCAATTGATTATAACTCATTACACATGTTAAAATCATTTATTTTAACAGTATTATTAGCTTGTTTTTATTGAATATTGAATTCCTGATTTCTTATATATAAAAGTTCAAGAAATTTATCCTTAACAAGTTTTTGAAAGTATCTTTGACATATGGCAATTTCTATGAAAATGGTTTTATTTTAAATAAACAAATATCATAAGCCTATGATTTTAATCAGATTATTTCTGAGAAAATATATATTTGTTTTCTATCTTAAATAATTTAATAATAAAATACCTCCCTATTTTAAAATATGATAGACCCTTCTTTTTTAAAATATATTTAAGTATACTCTTCGTAATGACTTCTACTTCACAATGATTGATGAATTTCTTTTTTCAGCACATTCTAAATAGTTTGATGTTGGCTATTAAAGCACTATTATTCAGAGGTATTCAAACTAAAATAATCAAATAGCCATATTAGAATTAGAAAACAGAAGAAAAATAATTGCTAGGTAGCTACCAACACAAATGCTAAATTAATCTGAATTCTGTCTCAGTCAATTGGTATAAGAATTTTGTATGTATATTTGAGTATAAAAACTTCAATGTGAGCTAGAAGATTTAAATGGATATATTTCCTGCTTTTTAGGAAATTAATAAATTATTGCATTAACATTCTGAATAAGGCAAAAAAAAAATTGGACACAGCATAAGTTGTGCTTGTCTTTTAAAATACATTACTGATTTTTTTTTTATTTTTTTTTTTAGGTTCCTATTGGAGAATTCTCATCTATTAGCAAAGATCAGAGAAGATAAAGAAATTTCTAGTAAATTTTAGTTTTGCATAACATATCACAGATATATTTAAAGGAATTAAACAAATATTGCTACATACAGAGATTATAACTCAGTCTTTAAATATTTGAAAAATTCCAGGTCTTGATAGGAAGTTTGTCTCAGGAAGGCAATAACAGCCTAAATCCAAAATTGTAGGCTTTTGTATATCAGGGTGTTGATCTATTTTTATTGATTTGGGGACATAAACTCTGTTTCTATCTCTACCTCTTGGACATGAATGCCTGCTTCCTTCCCCAGATTAGGGAAGTTCTCAGCTATGATTTGCTCAAATAAACCTTTTTGTCCCCTCTCTCTCTTCATCTTGTGGCACCTTAATAACTGATATTTGTTCATTTTATGGCATCACTGATTTCTCAAAGCCTCTCCTTATGGGCTATTCATTGTTTTGTTTGTTTGTTTGTTTTTCCTCCATCTCTTCTTCAACTTCCTTCCTTTCCACCAACCTATCTTTTATGTCATTTTCTCTTCTGCCACATTTACCTTAGCTGTTACAGCATCTAATTTAAATAGTATCTCAGAACATTTTTAATTTCAGACTGATTAGATTTCATTTCTACATGAAGAGATTCTCTAGTGTCTTTTATGCTTTTTTCAAGCCCAGCTATTAACTTTATAATTGTTAGCCTGAATTCCATTTCTGACATCTTACTTAAATCCATATGGATTAGATTTGTGGCAGAATTTCCTCTGGTTGTTTTTTTCATTGTGAATTCTTCTTTCTAGTCATTTTGTCCAGAGAAGAATAGATGAATGAGTAAGCAGAATCAAAAATATCAATCACATCTCAGGCAAAATATGCACTGGGCGAATCTGAAGAGGTCAGAAACCAAAACAGAAAAGAAAAGAAAAGAAAAAAAAAAAAAGGCTGGTGGTGGGAGGGAAGAGAGAATATTATCTCACAGAGTGGACAAATCAGGGTGATCCACTTGTTCTTAAGTCTATTTTGGTCTGTGTGTTAGAAGACACTAAATCCCCAAATCACAAAGAAAAAAATTACGAGACTAATACATGCCAGAAAGAAACAGAGACAATCTACAGAAACAGGGACTTTACAGGTAATAAAATGGCATTCAGTTCATATCTTTCAATACTTACTATGAGTGTAAATGGGCCAAATGCTCAATCAAAAGACACATGCTGTCAGATTGGATAAAAAAGCAAGACCCATTTGTATGCTGTCCATAAAAGACTCCTTTTAGACCTAAAGGCACCTCCAGATTGAAAATGAGGGATGGAGAACAATTTATAATGCTAATGGACATCAAAAGAAAACCGGGGTAGCAATCTTCATATCAGACATTTTAGATTTTAAACCAAAGAGTGTAGTAAGGGGTGAAGAGAGACACTATATCATACTTAAAGGGTCTACCCAACAAGAGGATCTAACAATTTTAAATATTTATACTCCTAACTTGGGAACAGGCAATTATATAAACAAATTAATGACCAAAGTAAAGAAATACACTGATAATAATACAAAAAGATTGGGATTACCCCTTGCATATTTTCAAATCATAGTGCTTTGAAACTTCACATTTATCACAAAAGGAAATTTAGAAGGAACACCAACGGTTGGAAGTTAAAGGGCATCCTACTAAAGAATGAATGGGTCAACTAGGAAATTAAAGAAATATTTTTTAAAAAATCATAGAAACTAATGATAATGAAAACACAACTGTTCAAAACCTTTGATATACAGCAAAAGTAGTTCTAAGAGGGAAGTACTTTGCAAAAGAAGCCTCTCTAAAAAAATTTGAAAAATCTCAAATACACAAGCTAACATTAAACCTAAAATAGCTGGAGAAAAAAATAAACAAAAACAAAAACAAAAACAAAAAATCAAATAAAGGCTAAACCAAGCTGGAGAAGAGAAATGATAAAAATTAGAAACCAATGAAATAGAAACCAAAAGAACCAGTAGAACCAATAAAACATATCAATGAAACTAGAAGCTCGTTCTTTGAAAGAATTAATAAGATTAATAAACCACTAGCTAGACTTACCAAAAAGAAAAGAGAAAGGACCCCAGTCAAAAAAATCATGAATGAAAGAAGAGAGATCATGACCAACACCAAGGAAATTTAAAAAAAAAAGAAAAAACAAAACAAAACAAAATTATGAGCAACTATATTGTGAGCAACGATATGCCAACAAATTAGGCAACCTAGAAGAAATGGATGCATTCCTAGAAATTTATAAACTACCAAAACTGAAACAAGAAGTAATAGAAAATATAAACAGACCCATAGCCAGCAAGCAAATTAAAGCAGTAATCAAAAACTTCACCAAAAACAAGAGTCCAGGGCCAGATGGCTTCCCAGAGGAATTCTACCAAACATTTAAAGAAGAAATAATACTTTTTCTACTGAAGTTGTTTCAAAAAATAGAAATGAAAGGAACACTTTCAAATTCATTCAATGAGGCCAGCATTACCTTGATCCCAGAACCAAAGACCTCTATCAGAAAGGAGAATTACAGACCAATATCCCTGATGAATATGGATGACAAAATACTCAGCAAGATCCTAACTAATAGAAAATAACCGTATATTAAAAGTATTACTCACCATGACCAAGTGGGATTTATTCCTTGGATGCAAGCATGGCTCAACATTCACAAATCAATCAACATGATAGATCACATTATTAAAAGAAAAGACAAGAACCCTGTGATCCTCTCAGTTGATGTAGAAAAAAACATTTGACGAAGTATAGCATCTTTATTGATTAACATTCTTCCAAATCTCAATGGGGAAAAACTTTCAGTTTTTCCCCTAGGGTCAGGAAGAGAACAAGGTTGCCCATTCTCACCACTGTTATTCAACATAGTACTAGAAGTCCTAGAATCAACAATCAGACAACAAAAGGAAATAAAAGACATTCAAATCAGCAAAGAAGCCAACTCTCTCTCTTCACAGATGACATGATGCTTTATGCGGAAAACCCCAAAGACTCCACCCCATACAGCAATTCAGTCAAGTGGCAGGATATAAAATCAATGCACATAAATCAGTTGCATTTCTATATACTAACAATAAGACTGTAAAAAGAGAGTTTAAGGTGTTGATCCCATTTACAAGTGCACAAAAACCCATAAGACAGCTGGGAATAAATCTAACCAAAGAGGTAAAGGATTTGTACTAAAAAAAAAACTACAAAACACTTATGGAAGAAATTGAGGAAAACACAAAAAGATGGAAAAATATAGCACATTCATAGCTTGGAAGAATAAGTATTGTTAAAATGTTTGTGCTACCCAGGGCAATCTACATATTCATGCAATTCCTATCAAAATACCATCAATATCTTTCACAGAGCTGGGACAAATAATCCTAAAATTTATCTGGAACCAAAAAAGATCCTGAATCCCCAGGAGAATGTTGAAAAAGAAAACTAAAGCTGAGGGCATAACAATACCTGACATTAAGGTATATTACAAAGTTTGATCATCAAGACAGCATAGTACCGGCACAAAATAGACACATAGATCAATGGAACTGAATAGAGAACCCAGAAATAGACCCTCCACTCAATGGTCAACTAAACCTTGACAAAGCAGAAAAGAATATCCAATGAAAAAAGGATAGTTTTTTCAATAAATGGTGCTGGAGAAATTGGGCAGCCACATGCAAAAGAATGCAACTGGACCATTGTCTTACACCATACACAAATATAAACTCAAAATGAATGAAAGATTTATTTATTCTATTTTTATTTTTTAAAAGATTTTATTTATTTATTTGACAGAGAGAGATCACAAGTAGGCAGAGAGTCAGGCAGAGAGGGGAGGGAAGCAGGCTCCCCGCTGAGCATAGAGCCAGATGCGGGGCTCGATCCCAGAACCCTGAGATCATGACCTTAGTCAAAGGCAGTGGCTTAATCCACTGAGCCACCCAGGTGCCCCTGGATGAAAGATTTAAATGTGAGACAGGAACCCATCAAGATCCTAGAGGTGAAAGTAGGCAGTGACCTCTTTGACTTTGGCCACAGCAACTTCTTGTAAGGCACAACTCTAAAGACAAGGGAAACAGAAGCAAAAATGAACTATTGGGACTTCATCAATATAAAAAGCTTTCTAACAGCAAAGGAAACGGTCAACAAAATTAAAAGTTAACCCACTGAAAGGGAGAAGATATTTGCAAATGACATACCAGAGAAAGGCCTGCTAAGCAAGGTCTAGAAAGAGCTTATCAAACTCAACACCCAAAAAACAAATAATACAGCCCAAATATGAGCAGAAGACATGAATAGACACTTCTTCAAAGAAGACATACAAATGGCCAACAGGCACATGAACAATGTTCCGTATCACTTACCAACAGCAAAATATAAATCAAAACCATGACTGGATAACATTTTATACCAATTAGAATAACTAAAATTAACATGTCAGGAAACAACAAATGTTGGCAAGAATGTGGAGAAAGGGGACTCCTCTTACATTCTTGGTGGGAATTCAAGCTGGTAAAGCTACTCTGGAAAACAGTATGGAGGCTCCTCAAAAAGTTAAAAATAGAGCTACCCTATACCCAGCAATTGCAGTATTGTGTATTTACCCCAAAGATACAGATGTAGTGAAACAAAGGGGCATCTGCATCCCAATATTCATAACAATAGTGTCCACAATAGCCAAATGATGGAATGAGCAGAGATGTCCTTTAACAGATGAATGGATAAAGAAGATATGGTTTATATATATAATGGAATATTACTCAGCCTTCAGAAAGAATGAATACCTACCACTTACATTGATGTGGGTGGAACTGGAGGAAATTATGATAGGTGAAATAAGTCAATCAGAGAAAAACAAATCATATGGTTTCATTATACGTGGAATATAAGAAATATTGCAGAGGATCATAGAGGAAGAGAGGGAAAATAGAATGGAAAGAAATCAGAGAGGGAGACAAACCATGAGACTCCTAACTCTGGGAAACAAACTGAGGGCTGCTGAGGGGAGGTGGGTGAGGGGATGGGGTAATTGGGTGGTGGGCATTAAGGAGGACATATGATGTGATGAGTACTGGGTGTTATATGCAACTGATGAATTACTGAACACTACATCTGAAACTAATGATGTTTCAGATATGTTGTTCAGAACTAATGATATGTTGACTAATTGAATAAAGATAAATAATATAAATAAGTATAAAAATGAAAAAAATAAGTAAAAATAAAAAAATAAAAATAAAAGATAAGTAAAAATAAAAAGTAAAAATAAATTTAAAAAATGTAAGTTTATGATTTTTAAGCATCTTTGTTAGGGAAAAAGAGTAAAGTCCAAGAAAATATTTAATATGCCATTCTCTTTTTCAACCACCTGAATTTTATTCTGCCTGAACTGCTTTAAAAAACTAAGACATTTTTGTATTAGATCAAACTATAGAGGAGCACCTGGGTGACTCAGTGGGTTAAAGCCTCTGCCTTTGGCTTGGATCATGGTCTCAGGGTCTCAGAGTCCTGGGATCTAGCCCTGCATTGGGCTCTCTGCTCGGTGGGGAGCCTGCTTCCCCCTCTCTCTCTGCCTACCTCTGCCTACTTGTGATATCTCTCTCTGTCAAATAAAAAAATAAAATATTAAAAAAAACAACTATAGATAATTCAAAATTTTTTTTTTTTGGACAGTATGATAAAGGGTAGATTGGGGAATTTAAAAAGAGGGTGATATTTACCAAAAATACTCTAATCAGTGCATGTTTTCTTATGCCACTGGGGATAAGATCACCAACTAATTATTTTAATTTCAAAATTAGATTCCACATGTAAAACACACATATCTCTCTTTGAGTTGCTTTCTCCATTTTTCATGTATTTTATGTTCAACAGTTACCTTTAATTTATGTCACAAGGAACATAGCAATAAATAGGTATGTACTTTCTGGATTTCATTTATAAACTGACCAACTTTTAAAAAATAATTACCATTTTTTAAATTTTTCATGGCAAAAATTTAAGCCATTTTTCTTTCTACATTTCACCTCACACTTTAGCTATTTTTCTAAGAACATCTTTCTAAACTTTATCTGCTGTAATTTGCTGGGAATGACCAGCAATCCCTGTACCAAGAGATGAAAGATTACTCCAGACTTTGCTGTGAAAGAGGGGAAAAGGCAAAGGAGTCAATGCTCAGAGATGAAGACCCTTTGCTCTTCTTTGCTCCCACTTTTACTGATCCTTCAAAATAATCACAAATCCTTATCACTGTTTCTCAAGCATGTGATGTGTGACAAGCGGTCTTACTGAAACTGGGAGAATCTGCTTACAGGAAAGATACTAATCTGCATGTTCTACAAGTCCTGCTAAGCATAGCCTAAGGGACACTCCATACATCTCTTAGATCACAGGGCAGCTGTTTGGGCTAATAAAGCTAATGAGCTCATGAACAAAGTAGTCATGTTGACAGTGATGGGATTATGCATAGGCACAGTAACATGGATGTCTACTCACCAAGGACAACCTGGCTATATAGTCACTGCTGAGTACCAATCTGCCAGCAGTCCATGATATAGCACCATGCTCCAGGTTGATCAGCCAGGTACCTAGTGGAAAGTGGACTGCACTGGACCATCATGAAAGAAGCAGCATTTTGTTCTTACTGGAATGGATACTCACTCTGGATATGGATTACTTTCCCTCCATACAATGCTTATCTCAAAACTCTCTCTATGCACTTATAGTATTTTTTTGATCCAATATATTGGTATTCTATACAACATTGGTTCTCATAAAGGATCTCACTTTACATCAAATAAAGTGACCACAGTCATGGAATTCATTAGTTTTCTTATGTTTCCCACTCTCCTGATGCTGCGAGCTTGATTGAAAGGAGGGGTGGCCTTTTGAAGACTCAGTTACAATGTCAGGTATGTGGCCAAAGTTTATAAGGCTAAGTCAGTGTCCTACTTAAGGCTGTATATCCTCTAATCAGTCAGCAATACATGGTGCTGTTTCTTCCAACACATAGCATTCACATGTCCAGAAATCAAGTGGTAGAAATGGGAGTGGTACCTCTCACCACTACTCGTAGTGATCCACTGGCAAAAACTTTGCTAATAAGACACTGTGATCTTATTTTATGTTGGTATAGAGGTCTTAGTCCCAAAGAAAGGAATACTTCCCCTGGGAGACACAAACAAGGATTCTGCTGAACTGGAAATTAATACTGTCACTGTGCAATGCTGGGCTCCTCATGCCTCTGAATCCAAAGACAAAATGTTGCTACCTTACTCTCTGGGATGATTGATCCGGATTACCAAGGGGAAATTGAGCTGGTACTAAAAAACTGGAAATAAAGGTATTTCTTGGATACAGGAAATACTGTAAACAGTCCCTTAGTAGTACTACTACTGACTCAAGTTGTTTGATTCATATGATTCAAGTAAACTGAAATCTACAATAAATTCAGGCAGAACTGTTAGTGGCCCTTTAGGAAGAGAGGTTTGTTTTTTCTTACCAAGAAAGAACCATAATAATCTTAGAAACATGCTGAGAGGAATATGGAATAGGTAGTAGAATATAAGTTTTAAATATCAGCTATGACTATGACCTGTTGTAAATAAGGATTATAATAGTTCTATTTTGTTTTGAACATGTTTCTGTGTGGATGTGTGTATAAACTATTTTGTTTTCTTCTTTCTCTTATCTCTTCATCATCTAACATAAAAAAAGAGTAAACTCTACATTGCAGTATTTAAATTACAAGATATAAAGTAGAGGAGTGAAAAATCCCTTTAGGACTTTGTATCTTCCTCTGGGGAAAGGAAGCATGTTTTTGGTTGAATGCAGGATAATTGTAATGTCCCAAGTGGAATTATAATTTTTATTGTTTTTATTTGGAAATTAGTATGGATGAAGGAGGTGTGTATGGGTGCTAAATTCAAAGGGTGCACTATCATAATCATTTCTATATGGCAATTTGGCTCAATAATTGAGTTGGATACTCATGTACCCATAATCAGTAAAAAAATCGCATTTTTCTAAATCTTAAGTTTTCACCCATGTAAGGACTTTTCTCTAAAATCTATTCTGATATCTAGGTTCAGGTCAAAACAGAACAGTGAAGAAAAGGGAAAACAAAGAAATTTCGGTATCACAGAACCGAAGTGTGTAAAATACTTAAAGATGAAAGGAAAAGCCAATTATATCAAATTCTATTGAAAATTTGAGCAAAATGAAGATAGGTCTTTGGTGATCCCCCAAGGGAAAAAGAGAAATTCGAAAGAGTAATGAATACAAAATCTGGTAGGAATGTGCTCAAGAAATCAGGCTTGTATATAAGTGATATTTAGGGGAGTTTTACTCTAAAACAGACAATAGAGTAGTAGTTGGGGAAGGTGGTGGGAAGGATCTGGGAAGGGTTTTTCAAGACAAGATGTTACAACTTGCCCTTGTTCTTATTGAAAGCTATTGATGCAGGAAAAAGTGGATCACTGATGAATCAAAGCCATTGATGAGATGGAAGTTAGTCATTACACTAAGGAGCACAAGGAGTTTAAAAGAAGGGAAAGCAAAGATTATGGGTACAGATGTAGGCATGTTATTAGATAATATAATGGAAGAATATGAAAGTTTACTTCTGTTCGTGTCTTTTTTTCCTAGTGAAATAAGGAGCAAGATAATCATCAGAAAGAAGAAAATAGAGTAAGTATGTATGTGTGTCTTACGTTAGCAAAAGGAAGGCTGTGAAATAACTTTCTGAGAGAAGTTAATATATAGGTTAGGTACAGTGGAAGAAAGGTTGGAAAAGAAAGGGACTACTATATCAACATCATTTGTATCTACAATTTTATTTTAGGTTATTCGAGGTTGGGGGAACAGGTGGTGGGTAATGGGGAGGGCACGTTTTGCATGGAGCACTGGGTGTTGTGCAAAAAGAATGAATACTGTTACGCTGAAAAAATAAATAAAATGGAAAAAAAATTAAAAAAAATAAAAAAAATAAAAAAAATATATATTGGAAAAAAAAATATATATATATGTATACACATATATATGTGTGTGTATATATATATATATGTATGCATGTATCTCTATCTCTATCTATCTATCTATCTATTATTTTAGAAAGGAAGAGAGAGTGTGGAGGGTCAGGGCAAAGAGAGAGGGAGAGGAAATCTCAAGCACACTCTGCACTGAGTTCAAGCCCAATGTGGGACTCAATCTCTGACCCAGAGATCATGACCTGAGGCAAAATCAAGAGTCAGCTTCTCACCTGACTGAGCCACCTAGGTGCCTCTGTCTACAATTTTAAATTAAATTACAATGATTAAAATATCTAATTTTGGTTAAAAATTTATATTAGATAATATAAAATGAAGTTTTGAAATAGCACATAACTTGTAACACTTGAAGATTATACATTTTAATGTAAAATCTATTTTGTTGTATCTTTAAAACAATAATATGCTTTACTTTATTGAATTTTCCGTGCCTTATCTAACAGCGTTTAAACTAACTGCTCTTGTGGGCAATACGCCAAACTACTTACATTTGTTGACTCATTCATAGCTAGCTGAAACTCTGAATTCTAACTATCTCCAGTGGTAGAAGTTTAATCATTTGGATCACTGCTTGCTCTGGAAACAAACTGAGCAGAAATTGAAATTATCATCCTCCTAAACCCAAGAAACATTCTCAGGGGCATTGACCTATTTTAAGTTTTCTGGGTAAACTGCACTAGACTACATTCTCAACTCGGGCCATGGTGTCAAAACACAGTGCTGTCCAGTGTATTTTGCAGGTTTTCACATGGCCTACAACTACTGCTTCTGAAAGAAAGAGAAAGGCTGTGGCGTCATTACTCCCCTACCCCACAGGTTTATTTATTCTTCTCAACAGGTAGAAGCATTTCATTCAGTATTTATTGAACATATCCTGTGGGCACAATACCAGGAAACTGATGATAGTAAATGAGCCAGATTATATTGTTAGCAAGCAGATGTTGGAGCATTATTTGTCACCTGTGACTAGTGGGGTGCTTGACTTTAGCTGATGTGTGAAAATTCAGCAAAGCAGCTGGAATCCTTTATGTGAATGTGTTTGAGTTTTTTGCAAGGATGTTAGTAAAAATGTAGTTCATTGGAGATTGGTTTCCTGGTATATAAATTCAGAAACTCATAACCTCATATAACAGAGCTCTGTTTTCATCAATTACAATAAAGACATCCACAGACGTTATGGGAAATATTTATGTATTATTTTCTCTATATCACCACTTCTCTCCTGAAAATGAGTTTTATCCAACACAAGGATGAGCTTACAAAATGAAACCTGAGATAAAGCCAGGTTGCCACTGTAAATACCAAATGAATTTTTCTAAATTTCTTTTTATCCATGCCATATGTTATTAAATTAGAGCAATCAAATGGATCCTAAAGATACTGCCTCTTCAAACATTGTCAAAATATATTCAATTCTACAAAAATAAAGCCTCTTTGTGAATAAAATAAAGCAACTAATTTCCCATGAATATGGAATTCTGGTTATCCATAAATATTGACTAAGGAAGACAACTTTGATTGGCTCTGAATCATCTTTGTAATTTTGGTTATTTATCTTATGCATCCCTATTTTCAACGATGACACTTTTTCCTTAGTTTTCTCTTTCACACTCTGTCTCTCATCTTTTCCTTCCCACTTGTTCTCTTGCCCTCCCTTTCTCTCCCTTTCTCTTTCACTCTCTCTGGAAGAAAAAGAAATTAAAAAAAAAACAAACCTACATACTCTTGAGATATTAATCTGATTAATACTTATCTAAAACCATAAGTCTGATCCCCATCCCCTCTCTTGCAGCCTAAACTTTCTCCATCCACCTCAGTAAAGGAGAGTTTAACTTTTGGATTACTCAAAACTAAAATTCTAAATTCATCTTGCTAGACTGGTCTTTTTGTATCAGCTTCTACACTCAAATTATCAGCAAATCTTAGCTCTATCTTCCCAGTATTTCTGATTCCAACAACTTTCCCCCCAAATATACGAATATCGTTCTTGTTCAAATTCCCATTTGTCTTATTGTTTGCAGCTATGCCCATACTAGTCTCTTTTCTCTTATCCTTGCCCTTTTCAGTTCATTCTCTGTATATTAGCCAAGGAAATTACTTTAAAATTAAAATAAGATCAGCTTACTCTTATTTCACACTTTACAATGGTTTTCCATCTCTTAAATTGACCTATGAGAAGCTACATGCTTGGTTCTCTGCTATCTTTCTGATCTAATTCCCTAGCAGTCTTCTGCTTGCGTCCTCTACCTTAGCTGTGCTTGCTACCTTACTCCTCTTTGCTCACGTTAAACATACTCTGAGATCAGGACCTGAACCAAAACCAGGAGTCTGACACTTAAGCAGCTGTGCCACCCAGGTGCCCCAGATTGTATTTTTAATTGTCTAAAACCAAATCCATTTTATTTAGCAACTGCATTTCTTACCATTTTAAAGCATTGGGCATAACTTCCACATTTCATCTACTTATTAGTAGGAAAATAACAAAAAATAAATAAGTAAATATCCCATAGATTTTTTTTTTAAAGAAAGAGGTTCTCATTGCAACCGTCTGAGTATTTCCCAGTAAGCTAAAGTGGAAAGAAAAGATAATGGTTGCCTCAGGTTTTACGTCATTCATTTAGAATAGCATATGAACTAAGACAGCAGGTGAGAGAAAATGAATATAACAACTATAAATAGAAATACCACAAGAGAGTTTGTCACTGTGTTTTTTGTGATCTCTATGAAATTTTGCTTCTAGATAGAGTATAGAGGAAAATACTCTCAACATCATGAAAACACAATTAGACATGGGCCAGAAAATAACCTCCATAACCTGAGTTCTTTCTTACCATTTTATTATGTAAAATAATAATAACAATAATAATAATAATTTGGAAATTCATTTATATAGGACCTAAGAACTTAGTCATATCACATGGTCTGGGAACCTCATTCTCTTAGAGAAAGGACACAAAACAAAACTATGAAAAAGCAAATAAATGAAATAAATGAAATCCATAGAAGGAAAAGAAGTAGCAGTCAGTCAAAGGAAAAAGATTTTGGAATGAAGTAAAATACAATTTCACATGTAATTAAAAAAAAATAAATGACATACAAATATTAAATTCATGTCAATGATTATCAACATATTAATCAAGGAACTATACAACTGAAAAAGTTGTTGTAAAGAACATTTTGAGTTTCTTGGTATTAGGGACATTAAGAAATTGTTGAAATAAGATTACTGGATTGGCTGGCTGTAAACTGTTAAATGTTGTTATTTAAAATAGAGTTACTTTGGGGTGCCTGGGTGGCTCATTGAGTTAAGCCTCTGCCTTCGGCTCAGGTCACGATCTCAGGGTCCTGGGATCGAGTCCCACATCAGGCTGTCTGCTGGGCAGGGAGACTGCTTCCTCCTCTCTCTCTGCCTGCCTCTCTGCCGACTTGTGATCTCTCTCTGTCAAATAAATAAATAAAATTATTTTTAAAAAGTCTTAAAAATTTTTAAAAATAGAGTTATTTTATACTTTGATGGGGACAGCTCTGTACTTACCCCTGGAGATGGTTGGATGTCTGGTTCAATTCTTGGCTGAAATAAGGTCCATCTTACCAACTAATCATTTGTGGTGTACATTTAAAGTCTGAAACTCTTCTGGTAGCAAAGAGAGTTTGTTTGTGGATGACTCTCACCTTGTATAAGAAGTTGGACAACTTGGCTTAACTAAATGACCAGAGGGACATAAAGTACATTACTGGAAACTTTTGTCTGGACCTCTCTAAAACCAAGATTCATCATCACAGTCTCTAAAATTCCAACCCAAGATGTACATCTCTGTGTAAGAAAAAGGACTTCAGGGAGTGTAAGTCTTCATAGCTCTTGGACCCCCTCCAAAGGTTGTTAAACTTATTTTCTTTTGCTATTTTATGTTTCTTTTTATTACAAGCCTTGACTATATTCTCTTTTTAAAAAGATTTTATTTATTTATTTGACAGACAGAGATCATAAGTAGGCAGAGAAGCAGGCAGAGAGAGAGGGGGAAGCAGGCTCCCTGCTGAGCAGAGAGCCTGATGCGGGGCTTGATCCCAGGACCCTGGGATCTGACCTGAGCCAAAGGCAGAGGCTTTAACCCACTGAGCCACCCAGGCACCCCAAGCCTTGACTATTCTATAGAGTCCCAAGATCCCTTGCAAATATTCAAACCTCTGTGATATTTACAATTATACAGAGAAGTTAAAAAAAAAAAAAAGACAACAGAACAACACCAAAATATATGTATCCTTTGATGTTATCTTTTCTATGGGAAAGAAATTCCTGGAACCCTACTAAATAACAACAACCTAACATGGAAACTTTCTAGTTATCTTGGCTCTAATTGGATAGTAAATAGCAAATCAAACAAAAATATATTGTTCTCCAGAATGAAATAATTCTGCAGAGTGCTTGTGAAACAATTCCCTAGAATGGGATGGAAAGCACATGCTATATTTTAAATGACTTTCTTAATAATGACAAAAGTAAAATTTAGATGATCTAGTAGTTATTGTGTTTGTTCATTTTAAGATACTATAGTGGTAATGCTTTCTTATTCATTTTTTTGATAGTGACACTTATTTTCCTTTATACTTTTAGCTATTATATTGCTAGAGATAAAATATTTTATTTATTTATTTGGGAGAGAAAGAGCATGAGGAGGGGAGAGAGGCAAAGAGGGAGAAGCAGGCTCCCCGTTGAGCAGACAGTACAAGGCAGGGTCTTGGATCAAGACTTGAGCCAAAGGCAGATACTAAATCAACTGAATCACCCAGGCACCCTTTGGAGAGTGATATTTAAACGACATAGGTAATAATATCTAGGGCAATTTACCTGATCTGCTATAATTAAAGATATCTCAACTAGGAACTGAGATCCTATAAGGAAATTACACTTTACGCTTATGCTTATCTAGATACATTTTAGCACAAGTGTATTTATCAAGGTTGAACAGTTCAGATGGCTTACCTAGCGCTGAATGAAAAAGCTCTGAATGTCTTTATTTATTTATTTATTTATTTATTATTGATTTATTTTTTAGCATTGAAGATAATACAGTGAGCAACCTGGGCATTCTGGTAGTCTATTATATTGCTAGAGATAAAAGGGGGAAAAGGATTAATATGGAAGTTTAATGTGGAGTTAAGGAAAGGGAATTTTTTTTTCAGAGTTTCCATACTCTATATGCTTACATATATAGACATAGACATACACATTATACATATATGCATCTGTATGGAGAGTCTACATTTGTTTGTCATTTAATAAAATACAAAATTTAAGATATAAGATACATCTAATATATGTCCACACAGCTTCCAATAGTGAAAGTTGGACACCCAACACAAGGTAACAGTATAAATTTTAAAAGTAAGAAAAAGCTTAGGTCATAAAGAAAATGGCATTGCTAGTGTGACATGTCTTTTCAAAACTCACTATTTTTAAGGAAGATTTAAACTTGATTTATACATAGCATTGATGGAAAACTGAATCTCCAACAATTCAGTTAATTTCTAGAGTGATATGTGATATAATCACACAAAAATCTTATATACAAATATATATATTATAAAATATTTTACTATAACTGATTCTCAGGGAATTGTATTTTATATAATTTTAATATAGACTGCCATTTTTTAAATAAAAATGCAAAATATGAACTTTGATATAAGAGATTTTAAAGATCATAGTTTATTTCACAAGATATATTTTGAATATAATTTCAAGCTTTTCTTTTATATAATTATGCTGATAGAAAGTATTTATCTCCAAGTACACTGTATTATAAAAGGAATATATTATTATTTAGTTTGCTGCTTTTTTTCTGATGTTTTTAGCCTTCATAATTATGACTAGTTATTTCAGGAGTTGCCAGAATTTAACTACCCATTTTGTTGCTAATGGCATAGAGATCTAACAGTCCATAGTTAACTTTGTTCTATCAAGAATATTTTTAAAGGATTTGCATAAAAGCCTAGTCAGACATTTCTTGCAGAATCAAAGATTGATTTTTAAACTTTAATTTAAGGAGAAATAGTTTAGCTAGAAAATGTATCCTGTTTAAGCTCTCTGGAGATTTTATTACAATAATTATAGACTCTGGTTTTTTTTTGTATATTCATCTCTAAAATTAAATTCTTTGTAATTAAGTGAAAGTGTTGTGCTGTGGTATTTTCTAACTGTAAAAACAATCAGGTTTCAAAGAATGAAGTACCTCATTAGAGCTAAAATATAATGATCACCTGAGTATTTTTCCAACAAACTAATTTTGCTTTACAGTTATAACTTGCCACATTTATTGTGATATCTTTATCACATAATGAAAAGTAAGTATTTATATGCTTATTGCTGACAAGTTAGAAAATGAGCATGAGTTCATAGTCCTACTGTGGAGATGTTCTAGAGGTCAGAGGAAAAAGGAAAGACTATGAAGAATTACAGTAAAACCAGTGAGAAATATCTGAGAAAAGAGAAGGCATTTAAAAAAAAAATATTTTGTTTATTTTTTGTCAGAGAGAGAACAAGTAGGCAGAGTGACAGGCAGAGACAGAGAGAGAAGCAGACTCTCTGCTGAGCAAGTAGCCTGATGCAGGACTCCATCACAGGCCCTGGTATCATGGCCTGAGCTGAAGGCAGCGTCCTAACCGACTGAGCCACCCAGGCGTCCCAAGAGAAGGCATTTTGACCCAATGAAGAAAGGAACTGGAAGAGCTGAAAAGAGCCAGTCTCCAGATTTGAGGGACAAATGAGGTAATGAGCAGAAATTTGAGTTTGTTTTTATTTTTTGTTCTCAGATGCGAACACATTCTCCTGTACAAATTATTGTGCACTCGCCACTGCAGAACAGAAAATTATCACTACCAGAGCCGTATTGTAGGTTACATCTGGATGAGTCAAAAAATCCTAGTTACTCTGGATATGGAGTCAATAACTACAGGTAAAGGCAAGTCTGAGAGTATCCTTTTCATTCACTTCTCAACATTCTTCGCCTGAATGCAACATAAGAGGAAAGCTTTCAGAAAGATGCAGAGAATAAGCAGAAGGCAGAAAGAGTAGCTTAAAGGTCAAGCTACTGATGTTCTCTAAGTACTTATTATTAACAAAAACAAAACAAAAGTTAACAAAATAACCTGATACCTTAATGGAAAATAAATTCATAGGCAAGAAACAGATTTTTTTCTTGTTCTAGTATGGTAATATAAACTCAAAGAACACATTCTCCCAATTAATTACAACTTAAAACTTAGGACAAAATGAAAGAAATGAGACTTAAATGTCAATCAAAGCTGGCAGACTTTGGAGGGTTGTTAACTTGGAGAAGTAATTCTCAGTGGGAAGTTTTCCTTTTTTTTTTTTTTTTTTAAATAATGTGTCGTGGGCTCCACTCTAATGGTTCTTCTTTTAAAAAGGCAGATTTATTAAGGTATGATTGATACACAAAGAAGTGCACGTACTTAGTGAGTATAATTTGATGAGTCAGATATATGTAAATAACCATAATGCTAGCACCACAATCAAGTTACTAAACATACCCAAAACTTCCCATAGTTTCCTGTATCTTTTGCTTTTTTGTTTATTTGTTTTTAGGTAAGAATACTTGAGATGTATCCTCAGATTTTGAAGTGTGCAATACCATATTGCTAACTATAGGCACAATGTTGTTCAGCAGATCCTCTTACATAGCTAAAGCTTTATACCATTTAAGTAATAGCTCCTTGTTCCCCCCCTCCCCAGCATGTGGAAATCAGTATTGTATCTTCTCCTTCCAAAATTTAATTTCTTTAGATATCTCAAATAAGAATCTGTCTTTCGGGGCGCCTGGGTGGCTCAGTGGATTAAGCCGCTGCCTTCGGCTCAGGTCATGATCTCAGGGTCCTGGGATCGAGCCCCGCATCGGGCTCTCTGCTCTGCAGGGAGACTGCTTCCTCCTCTCTCTCTGCCTGCCTCTCTTCCTACTTGTGAGCTCTCTCTCTGTCAAATAAATAAATAAAATCTTTAAAAAAAAAAAAAGAATCTGTCTTTCGCATAGGTTTATTTCACTTAACCTAATGTCCTCCAGATTCATTCATGTTGTTGAAAATGGCAGGATTTCCTTCTTTTTTTAAGGCTGAATCATACTGCATTGTATGTACATACCAAATTATCTTTATCCATTTATCTGTCAATAGATATAGGTTATTTCTATATCTTGGCTATTGTGAATAGTGCTGCAGCGAACATAGGGATGCAGATATTTTTTGAGATTCTAGTTTCCAGTTTTTTGAATATATATCAGGAGTGAGATTTTTGTTAGTTCTATTTTTAATTTTTAAGAAATATCAATCCTTGTTTTCTATAACTGCTGCACCATTTTACATTCCCATCACAGTGTACAAGGTTATCAAGTTCTCCACAATCTTGTGAATATTTCTTATATTTTGTTCTTTTAATAATACCCATCTAAACAGATGTGAAATAAGATATCATTGTTTTGATTTGCATTTTTCTGATAATTAATGATGTTGGACATCTTGTAATATTCCTATTTGTCATTTGTAAGTTTTTTTTTAATACACTGTACACTGAAAACTACAATGTAACTGAAAACTACAAGACATTGGTGAAAGGAATTAAGGAAACACAAGTAAGTGTATATATACCCCATGTTCACAGATTGAAAAGGTGATTATTGTTAAAATTAATATAGCCCATACTGCCCACTGTGATCTACAGATTTAATGCTATTCCTCTATTCCTACCAAAGCCCTAATGGCATTTTTTGTTAAAAAAAAAAAAAACAAAAACAACCCTTTTGTTTGTTTGTTTATTAGAACAGAAAATAACAATACTTAAATTCATACAGAAACATGAAAATCCCAGAATAGTCAAAGTGATCTTGAGCAAGAAGAAAAAAGCTGGGGACATCATACTTTCTGGTTTCAAAATATATAGATACAGTTACAGAAATTAAAATAGTATAATGCTGGCATAAAGATAGACACATAAACCAATACAACTAAATTGAGAGCCCAGATATAAACCCATACATATAAAATCAACTGATCTGGGGCGCCTGGGTGGCTCAGTGGGTTAAAGCCTCTGCCTTCGGCTCAGGTCATGATCCCAGGGTCCTGGGATCAAGCCCCGCATCTGGCTCTCTGCTCCTTGGAGAGCCTGCTTCCTCCTCTCTCTGTCTGCCTCCCTGCCTATCTGTGATCTGTCTCTCTCTCTGTCAAATGAATAAATTAAAAAAAATAAAATAAAATAAAATAAAATCAACTGATCTTTGGCAAGGGTACCAAGAATACACAACAGGGTAAGAAAACTCTCTTCAACAAGTCATGCTGGGAAAACTAAATATATACATGCAAAATAATAATAGTAATGAAAAATTGGATCCATACCTTACACCATGCATAAAAAACAACTCAAAATAGGTTGAAGACTTAATTGTAAGACCTGAACCTCAAACTTCTAGAAGAAAACATAGTGAAAAATCCTCTTGTCCTTAATCTTGGCAATGATTTCTTGGATATGACATACAAGCACCAAAAAGTAAAAATAAACAAGTAGGACTACATTGAACTAAAAACCAACTATATATCAAAAGAAATAATCAACAGAATGCAAAAGCAACCTAGAGAATGGGAGAAAATATTGCCAAACTATATGTTTGATAAGGAGTTGGTTACCAAAATGTATCAAAGATTCCTAATGCAAAAAAACAAAAACAAAAACAAAAACAAATCTTAACAAATAGGCAAAGGATTTGAGGAATAATTTCCATTTTATTTTAAACTTCTTGTTTTTCTGATAGGATGGGTATCAATCTCAGTAGCATGGGGGAGTTGACAGACTAGATACAGAAACTAAAATATAAATCTGTCATTCTGAATAAGGAACAGAAAGCATATTGGGCTGACAAGTATTGGAAGAATCTTGGAAGTATCCTTGGGGAAAATGTTCTCCAATTTTGTATATGGACACACACAAATCTTATCTTCACCCCTGAGACACCTGAGGCACAGAACAGACTCAAGGCAAGTATGGCAAAGGCTTTAAAAACTGAAGTGATATTTGAATCACCTGCATGTAAGTCATGCATAGAATAGAGCCAAATCAGTATAGCAAAGGCTTGCCTGACTGAACTGAGATTACAACCATGGCCAACAGAAAGGCAAAGCTTATGGTCAGAAGTTCACTAAGTATATAGACTGCTAAAATCAAAGCAACATAATTTTCTGACACGTTATGATAATACCCAGTATGTACACAACACAATGAAAGTGTCCTGGATAGTATACAAAATTACATGACAATGGACTAGGAAAATGTAATCAATCCTCAAGGAAACAAAGAAACAGTCAACAAGACTCAACTCAAGATGACCCAAATGCTGTAACTATCAGCAAAGAATTTAAATCAGTTGCTATAACTATTTTCTTTTTTTTTTCTTAAGATTTTTATTTATTTATTTGGCAAACAGAGATCACAAGTAGGCAGAGAGGCAGATAGAGGGAGAGGGGGAAGAAGGCTCCCCGCTGAGCAGAGAGCCCGATGCAGGGCTGGATCCCAGGACTCTGAGATCATGACCCGAGCCAAAGGCAGAGGCTTTTACCCACTGTGCCACCCAGATGCCCCTGCTATAGCTATTTTCAAAGAAATAATGGAAACACACTTGAAATGAATGAAAAAGAAACTGAAACTATTTTTTAAATTGAAATGGAAATTTAAAAACTGAAAAATGCAAAACATGAAGAAAAAAAAAAAGAAGACTCTCTTGATGAGCCAAATAACTGAATGGAGATAACAGATAAAGGAGTCAGTGAAGTTGAGGATGAAAAGCAATAAAGGAAAAATTAGCAAAGCCCAAGGGGTTATTGACAACAACAAAACATCTAACATCTATAAAATTAGATTTTTATAGCATTTTTTTAGACATTGCACTCAGATTTTCTACAAAACAAACATAAAGAGAACAATCTTAGACGTATCTAAGAGAAAAATAAATGCAACACACAGTTGAATAACAACTTGAAGGACTTCTGATTTCTCATAGAATCCATAGAAGCCAGAAAAACCATTAAAAATGCTTTTAAGATATGGAAAAAAAAAACAAAAAGAACAACCATAAATCCAAAGTTCCATTTTCAGTAAAAATATTTTTCAAGAATGAGGGTGATTTACATAAGCCTAAAGAGAACTCAGAGAAGAGAAATTGTTATCAGCACATATAAAGGCAAAAGGATGTTTTGAGATTTAAAGGAAATCATTAAAAAAAAGGAGAATATGGATCTCAGAATTGAAAAAAGAGCAACTGAATTGGTAAATAAGTGAATGAATCCTAAAAGCTATCTTTTTTCTCTTAAGTACTTTAAAGTGTATATGATTATTAATTAAAAATAACATCATCTGAGGGGTTATCAATATATTTAAATATTACATATTGGAAACTATTACAGAATTTTAGTGAAGGTAGTGGGAAGGGGTGATTTGATTGCGTTTCTAAACCTTACATAAAGTAGTAAAATATCGATCCTAAGTAGACTGTGAAGTTTGAAAAGTTAGATATGTATATTGTAATACTTAAAGCAATTATTAAAAAAATACAAAGAAATGACAACAAAAATCAATAGATAAATTAAATAGAATGCTAACAATACTAAAATACTTAAAGAAACAGAATATGAGAAACAAATGATCAAAACAGAGAAAGAAAAAAATAGTAATAAAAATGGCAAACCCAAGTCTAATCATACTGATAACTATATTGAATATTATACAAATATTATACAAAATATACAAAAATTATTAATTTTTGTAGAGCAGTTTTAGGTTCCTAACAAAGTTGAGAAGGTGTAGAGATTTCAAATATACCCCCTGTCTCCACACATGCATAGTCTTTTCTATTATGGACATAGCACATCAACAACATAGTAGAACTGTTACACTTGATGAATCTATATTGACACATAATAATCACTCAATATATATAATTTATATTAGGGTTAACTCTTGGTGTTGTACGTTTTATGGGTTTAGACATGTGTACAATGGTGTGTGCCATTATAGTATAATACAGAGTTCACTGTGCTAAAAATCCTCTGTGTTCTGTTGCTCATCCTCCCTCTCCCACCACCTCTGGCAAACCATTGATCTATTTATTGTCTCTATCGATTTTTCTTTTCCAGAATGTGATATAGTTGAAATCACACAGTATGCGGCCTTTTCAGATTGGCTCCCATCACTTAGTAATACACATGTAAGGTTCTTCCATATGTTTTTATGGTTTGATAGCTCATTTTTTTAATGCTGAGTAATATTTCATCATTTGGATATGCCACAATTTATTTATCCATTCACCTACTGAAGAATATCTTGATAGCTTCAAAGTTTGGATTATAAATAAAGCTGCTCTAAACCTCTGGATGCAGCTTTTGATGTTATCAGCATTCAGAATTTTGGCCTTTGTAATAAATATTTAGCAAAATATTAACTTTTTAGATTTGAAATAAAAACAGAGATTGGCAAAACGAATAAAAAGCATGCTTTATTATAATTGATTTAATTAATGTGGAGAAATTGGAACTCTTGTATTTTTGGTGGGAATGTAAAATGGAGAATAGTTTGGCAGATTTTCAAAATGACAGCAAAGTGCTACAGTGTGTCTCAGCAGCTGTTCTCCTAGGTAAATCTAAGAGAAATGCAAATATATCCACACAAAAATATTAATGTTCATACCATCATTATTCATAATAACCAAAATGGAAACAATCAAAACGTCCTTCAGCTGATGAATAGGTAAATACAATGTGACATTTTAATACAGTGCATGCAACAATAAGGATGAACTCTAGAAGCTTTATTCTAAATGAAAAAAAATCCAGTCATAAAAGATCACATCTCTACAATTCCACTTACCTGAAATACTCAGTGTAAGTAAGTCTACAGAGACAGAAAGCATATTAGTGGGTGCCTGGGGCTTACACAGAGGGGAGGTTTCAGAATTGTTGGAGTGATTGCTATTGGGCAGAGTTTTTGACATGATAAAATTTTCTAAATTGTAGTGATAGGACACAACTCTGTGAATGCACTAAAAAGCATTCCATGTACACTCTAAATTGATGAATTGCATGGTTTATGAATTATATGTTAATATCTGTTTAAAAAATAAACACACTGAAAGCAAACAATGAAAACTTGAAGTGCAGGGGGTACCTGGATGGTTCAGTCAGAAGAGCGTGGGATTCTTGCTCTCAGGGTCATGAGTTTGAGCCCCACATTGGGTTTAGAGATTACTTAAATATAAATGAGTAAATAAACTTAAAAAATAATGAAGTTCATGTGACATAAATTATTTGATCTACCTAATGACAATCCAATATGAATATTGGCAAACTAGACTCCACGCAATAACTTAGGAGATCTGCAAAATAACAATACTTCATGCTTGGTATGAGGGACTTTGCATTTATACTTCAATGGAAACTCACAGTCAGTTCCAAACATCAATATTCCTTATTAACATTTGGAAGACAATTGAGTTTTATTTTTTTTATTTTTTTTTAATATTTTATTTATTTGACAGAGAGAAATCACAACTAGGCAGAGAGGCAGACAGAGAGAGAGGAAGAAGCAGGCTCCCTGCAGAACAGAGAGCCCGATGCGGGGCTCGATCCCAGGACCCTGGGATCATGACCTGAGCCGAAGGCAGAGGCTTTAACCAACTGAGCCACCCAGGCGCCCCAGACAATTGAGTTTTAGATGTGCTATTATTCATATTATGACTTTTTTGTCACTGATTTCCCAGGACTATCTATATAATAAGTGGTACTCAAATCCTAGTTTTATCAATATTAAGGCATTTCCTGAATGAGTAAATATATATTTACACTTCATAATTTCCTTTGTTGTAATTTAAAATACAGGAACATAGAGTTGAACTGAAACTAGATCCTCTTTATCAGCTTCACAGTGGAGGTATATAAATTATGTGTATAGCACCTTTGACAGCAGTAATTTTTTTTTCAATAATTTAGTGTAGCATACTAGTTTAAGAAGCAGCATATTTATTGCTAGACATCTCCAAATATTTAATTTCTCCTTATGTTGAAGCAACTATGGTCCTATAAATCTCATAAAGCAGCTCCCATCTGCTATCTAAAGCAAAAATTACATGTCTACTCTCAGTTCTACAGTAGAAAACCTCCAATATTTGTAGGTAAATAAAATGTCTGTACTCATTTTTTTAGTTTCTAGAGTTAATTCATCATTCAAAAATATTACTCATATAAAGTGATTTCATACACCTAAATATCAATTTAAAGTCCCCCGGACTACAGTCATTTATTTATTCATTCTTGCATTTACTAGGAAATCTATCCATCTATCCCACTATGATTTCATCCTAATAGCCAGCCATCAAACATGCATTGACTGAGCTTCAACAAAAATCCAGGTTAACTGAATAAATATGCTAATTAAAGGGAGTTCAAGATATGTGATCCACAGTAATTTTTCCTTTAAGAAAAGGAGCTGCTTTATAAGTGATTTCTGGTCTTATTGCTTTCTTCAGAATATTTTGACATTGACATTCAAATGTTTATCAACTTCTATTTCTGAGTAATTACATGAATAAGAGTTAACATGCATTTATAAACTAATTAGACATCTAGAAAGTTTGGGCCAAATATAAAAATATAGACAAAGATGATACATTTATAATAAATTTAATGATAATCTATAATAAAATAATAAAGTCATATAATTGGCATAAAGAGAAAACATAAATACCTATGAGTTTATCTCGAAAAATATCCCTCTCTGATTTCTGTGTAGTCTATGCTTCTGTTATTGTTTATATATATATACATATATATATATATATATACATATGTTAAGACTTATTTTTATTTTTCTTCACTTTGAGGTTGGAAGATTTCAACAAATATAACACACAGAAGATATAAGAATAAAAGATTTAGATAGAAAAAATATAAAGATAGAATAATAAGTATCATAAATTTCTATGTTTCTATTACTAAGCTTTAATAATAATCAATACATGGTTAATAAATATAGTTTTATACAAACCTAGCCCACTAAACCTCCAATATCATATTGTTTCACCTATAAGGATTTTAGTGTGTATTTCTAAAAGCTAAGAACCTTAAAAATGTAACCACAGTAACACTGTCATAATTAAAAATAAGAATACTTTTATATCATAAAATATTTTATACTCAAATACACATGCAAATGTGCTTGTAAAATATTTTCCTGTTTTAGAATTTATGATTTTTTAAAATTTGAATCAGGTTCAAAATAAAATCTGAAATTGCTCTTGGATGATAAGTCTCTTTAGGCTCTTGTAATACACAGCTTCCTTCTCTCTCATTTTTCTTTTTCTTATAATTCATTTGATGAAGAAGCTAAGTTATTTCTCATATAGTGTTACCATGGCCACAACCTCTTGATTCTCTAAGTTTACTATGAATTGCAACTGATCAATATTTGATTTTGATATAGGAAGGCATATAGTTATTATGATATATATAATTAAACTGTATTTAATGTGTACATGTGATTATAAGTATTTTATTTAAAACACATTTGAATTGTGATTCAGTGTCCAAAATTGGTTCTTCAAATGAAATAATTATACTTTGTCCTTGAATATTTTTCTGTAGATCTGTGGCTTTTAGTTATTTAGAAAGAAAGAAAAAAAAGAAAGAAAGAGAGAACGAACAAATGAACACATACTTTAGGGGAAAAAAGGATTACTGAAGACACAGCAGCTGGATTTAAATTCCCTTTTGAGTAATATATTATAATAATTTAAGTATAAGTACATTTACTCATTTTCTAATTGTTTCACCTAAGCAAATAGATACATTATACTCTCTACTGTCTAATTATCAATAGTTAGACACCTAAATAAATTGTTTATAAAATAATCTCCCTGATTTAACCTGAAATGATTCACAGTAACCAATAAAATTTGGAGAAAAGTTCTATAGCTTCTAATGTAATTCTATTCATAGTATGAAAATACAATCAGTTCAAGGGAAAATTAAGAAATTCAGTTGAAATGGTGCCTGAGTAACTCAGTTGGTTAAGTATCTGACTCTTGATTTTAGCTCGGTTCATGATCTCACAGTCATGATCTTAACATTGTGAGATCAACCCCTCATCAGGGTCTCCACTGGTTGAGGAGCCTGCTAAAGATTCTCTCTCCCTTTCCCTTTCCCTCTGCCTCTTCCCCCAAACCCTTTCTCTCTTTAAAAAAAAAAAAATAAAAGAAAATAAAAATAAAATGTTACATTGAAGATCCTTCTTTATACTGCTCTTCATTGTGTCAAATGGTAGGTAAACATACATACTATCTTTATTATTAATTACATAAAATACATTATAGCAACATTAGAAAGAAAATAAAAATAAATATTCTCTGGTTCCACTCCATAGTCAATCAAGAATTTTCTTCCGAGTTTTCTTTTAGTTTTTTTATACATGTAAAATATTAATTATGCATTGCCTCAACCTTGGCAAATCTGAATTTCTGTAGTCTGCATTTTTTATTGAATATTATATCATAGTAGGGTTGACAGTATAGCTGTAATTAAGAGCTTTGAATTCAGATTAAAAATATGATCTTGTGGCTTAAAACTTCTGGATCTGGAGTTTCTCATTGAAAAATAAAAATAAAAATATTATCTTGTGGTAAACTATTAAACTATGCATAATGGATGTGGTAAATATTGGATGAAAATAAGCACTAAGGAAATTATAGTTTCCAAAAATACTATTATGTTTATTGTTATCATAATCAAGAGTTGCAAAAAAATTCTTTTGAATGAGTTAATATACTACACTATGCTTAATCATGCCCCTTCATCAACCCTGTTTCGTTTTTTTTTTTTTTTTTTTTTTTTAAGATTGTATCTCTAAGTAATCTCTCTACCCAACACAGGGCTTGAACCTACAGCCTCAAGATCAAATTCTATAATAAATCCTTTTTAACATTCTCTCACTGAAACACCCAATGTAGCGTTTTAGTCAACAAGTTTTGACAAATTAACAAACCTACCTTTGTTGAACTACCTGTGTCCTTGTGGGTTTTGGCCAAAATGTATTGACAGAGTCCTCTGAACTGCATTGCCCATCAGGGGCAACATTTGCTATATCCTTGGTATCTTCTCTGAACCAAATTGAAAAATCATAAAGTCATAATCTCCCTTGAGTGCACCACTTCCTCTGCAGCTCCTTCAAATGTTGACAGGATTTTCTTCCTCAGTATTCATGTCAGTGAGTTTCGAGTTGAAAAGTTATCTCATTGCTCCATATTGTTACTTGCAGACAATTCTTCCCACCTCTGTTATTCTCCTTCAGCCACATGTTTATCACATCCACCACATCTCATTTTTACCACTAACTGCTAAACCCTGAATCCTCCTATACTCCTTACAAAATTAACTGGGTCATTAACTGAGTCATTAACTGGGTCACTGTCACTATTTACAATATTTCTGTCTTTAGATTTTAGCTATTTCCATACTTGCATGAATGGTTTCCCTCAAAATTGAGGTCTCTCAGTCCCTCAAATGTCTCTTTTCCATGAATTTTGTCTTCTATGTATCTCAGCTTCTTGCTCCCATGATCATGATCTAGACCTTATTATTACCGTAATCTCAACTTAAGGCATTCTGCTCTCAGACCACCGTCTTATATCTTTCTAGTCATTGTCTGTAGGACGGCACCACTCTCAAACTATACCGGACTGTGGCTGGAGAAAAACAAATGACCAAACTGAATATTCTCAGATTAATGCAATGGCCAAGAACTTCAAGTGGATTCTTCATGCCCCTAGACAGTCATCATGTATAGTCTTAAACCTTCCTCACTCCATCTTGCTAGATAATTATTTTGCACTTCCTTTTCTCCTCAGACTGTAAACACCTTTCCCCCACACTCACCTCCAGCTGATATTGTTCTTTTAGTTACTAAAACAATGGAAAGAATCAGAGGGGAATCTTCAAAGACCAAGTGTGTGTGTGTGTGTGTGTGTGTGTGTGTGTGTGTGTGTTTCCTGCGTAATAAATTGCCACAAACTTAGTGCCTTAAAGCAGCAAACATATTGTCTTACAGGCCCTATAGCTCAGAAATCTGGGCATGGTTTAGCTGCATGATCTGCTTCAGGGTCTCTCACAAGGCTATGCTTGTGTCAGCCAGTGCTGAGGTGTCATCTAAGGCTTTTTTGGGAAGAGATCCACCTCTAAGCTCACATGGTTGTCGACAGGGTTTAGTTTCTCAAGGATTCTCAGCTTGAGGGACTCACTTCCTTGCTAGCTGTCAATCTGAGGCCACCTTCAACTTTTCACCTGGGCCTTACTCTGTGATGGCTGATGTAATCAAAACCAGCAAGGGAGGGGTGCCTGGGTGGCTCAGTGGGTTAAGCCGCTGCCTTCAGCTCAGGTCATGATCTCAGGGTCCTGGGATCGAGTCCCACATCGGGCTCTCTGCTCAGCGGAGAGCCTGCTTCCCTTCCTCTCTTTCTGCCTGCCTCTCTTGTGATTTCTCTCTGTCAAATAAATAAATAAAATCTTAAAAAAAAAAAACAGCAAGGGAGAGAATCAATGTTTTCCTAGCAAGACAAAACTTAACAATCTTATGGAATGCAATCATGGAAGTGATATCCCATTATCTTTGCTACATTTTATTGATTAAAAGTAAATCACAAGTTGTGCCTACATCTATTGAGGAACATTATATAAGGCCATAGATCCTAGACAGCAATTATATTTGTGGGCTATGAGAGTTTATTTGTTACTAATAACAAACATCACTTCTACCTACCCATGAGAAGATATACTCCTCTTCCAAAAGTTTTCTTTATTTCTTTTTCCAGCTATCAAACCACTTATGTCCTCCATTTTACAATAAAACTTGAATTTTTTATCATTACTTACTGTCTCTAATGTCTCCCCTCATTTTCTTTTAAACTCATTCTAATTATGATTACACTCAATTCTTCAGTGAAATTGCCCCCCCATCAAAGTCACCTATTATCTACACCCTGCTATATTCAATGGTAAATTTTAATTCCTCATTTTATTGATTCAGCAACAGTGTTTGATATGGTAGATGGTCAGCTTCCCTGAAACATTTTTAAAAATAGGCTTAGGATTCCATATACTCTTGGTTTTCCTCCTTCCTCACCAAACACTCCTTCCCAGTCTCTCCTGGTATTTTCTCTCCTCCTACCTTACATCTTTCATCTGTAGCAAAATCTTTATGCTGTTATTTACACCTCGTCTCCTCTTCTTGTCATCTGAAGTTATGATATTAATAATGCCAAGTATGAGCTTAGGTCTCCCGTATAATCTTTACAGTCTAAATTACTCTTTTGAAAAGCAGACTTGGATATTCAACAGCTTACTTAGCATCGTCATTTGCATACCTAATAGAGATTTTTAAACTCTCCGTATTTGAGACTGCAGTATTGATCTCTTCACCCTACTTCATTCTAAAAATCAGCCAGCTCCCCCACCTGAGTGGAAAGCAAATACATTTTTTTTTCCATTTTATTTATTTTTTCAGCATAACAGTATTCATTCTTTTTGCACAACACCCAGTGCTCCATGCAAAACGTGCCCTCCCCATTACCCACCACCTGTTCCCCCAACCTCCCACCCTTGACCCTTCAAAACCCTCAGGTTGCCCCAACCTCCCACCCCTGACCCTTCAAAACCCTCAGGTTGTTTTTCAGAGTCCATAGTCTCTTATGGTTCGCCTCCCCTCCCCAATGTCCATAGCCCACTCCCCCTCTCCCAATCCCACCTCCCCCCAGGAACCCCCAGTTTGTTTTGTGAGATTAAGAGTCATTTATGGTTTGTCTCCCTCCCAATCCCATCTTGTTTCATTTATTCTTCTCCTATCCCCCTACCCCCCCATGTTGCTTCTCCATGTCCTCATATCAGGGAGATCATATGATAGTTGTCTTTCTCCGATTGACTTATTTCACTAAGCATGATACGCTCTAGTTCCATCCACGTCGTCGCAAATGGCAAGATTTCATTTCTTTTGATGGCTGCATAGTATTCCATTGTGTATATATACCACCTCTTCTTTATCCATTCATCTGTTGATGGACATCTAGGTTCTTTCCATAGTCTGGCTATTGTAGACATTGCTGCTATAAACATTCGGGTACACGTGCCCCTTCGGATCACTATGTTTGTATCTTTAGGGTAAATACCCAGTAGTGCAATTGCTGGGTCATAGGGTAGTTCTATTCTCAACATTTTGAGGAACCTCCATGCTGTTCTCCAGAGTGGTTGCAACAGCTTGCATTCCCACCAACAATGGAGGAGGGTTCCCCTTTCTCCGCATCCTCGCCAGCATCTGTCATTTCCTGACTTGTTAATTTTAGCCATTCTGACTGGTGTGAGGTGATATCTCATTGTGGTTTTGATTTGTATTTCCCTGATGCCGAGTGACGTGGAGCACTTTTTCACGTGTCTGTTGGCCATCTGGATGTCTTCTTTGCAGAAATGTCTGTTCATGTCCTCTGCCCATTTCTTGATTGGATTGTTTGTTCTTTGGGTGTTGAGTTTGCTAAGTTCCTTATAGATTTTGGATACTAGCCCTTTATCTGATATGTCGTTTGCAAATATCTTCTCCCATTCTGTCAGTTGTCTTTTCCAAAACTGCTAGAACTTGTCCAGGAATTCAGTAAAGTGTCAGGATATAAAATCAATGCACAGAAATCAGTTGCATTTCTGTACACCAACAACAAGACTGAAGAAAGAGAAATTAAGGAGTCAATCCCATTTACAATTGTACCCAAAACTATAAGATACCTAGGAATAAACCTAACCAAAGAGACTAAGAATCTATACACAGAAAATTATAAAGTACTCATGAAAGAAATTGAGGAAGACACAAAAAAATGGAAAAATGTTCCATGCTCCTGGATTGGAAGAATAAATATTGTGAAAATGTCTATGCTACCTAAAGCAATCTACACATTTAATGCAATCCCTATCAAAATACCATCCATTTTTTTCAAAGAAATGGAACAAATAATCCTAAAATTTATATGGAACCAGAAAAGACCTCGAATAGCCAAAGGAATATTGAAGAACAAAGCCAAAGTTGGTGGCATCACAATTCCGGACATCAAGCTCTATTACAAAGCTGTCATCATCAAGACAGCATGGTACTGGCACAAAAACAGACACATAGATCAGTGGAACAGAATAGAGAGCCCAGAAATCGACCCTCAACTCTATGGTCAACTAATCTTCGACAAAGCAGGAAAGAATGTCCAATGGAAAAAAGACAGCCTCTTCAATAAATGGTGCTGGGAAAATTGGACAGCCACATGCAGAAAAATGAAATTGGACCACTTCCTTACACCACACACGAAAATAGATTCCAAATGGATGAAGGACCTCAATGTGAGAAAGGAATCCATCAAAATCCTTGAGGAGAACGCAGGCAGCAACCTCTTCGACCTCAGCCGTAGCAACATCTTCCTAGGAACAACGGCAAAGGCAAGGGAAGCAAGGGCAAAAATGAACTATTGGGATTTCATCAAGATCAAAAGCTTTTGCACAGCAAAGGAAACAGTTAACAAAACCAAAAGCAAATACATTTTTGCAGTCATTCTTAGAGTTCTAGATATGTCCCATTCCTTCATATTCCATATCCAAACATTTAGAAAATCCTAGTTGTTCTCGGTGCCAGGATGGCTCATTTGGAAGAGCTTGTGACTCTTTTTTTTTTTTTTTTTTTAAGATTTTATTTATTTATTTGACAGAGAGAGATCACAAGTAGGCAGAGGCAGGCAGAGAGAGAGAGAGGGAAGCAGGCTCCCTCTTAACCCACTGAGCCACCCAGGCATCCTGAGCTTGTGACTCTTGATCTCAGGATTGTCAGTTTGAGCCCCACACTGAGTATAGTGATTACTAAAATAAATAAATAAACTTAAAAAAAATAAAATTCTATTTGCCCTACTTTCAAAATTTGGACATTTTCACCATCTTTACTGCAATCTTCCTGGCTTATGCTATTACCATCTTTGATCTAGATTAATTCACTAGCTTCATAACTGTTTCCCCTTTCATATTTACAGCCTAACACAACCTAGAGAAGGTAACTTCTCTAGCAGATCATTCTGCTTTTAAAAGCACTGCAATTGTTGCCTGTTCCACTCAGAGAAAAACCAATGTCTTTAGGATGCCTCAGAGATCTCATGTCTTGCCTCTTGCCTCACAGTTCTGATATATAATAATCTTTTCTTATTCTATAAGCTCTGGAGATACTGAACCTCCTGGTTATTCCTAGAGAAAACCTTAGTGCCTTTGCATTGACTGATGCCTCCATTTGGAATATTTCTCTCCCAATATTTACTTGGCTCACTTTCAAGACTCTCTTCAAATCTCAATTTCGCAGCAAGGCCTATCTCTGTCAATCTGTTTAATATTGCAACCTGCTTCCAGCTCTGCTCACATACATGAGCTGCCTTCCTCTATCTTACCTTCGCACCCACTAAAATTTACAACCTTCTAACACAGTATCTAATTTGCTTATTATGTTTAGTGCATGACTCCACCCAAGAGAATGTTAGCTCTAAGAGAGCAGATAGTTTTCTTTTTTGATCACTTATGTTTTGCAAGCACCTGATATGGTACTGGACACATAGTAGTCATTCAAAAATATGTCTGTCCATTGAATGAACAAATAAATGAGAAAATGCATGAACTATTTTTGGGTAATAAGACTAGATTCTCTGAATTAAATTTGAAGTACTCTTGTCTTCTGATTTCATAGAAAAGGCAAGGATTATCAAGAGACCAAGTTCTCCTCCCACCTCTTACTCATCTGGGAATTATGTGATCCTAAAGTGTTTCCTACACTTAACTTTTAAGAAAAGCCCTCACCATTAAAGGAGATTTTGACTTAAATAAAAAAACTGCAACAGGGTTTGCCTATATTTTCCATATAGCCAAGGTAGACTTTAACAAATAGATGTTATCCTAAGAATTATTTAAATGCATGTGCAGTGAAATCTGATCTTATACTAGGTTCCTGGGAAAACAAATCTAAGTAGAATTTATGAATGTGCCCTTCATTGTGGAGTGAAGTCTTGGTGAGACAAAGGAAAAAGAGAAACAAATATAAAATAACAACAAGTGCAGCTGATTATTGTGTTTTACAGGATGTCTTTTCATATCACCTGCTGTTTTATGGAATAGTGTGTTCAGAGTAGAAAGAACACATAATTATCTATTTTCTTTCATCTCCTATCATTCAAAGTTTACCCCACAGGGTGCCAATCTAGGCACTGGGGCATTCTGCTTTTTTGGTTAGTTGCCACGGAAACCACACCTCAAGACAGCAGTGGTTAAGTCTCTGAGGCTTGTGCCAGGAACACTCAGCCTCTTGCTTTGTCTTTTAGTCTTGCAGGCCATGTTGGGGAGGTGGATGTGAGATCTGTTTACTGAAATATACAGTGAGTAAACACTTCAGGGTCCCCACCTTCAGCAACAAAAAAGAGGCAGAAAGCACATACCAAGGAATGGCCGCTTGTTTCCATAAGTGACTTGGAGGAAAACTGTCAGGTGTTGTAACGGACCTCAAGACACTGCCACAACTGCAAGACCACTATCGTGTATTGAGGATGAAGCTCAGAACGTTCCATCTGCAGCCTGTAAACATTCTTCAGGTCCAGGCAGTCATCCTGGCAGATCATCAGCAGCATTGAGCAGAACATCATTGCTATGTAAATCCAGAGAACTACCTAGAAAGGATCCAGTACATTTCATCAACTAAAAGTTTCCACTCTCATTCTCATTATTCCATCTGTAGGCCTGGGCTGGCTACAGTACATTTAATTATTTTGAACAGGTTTATATTTAGATACCTACATTAAGTTTTCAATTCTTTCAATATTTCTTAGAGTACTCTGTCACTTTGGTTTAGATAACAATGAAAATATTATTCAAGAATTGTCAAGTTCATGTGCAACAATACCAGAATCACCTTAACGAGATTACCTTATTTCCTCAACTCTAAGTTCACACTCTTGGAAGAATTCTCAAATTAGGCAAAAATGAGATGAAAATCCTATACAAGGTAGTGAACTCAGTATAAAATATATTTCATGCAGTTGAGGCACCTGGGTGGCTCACTCATTAAGTGGATGCCTTTAGCTCAGCTCATGATCACAGGGTCCTAGGATCAAGCCCCACACCGAGCTCCCACCTTGGAGGGAAGCCTGCTTCTCCCTCTCCCACTCTGCCTGCTTGTGTTCCCTCTCTTACTGTGTGTGTGTCTCTCTCTCTCTGTCAAATAAATAAATAAAATCTTTAAATAATATAAAATAAAACACATTTCATGCGGTTTATATCTTAAACTCGATTTATAGCCCTTTAGAATTATTGTACTCCTACATACATTATTATGAATTCCTATGTTTTGTTGCCCCAATTGCACTAGGATCTTTGACTTTGTGCTGCCTGGTATCCATGTATAAATTCTGCAAAGTTTGATGGTGCTTCTCAATGTAATTATGATTTGGAAATGCTAAAATTCATGGTCCTTCTTTGGCATTTGCCTACCATAGGCCACTGCTTAACTCTGGACCTCTTGTTTTTGCTTGTTTACCATTTTTTAATGTGGTTTCTATGAAAAATATGCCTGTTAGAAATATAAAAAATTGGTGATTTTTTGAAGTTTATAGTCTACCATAGGAGGCAGAGAAGAGAATGACCTTAATAAAAGTGCTAAATATGTTCATGAAAGCACGTTCATGAAAGCACCTCCTTAGAAAGAGGTGCTCAGTCCTGATGAGCGCAGTGAGGAAAATTGTCCTTCAATTTTGCTAAGTTGAGTTGTTCAATTCACACCCCTCATTTCTAAAGAATCATTTTGCTGCTTCTCTCCTCAAACCATAAACACCACTGTCTCCTTCCACATTTTCTGCTGAGAATTTAGCTCCGTATTTCACAGAGAAAATCCACAGGAGTTCTTACCAATAACTGCCACTTTGTACTTTGCTAAGGCAATGTTCATTTACCAATCTTTATCTTATTTAACCTATCAGAAACATTTGATTTCTCTTTCATGTT
This sequence comes from Meles meles, assembly GCF_922984935.1. Taxonomy (NCBI): domain Eukaryota; kingdom Metazoa; phylum Chordata; class Mammalia; order Carnivora; family Mustelidae; genus Meles; species Meles meles. Next base: position 39,951,297 of record NC_060067.1, read on the forward strand.
TCCTCTTTGTCCTCTTCTCCCTCTCCTCTTCTTCTTGCCTCTCTTATCCTTCTCTAAGAGTCACTATATTTCTCTCTAATTTGGTTCTCCTCTTTCCTCACTGCCTCCCAATCTCAGCCCTGTTTTTGCAGTCTTCCTTGTCTTAAAATAATAGTCCCGGACTCAGGATCAGTATATCTTTTCTTATTCACTTCTGAGATGATTTTATCCATTCCTATGATTTTAAATATTGTTTTCATTCTAAGGGCTCCAGCATCATTACCTCGTGTTTCAAAATCTGTGAACTCCAGAATGATATCAAACAGGTATCATTGCCATCTCCATTTACACATCTACCAAACTTTCCACACTTGACATGTCTAAAGGCAAATTTTGAAATTCCTTCTTTTAATGTTATCCCATTTCAGTAAAAGGCAACTACATTCTCTTATTTGTTCAGTCCATAAGAGTTGGAGTCATCTTTGATGTCTGTTTTTCACTTACTATGTGCCTCATTCATCAAGAAATGTTTTCAGGGGGCGCCTGGGTGGCTCAGTGGGTTAAAGCCTCTGCCTTTCGCTCAGGTCATGATCCCAGAGTCCTGGGATCGAGCCCCGCATCGGGCTCTCTGCTTGGCAGGGAGCCTGCTTCCTCCTCTCTCTCTCTCTGCCTGCCTCTCTCCCTACTTGTGATCTCTATCTGTCAAATAAATAAATAAAATCTTTAAAAAAAAAAAAAAAAAAAAAAAGAAATGTTTTCAGCGATACTTTTGGAATCCAGACATTAACGTTCTCATCAAGAGTCACTGAACAAGCCACCATCATTTCATTCACAAATTGTTGCATAGGCTTCTGCTTCATCTAGCTGTTTTCCCTTTACACCCCCAACTCATTTTCCAGCACAGCACCCTTTAAAATATCTGTTTTCACTTAAAATAAAATAGAAAAATTTCACTGTTTTCACTTAGAATAACATAAAAATCCCTTATCATATTTGACTAAGTCCTAGCCAACAATTTTTAAAGTGTGGTTCTGACTTCAATCTATTATGCTGTGAGCTCGATCACTCCTCTCAAACCAAAATGGCGTGCTTCCTGACCTTAAGAACATTAGTAAGTCAAGCTCTCTTCTGAGGTTCTTTGGATTTGTTTCTCCTTTTGACTGATTCATTCTTCCTCTTCTAATCCTCTTGGCTGATTACTTGGCCTTCCTAAGGCCCCTAATCAAATGTTACCTTATTCAAAATCACCTACTGCACTGTTTCTGTCCCTTTTTTTATTGAATTATTTGTTTGTCCTACCACTTATGGTACCGCAGGTGGACCTTGAAGAAATTATGCTAAGTCAAATAAGTTAAAGAGAGAAAAATAAATATTGTACAATGTCACTTATATGTGAAATATAAAAATGATGAACTCATAGAAACAGAGAGTGGAATTTTGTTTGTCAGAGGTGGGGGAGAGGAGGAAATGGGGAGAGTTTGGTCAAAGTGTATAAAATTGCTGTTATAAGATTAAGGTTTATGGATCTAATGCACAGCATGATGCCTATAGTTATCAATATGGTATTGTATGCTTGAAAGTTGCTAGGAGAAATCTTAAATGTTTGTGCTCCACAAAAAAGGGGAAGTGATATATGTGTTAACTATTCTTATTGTGGCAGTGAGTTTGCAATATATATGCATACTGACTCATTGGAAAATGTGTGATTTTTTTTTTTTAGTAGAAATTCAAATCTTTATCTCATCTTCTATTCTAAGACTTGTGTGAACATAGAAACCTAATTTAAACTTTCTGAATTTTATTAATTTCCTCTTTAAAATAAAGATGCAGTTCCTAACTCTAAATTTGAATTTTCATAAAGCAGCATGCTCATAAAACACCTAAGAATGTTGAAAATATACTACATAAATCATATTTCTTGTGATTTAATATCCAATAGAGTTTTATCTTAGCAAATTTATGAATTTTAACATGCAGAGAAGTGAGATTTTATTTTGACTCTCTGACATTCTATAAGAGACCATAGAGAGAGAGGTGGGTCCTTACCATTTAAACAAAAATAACATGAATGTCCTGATTCAGTGACTTTTGTCTTTAGTTACTAATAATCACACAAATTATAAGCATGTTCATTTCTCTGATGAAAAACATTTAATGACTGACAAGTTAATGAAAATTTGCAAAGATCACACGTCTGACTGAATTGATGGAGAAAATATCAACACTAGAACCAAAATTTTAAAAAAAAAGTTATAAAAGTTTTGTTGTTTTTAACTCATAACCAGTAATCTGATTTTGAAATATTGTACTTTAAAAAACAAAACAAAGGGTGCCTGGATGGCTCCGTGATTAAGTGTCTGCCTTTGGCTGAGTTCATGATCCCAGGGTCCTGGGAGGGAGGCCTGCATGGGGCTCCCTGCTCAGCAGGAAGCCTGCTTCTCCCTCTCCCACTCCCCCTGCTTGTGTTTCCTCTTTTGCTATGTCTCCCTCCATTAAATAAATAAAATCTTAATACAAAACAGAACAAACAAACAAAAAAACCCTGATATAAATAAATACATTTAATAGATTAATAGGTAAGTTACATTAGTGAAACTTATCTATAAGTAGTTAAGATTGTTTTTGATTTTTATTAGGCAGAAGATCATTTGGAGAAGAAAAGATCAGCAGCCTCACAATGCTTTTGATGTGCTTTTCCTCTTTCTAATAACTCAATGCATTGTAATTCAAGTCTCTAGAGTCATATGATGTGTTTCAGATTTTAAGTTATCTACATAAGTATACTTCAGTGATAATTTGAGAAGACTCATTGCACTTGAATCTAGGAGATAAATACTTGGGAAGATGGGTGTCCCTACCTCTTCTTTCCAGTAAATAGACTCTAGACGTTCTTGTTTAGTTTCTTCATCTCCTTCTCACACCCTTCAGATTGCTTCTTCGCACCTTGGTGAATTCAGAGGAGGTAGAGAAAAAAATATATAAGTATATAGTCAAGAAGAAAAAAGGGAGAAATTTAAAAAAAAAACAAGCATTTTGAATGTGTGGGACTTTGGGAGTTGAGAAATTGGGAAGAAAGACGTTAAGACATCTGTGGAGTCAGGAGAAGTAAATGGGAGAGTAAAAGGAATTTGAAGATTGTTTTAGGAGGTTTTTGTTTTGTTTTGTTTTGTTTCACGATGTAAAAGAACTTACGTCTTATTGAGAATTTCTCTTTAGTGGTTGAACAGTACTTCTTTGCACTAGGTATGTAATGATCTGAGACTAAATAGCTCACAGTCTGACAGGGCAATATGAAGATAGGTAAATCACGCAAGAAATGGTTTTTAAAAAACTCCCTTCTCTATTTTAAGAATAATGATGTCACAGGAAAACTCTCATTCAAGAGGAAATGGAGTAGAACGTGATAGGAGAGAAGGAATAATCCTAAATTGTTAAAAGAATATATGACAAAGAATTTTGAACATCAGGGTTATAGTAAGGTATGTGAAAAGATCTCAAGTCTTCTGATATAGTTGAATTTTTTTTTCTTTACTAAGTCACTGGCAAACACTTCATAGAAAACCTGAACTAAGTCAGTGGAAGCCTTTTTTTACTTCCTGTTGCTTTCATTAGACATTTCTCTTTGACTACATTATTTTTGGCAACATAGGCAAGTACTAAATTAAAATGTGATAGGTTGCATGAAATTTCCCTTGTACTTAATTTTTTTCAAATTGGTCTACCTC